>NC_083223.1:164437695-165766961 GCF_032191835.1 Heteronotia binoei | reverse complement strand
AAGGCATATCCTATCCATCAGCCAAATCAGTTCTATCTTCATATTGCGCTTCTCTCCCCCCCTCATGTAGAAATTGTGCAGGAAAAGATCCCTAGCAATAAGTCACCTTTGTGTTTACAACCATAAAAATAATGTATGTATGTCTTTGATCTTCTGTGTGTTGCAGTCATGATCTCTATGAAGCTATGAATGTGCATGAATGTAAACTCTGGTTATGTGACATTAAGGGGGTATTTCATTTCACTGCATTTTTTCAGCTGTACAAAAGAGAACTAGTGTGGAAGCAAACCAAGATTACTGCACTATACTGCCACACAACATTAGATGCAAAATGATAGAAAAAAGTGGATGCAGAGCAGCTCCAGGCCTTTCTGGTAAAATCATCTGCCTTAGATCCCTTTCAGTCTGTTTTCAGACCAGGCTATGGGATGGAGATGACACTGCCCTCTGGTGGATAAGCTCCATCTAAATGTAGATAAAGGCAATGCCTCTGTTGCTCTTACTAGACTTAACAGTAGCCTTTAATGCAGTAGACCATGCTATCCTGTTGAAACATTTGAGGAAGAATAGCAGTTAAAGGATGTGCTTTGGATTGGTTCAAATAATTTTTTAGGGGCAGAACTTAGAAGGTTGCTCTTGGGGACAAGTTCTTTGCAGTGTGGGATCTGCCTATCTTGTCCCTCATGGTATTCAGTCTTTATGTAAAACTCTGAGAGGCAATCTTCTGTGGTTTGGAGTATGGTGTCATCAATTTGATGACCACACCCAGATCTATATTTCTTTATGTTGATAATTTCTTAGAATCATAGAATTAGAAGAGACCTCCAGGATCATCTAGTCCAGACTCTTGCACAAAACAGGAAATTCATATATACCTCAGCCCCACACACCCCCAGTGACCCCTGGTTCATGCCCAGAAGATGGCAAAAAAAAAAAAAAAAACCCTCCAGGATTCCTGGCCAAACTGGTCTGGGGGAAAATTGCTGCCTGACCCCAAAGTAGTGATTAGCGTTTCCCTGGGCATACAAGAAAGAGCCATGAGAACTAAGCACTGATGCAATGCTGCTTTCCCTCCTTCCCGTGATTTACAGAATCAGCATTGCTGCCAGATGGCCATCTAGCCTCTGTTTAAACACCTTCAAAGAAGGAGAGCCTACCGCCCTCTGAGGAAGCCTGTTTCACTGAGGAACCACTCTAACTCTTAGGAAGTACTTCCTCATGTTTAGCCAAAAACTCTTTTGATTTAATTTCAACCTGTTGGTTCTGGCCCAACATTCTGGGCAACAGAAAACAATTATGCACCATCCTCTCTATATGTCAGCCCTTCAAGTACTTGAACATGCTGATCATATCACAGGGGTAGCTGGACTTGCTTAACATAAGAGCCAGAATAAACGTCAGGTGCTTAAGAGTCACAAGATATGAATGTCAGGTGTTTGTGAGCTGAAAGGCAGGCAGGCAGGCAAATAGATGAGGGAAGGAGGGAGGGAGGGGGGGACGTGGAAAGAAATCAACTTTAATTTTAAATGTATTCTCCAAGTCACCAAGTAATTTAAAGAGACAAATGCCTTTTCCAAGCTGGCTGACAAGGTGGTGGAAGCTTCGAAAGCAACACAGTATGTGTGAAAGAGCCACATGTAACTCCTGAGCCACAGTTTGGCCACCCCAATCCTATCACCTCTCAGTTGTCTCCTCTTCAGGCTAAACATACCCAATTCCTTCAACCTTTCCTCATAGGAATGTGGATTCCTTCCTTAATATCTGTTATTTCCAGCTTGATGCTTCTTCTGCTTAAATTTATAATCCAGTCAGATCCAAACCAAGGTGGCTGCTTGATGGCACAATTTGATATTTTGTACTGCTAAACCCCCTTTTTAAATCCTGTAATATTTTGAATCTTAGCTTCTTCCCATTCCTTTTTAAATTATTAATCGTTATTAATCACTTTAAAGTATTTTCATGGATTGGTAACATTTGAAATAAAAAGTTCAACTTTGGTAATATTTTTGTTTTAACAGCAGAAATTCTTCCCAGCCACAAAATTTTCCATATTTTTAATCTTTGTTAATCTTCAGTAATGCTCGCCCAGGCTTTTTGGTATTTTTATATCATTCTCACTTTGTCCTGTTACATAAATGCCCAAATATTTTATAGGCTTTTATTCTGTTATTTTCTGTGTCTTTTCTTGGTCTTCTTTAGTTGCATCTAATAACATTATCTTGATCTTTTTATTCATTTTATATCCAGAATAAGTTCCAAATCTGATTATTTGTTTCATTGTATAGTTCAGAGAAACATTTGGTTATGTTACTAACAACATCATCCACATAACTTCAATTTATATTGTTCTATATCTGCTTTTATTCCAGTGATCCTAATGTCCTGTCTGATTTTTATGGCCAGTATTTCTGTTGCCAGGATAAATAATAGCAGTGATATTGGAGCCTTGTTGGGTTCCTTTTGTTATCTCATTTTTCTTGGATAGGGAACCACTTACTAGAATTCTAGCATGCTTTCTCTGCATCTAAAAACAAATGCCATTTCTCCTTTTTTTTCTCCTTGAATATGAAATTACATTCAACAGATATCTAATATTGTTTTTCATATATTGTTTTGGGACAAGTCCTGTTTGATCTTAATGAATTAATTCTGGAATACATTTTCTTAGTCTCCCAGCCATTATCGCTGCAAAAATGTTAGTTCACATTTCATAATATTAGCCTGTATGACTGTGGTAATGATGGGTTAGTCCCTTCTTTTTGTATTAGGGTTATATTCACTTCTTGCTAATTGATGGTATATGCTTTCTCTCTTGTATTTTATCCATTACTCTTTGTAGAGGTATTGCTAGTATGTCTTCAAAACATTTATAATATATTGCTGTCAAATCATCTGGTCCAGGCACTCTACACATTTTTAATGTTGTAGTTGATTTCTTGTATTGTTATCACTTGATTTAGAATTTTCCTATGCTTGAATGGTGTCTCAGATAAGTATTTCTCTATTCCTTCCTCACCTAAAGATCCTTTTTTGTAGAGATTCAAGAATTTTTTTATCTGTTCAAGCATTTCTTGATCTGCATACAATACTTGATTTCTTCTCTAGATTGCCAGTATCCTTCTCCCCACCCCCCTTTCTTTTCTTAAACAGTGTACTGGGTATCTTCCAGGTTTGTTTGCACATTCAAAATATCTTTGCTTTAGACATTTTGATTTTCTTCCTGCATTTCTTCTACTTTTAACAAATCTAATTGATTCTCTATTTTCATCTCCTTCAGTTTCTTCTTATTGCCAGTAGTTTTGTGTTCTTATTCTATAGTCTTATGTTATTTTCTTCATAGAGTCTGGTTTTTGTTTTTTCTTTCTTACAGCTGTTGTTAGTGGAGTTCCTCTGATGTAAGCCTTACTGGCCTACCATACTGTTGTTCAGGGCTTTTTTTGAGCAGGAGCGCACAGGAATGCAATTCCGACTGGCTTGGCATCAGGGGGTGTGTCCTAATATGCAAATGAGTTCCCGTTGGGCTTTTTCTATAAAAATGTGCTGTGTGAAACAATGGTAGTGTCAGTGGGTGTGTCCTAATATGCAAATCAGTTCCTGCTGGACTTTCTCTACAAAAAAGCCCTGCTGTTGCAGTTATTCCATTTGTATTGTTCATGTTGAAATATTCCATCAGTTTTGTATTTTTGTTTTATTTAATCTTGTAATAAAAATGTTATCATTTAATCTCCATCTTCTTTCTCTCTCTCTTTTCCATTCTTCCAGGTTAGTTCTATTAGGTTATGGTTTGCTAAGATCTCAGGCAGTATCTCTACTCTACTGACTTTGTAATTAAGATTTTAATTACAGCACATATCTATTTTTACAAACAGTAAACAAGCAAAATATATATACAATACACTGCTACATTTATACATCAACAACTATCTTTCATGAGCAAAAGCAAAAAGATATAGATGAGGAGTAACCAAACTGTGGCTCGGGAGCCACATCTGGCTCTTTCACACATATTGTGTGGCTCTTGGATATGAAAACAGCTAGGCTCCTGTGTTGTGGCAGTACTACAAAGTGTTGGAGCTGAAATGTTTATATTGCAGTTTCTACAGGTTATTAATCATAGGGATGTATGAAGCTTTATAATTCATATTTATGTTTTTATGTCATGGTGATGCCATAATGCATCAGATCCATATTTTTTGTGTTTGAGTCTGTAGATATGAATGTGATTTGAGTGTCAATTTTTGGGTGTTCCAAATCATGGGGATCTATGTCTTGGATCCCAATTTGTGCACCATAGCAGCATCATGAATTTTGAGTTCATAATTTTCTGTGTATGATTTGACTGTGGATCCCTGTTTTTGTGGCAGTGTCTTAAAGCTGTTTTTGCAGGGCTGTCCATGGAGCTGATGAGGTCAGGCCATACCATGCCATCTTTGCTCCTTTTAGACAGTGGAGACATTGTAATGATATTTTGAATAATTAATTTGGGTTCTGCATGCAATCATACTGAGGGGCCAAGGAACCAATATTGCACTACAAGCATGAACCCCAAGCACTGATATGTGACCAAGCATTGCATACACACTTTAATAAAATCTAGAAATCATCACTTGTATACAAAGTGCATGTCATTTTCATTTGATTTGTATCCCGCCCTTCCCACCGAAGCAGGCTCAGAGCGACTCACAACATAAAATTACAAACAAACAATGGATCAAAACATTATAAAATTACATTACATATAAAACATATTCTGTAATTAAAACAATCAAATTAATTTGGTGCTAATCTCTTTGGTAATACATATCTCTCCAGTGACGACGGTATGTCTTCAGCTTCCTACAGTAAAAGCTCAACATCAATAAAATGCCAACTGGAAGAGAGCAGTCTTGCAGGCCTTGCGGAACTGGGCAAGGTTCTGCAGGGCCCTCACTTCCTCTGGCAGTTGATTCCACCAGTGGGGGGCTGCAATCAAGAAGGCCCTCTCTCTGGTGCCCTTTAATTTGGCCTCCTTCGGCCCGGGGATTACCAATAGATTTTGAGATCCTGAACGAAATACCCTCTGGGGAACATATGGGGAGAGATGGTCCCTAAGGTAGGCAGGTCCTAGGCCATATAGGGCTTTAAAGGTAATAACCAGCACCTTATAATGAATCCAGTATACTATTGGCAACCAGTGCAGTTCCCACAGCCTCAGCTGTATGTGTTCCCACATGGGAAGCCCCAATAGCAGCCTGGCCACCACATTCTGCACTAGCTGTAGTTTCCGGGTTCGGCACAGGGGCAGCCCCAAGTAGAAGCCATTGCAGTAGTCCAGCCTCGAGGTGACCGTTGCATGGATCACTGTTGCCAGCTCGCCGTGCTCCAGGAAGGGAACCAACTGCCTCACCCACCTAAGGTGAAAGAAAGTGGATTTAGCAGTGGCTGCTATCTGGGCCTCCATTGTCAGGGCAGGCTCCAGCAGCACCCCCAAGCTCTTGACCTTGTGCGTCATTATGTGTTGTGAGCCGCCCTGAGCCACTTCGGTGGGAAAGGCGGGATATAAATAAACTTGAACTTGAACTTGAACTTGAATGGCACACCATCAAACGCTGGTAAGGGGAATTCCCTGCCCAGTCCACCATGACTCAGACAAAGGACCTCTGTCTTCGCTGGATTCAACTTCAATCGACTCAGCCTAAGCCATCCTACCACAGCTTGCTATGCCGGATCCAGATTTTCTGGGACACAGTCAGATCGGCCGTCCATCAGTAGATAGAGCTGGGTGTCATCAGCATACTGGTGGCAACCCAACCCATACCTCCAGGCAATCTGGGCAAGGGGGCGCATGTAGATGTTAAACAACATTAGGGAGAGCACTGCCCCCTGAGGCACCCCACAATGAAGTGTGTGCCTCTGGGACAGTTCTCCCCCAATCGCCACCCTTTGTCCCCGACCATCTAGGAAAGAGGAAAGCCATTGCAAGGCCGACCCCTGGATCCCTGCGTCAGTGAAGTGGCGGGTCAGTAGCTGATGGTTGACTGTATCGAACGCAGTCGATAGGTCTAACAACATCAGCACCACCAAGCCTCCTTGATCCAGATGCTGCTGGAGATCATCCACCAGGGCAACCAGCACTGTCTTCGTCCCATGACCTAGTTGAAAGCTGGACTGGTGGGGGTCTAAAATGGAAGCGTCATCCAGAAAACTCTGTAACTGTAGCACTACTGCCCTCTTAATAATTTTTCCCAAAAAGGGTAAATTTGAGTCATATGATAATCACTGTTTAATTATGCCAGATTCATAATGGGGCAGGAATGGATTTTACTGAAATTAGGATTTTCTGTGTAATAATTTACAGAAAGTGTTTTCCAGTATCTCAGTTTTTCATAGGAAATAAAATATCTGTCAGAACACTGACAGATATTTCGCTTAGATATGCAAAAAGCTTTTGATATGATTGAAAAACCTTACTTTTTTCATCTTCTCTCTATTATGGGCTTGGAACCAAATCACCTAAGAGCTATTTGAGCTCTTTATGGAAACAATCTGCCCAAGTTAAGGTAAATAATGCAAGATCCCAAATCTTTTTGATTGCAAGGGCCACCCGCCAAGGCTGCCATCTATCTTCTCTCTTTTTTGCTTTATCTATGGAACCACTAGCAGAAGCGATACGTCGCCATAATGAAATCTAGGGAGTAAGAATAGGTGACATAGAACATAAACTTTTTCTATTTGCCAATGATGCAGTAGTGTATATTACATCCCCTATGAAATCTATTCCTTCCTTGCTTTTCCTTCTGAACCATTTTGGTCAGATC
Organism: Heteronotia binoei; assembly: GCF_032191835.1. Lineage (NCBI taxonomy): Eukaryota > Metazoa > Chordata > Lepidosauria > Squamata > Gekkonidae > Heteronotia > Heteronotia binoei. Next base: position 165,760,164 of record NC_083223.1, on the reverse strand, counting down.
TCTGACTTGAAGTTAAATATACAAAAATCAGAAATATATCCAATCAATTTGCCCCATGATACTGCTCTAACTCTCAAAAAGGCCTTTTCTTTTATTTGGATTACGGAAAGTTGGAAGTACCTGGGTGTTAAAGTGCCAATAGATCCTTCCAGGACCCTTAAATATAATTATGATGTATTGTTTCATGATATTGCTAATAAATTTGCCCAATGGAATAAACTACATCTAGCATGGGCAGATAGACTGGCAATTTTAAAAACATTTGCCCTTCCTAAATGTCTTAATCTTATCTGGACAATACCTATGGAAATTCCAGATTCTATAATGGCAAAATGGCAAAAATAATTTAATAATTTCTTCTGGGAGGGGAAAAAACTGAGGATTGACATCCATACCTTATGTAGACTCATTAAAACGGGAGGTCTTTATATGCCCAATTAAAAATTCTATTATTGGGCTGCTCAATAAAACTCTTGCAACCTTATCCAGATGATAAATAGATGGCTATAGAATCTGCCTATGCTTCACCTTTTCCAGTGCCAGGAACAATATGGTCAAAACCAAATTTTAGATCTCATACAGTTGCTGCAAAACCAATTTTATTTTATTTTTATTTATTTTATTTTATTGGATTTATATCCCACTCTTCCCGGCTCCGGGCGGCTCACAACAGTAAAAATATTTACAGATATTAAACATCCACTCAAAACATGGTACGATAGAATTTGGGAAACTTTCATTATGTCTCAAATTACTCAAAATGTATTCTTTTTAGGAGACTCTTTACTATCAAAAACTAACTATTGGTATCCAGTTGTTGGTTTTCTTAAATCTATCAATGTTCTTCCGAATCAATCAAATTATAATATATGGTTGTTTACATTAATGCATTTATTCTATTTCTTATCAGTATTACAAAATTGTGTTTATTCTATCCCTTATCTGTATTTTAAATACTGATATTAGACTAAGGATCATTAACTTTTCATTAATTATTCAGGAAACCTAAAATGTAAATTTGATAAAGATGGAGGCATCAATATATTAATATGTAACTTCCTTTGTAACTTTGTTTGAATTTTGGTTTATGGGTACATATGTTGATCTCACACACTAATTGTTTGTAATGCTTTAAATGAAATCCCTTGTGTTTGTTATGTTTGTTATGTCAGTTAAGTTTTAAAAAATTCAATAAAATTTAAACTGAAAAGAACAGTATGCTTTTATTTTCAAACATTAATAAACTCTTACAGTTTGTTTGTATACATTGTACTGCATAAGGGAGACAGATTACTCTTCTTTCTTCATTTCTTCAGCAGCGTTTGTTGCACTAAGATGTGGAAGTGCCAGCAGTGGATCAACAAAACTGATTGCCCGAAATATCTTCACATACCTGAAGTAGCTGAAAATGAGGACTCCCAAAAAAAGAGATATTACTAAGACAGACCAGCCGGCTACCTTAGCAGTATTTGGGCTAAAAAGAAAACAAAATGGAAGATGAATGTATATATTTTTGTGCAGTACCACCAGGCCACAAAATCCTCCTCAGAAACGATGTACTAATATTTGTTTCAGTAATTATGCTTATGACACTAGTGCAACAGCTACATATATAGAGCCATGTTTTGTAACTTTGGGATGGCACAGCTGTTGATATACTTTAGACAAAGCATCTGTGTTTCTGTTTTAGTAATAAAGGGATGTTAATAATGAATCATTGTTAACAAAAAATAGAACAGATTTCCATGTGATTGTGTAGAAATCAACATCATTGCCTGACAAGACTCTATAGGCTTTTTGAACAACTACATTCAAAGCTTTCCAATCTGTGATTATTTAACTTATATTTTAACTTTCTACTAATGTGAAGTCCAAAAGATAAAAATAGCTGTACCACAAACTGTGCTGCTGCCAGATATGGTTAGAGGACACACTGTCTCAGCATGAAAGGTGGATGATAAATGAAATAAAGACATGATTCAACAGCTTTGCTGAAACTAAGCAAGTCTGTGTCTAATCTGGTTAGTCCGGTGTTTAGGGTTGCCAAGTCCAATCCCAGAAATATCTGGGGACTTTGGGGGTGGAGCCAGGAGACTTTGGGGGTGGAGCCAGGAGACACTGGGGTGGAGCTAGGGGGGAGGAGGGGAAACGGCCGTCTTGGAGCGGGCGACGCTGCTACGCGGCTGCAGCCTCTTCTCCGAGAAATCTCTGTGTATTTTTAACAAAAGATTTCAGATTTTTCTGCTAAGTTTTTTTTTTTAGGGGTGGGGGTGGAAGGTTTACCCAGCTTTACAGAAAAATCTGATTGGGCTCAGCGTGGATCCAATCTGTGGATTCAGGTATATGCAGTTGGGGCCACAACTGAGAAAGAGACAATATATCAAAATAGCAACAATTTTGCAATATGGGAAAAATCTGAAATTCATGGAGGTTTAAATCTTAAGGATAGTAAATTCCCCCGTGTGATTTCAGAGTGATTGTTCAGTGGGGTTTTTTAAAATAATAATAAACTTAATAGTAGTGGTTTTTAACATTATCATCAATGATGATGATGATGACGATGATGATGATGATGACAACAACAACTGGATTTGTTAATCGCCTATCACAGTGTACATTGGGCTCTGAGTGATGTACAAAAAGGCATAGTGCCATAAAACAAATATACAAGCATTTAAAATTCACTATACAAATTGGCAAAAACTAGAGAGCTGGAATAAAAGAAATCTAAGATGGTATTCTATTGATTTTCTTTCCCCAATTCTAGACTACCTGGCCATTTTCTGGGCGGGAACTCAGTGGCAGAATATATAGGAGGGGGAAGGAGGAAAAGTGTCAGTGAATTAAAAACTATTGCTACCCTCAATCAAAAGCCAGGCAGAATATCTTTGCCTTGCAGGCCCTGCAGAATTGCATAAGGTCTTCAGGGCCCTCGTGATATTTGGCAGAGAGTTAGACCCAAGAAGGCTAAGTGGGAGCAAGCCACACCTGCATTCTCAGAGGTGCTTCAAGATTGCCCTTCTTAGGGCAGTCTTGGAGTGCCTCCAAGAGTGCACTCAGCAGACGTTCTCCTCTAAGCCGGCTTCCTTTGCAAGAGAAGCTGAGCTCAGAGGAGAAAGCGCCAATACCCCAACCAGCTGCTTTTGCCTTGAAGGCAAGAGCAGCCAGGTGGGACACGTTCTCCTCTGAACTCAGCTTCCCTTGCAAGGGAAGCCAGACTCAGAGGAGAGAACACATCGACACACCATCCTGCTATTCTCAGCTTCCCAAGTCTGTGACCCAGGAAGCCAAGAGCAGCAGGGTGGGGGGATAGGACATCCCATAGGCAAGGTGGCTGCCTACCTCACCTACTCCCACGTGCTGGCCATGCAGGGATCACTAGCAGATTGTTGTCTGCAGAACACAAAGTTCTCCTGGGGACATATCAGAGGAGTCACTCCCGTAGATACGCTTGCCCCAGACCATTCAAGGCCTTAAAGGTCAGTACCAATCTCTCAAGGTGAGATTCCTGACATTATTAATAAATTCTACCTCTATTAGAAATGATTTTATTATATTTTTTTTCTTTCCTTATTTCAATATAAAGATATGTAGATTGATAATATTACTATTTGCACCTACTGAATTGGTCACAAACCTTGCAGTACTATTGTAACATTTAATTTAATTGCTTTGTGTAGTTTAATGATTAATAAACTGTTTTTTAAAAAGGTCAGTACCATAACTTTGAACCTGACTCAGTATTCCGCTTGGAGTCCATGACATTCCTTTTAGGACTCGCACCACTATATTCTGGATCAGCTGGAATTTCTGGGTCAGTCTCAAGGGCAGTTCACCTCTCTGCAGTTGTCTGTGGTGACTCTGGGAAAGTTGATTCCTGGGGCTGAGGAAATGCATAGAGTGAGTTACAGTAACCAAGTCTGGAGATGTCCATTGTGTGTATTACCATGGGTAGGTCAGGGAGTGTCAAGAAAGGAGCCAGATGACAAGCTTGGCAACTTGAGTGTCTATGTACCTGGAAGAAATCTTGGATTATCCATTTTGGAGAGATGGGAGAAGATGGCATTTATTTCTATGCTTTCACTTGGATGGTTGGAGTATATATGGAGTATGGAGTATATATGGTTGGAGTATGTGTGTATATATATATATATATATATATATATATATATATATATATATATATATATATATATATATATATATATATATATATATATATTTGGCTGCTGTGTGACACAGAATGTTGGACTGGATGGGCCATTGGCCTGATCTAACATGGCTTCTCTTATGTTCTTATGTATTCAGAAGGGTTTTTAGATCAATAGTATTTTTCAGAGAGAAGGCTCCTGATACTTAGCTTCATTATGAATGCAAATGCCAACTAGTTACCTTTCAGCGATGCCATATGTTGTGACTGCAAAGTATATGGGAAAATCACAAAAACTGGAATAAAAGGAAAAACAGATCACTATTTTTCATATTTGTAAAAATTAGCAACAAAGTACCTTATAAGGAAAGAACCTGCAAAAACACACAAAGTTCAAGCTATGACTTTTTTTGGGGGGGGGTGGAGAGATGCCATTATAAAAGAGATAATTTGTGGCATTCCAGAGGTGTGCTACAGAGCATACATTGAGCTGATTCCAGTAATCTGTGAGTGCCAGGTTTGCAGATCTTCGCTTGTTCCCCTCCCTGCAGCAGTTCTTGGTGACTCTGGGAAAGTTGATTCCTGGGACTGAGGATATGCATGGACCAACTGGCCTGTAGATTGGGTGGTTGTACTTAAGAAAGGGAAGGAGGGGGAACTACCCTCTTATCTCACTGTACAAGTGAGATAAACAGCTATTATGACAAGTGTACCATCTGGGGCATTTTAATTACTATTGTTCCTGTTTCTCTTCCCTTCTCCTCACCTGATAACTCTTTTCCTGTGTATCAACCATCCATTCTCCCTTGCCTTTCTTCACTAAAACTGAGACCAATAGTTTCATAAATGCTAGCTTTCCCAAGTGGTATATATATGTCTCTCCTATTTAAAGCCTTCAGTTTTCTGGTACCATTCCCTTATAATTGCTGATCAGATCAGTTACAGTGAATCCCAGGAAGGTGTCATAGGCACAGATCTGCCTTGCCCTTATGGAACTGAAGATTAGGAGGTTTTGAGTATAGTGTTTACTGACTCTTTGCCAAGCATACTGTCACCAGAAATGTTGCTGTGGTGTGGTTAAGAGTGATGGACTCTAGAGAATCAGATTTGATTCCCCACTCCTGTATATGAAGCCTATTGGGTGATCTTGGGCCAGTCATAGTTCTCTCAGAAGTCTCTCACCTGCACCTGCCTCACTAAAATGCCTGTTGTGGGGAGAGGAAAGGAAAGCAATTGTAAGCCGCTTTGAGACTCCTTAAGGTAGAAAAAAGTGGAGTATAAAACCTTCTTTTCTTCATAAGATCATCGCATGTGACCCATCATTCCTTGGCAAATAGAAGGCGAAGACATGGAAGTAATGACAGACTTCACCTCCTTAGATCCAAGATCACTGCAGATGGTGACTGCAGCTACAAAATTAAAAGACGTTTGCTCCTTGGGAGGACAGCTATGGCAAACCTAGGCGGTATAATAAAAAGTAGAGATATCACCCTGCCAACAAAAGTCCGTATAGTCAAAGCAATGCTATTCCCAGTAATAATGCATGGCTGTGAGAGTTGGAGGGAAGCAGAGTGCAGAAGAATTGATGCTTTTGAATTGTGGTGCTGGAGAAGACTCTAGAAAGTCCCCTAAACTGCAAGAAGATCAAATCAGTCAGGCCTAAGGGAAATCAACTCTGACTGTTCCCTGGAAGGTCAGATGCTGAGCTGAAGCTCAAATACTTTGGCCACCAAATGTGAAGGGGACACTCACTGGAGAAGACCTTGATGCTGGGAAAGACAGAAGGCAAAAGAAGAAGGGGACAACAAAAGATGAGATGTCTGGACAGCGTTACCGATGTAACTAACGTTAATTTGAGCAGACTTCGGAGAATGGTGGAAGATAGGAGGGCCTGGCATGACTTGCTCCATGGGGTTGCAAAGAGTCGGACTCAACTGTGCAACTGAACAACAATATTTCATAGTATTTGTAGAGTTGGAAATGTGCTTCCTCTATGGCTGCCCACTCCAGATGAAATGTAAAATTTATTGTTCAAATTTTGGCTTCATAATATAAAGAAAATGTCAGGATATGCCATACCCCAAGTGTCGTTGGTCTTTGAATTGTGGAGAGTCCTAGTTTAGATTTTTGTAGTTCTATATAAAATGACTGAGATATCTCTGACAATTTTTTAAAAATGGTTTGGGCAGCTCTGCAGGAAGGGCCTGAAGAAGGTATAAACGTTTGGGGGGAAATAAAAGATTTAATAATATTAATTCTTTCCAACCATGAAACGTTTTCTTTGTTCCATTGTTTCAGTGAGGTGATAATAATTTGCATAGTTTCCTCATAATTGCTCTTAATTAAATCTTTTAGATCTAAAGGAACTTTGATTCCTAAATAAAGTAAAGCTTTGTTTAATAGATTATTAGGTCTGTGTAGATAAATTTATAGGATTAAAAATGATTTTGGACTGATTGACAGTTAAGCCTGAAAGGGTGTCAAATTCTGCAAAGACTTTTCCCAGTTCTAATATAAACTTTAATAGTTCTGATAAGTAAAGGACGAAATCATCTGCAAATAAGCTAATTTTGTAAGTGGTGTTATTAATAGTAATTCCCTTAATTAAAGTTGACTTCCTGACCATGTTTGCTAGGGGTTCAATAATAATACAGAAAAACGGGTGAAAGAGGACATCTCTGCTTGTTTCTTAAGAAAGTGAAATTTCTTGTGAGAGAAGCCCATTGACACTAAGTTGCACTGTGGGCAAAACATAAAGAACATTGATTATTCCAAGGAATTTCTAATTAGAACAATTTTATTGGTAACATATGGTAATAAATCTATATCTTACATAATTAAAAACTTATTTTATCTACCCCATATATTACTTTCTACCCACCCCTCCCCCTGTTACTTGACCTCCGCCAGTGTTATTTACTTAAAAAGCAAATATTTAAAGGTACCCTTAACTATTAAAACAAAAAATTATATTATTCTTCTTTTTAAAACTTAATCATTATCAAAAATTGTCCAATGTCCTTTTATTTTCCACTCTTTTTCTTAGGCTTCCCAATCCCCAGGGCCCAGCGGGGGATCCCCCAGTTTTACAGGCTTCCCCCCTCCCCCAGCCAGCTGGCCGGCGGGGGAAGCCCCGCCCCCAGAGCCATCATGCACCTCCATGAACGAGTTCCATATGGAATGATGGGGAATTGATCTGCGGGTATTGGGGGCTCTGGGGGGGGCTGTTTTTTGAGGTAGAAGCGCCAAATTTTCAGTATAGCATCTAGTGCCTCTCCCCAAAATACCTCCCAAGTTTCAAAAAGATTGGACCAGGGGGTCCAATTCTGTGAGCCCCAAAAGAAGGTGCCCCTATTCTTCATTATTTCCTATGGAAGGAAGGCATTTAAAAAGATGTGCAGTCCCTTTAAATGTGATGGCCAGAACTCTCTTGGAGTTCAATTATGCTTGTCACACCCTTGCTCCTGGCTCCGCCCCATGTCTCCTGGCCCCACCCCCAAAGTCTCCTGGCTCCACCCCCAAAGTCCCCAGATATTTCTTGAATTAGACTTGGCAACCCTACTTTTTCTACATATCTTCTAAATTTTTTCCACTTTGTCTTAAAAACTTCCAAATCATAGTCTCTTAATATTCTTGTTAATTTGTCCATTTCACTCCATGTCATAACTTTTATAATCCAATCCCATTTCTCTGGTATTTTTTCTTGCTTCCACAACTGCGCATACAATGTCCTAGCAGCTGAGAACAAGTACCACATTAAAGTTCTATCTTCTTTTGGAAATTTTTTCCATTTGTAATCCCAACAAAAAAGTCTCTGCATTTATTAAACTCATATCCCAAAATCTTAGAAATCTCTTCCTGAATCATCTGCCAAAACATTTTAGTTCTTTCACAAGTCCACCACATATGGTAGAAAGAACCTTCATGCTTTTTACATTTCCAACATCTGTCTGGCATCTTGTTATTCATCTTTGCCAATTTTTTAGGAGTCATATACCATCTATACATCATCTTAAAACATTTTTCTTTAATACTTGGACATGTTGAAAGTTTCATAGAGTTCTTCCACAAATATTCTCAAGTTTCCATCTGTATTTCTTTATTTACATTAATTGCCCATTTAATCATTTGAGATTTCACTACTTCATCCTCTGTAGACAATTGTAGATATACTTTTGAAATTAATTTATCATAGTCTCCAAGCAGAACTTTTTCCATTTCTGTTTGCTCTTTCCTTATTCCTTCAGTTTTAATATCATTCTCCACCAAGCTCTTTATTTGTTGCATTTGAAACCACTCATATTTATGATTCAACTCTTCAGCAGTTTTCAGTTCTATTTTGCCACTTTGTATTTTTAATAATTGATTATATGACAACCACTTTTCTTTGCCTATCTCAGCCGTTATTTTTATTATTTTAGCTGGCACTATCCATAACGGTCTTCTCTCATCTCCTTATTTCTTGTATTTCATCCATGAATTTAACAAATTATTTCTTATATAATGGTGAGAGAAAAAACTGTCCATCTTCTTTTTTCCATAATACAAATATGCGTGCCAGCCAAATTTATTTCCGTGACCTTCCAGCACTAAAAGTTTTTTATTTAACAACATTATCCATTCTTTCATCCACACTAAACAAACTGCTTCCTGATATAATTTTAAATTCGGTAGTTGAAACCCACCTCTCTCTTTTGCATCTGTCAAAATTTTCATTTTAATCCTTGGTTTCTTCCCAGCCCACACAAATTCTGAGATTTTCCTTCGCCATTTATCAAATTGTTTGCCATCCTTCACAATAGGAATAGTTTGAAACAAATACATTATTCTTGGTAAGATATTCATTTTAATTGCAGCTATTCTACCCAACAATGACAAATTAAGCTTGTTCCATTTTAGCATGTCTGTATAATTACGCCATAACTTCTCATAATTATTTTTAAACAGATCAATAGTCTTCATTGTTATCTCCACCCCTAGGTACTTTACCTTGGAAGTGACTTCACAGCCTGCTAGTCTCTGTAATTCTTGTTGCTTGTTCATCTGCATATTTTTACACAGAATTTTTTATTTTTCTCTATTAATACAAAGTCCCGCCAACTCCCCATATTCTTGTATTTTAGCTAACAGCAAAGGTGTAACTTGTATGGGGTTTTTGTTTATAAACATTATATCATCAGCAAAAGCTCTGTACTTGTAAGTAAATCCTTTTATTCTTAAACCTTCTATAGCTTTTTCTTCTTGGATCTGCATATTTCAAGAGTCATTATAAACAACAGAGGTGAAAGCGGACAGCCTTGTCTAGTACCTTTGCTAATTTTCATATCTTCTGTAAGATCTGCATTTATACACAACCTTGCACTTTGTTCAGAGTATATTGCTTTTATCATTCTTATAAAACTTTCTCCCAGCTCCATTTTTTCCATTACTGCAAACATAAAATCCCAATTTAAATTGTCAAATGCTTTCTCTGCATCTGCAAAGAATAATGCTACTTCTTTTTCTGGATGTCTTTCATAATATTCTACAATATTTACAACAGTTCTAATATTGTCTCTTATTTGTCTTTTGGGAAGAAACCCTGCTTGATTTTTCTTTATAAAATTTATCAAATATTGTTTAAGCCGCTCTGTCAAGATTTTTGTAAATATTTTATAGTCATTATTTAATAGCAAAATTGCCTATAATTTTTTACATTCGTGACATCTCTATCTTCCTTAGGTATCAACGAAATAACAGCTTCTTTCCATGTGTTTGGTGCATTCCCTTTTATTCTTATCGTATTCATCAACTTCTGCAGTCTTGGTATTAATTCATCTTTAAAGGTTTTAAAATATTTAGCTGTATATCCATCTGGCCCAGATGCCTTTCCATTTTCCATTGCATTAATTGCTGCTTCAATTTCTATTTTTTCAATTGGATCATTCAAAACTTTTCGCATGTTTTCAGTTAAGAACTCTATTTTTATCTTTTGTAAATACTCATCCATCTTCTCTTTCTTTATTTTAACACCTTTAAATAATTTGGCATAGTACTTAAAGAATTCTCTTTTTATTCCCTCTTGAGTAACCACTTCTCTTCCATCTACCACAATTCTGTTAATAATTCTATTTTCTCTCTTTTTCTTCAATTGCCAAGCCAAATACTTTCCTGGTTTATTTACTCTGTCAAAGGATTTCTGCTGAAGTCTTTTCAAACTCCATTCCACTTTATTTAGCAAATGTCTCAATTGAGTTTGTAATATTGTAATTTCCCTTAAAATTTTCTTTTCCCCTGGTCTTTTTCTTCTGGGGGAGGAAAATGTCGAGCTGAGCTGCTTCTCATAACAGGAACAGGCTGGACTTCTGTTTGGGGTAGTGGAAGGCAATTTAATGCCTACTGCCTACTTTTCTCAGTCAGAGATTAGTCCAAGATATGCACAGGAAACTTTGAGGAGATTTACCTTGGCTAAAAGGGAGTCTCGGGGAGGGGGCTCCTTTAAGGGTTCTCCGGGAAGAGTTGCATTTTCATCATCTGCAGAAGTTTTCAGAGTCATTTATTTGACATAAGCTCGAAAGGATCGTAACCTTCTTGGACATCGCTAAACATCTAAAGCTTTGCAAGACCAGTGGGAACTTGGATAATTGGAAGAAAAGGTACAGATTACTATCTTTCATTCTGGAATTATTTACAGCTTAATCAAAAAAATTTAAAAGGTGGAAAAGGAAAATCTGGAAAGTTTGGAAGAAGAGGGGAGGAAGAGGTGAAATTTGGACTTTTTAAATATAAAGGACAGTGTTTAAAAGTGGAAAGGAATTTAGTCTACTTGCGGTTTTGAAAAAAAGAGCACCATTGTCACATTGCACAGACCTGCAGCACATTCAAGCAAGACAGGAAGTAAGTCAAGTATCGTGAGATCTCCTTACCAGCATGAATGAGACTTCGTGGCAACAAAAGCAGGAAGTAGTGGAAGGAAAACCTACTCTAGGAATATATACCATTGAGAAACATCGGCGGCCATTGCTGGGAGGTCAAAATAAAAACAATGTTTTTAAAGAATTCGGGACATTAAAAATTGTTGGAGTTAACTGAGAAAAGGGTAAGAAGATAAATACTATTGGTCATATTATTTGTGTGGACCTTGGACGTTTTTAAAAGGGGAAAAAATTGTAAGGGGCAGTAAAAGTTGTGGCCGCCATTTTGGAAGATTTAAAGACTTTAAAAATAAATATTTTGACTTTGGGAGCTCCAAGGACGGCGAAATTGGGCTTGTTATAAAGGGCAAGTCCTACTATTTTGTATCTGATAGTTGAATTGGAAATTGGTGAGGTCCAAATTTTCACAGTTTTTAAATGTCTGAACACAATCAGCCCTGTACAAGGGCTATTTCATTAGAAAAAATGCAGGATCAACTGGAGGCAATGGAGGCCAGAATGATGAAAGGGGTGAGAGAGATGATAGATGAATAAAAAAAAAAATATTGCAGAGATTTAAAAAGATATGCAAGATCTCAGAAAGGAAACTGAGGAAACACCAAAGAAAGTGCAGGAGGTAGAAGGAAGAATGAAAGTATATGATTCCACCTTGTTGAAAATGCAAGAAAAAGTGACAATTCATGACTGCAAATTGATGGAGACTCAGATATGTCTGAGAGGAGTACCTGAAAAGGAGGATGGTTATTTAAAAGAATATATAATAAAAATAATTGCAGAATTTTTAGAGGAAGACCCTGAAGAGACTAGAAACATGTATGACTATATGTATAGAGTGAACTCACTTTATGCCAGGAAAAATAATTTACCAAGAGATGTTGTCATAAGATATATGACAAAGGAAATGGTGGGAAGGATCATGAATAAAAACTTTGAAAAGACATTGATAGTGGGAGGCAGTAGAGTGAGAATCACGAAGGAGCTGCCAAGGCAAGTGATAAATGATAGAAGAACATATAAAAAGTTGTTAAAAAAATTGAGAGACAATGGAATGAGGTTTAGATGGATAATACCTGAAGGTTTGAGCTTTGAACTCCAGGGGAAGAGAATCACAATTATAAATGCTCAGGAACTGCGTAGATTTTTTTTTGAAGAAAATAAAGAATTTGCACCATGATGGATTACAAATTATTGTCGTGGAATGTTAATGGGCTAAATTCACCACAAAAAAGAAAGGCAACATTTCATTGGATTAAGAAACAAAACTGTAATATAATTTGTTTGCAAGAAGTGCATATTAAACAAAAGGATTATAGATTTTTATGGAACAAACAATTGGGAGTGGAATTTTTTTCATTGGCTGAACAGAAGAAAAGGGGAGTGGTTTTGTATATTAAACAAGAATTGGAGCCAAAATTAGTGTTTAAAGATAAAGATGGAAGATTTGTAGCAGTAGAGATAATATTAAATGGAAAAAAACGTTGTTATTGGGATTGTATGCACCTAATGGTGCAAAGGATGCTTTTAAAAAAGACATTATACAACAGCTTGATGAACTGACCTATGACCAACTTATAAACTATAGGCCATACATTATCCCCAAAGTAACATAAACAGAGATATCAGATTGGGTAGTGTTTGGGGTTATTTATACAAACTCTTCTGAATGGGTTCCTTGGAGCTAGTTCTTTGGGGTGTTTGGGAACATTCTATCTTCAATATTTTGAGAAGTCTCCATATCTCTCACAGTCAATCATTGACCTTGATGGATTACAGTGATTTGAATGTTGTGCTCAACAGTGATGGATTACAGTGAGTTGGTGTTGTGTAGTTTGTCCATTATTAATTTCAGTTCTTTTTTTTCTGAAGAGTTTTCATTGAGAGGAGGGAGGGAGAGAGAGAGATCACCTTTCTGTGGAGGAAATTATTTTGGGTTGGCCCTCATTATGACCTTAAACATACTCTTAAGTATACTCTTTATGAAATTGGCAACAAGAGTTCTAAGCCTTTCAGCAATAATAAGCATTCATATTTCTCTACAATTGCCCTACAGTTTCTCTACAATTTCAATATAATTGCTTCTCAGCAGCTCTAGACTGTTAATCTTTGCTGTAGTTATGGAATTTGGCCACTAGAGGTCTCTCAAAACCTTAGAACTAAACTATCTAAGGCTTAATTGGGTTACTGGGTGAAGGTTCAACCAGGATGCCAGGAAACAAGATGGAGGAGGCAGCCATTTGCAAAGACCCAGAAACTGGGTGAAAGGTGGAAGTGAACTGGGGACAATCTCAGCCAGGATTGTTTTGAATTAGCTCTGATTGTTTACATTTGGCTGGAAAAAGTGTTTAAAGTAAATGACCCAGTAGATGTGTGTATGAGGTCACTAGAGCCTATATAAACTGTGGATTTTTTTGGCCCATGCTGCTGATTTGGACCAGAGTGTTGCTAGACTGCCTCTGTGTCAGATTATGCCACACTAATTGGGACTTAGACTCTGGGGCTGCTCTGCAGAGACAGTTTCTCTGCTGGACAGCCTAAGAGGAGAGACAGCCTTTGCTGATTTTGAATTGATCTTCTGTTTGAGAGCTCAAACATAGAGAAAATGCTCAGACAGATTCTAGAGCATAGCATATACTAAGATTTGGGACTTTGATTTTAAATGGGAAAATGTAACTAATAGGGGAAGTCCCTGTTGGGACTTTATTTATTTATTTTATATCCCACCCTCCCAGCCAAAGCAGGCTCAGGGCGGCTTACAACATAAAATTCCACAAACAATTAAATTAATAAGTATTAAAATTCCACATTCAGTAATAAAATAGATATACAATGATTAAAACAGTTAAAACAGAATGTTGAGTTGGTGCTAGTCTGGTGGCGACGGCCTTCTTCCACTTCTCTTAAATACCGGTGCCGAGTCAATTGAATGCCAGCCGGAAGAGGACAGTCTTGCAGGCCCTGCGGAACTGCACAAGGTTCTGCAAGGCCCTCACTTCATCTGGCAGTTGGTTCCACCAGCAGGGGGCTACAACTGAGAAGGCCCTATCTCTGGTTGATTTCAATCGGGCCTCCTTTGGCCCGGGGATTACTAATAGATTGTGTGATCTCAATCTAAGTACTCTCTGGGGAACATGTGATGAGAGATGGTCCCTAAGGTAGGCAGGTCCTAGGCCATATAGGGCTTTAAAGGTAATAACCAGCACCTTGTAACGAATCCAGTATACTATTGGCAGCCAGTGCAGTTCCCGCAGTCCCGGCTGAATGTGCTCCCACCTGGGGAGCCCCAATAACAGCTGGGTGGCCGCATTCTGCACTAGCTGCAGCTTCTGGGTTCGGCACAAGGGCAACCCCATGCAGAGGGAATTACAGTAGTCCAGCCTTGAGGTGACAGTTGCATGGATCACTGTTGCCAGGTCACCACACTCCAGGAAGGGGACCAACTGCCTTGCCCAACTAAGATGGAAAAATGCGGATTTAGCAGTGGCTGCTATCTGGGCCTCCATTGTCAAGACAGGCTTCAGTAGCACCCGTGGTGCACCGTCAAACGCTGTTAGGGGAATTTCCTTTCCCAGACTGCCACGACTCAAGCAAAGGACCTCTGTCTTCACTGGATTGAGCTTCAATCTACTTGGCCTAAGCCATCCAGCCATGGCTTGTAGCACCAGGTCCAAATTTTTCTGGGACACAGGCCGGCCATCCACCAGTAGATAGAGCTGGGTGTCATCAGCGTATTGGTGACAACCCAACCCATACCTCCAGGCAATCTGGGCAAGGGGGCGCATGTAGATGTTGAACAACATCGGGAAGAGCACCTCCCCCTGAGGCACCCTGCAGTCAAGCGCATGCCTCCAGGACAGTTCACCCCAATTGCCACCCTTTGTCCCCAACCATCAAGGAAGGAGGAAAGCCATTTCAAGGCCAACCCCTGAATCCTTGCGTCGGCGAGATAGCGGGTCAGCTTATATTTTTAATTCTTGCTTTGTTGTATTTTATGCTTTTTGCCTGTGAATTCTAACTGTGTAATTGTTTTCTTAAATGTACTAAGTTTATCTAACTGCTTTGTCTTCTATCCATTTGAAGTTTTCTGTCTAAAGAGAAATGTGGAGTCTAATAAACTGTTTGCTTTTCTAAACATGGAACCTAAAAAAGTTTATCTATGAGGTCTTAAAACTTATTAGTGAGTAGGTATTAGCCGTCTGATAACTGCAGGTTGTTTTGGTTCCTGCAGGTTTTGATTTTGGGGCTTCTGTTGTTGGGGGTACAATAGAAATCCCCCAACACTTTCCAGTTCACCACTCCAGTTCATTGAGGGGTCTAAAAGTACAAGGATTCTTTTCCCTTGGAACAAGCCTTCCTGCAACCTTGCTTTCTTAAGAATAGTTTCTTGTGTGTGAGATTCAGTGAAGGTTGTCAGATCGCAGATCAGAAAAGGAAGCGAGCAAAACAGAGGAGAAAAGTGTGGAAAAGAGTTAGATAAATGTAGGAAAAGATAATGAAAGGTGTTTTTTTTAAAAAAAATCATGCATTAACAGCAGCCCATTTGCAAGATGATGAAGAAGAGTTGTTTTTTATATCGCACTTTTCTCTACAAGAAGGAGTCTCAATGTGGCTTTTAGTTGCCTTCCCTTCCTCTCCCCGACACTGGTACCAGAGCTTGCAATAAAACCAGATGCCAACTTTGCTGCCACATACAACCAGTCATTGTTCCTAACAATATCAAATATGCCATCTCAGGCTCATTCACTTGCTCATCTTCTAAAATTGTATCTGCCATTAAAAATGCCCTTTGGTTATCTACATGGGGCAAACAGGTCAAACCCTATAACAAAGGATAAATGGACTCAAATCTGACATCAAGAATCACAAGACTGAGAAACCTGTGCAAGAACATTCAGCCTTCCAGGACATTCAAAGTAGCCACTTTATTGCACAGGAACTTCAGGAACAGATGAGAAAGGAAAATTGCTGAGTTACAAGTTATTACAACCCTAAAAATGATGGAACCCCCCCCCCCCCCGGCCAGGGCTCAATAGGAATACTATTTTCTTATCTCACTACATATGCTAATGTCATTAAGTCCTTACATCTGTATTCTCCCCAATCTCCCCAAAATCTATACATCCTTTTAATTTTATTTATTATTTTGAATAGTAGATTGTAATGTGATATAATGTAATGAATAATAGAATGCAATGTATGGGGGAGCAAGACAATAATTCAAAGCCTCGTATGATGCCAGAAACTGGGGATAAGAACATTAAAGATTTGCAGAGAGTGGCACATACGCTAGGTAATGTTAACTTGCTGGTTTGTATGAAAACTTAACCCTCAGGAAGCATAAAACGTGGATTCCAGTGTCTCTACACTAATGCACAGAGTATGGGAAATAAACAGGAGGAACTTTAAGTCCTAATACAGGAAGGAGACTATGACATAATAGGCCTAACTGAAACTTGTTGGGATGACACTCACAACTGGAATATTAGGATTCAGGGGTACAACTTATTTAAAAGGGACAGGCAAATGAGAAAGGGCAGAGGCGTAGCAGTATATGTGAAGGAGGTATACACTTGTGACGAAATATGTGAATCTGAGCATGGCAGCTCAGCTGAAAGTTTCTGGGTAAAAATAAAAAGAGTAAGAAATAACAGTGATATTATTGTGGGGATCTGCTATAGACCACCAAGCCAGGCAGAGGACTTGGATGAGATACTCCTACAACAGATTGCAAAGTTCTCCAAGAGAAGGGATACAGTGATCATGGGAGATTCCAATTACCCAGACATCTGTTGAAAGTCCAGCTCTGCTAAAATGAAAAGTCAAATAGATTCCTGACTTGTCTTGCTGACAACTTCCTTTTCCAGAAAGTGAAGAAGGAAACAAGGGGACCTGCTATCTTGGACTTGATTCTCATCAGCAAGGAAGAATTGATTGAAGAAGTGGAAATAGTGGGCACCCTGGGCAGTAGTGATCAAGTGATTTTGGAATTTACAGTTTTAGGGAAGGGAAAAGCTATATGCAGTCAGACTTATAGGTTGGACATCAGAAAGGCAAACTTTGATAAACTTAGAACTATGCTGGTTAAAATCCCATGGTCAGAAATACTTAGGAGGAAGGGGGTTCAGGAGGGGTGCGAGTTTCTTAAAAGCGAAATACTGAAAGCGCAATCACAGATGATTTCTATGAGAAGAAAAAAATGGAAAAGACGAGAAATAAAAAAGACTCCTTTAGGAATTGGAATGAGAACCTTATAACCAAGGATGAATGTAAACAAATCACCAATGCTTGTAGAGAAAAAGTTAGGAAAGCTAAAGCTCCGTATGAGCTTAGGCTGGCCAAAGATATTAAAAACAACAAAAAAGGGTTCTTTTCTTATGTTCAGAGTAAGAAAAAGAGCAAGGACATGGTAGGCCCATTGTGAGGGCAAGAAAGTGAAATTGTAATAGGTAATGAAGAGAGGGCGGAACTGCTCATTTCCTACTTTTCCTCAGTCTTCTCTTCTCGGTGCTCAACATGACAAAAACAGAACATATAAGGAGGGTATGAAGTTCCAACCTAGGATCAGCATGGGGTAGTACATAAACACCTAGTTTCTTTAAATGAAACTAAATCCTCAGGGCCAAATGAATTGCATCCAAGGGTTCTAAAAGAGCTTGTGGATGTAATTTCTGAGCCTCTGGCTATTATTTTTGAGAATTGTTGGAGAACAGGAGAGGTGTCAAAAGATTGGAGGCCAGCGAATGTTGCCCCCATCTTCAAGAAGAGGGAAAAAGACAATCCGGGTAACTACTGATACATCAGTTTGACGTCGATACCTGGAAAAGTTTTAGAAGAAATCAGCAAACAGTCAGTCCTGGAACATTTAGAAAGAATGGATGTGATTACTACGAGCCAGCATGGGTTTCTCAAGAACAAGTCATGTCAGACTAACCTGATCTCTTTTTTTGAGAAACTGACTACCTTGCTGGATCAGGGGAATGCTC
This sequence comes from Heteronotia binoei, assembly GCF_032191835.1. Lineage (NCBI taxonomy): Eukaryota > Metazoa > Chordata > Lepidosauria > Squamata > Gekkonidae > Heteronotia > Heteronotia binoei. Next base: position 165,742,120 of record NC_083223.1, on the reverse strand, counting down.
TAGACATCATTTATCTTGATTTCAGTAAGGCTTTTGATAAGGTTCCACATACTATCTTTGTTGACAAGTTGGTAAAATGTGGTTTGGATCCTGTTACCGTTAGGTGGATCTGTAACTGGTTGACAGATTGCACCCGAAGAGGGCTTGTGAATGGTTTTTCATCCTCTTGGAGAGGAGTGACAAGTGGAGTACCTCAAGGATCTGTCCTGGGACCTGTTTTGTTTAACATCTTTATCAATGATTTGGATGAAGGAATAGAGGGAATACTTATTAAATTTGCCGATGATACTAAATTGGGAGGGGTTGCAAATACAGTAGAAGACAGAAACAAGATACAGGATGACCTTGACAGGCTGGAAAACTGGACTAAAACCAATAAAATGAATTTTAACAGGGATAAATGTAAAGTTCTGCATTTAGGTAGGAAAAATCCAATGCATGGATATAGGATGGGGGAGACTTGTCTTAGCAGTAGTATGTGCGAAAAAGATCTAGGGGTTTTAGTGGATTATACACTGAACATGAGTCAATAGTGTGATGTGTTGGCTAAAAAGGCAAATGCAATTTTGGGCTGTATCAACAGAAGTATAGCGTCCAGATCACGTGAAGTGATGGTATCGCTTTACTCTGCTCTGGTAAGACCTCACCTGGAGTATTGTGTTCAGTTTTGAGCACCACATTTTAAGAAGGATATAGACAAGCTGGAACGGGTCCAGAGGAGGGTGACGAAGATGGTGAGAGGTTTGGAGACCAAGGCCTATGAAAAAAGGTTGAAGGAGCTGGGGATGTTTAGGCTGGAGAGGAGGCGGCTGAGAGGTGATATGATCACCATCTTCAAGTACTTGAAAGGCTATCTAGAGGATGGTGTGGAATTGTTTTCTGAGGCCCCAGAAGGTAGGACCAGAACCAATGGGATGAAATTAAATCAGAAGAGTTTCCGGCTCTACATTAGGAAGAACTTGCTGACCGTTAGAGTGATTCCTCAATGGAACAGGCTTCCTTGGGAGGTGGTGGGTTCTCTTTCCTTGGGAGTTTTTAAACAGAGGCTAGATGGTCATCTGACAGCAATGAAGATCCTGTGAATTTAGGGGGAGATGTTTGTGAGTTTCCTGCATTGTGCAGGGGGTTGGAGTAGATGACCCTGGAGTCCCTTACAACTCTATGATTCTATGTAATTTAGAATGGTAGATAGTAATGTATTTTTCTGCTCTAGAACAGAAGAGATACACTGCACAGCCAATCGCTCCACCTCAAAGAAGGGGATGGATCCAAATTTCCTAAGGTCACCTCCACATTTGAGAGGAGATGGACAGAGTGTAATGGCAGGCTCTCAATTAGTTACACTAAGCATTTCACAATTAGGAAGGGTACATCTGCCCATCCATTTCCAGTTTTGATATATTTATTTTCTTCACTGTATTTTCCTCAGAACTGAATCCAAATCATATAAACTAAGCTTGTAATTCCTATCTGGTCCTTAAATCTGTCAAACATCTTCATTATGTTGTATGCTAATTTGCTGCTCACCCTCTTCCTATATGTATGAGTTAGTAACTTCTATTTCAATGTATCTGAAGAAGTGTTTGTGCACATGTAAGCTTATATCCTGAATAAAGCTTTGTTAGTCTTAAAGGTGCCCCTGGACTCAAATTTTGTTTTTTTCCCTGCAACAGGCACCTTGTGAGGTAGGTGAGGCTGAGAGAGTTCTGAGATAACTGTGACTAACCCAAGGTCACCCAGCAGTTTACATGTGGAGAAGTGGGGAATCAAATCCAGTTCTCCAAATTAGAGTCCACTGCTCTTAACCACTACACCATGCTGGCCATTCAGGAGCTAGGTGAAACTAAAGAAAGAGGAATGCTATAGATAATGACCTTGTTAGGAGGCTACATTCTGGTAATGACTGTAGCTTGTCCTAGCTGGTCTTGCTTTGTTCCAGTTGCAGTTTGGCTTATGAGTTTATCAGGATCTGATCAGCAAATGGTTTCCCTTATCCTCCTTGTAAACTTTGCAGAAGGGCTGAGCCCTAGAGTCACATACCTCCTTTGCTGTGCTCTGTCTTCCCTGTGCTAGTGGCTGCAGTCAGAACTGCATCAGGATTTTTCTAAAATGCATTCAGTGACTAGAGAATGACACTGGTTTCTGGAGCCCTTCAGCTGACTTAGGCCTTCCAAGTTTTGCCTCCCCAGCCCCCTCCTCTCAGCAGCCCAAGTAAGTCTCCCACAGGGCTGGCAACTCTATGCATGAAGGAACGCAGATATGAAACAGACTAGTTTCAGATAATTCCATGTCCTTTTCTCTTCTCTTGCAATACCAGTTGTTTACCAGAGAGTGCACTGAGGGGATGAACCAAGATTGTCAGAATGGAAAAGACTCTTCACTCCACTGGACCAACTGTTCTCTCCTTGTGATCCAGAGGAATAGCCCTGGCCAAGGGAAGATCTGAGCTACTATCATCCTGTTTTCTCCTCTATTGATTTACCATCAACAAATATACAGTATACATGGGAATCAATATATTTACAATTATAAAGAAGACCTAACCCAGGGGTGGCCAAACTGCAGCTCGGGAGCCACATGCACCTCTTTCACACATATTGTGCAGCTCCTGGAGGGCAAGGAGGAACTTCATGCAAACTTATTCTCATGTAAGTTTGCTTAGCATTGGAACCTCAGTCAGCCTTTGAGTGCCGATCCACAGATAGGTGTCTATTTCTGTTGCGTGTGGAAGAAGAACAAAATAAGTAGGCTTGCATACTCTTCACCACCACAGAGGTTGCCTGGAGACCTAGAGTGGGGAAAGAGCATGCAAGAGCTGAGGGAGCCACTGGAAGGAGGGATGGAATTAAAGAGGGTGGTGCAGGGTTCCCCCTTAGTTTCAAAGTTTTTGTAGTGTGTTTCCTTCCTAACCTTTCCCTATGCTGGTCTTATGCTGGTCCCTATGGTGACTGTTACTCCCAGCTTTTGTTTTTTAAAAAGACTCCTAGCATGGTCATGTTATAAAGTGCATACATATGTATTTTATCTTTCTGTGCAAAGGAAGTATTAAGAGTTTTAGTAAAGACAGATGTGTAATATTTGCTCATATTTTTGCGGCTCTCAAACATCTGACACCTATTCTATGTGGCTCTTACGTTAAGCAAGTTTGGCCACCCCTGATCTAACTTCATATGAAAGGTAATTTTGGAGGTCATCAATTCATAATGTTGCCATAACTTGGAAATAATTTGATGGCACATAACACAAAAACATATATATGTATAGTAACCTTAATGATATAAGTACAATAATTAATGATATTAAAACCTGAAATTTGGGTCCAATATCTTCAGTTTGAACAAATAAATGCCAGAATACTCTGTAGGCCAAATGATGGAATTAATGCCGGAATGGTTCAGGATCTGATATGGCTGTTTTAAATCTCCTGGATCACCACGTTCAGATTGAAAACAGGATTTGTAATTCTGGGAGGATAAGAGAGGACAATGCAATTAGTCTGTTTTCTAACACATGCAGATGCATGCTTTTGTTTTTTAGGCTGCAGAAAAACAGAGATGCAGTAAATAGTGTGGTTTCAATCCTGGTTAAAATATTCATTTTTATCATATATATTCTTTTTTAACCTAGAAATAAATGAATTACAATAGAATCTTTAATTTTATTGTATGTTCTCCATCAAAATCTCATCAGAAAATTACATTAAAATGTCTCAGATTAAATGTCCAAGTCCAAAATAGGTCTTTTATTGTTTTTTATTCCAAAGGACATGCCTTAATAAGGGAATGGTACCTTTTTTTTTTTTATCACCAGCCTCTCTCATTGAGACTAATGATGGATTACAGAAATGAAACAATGCAATAAAGATCAGTATAATACATACATTAAAGAATAGAACTAGCCCTGGCTTGGATAATCGAGGCAAGCCTGATCTTGTAAGATCTCGGAAGCTAAGCAGGGTTCACCCTGGCAAGTAATTGATGCGAGACCTCAAGGAATACCAAGACTGTGACGTAGGGGCAGGTAACAGCAAGTACCGTATTTTTCGGACTATAAGACGCACTCCCCCCCAAAAAAAAGTGTGGGGGGGAAGTGTGTGCGTCTTATGGTCTGAAGGTACGTACCTTGGGGGGGCGATCTGCTGCCTCTTCCTCCGATCCGGCGCTTCCCTAGCGCCTGCCTGCCTGGCTCCATCTTCTTCAGGCAAGCGCTGGGATCGCTCCACGTGGCCCCAGCGCTTCGCAAGCGCCGGCTGCAGAGGGGGCAGCGTGCTCCCTCCTTGCCTGTGTGCCTGGCTTCAGCTGTGATGTTTAAAGCAAGCGCTGGGATCGGAGAGGGGAGGGAGCGATCCCAGCGCTTGCTTTAAACATCACAGCTGAAGGCAGGCACACAGGGAAGTAGGAAGCATGCTGCCCTCTCCACAGCCGGCGCTCGCAAAGCGCTGGGTTTGCGGAGGGGGCGGGTGCTTCCTACTTGCCTGTGTGCCTGCTTTCAGCTGTGATGTTTAAAGCAAGTGCTGGGATCGCTCACTCCCCCCTCCGATCCCAGTGCTTGCTTTAAACATCACAGCTGAAGGCAGGCACACAGGCAAGTAGGAAGCACCCGCCCCCTCCGCAAACGCAGCGCTTTGCGAGTGCTGGCTGTGGAGAGGGCAGCGTGCTTTCTCCTTGCCTGTGTGCCTGCCTTCAGCTGTGATGTTTAAAGCAAGTGCTGGGATCGCTCCCTCCCCTCTCCGATCCCAGCGCTTGCTTTAAACATCACAGCTGAAGCCAGGCACACAGGCAAGGAGGAAGCATGCTGCCCCCTCCGCAGCCGGCGCTTGCGAAGCGCTGGGGCCACGTGGAGCGATCCCAGCGCTTGCCTGAAGAAGATGTAGCCAGGCAGGCAGACGCGGGGGAGGCGCCAGATCGGAGGAAGAGGCAGCGGATCGCCCCCCCAGGAGGAAGGTGCGTCCTAACCTCCAGAGCGCCTTATGGTGCGAAAAATACGGTAACCTCTCTGAAGTCCAGACGCCGCTAGGGATTGATGATGGACAGAATAGCTTCCCATCATTTTCTTCCAGCCAGTTTGGTTCACACAAGCCATATCAATCTTATTGTCCTCTAACAATCCAGACAAGGATACAGTTTTATTCCTTGTTGATCTGGTACTGACAGGAGCAAAGACATATCACAAGAAATAGGAGCCATTGTGCCCACATCTCTTAAGATAATACAGAGATTAGCTGAACAAGCAGAAGTGATCTGGACTTTTCTGAAAAGCCTCCTACCATTATATCTTCCAAATCCTAGCAGCATAGAAAACAGGGTTGCACTTACCTATAACTGTTGTCCATTTAATGGTCTTCTGTGCATGCACACATTGGGACTACTCCCTCAGTTCTCCCCATGGCACCACCAAAAATACCAAGAAATGAAGGTTCCAGAGAGTTCACAGAGGGGCATGAGGGAGGGATATGTGCCTACAAAGAAGACCACTTGATGAACAATAGTTACAGAGAAGAGTAACCCTGTTTCAATCATTGTGGCTTCTGTGCAGCCCTATATTAGGAGATTAGCAAGTTGAGTTAAGGAGGTGAGTGTGAAGTGCTCAAAAAAAAGAGACCATGAGCTCACTGAGTGAAGCACTCAAAGAAAGAGTCAATGAAGGATCACCTTCCCACAAGTTGTTTACCATCCCATATTAATGTTCAACCAGATCTGTCTTATAAAGGAGCAGGGAGTTCTCTACAACTGTCCCAACTGAAACACATGCAGGAATGTGACAAAGACAAACAGCACACTGGTGGAGAGAGCCATGATAAGTAAAGTAACAACTAACAATATAGGGCTCCAGAGGTATCAAACCCAGTACAATACGTAATAATCCCTGGCACTACTATAATTCAATAAACTATTTTCAAATAATCCTTATAATTAAAAATGATTTATATAAGGCTCCTACAAACACAAAAGATTCATAAACAGATTCATACACATAGTACAATATTTCATAACACAAGATTTCATAACTACATAACACATAGCACAAGATTTCATAACTACAATATCACATTACATACATACACCAAAAAATCTCTGTTCTCAGTAATTAAAGCACAAAACCCCTTGTGTAGCTACTTAGGTAGGTTCTCATCCAGTGCTACAATAGGAATAGACACAAAATGTCTTCAGCTGACTGGTAATCGATATAAATATCCACTTTCGATGTCTTGATCTACAGCTGAGTGTTCTGTGGAGCAATATCCTCTTAAACTGTACTTCTTTTCCAAGAGGAAAAATTACTATATAAACGGAATGTCCACGCATCTTGCATTTACAGTAACAATTTGCTTTATTTACCAGTAGGCATGACTTAAACATATAGATAAACATATGGAGCAGAGGTCCATCAGTGGTTATTAGCCACAGCGTATTGTTGGAACTCTCGGTCTGGGGCAATAGCTCTGTATTCCTGGTGCTTGTGAGGGCACCGTGGGAGGGCTTCTAGTGTCCTGGCCCCACTGATGGACCTCCTGATGGCACCTGGTTTTTTTGGCTACTATGTGAGTGTTCGACTGGATGGGCTATTGGCCTCATCCAACATGACTTCTCTTATGATCTTATGACATAAAGTGACATTGAACAGCCATGAACTCAAAACAGAGTGTGATAGCCTCTACCAACACACAAGGATGGGTTGTGTGAGGATGTTGAACAGTTCTTCTTGGAGCCTGAAAGACCAATACAAAGTAGTGTTGGGTCTCTAGCAGACCAAAACCCAAGAAGTCACATTCAAGGAATGTAAGGAGTGTACAGATGTTTGTCATCAGAAACAAGTATAAGGATAGTGTTGTGAGACATGAGGACTAAGGGACAATCCCTGGTAGAGAATTCTGGCCAGGGCATCAGATGCTGTAACCTTGTGAAACTTCATGAATGAAGGGGCATAGTTTAGAACCCACAGTGTCCTCATTCCACAGTTGGAAGTGCATACCATAAAACCCTTTTACAACTCTGAAGCAACAGGGAAGTGCAAAGAAAAATCAAACAAGGGGTTACACTTCTATTTGTAATATCTTTAGAAATCCAATAAGGAAAAGTTTAGAGAGTCTGAGGCCTAACCAGCAGCCAAAACACAATCAACAGCACAAGAAACAGGGTCCAAACCCTCTTACAGCTTCAGTAAGAGGTGCAAGATCTGATACTGAAGGAGCAGTGAGACTACTGCTACAATGCAGGAAAGAAGCTGATCAATACTACTGAAGTTGTCGGTGGGTGTGAGAATAAGCAGATCTGTACCATAATGATGAAAGCAATGAAGCAGACCTGATGTGGCCAAAGAAAGGAGGGACAGCATGCACCATATATGAACCTTGTGCAGCTTGCTTTTTTGAGAAATAAATTGAACAAAATATATATATTTATTACAAAGTGTACTAAAACTATACTTTAAAAACATTGGCACAATCTGCCTTCGAAGTGCCAAACATTTGAATCAAGAAGTCCTGAACTTACATAACCTGATATATTGCAATATATCTAGGTTAAAAGCCTTGAACTGTTCTGTTTTGACATAACAGGCCTGCTGTGACTTGCAGACTCTGCTCTGTCCACCACTCCTTGGTTTTGCCAGCTCCTGGAGGGGTTTACTACTTCCCTAGGGTACTCACTGCCACCACCTGTTTGTTTTAGGGATTTCCCACTGAGATGAACAGGACACCCAGTTCCCCTTCCTAGTTCTGCGGCCTAGCCTTGGTGTCTCCTGCTACCTAGCGACAGGGACCAAATACAACTTTGGGGCTCCCCTGGAGAAATAGCCACATGCACATTGGCTGCTTTCCTCCCAGTCTGGGGGCTCCTCTTGCAGTAGTGTGTCCAAGACAATGGGGGAATCTTGGTGGTACAGAGACCAAGAACCAACCTCCAAAGTAAAAAGAAAAAAAGATGTATTGAAAAGAAAATATTTACAAGGATCCTTAAACACAGCACTAGATCAGCAAATAGATTTCATAAGAAAAGTGGTCATAAACTCAGTTCTCTAACACTAACTAATGTTAAAATAGGGCAGGCACTAGGGCAGGCAGACAATTGAATTAGATTGATAACCTTGAAACACATTTTTAAAAGGACCAGATGCATTTTGGTCTTCAAGGCCTCCCTCAGTGGTCAATTTTTTGTATATACATGCACACTGTGACATAAAAAACATGTGTTAGTGCCAAGGCAGGTTGATTATAAGGCATTCCAAATATTTTGTGTGGCAAAATAATTTAGTTTTGCAAGGGTTTTCTTAAACTTTTAAGCACACACACCCAAAGAATGCAGGTTTGATAGTTCTTTCTAAGCATGACTATCATAACTCTTGGAGTGTGCATATATTTATCAACCTTTAACTGACAGTGAGTGAAATCACTCAGACGCCCTTCTTAACACATAAAAATCACTCAAAATAGTACCTTTTTTTTGTCCCGGGCTAGAACTAAACTGGCTAACTAACAGGAAGACAAGCAACTTTCCCATAGAGGTATGATGGCAAAGGTCTTGGGTATGAGCCCACAAATGAATGAATTTGAATGATATGGACAAGTCCAATTACCAGAGACTTTTCCAGGATGAAACCTGGAACCTTGCACATGAGGGGGAAAAGTGTGCACAACTCTGAGATGCCATGTTATTTGACGAAGGGGAAGAGGTGACGCTTAAGGATCCAACAGCAAACCCGTTACTCCCCACAGAATGTTGTTCGACTGGGCTGAAGAATTCATTGCCTCTCTGCAGAGCTGCCATAGCAACCAATTATTTTATTTTTCTCTATCCACTATACCACATTGGTTTTCACTACAAATGATGTCACATAAGAGTGACTCCAGAGATAGTCTGAACCCAGTTGGAATAAGAGCTCTCTCCCAGAAGCAGCAACGAGACTGAGAACTCTAAAGAGAATCACTGCCATTCCCTTGTAGGAAGAAGGCAGTGCAGGCATATATGAAACCACCAGGAGAAAATTGCCTACAAAAGGATTGGGCTTAGAAGTGCAGGTTTATCATTGATATTGAAAATGGTACTAGCCAAGAAGCATCAAACCATTTTTGTTGGTTCTGAAGGCTACCATGGAACTGAGATGAGGGGTGAGCTGCTCAGGCTTGCCTCCAAAAAGCATACTTGATGATCACTTCTGAGTTAGCCATGGTAATAGCAAGCCCTGCCTCCACTTGAAACAGCATCTGTACTGAAAGCTCCTTAGGATCTGTGCTGAGACACTGCAGCCAGATGGTGGATCGAGGCTACTGTGTCACTGTGTCAGCCTTTAGAAAAAAGGGTTGACTGACCTGTGCTTGTCATTAATTGAGTGGTCTCCTGTGCAGGCATATATGGGATTGCACATGTACAGGCCAGCCTCAGAGGGGAGTTTTCAAGCTTTCCAGAGCTTTCTAAGCAGCCAGAGTGCTCCTCCCCACTCCTGCCCAAAGCCAGAGTTTTGTGTACAAGCTGGCATGGAACAAGAAAGGGGAGAGTGCTCCTACCTCAGTCCTTTCTTTGCCAGCATGAGAGAGACTAGATGCAGAGCAGCCCACAGCAGGGAGAGGATGGAGAGATGTGTGCCTGCACAGAAGACCACTCAATTAACAACAGTTATAGGTAAGTGCAACCCTGCTTTCATCTTCACAGCTTCTGTGCAATCCCACATGGGAGAACAGCAAGCTCACTTTCCTAGGGTATGGACTGATCAGCAGAAAATTGGCCATAGCACCACCCTTCTTACAGCTATCTCTTTCTTGGAATCCACATCAATACCATAGTGATTTATGAACGTGGATGGAGTTGACCAGGTCGTCAACCTGCAAAAGTTATTAAAGGAGACTCTGTTGATGAATACTGCCAAAGATGTTTGAGCCCTGGCCGAGTGAGACTTCTGGGAACAAGCCTTGATAAATCCTGTTCTATAAGGTAGCTTGATTGCAGCTACCACCCAGCAGGATGCTGACTGAAACTGCCCAACCTTTATTCCAACCTGGGAAACACAGAAATAAATTATCACCTTTACAAAAATCTTCTGTGCATTGTAAATAAAACAGAAGAGATCTCCTGACATCCAACATTTACTCTGACTGTGAGGAAGGGTCCAGAAAGAACTCTGGTAATATCATGTCTTGGGAAAAGTGGAATTGGGAGACCACTTTGTGGAGAAAAGAAAGGCTGTGACTGAGGACCATGTTGTTGCTGTGGAATCTGATGTATGGAGAGTTACACCTGAGGGCATGTAATGGTCATAAAAATGCAGTCTTTTAAGACAACATTGAGAGATCAGTTGTGGCTAGAGTTTCAAATGGTTTAGATATAAGACTGTTCAAAACTAATGACAAACTCCACTGAGGGGTAGGGGGAGATGACAAACAGCCTCTTAAGGAACTTTTTTGATTGCCCCCCCCCCAGAAAAAAACTGTATAATCTTGACCTTTTGCATGGAAGACTGATATAGCCACTAAATGGATCTTCAGCAAGAAAACTTACAACACTTAACCTTAAGCAACAACAAATAGACAAATATAACTGATGATTGGCAGGAATCAGGACAAGTGCCATTGGTGGTTACCCAGTGAGCAAATTTATGCCATTTAGTGGAATAATCTTTTTACATGGCCAGCTGAAGTGCCACAATAAAAACTTCAGCCACTCTGTCTGACCATTAGGTCACGGTCTGATCCACCATGCCACCCGGTGTAGGGAGCAGGTATTGTGATAAAGGAAAATCCTTACATGTATGAAATGCAACTGTGTCCATATTGGCATTGTAAGTACTTTCAGCATCCATTCCGATGACTTTGGATCTGAAGAAATGATGTCAAGTTCCAAAGAGTTTGCCATCTGTATAAGCTGTTGTCCATTGTTAGCAGAAGGGTAACTTCGATATGCATGGAAAACAAGTGACACAGCTGTCTTCATTACATCCCAAAGAAAACAAGTTTTCTCATAAATAAGTAACTGGTTTTATTTTTCTTGGATTGACGAAACTGTACATAAATTTTGTTGGATTGAGCAACTCAGCCTGCTTGGACTTAAGGGGTGCTACATCACTCTAAGTGTGAATAGACGTTACCTCCTTGAATGGGATGCCTCTCTTTGTCTTAACCTGGGAGCTGCTCTCTGACCGCTCCTCTCTCTTGCTTTATCCTCTCATCTCATTTCACATGGCCTTCCATGGAGACACATGTCTCTGCAGGTTTCTCCTGTAGATGCAATGCCCCTCATACTCTCACACACATGATTCTAGATAAGCTGGCCATTTGTGATAAAGTACTTTTTAGATCAGGCTTCTTTCTCTTCTTTTCATTGCAACCTGAATGTGAACTGGATATATTAGTATAAATATAAAGTTTTTACCTTTTGCAATATACTCCTTGGGATATTTATTTACTCCACTTAGTAGCATGCTTGTACAAAACTGAACAAAATTCTGCTATATTAACCAAATAGCCCAATAAACCTAATCTTTGTGATGAATTAGTTAAGCAATGTAATGCAAGACAAAACCAAAATTCATATCAACATTTGACAATATGCTTCTCTTACATGTGGTCCCCAGAGCTGATCTATATCTGTGATGTTTTGGTTTCCTCTTTCTCCCTTTAAACGTAGCATTGTAGACCATGACTGTGCTTCATGTAAACAATGTACCTGTTGAAAATATACAAATGCATGAAAGCTGTAAGTAATCATAGAAGTGGGATTAATTTGGACATCCCACCTTCCAAAATCTCAGCCCACAGGATTTCCTAAATTCTTGGGCTTAAGCATGCTGACTGCTGCCATATCTGACAACAGTCTATTCCTCTTACAGCATCTTTAGTCCTCATAAGACCTTTAGTTTAGTATTTTTTTTCCATATTGATTAGTTTGGAAAGTCATATATGGCTGTATAACTGGGAGGTTCCCTTAGTAGAGATCTCTAACTTTGTCTTCAGGAAGGGGGGCTGGTTTTCCTGCTTTTTGTCATTTAGAGCCAAACTGTTTGCTATTATATAAGCAGCAAAGGACATTAATACTTATTTGAATACTATACTGAATACATATACCCCCTCACTGGCAATCTTTAAGCAGCAGCTGGACAAACACTTGTCAGGGATGCTATAGGATGATCCTGCATAAAGCAGGCGTTGGACTGTATGGCCCCTTCCAACTCTACGATTCTAAGAGTCTACTATAGTCCTACAGCACAATCCTATGTATGTTTACTGCCAAGTCAATAAATTTAGGATTGCTGTGTTAGGGCCCAGTTGGTCAACACATGAAATTAATATTACTATCACAAGTTCCTAACAGCATGCTGACTTGGATAGCCCAGGCTAGCTAAATCCTGTCAGATCTCAGAAACTAAGCAGGATCAGCCCCGGTTAAGTACTTGGAGGGGAGACCACCAAGGAAGTCTAGGGATGTTATGTAGAAGCAGGCAATGGCAAATGACCTCTGCATATCTCTTTACCTGGAAACCCTACTGGGGCACTAGAAGTCAGTGGCAACAACAGAATTTTTAAAAAGCTGACAGTGCATGCCATGGTTTATCTTTTCATTTCAGAGACCTCTGAGAGAGAGCAGAGAAGCTCTGAGAGAGAGCAGAGAATAAGTGAAATAAGGGTGAGATTTGGCTAAGCAGCTGGGGAAGTTGCTGAGAATTTCTGAGTTTGTGTGACTGCTGAAAATTCTGAGTTTGTGGTTGCTGGGGAACTGCTGTCTGTTTGTTTTGAGTGGGCTGAAGGTGATTGAAGGTGATTCTTGCTGATTGATAAGGAGTAGCTGTGTTCCCCACCCTCTTTGCTTTATTAAGCTGTGCCTTGCCAGAGGCGCAAGCTGAAGGGTGAGAGCTAAAGGGCTCTTGGCCTGCGACTCTTAACCTGGGGGCTCTGTAAGGACCAGGAAACCAGATCCCTAATTTCCTTGTCCTACCAATAAGGTAAGTTGACCCTCCAGAAGGGGAGCCACATAAACAAACAGGATTTGAAAGGGGACTGTATATTTTTGAAAAAAGCTATCATGAAGATAGAATGACAGCAGGGGGGTGAGGGCTTTCCAGTGTTCTGCACTGAGTGTCACATGTATGACTATCTGCCCACAAGACAGAAGTCTTGGGTGTGTTCTCGATGCAAGGAGCTCCTGGTACTCAGGGAATGAGTTCGTACCCTTGAGGCCGAGATGACTGACCTGGAGAAGCTTAGGCACTCGGAGAAGACTCTCAGGGACGTATTAGATGAGTCCCACTCTGAACGTGGCAGCCCCGTTGCTGCCATGGAGCATGAGGGTCAAGAGGGAACAGGGCACCGTGCTGAGGATAAGAGGAATGCGCCCTCAGAAGGGACATCTTCTTCAGTTGGTGAGCAGGTATCCTTTTGTTCCAAGGAACCATCCCTGGGCAGGGAGAGAGTGGGGGTCTTGGTGGTTGGTGATTTGATCCTTAGGCAAGTAGACAGCTGGGTGGCAAAACCGCGTACTGACCGTATGGTGACTTGCCTGCCTGGCACGAAGGTAGCAGACATTATGCGTGTAGTAAATAGGCTGATAGACAGTGCTGGGGAGGAGCCAGTGGTCGTGGTGCATGTTTGCACCAATGATGTGGGGAAATGCAGTCGTGAGGTCCTGGAGGAAAAATTTAGGCTGCTAGGCGGGAGACTTAAGGCCAGGACCTCCAAGGTAGCCTTCTCAGAAGTGCTACCTGTTCCACGTGCAGGCCTGGAGAGACAGGCACAAATTAGAAGTCTCAATGTGTGGATGAGACGATGGTGTAAGGAGGAAGGGTTTAAGTTTGTTAGGCACTGGGATGCTTTCTGGAACAAGTGGGAGCTGTACAAAAAAGATGGTCTCAACTTGTCCCCAGATGGAACCAAGCTGCTGGCGCTTAAAAACAAAAAGGTGGCAGAGCAGTTTTTAAACTAAATCTTGAGAAAAAGCCAACAGGAGATAAAATGTCTCTGGTTCGGGAGGACACATCTCAAAGAGATGAAGGGTTAGCTGTTACTTTTCTACCGGGTAATGGATCAGAGTTATCCACTGAGATGGTGACAAACAGTATGGACTGTCTGCCAAAGTCTCGAGGCAGCAGGAGGAAGGTTGCGGGCCTAGCTTGCCTGGGAAATTATAGATGTTTGTATACAAATGCTAGAAGTGTTTGAAGTAAAATTGGTGCGAATTTCAGAAACTTGGTGGAATGAGGAGAATCAGTGGGACATGGTGATTCCTGGATATGTTATATCAGAAGGATAGGGAGGGAAGGGTTGGAGGTGGGATGGCTCTGTATGTCAGAGAAGGTATACAGTCCAGTAAGACTGAAGTCAGAAAATTAGATTCCCTTCTAGAAATGCTTTGGGTTGAAATAGAGGGCCCAAAAGGAAATTTAACTATGGAAGTTTGTTATCGCCCACCAAATCAAAAGATAGAGGATGATTATAATATGATGGAAGGATTAAAGATAGTGGCTAAACATAAAAACTGTGCAGTCATAGGTGATTTTAACTACCCGCAGATTGATTGGGTCAATGTGTGTTCTAGTAGAGAGAAAGAGATTGAGTTTCTAGATGCTCTCAATGACTGTGCTATGGAGCAGATGCTCACAGAACCTACCAGGGGTGGGGCGATCCTGGATTTGGTCCTAAGTAATGCCCAAGATTTGTTGAGAGATGTAAAAGTGATCGCACCACTTGGGAGCAGTGGCCATTATGTTATTGATTTCACTATTTGTATAAATAGAGAGCTGCCCCAAAAGACAAGCACAACCACGTTTAACTTTAAAAGGGGTAAATTCTCTGAGATGAGGAGGCATGTGAAGAGGAAACTGAAAGGAAAGGTAAATACAGTCAAAACCCTTGGGGAAGCTTGGAGGCTATATTAAAGTGCATGTCTGGCTGTGCAAGGCCTGAAAGTTATGGAGGTTTGACAGCATGGCATATGAAAGGGGAGGTTGAGGCATAATACCAGCTGAGGGAAACCAACAAATACCTTCACAGCCAGGCCCAGCGCATGGGAGCAAGCAAACTAGGCAACTGCCTAGGGCGCCAGCTCCCAGAAGGGGCACAGGCGAGTGCCCCCTCCCTGCTTGCACCTTCCCTGAGCCTCCATCGCTGTTTTGGCTTTGAGGGATCTGATCCCTCAGAGCTGAAAATGGCTCTTTCCCTTTCCCCGCTCCCTTGTAGGGCACGGAGGAACAGAAGGGCCAACTGTCCTTTCAGTTCTGAGGGATTGGAGGAGCTCCCCCCCCCACATCCCTCAAAGTCAAAAGTGGTGTTTTCCCTTCCCCTGCAGGGCGCGAGAGAAGGGAAGGGCCGACTGTCCCACAAGCCACACCCCCTCTCCCCTTTCCACTCTAGCCTTGGAGAGGAGCACCCTTTGATGCTAGGAAGATCTGCGGCTTGAAGCGCCTGAAATTCCAGCAGCTACAGCATCAAAGGGTGCTCCTTTCCAAGGCTAGAGTGGAAAGGGGAGGGGGGCTGGAAATTCAGGCGCATCAAGCCATGCACCCCTCCCCTTTCCACTCTAGCTTTGGAGAGGAGCACCCTTTGATGCTAGGAAGATCCATGGATTGAAGGGGGGGCTTGCGTACCACCCTCCTTGCAAGGAGCACGGTATGCAAGGGTCGGCTCTCCCTGCCCCGATCAGGTTTCCTGCAAAGAACGTAAGAACATAAGAGAAGCCATGCTGGATCAGGCCAATGGCCCATCCAGTCCAACACTCTGTGTCACACAGTGGCCAAAAAAATTATATATATAATATACACACACACACACACATATACACACTGCAGCTAATAGCCACTGATGGACCTCTGCTCCATATTTTTATCTAACCCCCTCTGGAAGCTGTTTATGCTTGTAGCTGCCACCACCTGTGGCAGTGAATTCCACATGTTAATCACCCTTTGGGTGAAGAAGGACTTCCTTTTATCCGTTTTAACCTGACTGCTCAGCAATTTAATTGAATGCCCACGAGTTCTTGTATTGTGAGAAAGGGAGAAAAGTACTTCTTTCTCTGCTTTCTCCATCCCGTGCATTATCTTGTAAACCTCTATCATGTCACCCCGCAGTTGACGTTTCTCCAAGCTAAAGAGCCCCAAGTGTTTTAACCTTTCTTCATAGGGAAAGTGTTCCAACCCTTTAATCATTCTAGTTGCCCTTCTCTGGACTTTTTCCAATGCTATAATATCCTTTTTGAGGTACGGTGACCAGAATTGCACACAGTATTTCAAATGAGACCGCACCATCAATTTATACAAGGGCATTATGATACTGACTGATTTGTTTTCAATTCCCTTCCTAATAATTCCCAGCATGGCGTTGGCCTTTGTTATTGCAATCGCACACTGTCTTGACATTTTCAGTGAGTTATCTACCATGACCCCAAGATCTCTCTCTTGGTCAGTCTTTGCCAGTTCACAACCCATCAACTTGTATTTGTAGCTGGGATTCTTGGCCCCAATGTGCATTATTTTGCGCTTGGCCACATTGAACCTCATCTGCCACATTGACGCCCACTCACCCAGCCTCAACAGATCCCTTTGGAGTGCCTCACAATCCTCTCTGGTTCTCACCACCCTGAACAATTTAGTGTCATCTGCAAACTTGGCCACTTCACTGCTCACTGCCAACTCCAAATCATTTATGAACAAGTTAAAGAGCATGGGACCCAGTACTGAGCCCTGCGGCACCCCACTGCTTACCGTCCTCCACTGCGAAGACTGCCCAAAGCAAGAAGCCTGAGCGGAGTGGGGGCTTGCTTACCGCCCTCCTTGTCCCTGGCTTGCCTGATGATGTCACTTTCTGTGACATCATCGTGCCACGCATGCAATGTTTCTCAAGGGAGTGTCGGGGAGGGTGTGTGTGTGCTGCGGCAGAATCCCTAGCGCCTTTAGCGGCAGAATCCCTAGCGCCGACCTTTAGCGGCAGAATCCCTAGCGCCGACCCTGTTCATATCTAGCTGCAGGTACCTTCTACCAAAGCACAGTCTCAATTTGGTCAGCCACATTCACTGCCTTGGTTTTACCAGCATCTACTCTATGCCCTGGCTTGGGTTTTCAGCTCACATACCCAGTAGCCTAGCAAAAGCACAGAGGTGGCAGATGTGGACCCTTTTAAGATCATCTTACTCCCTGCATCTAATTTGCTGGCATGCATATGCCTGCAGCAGAAACTGACAGCACTAGCTATCTACCTTGTCCCTGCTACACACAATGCCACTTTCAACCCACAACAGGGAAGGGGAAGGAGTCACAACTCTCCTGCTGGGATCATTATTATGGGCCCAGCTGTGGGTTTCTGACAGTAGTTGGGTGTCACTCCTTACAGTGGTCTCAGACCAGAGATCCTCCACTCTTGTGCATAAGAGCTTCCCTCCCAGGTTCCTCCTGAGCCACCTGCTTTAGCAACTAAGTATAAAGCTCTTTAAGTACATAGCCCCAGTGCCCACTCACCCCTAAACCTCTGTGCCTTCCTTAGATGTACAGTCCATCTCCTTTCTTTGGCCCCTTGTCCCACTTTGGACACAAAGCTCAGAAGTCCCTTGGGCAACCCCCAATGCTTCATGCTGGCCATGGGCACCTTACTTTTGGCCCTCTTGTTTCTTTTCTGGGCACTTGACTGTGTCCTTTAGGGGCTGGGCCTGATCACTGCTCAAGTGCTCCTGCCCTTGCTCAGTCTTCCCCTGTACTGCCATCCTTTCCACCCCTATGGTTAGCTCTGCCAGGGCCCATCATCTCTTCTGGCCTTCTGCCCCAGCTGCTGCCTTGGTTGTGCATCTGGCTTGCTTTCCCAGTTCATTTCTCTTCCAGCACTTTGCCTGGACTCTCAGACTCAGCAGCTGCCTCCTGTGTTTTTAGCCCATCCTCCATCTTTCATCTTTCTCTGGCTGCCAGCTTTTAATTAGCTAATAAAGGTTTAAATTAGTAGTAGGGGTCAATTTATTTGAAGATTTAGATTCTGTGATTAATGGGCCTGAAGTAGTTTATGAAAGTGTAATAGGTTAAGGAACACAGGCTAGGTGAACCAACTCGGTTCGATAGCACTGTGCAGGGGAGGCCATGACTGGGTCAGAGATTCTGGTCATTTGGGGGCAGGGGAGGTATGGTGGTGGGACTAGGTTTCAGAGATCAGGAAGAGGCCAGAGATATGGGAAAGCTCAGACCTCTTCCCTCCTATGTCCCATCCCACGGTATGCAAGTTGTGGGGCTAGGCAGATTCAGCTGGCTCCGACATTGGTGTTGATTAATGCCAGGTCTATCAATAATAAGACCTATACATGTGATTATTTCATGGAACAACAGATAGACCTGGCCCACTTAGCTTCTGAGATCTGACAAGATTTGGCTAACCTGGGCTATCCAGGTGAGGGCACTTACACCCTACTTATGACTATAAATCTAATAATGGTTAACTGAGCAGCTCTGATGTTTAATTGCTTAGGGAATAAAATTGTTTTCATACCTAGCTTCTGGGAGGAAAATGAAAGTTGTTACTCTAAGCTGCCCAGAATACGAAAAAGTAGCATTAGAGCAGGGGTGTCAAACATGTGGTCCGGGGGCCGAATCAGGCCCCCGGAGGGCTCCTGTCAGGCTCCCGAGCAATTGGCTGTCATCTGCTTCCTTCTCCCTCTCTTGCTTCCTTCTGCATTACAGCTTGCTTTGCCAAACTTGCTCAATTGCACAGGAGCTACAGAGCAAAGCCTCTATTTTCTCCATTGGCTGAGGCTCCTCCCTTGGGGAGGAAGCAGAGGAGGCAGATCTTGCTTTGCCAGGCTCTCTCAATCCACAACAGAGCTACTGAGCCAAGCCTCTCTTCCTTCTATTGGCTGAGGCTCCTCTCCCTCCTGGTCCCTTGGGGAAGGAAGGAAAGAGCCAGAGCTTCCTTTGCCCAGTTCCCAGGATCCCATGAGAGAAATACAAAGAAAGTACCTTTAAGAGCAATGAGTGCTAATGTTTTAAGTGTGTTTTATTTTAAGGTTTTGGTTTTTGTTAAAAAAAAATATTTCTTTTATCAAATTTATATCCCACCCTTCCCTTAATTGTGTTTGCCTTTGTCCTTTATAAAGTTTACATCTCTGCTACCTAATCTTAAATAGGAACACACATGGCCTGGCCTGACATGGCTTGGCCCAACCAGGTCTCACTTATGTCAGATCCGGCCCTCATAATAAATGAGTTTGACTCCCCTGCATTAGAGGGTTGGATCCAAAGGTGCTGTCCTGCTGAAGTAGTGCTAGTGGAGCAGCACTACTGTTGGAAGAAGAATGGGAAAATATTTGCTGATTCCTCCCTTTCACTACAAATTCTGCTTTATCCTCTGTGCTTTATGTAAGAATCTCCTGATTCCCCAGGAGCAGAATTTAGAAAAGCTTGCAACCTGGAGGAGGTGATAGGAAAATCCCTTTCTGATCACTTCTCCACTTGTACTGTGGATCCAAACTAAAAAGTTGGCAAAATAGACAAGGAACGAAGGCAAGAAGAGGCTTAAAGAGACAAAAATTAAGATTGGGTGGGGCTGTATGCTGTGGGGGAAGCAAGAAAGACTGGGATTCTAGGCAGCCTGGCAAACGGACAGGTTTCTTAAGGAAATCATACAAAAATTAAGTGTAAGCTGCAACCAGTGGCCTGAAGAAGCCGTAAGAGTAGAAGAAAGGAAGGTCCAAAGATAAAAGTGGGACAGAGGCAAAAATCACAGTGGGACCTAGACACAGGGGAAATTAGCAAGTATTGGCAGGAAGAAAATGAACAAATGGAGGGAGAACTGGAGGACTAGAGACAGTGTTCTAGAAGCCAAAAGGGCACAGCTTTGATAGTGTTGATGACAAAACTGCTATTCCATCAAGAGCTATATAGAGATATATTTACTGTTTGTGTTAAAGGCTGATTCAGTTAACATCCATTTTACCAAATCCACATTAGAATTTTGTATAGATATTCAACTACCTGTGCCATCGTTGCATTGTAGAGAAAATCAGTCCTGCCATTAACCTCCAGCAGTACATATTCTGACTCAACAAACTGAACAAAAGTCCTGTTTTCATATCTGAAAATAACAGAAATATAGCACAATGACTATGTATAAAACAGTAAAAACATACGAAATATTTGCTAATGTTTTGATCCAGCCAACTACCACAGAGAGTGGGCCAGAATTTTTGCCACAAATGCTCACAGAACACACAAGACTAGCAGAGATAGTTAATCAAGGGTTCAACTTTACTGCAAATTCTATTCCTGTATATCTGATGGGGTCAGGAAGGGAACAGAAAAAGGGATTCTATTTATTTTCTAATAACATCTATTTCATAGAAGTCCACAACATTTCAACACTACTTACAAGGCAACAGTAGGACGAAATGGTTTTTCATAAAACCATTCTATTGGGCAACCATATAGTTTTTTATTGTAGCTTATTTCCTAGGGGGAAAGGATTATTTAGTAAAGGTTTTCTTTTATCATATTTTCATCAATAAATCACTGACATAAATGTATAATGCTTACCAGGTCTTTTTTCTTATTATTCCACAGATGCTTCCTAATGTGAGAAAAATAGGTGATATGATTGTAACTATGCAATTTTTGACAAGTTCTTGTCCTGCCACAGACATACAAATGGCCTGAATTTCACACTTTCAGAAAAGTATCCTAGGGCAAGTGTTTCTAATGCTGATGATACTCAACTGTATCTGTTGATGAGTGGCTAGCCAGATACCACCCTGGCAAATTTGGCTGAGGGATTAGGAGCCTTGCTGGAATGGTTAAAACAGAGTTGGGTACAACTGAATCCTTCTAACACAGAGGTTCTGTGGCTGGGTTGTGGGGATTCAGGTCTGGGGTGTCATCTTCCAGCTCTTGAAAAGCATCTAAGAAAATAATGTTGTTAGTCTACTAACCCATGCTTGAGAGGAGACCAATGGAGCATGACAACAGACTCTCAGGGTGCGGTCAGACGTCCAAAAAACCCCGCTACGGGCATGAGTTGAGCCCGCACGCATGTCGGATTTTACCCGGACGTTCACACGTCCGCATCTGTGAAGCGTGCTTAGCCCGTGCCCATCCCACGCTGATGCGTCTTGCTCGCGGATTAATTTGCTACCGCTTTTAATCCGGAACAAGACGCTTCCTGAGCGCTTCCTGAGCGCTCTAGAGCATCTGAACGGGCAATCGTTGCTGAGTCGCAACGGTGCTTCCCGCTTCCAGCTTCCCGCCACAAACAAAATGCATATCACTGCGCGATGGAAGGGAGGAACTCGAAAAAACTGCTGTATTCCTAAACTGAAGTGATTTTTCAAAGATAGATGTTAACAGCATTGACTAGGGATTTGAGCAGTTTAGAAAGGTATGTAGATTTTCCCGTATGTGAGGCGATCTTTTCTGAAAGTAGTGCAAACGGAGAAACACATCTGTGTGAATCGCCACGTTCTCTCGGAAAGCAACGCACAAAGCAGCATGGCAATGAGACCCACGGCATTTGATACCGTTTGCAGTGGAGGGGTTTCCGGCTATTTAAACCTTTTTTTTTTTTCCCCTGGCTGATCTATCGATATATCGATATATCCGTGTATCCTCGTAGCATAGCATTTGATACTGCGCACGCTAATGCCGTTTCCATTTCGGCTGCCATCACGATAGGATGATATAACGATATATCGTTATACCCAATCCGCCCGCCTGGCTGCAGAGCCCTCCCGTCGGACAGAGGCGCAAAGCAGGGAGGCCGGGAGGCGTCTGGGGGCGGGCGGGGGGAGGCCGGGCCTGGGGCTTCTGCTGCCCGCCCCGATGGAGAGCCGCGGTGGGGCGACACCGCCGCCGGCTAGCGGCCTGCTGCTGTGACCGGGGCCCGCCCGCGCAGTCGGTGTGGCCATGGCGGCGGCTATCGCCAGCTCGCTGATCCGGCAGAAGCGGCAGGCGCGCGAGTCCAACAGCGAGCGCGTCTCGGCCTCCAAGCGCCGCACCAGCCCCAGCAAAGACGGCCGCTCCCTCTGCGAGAGACACGTCTTGGGCGTCTTCAGCAAGGTCCGCTTCTGCAGCGGCCGCAAGAGGCACGTTCGGCCAGATCCGGCCAGAAGGACAGATCATGAAGGGGAACCGGGTGAAAAAGACCAAACCATCTTCACATTTTGTACCCAAACCCATAGAAGTGTGCATGTACAGAGAGCCGTCACTGCATGAAATCGGAGAGAAGCAAGGACGCTCCAGGAAAAGCTCGGGGACGCCCACCATGAATGGAGGCAAAGTCGTCAACCAGGACTCCACATAGCTGAGAGGAGAGCCGGCACCCGCCCTGCATTCGAATTCTCCCCAGCCCGCCCGCCCGCCAGCCCACCCGGGGAACCCTCACGGAGACAGCAGTCAGAAACCGCCCACGGCAGGAGCCTCTAGCAGCAGCTGAGATTCTGAACTCAATCCTTCCCTTCGTGTAGGATGAGGAGATCTTGCCTGTTGCGACGTTTTAGAGTACAAACACGCATCCACAAAGCGAAGGGTGGGGGGGGGGGAACCGACCGCCTCTTTTCAATCGGGACTCCATTAACATTTAAAACAAAAAACAGCAAAACTGTTTGCTCTTGTGATGGGGGGGGGGAAACCGTTCATCTCTGCATAAATAATAATTATAACACTAAAGTAATAATTATATATCGATAGACCAGCCAGGGGGAAAAAAAGAAGGTTTAAATAGCCGGAAACCCCTCCACTGCAAACGCGCATGCGCTCAGCAGAAAGGAATTCCGAACCCTCCTGTTAGCGCCCAGCACTGCGCCTGCGCTAATGCGATTGCCGCCATCTGAAAAAAGTCCCGGTAGGGCGCTGTGTGATCGAGCAGGGACGGGATCAACACGGCATGGCATCAGAACTCCATGCTGTCTGATCGGGAAACAGGATGCGGCGGATTATCTGACATACGAAATACCGGCGCTTTAAAGATGGATTTAATGTAAGTGTGACCGCACCCTCAGTTTACTACTCTTTACAATTAAGAAATCTAATGGCAGACTCACCATCAAAGACACATCAGTCTCCAATCCTGACATAGAATCATAGAGTTGGAAGGGATCTCCAGGGTCATCTAGTTCAATCCCCTGCACAATGCAGGAAATTCACAAATACCTCCCCCTAAATTCAAGGATCAGCATTGCTGTCAGATGGCCTTCTAGCCTCTGTTTAAAAACCTCCAGGGAAGGAGAGCACACCATCTCCCAAGGAAGCCTGTTCCACTGAGGAACCACTTTGACTGTCAGGAAGTTCTTCCTAATGTTGAGCCAGAAACTCTTCTGATTTAATTTCAACCCGTTGGTTCTGTTCCTACCTTCTGGGACAACAGAAAACAATTCTGCATCATCCTCTATATGACAGCCCTTCAAGTACTTGAAGATGGTGAGATCACCTCTCAGCTGACTCCTCCCCAAGCTAAACATGCCCAGCTCCTTCAACCTTACCTTGCAGAACTTGGTCTCCAGCACCATCACCATCTTCGTCACCAGAGCTGGCGTGTGGAAGTCGGCAAACTAGGTGAGGGTCTGGGGTGCCAGCTCCCACAGGGGTGCAGGCGGGGGGTAGGCACCCCCTCCCCATCCCCGCTTGCGCCATCCATGAGCCTTTCTAGGCTCTGAGGGGTCAGATGAGCTCCCTGGATCCTTCAGAGCCGAGAAAGAACGTGGCTTCCCCTGCCCAGCTTGCTTTGAACTTGGAGCATGCTGGGCAGGGGAAGACGCGAGTGCTCTTTCTGGGCTTTCAGGGATCAGAGGAGTGCCCCCAATCCCTGGAAGTACAGAAAGAACCAGCCCCTGCCCAGCGTGCTCCGAACTCAAAGTACACTAAGCAAGGGAAGGCACAAGTGTTCTTTCTGGGCTTTTGAGGATCGGGAGAGCACCCCCGATCCCTGAAAGCCCAGGAAGAATGCGGCCTTCCCTGCCCAGCAGGCTCCAAACTTGGAGCATGCTGGGCAGGAGAAAATGCCCAGCAGCCCTGTCCCACTTTATAATGAGCTCAGCAAGGGCTGTGGGGGGGGGGGAGTGTTGTTTCTTCGCTCAGAGCAGTGCCCCCACAGCCCCTGCTGAGTTTGTTAGAAAGCGGGACAGGGCTGCTGGGCAGGCAGCACACCGGCACAATGACGTCACTTCTGGGTGATGTCATTGTGGCGTGTGTGCAATTTGTATGGAGGGGGACACCGGCACAGAGTTCTGCCTCAGATGGCAGAAACCCTAGCAACGGGACTGTTCGCCGCCCTCCTCTGGACCCGTTCCAGCTTGTCTATATCCTTCTTAAAATGTGGTGCCCAAAACTGAACACAATACTCCAGATGGGGTCTTACCAGAGCAGAGTAAAACAATACCATCACTTCATGTGACCTGTTCACTATAGTTCTGTTGATATAGCCCAAAATTGTATTTACCTTTTTAGCCACTGCATCACACTGTTGACTCATGATCAGCGTATGGTCCGCTAAGACCCCGAGATCCTTTTCAGACATACTACTGCCAAGACAAGTCTCCCTCATCTTATAACTATGCATTGGATTTTCCCTACCTAAATGCAGAACTTTACATTTATCCCTGTTAAAATTCATTTTATTGGTTTCAGCCCAGTTTTCCAGCCTGTTAAGATCATCCTTGTATCTTGTTTCTGTCTTCTATAGTGTTAGCAACCCGTCCCTATTTAGTATCATCTGCAAATTCCCTCTATTCCTTCATCCAAATCATTTATAAAGATGTTGAACAAAACAGGTGCCAGGGCAGATCCCTGAGGCACTCCACTTGTCACTCCTCTCCAAGAGGATGAGGAACCATTCACAAGAACTCTTTGAGTGCAATCTGTCAGCCAATTATAGATCCACCTAATGGTAACAGGATCCAAACCACATTTTACCAACTTGTCAACAAGGATAGTATGTGGAATCTTATCAAAAGCCTTACTGAAATCAAGATAAACAATGTCTACAGCATTCCCCTGATCCAGCAAGGTAGTCAGTTTCTCAAACAAAGAGATCAGGTTAGTCTGACATGACTTGTTCTTGAGAAACCCATGCTGGCTCTTAGTAAACACAGCTATCCTTTCTAAATGTTCCAGGACTGACTGTTTGCTACTTATAACCTTGTGATGCCCCTCCCCCAGTTGAACGCTAATAGGCGTAACCATATAACTAAGCTTATTATTATTTGAATCAGTTAAAAACATCTTTATTATTCTGTGTTCTAATATATTACCCATCCTCTATATGTAAGATACTGTTTCTGTTTCATTCTGTCTGAGGAAGTGTGCTTGGTACTCGAAAGCTCACACTTTGAATAAAACTTTGTTGGTCTTAAAGTTGCCACTGGTCTCCAATTTTATTCCAATGGATTAGAGTGTTACACATAATGAACAGGGGTCAGAGGTTACAACTGCAGTCTCATTGGTTGCAGATAAATAAAAGTGTAATTAAGTAGGATGAACAAAAACAAATTGGCTAGAATCTCTGAACTCTCTCATCTTCTTTTATGTGCAACACCTTGATCAATGTCTGTCCTTTACACAGAGAATATCACCTAAAAGCTTTATAACAGGATCCACACCAAGCATTTCTCTACCCCCTATAAAACCATGGAATGTGTTTTCTTAGCATCTGAAGAAGTGAGCTCTGGCTCACAAAAATTCATGCTGGAATAAATGTGCCACTAGAATTCTATTTTATTTCACTGTAACACTGTAAAAGGTACCCATCTGGAATTTGTATTTACAACATGAAAGGGAAAAAAAGACTAAATTTGCCAGGGACTTGATTTAGTGACAAATTATATTTAAAAGAATGAAAGATCAACCCTTGTAAGGAACATATATAGAGATTATAAACACTTATAAGAAAGTTATCTGCAGACTGTTGAATTCAATGGCATGTATTCAACTACCTAAATGTAAGAGTTTTCTTACATTCCTCATTAGGACTTGGGAGACCCAAGCCTGAATCCTTGCTCTGCCATGGAAGCTCGCTGGGTGACCCTGGGCTAGTCATAAACTCTCAGTCTAACCCACTTCACAGGGTAGTTGTAAGAATAAAATGGAGGGAAGGAGAATTGTATAAGGTGCTTTGGCTCTCCATTGGGAGAACACTAGGATATAAATGAAATAAATAAAAGATAATGCTAGCAGTCCCTCTTGTCATGTTTCCATAAGGAGGAATAGCCATGCTGGTAGGTAGACTGAAGGGAGGAATGACAAGGGGATGGAGCTGCTCTTATCACAGAAGAAAGAGAAGTGATCTCACCCCAAGGTGCTTCCTCACTCCAATCTGTCAACCCACAAAGCTATTCCTCTACATGCGTACTACAGCCCTGGCAATTATCTTTCCAAGGATTGGAAGCAGGCCTACAGAGGGAAGGGGGGTTAACATGGACTGGCCTGCTAAAAAATAAGGTAAGGAAAACATAAGAGAACAGTGATGGATAGGCCTCAGATTCAGCAGGAACTCACAGGAGCACAGCTCCTGAACCTTTCTAAGGGTTCCCTCTCCTCCTCCCCACCTACCTTGTCCATTGACTAGTAGGTGCAGCTGCATAACAATCCCTGGATTAAGAGACTGGGCAGCCAGCCAGCCAGCCAGCCACCAGGGGCTTTGCCATGCCCCCAGCAGCCCTCATTAATCCCTGGAGAAGCCCACACCACCCTTTCTCCTTATATGATTTTGGGTGGTGGGTGGCTTGCTGACTTTTTGACTGTGTGTGTGTGCGGGGGGGTGCCCAAGGAGAGCCCCAGGTGAATGAGACCTGCTTGGGCTGGCTGGATTTCTAGCTAGCCCAAGCAGGCCTCGCTCGCCCAGGACTCTCCTTTTTTCTGGTGGGTTGCTTTTGGCTGGTGGGGGGGCAGCATATGTTAATGAGTTATGCTAATGAGCTCCACCACCAGTTTTTTTTACAAAATGACCCCTGGTTGGAAAGGTGTGTGAGAACAGATAATAACTCAGGGAAACTTCACATATGCTGAGCGTGAATGGTTGGATGCAGGTCAGTGGCAAATTTCCATGGCTTTTAATGGAATTGATTGTACCTATTGACCCTGACTCAGATATATTCTCACAGAGTAGATCTGCCTCTATCTACTTATCAACAGGTCCCTGATTGAAGGAACCTCTCCCATGCCCCTTAAGGAGGCAGTGGTATGCCCTCTCCTCAAAAAACCATCTTCGGACCTGGCCGTATTGGCATACTACCGGCTGGTGTCAAACTTGCCCTTTCTGGGTAGAGTCATTGAGAGGGCAGTGGCAGTACAGTCACAGGGATTCTTGGATGACGCTTCCATTTTAGACCCATTTCAGTCTGGCTTCCAGCCAGGCCATGGGACGGAGACGATACTGGTCGCCCTCATGGATGATCTCTTGAGACATCTGGATCGGGACAGCTCGGCAGTGTTGTCGTTGTTAGATCTGTCGGCTGCATTTGACACAGTCGACCACCAGCTTCTGTCCCGCCACCTCACCGATGTGGAGATTCAGGGGTCTGCCCTTCAATGGCTTACCTCCTTTCCCCAAGGCCAGGGACAAAGGGTGGCTATAGGGGAGCAGTTGTCCCAGAGGCATCCCCTTGTATGTGGGGTCCCCTCAGGGGTAGTCCTCTCCCCAATGTGCCCCCTTGCCCAGATTGTCCGGAGATATGGACTGGGTTGTCACCAGTATGTGGATGACACCCAGCTCTATCTATTGTTGGGAGGCCAGTCCAGCTGTGCCCTGGAAGATCTGGACCTGACATTGCAAGCCATAGTGAAATGGTTCAGGCAGAGTCAACTAAAACTGAACCCAGAGAAGACAGAGGTCCTGTGCCTGAGTTGCAGTGGCCTGGGTAGGGAAATCCCCTTGCTGGCCTTTGATGGGATGCTGTTAGCGCCAGCGTCGAGGGTCAAGAGCTTGGGGGTGCTCCTGGAGCCTTTGCTGACAATGGAGGCCCAGGTAGCAGCCACTGCCAAATCCACATTCTACCATCTTAGGCGGATAAGGCAGTTGGTTCCATACCTGGAGCACGACGACTTGGCAACAGTGATCCATGCAACGGTCACCTTAAGAAAAGACTACTGTAATGCCCTCTACATGGGGCTGCCCTTGACTCAACTTTGGAGGCTGCAACTGGTGCAAAACGCAGCAGTCAGGTTGTTAATGGAGCTACCTGTACAGGAGCACATTCAACCTGTGCTGAAAGCGTTACATTGGTTGCCTGTGGCGTTCTGGATTCGCTTCAAGGTGCTAGTTATAACCTTTAAAGCCCTATATGGTCTGGGACCTGCCTACCTTCGGGACTGCCTTTCCCCATACGTACCCCAGAGAGCACTACATTCAGGGTCTCAAAATCTCATTAGGATCCCTGGATCAAAAGAAGCTCGACTGACCAGCACTAGAGCCTGAGCGTTCTCAGTAACAGCCCCCACTTTGTGGAATGCCCTCCCCGAAAACATCAGGGCCCTGCGGGACCTGCCACAGTTCCACAGGGCCTTTAAGACTGAACTTTTCAAACTCGCCTTTAATGATTAGGGGGAGGTGGCTAATACCTTCAGCATCGACAATCTCACTGAATTAATATAATGGAAATCAGAAGCTTGCCATGTCGGATTTTTAATATATATGGAAATGTTTTTATATATCTAATTTTAATGTTTGTAAATTGCTAACGTTTTTAAACTGTTGTTAGCCGCCCTGAGCCTGTCGGGGGAAGGCAGGATATAAATCTGATAAATAAATAAATATCTACCAAACAGATTATTACTTGGAAGTTCTGTTGGAGGAAGGAATGGCATATCTGGATTCACAGCCTATTAGAACATAGCTGACTGCTCTGATAACCTTCTTGGGGGTAAGTTTGAAGTTCACAAAGGAAGGAGAACACAGAAATATCAACTATGTACTCCACTTCCTACAGATTTATTTTATTTAAAGTATTTTATGCTGCCTTTCCACCTAAATAACGTCCCCAATATATTCTATGTATATTTGTCATATTTATAGTCTGTCTTTCTCAAGGACACTCAGAACAGATACACATATGATGCAGAATATCCATGAACACTGGAAAAGGAATCTATTTACCAATTTTATCTGCCCATTCTATAAAGTTCTTACCCAGCTACTTTGAAAGCAAAATCTTGATCCTTACAATCTGCAGGTCTGTAGATACAAAACAGAAAAGCATAATGATATAAAGACTTTTATGATTAGTACAAGTTTGGAAACAGCTACACCTGCTGAGCATTGATGAATGGGATTACAAAATATGGCACATTGTGTTAATGGATAAGATTACAGTATATTAGAAAATCTGTGAAGGGAAAAGTATTGTGTGGGAGACATAGGCAGATATGGTATTCACAGGGCTTTTTGTAGCAGGAACTCATTTGCATATTAGGCCACACACCCCTAATGTAGCCAATCCTTCAAGAGCTTACAGAGCTCTTAGTACAGGGTCTACTGTAAGTTCCAGGAGGATTGGCTACATCAGGATGTGTGGCCTAATATGCAAAGGAGTTCTTGCTACAAAAAAAAAAGCCCTGGGTATTCATTTATTTTGTATTGGAACAGAAACAAACCTAATGGGTAAAAGAGTACATTTTGAGGAATTTTTAAAATGTATAGCAAACAGCAGCAGGTGTAAAATTATGAATGCAAATTTACAAGTGGTAAATATTATAGATTGCAGGAATATGATTTTTTCTTGTTTTCTTAAAAATGAACTGAATATATAGTATATGATGTAAATATTCTATTTATATTTTATTCACTGTTGTATTATCTACTTTATTCTGGTTTTGATGTAAGCTGTCATATGCCCTGCTTGCAGGGTAGGGCAGCCAACAAATTGTATGAAAATAAAATGTTCTAAAAGCCAGTTTGGTGTAGTGGTTAAGTGTGTGGACTCTTATCTGGGAGAGCCAGGTTTGATTCCCCACTCCTCCACTTGCACCTGCTAGCATGGCCTTGGGTCAGCCTTATCTCTGGTAGGAGTTGTCCTTGAAAGGGCAGCTGCTGTGAGAGCCCTCTCCAGCCCCACCCACCTCACAGGGTGTCTGTTGTGGGGGAGGAAGGTAAAGGAGATTGTGAGCCGCTCTGAGACTCTTCGGAGTGGGGAGTGGGATATAAATCCAATATCTTCTTCATCTTCAACTTAAAATTTAAAGGACTACTAGACAATGAGATTTACTGAGTTCTTTAAAATGTGAGAGGAAACAGGATTCAATTTACCTGTAAGTGTTTTTCATTGAGTGGTCTTCTGTGTAGGCACACATTAGGACTGCATTTGCAGAAGCCAGACATGGAAAAGATTTCCAAAGCTTTCTAGCAGACTAGGAGTGCCCCTACTCCCATTAGCACTTTCCCATCAGAACAATCACATGACCAGGAGAAGAGATATTACTACCTCAGTTCTCCCTATGCCACTACCAGAGATTGCAAGAAATGAAGGTTCTAGAGAGTTCATAGAGGGAAGGATGTGTGCCTGCACAGAAGACCACTCAATGAACAACACTTACAGGTAGGTGCAACCCTGCTGTTGTCATTGTGATTTCCATGCAGTCCCACACTGGAAGACTAGTAAGTTCACTGAGTGAAGGGGGTAAGTTTGAAGTTCACAAAGGAAGAGACCATGGAGGACCACCTTCTCAATAGTTGTGTACTGTCCCTTATTGACATGCACCCAGAGCTGTTTTATAAAGGAGCAGGAACCTCTCTACAAGCATTCCAACCAAAATATATTCAGGAATGTGGCAAGGAAAACTAGAGATCTGACAGTGAGAGTTTTAAAGTGGCACTGAACATTGGAGCCTGAAAGACCAATGCAAAGCGGTATTGGGGTCCTAGCAGACCAAAACTCAAGAAAAATTTCATTCAACGCTGTGAGATATGCACCGATGTTTGGCTAACCCTAATCCCATACCCTCCTAATATACATAACACCTTTCACAAAGGTAAGAATTCTAAGGCTTTTTTAGCTGATACCACCAAGGATTTCACCTTGGAACTGAAAACAGTGGTCTGATATCTATCTATTTATTATTTATTTTCTATTTATAACCCACCCTTCCCTCAACAGACTCAGAGTGGGTACCAATAATCAATAAATATACAGAGTTAATTCATATAAAACAACATAGCATTCTTAAAATGGACTCAGATTCTACAGATGGCAATATCAAATTACATCCACTCTTCCCGTACATCTCCCAGCTGGTATAAAATAGATGACATAATCCCAAGGTAGCAGGTCAACTTGACAGAATGATTTCAGTAGGGTTGCTGCAGCAGGAAGGCCACAGATTGACAAAATGTCCATCACCTCAGTTGAACGCCTGGTGAAACTAGGCTTCCCAATCCCCAGGTCCCAGAGGGGGATCCTCCAGTTTTACAGGGTTTCCCCCCCGCCCCACCAACTGGCCGGCAGGGGAAGCCCCACCCCCACAGTCACCATGCAGCTCTAGATCTTGGGCAGGTTTAGAACCCTGCAAAGAGGTCCATTTCAAAATGTGTGTGTGCCTTTAAAGTTGAGCAGGAAGTACTTCATGGGAAGGGTCAGCAACACAGTCCCTCAGTTTGTTTTGCTTTCGTTTCAGAGCAACTGTGTGTGTGTGTGTGTGTGAGAGAGAGAGAGAGAGAGCAGTGTAGCCCCTGTTTTTTTCAGATGTCATGGAGGAATCAAACCCAGTAAGTGTATGTGTGTGTGTGCGTGAGAGAGAGAGAGAGAGGGTTGTCAATCCCCAGGTTTGGATGCCCTCCCCCCCACCGCTTTAGGATAACGCTAAAGCAGCAGGGGGGGAGGGAAATGTCTTCTGGGCAATTATTCCCTATGAAGAATGATTCCCATAGGGAATAATGGGAAATTGATCCACGGGTATCAGGGGCTCTAGGGGGGGCTGTGTTTTGAGGTAGAGGCACCAAATTTTCAGTATAGCATCTAGTGCCTCTCCCCAAAATACCCCCCAAGTTTCAAAATGATTAGATTAGGGAGTCCAATTCTATGAGCCCCAAAAGAAGATGCCCCCATCCTTCATCATTTCCTATGGAAGGAAGGCATTTAAAAAGGTGTGCTGTCTCTTTAAATGTGATGGCCAGAACTCCCTTTGGAGTTCAATGATGCTTGTCACACCCTTGCTCCTGGCTCCACCCCCAATGTTTCCTGGCTCCACCCCCAAAGTCCCCAGATATTTCTTGAATTGGACTTGGCAACCCTAGGTGGAACAGCTCTGTCTTAAAGGCCCTGTGGAAATGCAAGTCTTTGCAGGGCCCTAATCTCCAATGGGAGCTTGTTCCACCAGGTAGGGGGCAGGCAGAAAATGCCCTGGCTTGGGTTGAGGCTAAGTAGACTTCTTTTGGGCCAAGGATTACCAGCAAATGTTGATCCATGGAGCGTAAATCTCTCTGGGGGGTATACAGGAAGAGGCAATCCTGCAGATATGCTGGTCCCAGGCTTTTCAGGGTTCTGCAGGTCAAAACCAAAATCTCATCTGATCTGGTACTCAACTGGTAGCCAGTGCAGCTGGCAGAGCACTGGCTGCATGCGTGCCCATATAGGCACTGCAGCAAGCAGGCATACTGCCGCATTCTGCACCAGGTAGTTTCTGAGTCAGATTCAAGGGCAAACCCATGTATAGTGAACTGCAGTAATCCAATTTGGAAGTGACAGTTTGCATGGATCACTGTGGCTGGATCCCAGATGGAAAGGTAGGGAGCCAGCTGTTTTGTCTGCCATAGATAGTAAAAGGCAGATCTGGCTACCATGGTGACCTGGGCCTCCATGGAAAGTGAGGCATCCAGGATCACCCCAAGGCTCTGGACCTTCGGCACCAACAACAATAGTGCCCTGCCAATGGTTGGGAGCCTTATTCACATACCTATCCCACCTAGGGCCAGACACAGGACCTCCATCTTTGTTGAATTTAGTTTTAGCTGAGTCTTTAAAAGAAGCTCCTATCAGGCCACACCTTCAGGTTTCTCATCTCAGAATCAAGACAGCTGGGAAGTGGAGGAATGCCTTTATTCAGGCTGGCATACAGCCAAAGCCTTGTAGAAAACAGCCCTTGTGAAATCTAAGGCTACACCAACCCACACTTCCAGGCTTTCCAACTTGAACCAATGGCACCCAGGGAGGGGAAGGGATTCTTTTAGTCAGGTAGCATCTGTCAGACCATATCTCCAGGTTTCTGGCTCAGAACTGAGGGTAGCCAGGGAGAGGAAGAGATTCCTTCAGGCAGGCAGGATGCAGCCAAGTCTTTGAAGTGAGCCATTCTGAATCTGAGGCTGTATCAGGCAACACCTCCACATTTATCCTCTCAGCTGACACAGCCAAGGAGGGGCAAGGTGCCTTTATTTAGGCTGGCCTGCACAGCTAAAGCCTTTGAAAAACAGCCCATTTGAATCCAGCTGTATCAAATCATGCCTTCAGTTCTGTTGTGTGAATGCCTAGGCAGATAAGGCACAGAGAACAGGAATCAGCTCATTTTTTAAAGCTACAGTCAGACTCAGCACAAGCCTGAGAAGGCCACTTTTGAGCCCTAACAGTGAAGTGGAAGGCTTATTCCTCACTAGAATGACTAAAAACAACCACCACCACCTTTTAAGAGAAACAGTTTCAAGAACAGCCCCATAGCCAGAATTTTTTTTTGGGGGGGGGGCTGTGGGGCTTGGCTGCTTCTTGCAGTGGTCAGCCACCTGGCCCCAGCTCTCTCTCTTGCGTTCTCACTTGTGCATGCTCTCTGTCTTGCATGCTCTCTCTCTCTGTGACACTTTCACTGTTGCTGCCTCCTCTCGTTCTCCTGCTCTCTCTCCCCCCTGCTCTCTCTTTCTGTCGCAAAAGCCAGCGTGCGCTCTCCTTCTGGGGTCCCCATCAGGCACCCGCAGGCCCTGGGGCATGCATGGGTGTAGAAGGAAGTCAGGTGGGCGGGCTGGGGGAGAGTGGAAGGGGTCTGGTGGGAGGGCTGGGCCAAGCTCTCCCTGGCGACCGGCACTGGAGGTGAGCTACGCGGCAGCAGGAGCAACAGTGGCTGCTGCCACCACCTCAGTCCCACTTGCTCTCTCCGCCCACTCGCACCAGTCAGAGATGCGCTGCACCCCCAAGCTGGTGCAAGCAAGCAGGCAGGCGCCGGTGGCAGAGAAATGTAAATGGCTGCTGATCAGGGCCGGAGGGGTGGTTTTTTTTGGGGGGGGGGTGGAGAAATAGCTTGGGAATGGAGCCGTGGGGCTGCTGTTCCTTGTTCTGAGACTCCTCTACCTCTTTTGTCTGCCTGGGTCTGGTTGGGTGAAAGGGGTGGTGCTGCGTCTCTGCCTTGTTCTGTAGCCCAGTTGCTATGGACTGGTACTGGTCCGTGGCCCAGGGGTTGGGGACCCCTGCCCTATGGAAATTGGTCTCCATAGGGTATAATGGAATCACCAGCAGACTTTCCCTCCCACCCCCCACGTTCTGATAACCCTGAAGTGGGGAGAGGGTCTCCTCCTACCCCCAACTGGGGATTAGAAACCCTAATATGTGCCTTCAAACCTCAGCAGGTTTAGAAAAGGTTTGCAAATATTTGTGTTTCTGAATTTATGTGTGCCTTACAATCTCAGCAGGAAAGCTGCAGGGGAGCAGGGCAAATAGACAACACCTGGTTGCTCTCA
Source organism: Heteronotia binoei (assembly GCF_032191835.1). Classification (NCBI taxonomy): domain Eukaryota; kingdom Metazoa; phylum Chordata; class Lepidosauria; order Squamata; family Gekkonidae; genus Heteronotia; species Heteronotia binoei. The sequence goes on along the minus strand of NC_083223.1, from coordinate 165,707,550 downwards.
GTCCCTCTGTTTGTTTGGAGGAAAACTCCACTCCCTAGGCTGTTATTTCATTTTCCTATTAGTCTGAAGAAGTTGGTTGAAATATAGGTGATAGTTATATTCAGCAACATGAGTAAATTGCCCCAATGAGATCATAAATGTGTGTGCTTGATAAATGTGTTTATATTGGCTGCTTTGTGGGAGTGTGTATGTTCACTTTCATTTAATGGAAGTTTAACTGCTGTGGGGGGGGGGAGGAAATGAAGACTGTATTCAGGGGAACTGCACTGCTGTATTTTTATTTATTTACTAGGAATAAGGTCTATTGTAAAGAAAAATACAATGGGCTCTAGAAAGAGGCTCTGGGTGAGTGCCCCCCTTGCTGTCTTCCTATCTACCCAAGTGAAGGCATTCACCCCCCCCCCCCCCCCGCTCAAGGGAAGCTGATTTCTACCATATGGAGAGCAGTTGTAATTCTGAGTGATCTCCAACTCTCACTTGGAGATCGGCAACAGTGGTTCCCCAGGACAAAATGGCTGGTTTGGAGAGTGGAATCTATAGAATTGTACCTGTTTGTGGCCCCATCCCTCCTCAAACCCACCCTCTCCAGGCTCCACCCCTCAAATTTCCAGGAATTTACCAACCTGGAGTTGGCAACTACTAAGTCACATTAGCTGTCATGGGGGGGGGGTGCTGCTGGACAGGAGCAAGCAGCCAGGATTAGTTAAGTCATGCCAGTCAGCTAGTCAATCTCCAGGTGAAGCCTGAAGATGTCGTGGGATCACAACTAAACACCAAACAACAGATCTCTCTCCCCATCCTGGAGAAAAGAACTGCTTTGCAGGGTGGACTGTATGCCATTCTTTTCACCTGATGACTCTCCATTTACTTGCGGAAGTTGGCTGCCTAGCAGCAGCCTCTGCCTAGGGCATGGCTGAGGGGAGGAGGGAGAGAGGGAGTGACAGGAAAGGCAGCAGTTATCCCTCTGAGGAACCATTCCCAGCAGGACCAGGCCTTGTGACTTAGTAGCATTATGGTGGGAGTGGCTCCCTGGCTATTTCTGTAGCCTTCATAGGTTGCATGTGCTGGGAGGCCATCTGTGTGGGCCATTGATGAAGTGGCAGAGGTCTGTTGCCAGCAACACTTTTTGTGAGGCTAGTTAACTGAGAGGACACAGAGACGAGTTTGAGATTTGTCTTGTCTCTTAGGTAAGACTTTTGGTGATTTGTTCAACATACCTGGGCCTGCAGTAGACGGGAGAAGGGGAATTAGCCAGTGGGAGGCCAGAGATGCTGAGTGAGCCATGATGGGCCAGTTATTTGTCAAGTGCATGGAATGCACCCATAAGCCAATGGGAGAGCTCTGTTTGGCCACCATCATAGCGGAATTATTATTATAGATTTTAGGGAATGAAAAAGTCTTCAAGTTCCACCCCCAAAGTGCCCAGATATTTTCTGAGATGGACCTGGCAACTCTAACTATTGTAATTTTTCTTCCATGTAACCCTTCCCTAATTTTGTAGTAAACTTTTCTCAGAAGCTAAACACATGTGTCTGTGATGCATTATTCCACTGTGCTTTATACACTCTGCTTAATTTCCAATAGTTTCGGAGGGATAGGGTCATAGGAAGGAGGGGCGCTCCTAAAGTGCTAGAAGCTTTTGGAATTCTTGTTTGCAGCTGGCCTGTGCAGATGCAGTTCCAATGTGGGACTGCACAGAAGCCACAACAATGAACATCCAATGTTAGACTGTAAAGCACCCAATGTTAGACTGTAAAGCAGTATTTTCCCAATAGTTTACTGAATGAATAAATAAATATGCATATGAGTTCTTGCTGGGCTTTTCCTGCAGAGAAAGCCCTGGTCCTAAATACATTCTAAATATATCATAATATGTGTATGTGTGTGTATATATATATATATATATATATATATATATTCTGGAATATATTCAACATTTATGAAGACACTGGACAGAAAAATCTGACTAATATTTCTGTTACATGATATTTTGTATGTTAAATAACTTCTACTTTACTTTGCTTTTCCTTGAGATTTTTGTAGACTTGTAACAGCCAATGACTAATTACAATAAATGAACTGAGAACTGAGATTAATATTTCTGTGACTCTAATACCTGGTTTTTATTACAAACTAAATAAAAGGATAAGAAAAAAAGACTGTTACAACTTGCTTTAAAACCAGCACACGTTTTTTTGGAGGGCAGCCAACATAAATATGAGATATCTGAAAAGAAACATGTAAACAGATCATTTTACAACGTTTTTTCTAAAAGCATAGTGTGATTAATTTCTATATGAGCCCACTTCCCTGCAATTGTACAAAACAGTAACAATTATTCAGAGTTCAAAGCTATAACACAGATTTACTTTAAAAACTCTACAGTTGAACAATCATTTTTGTATGCCTTATAAATATATGTAAACAAATAAAAAACATATTTACTGCTCTTCTACTGGAACTGAATACAATTGACAGATTGAGCTCATGTTTTTACAAGGGGCAATTTTCACTCCTAGAAAGCACTGCCTCAGTAAATGACACAGTTCAACTGCTAAGAGACAAACAGTTATGATGGCTGAACGTTCCTGACTAAATTATCTGCACTAGTACAAGAAATGTAGACCAGCACAACTCTACAGATATATCAGTATAATGTTATTTCAGTACAAACCCTCTGTGGGCAGCAATCTATAGTATAGCGCCTGAAAATGGGTGTTATTGTGGATATGAAAGGACAAGAATAGTTAGTATGCCAGGCTATTTCCACACAGAGACAATTTTCTGTGTAGCTCTTACTGCTGCAGCAAATGCAGAGGTATTTGCAGTAGCAACCAAATATCAGCATAAAAGTTTCCCCACATTTTCCTTGCCTTAGCATTCTATGGCTGCCATCTCCATCCACCCCTGAAGAGGTTTTTTTTTCATGAATAAAAGAAACAATATTAGCTATAGCGCTATAAAATGATATATTGCAATTGTGTACTCGTTCCAATATTTCATTTTTTAAGAATCTCACGCCCTTTGGGTTGCGGAAAACAGATATGCAGCTAGTAGGGATGCCTGGTCCAATTCAAGAAATATCTGGGGACTTTGGGGGTAGAGCCAGGAGATTTGGGGATGGAGCCAAGAGCAAGGTTGTAACAAGCATAATTGAACACCAAAGGGGGTTCTGGCCATCACATTTAAAAGGACCGTGCACCTTTTAAATGCCTTCTCGCCTTTGGAAATAATAAAGGATAGGGGCACCTTCTTTGGGGGCTCACAGAATTGGACCCCCTTGTCCAATGTTTTTGAAACTTGGAGGCTGTTTTGAGAAGAGGTACCAGATGCTATGCTGAAAATATGGTGCCTCTACCTCAAAATACAGGCCCCCCCTGAGCCCCAGATACCCATGGATCAATCCTCTATTATACCCTGTGGGAATTGGTCTCCATAGGGTATAATGGAATGCCCAGCAGACATTCCCCCCCTCACTTTCTGATAACCCTGAAGTGGGAAGAGGGCCTCCAACCCGGGGGATCCCTTGCCCCCACCTGGGGATTGGAGTAACTCTGCAGAAAGGATTGAGCTATTGCCATGTATAATGTTATAAAAGAAGCCACGTGTGAAACGGAGCCATATGTGCATCTCTGTTGCGTCAATGTGCCTTGCTGTCATAATGGTCTACACCAGTTACTTCTAGAGAAGAATTGAAGTGCTGGTCTCTGTCTTCACGGCTTGTCTTATCGCATTCTGGACCCTTCTCTACAAAAACAAGAACTTTCATCGTGAACTTTAACTTATGGGACTTGGATGTGATATCATTGCACCTTTGTAATAATTATTACACAAGGTTTCTATGTTTTGTATATGAATAGAAATTATTTATTCTTGAGGCTGGTTTATTGTGGATGCTTTAGTGCTTTCTACCTGCCCCACCTAGGGATTGGCAACAATGCTAGTAGCTAGCATCTCGCAACAAAAGGGCTTCAACCAAAAAGGCTACAGGACTTCTTTTAAAAAGCTGTAAAGAAGTACATTGCTGCAATCATAATTTTATAGTTCTATAAATTCTACTTATTCCTTTAAAAAATCCTGGGAATGCCCTTCACAGGCAGGGTTGGAAATGGCCACTAAATGGACTAAAGTAAGGAAAATGGCACTGAAGTGGGTGGAGCCTGAAAAGATGTACATCTTCCTACCATTTGGAGTCTGGAGGAATTTTGACTGAGATTTCTCCAAAAAGAACATATCAAACCAGGTTTAGGAAAGCTTGTTGTAAAGTGAGGGGGGGAGGAACAGAACCAGTATGAAGATAAAATGGTATCATGTTGCTGCACCTGAAAACAGCAGTGCAGAAGGGAACAAAGCACGAGCAAAATGTTTTTTTAGTCTAGGAATCTACCCAGGGAATTATGTCATATTGAGAGTCATATTGAGAATTACAATCTAACGCTTCCATCTGCTGTGTAACTCAAGGGTTGTTCTATGGAGTGGAAAGTTTGGGTCTTCACCCTGTTTTGCTGGCTTTCTGGTTGCTTACTGGCTTTCTGATTATCCAAAAGAGAAATAGCCTTTCTAGTCTGAGAAACTGTATGCCACAAGAAATGTGTTAGTCTTTGTTAATTTTGTATTACATCCCAGTATCATCATGCTAAAAACATGCTAAAATTTACCTTGGGGGAAGCAATACATTGTCGTCCAGTTGAAGAAGGTTGCACTTCAACTGTCATAATACCAGTTGACTTGCTCCTAAAGAAAAACACAGTATGATTGGATAAACAAGTGTCCAGTAGCACAGACAGCATGCAAGCTGGTTCCCTATTTGTCTGGATCAGACCTTGCCATGTGGATCCATGCAATGGTCACCTCCAGACTGGACTACTGCAATTCACTCTATTTAGGGCTACCCTTGAAAATGCTTTGGAAACTGCAGATGGTTCAGAATAGTCCATTTAACTTTGACCAGAGCAAGAGCCTTTTCAGCTCTGACACCAGCCTGGTGGAACACTCTTTGAAGTGAGATCAGGACCCTGTGGAATCTGCTTCAGTTCTGGAGGGCCTGTAAAATAGAGATGTAACACTGGGCCTTGGCTGAGGCAATGGATATCACATTTATTCTAGCCTCCCCTGCTCCACCCTCTGACCTGATATGCTCAACAACTATCAGGGGTGCTTGCCCACTGCCCTATTTAATCTTGGGCACCAGAAGCATGCTCCAAGGTTTATGGAGCATCTTGGTGTGTCTAATACATAACAATTTTTTAGAACTGTAAGACTTTTATTGTATGATCTGCATTTTAGTTGTTGTGAGCCACCCTGAGCCCTGTGTACAGGGAAGGGTGGGATAAAATCTAATAAATAGAGGTGGCTGTGTGGAGTTTGTGGCAAAAAGGATAAGGAGGGAAACGTGTGCCTTTAGGCTTCTGGTCACGGAGGCTGCCAGATGCTGCAGCTAACTACTCTCCTTTTGAGCGGCAATTGCTAGCACGCTACTGGGCTTTAGTAGAGACTGAGAGACACACTGGCCAAGAACCAGTAGTTATGAGGCCTAGTATACCTGTCATGCACTGGGTAAAAGATGAGTCAGCCAGTCCTCGTGTTGGCAGAGCACAGCAGTCCTCCATCGTCAAATGGAAGTGATATATCTCTGAGAGGGCTTGCCCTGGTCCACAAGGAGTGAGTGCTTTGCAGGAACAGGTGTTGGCTCTCACACCAGTGGGTGTAGAAATACTTGAGCGATCACCTGTTAAAGAGGCTCCCCCTTACACAGAAGTGGATTGTGAGGCTACCTGGTTTACAGATGGTTCAGCCAGGTATGGGGGGCAGAACGGGTGTGGCGTGCAGCTGCACTCAACCCCAAGCAAAAGCTCACACTAACTAGAGCTGGGAAAGGAATGTCCAGCCAGTATGCAGAGTTAATGGCTGTGTTAATGGATATAGAGCAAACTGTAGAACAGCAGGAAGATGCAGTGTATGTGTATACCGATTCTTGGGCTGTGTTTGAAGGATTGACAACTTGGTTTCCCAAATGAAAAAAAGAAAGTTTCACCATTCATAAGCGCCCATTGTGGGGACAGGAGCTATGGCAGTGTATTGATGATATACTATCATGTATATCTGTGTATGTAAGACATGTTGATGGGCATGCTTCTGGTACTCCTGAAGCATTGTATAACCAAGCTGTAGATCAATTGGCTCATGTGCGGGCCACTGAACCCACTCAGGTTCAGTCTGATGAATTGTTGATCCTTGCTTGATGAGCTCATGAAAAATCTGGACATTTGGGTACCAAGGCTACCAGGGAATGGGCACTGCAGCGAGGTATTCCTTGTTCAGTAGATGCAGCTAATACAGCAACTGCTGGATGTGAACTGTGTCCTTCTTTGAAGCAGGTTCCTCTTTCAAAGGTTCCTATGGGACAGCTTTATAGAGGCAAAGCACCGGGACAGATATGGCAAGCAGACTACATTGGTCCTCTACCACAGCATGGTAGATGGCAATACTTGCTGACAATGGTTGATACCTGCTCAGGCTACCTGTTGACTTACCCATGTGCCAGAGCCACCCAACAGAGTACCATCAAAGGTTTGGATCTTCTTATCAAAAGGTATGGAGTACCTCTAGCAATTCAAACAGATAATGCTAGTCACTTTCGAGGAATACAGGTACAGGACTGGGCTCGTGAATGGGACATCCAATGGGTATTTCACAATCCCCATCACCCATGGGCAGCAGGATTAATAGAAAGGATGAATGGATTATTGAAACTAAAAATACAGCAGTTAACTCTGGATCACTCCCTAAGAAAATGGGGACTGTTTGGGAAGAAGCAGAATTTGAATTGAATAATCGCCCCCTGGGAGCTGGCCAGACACCCCTCCAAAGGATGGCAGGTTTGAAAGTGCCCAACCCAGTGCCACACTTAAAAGTGTGGAAAACCCACTCATATGGTGTGTTGCCTATTTGGGCCACGCCTGATAGTGCAGGGGCAGATTTGGTGACATCAAAGGAGGTGACTATACCTGCAGGAGGACAGACAGTCATTCCTTTGGGGATTGGGGTCATAGTCCCTCCTGAAACTTATGATCGGATTGCCCCACAATCTGGACTAGCCCTCAAGGGTCTCCAGGTGTTAGGAGGGGTGGTGGATCATGACTATCAGGGAGAACTACGGGTAATTCTGCACAGTACCAGCCTGCATATTCTCAACTGCAAGGTAGGTCAACGTGTTGCCCAATTGATATGTAAAAAGTTACATATGCCTGATATACAAGAAGTAACAGGCCCAGGTCAACCTACTATAAGAGGAGATAGAGGGTTTGGATCCACGGATGTAGACTTTACCCCAGGGCAGAAGGTTTGGGTTGCGTACCCAAACAAACCCAACCAGGCAAGAGAAGTTATCAGCAAAGGCCCAGGAGCCACATATTGAGTTATGGTGACTAATGCTGCTTCCCCAATATGCTTAGATGTGGGAAAATTAAGGAAAAGAGAATGAAATGGTATTAATACTTATTTTTGTTCCCTTTCTCTCCAAGAATAAAGTGCCTTCAAGACCCTTCTTGAATGACTGCAGACTGTGAATGAGACAATGAGACGAAGCATGGTCGAAGGTTGTATGGTCACCAAGGGGTAGATTGTAGTGGAAATTAGATAAGTGGTGAGCCATACAGCCCTTCTCCATGAGTCAGCAGAATCCAGGACAGCAGGGGGTTAAATCCTACACAGCATTGTAAATGAAGAACACCTGGGATGGGAGAGCTGTGTAGATAAGAAGCAGACAACTATGGAGAGAGGGTGGTGACAGCTTCAGTGACGGATTCAGCGGCAGCTTTGGAAGACGGTGGCTTTGAATGGCAGAGGGAGAATAGCTTCAAGCACAGAAGACAGCGGTGGAGTGAAAAGGCCTCGCAAGGGAGAGGACAAACTTCTAAGCTGTGTGCAAGCTGTAGAAAAACCCTGCACTCCAGCCAGGTTTCCTGGACAGACTGCTAGCCTCGTGAAGTAGACTTTTCTTTCTTCTTATAAAGCTCACTGGGTGGATGAGGGATATTTTCACTGTTACTCTTTGTTAAAGCTGAATAAAGCTGCATTTCTTTGGCCACAATTTATTGCTTGTAGGAATCTCTAGAACCAAGGGTAATGCACAAATATATTCCCAAATATTTGATTTTACGTTCAAAGGAAAAAATCTGATTTTTGTTTCAAAAGTTCAATGTTATCTTTCATCATAATTTCTGTTAAAAATTTTGTTTTTTGATAATTTATTCTGAGACCAGCCATTTTGCCAAATCTTTCTAAGTTAACTTTTAGATAATCGATAGATTCCAAGGGTCTTTCCAGAATAAACACAAGGTCATATGCAAATGCACTTAATTTAAATTTTTCAGCTCTTATCGCAGTTCCTTGAATATTTTTGTCTTGTCTTATTTGATTATTTAGCAATTCCAAAGAATAAATAAAAGTGGAGACAAGGGACACCCTTGTCTTGTTCCTTTTGAATCTCCAGTAAACCTGTAAGTTCCCCATTAAGTATAACTCTTGTGGTTTGTTTAGAGTAAATGGCTTGCATCATTTTCAGAAAGTCATTCCCCTATCCATCTCTTTTAGTTGTGACATAAACCGCCAGTTAACATTGTCAAAAGCTTTATCTGCATCAAAAAAAATTAACGCCATTTGTTTCTCTGGGTGAGACTCATAATATTCCAATATATCACATATTACTCTAACATTGTCTTTTAAGTACCTTCTCAGAAGAAATCCTGCCTGGTTTTGATGAATAATCTCAACAAGAATTTTCTTAAGATAGTGAGCTAAAATTGCAGCAAACATTTTATTATCAACATTCAAAAGTGATATCGATCTGTAGTTCCTTATTTCCCTCAAATCTGTGCCCTCTTTCAGGATCAAGGTGATAATAGCTTCTTGCCAAGAACTTGGCATTTCACCATCTACGCAAATAGCCTCTAAAATCAGTTTAAATGGGAGAATCAAGGATTCTTCAAAAGTTTTATAATATTCCACTGGAAGTCCGTCAGGACCCAGTGCTTTCCCCCTTTTTTGAGCCCCAATCACCTCTCCAATTTCTTGCATTGTTATGGGATCATTTAAGGTCTTCTTTTGATCCAGCGTAAAAATGTGGAATATATTATTTTTAACATATTCTTCTTGCTAATTTTGGATACCTCTCTGCATTTATATAAATCTTTATTATATTTTGTCACTATCTTCTCAAGATCATATCTATTTGTTTTTAGTTCACTATTTTCAACTTTATGCGTAGAAATAGTCCTTTTAGCACTTTCTTTCCTTAATTTGTAAACAAGCCATGTTCCTGCTTTATTTGCATTCTCAGAGTAATTTTGTCTAGCAAATTTCAATTTTCTTTCCACTTCCTCCACCAATATAAGGTTAATTTTATGTTGTAACAGTTGAATCTTCTTATTTAATTCCATCCTAGTAGGATTAAGTTTTAATTCATCCTCCTTGTTCTTTAGCTGATGGTTAGGTCTTGAAAATTTTTAGTCAGTTCCTTTTTTTGTTTAGCTATATATCCAATGGCCAATCCTCAAAAAATTTGCTTTGCTTGCATTCCACACAATCTGCATTTTCATATCTTGGGAATATTCTGTTTGAAGAAATTGTCCAACTCTTTTTTGGAATTCTGAAGAAAGTCTTGATCCTTCAAAATCTGTATATTCAAACATCACTTAATCTTTTTAGGGATTCCCCGCCAGGTTAGGGTTAATAGGCTATGATCAGAGGTAACTCTTGGCTGAATTTATTTTATTGGATTTATATCCCGCCCTCCCCATCAAAGCAGGCTCAGGGCAGCTGCATAAGTCTTCTGGACAATCAGCACATCTCAATCCTAGACCAAGATTGGTATTTAAAAGAATAAGTAAAATCCCTTGAATTTGAAAATCTTGTCCTCCAGGCAACCACCAAGTTAAATTCTTCTGCTATCTCCAAAAATTAATGGGTAATGTCAACCCTTTAATTTTTGTCTGTTTTGCTGACTTTCTATCGATTGCTGCATTAGTAACAGTGTTAAAATCTCCAATAATACAATGGTCCATATACTCAAAAGTATCAATTTATCATGAAGTTTTATGAAAATTTGTCTTGAAGTTCATTTGGCGCACAAATATTTGCTAATAAAATTTTCTTACCCTCCAGAGAAACTTCAACAAATAACATCCTTCCATCTTCTGATGCATAAAGCATTTGTGGATTCAATTTGTCTTTAACATATGTAGCAACCCCACATTTATTTTGCTTTGCATCCAGAGCATAAAAAACATTGCCTAATTTTTATTTTTCAATAGATGTGAGTGCTGTAGCATCAAATGCATCTCTTGTAGGCAAATAACATCAGATTTAAACTTAGATAACTATAATTTAAACTTAGATAAAAGTACAAAAACTTTTCTCCTTTTAATAAGAGAATTTAGTCCATTCACGTTAAACGAAAGTATTTTCATCTGTTGGCTGGCCAGTAAAAGTTTTTTGTCACTGTCTTTCTTCATAAAGGACCTTGTCTTTATATTTTTTGGATTCTTGGCTTTGGTTCTTCTACAAGGTTTCCCCCTGGTCCTCTTCATTACTTCTTTATCCTGCTTCAATTTCTCCCCATGTTTTTCTAAGAAGTCCTCTGCTTTAAAAGTTGAGTTAATATGAAATCATTTATCTTCATATTAAAAGATCAGTCCTTCTGGATTCAGCCATGTGTAGGAAATGTTGTTTTCTCTCAACAAAGTAGTGAGATTAGCATATTCTCTCCTCTTCTGCCTCATAGGCCATGGAACTTCTTTCAAAATTCTCACCTTCTCCCCGCTAACTTCCACTTCTTTATGTCTTCTCTTTCTAAGAATTGCTTCTTTCACTGATTTTCTCCTGAATCTGACATGCACCTCCCTTGGTAATGAATGCTTGCGAGCAAAGGCTGAGGGAACTCTACATGCTGCATCAATTTCTCTTTCTAATTCCAGAGGTTCTGTATGTATAGCTTCTGCTAAAGCTCTGCTTACTATTTTAGGAAGTTTTTCAGATTTATCTTCTGGAATATTCTGAAATCTTAACATATATGACGCCCTGTCCATTTCAAGCACAAGCAATCGGTCTTCTGATAGCTTTTGTTTAGTTTCCACTTCTTCTAGTTTTTGTGTCGTGGTTGCTATCTTAGAGTCTAGCACTTTCAAGGCTTGGTTTGTTTCTGAAGTTTGTTTACTATTCACTGCCAATTCCTTTGGAACATCTCCCAATTGATCACCTAGGTTGGCAACCTTGTCAGTTAATTGATTAATGGCTGACAGTAAATTCCTGAATACCTGTCCCTCCAAACTTAGTTGGTCCTGTATTTGGACCAGGGGATGGCAAAGGGGTGGGGGTCACTCTTTTCTTTGTTTTGTCTCCCTTTTTCATTTTGTTACCCAAATAAGTCAAAATACACGTTTTATATATATGTTATATATATAACATATACCCTATATACTCGAGTATAAGCCTAGTTTTTCTGCCCAAATTTTGGGCAGAAAAAACCCCTCCTCGGCTTATACTCGAGTCACTATTCCGCCCGCATCCCCGGAATTCCAAGGACAGCTAAAGCTGCCCCCTGCTCTCCTCTCCTCAGTGAAGGGGGAGGGGTCGTGCTGGGACTGGTGTTTTCAGTCTGACCAGAAATGACTTCTGCCTTGGTATTGTTGATTTGTGTTCTGCACCACCATTCTCCTCATCTTTCATTGCAAGCAGCATTGTGGCCTTACCTGCCACAGGAATAGTAACTGCTGCGTTTCCCACCCTCGGCTTATACTCGAGTCAATAAGTTTTCCCAGATTTTTGGGGTAAAATTAGAAGCCTCGGCTTATATTCGGGTCGACTTATACTCGAGTATATACGGTATATATATATAAAATAGACACTACCTATCCAAAAGGACAGAAGCCCTTCTTTCCTTTAAAATATAAGCCTTGATTATTTGTCTAGGTGCTCAGAAAAGGAAAAAGAAAAAAGAGTAAAAGGCAGGGGGAGAACAAAAGGGATTGTTTGGGAACAAAATGTTCCAATTAATAGCAACAATGTAACCACCACAGCAATAATGTCTTACTATAGCCACCAGGGCCTGATGTTAATCAAACTTAAACAACTAGACGCCTTCCCCTTTAGAAACGGGGTAGACTAAACACACAGTTCTTGCTTCTCAAAGAAAAAAACTTTTAGACTGCACAAAAATAATAATAATAATAAGCTTAATCCAAACAAAACATAGGTCTTGTAGCTTGCCTGAAGTGGAGTAGATGAGGTGGAGTAGAATCAGATATCTGGCTCCCAGCCCTGGACGGTGCATTACTTATGCCAGCCCAGAAGAGCTTGGGAGTGACCTTGGATGCCTCCCTTTCTATGAAGGCCCAGGTCACTGTGGTTGCCAGATCTGCCTTCTACCATCTTTGGCAGATCAGGTAGCTAGCACCCTATCTCTCCCCTCAGGACTTAGCTACAGTGACCCATGCAATGGTCACTTCCAGGTTGGATTACTGTAATGTGCTCTATGTGGGCTTGCCCTTGAGGCTAATCTGGAAACTCCAGCTGGTGCAAAATGCAGCAGAGCATTTGCTAACTGTATTGCCTGTACGTGTAAGCAAACAGCCAATTGCACTGGCTACCTATTGAGCACTAGAATCACTTCAAGGTTTTGGTACTGACATGTAAAGCTCTGCACGGTCTGGGATCGACATATTTGAGGGACCACCTCTCCCCATATTTGCCCCAAAGGACTTTATGTTCATCTAATTACCATCTGCTGGTTGTCCCTGGCCCGAAGGACGTCCCTTTTGCCTCAACTTTAGCCAGGGCTTCTTCTGCCCTAGCTCTGGCCTGGTGGAACATACTTCCATTGGAGATTTGGGTCCTACCTGATTTACTACCTTTTCATAGGGCCTGTAAAATGGAGCTGTTCTACCAGGCTTCAAGTGAGGCAGTGGACACCCATAGTGCATCAAGTCTGGCCTCCCTGTCATAGCTGTCAGACACTGGAGAATCTTATTGTTGTGTTATGATGAGTATGGTTGAAATGCAACATGTATCTTGACATGACTAACTCCATTTTGAGCATTTACTACTAACCATGAAACAAAGACCTTGCATATCAAAGTAGTTATAGAGATGTTACTAATCCCTGCTGTGAATTCCTCTGCATAGTACTAACAAAAGCAACAGTCCTTTGAAGATAGCATGCCTCAAGGAGAGCCAGCAGGGCTCCTCCGTGAGAAGAGGAACCACAAGAGATAAGGGGAAGGGAAGGTATATTTCAGAAGTGTGAGAATGTAGTGTTGTTTGGAAACCCTTTGATGTAAACGGTTTAAAGCTTTGCCTTTCCCGCCAACTGGTATCAGTTCCAATGCTCCTTTGTCCAGAACCTTGAGATATCAAATAAACACCTTAACATTTGCAACAAATGGAAGTCCGTTTACTTTGAACCTCCATCATCTGACATTTTGGAACTGAACCAATACGGGTCTATCCAAACCGGCAACTTGTTAGCTGGATGGCTGCCAAAGTTCCGGATAACGGAGAACCCACCGAACTCATAGAGGAGCCAGGGATCCCACCGGGTGTCACAGTTGACAGACGGAAGGGGGGATCTCCGCTGCGTTTCTCAACTCTACTCTTCACCCCAAGGAAGTGGCAGCCCCATACCTCAACCGTGCTCATGGATGAGGTAGCCAGGCGCTTCGGGAACTTGTTCACCGGGATGGGGAGTGAAGGAGAGGACATCCTGGCTGGAGAGGACCGAGGCGGCGGCCCGAGGGAGGACGAAGGCCGGACCCCGAGGGGGGGAGAGGATGTCCAACTGCTAAGAAACGAGACGCAGATTTGGGTGAGGGAAATCCGAAACGACATCCAGGCGAACACCGTGCACATCGCACACGAGGTGCAGAGACAGCTGGATCAGATGCGAGAACAGATACGGGCCCCGCCAGGCAAACCGGCGCCATGGTCAGAACCGGAGAGGCCAATGCCGGACCTGCCCGCGGGCCCTTCAGGGGAGCCAGCCGAGCCACCACCGGACCGGCCGGCACCACAGCCAGATCAACCGAAGGGCCCACCGGGAGAGCCAGCAGGACCGCCAGTCCTGATGGGACCATCACCGGCCCCGGGCCTGGTGGCTCCACCAGTACTAGCCCTTCCCCCCGGTTGGCCGATGGGCCCTGCCGGCCTGCAACCTCTCATGCCCTGGGCGGGAGGCAGAGGCCGAGAGCTGCAAATCACCTTCGATGGTGATCCGGAGGAGGTAGAGTACTTCACCATCCAGTGCAACAGCTTCATGACCCACTGGGGGAACACTTTCGCGACTGAGCTTAGCCGAGTAGATTACCTGCGGTCGAAGCTGAAGGGGGCGGTAAGGCGATGGTTCGTTAGCTTATATGAAACCTGGGGCCCCAAGCTGACCACGGTGGCGGGGTTCCTACAAACAGTTCCTACAGCAGTACAGCGACCCGCTGCAAGAAGTCCGGGCCCTCACCGCCCTGCGAGAACTACAGCAGGGGGCGAGAACGGTGAGGAAGTATGCCGCCGACTTCCGAGCTCACTGCTCCAAGGTCCGAGGGTGGAACGAGAGGATGAGATATGAAGCTTTCCATCGAGGCCTCAACGCGAGCATTCTCGACCGAAGCTTCCAGCGGGCCCGACCCACAACCCTAGTGGGTTGGATACAATTGGCCGGAGAAGTTGAGACCAACCTAAAACATGTGGCCCTGCAACGGCAGCAGCAGCAAGGAGTAAAAGGGGGGCGTGAGGCCAAAGCAGGGACTAAAATCGAACCCAACAAGGTAATCCCCCAGGGGGGAACTCCTAAATCTACCCTCGGGCGTTGGTGCTTCCAATGCGGTGACCCCGGGCACTTGGCTGCCAACTGCCCGAAGAAGCCCCGTGGCCCCCCCCAACTCCAAAACCGATGGCCGACGGCCCGAAGAAGACCGGGAGCAAACCCAAGGAGCCCAGCCAGGGCAGCATCGCCACATCCATGGCACTTGACGAGGATTCTATAATAACCGAGGACTCGGGCGAAGAATCATGGGAGCCGGAGCCAGTGGAAAATGAGAGTGACCTGCACTGAGAGGTGCCGGACAGCAGGACGTGGATTTGACGGCACCACTACGGGTGAGAATAACGGGGGCCCTACTCTTTATACCAGTGACTCTATTAAACCTGAAACTGAAGTGGTTCATGCACGCCCGAGGCTTAGTAGATTCGGGCTGCACCCGCGAAATCATCACCCCGAGGCTAGTGGATGCCTTGGGACTGTCTAGGGTCCCCCTTCCCCACCCAATCCAATTCGAGCAGATGGATGGGACGGCCATGAGGGGGGAGACCTGCATGGAAGAAACCCAGGGGCTGCCAGTGGGAATCCAAGAATACTGGGAGGTAGAGGTCTTCGTCATAGCCCCCTCCTCATCCTTTGATGTGGTGGTGGGGGTGGGTTGGCTGGCCCGCCACCAGCCGGACATACAATGGGGGGGTGCAAACAATAGACTTTACCGATCGGCGGTGCACTCACCACCACTGGCAGGAACAGTGGGGGCCAACGCCACCCCCGGTGAACAAAAAGACGTGCGTGTCGGTGGAGGAGGTCCGCTCCATCCCAAAGGAGTATCAAGACCTCCGCAAAGTGTTCAGTGAGGAGGAGGCCAACGAGCTGCCACCCCACAGAGACACAGACTGTGCTATTGAGCTGATCCCGGGGCACGAATTACCTTAAGCCAAACTGTATTCGATGGGGTGGGCAGAGAAAGACGAATTACGGAAATTTATCGGCAAAAGCTTGAAACGGGGGTTCATTAGGCCAGCGACTGCCGCCCACGCCGCCCCGGTCCTCTTCCGGAAGAAGAAGGATGGGAGTCTGAGACTTTGCACAGACTTTCGGGATAAATGGGATCTCAATGTCAAATGCCTACCCCATCCCACTAATCAAAGACTTGTTAAGCACAGTATCGGAGGGGTCGGTGTTTACCAAATTAGACTTGAGGGACACGTACTTTCGAGTCAGAATCAAAGAGGGGGATGAATGAAAAATGGTGTTTAACACCCCCATGGGACAGTTTGAATACCTGGTGATGCCTTTCGGCTTACAAGGGGTGCCTGGAGTTTTTATTAACTTTATAAATGAAGTGTTACAGGAATACCTGTACAAGGGGGCGGTGGTGTACCTGGATGACATCTTTATCTACTCGAAAGATCTAATGTATCACGTGCCCCTGGTGTGAAAAGTGCTCTCGACCCTGTATCAGCACAAACTGTATGCCAAGCTGTCAAAGTGCAAGTTCCACCAAACGGAACTCAACTACCTGGGGTTCCGGGTGTCCGGGAAGGGATTAGCGATGGACCCAGCCAAGATACAAGCGGTGCTGGATTGGGAACCCCCGAGGACACGTAAACAGCTGCAATCTTTCCTCGGGTTCGCAAATTTCTATAGGGGGTTCATACAGGGGTTTGCCCAAGTAATGCTGCCCCTGACCGACTTACTAAAGACGAAGGGGAAGGGGCTGGAGGCTAAAAAACCGGGGGCAGAACTACCATGGACCCCCAAGTGCCAAGCCGCGTTTGATGAACTTAAGAGACTGTTCACTAGTGAACCAGTGCTAGCCCACCTGAATGAATTGAAGCCCTTTGTGGTCCAATGCGATGCCTCCGATGTGGCCGTAGGAGCCATATTAATGCAGAAAGACGAGGAGGGGAGGTTGAGACCCTGCGCATACATTTCACGCAAGTTTTCGCATGAGCAGCGCAACTGGTCGGTCTGGGACAAAGAGGCATTCGCTGTAACGTATGCTCTAAAGACTTGGAGGTCCTGGTTAGAAGGGGCCAGGGTGCCGTTCAAAATCTGGACGGACCACAAAAATCCGGAAGCCCTAACCAGCCGGAGGAAATTAACAGCTAAGCAAATCTGGTGGGCGGGATACTTTACACAATTTGACTTTGTGCTCAGGCACATCCCCTCCTCAAAGAATTTCTTTGCTGATGCTCTCTCACGCCTCCCATAGCATGAGAGTCAGAGGGAGGAAGTCATAGACTCAATCATTCCCCTCTCCGCCGTGGCTGGGGGGGTGACCACTCGGTCCGGGAAGAAAACCGGGCGGCCAGAACCATGGGGGGGGGCAACCGACTAATCGAGGAAACAGAAAAAGAGGGAGAGGGGAGGCCGGATGGCATACTGAAAGGAGAAGGGTTTTCTTGGTACTACGAGGGGAAGTTTTATGTGCCAAAGTCCCTCTGATCAGAGGTCTTGTAGCATTGTCACTGCTATGTAAAAACGCTATTGGCTATGTAAAAACGCTACACCTGGTAAACGGCCAGTTCTGGTGGCCGCAACTGAAAAATGACATTTCTGAGTTTGTAGGATCATGCCCCATCTGTATCATGGCCAAGCGAAGAGGGGGAAAGCCCCCAGGATTATTGCACCCTACTTCCACCGCCAGCCGACCCTGGTCAGTGGTTTCAATGGACTTTATAGTAGAGCTCCCAGCCTCCCAGGGAAAAACAGTAGTGCTGGTGGTGGTAGACACCTTCTCCAAGCAGGCACATTTTATTCCTTGCAAGCAACTGCCAACGGCTAAAAAACTGGCTTATTTATTTTTCCATCACGTGGTTAGACTCCACCCATTCCCCGACAAGGTCATTAGCGACCGTGGGCCGCAGTTCGTTGCCAACTTCTGGTGGGAGTTTTGTAAAATGGCGGAGATAGAGCAAGGTCTGAGTTCTGCCTACCACCCCCAGACGGACGGACAGACGGAACGTGTAAACAGTCTTCTCGAACAGTATCTAAGGTGCTATATAAACTACCAGCAGTCCAACTGGGTAGAGCTGCTCCCGTTTGCCGAGTATGGCTACAACAACAGCCTGCACAGTTCCACCAAAGCTTCGCCATTTCAAATAGTGAACAGCTACGAAGGCAAGCCGTTCCCCTTACTGCCCAGTCCCGAGGGAACAGTGCCACCTAGCTCTTGCCAGCAATGGTGGGAAGGAGTGAGAAAAGGCTGGGTGGTCATTCAAGAGAACTTGGAAATGGCTAAAAAAGACTATAAGGCATACTTTGACAAGAAGCATTCCCTCAAATGGGGCTTCAAAGTAGGGGAGAGTGTGTTCCTGTCCACTAAGAACCTCCCTTTACCGCAGACTTCCAAAAAACTGGCATACAAGTTCCTGGGCCCGTTTAAGATCAAACGAATAATAAACCGGGTGACAGTGGAATTGGACCTTCCTAAAATGTTTAGTAAAAGTCACCCTGTTTTTCATTGCAGTCTTCTTCACAAAGATCCCAGAATTATGTCATGGCACCCCCGCCCTCCAGAGCCCACATCTATTCAAGTGAAGGGTCAGAGTCACCATGAGGTGCAGGAGGTGCTGGACTCAAAAATCCAAAGAGGGGTGTTATACTACCTGGTCCGCTGGAAGTATTTCCCTACTAGTTGTGATGAATGGGTCAAGTCAACCGACCTGCGGGCCCCTTCTCTTCTGAAGAAATTTTATCTACTGCACCCAGACAAACCCCGAGCAAGAGCTTAGGGGGGGCAGTATGTCAGACACTGGAGAATCTTATTGTTGTGTTATGATGAGTATGGTTGAAATGCAACATGTATCTTGATGTGACTAACTCCATTTTGAGCATTTACTACTAACCATGAAACAGAGACCTTGCATATCAAAGTAGTTATAGAGATGTTACTAATCCCTGCTGTGAATTCCTCTGCATAGTACTAACAAAAGCAATAGTCCTTTGAAGATAGCATGCCTCAAGGAGAGCCAGCAGGGCTCCTCTGTGAGAAGAGGAACCACAAGAGATAAGGGGAAGGGAAGGTGTTACATGTATTTCAGAAGTGTAAGAATGTAGTGTTGTTTGGAAACCCTTTGATGTAAACTGTTTAAAGCTTTGTCTTTCCTGCCAACTGGTATCAGTTCCAATGCTCCTTTGTCCAGAACCCTGAGATATCAAATAAATGCCTTAACATTTGCAACAAATGGAAGTCCGTTTACTTTGAACCTCCATCGTCTGACAATAGCATTCCATCATCTATCAGTCCTATTGGAACATCATTGGTTCCAGCTCTGTTTGCACTATGGCCTGATTAGTTGTTTTCCACTTGAAATGGAGTAATGTTATTGTTTTAATTGTTTATTTACTTATGAACATATGAAGCTGCCTTATACCGAATCAGACCCTTGGTCCATCAAGGTCAGTATTGTCTACTCAGACTGGCAGTGGCTCTTCAGGGTCTCAAGCTGAGGTTTTTCACACCTACTTGCCTAGACCCTTTTCAGTTGGAGATGCCAGGGATTGAACCTGGGACCTTCTGCTTACCAAGCAGATGCTCTACCACTGAGCCACCGTCCCTCCCTTCTAATTTTATTGCTTATTGTTATTGTTTATGTCTGATGTGATTCACCCTGAGTCCTCTCACAGAATAGGGCAAACTAGAAATTAACATAAACAAACAAACAAACAGACAGACAGACAAATAAGAAAGTTTGTCAAATCTTAGAGTTCAGCAAAATTCTCACAGGAGGCTTGAACAATGGAGCCCAGGCCAGAAGCAAGTATATGGGGGTGGGGGAGAAAGAAAGAGCATAATAAAATGTACAGGTTCTGGAGCTCTGCTTCTGGGAGCTCCTGTCCAAAATGAGGCCTGCCCACAGGGGCTGGGCTACTGCCACCGTAGTTACATAGTGGCCAGCTGCTGCAATGTGGGTTCAGCATAGGATTATTCTGCCTGTCACCAAAGTTTTGTTATGCTCAGTTCTTTGGTAAGCAACAAACATTGTAAGAATAGTTGTGCTCAGGGCTAGTTTTGGGCAGGAGCTCACAGGAGCAGAGCGCCGGAATTTTATTGTGCTCTTTCTTTCTTACCCCTGCCCTACCCAAAAACATTTGCTTCTGGGCTCCATTGTTCAGACTCCCTGTGAAAATTTTGCTGAACTCTAAGATTTGACAAACTTTCTATTATTTTTGCCCACAAAAAGTGGGGAAATAACCAAAACATATAAAGTAGACAGATGGAAATCTTCATCATACCACTGTGGCCACATAGGAAAATAATTTTAAAAGTATGATGGGAGTAAGGTTTCATTATGACAATTCTAATTTAAGAAGCATTTTAAGGTAGATGCTGAGCTGATATAACTTTAGTACACCTTCTGGTGATGTTGGGGTGTGTGACATATGCAAATGAGTTGAGCTGATGAGCTCCGGCACCTCTTTTGCTACAAAATGACCCCTGGTTGTGCTGGATCAGGCCATTTAGACCAGCATCCTTTTCTACTTAGTACTAGCAGTCAACCCTTGAAAAGTCTTCAGTTAGGGCACAGAGGCCAGAGGGTCTCCCAATATATAATCCATTATGCTCAAGAGGCATAAATAGTTCCCAACATCTGCTTTATCTTAAGGACATCTCTTTGAGGTGCTTTAAGATGAGAGACAGTAATCTTCATGGTGAATCAGGGTTTTGAACTCAGGCACCTCAAACTAAGGATAGTACCTTAACCATCGCAGAACACAATATCATTATTTTGTAAAGGTTCAGCTGGTGTTGTTTGGTTAGCTTTTAGTGAACATGCGAATGTGTATGGATGCTGTGATGTTGAAATCCCTGATGCAGTTATTTTTGTGTTTCTTTACTCTATTTCTGTGGTACTGTAGGCTTGCTAGAAATCCCTGTTGGGGTATACTGAATAATTAAAAGTCCAGAAGCACCCGTCATTTTTGCCACAGCAGTTTCCCAAGGCAAATCTTTTTTGTACTTGAAACAGGGAATATACTTTAAAGTGGTTGGGTGTTCAGTGCTGAACACAGCAGTGCCTATATGCTCTTGGAGACCTCAAGTGTGGTGCTACTTGTTCTTCTAGATTGCTGCTATCTACATGAACCATTTAAAAATAATTGTACTTACAATGCATCTTTATAACTGAATGCTTGACTGTAATCTTGGTCATGATACAATGTTATTGTCTAAAAGAAATAATATGCAACAACAATAATAATGAATAAACAGAACTACATGGATTTACGTGGATGATTTACATCAGGGGTCCTCAAACTTTTTAAATAGGGGGCCAGTTCACTGTCCCTCAGACTGTTGGAGGGCCGGACTGCCGTTACTGTACAAGGCCGCGGGCCGTCAGTTCTCCGTCTTCTGCATCTCTCTCCCTTCCCCAAACCACACACCCCGGCCTGGGAACTCACCTCACCTCGGTATCACCTCACACTCTGTCTCCGTCGCCTCAGCCCAGTGCCGGAAGTGTGCGTTGCTAACACGAGTTTAGGTCGAACATCACTTCCGGTCTGATTTTGCCATAACCCGGTGGGCAGCATAAACGTCCTCAGCGGGCCGCATCTGGCCCGCAGGCCATAGTTTGAGGACCCCTGATTTACATATTGTACACCACATCCTTAAAGGTTCAGGGCAGGTGACAGCATTTGTAAAACCAGATCAATAATAACATTTATGAAACCAGATTAATAATTTAAGATTTAAAAATAGAACAAGCACTTCAAAATACATAAAATATTAACATCTGCTAATTGTTGATGTTGGAAAATCTGCACTAACAGAACAAGAAAAGGAAGGGATCCTATAGAAAACCTAGAGATTAGAAAATGGAGACAAAACGGTTTTCCCCAAAAACAAAGTAAGTGCAAAATATATTGTGAATAATCAAAAGTGAATTTAACCATCTGGAACTAGGCACCGATCTGGGGTATTTCTGTACAAACCTGAAGGAAATCCCAATTTTTTTGAAAAATGTGAAGTCTATCTTTCCCCACATACACACACTGGGAGATTACAATTCCCCCAAACAGAAACAATAGCTGTAATTTTAAGAACGAACATCCACTGAACTCTCAGTGGCCATTTGGGAGTCTGTTAGGCAACCATATCATTCCAGCCTTGGTTTCTGTGAATCAAAGCCATGGGACACAGGGGTGGACTTGGAAAAAACAGCTCTTGAAAAGGTCCTGTCCTCCTCTCTTCTCATGTCCTCTGGTTGGGGAGGACTTATCAAGGAAGGCCTGGTGATGACTAATGGAGACCCACAGCATATGGCCAGGTGATGGCAGCCACCACAAAATTTAATCAGATGTTTCTTAGGAGACCCTGCCAGGTGGAGAGAAAGCTGAAAACAGAGGAACAAATAAAGCTAGGGAAGAAGAGAAGGACTCAGGAAAAGGGGAGAGGAAGTGAAAATAGTGGGGGAGGAGATATACAGGAACATGAGGTGCCCCTTTCATGTCTCCTGCTTTTATATTTATATATGTCATTTTAAGGTTAAGCTGATTGTGGAGCATTTTTTTTGGGGGGGGGGGAACCTACCCACCTCTTTTTTTGTTTGAGTTGTTGGAATTCCCCCCTATTTTATAAATAATTCTATTTTCAGATTAAAGTGCTGGCCATAGGTAGTCTGGCAGCACCATCTGTTGTTAATTTGTACATGAATATCTAGAAGACTGACATTCTATTAAACATCACTATACCTTGGTTTTGCTCTTATTTAATATATTATTGTCATGACCTCCTCTGCCCAATCCAGTAACTCTTACTCTAAGACCTCAGGAAAAAAGACTGAGGTGGACCAGCAGGACCAGGGAGGGCTCAATACTGCAGAGTTGCCTGCTGCCAATGTTCCAGCAGAACCCCCCACCCCCAACCAAGCCTGCAAGGGAGACCTCACCACTGGCCCCTGAAATAACTGATGGGCAGGATGCAAACCTGGGCCTATAACCCCTAGGGGATATTCCCATTCTGCAGGAACAGCATCAGGAAGAGACCTGGGCCAAGGTGGTCCAAAGGAGGTGAAGTACTCAACTGCCTATACACAATCCCATCCCAGAGCCAGGCAGTGAAAACAATAATTATTTTCAGGATCCTGGTCAAAACATTGTGCCTTGGGAGCCCAACACCTGCCAGCTAGGCAGCTGAACCTGATTACTTCCCAGACTGTTTAGGCTGAAGCTTAGGAAAGCTGCCCTGTTGGACCAACTGGTCCACTAGGTGCAAGCTGTGTGCCAGTTTCAATGCCTTGTCTCCAGTTTCTGGCTTTCAGCATCTGTTGGCACTTCCAAGCCACACTGTCTAAAGCTGAGGGTACTACTCCAGATGAGATCTGGCTGGGCTGGGCTGGCCTGGAGGATGCACAGTAATTATGTCTGATATTGAGAACATCCTTTTTTCTCTTCCAAACATAAAGACAAATAGTTTTATAAAATGAAGAATTTCATTAATTTAGAAGCCCTACTTTGGATGCCTCTGCCTTCTGAGATTAGGCAAGTAATAACCTAGGAGAGGGGCTTTTTAGTTGTGGCAGCAAAGCTCTGGAACTCTCTCTTATGGAAATTTGTCTATCCCCTTTTGTTGCCATCTTTTGCCAGCAGGTGAAGACTTTTTTGTTTTGTTTCTCATATCTGATTTCTTCTTCCTCCCTAATGTTTTTAGCTGTTGTTTTTATGTCTTTGTGCAGATTTCAGTTCTGGTTTTGTTTAAATAATGTGTTGTTGTTCTTTTTCAGGGGTGTCAAACAGGCAGCCTGGAAATCAAATCAGGCCCCCGGAGGGTTCCTATCAGGTTTGAACAGACACACAGAAACCACATCTGAAAGCACCTTAAAAGTGGATGCTTGGTCCGCACTACAAAGGAGACCCTAAGCCACATAGTTTATGGGGATTGGGACCACTGCCTGGCCGCCTTCCTTTTCGGAAACAGGACCACCCCAAACCCTGTTAGACTTTAGTTCCAAAAAATCCAACAGTTTCTGCCCGTTTAACAGCTCATTTCCAGTCTAATTGGCTCCTCGTATTCCCCGTGCCGATTTATTTGTCCATGTCTTTTAACAATTATCTTTGCCTTTTAGCTTTGTCTTTATCTTTTTGGCAAACTGCTTCTTCCACTCCCACTCCACACTTTCGCCTCGCTATTCTCCGCCAATTTTCAATCCTCCCTGTGCTCATTCCAAATTTCTTTCTCTGGGTTTTCTTTCCTTTTTTCTTTCTGTCCCCCAATTATTCCTTCACTTTTGCCAAAAATACCAGTATATTTAACAATCCATTCTATGTGGCAATTCATTCGCTGCCTTTCTTTTTCAGTCCAGAGTCGCTTATCTTATTTTTCCAGCACCGCTCCTCCCCTTCTTCTCTGGCATTCACAGCTTGCTCACTTGCTAGCATCTGCTTAAGTCAGGCTACAGGGAATTAGGTAGTCCAGACCTTGACAAACAATACCAAGGCGTGAACCCCACAAGCTCCCTCTGCCGAAGGACCCCCACAACAGGAGTTCTATTGGATTCTCTGTAGAAAGGAACCCCAAACTTAGGCGGTACAGACACAGCTCGGAGAAACTGTGCTGTCCGTTGCAACGCCAAAACCAGAAGCTACGTTTTGAGCATGTTTTATTTTAAGGTGTTTTAAATTCTTTTATGTGCTCTATAAAGTTTATATCTCTGCCACCTGGCATTACATTTTATGACACACATGGCCCAGCCCAACATGTCATTTATGTCAGATCTAGGCCTCATAACGAATGAGTTTGACATCCCTATTTTTTGGTTGTTTTTTTAAAGAGCTTTCAAATGTGGTTTTATCATATTAGTTTCAGTTTGTTAGTCACCCTCATGGCCCAATGCATTATCTGTAGAAGATCACCCTGCCTGGGCAATCTCCAGTCATCTGCAGCAACAGGTTGCTTAGGTAATATCTTGTTTCTGTGTGTCTGTTCAAACCTGAGTAGAATCCAGGTGCTCTGTGTCATTTTTGTCTCTGCTGTTTGTTATCTGCTTATTGAATAAATGTTGCTTAGACTTCTTTGTGTAAGTTGTGGATCCAGAGTTAGCCACAGGTGGGGAAAGTTCCTAGGAGTCTTTCACTAAAAGGAAATGATCACCTCTTCCCATGACAGGTTTTCCTGCTTTCCAAGGGTTCTAGCTGGGAAAGACTCTTGACAGGAAAATTGTTGACAGGAACAAAGAACAACTTGGAGCAGTAGTGATGTTGAGTCTTGTCTCCATGATGGCAATGGAAGGACTTCTCTTCTGCATAATGTGACAACTTTGGGAGGAAGGTATGGGTGGGAGAGAGGGTGCCCCTCAAGTTCTAGAAAACTCTTGGCAATTTCACATCCCTGGAAGTCCCCATGTAGGACCACAAAGAAAAACAAAATTTTAGGGTTTCTTCCAACATGCTGAACCTCATGACTAAATATCTGCAATTTCTATAAATACCTGGAGTTCTTTGTCATGTTATAGTAATATGAAAAATTTATTATATATATCATGCGGGGGGGGGGGGGGGGACCAGATTTGCTACTGTCAGAGAGGCTTCCCAACCAATCTGAAACCAAATCATATGCTGGGTTTTAAACTAAGATGATAATTATGCCATGCAGAAGGTTACAGACAAAATGAACACAGAAACGAAGAAAGTGATATATTTGAACATCAATACTGCTTCTTACTGGGTTCAGGTTGGACAGATACTAAAATGATACTATGCAAAAATCACTTACCTTGTTCTTAGTACAAATTCCACGGGCTATTTCATAATTAAGATATGTTTTTTGTTTCAGCAAGTCTGATTTGTGGATTGTAACCTCTGTAAATAATCCCAGGTTTTCCAGAAAGACTATCTGCGTCCAAAAGGTCACATTATTTCCCATGTCCACATAATAAACATTTGATTTCATACTGTGTTGAAATGATATATATGGACAGGCTTCTTGTGATGTTTGTGTAGCACTAAGTACTTCAGTTCTCAGTGGATATACCTGACGATGTATGTTTGAACCATTGACAGTCAGTAAATAAAAGCCACCATGTGGATTCACGTACAAGATACAGTTTTTGCTTTCACTTTCCCAAGCATGGAGCTTTATGACATCTTTCATTGTAAATTTAAAGAAGTACATGACATTGTTTTTCATTTTTATTATAGTGTTTTCACCATGGTCTGTAAAGACAGAAAACAAACAGCAGCTAAATATTCTTTAAGTTCCTAGAAATCTTCTTTAAGTTCCTAGAATCTAACAGCTACTATCATGCCAAATTACAAAATGTTAAAGACAAAGCACAATATTCCAATTAAAAAACACTGTACTAGCAATACTACATTACCAAAAAGTGCTTCCATTTGTTTCTTTATACAATAAGTATTAAAAACATCCTGTAACTACTGATCAGCAACCTATCAATGGTCCTTCTAAAAAGGGCCATCTTTAGAAGATAGGGCAAGGAAGACTTCCCTTGGGAGAGAATTCCAAAGCTGAATAATTCTACAAATAAGATATCTCCCACAATCACTAAGATAGGGCAAGCAAGACTTCCCTTGGGAGAGAATTCCAAAGCTGCATAATTCTACAAATAAGATCTCTCCCACAATCACCTATTATGCTTCAAATGGTGCAGTCATACAGGAAAGGATCTCAGAGATGGAGCTCAGTGCATAGGCAGATCTACATGTGAGGAGGTGATTATTGAGATACTGTGGTCCCAAGCAATTTAGAGTAATGATATTCACTCATTGGCTTCAGAGCCACATGTGGATCTTTGATATGCCACATATGGGTTTTTTGTACACCATTCCCAAAGATGGCAGCAACCCTATGTTTCAGGAAAGTGAGCAAGGCCATTGCCCAATTAGGCTTGTGGTTTGCAGGTGGTTTCCATCTTTAACCAGATGCTGATGGGAGGATTGGAGGATGGGTAAATTATGAGCATCCCTGAGAAATGGGCCTTGTACTTGGAAATGGAAGGAAAGTAGCGTCACCAGGCATGGTCTGGCAACCAAATGGGAAACAGGGGAAGCATGGACTTCTGGGTTGTGCCTGTGGGGGACTGGTGTCCCTAGTGCAATCACATAACTTCTGGTATGACCTGGAAGTGACATCATTGCACCATGGGTGACACATTAGCATTTGCCCCAGACTTTATTAATGTCATTATACCAAGGAAACATCCCATTTTCCCCAGTTATTTCCTGCTCCCCATCTTAGATGCACACTTTAATGTGGTGAGGGGGTTTGTGTGTGCCAGTGAAGCTTAGAACCATACCGCAAGAAGTTTAGACTCTGTCAAGACGCTACACTCCTCACAGTCATTCAAGATAGAATGGTCACAGATGAAAACCAGACTAAGATGTATCTACCCCTCTCATGAATCAACAACCACATCAGCAGAAGAGAAAAGATGGCTGCACTTATGTGTAGCAGATGTTCATTGAATATCTTCTGTGCAGTACCACATTGGGACTGCGCATGTGTAGGGCTGCTACAAAGTGATCTGCCAGCTTAAAAGTCCACTAGGGTCCATCAGAACTATGACAACCATTTCCTGCCCAAATGATCACATGGTCCAATGGACCAGCACCCATTCCCTCAGTCTCACTTGAGCTGCCACAAGCTACAGTTTTGTGAAAGAGTTCTTAAAGTTTACAGCAGAGCAGATGGGAGGGAATGTATGCCTGCACAGAAGACACTTGATGAACAGCAGTTACAAATAAGTGCAACGCCTTTTTCATCTTTGGTCTTTTGTGCAGTCCCATATTGAAATTCTAGTAAGCTACTCATCAAAATGGTTGGTAGAGCTCTCAGAATCTATTCACTGGAACATTGACTGAAGTACTGCCTTTCCAACCCTTCTTGCATGCAGTTCTAAGGCATAGTGCTTCACAAATATATGTAACAGTGGAAGACCACGTTCTGGCTCTGCAAATCTCCTAGATCAGAACACTTCTGGAAAAGGCTGCAGAAAATGCCTGCATTCTAGTAGAATGTGTGCAAACAACCAATGGATAGGATAACATATAACATATAACAAATGCATATAACAAATGTTTATTGTGGACACAATCCAATGTGGGAGTGTCTGACAGGAAGCCCTCTTTCCTTTAGAGGGACCTGAATAAGAAATGAAGTATCATTCCTAAATGCTTTTGCTCTGTTAAAATAAAGCGGTAACATTCTTCTCACATCTAATTTATGAAGTTTTTGTTGAACATTATTTATTTATTTATTATTTATTTATTTAGTGGACTTATATCCCGCCCTTCCCACCGAAGTGTCTCAGGGCGGCTCACAGCATAGTGATTCATACAATTCGATTTAAAACATTTACAAATACAGTAAAACCATAGTTAATAAAACAAAGATAAGATAAGATAAGATAAAATCAGCGGTCTATAAAAGCATTTTGTTCCATCTAGAGGTGTTCTCATTATCAGTTAGGTGTTATAGGCCTGCCGGAAGAGGGCTGTCTTACAGGCCCTGCGGAACTGCCCTAGGACCCGCAGGGCCCGTACCTCCTCCGGCAGCTGGTTCCACCAATGGGGTGCCACTATTGAGAAGGCCCGATCCCTGGTGGATTTTAGGCGGGCCTCCTTTGGCCCAGGGACTACCAACAGGTTTTGCGAACCCGAGCGTAGTACTCTCTGGGGAACATGTGGGGAGAGACGGTCCCTAAGGTAGACAGGTCCTAGGCCATATAGGGCTTTAAAGGTAATGACCAACACCTTGTACTGGACTCGGAATATTACTGGCAGCCAGTGCAGATCTCGGAGCCCCGGCCGAATGTGCTCCCATCTTGGGAGCCCTAATAGCAGCCGGGCAGCAGCGTTCTGCACCAACTGCAGTTTCCGGGTCCGGCACAAGGGTAGCCCCATGTAGAGGGCATTAGAGTAGTCCAACCTCGAGGTGACCGTAGCATGAATCACTGTTGCTAGGTCGTCGCGTTCCAGGAAGGGGGCCAACTGCCTCGCCCGCCTAAGATGAAAAAAAGCGGACTTGGCAGTGGCTGCTATCTGAGCCTCCATCGTCAGAGAAGGCTCCAATAGCACCCCCAGGCTCTTGACCCTGCCCGACGCTGTCAGCGGCGCGCCGTCAAAAACTGGCAGGGGGATTTCCCTTCCCGGGCCGCAGCGACCCAAGCAAAGGACCTCTGTCTTCGCCGGATTCAGCTTCAGCCCGCTCAGTCTAAGCCACCTAGCCACTGCCTGTAACGCCCGGTCCAGATTTTCTGGGGCGCAGGCGGGCCGGCCGCCCATAAGCAGATAGAGCTGGGTGTCATCAGCATATTGATGACAACCCAGCCCGTACCCTCGGGCAATCTGGGCAAGGGGGCGCATATAGATGTTGAATAACATCGGGGAAAGTACCGCCCCTTGAGGCACGCCGCAATCAAGCGTGTGTCTCTGGGACAGTTCCTCCCCAATCGCCACCCTTTGTCCCCGACCATCAAGGAAAGAGGAAAGCCATTGCAAGGCCAGCCCCTGAATCCCTGCGTCGGCAAGGCGGCACGCCAGAAGCCGATGGTCGACCGTATCAAACGCTGCCGATAGGTCCAACAACATCAGCACCGCCGAGCCGCCTTGATCCAGATGCCGCTGAAGGTCATCCACCAGGGCGACCAGCACCGTCTCCGTCCCATGGCCCGGGCGGAAACCAGACTGGTAGGGGTCAAGGACAGAAGCATCCTCCAGGAAACTCTGTAGCTGCAACGCCGCTGCCCTCTCAATAAGTTTGCCCAAAAAGGGCAGATTCGAGACCGGCCGGTAGTGTGCCAATTCGGCCGGATCTAACGTTGTTTTCTTCAAGAGGGGACGGACCACCGCCTCCTTGAGCGCTGATGGAAAATGCCCCTCCAGTAGGGATCTATTTATGATATCCCGTATAGGATATCTTAGCTCCCTCTGGCAGGTCTTAATAAGCCAAGAGGGGCATGGGTCCAATTTACAAGTTGTTGGGTGTGCAGATAGGAGGATCCTGTCAACTTCTTCCAGGCTGAGCGCGCCAAAGCCGTCCAGAACACGATCCGAAGACAGGCACGGAGCCTCAGGTTCGCTAGCTGTATCTAATATGGCAGGGAAGTCGGAACGGAGCGATGCGATTTTATCCGCAAAGAAATTCGCAAAAGCCTCACAGCCAATTTCCAATTCATTAGAATTTGGTCTGCCCTGTGGCAGTGTTGTAAGGGTCCGAATTGTATTGAACAGTTGGGCCGGGCGCGAAATTGCGGACGCAATCTCCGCCGCAAAGTATGCTTTCTTTGCGGCCTTGACTGCCATCTCGTAGGACTTCATAAACTCTCTATAAGATGTTCGAATCGCTTCGTCTCGAGCACGCCGCCATTGCCTCTCTAATCGTCTGAGTCCCCGTTTCAACCGCCGCAACTCCTGGTTATACCAGGGTGTCGGCCTTGAACGAGGGCGCAGAGGACGCCTAGGTGCGATCTCGTCGATGGCCCCGGCGAGCCTATTATTCCAAGATTTCACCAGGTCATCGAGGGAATCGCCAGGGGGCCTGGGATCCCGCAGAGCCGTCAGGAACCGTTCCGGGTCCATCAGGCTCCGCGGGCAAGCTAAAATAAGCTCGCCGCCCAAACGGGTTTGGGGTGGGACGTCCACACGAGCCTTGAGGGCGTAGTGATCCGACCATGGCACTGCTATAGAAGCAAGATCGTTCACTAAAACTCCCGACGCGAAGATCAAGTCTAACATGTGACCCGCCTGGTGGGTGGGTGTCGTAACTACTTGGGAGAGTCCTAGTGTCGCCATGGAAGACACTAGGTCCATCGCCTGATTGGAGGTCACGTCATCGGCATGAACATTGAAGTCACCCAGGATCAAAAGCCTCGGGTGCTCCAATGCCCATCCTGCTGCGGCCTCCATCAGGGATAGTAAGGCGCTGGCCGGTGCGGTCAGGGGAGGGAAAAAAGTAAAATTATCTCCTGTGTGTGGTGGAATTCTGATACCACCTTAGGCAGAAATTGAAGACCAGGCCTTAATATCACTCTTTCCTCAAATATCTTTAGGAAGAGAGCTCTATGCAGAGCACTGCCAGTTTGGTCACATGGCTGGTAGAAGTAATTACTACCAAGAAACATACTTTAATGGGAAAATGGGCTAAAGAGGCTACAGCTAATGATTCGAATGGCTGGGACATTAGTCCAATAGGAACTTGTGAGAGACTGCTGTGGTATTATCACTGGTCTTGGGGGATATTACTTAAGTAGGTCCTTGAGGAATTTCTTAGTCAATCCATGTTAAAAAAAACCCCAAAGGGCCTTGCACAGGGACGGTGATATGCTGAGATCGCTGCTAAGTGTACACATATCAAAGAGTGGGCTAAACTTGATTCCAGTGAAGTAAGCAATCAGATGTGAGTGGAAAGGATGCTTCCTGCAGAGGAATACCCCTGGAAGTTGACCAAGCTGAGAAATGGGCCCACTTGTACCTAGATGAGCATCATGTAGTCAACCTTCTAGCTTACATCGAAACTTTTTTTTTGCAACATAATTTTTTATTAGTTTCTTCTTATTCAAAACAACATTTAAAGAGTGACCAAAAAAGAAAGAAAACAATATCTTCACTTAACATCAGTTTTCCAAAATCAATGTCAGTCACTTTATATCAATATATGTATTCACAGGCGGGGGTAGGGAATGAACAATTCCTGGTTATCTTATTTTAAACTTAATTGAAAGATAATCATCCAATCTTCATTATTAAGACCAAACTATCCCAAAGAGAAGAAAAGGAAAAAACAAATTATTTTACCAGTTTTGGAAGTTCTATAACATTATCAAATAATAGTTATGTATGTCTGTTTTTCCCCATTACTCACATTATATCTATACATTATGTTTATAAACAGTCATAATTTTTTTTCCATTTCATAAGTGCTTCTTCCTTAGATTTACCATTTATTATATCAATCAAAACATCTAGTTCTGCGACCTTTAAAAATTTTTCAACTAATTCTTCTCTTGTAGGCGCCCTAGTTTGCTTCCAATAGGCTGCATAGAGAATTCTGGCTGCAGCTATAATATGTATTACTATATGTCTATCCTCTTTTTCAACTCCTGGTTGTATTATATTAAGCAGAAAAATTTGCGAAGTAAAGGGTATGGCTTTTTTCAACAATTTTTGTATCCACTCCCAATAGTTACTAGCTTTTTTACATAGCCACCATGCATGAAAAAATGTACCTGGTTTCTCTTGGCATTTCCAACATAGGTTTGAAGTTTTAAAATACATTTTTGACAGTCTGTGGGGTGTTAAGTGCCAGCAATGAAACATCTTTAATAGGTTTTCCTTAAGCTTTACCAATTTTGTCATTTTATAGCTTGTTCTTATTTTATTTATTTATTTATTTATTTATGCATGCCTGGCATTTATATTCCGCCCTCCTTGCCGAAGCAGGCTCAGGGCAACTAACAACAATCAAACCCAAACAATAGAACAGTAAGCAAACAATTAAAATTAACAATCAT
Organism: Heteronotia binoei; assembly: GCF_032191835.1. Lineage (NCBI taxonomy): Eukaryota > Metazoa > Chordata > Lepidosauria > Squamata > Gekkonidae > Heteronotia > Heteronotia binoei. The sequence goes on along the minus strand of NC_083223.1, from coordinate 165,675,270 downwards.
TACCAATTAACAATTTAAAAGTTTAAAATAATTTAAAACAATTTTTGGTGCTAGTGTTGGTACCATTACATTCAGCGATGTTGGGCATCTACTTATACTGTAGTTTAACTAAAGGCAAGTCAAAATAGAGCTGTTTTACAGGCCTTGCAGAACTGGGCAAGGTCCCACAAGGTCCTTACATCTTCTGGGAGTTGGTTTCACATTTAAACCCATTGATCCATATTTATTTCTATACCCAAGTTTTGTGACCACTTAATCATAGTTTCTTTAATTGTTTCATCTTCAAGTTTTATCTGCAATAAGTAGTCATACATTTTTTATCAACTTTTCTTGTGATTCTAGTAGTAATTTTTCAAATAGGCATTTTTGATAGCAGAACCCAACTACTTTATCTTTTTTATCTCTCAATGTTAATTGCATTGTGGGCCACCAATCTAGTTTCAGGTCTTGTTTTTTAAGTTCTACTTCATCCTTCAAAGTACCATCCACCAACAACAAATCTTGATACCTGATTATTTTGTTTCCTTTAAGTAGCTGTGGATGAGTAAACGCCTCTATTGGGGAAACCCACCATGGTATCTTGTTATAAGTCTTTTCTTTTACTTTATTCCATGTTGTTAGGAGAGATTTTCTAATTAAACGATTGTTAAAATATTTATGGCCTTGTATATTATACCATGTGAAGGCATGCCATTCTAATCTTAAATCGTGGCCTTCAATGGCTAACAGTCTTCTATTTTCAAGACAAATCCAGTCTTGAACCCATACAAAAGCATTGGTCTTATGGTAAAGTTGCCAATCAGGTAAAGCCACTCCATCTCTATCTTTCATATCCTGTAAGATTTTCCACGATTCAGGGTTTTTTCCCCAGCCAGATAAGTTTTGAGGCAGTTTTATTTAAATTTTGAAAAAAACGTATTTCTTAGGATTTATAGGAATTGTTTGAAACAGAAAAATTAATTTCGGTAATATGGTCATCTTGACGGTGGCTATTCTTCCTAAGAATGATAATTGTAGTTTTTCCCAACTTATGAGTTGTCTTTCTATGTCTTTCAAGGTTGTGAGGTAGTTATTGTCAAATAAAGAGCTGCATCTTTTTGTGATATGTACCCCCAAGTATCTTATTTTCCTCTCTATCTGGAAGCATGTTCTTTCTTGTAAAGATGGACCTTTTTGATTGGACATATTTTTAATCAAAATTTTAGTTTTTTGTTGCTTAATTTTTAATCCAGTTATTTCTCCAAATTCTTCTAATAATGGATTCCGGATTTTCTAAAATGAAAGCCATGTCATCTGCAAAGGTTTGTAGCTTAAATTCTTCTGGTGGACACTAAGAAACCTGGGGTCAGATGCCAAGTTGCACCGCATGGAGCTACATAGGTTATGGGTCTGCAAGGCCCTGTGGCCCCCATCATCGTGTAGACAATGGAAACAGGTCTTCAGCAGTGGAATCATTCCTTCAGGCTGGCCCAAAAGTGTGTGTGTGTGCCCTCATGGCCCAAGGTGTTCCTCTACAAACAGGCAATGGTGGTAGGTCTTCTCAGTGCTAAGGTCATGCTGCGTACGGTGAACCTACCCATCATGGTATGTGGCCATGGCACTGAGGTCCTGTCATGTGAGTATGTGGCCTCATGTCTATAGAGCACTCCAAGGGTGGTAGTGGAGGTTGACCTCTCTTGGTGCCAGCTCACTACCTTTCCTTCTGCAGGCAACTTGCTAGGGGGGAGAGGGAAGCTGTGGTGTTGGGTGCTGAGGGAGGCACCCCAGCTGGTGACTGCCAGATACCAGTAGAAGACCTTTTAGCACTTCCTTTACCAGTTTCTTGGAGGTTGCCTCTATTGTTTCACATGGACTGGCTCCTGGGAGAACATGCTTGGGGTCACTCCTGGAACATGGGGTGATGGGTCTTGATCCTCCCCCTTTTTGTGCTGTCTCTGTTCTGTTTGCAAGGGACCTGTGCCTTTAAGGAGGTATGGTGTGTCCTGGGAACGTGGCCCAGTAGCGTGTGACTCTTCCGCTCCCTTTGCTCACTTGGTCTCTGTGGCTATCACCCTGTGATTGGTTGGTTCCCCATGTCTATCCCACCTATGCTATCACTTGCCAGTGACGTTTTGTGTGCACAATGGTACAGTTGATGTGAATGCCAGCATGGTGACAGTTTATGTGGCCCCACAGCAAGAGCATTTGCCTAGTCCCCAGCCATTAGGGAATGGACCAGTGGTGATGCTTTTGTGCTGGTGGCCAACCACCTCCACCTCAATAACCCTTAGGATTGCACTGTAAATGTTCTGTTTGTCATAAACAGTAACATAGAAATAGTAACAAAATGGATACCTCTGTCATGAATAACTATAGTCATTATCATTTTCATAGTCATTGGATTAGATGGACTATTGGCCTGATCGATCAGAGCTCTTCTTACGTTCTTAATCTCTGATTACTGTATCTGTCTTGTGGGTTCTTAACAAGCATTTTCACTGTAAAGGACCATGCTTATCTCAGGATGCTGAATGTAAGAATCTAAAACCTAAAGACAGTGCCCATTTGTGTTATAACATTAATATAATTCCCTGAAATATGTAACCAATTTGCATTATTTCAGAAATGTCTATTAAATTTGTATTAATTTAAATGTCTATTAAAATGTATAAATGTCTATTAAAATGTATAAATGTCTATTAAAATGTATAAATGTCTATTAAAATTGTATTAACTTACCAATAATAATCTGTTGAATAGTTGTTCCTTCTGATGCGGCAGATAATAGACTGTCTGAGCCAGATACTTTAATATACCCATTAACTCGATTTCCTTTGTAAGAATAATAGACCTTGTCATTGTCCCACAGTAGCATGGATGAGACTGCTGAATTTACAACTATCATATCTAGAGTTCTACCTGTAGGTGCAGGTAGGTAAAAATTTTTCAAGAACCACAGACCATCTTCATCATACACTGCCAAAAAAAACATCCTGGAGGAGCTACACCCAGTGCAGGCTATCAAGATGGAAATTTCAGGAACCCGTGAATCATAGCAAGCGTTGATTAAAGCTATATCAGCATTTGATTGTAGTCCTAGGAGGTTCTTAAGGATTATTGTATCCGCTATTTGGAAAAACAAGTTACCATGTCTTCCAAGAAAAATGGTATCTTCTGTCCATATGATAAATTCACTTAATACTTCTGAATTCTTTTCCCATGGTGATGAGGAAGAAAGAAATAATAAATTCAGGCAAATTGTTCCAATATCTAACCAAATTTACCATAAACAGCAGTAAAACATTCTTTTAAGAGTAAAAAAATTGAAATATAAAGATGTCATTGGATAGCATTGAGGGGCAAATGAAACTTAGCTAAGTGGGGTGGAATCTAGTTTTCTCCTCACTTTTTTGACTTCAGCTTCCCCCTGGCTCCTCTGTACCACCTCATGCTCCCCCCCCCCCCCCGATATGGCTCCCTCTTCCCACAGCTCTGATTTTCCACTCCTTCCTTCAGCTTGTGCTCCCTGTGGGTAAGGGTATTATATTCTTACACCAGTTCCTAGTAGCAGGACACAACAAAGAGCCCTTAGTTTGCTCTGGAGTGGTGTCATGATCATTATTCATTGCTAAAACAAACTGTTTTTATTCTGCAGGAATCTTTCTTCACATGTGTGTTCTTTTTCTACCTACATTGTTGCAGGGATTTCACTATCCACATACAGCTGGGGATTTAGAATCAGAAATAGTGGTATGGTATGTATGTGGGGGGTTGTCTATATGTATTTTGCTATATGTCTGCAAACTCATGTATAAAGCAGGAGTGGGATGGGTCAGATCTATTTTAAACAGAGAATGGGAGTGCATGGGTAATGGGTACTAGACCTACCTTCCCCAATTTACTTCACTTTTGTTTTCTGAATAATTTTTCTCTCAGCTGTACTCTGATCTTGGAAGTGAGCTAAAGCAGAAGTAAAATGTTTTGGACAATGAAATGCAGTGAGCTATTGGAGAGGTGCTCCATTTTTTGTTAAAATGAGATCACTTTACATAGAACATGCATAAAGATTTACATGTAGATTCTACTGCCTATAGTTTGGCCTTCAGACTCCTGTAATAAAGACTGAAATATAAGGTCAATCTGATAAACAATTATAAACTGATGTCTGAATGTACTTTCTGTTGTCCTATGCAAGTAGCAAAATGCTGTGTTCTGTATTTTCAACTGAGGTGTGTGGACAGAGAGAGAGAATGTAAACCTTCAACCAGTATGTAGTATGAAGCACAATTTAGACTGACCCAACACCATCTTTGCAGATCAGGAGGTTGAGTGAAGCAAGGGAGGAAGCAGTGGGCAGCATCATGCTGTCCACAAGCTCTGGAGGGGTGGGACCAGCTGCAGGTAGGCCTGGCTGTGTCAGAGAAGTCAATCCTGAGAGGAGGGGTTCAGATTCTCCCTTTAGCTATTTGAACCCCTTGCAGCAGCTGGCTTGCCCTCACTTTTTCTTGTTGGCTTAACCAACTGTATGCCTGGAACTTCTTACAATGGTGACCACATGCTCCTTCCAACAAGGAGCTGAATGGTCTATTTCTTTTTTGAAGACACAAGCTGCATGAGCCTGTTGCCAGCAAAGACTTAAAGAGCTGTTTCAGCAAGTTGGCGGCCATATGCCTACAGGATCAGCTGTATGATGGCTTGCCGGCCCGCCTTTAAATAAAGAAGTCTGCAGATTTTAGCCCGTGTTTTGTAATTTACCCATTAGTGATGGCTTTCCCATGATGGGATTGTGACACCAAGGGTGTCTGCATCATCAGGGCCCAATGATACTGAGGTGCTGGGGGGGGGGGGGTGCTCTGTACTCTTAGCTTCCCAGATGTTGCAGATTAGGTGGTTCAGCTGCATTGGGTAATGTGGTAATCTTTCATTTGGTTGCTTGGAGCAGGCGTTCAGTCCACCCAGGAACAGCTCCTCTTTGGACTGCTTGATTCTCCAGCCTTCCAGCTGTGTGGCTGATTAGACAGCCAGCACTCCCTTTCCCCGTTGGCCAGGTTTTTGGTGCAGTTGATTGCTATAGGTTAGGCTCTGGCCCACCATGACACGTAGTTGCCAGGATTAAAAGTGCAACATGTTTTTATAATTCATAGTAATTTCAGGAGTTCATCATTCATTTGAGATTTAATTTAATCTGTAATAGTCTTTGACTATGTGTAAAATAGTAATTATAAAATTAGTCATAAAATCAAAGCCATGGTGGCAAATTCCACTGTCCTGATTCGTTGCAGTCACGGGGACTGTACTGTACCAACTATTGGTTCACACTCTGTCTGTCACCACTTTCCACTACCATTGGGTAGCCTCTCTGTCACCTGCCCACTGCTGGCCCTGTCAGGCAAGAACCCCATCAGATGGCCACTGACCTGAGACAGTTCTCTGCTGACAGATTCTCCTATGGGATGTCAGTAATGCCTCTCCTCAGGGCCCTGTCTGTCTTCCTCCTTCTCATTTTTCTTTCACTCCTTTCTCCCCCTCTTTTTTTTACCTCCCCCTTGTTTTTTCTCTCATTCTTTTCCTGTCTTTCAGTCTTTTTATTTCATTCTATCTACTTTCCTCCCTTTAATTCACACAAACAGTAGCAGCTAACATCTCTTCAGCTGACAAGGAATGATCGTTCACAGTAGGGAGGGGCCACTTCAGAGGGAGCAAAAGGGAGCTTGCAATGGCTATCTTCACAATGTCAGCTGCTTAATGCTATCAGACATTTTCTCCCAGGGAACCACAGTTGCCAACCTCCAGGTGCTTGGTCCCCCCCCCCCCCACACACACATTGTGAAGAAAGACTGCCCTTTTCCCATGTAGAGGCTGTGGGGTTGCCCGCTCCAGGTTAGGAAATTCTAGATGGCAGAGATCACTGCCCCCTGAGGTGTGTGTATGTGTGTGTGGGGGGGGGGAATTAATGTCTTCACTTGGATGGGAAGACAGCAAGGTAGTGGTGGGGGTACTCACCCAGAGACCTTTAGTGTTACCTTTCTAGGTTGGTGGGAAATTCCTAAGGTATCAATACAGGCCTCTGAGAAAGAGGCCTTTCCTTCTGGGAAACTAATGTTGCCAATCTCCAGGTGAGAGCTGGAAATCTCTCAGAATGACAACTGCTATCCAGATAGATGGCAGAGATCAGCTCCCTTTGGGGGGAGGGAGTGAATGCCTTCACTTGGGTGGGTGGGAAGACAGCAAGGCTGGGGGGTGGCACTTGCCCAGAGGCCTTTAGTGCTACCTTTCCAGGTTGGTGGGAAATTTCCTAACGTATCAATACAGGCCTCTGAGAAAGAGGCCTTTCCTCCTGGAGAATCAGTGTTAACAATCTCCAGGTGAGGGTTGGAGATCTCTCAGAAATATAACTGCTATCCAAATAGATGGAAGAGATCAGCTCCCTTTAGGTGGGGGAGGGAGTGAATGCCTCCACTTGGGTTGGTGGGAAGACAGCAAGGCTGGGGGGGCACTTGCTCAGAGGCCTTTAGTGCTGCCTTTCCAGGTTGTTAGAAAATTCCTAAGGTATCAATACAGGCCTCTGAAAAAGGAGCCTTTCCTCCTGGGGAACCAGTGCTGCCAATTCCCAGGTGAGGGCTGGAGATCACTCAGAATTACAACTGCTATCCAGGTTGGTGGAAAATTCCTGGAGATTCTGTAGTGCAGGGGTGGCCAATGGTAGCGCTCCAGATGTTTTTTGCCTACAACTCCCATCAGCCCCAGCCATTGGCCATGTTGGCTGGGGCTGATGGGAGTTGTAGGCAAAAAACATCTGAAGCACTACCATTGGCCACCCCTGCTGTAGTGGAGTTTGAGGAGGGCATACATGTTAGGGCATCAGAGTGGGGTCTGCCAGGCACAAATTCTTGCTGTGGAAGCTGACTGGGTAATTTCAGACCAGTCACAGACTTCTAGCCAAACCTGCCTGCCAGAGTTGTTGTTCAGGTCAAAGAGGGGAGAGGAGACTGTGGTAAGCTGCTTTTGTCTCCCCCACACTGTGAGGAAAGACTGTCTTTTTCCTATGTAGAAGCTGCAGGGAATGGAAAGTGATGGAAACCTGAAGTTAGAGGGGCAGATTAGCTACCCTGTGCCTGGTTGCTTGCTACTGTTCAGCAGCAGCCACCCTATAACAGCCACTGTGGCATAGCAGTTAGGACTTCAGAGTGGGATCTGCCAGATCCAGGTTCTTGCTGTGGAAGCTGACTGGGTGATTTTGGACCAGTCCCAGACTTTCAGCCTAACCTGCCTCATAGGGTTGTTGTTCAGATCACAAAAAGGGGAGGAGAATGATGTAAACGGCTTGGTCCTCTCCTCCACCATGAAGAAAGACTGTCATTTTCCTATGGAGAGGCTGCAGGGAGGGGGAAGGCAATTGAAACCTGAAGTCAGAGGGGCAGATAAAGGGAAAGGGATAGGTTGCCTACTCCAGGTTAGGTCATTTCTGGAGATTTAAGAGGTGGGCCTGAAGAGGGTGGAGTTTGAGAAGGGATAGGACCTCAGACAGGTACTACGCCATTTCCTCCTGGGGAACCACTGGAGATCACTCAGTTTTACAGTTCCTCTCTAGATGGCAGAGATCAGCTCCCCTTGAGATGTATGTGGGGAGTCAATGCCTTCACTTGGGTGGGTAGGAAGACAGCAAGGGTGGTGGGCACTCACCCAGAGCCTCCTTCTAGAGCCCAATGTATTTTTTGTCACAATGGGCCTTACTTCTAGTTATTTCATAATTAGCATTGATATATATGAGCAAGTTGTATTTCTTTGTTGTGTCTGGTGATTTGTGGTTGATTTCATTAGGCAGGGAGTGAGTGCACATGGGTGAAGGCACCCTCACTTAGTTCCCTTACAGTCTGTTGCTTCAGATTGAAATATATTTTTGGGCCATGCCTCCTAAGAGGACCCTTGCTACCGAAAGGACTCAGCCATGTCTCAGTCTAAGATAGCCTGGCATGGCAGAGCTGCAACTGCTAGGGCATGAGCTCTCCTCACACCTCCACAGGGTAATAGGCACACTTCTGGGGTGCCCCTTATGGCACCTGGAGTATAGTCCACTAGGCCAGGGAATCAGGTGCTTCCTTCAGGACTGCTGGGCTATGGCCCACCACAAGGGCACCTCCGGGCAGAACCTGCATATCCTGCTGCTCTGCTGACTTCTGTAAATAACATGGCTATTTTGCAGGGTATCTTGCATGCCTTAGTGCAGCTATCAAAATAGATGATCCGGTTGAGAACCCACGCTTCCTCTCCTGAACTGCCTGGTGGCCTTTCTTTAGAGGGAGAAGAAGAACGTATTTACCAGTGGAGTCCAGGTCATACAGTACATCACTGGAAGCCACCAAAGAGAGTCCTTCCTGTGCCAAGATGAACTGGATCAACTGGCATAAGTCTCGAAAGTCAACGTGGTCCTGTGATGTGTCTAACTGCAGTGCCTTCTTCAGTGAGTCATCCTCTGACAAAGATTCTGCACATACAGATGGGAACTACTGGAGGGTGGGTGTGTTCATTCCAGAGCTTCCAAATTGGATTCATAAGTGCAGGGTGGGTGGTGAGCCCAGTTCTGGTAATATGTGGGGAACCAAACAACCCCACGGGACTCTTGCACACCCAGTATAGCAATTTGAGGATGTGCCTGGTATTCATTTCCTGTGCAAGCTTTGTGAGTGTGTCCCTGATGGCTACTACATGGATTTTTTACTCTCCTTAAACCAGAGGGTGATGCAAAATTATCCCCCGGCAAGAGAGGAGGAAAGGGTTCATTCAGGGGCAGCATGGAGTGATCTTTTCAAAACTGGATCATGGATGGTAGTGTTTACATGAGCCTGGTCACTTCTGCCTACCCAGAATGCAGTTGGCACCTTGCCAATCACCTGTGTAATGTCCTCAAGGCATGGGGAATGGCAGAAGATGCCTTATAGAATATAATGAGACCTTTTGCATGAGGACTCCACACAATAAGATGTCCAGGTAGGATCTCCTTAATGACAAGATAAATTATGGTTTCTATAAATGATGCCATTGCTAATGAGCTCTGCTCAGTGCAGTATACATTCCCAGACCATGATCAGTAATGGCATTTCAGACATCTTATCTCAATTTCAGGTTGAGGAGTTCCGGGCTCCAGTCCCCAATCCAAGCCTGCATCCAGACCACTTCCCAGAGCATCTCTGGATGCCTGGCAACAAGTAATTATGCATAGTCACTGATGTCTTCCATCTCTAAGGCAACAGGTAAAACCAGTTGATTGCTTATAGCCCTCCAGAATCACCCACACCTTTTGAGTACCAGAGACTACAAGCTGAATTGCAGGAAAGACAACAAAGTGCTCTGGGTGCAGGTTTGCACTGGGGGTTAGAGCCCAGAACCCCTCCACCTGAAATCACACCCAGGGGAGACCACCTTGCAGGTGAAATTATGGTTGGCCCATCCTCTAGTATGCAGTTTTTACTGCATATGACTCTTTAGAGTAGGGCCCCCAGGGTGGCCAGCTTATCACTGGGATCCTGCATTCTCACAAAGCTTGCACATGCACAAAGCTTGCACAGGAAATCTTGCACTGAATCAAGTAGTATGCCTATACATGGCAGCTTAGCGGTCAGTTGCCTGGTCTTATCCTAGGTGACTGGGACCCCCAATTTTGCTGCAAGGGCCTGAAATGAAACTAAACAGTCAGCACAGGCTGATGTGCCAGTGGGGCCCAGAAATTAAAAAAAATCGTCTAGATAGTGAGTGATGTATAGGCTGCCGGTGTGGTCCTCAACCACCCACTCAAGGAAAGTACTGAAAGTCTCAAATGCAGCACAAGCTATGGAGCAGCCCACAGGCATGGCATTATCAGTGTATCAGTTGCCATCAAAATCTGAACCCCAACAAGCAAAAGTTCCATGGATTAATAGGCAATAGGTGAACAGGGGACTAAATGCCACACTTGGCCAAGAGTGTCCTGGGGGCACAGGACCTGATAAGCCTGAGCACTGCACATATGAACAAACATAGATCCATGTGGTCAGCCATGATGGTCTGAAGCAGTACAGCTAAATTGGAGTCCACTGTCTAACTTGGTTCTATATGAGTGAGCAATTTCAGCCTTTCTGCAAACCGTGCATTTGGCCGACTGCACAAAAGAGTGTGGAGCAACAAGCATCTGAAAAAAGGCACAAAGATCAATGTTTACAAAGCGGTTGTGATGACAACCCTCATCTATGGCTCCGAATCGTGGGTTTTATACCGTCATCACCTGCGACTCCTTGAGCGCTTTCATCAGCGCTGCCTTCGCACCATCCTCAACATTCACTGGAGTGACTTTGTGACCAACACTGAAGTCCTCAAGCGGGCAGAGGTTACCAGCATCGAGGCACTGCTGTTGAAGACGCAGCTGCGCTGGGCAGGGCATATTTCTAGGATGGAAAACCACCGCCTTCCCAAGATTGCCTTGTATGGCGAACTCTCCACCGGCCATCGAAATAGAGGGGCACCAAAGAAGAGGTACAAGGACTCCTTGAAGAAATCCCTTAGCACCTGTCACATCAACCATCACCAGTGGTCTGACCTAGCCTCAGATCGCAAAGCATGGAGGCACACCATCCACCAGGCTGTCTCTTCCTTTGAGAACACACGCATAGCTGGTCTTGAGGACAAAAGGAGATTGAGGAAGAATCGCACTGCTACAGGACCAACCCTAAATCAGACTTTTCCCTGCAGCCGCTGTGGCCGGACCTGCCTGTCCCACATTGGTCTTGTCAGCCACCAGCGAGCCTGCAGCAAACGTGGACTATTGCACCCTTCTTAAATCTTCGTTCGCGAAGCCAAGCTGAGAGAGAGATATTCTACTGAGTTACTGGATGTGGCTGACCCATTGTTGGCTTCTGAGGCCTTGGGGTTTTGGTACCCTGTTCAATCTCAAGGAGCATAGGTTTGCCCCCAAAACCATGAGCATTCACTTATTGGCCATTTTTTTACAGTAATGCCCTGGGTGTCCATGATGTTGACTCTTTTCTTGCATGGAACATCATTGAGGGTTGGAGAAGGTCTGTCCCCCAGGAACATGACATTTGCAGGCCCATTACTATGCCTATCTTGCATTCTTTTACATGGCAGATTTCTTGCATAAGCTTTTCTGCCTTTGAGACCACCATCTTTCAGGATGCCTTTACTTTGGCTTTTTTCCAGGGTGTTTTGTAGTAGCAAACTGCTGTCTATACAACAATGATCAGGCTTTAGCCTTCCAGAACATTTCCTTACAGGACTCTGAGCTTCATATTTTGCTGTGCAGATCCAAGATGGACCAATGGGTTTGGGGATCCTGGATCATTTTGTGCTCTGTTCCCATGGATCAGCCCCACCTTATAAAGTGTACGTCCAAATATATATCAGTCTGGTTTGCCACTGTTGGCACTTTTCTTGTGCATGCTGACAGATCATACTTGTCTTGGTTTCAGTTCACCAGCATCATGTGTGCATATATCACTGTTCAAGGCCTCCCCCTGGGGGAATCTATTGTGCACTCATTTTGGATTGGGGCTGCCAGGATGGCTTTTGTATTTGATCTCCCTGCCAACCAGATCAGGGTCATCAGCTGCTGAAGCTCTGCGGCAGAAAAGGCTTACATATGCTCTTGTACATGAACCAGGTTTTCTAACATTTCCGTCTTCAGCCCCTGTAGTTTCAAAGGGATTGGTTTGGATCATCAGACACAGCATCATGTTCTGGGTGGCTACATACATGGCATTCTCCAGCTGGGACAGCAACTTGGGACTCAGTGACTATCTCCACATCACCTGATTTGAGATCTAGTCCAAGCTGAATTCCAGAATCAGAGTCAAGGTTCAATCCAAAGGTCAGTTGGTCTCACAGCATTCCTTGGCTGATTTTTATAAGCATGTGCCTAAAGGTACAAAATTGCAGCCAGCTTTATTGGAGCAATTCTGCAATTACTAAAGCAGCAGGTGTTGGGCCAGAAAGCAAGTATTTTATCATCCTTCCTGCAATTCAGCTCGCAGCCTCTGTCTCTGGTGCTTAAAGATTGTGGGTGATAATGGAGGGCTGTGAATGATCAACTGGGTTTCACCTATTGCCTTGGTGATTGAGGGCTCTACCTCAGCTGTCAGTTGTGAACCTTGACAAGCCTGTAGCTCATCTTCCTGAATGCTGACTTCTGCTTACTTATTCCTAGCTAGACAGGGCTCCTCTTCTTCTGAGGAGTCCTTTTCTCTTGAGGAGACCTTGCCATCACTGAGCCCTGACTGCCCCAAAACAGCAGGATGGGACATAGAGAAATGTGATTGCCTGCTGTTCTTTCAACTATAGCAAAATGGGTATCCCTTTGGGGCTCACTGGATGCCATCATCATTCAGCATCTCAGCAAGAATGACCTTCCTGCCCCCAAAGAGGTTATACTGATGTGAATCAAGATCACCAACACTGAGGCACTGCATCCTAGACTCCCGGGGATGGCACTGATGTGGCCAGGACTACTGGAGTGTCATGAATAGTGTAGGGCACTCTCTGGATAAAGTGGACATGGCTAGGCAGAAAATCTGCAAGCCTATATCACAGGTCATAGAATCTTTTGGGTTACAGGCTATTAAGCACCCAGATATTACTTTCACACAGGCAACCCTCTTTAGGGCCGACAGTGTGCACCACTTGGAGTGGAGAATGGCTTTATGGTTTTCGTGATGGACTGCTGGATTGTCTACAGATGTAGGAGTGTTGGTGGGAGTGGGACATGGTTCACCCCACTTTGTGGTGGTTTGGGGCATTGGGATGGATTCTTTAGGGGGAGGCTGTCCCTGTATGCCCATGTCCCTTGGTCTGAGGATTCCTTTAAGGGGTTCTGGGGGTGGAGCCACATAAGTACATGCCCAGGCCAGGGGTTGCCAGGTGGGGAAACCATGCAGCAGCCAGTGCCCACATGGATCCCAGGTCTTATGTCTCCGTTGTTTTATCCCCCAGCAGGTGGGTTTGGGTGTGTGGTTATCGGGTGGCAGGTTAGAAGGAGGGAAGAAATTATAGGAAAGAAGCAACATTCAGTTGCAGTATACTGGCAGAAGATGGCAGATTACTTAACTGTATTTTTTAAATCACATTTTTGTCTTGTCATTCCTCAAAAGAGCTTTGGTGTGATATGTTATAGTCACACAAAAACCTTCTGATGTAGGTTTGGCTGAAAGAGAGCAACTAGCCCCAGTTCCCCCAGTGCAATTCATAGCAGTGTGGATATTTGAACCTGAGGTTATCCAATCCAGATCCACCAGCTATTTTTACTCCAGAAGATATGCCCTAACCTATACTGATAACTCTGTAACATCTGTAATTGCTATTTCTTGGGCACAAGGCTTTATCTCAAAAGGCTGTTCTAGGCTTGAGACAACTTTGACTTTTAAATGGATGTCAACATTGTCTTATTTTCTACTAGTTTTTTCAGCCAAATATGGAAAATATGTGGGTGAGGATATGGGAAGAACAAACAATATTTTGGTTGATGTCTGCTACAGTCCTCCTGACCAGGATAAGAAGGTGGATGTTGCCCTCCTTAAACAGCTTGACCTGGTAATTATGGGTGACTTCAGTTTCCCTGATGTGTGCTGGGAGATAAACTCTGCAAAGTGTCCACAATCACACATGTTCCTGACCTGTCTGGCCAACAACTTACTTCATCAAGTGGTGGAGGAAGCTATGAGGGGCTCAGTCACACTCGACTTAATATTACAAGATGATATATAGGTGGTATTTAACACCAGAAAGATTAAGTAAGATCTATCCCAATTATTCTAACTCCTGCTGGAAATGTAAAAAGGTGAAAGGATCTCTTTATCATATTTGGTGGAATTGTGAGATAGCAAAAAAATATTGGGCTTTAGTTAATATATGGACCCAGAAAATATTAAAAATTAGCATTCGTCACACCCCTGAAATGTATTTATTAAATGTATGTAAAGAAAATTTACCTAAATATGACAAAAAACTATTGTTACATGTAATTACCACTGCGAGAATCCTCTATGCTAAATATTGGAAAAACTCCCAAATGCCAACCAGAAATGAATTTGTACAGAGACTGCTAGAGGCTGCAGAGATGGACACTCTTACTGTCAGATTAAGAGGAGGCAATTTGGAAGAATGTAGAAAGACTTGGAATAAGTTATATCAATGGATAAATAATTTAGATAGTTAAGGAAATAAGTACATCTCTAGAAATTTTCCTAGATGCTCCTGGGTGGAGGGGGGTGGAGGGGGGTGGAGGGGGGTGTTATGGTGTTTGGTGGGGTTAGGTTTTGTTTTTTCCCTTTTCATGTATTACTACACAATATTTATGGAACTATGGAATGTTTAATTGTATATGGATTTACGAAATGCTTAATAAAACCTGCCTTTTCCCAAATATATATATTGACCAACAGGCAATAAATGGTAGATAGGCTGAAGGTGGTGGAGACCTTAGGGGAAAGTGACCATGTCCTGCTAAAATTCCTTTTGCTGGGGGGGGGCAAGAAAGTTTGTAGCCACACTTGTAGGATAGATTTCAGTAGGACAGACTTTAATAGAGGCATGATAATAATCATTCCATGGGTAAGACTGCTGGAAGGGAAAGTGAGGTTGTGAACTGGCAGAGACTGACCAAGAGAGAGATCTTGGGGTTGTAGTAGATAACTAACTGAAAATGTCAAGACAGTGTACGATTGAAATAAAAAAGGCCAACGCCTGTCATGGGTGCTGGGGACCCTGCAGAAGAAACCGAGCCTGCAGAGCCTGCAGAAGGAACTGTGCCCCTGCCACCTGCACCAGTGCCCCTGCCTCCTGCTGAAGAAGATCCAAGCCCCCCTGCCTCGCCCTCTCGGGTGGCTCGTGTGCGTGACCGCCTTCGTCAGGACCTCAGGGATCGGAGGAGGGCGGCACGCTCACAAGCAAGACGCTCCCTGAGCCCTGAGTGGTGAAAGGATTCTGGCCCTTCTAAGTGTGAGGATGCTTAAGTTTCGGCAGGATCCTGGCTGCTGCTCTGAGACAGCAATTAGCCCAAATGAGCAACAGGCAGCAGAGGGCTATATAGCTGTGGGCTTTGGGAGGAGGCTTTGTGGAAGCAACTAGTCACATACCTGACATCCTAGCATCCACTCCGGCTCTTGACTTTGGCTTTTGGATTCCTGACTTTGGCTTGGACCTCTGGACCCCCTGACTTCGGCTTCTGAACCTCTGACCTGTGATACCTGGATTACGATTCTGTTTTGGCGCCTTGGACCCTCCTTGCTCACGAGTTGCCGACCTTCGACTGCCCCTGGACTTTGCCTGACTCAGCCCCAGCTCGTGACAGATTGCTTCCACCCACAACCAACACCCATTCCACAGGATGGATGCTGAAGCAAGTGGAACCACAGGACTACTGGCTGCGCTCCAAGCCCAGGTACAGCAGCTGACACAGGCAGTAGTACACTTGCAGCAACAACCTGTGGCCAGTGCTCCAGCCAAGTGCCCAGTTCCCCCACCTGACAGATTTGGGGGTGCCGTGGAAGAATTTCCTGCTTTCCTAGCGCAGTGCCGGCTGTACTTCGAACTAAGAGCTCGGGACTTCCCCAACGACAAAACAAAGGTGTGTTTCATCATCAGCCTGTTAAAGGGGCAGGCGGCCAAATGGGCCACACCCTTGCTGGTTGCGTCCTCTCCCCTGCTGACTGATTACCAGGGGTTTGAGGACCACCTGTCTGCTGCCTTCTCAAACCCAGTCCAAGCAGCCACAGCCAACCGGAAGATCAGGGCGCTGAAACAAGGCAAATCCTCAGTGGCTCAGTATGCCACCGAATTCAAGCTCCTGGCCCAAGACTTGGCGTGGAATGAGGCTGCCCAGATGGACCAGTTTACCGAGGGGCTGGCAGAGGAAGTCCTGGATGAACTGGCCAGGGTGGAGTCACCACCCACGCTCCAAGGACTTATCACCCTCTGCCTCCGCATTGATGGCCGCCTGGAAAGTCGCCGCCAAGCCAAGACCAGAGGGCGCCAGCTCCCTGCGCCGTGCCACTTGGCTCCTCACCCATCCCCAGTTAGTACCAGAGCCGAGGAGGAGCCTATGCAGCTTGGAGCTGCTCGACCCCGCCTGACTCCAGAAGAAAAGGCCAGACGCCGCACGCAGAATCTGTGCCTTTACTGCGGTACGGCAGGCCACTATGCCTCTGGCTGCCCTGCTAAGCGTCGGATACCCGGACCCTCGTTGCCACCGCCGCCAAAAGAGCAGCCCCAGGCGTAAGTGGGCCCTCCAGCCTAGGGCGAATAGCTGGGTCCTCCGAACAGCAGACTGATACCCCGGGCCCGTTCCTGCTACCAGTCAAACTCCGTCTGCCTGATGAACGCTGGCTGTTTGTATATGCCATGCTGGACTCGGGAGCGGCCCACTGTTTTGTAGATGCTGCCTTTGTAAAGCAGCACCAGATACCAGTGCAGACAAAAGAGACTCCAACGCTGGTGGAGGCTATCGACGGGCGCCTCCTCCGTTCTGGCCCCGTCACCCAGGAGACCTGCCCCATCACCTTCCACGTCCAGCAGCACCAAGAACAGCTGCAGTTTAATGTCGCCCGCATGCCTCGCTTCCCGCTGATTCTGGGCCTTTCCTGGCTGAAGCTACACAACCCCATCGTGGACTGGGCCCAGCAGGAACTACGTTTCCGAGACCCATGCCCCCATCTGACTCCTCCCACCACTCTAGCAGCCGGCATCCCGAGTGGTGGTCCTCAGCTCCCTCAGAAGTATGCGGACTTCGCCGATGTCTTCGAAGAGACAGGAGCGGATCAGCTTCCCCCTCACCGGCCCTATGACTGTGCCATTGACCTAGTACCTGGGGCACCACTCCCGGTGGGGCGTCTGTACCCGATGTCAGAGCCTGAGTTGGCAGCTCTGCGAGACTACCTGGACAAGAACCTGAAACGCGGATTCATCCGACCCTCAACCTCTCCCCTGTCTGCTCCAGTCCTCTTTGTGAAGAAGAAAAGTGGGGAGCTGCGGCTGTGCAATGACTACCGGGCCCTGAACAAGATCACCATCCGCGACCGGTACCCTCTACCACTGATCCCTGAACTCTTGGATCGCTTAAAGGGGGCCCAGATTTACACCAAGCTGGACCTCCGTGGAGCGTACAATTTGGTGCGCATACGGCCCGGAGACGAGTGGAAGACCGCGTTTGGGACCCGATACGGGCAGTACGAGCACCTGGTGATGCCCTTCGGATTGACCAATGCCCCCGCTGTCTTCCAGAGGTTCATGAACGACATATTCCGGGACCTGCTCGACCGCTTCGCGATCATATACCTGGATGACATCCTAATTTACTCCCGCAATCCTGCCCAGCACGCCGAGCACGTCCGCCAGGTCCTGCAACGCCTACGAGCCCATGGCCTCTACGCCAAGCTGGAGAAGTGCGACTTCGACCTGTGCTCCGTCGAGTTCCTTGGGCACATTGTGTCACCGCAGGGGATCCTCATGGACCCGAGAAAAGTAGAAGCGGTCCTGACCTGGCAGGCTCCTCAGAATCGCAAAGACCTGCAGCGGTTCCTTGGTTTTGCCAACTACTATCGGCAATTCATCCCGGCCTACGCATCCCTGACCACACCCCTGACTCAACTACTCCGCCCCAAAGAACCCTTCCGCTGGTCCCCAGAGGCCGATAACGCCTTCTCCACCCTGAAGACTCGCTTTGCCACCGGGCCACTCCTGAGATACCCTGACTCCCAGCTTCCCTTTACGGTGGAAGCTGATGCCTCCAACGTGGCCCTGGGAGCAGTGCTGTCCCAGCGCGAGGAGCCGTCCCAGCCACTCCAGCCCTGCGCCTATTACTCGCGCCAGCTCACTGCTGCAGAGAGGAACTATACCATCTGGGAGAGGGAGTTGCTCGCGATCAAGGCGGCGTTTGAGGTTTGGCGACATTACCTCGAAGGGGCTCGCCACCCTGTTCAAGTGCTCACCGATCACCGGAACTTGGAACACCTCCAGACCACCCGCCGTCTCAACCAGCGCCAGATCCGGTGGTCCCTATTCTTCTCTCGCTTCGACTTCCGGATCTCCTACATCCCCCATACCCAGAACCGGAAAGCAGACGCGCTCTCCCGGAAACCGGAATACGCCCCTGCCTCAACTGAGACCGTGCCCGCTGCTCCAATCCTGCCGCCCTCAGTATTTGCAGCCACCTCCACTTCACCAGCACTCGTGGAGGACATTCGGGCTAGCCAGGCCAATGATCCCTGGGTCCAGCAACACCTCCAGGCTCTCCAAGATGACCCAACAGGCGAGTTCACGACTCGAGGCGGCCTCTTGCTACACCGCGAACGCCTCTATGTGCCGCCCGGGCCCTTGCGAGCAGAAGTGCTACGCCTGACCCACGACTCGTTACCCGCCGGGCACTTTGGACAGCATAAGACCACCCACTTGCTGACAAGGGAATTCTGGTGGCCACGAGTTCGCGCTGATGTTGCCCGTTATGTCAGCTCCTGTGACGTCTGCCGACGGGCCAAAGACATCCCAGCCAAACCCTCAGGGTTGCTACAGCCCTTGCCCACATCTTCAGGACCCTGGGAGACCATCTCGATGGACTTCATCACGGAACTTCCGCGCTCCAAGGGTCAGACTTGTATCTGGGTGGTCGTCGACCTATTTACCAAGATGGCCCACTTTGTTCCGTGCCCGAAACTTCCCACAGCTCAGGAGACGGCCCAGCTTTACCTGCAACACATCTTTTGTCTGCACGGACTCCCAGCCCATCTGATCTCCGATCGGGGCCCTCAGTTCTCCTCTCGGTTCTGGCAAGCCCTCCATTCCAGCCTGGGTACTCGAGTGCACCTGTCCTCAGCCTACCACCCACAGACAGATGGCCAGACAGAGCGCACCAATGCCACGCTAGAGCAATATCTCCGCTGTTACACCTGTTACCAGCAGGATGACTGGACCACTCTATTGCCCCTAGCGGAGTTTGCATACAACAACGCGGTCCATTCATCCACTCAAATGACCCCGTTTGCTGCAACCTACGGGTACCACCCTCGGTTCTTCCCGGCAATCCTACCACCCACGAATGTCCCCGCCGTCGATGCCTACCTGCAAGAACTCCGCGCCAGCCAAGACTTGCTCCGAGAGCAGTTACAGCAGGCCAAGGAGGCATATAAACGGGCTGCGGACCGAAAGAGGCAAGAAGGCCCTCCAGTGCAGCCGGGGGATCAGGTGTGGCTCTCAACTCGCTACCTGCGCCGGCCTGGTCGGTCTCACAAGCTGGATGCACGGTTCATTGGACCCTACCCCGTCGTAGAACAAATAAATCCCGTCGCCTTCAGGCTCCAGTTGCCACCCCACCTCCGCATTCATCCTGTGTTCCATCGCTCCCTCCTTGTTCCAGCTGCACCCCCTGACCCAGCTCGGCCTCCTTCCCCACCGCCGCCACCACCGGTGTTGGTGGATGACGAGGAAGAATATGAGGTGCGCCAGATTCTGGACTCCCGGTACCATCGTGGAGGCCTCCAGTACCTTGTGGACTGGGAGGGATACGGCCCAGAAGACCGGTCCTGGGAACCTGTGGACAATCTTCATGCCCCGGACTTGGTGCAACGATTCCACAGCGACCACCCCGACCTCCCAGGCCCCTCGACGGAGGGGGGCCCTGGGGGGGGGATAGTGTCATGGGTGCTGGGGACCCTGCAGAAGAAACCGAGCCTGCAGAGCCTGCAGAAGGAACTGTGCCCCTGCCACCTGCACCAGTGCCCCTGCCTCCTGCTGAAGAAGATCCAAGCCCCCCTGCCTCGCCCTCTCGGGTGGCTCGTGTGCGTGACCGCCTTCGTCAGGACCTCAGGGATCGGAGGAGGGCGGCACGCTCACAAGCAAGACGCTCCCTGAGCCCTGAGTGGTGAAAGGATTCTGGCCCTTCTAAGTGTGAGGATGCTTAAGTTTCGGCAGGATCCTGGCTGCTGCTCTGAGACAGCAATTAGCCCAAATGAGCAACAGGCAGCAGAGGGCTATATAGCTGTGGGCTTTGGGAGGAGGCTTTGTGGAAGCAACTAGTCACATACCTGACATCCTAGCATCCACTCCGGCTCTTGACTTTGGCTTTTGGATTCCTGACTTTGGCTTGGACCTCTGGACCCCCTGACTTCGGCTTCTGAACCTCTGACCTGTGATACCTGGATTACGATTCTGTTTTGGCGCCTTGGACCCTCCTTGCTCATGAGTTGCCGACCTTCGACTGCCCCTGGACTTTGCCTGACTCAGCCCCAGCTCGTGACAACGCCATGCTGGGAATTATTAGGAAGTGAATTGAAAATAAATCAGCCAGTATCATAATTCCCCTGTATAAATCGATGGTGCGGTCTCATTTGGAATACTGTGGACAATTATGGTCACCACACCTCAAAAAGGATATTACAGCATTGGAAAAAGTCCAGAAAAGGGCAACTAGAATGATTAAAGGTTTGAAACACTTTCCCTATGAAGAATGGTTAAAACGCTTGGGGCTCTTTAGCTTGGAGAAATGTCGACTGCAGGGTGACATGATAGAGGTTTACAAAATTATGCATGGGATGGAGAAAGTAGAGAAAGAAGTACTTTTCTCCCTTTCTCACAATACAAGAACTCGTGGGCATTCAATGAAATTGCTGAGCAGTCAGGTTAAAATGGATAAAAGGAAGTACTTCTTCACCCAAAGGTGCCACAAGAGGTGGTGGCAGCTACAAGCATAGCCAGCTTCAAGAGGGGATTGGATAAAAATATGGAGCAGAGGTCCATCAGTGGCTATTATTCACCGTATATATATATATATATATATATATATATATATATATATATATATATATATATATATATATATATACGCGTGTGTGTGTGTGTGTGTGTGTGTACACACACATATATTGGCCACTGTGTGACACAGAGTGTTGGACTGGATGGGCTATTGGCATGATCCAACATGGCTTCTCTTATGTTCTTATGAGGGATCAGCTCTCCTAAACAAGAACTCTTGCAAGCTCAAGCCATCACTATTCCAACAAGAAGGAAACATGGTAGGGGATCCAAAAAGTCAATGTAGATGAACAGAGAACTCCATGATGTGCTAAAGGAGAAAAAAGGAAATGATCAAGAAATGAAGCAAGGACATATCTCTAAAGAAGAGTATCTGCAAGTTGCTAGGTACTTTAGGTCAGCCATCAGAGAGGCCAAAGCTTACAGTCAGCTAAAGCTGGCCAGGGAGGCTTGCTACAAGAAGAAAATCTCCTTTGGATATATGATGCGCAAACGTAAGATAAACGAGGCGTTATATCCACTTTGGTGGAAAATGGAGGAACTCTCAGGACAAAAAGAAAGCAGAAACGCTAATGCCTACTTTGCCCCAGTCCCCTCCCCTCCCCAAGAAGAAGAGTACAAGCTCATTTAGAGATGGCAGTAGGCAATGCGTGGCTTCTGGGTTGCTGGTTGACATGGACAAGAGAGGAAGCATCTGGATGCATTGAATGAGTACAGATCCCTTGGGTCAGATGGTATGTACCCAAGAGTGCTCAACTTTCTAGATAGCTTGCAGAGTCTTTGTTCATCATCCACACCTCTTGGAGGATGGGAGATGTCACAAGACTGGAGGAAGACAGATGTTATTCCCATTTTCAAAAAAGGGAGGAGGGATCGCTTAGGAAACTACATGCCAGTTAGTCTGACCTCTGTCCCAGGGATGATACTAGAACAGATTTTAAAGGGATAAATCTGTGAGCATCTAAAGGACAATTTGGTAATCCAGGGAAATCAGCACAGATTTGACCCCAATAGGTCTTGCCAGACCAACCTCATTTCCTCCATTGATGAAATGATGAGTTTATTGGATTGAGGAAATGCAGTTGATGTTGTTCACCTGGATTTCAGATAAGTTTTTGACACAGTTCCCCATAATGGTCTTATGGGCAAACTAGAGGACTGTAGACTGGATTATAGGATAGGTAGGTGGATAGGGAACTGGTTGGAGAACTGCACTCAAACAATAGTTGTCAATGGTATTTCATCTGAATTGAGGGCAGTGTCCAGTGGGGTGTCACAGGATTAAGTTCTGGGCCTGGTATTTTGTAATATTTTAATCAATGATCTGGATGAAGGTGTGGACTACTCATTAAATTCACAGATGACACAAAGTTAGGAGGTGCATTGAACACACCAGAAGATACAGAATTCAATGAGATCTGAACACACTAGAAAAGTGAGCAGAAATGAACATAACAAGGATAAGTGTCAAGTTCTACAAGTTCATAACAAGGATAAGTGCCAAGTTCTACATAACAAAAATGAGGAACATGCATATTGGATGGGGGGATACACTTCTAGGTAGCAGTGTGTGTGAACAAGATCTTGGAGTATGAGAGGTAAAGGTAAAGGTTGTCCCTTGTGCAAGCACCGAGTCATTAGCAACCCATAGGGTGACATCACATCATGACATTTTCTTGGCAGACCTTTTATGAGGTGGTCTGCCATTGCCTTCCCCAGTCATCTACACTTTACACCCAGCAAGGTATGGGCAGACCATAAGTTAAATATGAGCAGCCAGTGTGATGCAGTGACAAAAAAGGCTAATGCCTCTTGGGGTGTATCAACAGAGGCATAACATCCAAATTGCAAGATTTCCTCCTAATCCTGTGGTATGATACACTGGTGTCCTGACCCAGATGGGGGTGCCACCTGACGCTACCACCACTCTGGAATTAGGGTCCCTTCAGAAGGCCCAGAGTACCCTCCCAAGCCCTTCGAATCCCTTGCTTTGGTCAAGAAAATAGGTGTGTAAACCAGGCAGAGTAACAAAGAACAAAAAGGTTTATTTTAAACAGGAAAATTAATAAAGGGGAAACAAAAGATAAGGTGCTTTAAAACTATAGTAACGTGGGTGAAGGAAAATAAAGTCCCTAACGTGACTGAACTCAACTGTCCCTTGTCTGTTAGGTCCCAGGCCTCGGCCTGCTCACTCTCTCCCTTTGAGTGAGGGTCTTTCTCCTAACAGCAGCTGTCCTGCTCAACCTCTCAGGAGGAAAGAACAGCATTTGTCTCCTGAGAGAGCTTTTAAACAGTCCCCCTCAGAGCCTACTTGGACACTGATTGGCTGAAACCAGCACTGTAAAGTACTGGGGTTGGCGCAGTAAGAGACCAGAGTCGGAGAGTGATTTCAGCAAGCTTTACTTCAGGAACACACACACAGACTGAGCTCTATTCAAACTTCCCGCTCTTTTATACAATTCTTGCCCCCTTCTGATTGGTCCTTAACTATCTACATGGATTGGCTATTTACAGGGCCCTAAGGGCCTATCAGGGTACAGTATGAGCCTAGATGTTGATTGGCTACTTATGTTTCAATCCTTCCCCTGATTGGGCACGCTTAGGCCTTCTCTGGAACCCTGGTGTGGAGTACAAGCTTTGGCTTGTTCAGCTTCCCTCCAAAAGTAACAGTTCTCCCATTTAAGCCTAGGACACAACACCCCTCCCCCCATAGTTCCAGCTATCAGGTGACATAGTCCTGGAGATATGCCGGAGGGCGGCGGTCTCGTGTCGAAGCTCCGAGGGGACTGGGCGTTCCGACTCGGTTGGTGGTTCCGCGGCTGCAGAGCTGGAGACACCTGGGACGGCGGCCCCAGGAGACCTGGGTTCAGCTGCGCGGTCGGGGGTCTCCTCCTGCTGGGCAGAAGTGGGCTCCACGGAACCCTGTTCTGTGTCAGGCTCTCAGGGACTTACGTTGTCCGGATCTGGAGCCTCTGACCTTGGCTCCCCGGCAGGCAGGCGACCTCGGAGTTGGTCGATCTGTCGCCTCAGGAGATGTCCACCCTCCAAGGTCACTGCATAGGAGACCGGTCCGGTGACGTGGTCCGCCTTTCCAGGGAGCCAGGCGGGGCCAGTGGTGGCATAGTTCCGTGCCCACACTGTCTCACCTGGGTAGAACCCTCTGGGGGCTTTAAGGTGTTCCGGCGCCGGTCGCCTGTCTGGGGCTCGGTCAGGGTGCAGCTTGTCCAGCAGGGTGCAGATGCGGCGGCCCATGAGGAGTTCTGCTGGACTGCAACCTGTGGAGGCGGTAGGTGTGGTCCGGTAGGCCATTAGGAAACACACCATGTCTTTTGGCCAGTCTGAGGGGCCCAGACGGTTCAAGGCCTCCTTTGCCGTGTGCACCATCCGCTCTGCCTGGCCGTTGGTGGCTGGATGAAACGGGGCAGAGCGAATGTGCCTGATGAGGTTCTTGGCCAAGAAGTCCTGGAACACTGCAGACGTGAATGCTGTGCTGTTGTCGGTGACGATGGTCTCCGGCAACCCGTGGGTTGCAAAGATGGCCCTCAGAGCCGTGATGGTCGCCTGCGATGATGGCGAGGGCACCTGGACCACCTCCAACCACTTGGAGTATGAATCCACTAGTATGAGTAGAGTCCGCCCGTGGAAGGGGCCAGCAAAGTCCATATGCAGTCTTGACCAGGGGGTTTTGGTGGATTCCCATGATTGCACTGGGCCACGTGGGGGGTCAGGCCTTGACACCTGGCATGTCGGGCACCTTTTAACCCAAGCCTCAATTTCTGCATCGAGGCCGGGCCACCAGACATAGCTCCGTGCGAGAGCCTTCATGCAGACTATGCCCGGGTGTGCTTCGTGCAGGGCTCTCAGCACTTGGTCTTGCAAGGGTTTGGGGATGATGACTCTGTTGCCCCATAGTAGGCAGCCTTTGTGGGTGGATAGTTCATCTTTCCGGGCTGCAAACGGAGTAAATTCCGGCCCAGTCGAGCCCTTGGGCCACCCCCTCCCCACCCAGTCCAAGACACGGGAGAGGACTGGATCACGAGCGGAGCGGGCAGCAACGTCGCGGGCGAGCAATGGCCTGTCCGGAAGCATGTCCATCAGTAGGATCTGATGAGCCGGGGCTGGATCGGGATCCACGTCAGGCAAGGGCAAGCGGCTCAGGGCGTCAGCATGGCCCATTGCCTTGCCTGGGCGATGCACTAGGGTGTAGGTGTAGCCGGCTAGAAAAATGGACCAACGGAGGACCCGTGGGGACAACACCTGAGGGGTCTGCCGGTCCGATGCAAAGAGGCCCAAGAGGGGTTTGTGGTCCGTATAGAGGGTAAAGGGCTGGCCGTAGATGTAATCATGAAATTTTTTTACGCCGGCCACAACTGCCAACCCTTCTTTGTCGATTTGGGCGTAGTTCCGCTCCGCCGACGAGAGGGTCCGTGAGTAGTACGCGATAGGGACTTCGGTCCCATCAGGGAGTCGGTGGCCCAGAACTGCCCCCACGCCATAAGGGGATGCGTCGCATGCAAGGACCAAGGGCAGGGTCTCGTCGAAATGGGCAAGGACGGAGTTGGACATCAGGAGGCCCTTGATATCCTGGAAGGCTTTAGCGTGCTGGCGGCCCCATGCCCAGGGTCAGTTCTTGTCTAGAAGTCGGTGCAGGGGTTCGGCCACCGCTGCCTTGTGGGGGAGAAAAGCATGATAAAAGTTTAGGAGGCCGAGGAAGGCCTGGAGTTCTTGCTTGTTGGTGGGCGCTGGAGCATCTCTGATGGCACGCAGCTTGGCGTTGGAGGGGTGGACCCCCTGGGCATCGATGGAGAACCCCAGGAATTCCACCCGATCCACGCCCAGGAGGCACTTCTCCCGTTTGACCTTGAGGCCGGCTGTTTCAAAACGTTGTAGGACTCCTCTAAGGCGGGCGGCGAATTCTTCAGGTGAGGCTGCCGCGATCAGCACATCATCGAAGAATGGAGTGACTCCGGGAAGTCCTTTTAAAAGAGAGTCCATGAGTTCCTGGAACAACCCCGGAGCCACACTCACGCCAAATTGCAACCGCTTTACTCTAAAGGCCCCCCGGTGGGTCACAATTGTTTGGGCGTTGGCTGTGGCCTCATCCACCGGCAGCTGTTGGTAAGCTTGGGCCAAGTCCAACTTGCCAAAATTTTTTGCACCGGCTAGGGTGGCTAAAACGTGGCTGACGATGGGCACAGGGTATGCGTGGGCCTGAAGAGCCTTGTTGAGGGTGCACTTATAGTCTGCACAAATCCGCACCTCCCTACTGGGCTTGACTGGAGTCACGATGGGAGTTTCCCAGGTTGCGTGGGTGACAGGCTCTAGTATTCCCTGTGCAATCAGTTTATCCAGTTCCTCCTCAATTTTAGGCTTGAGCGCGAATGGAACTCGCCGCGCTTTAAGCCTAATAGGCCGCACTGTGGGGTCGAGGTGTAGTGTAACCGGGGGACCCGTGTAGCAGCCCAAGGTGCCATCGAAAATGGCCGGGAACTCTTTGCAAACCTTGTTAAAGTCCACTCCGACAGTCTTATTGACCACTCTGATCTCTATTCCCAGGGGCTTGAACCAGTCGAGACCCAAAAGGTTTGTAAGGTGGTTCTTGACCACTAGCACTTGTAGCTGGCCCTTGAACCCCTTGTATTGGACTGGGACCGGGCCTACTCCCAAGATAGGCACCTTATTCTTCTGGAAGTCCACTAAGGTAAACCCCGGGTCCCTCAGCTTGGTGGGAATTTTAAAAAATGTCTCTGCCGCTATAATAGATGATGCTGACCCAGAGTCCACCTCCATTTGGCAGGGCACCCCCCCGATCCCTACATTGACCCGGATTTTGGAGGGCCTGACTGGCGAGGGTAGGTACTGTACCGGGTATGGGTGGGCGTGGAGAGCGTCGGTCTCGAAGTCTGGCTGGCCTTCGGAGTGTGCAGATCTTTGCGGGACGCGTGCTCGGGATTTGGATCTGCAGGCGCAGGCGATGTGGCCTTCCTTGTTGCAGAGTCGACAGGTGGCATTCCAGAATCGGCAGGTCTTCCGCTCGTGCTGGCCCCCGCAACTTGCACATGCAGGTAGTGTCTTGTGTCTCATGCCCTGTGGGACATGGGTGGTCTTCCTTCCTGCTGAACAATAGCCGGTTTGTAGAGCTTTGTCCTCGTCTGAGTCCTCTGTAGATGGTTCAGGGTTGATCTGGTGTGCCGCAGCCTGTCTTATCAGCCGTGGCTCTGCTGATCTGCCCTTCTCCCAGCTGGTGGCCACATCGATTGCCTTTGTTAGGTCGCACTCGGAGAGGGACAGGAGTTTCTGTACTAGTTTTTCGTCCCTCAAGCCCCATACAAACTGGTCGAGAAGGGCTTCGTTGAGGTCTGCGAAACTGCATCGGCTTGCCACCCGGCGCAGGCTTGTCAAGAACGCCGTCGTGGTTTCGCCTGCCTTCTGTGTCCTTTGTCGGAAGTCCCAGTGCCGGGTGAGCTTGGTTGGCTGGGGCTGGAAATACTTCTCCAGAGCGCTGATGATGTCGTCCACCGGCGTCTCTGAGAGCTTCCTGGGTTGGAGAAGAGCCCTGGCTAAGTCCACGGTCTCCGTGCCACACGTACTGATCAGCAGAGCTCTCTGCATGGTAGTCTCTGTAATCTTCCGGAAGGTCAGGTATGACTGGAAGCCTTCGACCCACGAGTCCCACAGCTCGGGGCGATCGATGCTAAAGGGCTGTAGGAGGTTGGCTGGAGCCTCCATTCTTGGCAGCGTGTCTGGGCGGCTTGCGAGTTGGGGTGTGCGCAGAGCGGAGGTGCGGACCCAGATGGCTTGGATTTAGCCACCTTTCCGTGTTCCTGGTTCTGTTGCTGGTTCTTACTGGCATCCCATCCTCGTCGCCAGTGTAAAGTACTGGGGTTGGCGCAGTAAGAGACCAGAGTCGGAGAGTGATTTCAGCAAGCTTTACTTCAGGAACACACACACAGACTGAGCTCTATTCAAACTTCCCGCTCTTTTATACAATTCTTGCCCCCTTCTGATTGGTCCTTAACTATCTACATGGATTGGCTATTTACAGGGCCCTAAGGGCCTATCAGAGTACAGTATGAGCCTAGATGTTGATTGGCTACTTATGTTTCAATCCTTCCCCTGACTGGGCACGCTTAGGCCTTCTCTGGAACCCTGGTGTGGAGTACAAGCTTTGGCTTGTTCAGCTTCCCTCCAAAAGTAACAGCTCCCTCCAAAAGTAACAGTTCTCCCATTTAAGCCTAGGACACAAGCATTCTGAGGATTATAGGCTTTCTCTTTCTACAGAGACACAGGCCTCACAGACTCCCTCATAATAAACATTTAAATTAAGAGTGGGAAGGTATCAACTGGATATTAGGAGAAACTTTTTTACAGTAAGAGCTGTTCAACAGTAGAATCAGCTACTGAGGCAGGTGGTGAGCTCCCCTCACTGGCAGTCTTTAAGCAGTGGCTGGACAAAGACTTGTCGGGGATCCTCTAGGCTGATGCTGCACTGAGCAGGGGTTAGACTAGATGGCCTGTATGGTCCCTTTCAACTCTGTGATTCTATGATTCTATATTAACTAATAAAAGCTCCTTTATATTACCCTGAAAGTGTAAATTGGCTTTAAAGAGGCAATATTATTTATTTTGTGTTTCAGCCCTAAATCTGTGTGTCAGATTACAATGTTACAACCTTGTGGTTTGTGGAATGTTGGTGTGACACTATTAGCAGCATAGATAACAGGTCAGTATAAGGCCATAGAAACCTGTGGGCTGCTAGACCTATTGATTAGTATGGCTTAAACAAAAATTTGACCTCAGACAGTGCACTTCTATAAACAATGTTCATGGATTAAGTCCCACTAAATCTACCTGAACAGGATTCTTAGTAGATCTTCTTAGGAGGGCACCAAGGCATTTTCAGTATCCTATACATATAAAATCCTAACTGTATTGGGGACAACTAACCTATCCTCCCTTCGGCTGAGCCACGTATCGCTCAAAGAGAAACCCCACCCTCCAGGTCCAGGACAGACAAGGACTGGGCACTGGGGAAGCTTGCTAGGCAACCAAGCTTGGTTCGGTCAGAAAAAGGCAACCACATTTGTTTCTGTCACTAAAAGGCAGGGGGAGGAGGTCCTTTCTAGGCCTGTATTGGCCTTTGAGGGAAAACTCATTGGGCCCAGTCCTGACTATGGTTCCCAGCTCCAAGTTGTTGGGAAATTCCTGGAGATTTTGTGGTGAAGTCTAAGGAAGCCAAAGTTTGGGGAGGGAAGAGGGCTCAACTGATTATAATGCCATAGAGACCTCCTTCCAGAGCAGTTATTTTTTCTAGGGGGAGAGAATTCTGTTGTCTTGAGTTCAGTTGTGATACCAGGAGATCTTCAGACTTCACCTGGAGGTTAATTACCCCAGGTCTGGCTGCTTACTGCCGTTCAGCAGCAGTCCCCCTATGACAGCCAGTGTGGCATAGGAGTTAGTGCTTCAGAGCAGGGTCTGTTAGATCCAGGTTCTTGCTGTGGAAGCTAACTGGGTGATTTCAGACCCGTCACAAGCTTTCAGTCTAACCTATCTCACAGTGTTTTACGCAGATCAAACAGGGGAGAGAATTATCTAAGCTGCTTTAGTCCCCACTGTGGAGAAAGACTGTACTTTTCCAAGGAAGAGGTTGCAGGGAGAAAGAAGATGGAACACTAAAGTCAGAAGGGCAGATAAAGGTAGGCTAATGGTTGGCTGTGAAGGAGATAGGGTTGTAAACTCCATGTTGGGAAATTTCTGGAGATTTGAGGGGTTGAGCCTGGAGACAGTGGGTTTTGGAGGAGTGGGACCTCAGTCAGGTACACTGCCATAGACTCCACCCTCCAAACCAGCCATTTCCTTCTGAAACCATTGTCGCCAGTACCCAGATTAGGGATGGAGATCACTCAGAACTACAACTGCTCTCCAGATGGCAGAGATCACTTCCACTGAAGAAAATGGGTATTTTGCAGGGTGAATGCTGTGTCATTGTACTCTGCTGAGGGTGCTTCCCTCCTGCTTTGGTCCCCATTATGGAGGGGGACTGTACTTTTCCTAGGAAGAGTCTGCAGGAAGAGTGGAGGAGATGGAAATCAGAAGTCAGATCAATTCCCCTGAGCCACTTGTGGGAAGGGTGGGATATAAATTCTAAATAAATAAATAAAAAAAGAAAACAGCCACCTTGGGGTACATACCATAACACAAAAAAAAAGAAAAGAAAAAGATCACACCACAAGCTCATAGTGATGCAAAAAAAAAGAAAAGAAAAAGATCACACCACAAGCTCATAGTGATGCTAAATACCATAAGGCTGAATATTACAGGAAAAGGCGGCAACAATGCACTGCAAACAACTGCACTGTCCCATTGCACCCCCCCCATAATTATTCTCCATTGTCTGCATTCTGGGTCTCTTTCAGGGCTTTTGAGCCACCATAGACATGGGGAAACGCATGCACGCACACACACACATGCCACACATATGCAGGGGGAGGGGGAAGCCGGCATCTGTTTCAACTGCAGAGTGGGTGGGAAGACAGTGGGTGTGAGTGAATGTCACGGGTGGGGGGAATAGGGGAGTGCCAAGGGTGTGGGGGTAACTGAGAGGAAGAGGTGGTTGGGGTGAGTGGATGGGTACAAAGACACCAAAGGTGGTTGGGGAGTGAATTTCTACACTTGGGTGGGTGGATGGGAAGACAGTGGGGAGGGGCTCTTGCCCATAGCCTCTTTTTAGAGCCCACTGTATTTTTCTCCACAACGGGCCTTATTCCTAGTAAACAATAAGTACTTTAAACAACTCACTTCTTCTGGATATTCAGCTGCACACCAAATTCTTCCCCGTATGCCTTTAATTCCTGTATCTGGAATTGTATTTCCTCCAAGTCTGTCAATATTACTGCTTCCTACAGAATAAGCACTACCTTGTATTAAAAATAAAATGCTGTCATACCCTAAGGCTACATCTGTGACACTAAAAGCTAGGCTCATATCTATCACACTGGATGGAAATTTGATTTCTTCTGAAGTTTTGAATCCATTAACCGTTAGGAATGTTCCACTTTCTGTCACCAAAACTGCCTTTGTTGGAACACATGAAGACCATGACAGGATGATACCACTGCCAGGTGGAGATGAGATGCTGATTTCATACATGTCAAAAGAATCAATTTCTGGACTGACAATGGTGAATGGAGTATCGGCAACAAAACAATCCTGAAAAGTAATTGCTTCTCCTTTAATATCTGCAATGATGTCATATGATTCGGCAGACACTTTAACTTTCCAGAATCTGAAAATAGAAAACAGTCAAAATTATATTTTAAGACAGCAATCCAAACCATGCTTATATGCAAATAAATCTGTTTGTAATTTACGGGATGATTCCATATATTATTTATTTATTTATTCCGTTAGATTTATATCCTGCCCATTCTACGAAGACTCAAGGCAGCTAACAACATAAAATAAACAATATTAAAACAGTACGACAATCAGATAAAATCACAATAGTGCCACTTCATCATATAGTATTTTCCTTTCTCCAAAGCGTTCAGATCTGTGGGATAGATACAGGTGAGGTGGCAGTCCTCTCCCATTCAGATGTCATATGCAAACAACAATTTCAAACAATTCAGTCAGTGTTTATAAGATCACTTTACAGTATGCATCTTAATGAGAAAAGCAGATTTTCCCTTATTCTAGAGATAAGATCATTTTCAGTATTGTTTTACCAGTGTGTCATAATGGATGATGATACCTGCCACCTTAGGTACTACATTTCTTTATTGTACATTGCTTGCTACCAGGAGGAAATTAGGCCACTTGTCCTTGCTCAACACAAGATATTTGTAAGTAGGTCAACATATCTTTTTTCATGTTAGAAATAAGAATTTACAGTCAGTCACAGACAGTGAAACAGTAAATGCAAATACAAAGTGGTTTCTGTAAACAGCTATTTAGAGAACTTAGAGTATCTATCTACACTTACAAGAACTACTTGGTTCTAAGCAGGCCCATAGCCATGGCACGGCCCTTTGGTACCTTGCCCCTGACTTATTGCCAAGGCCCCCTGACATCAACCCCAATTTCCCATTTGGTCAGCATAATTTCTTTCTGTATTGATTCCACCGTGCCACGTTGCAACTTGCCACATGATTAAGCCACATGCTGGCCAGTCTGGCAGTCCATCTCCCGGTGGCCAGTCCTGTGCCTGCCACCTTCTCCTGCTCCTCAGATCAGAATTAAGCCAGCTGCTGGCCAGTCCCAGGCTACCTTCTTCAGCCAGCCAGATGCTGGTTCTGTGCCCGCCTTGCCTTCTGATTACCCAGCCAATCCTCACTTGCCACTCACCCTGGCATCTTGCTTTCCTGACCCCATTTGTCCCTTCCTGTGCAATCCTCCCTCCTCCTCCTCACTTGGGGAGTGCCCACTCTTCTCCCTTTTGGAGAGGAGTGGAAGTGCCTCCCTGCTGGCAGAAGCAAAAGTGGCTGCTGCAGGTGATGGGGCTGATGCTGGCCACCTTTGTCTTCTTCTCCAATGTGGGCTCTGGTTCCTTTACCAGGACAGTGGGACTCAGAAAGAGGGCAGCAGAGCAGAAGGTGGTGGCGTGGAGGAAGCCTGTGGAATGACAGCAGTGGCGGCAGCAGCTACTGTGGTGGTGGGGCAGATGAGGAGCGGTTGACCTCCACTCTCCCTTTATCAGCTCAAGAAAACATTACAACATTCTTTCCTTTCTTTCCTCTGGCTTTGAGGGGCAGCCTCAGCACTGAGTTGCTTTGAACCCTCTCTTTCCTCTGGCACCTTTGATGCTTGCCTGGGATTGCAAAGCTGGGGAAAAATTAAGGAAGGGCTAGAAACAGGCTCAGAGATGGGTAATTTTATTTACTTTAAGTGCCCCCTTAAAAATTAAAATGCCCTCCCAAACAAAGAAATTCTGACTATGGGCCTAGTTCTAAAAAAAAGATGACAGAAGATGAAGAAATTGGATTTATAGCCCACCCTACACACTGAATCACAGAGTCCCAGAGCGGCTTACCATCTCCTTTACCTTCCCCCCACCACCAAAAAAAAAGACAACCTATGAGGTAGGTGGGGCTGAGAGAGCTTTCACAGAAGCTGCCCTTTCAAGGACAGCTCTGCGATAGCTATGGCTGACCCAAGGCCATTCCAGCAGTTGCAAATGGAGGAGTGGGGAATAAAACCTGGTTCTCCCAGATAAGAGTCCACACACTTAACCACTACATCAAACTTGGATAAAAAACGCCATCTACAATACGACCATCCATTTATGGTGATAACACAACCAGTTATGAATTCATATAAAAATGGAAAATGTGAGAGTCACAAGAACCTGAACATCTGGTCAAACCACCAATACTAGCTCATAGAAATTATGAAATTCCAAATTAAAAACAAATCAGTTCAGCTTCCACTAAATAGTATGATTCCTGCTTGTTGGAGCACTACCAGCAATGAAGATTGATATCAGTCCTTCTTGTAGGAAAGTAGCTGGCTCCATTTTGAACATAAAAGTAGCAAAATTGATCTACCAATAGGCAAACTAGGCATCTATATGTCTAATTCCCAACATAGCCCCTCTGTGCGGATATTTAAATCCGCAGTTTGGGGGCACATGGAGGGAAAAGAGGTTTTTCAGCACACTTGGGAAACTCCTCAGGTATGCAGAAAAATCTGAAAACACATTGGGAGCGTTTAATGCACAGACAACACAACTTACCTGACTGGCCTCAGACTTTCCCAGGTCATTGAAGCTGGGAACAAGGCCATGGCTCCCCAAGCCAGCAGGACCACAAAGGAGGTCACCGGAGCTGCAGAGGAAGCTGCCATGGAAGCAGCCTTCCCAGGAGCTGGCCTTTCTTCCCTTAGTGTGACCTAGCAGAGGACAAGGCCAAGCCTCCCTCCTCTCCCTCAGGGTGGAGCCAATGCCTTGCCCAGCAAGGGAAGAAGGCATCTTGGTTGATCTGGGCAGTCCTCCAAGCTGCACCCCTCCCTTCATCTGGCTCTTGAGGTGAAGAAGCGATGCTCCTCTGGCTCTCCCTACCGCCGCCTCTTTTTCCACCACCAGTGAGATGCAGCCCACACTGCTGCTCAGCCTGGGCCTGGGCTTGCTCCTCTGGACACTTGGTGGGGAGCAGCTGCAAGGGGGCCAGGTGGGCCAGGACAAGGGGACAGGAGGGGAGAGAAACTGAAGGTTGCTGGGGAATGTGAGGGAA
Source organism: Heteronotia binoei (assembly GCF_032191835.1). Taxonomy (NCBI): domain Eukaryota; kingdom Metazoa; phylum Chordata; class Lepidosauria; order Squamata; family Gekkonidae; genus Heteronotia; species Heteronotia binoei. The sequence continues at coordinate 165,641,281 of NC_083223.1, read as the reverse complement.
GCAAAGGTGGAAGAGCGCCTCTTCCCTGCAAGTTTCTTGCATATCTACCCTTGTTTCCATATATTCAGCAAATTCTTAGATAATGTAGAAAAATATAACATTGTAAACGAACCAAAAGAGAAAATAAAAAAACAATAGCCCAATGAGGAGTGAATATTTTCCAGGAGTCCTGAAATGTTGAGACCAGTTGAGTCATTTAAAAGGGAGAATGATGAAGAAAATAACCTTTTATTGGAACATGAGAATAGAATGTAGAATTTTATTCCTTTGGGAAATGTTTTCTTCAGATATATAAATAACTTTATAGAAGCCTGGAGGGAGAGATATTAGGAGCTGTATGGTATTCCAAATGGTTTGTTCTCCCATGATTCCTCTCAGCCAGGCAACATATCTACAATGAACTTTTCTAAACCTATGTATAAATATCAGAGACTTTTAAAATTTGGATAAGGATTTTAAAGGAGATTTTTTGTCACAGAGATGACCCTGTTCAGATTGTATAGTAAATCCTACATCTGTTCCCTAGAAAAGTTACAGTCCTTTGGTAAATAGATTTAAAGGACAATGGCTAATAATATGTAGTAAAATATTTTCATTACTTCTGTTTGATTGTTAATAGTGAATTAAAATTGGTAAGATTAAAAATAGTTTATTAAGAAGTTTGAACTGAGACAGGAAAGAAAGATCTTTGATAGATTAGAGAGAAAATCAAATACAGTCCTACTTCAAGAGATACTCATCCTTGAATCTAAGAATTTAGGTAAGTACTTTTATGCTTCTGCTTATATTCATGCTAAGAGTCTGCAGTGTACACAAATACGTACAGTTTACAAGTGAGGATACTTTACAGGAATAAGAATGGGATAGTTCACTTTTTATAGGAAGTTTCTTAGGTGAGAAACTGACTGTTGGTTCAACATACATTAATCATTTACTTCAAATTGGAATATTAAACTTCGACTGGTGTCAGAGCAGAAGTAGCTATAGGAAATGACAACAGTATGTAAATTAAACATTTTATGTAAAAGTCTAGGGGTGAAGTGACAGTAGAAAGCTTTAAACCCATTATATATATTTTCAGGCTTCAGCTAGAAAATATCTGAAGAAAACATTTCCCAAAGGAATAAAATTCTACATTCTGTTCTCATGTTCCAACTGCCTATTTTAGAGTGGACATGTTTCTTGTTTCACTGTTTCTTGCCAGTAAAGTGTACCACGCATTTACAGATGTGTGTCCAACACTCTGTCACACAGTGGCCAAAAAACCAGGTGCCATCAGGAGGTCCATCCGTGGGGCCAGGACACTAGAAGCCATCCCACTGTTGCCCCCCTCTCTCAAGCACCAAGAATACAGAGCATCACTGCCCCAGGCAGAGTTCCATCAATACTCTGTGACTAATAGCCACTGATGGACCTCTGCTCCATATATTTATCCAATCTCCTTTTGAAGCTTTTTATGCTTGTAGCAGCTGCCACCTCCTGTGGCAGTGAATTTCATGTTTTAATCACCCTTTGGATGAAAAAGTATTTCCTTTTATCCATTCTGACCCGACTGCTCAGCAATTTCATTGAGTGTCCACGAGTTCTTGTATTGTGAGAAAGGGAGAAAAGTACTTCTTTCTCTGCCTTCTCTGTCCCATGCATAATCTTGTGAACCTCTATCATGTCACCCCTCAGTCGACGTTTCTCCAAGCTAAAGAGCCCCAAGCAATTTAACTTTTTTTTCATAGGGAAAGTGTTCCAACCCTTTAATCATTCTAGTTGCCCTTTTCCCAATGCTATAATATCTTTTTTGAGGTGTGGTGACCAGAATTGTACACAGTTCTCCAAATGAAGCCACACCATCACTTGCTTATCTCCATAAGGCAGGACAAAACCTAATGGGTGGAATTTGCTAAGTAGATTTTTGCTGATTAGTAGGAAAAACTTTTTAACAGTAAGAGCTGTTTAACACTCTTTCCTCAGTTCCTTTCAGTTGTATGTTTATTGGAAGGGCAACAATAACAACAGAAAATCTGTCTTACATTCTGCCAAAAGTCGCCATTAACTGAAAGATTTCCATCAGCAGAATGCAAATTCCTTGTCTCTCCCCCCCCCACCCCGCTCCTGCTGCAGCCCTAACTGTTCCCTTTATGCTTCTCCTGGGGGAAGGGGACCCCTAGGAACAGCATGAGGAAGAGTTTGCCTAGAACAGTATGAGGAGGGAGTCTGAGGTCTGCCTGGAGCAGTATGAGGAGGGAAACTGAGGTTTTTCTAGAGAGCAGGAATTGGCACAAATTGTCCTCTAGCTGAAATGTTCAGTAATCTAGGCAAGTGAGATTAAATAATATGTTACTGCAAAAGCAAAGAATGGTGAATGACAAAAAATCAGGATCAGAGGAATATTTTCATATTAACCTACCAAAATCCTTGAGATTATTAGGTTAACCAATTGTACACAAACTTTGTACCAGAGATGTTTTCACAAAGATTTTTTTTTTAAATCCAAGGAGATCTGCATGAATTTTCCTTGTTGGATTATGCTATATACAAATTATACACACAATAGAAGAAAAATAGCACTCTTTTACATAATATAGACATACTGTAAGATTATATGTAATCATACTGAGTAATTATTTTTACAAAATATAGTAATATTCTTTAAAACAAAAATGAATGGTACCCGTCTTCTGAGAATGCAGTTGGAACATAGCTGTTACTTTTTACACGTGTCTTGACTTCAGGTGATATCCCCATATTCCAGAACTGCTTGCTCAGTGTTCCTGAATACTAATAAAAAAAATAATCCATTGCATATTTTCAAAATACATTTATACATTGTAAAATGTTAAATTTAGACATCTACCATTTCCAAAATGCAATCTTGAATGTCTCCCCTAACCATCCGCACATTATGGAGAAGACAGATTGCGTACAGAGTTCCCCCAGTGGGCCAAATAGTGCACACACACACCCCGAAACAGCAGCAGAGGATCAGCAGAATAGTGCAGGGTAAAGGCTGAAAGCTTACATATGTCATAGTCATGATCCAAATTAGGCACTGTATACTGAGAAATGTGGTGAGCAGCAGTTATCAGACTATCACATTGATTTCTTATGCAAATAAAGTGATGCTTAAAATCTTACAACAAAGACAGTTCCCATATATGGAAAGAGAAATGCCAAATGTTCAAGCTGGATTCAGAAAAGGAAGAGGTACTACAGATCATATTGCATTTATAGTGGTTAATGGAGCATCTATATACATGTGGGTGGGTGTTAATTGCCATCAAGTTGCATCTAACTTATGGCAACCCTATGAATTAATGCCCTATTGTTAACAACCTTGCTAAGGTCTTGCAAAAACAGTGTTGCGCTTACCTGTAACTAGATCCAAATAGGCAGCTGTGTTGGTCTGAAGTAGTAGAACAAAATAGGAGTCAATTGCACCTTTAAGAACAACTTAGTTTTATTCAGAACATAAGCTTTCGTGTGCATGCACACTTGTGCAGCCACACATTGGGACTACACTTGCACAGGCCAGCCACCAGAGGCCCTCTTACAGCTGCTCTAGTATTTTTTTCACTCCATGGGGGAGCCCCTCCCTTGCAGAGCTCATTTGAGGTTGTTTTCCCACTTGTGAAGAAATGTGCTTTTTTTCCTGGGAGGCATAAAAGGAGTAATACCTCCACTTTGCATTTTAATAGTTCCTCCGCACCCCTGGGCAGAGACCAGGCTAGGAAGGAGGAAGTCAGTCAACAGCTTCCCAGGCTTCCTCAGCTAGCTCTTAAGAAATGCTAACAGGTCTAGCTAGAGAAAGTGGATGGCCAAGCTCCCCGCCCCCTTTAAGTAGGAAACAGAGATTCCTGGAGGAATGAAATGCTAGAGGGACACCAGGAAGGAAATGTTTAGAGTTTAAAGAAAAAGGAAGGGAAACAGATATGATTAAAAACTCCTTGCAACACGAAGGAGGTGTCTCTTTTCCTTGGGTGCTGAGTCCATGAGTGCACTCAGATTTCTCCACTTGGAATGCAGCCATTGACTATATGCTCGCCTCAAGAGCTAGAGCAAGCTTCAAGATAAAGGAAACTATAGGGATCTATATAAGCAACAGGAGTGTGTCCTGTTTTTAACATCTGACAGGGCTTTGCGTTTTACCCATTTCTTTTGATATCTTTTCCTCATTTTGGTGTTATGCTAAAAGTATGTTAGCAAACATTTTCTTTTTTTAACTTAATTTTTTATTATTATTTAAAAGATAAACATACAGAACAGTCCAATATAAAACAATACAAAATCCATATGTAAAGAGAGTCCACAAATACCATATATCATTAATATAAAACAAAATCCAAGTATTTTGTTGGTATTTTACATTTCTTTGAGGCATTACTATTGATATATTCAAAGGAAACAAACCATTTTTCTATAAATCTATCCGCCGCATTAATATTTTCAATAAGCAATAGTTGAGAAGCTATTTTGTCTTGGATTATAATGTCCCATACTTTGCAAAATCAAAATGTTAGAGATGGAACTTTGACTAATTTCCAATATTTTGCCAACACTATTTTCCCTGCTAAAAGTAAAAGAGAAATTAGTTAAGAACATAAGAGAAGCCATGTTAGATCAGGCCAATGGCCCATCCAGTCCAACACTCTGTGTCACACAGTGGCCAAAAGAATTATATACACACACACACACACACACACACACAAATACACATATACACACTGTGGCTAATAGCCACTAATGGACCTCTGCTCCATATTTTTATCTAACCCCCTCTTGAAGGTGGCCATGCTTGTGGCCGCCACCACCTCCTGTGGCAGTGAATTCCACATGTTAATCACCCTTTGGGTGAAGAAGTACCATTTTAACCTGTCTGCTCAGCAATTTCATTGAATGCCCATGAGTTCTTGTTTGGTGAGAAAGGGAGAAAAGTGCTTCTTTCTCTACTTTCTCCATCCCATGCATTATCTTGTAAACCTCTATCATGTCACCCCGCAGTTGACGTTTCTCCAAGCTAAGGAGCCCCAAGCGTTTCAACCTTTCTTCATAGGGAAAGTGTTCCAGCCCTTTAATCATTCTAGTTGCCCTTTTCTGGACTTTCTCCAATACTATAATATCCTTTTTGGGGTGCGGCGACCAGAACTGCACACAGTACTCCAAATGAGACCGCACCATCGATTTATACAGGGGCATTATGAGACTGGCTGATTTGTTTTCAATTCCCTTCCTAATAATTCCCAGCATAGCGTTGGCCTTTTTTATTGCAAACGCACACTGTCTTGACATTTTCAGTGAGTTATCTACCACGACCTCAAGATCTCTCTCTTGGTCAGTCTCTGCCAGTTCACAACCCATCAACTTGTATTTGTAGCTGGGATTCTTGGCCCCAATGTGCATTACTTTGCACTTGGCCACATTGAACCGCATCTGCCACGCTGACGCCCACTTACCCAGCCTCAACAGATCCCTTTGGAGTTCCTCACAATCCTCTCTGGTTCTCACCACCCTGAACAATTTAATGTCATCCGCAAACTTGGCCACTTCACTGCTCACTCCCAACTCTAAATCATTTATGAACAAGTTAAAGAGCATGGGACCCAGTACCGAGCCCTGTGGCACCCCACTGCTTACTGTCCTCCACTGCGAAGACTGCCCATTTATACTCACTCTCTGCTTCCTATTACTCAGCCAGTTTTTGATCCACAAGAGGACCTGTCCTTTTACTCCATGACTCTCAAGCTTTCTAAGGAGCCTTTGATGAGGAACTTTATCAAAAGCTTTCTGGAAGTCAAGGTAAACAACATCTATCGGGTCTTTTTTGTCCACATGTTTGTTCACCCCCTCAAAGAAATGTAACAGGTTAGTGAGGCAAGATCTTCCCTTACAGAACCCATGCTGAGTCTTCCTCAATAACCCATGTTCATCAATGTGCCTACTCATTCTGTCCTTGATAATGGTTTCTACCAACTTTCCCAGTATTGAAGTCAGACTGACTGGCCTGTAATTTTCCAGATCTCCTCTGGAACCCTTTTTAAAGATGGGGTGACATTTGCTACCTTCCAGTCCTCAGGAACGGAGGCAGATTTCAATGAAAGATTACAGATTTTTGCTAGAAGATCCACAAGTTCAACTTTGAGTTCTTTCAGAACTCTCGGATGTATGCCATCCGGACCCAGTGACTTATTAGTTCTTAATTAGTCTATCAGTTGTAGGACCTCCTCTTTTGTCACCTCAATCTGACTCAGGTCTTTCAACACCCCTTCCAAAATTAGTGGTTCTGGAGTGGGCAAACACTTCTCAGTGAAGACAGAGGCAAAAAATGCATTCAGCTTCTCAGCCATTTCCCTATCCTCTTTCAGTAATCCTTTTACCCTATGCTCATCCAAGGGCCCCACTGCCTCCCTGGCTGGTTTCCTGCTTCTAATATATTTGAAGAAATTTTTATTGTTGGTCTTTATGTTTTTTGCAATATGCTCCTCATAGTCCTTTTTTGCCTGCATGATCACAGTCTTACATTTGATTTGCCACAGCCTGTGTTCCCTTTTATTAATCTCACTTGGACTGGTTTTCCACTGCTTAAAGGAGTCCTTTTTACCTTTTACAGCTTCCATTACTTTGTTTGTTAACCATGCAGGCCTTTTCTTATGCCTGTTTGTGCCTTTCCTAACTTGTGGTATGTATTTTATCTGAGCTTCTAGGATTATAGTTTTAAATAGTCTCCAAGCTTCCCCAAGGGTTTTGACCGTATTTACCTTTCCTTTCATTTTCCTCCTCAGTTTTGCCCCAAGTAGAGATAAGTTTTGTTGTGGCCAATATTTTAATAGAATGGACCCTGAAGAACAGGGAAGCGAACAATTAACAATGTAATCTGTTTTATCAATTACAGCATTCCACAGAAGGTTTATATTTTTGGACAAGTTCATCAACAGTGCAGATACATTCCAGTTCCCCTGCATCCTTTCCGGTAAAGAGGATGGGGAAGCAATTTTGCATAGCATAAAGTGTATGGTGTCACATACCATCTGGAAAACAATTTATAATTTTGTGTAACTTTAGCAAGGTAGATTTAGTTTTTAACAAGGGAGAGGTCCAAATCTTGGACCAATGTTCCTCTGTAAGCTGTAAAGAACAATCCTTATGCCATGAATTTTGTTGCGAAGTTAACTGTGACCAAGTCTTTTGATTTAATAATAAATAAATCATAGATATCATTCTTTTCATGCGTGTTGTTTTATTCTTAATAAGTTTTTCAAAAGAGTTAAGTTAGTGGTTTGTGAATATTATTGGAATCATCTTGTTCAATGCATTATGTAGTTGGTGGTATTGGTACCTTAAAAAGCCTTAAAAGTTTAAGTTTCCTCTATATCTGGAAATCTGAGCTTGAACTGCCATGGGCAAACCATGGTTGGTCTAAGAAAGCCATTATCGGTGTTGAAGGCTCCACTAAAGAAGCTTGGCATCTGTCCCATACATTAAGTTTTGTTGAACAAAAGGATTGTGAAGATGAGCACTTTTCCTTTCATGTTTAGTATTCCAAAGGAATTCATGTGGGAGCATAGGAGATAAACTTGCTGACTCTATTTGGACCCATGGTTTATCACATTCAGACAATGCATAGAGAGGGATGTTACAGAGTTGAGCTGCCAAGTAGTATTTGTCAAATAATGGAGCACTTAAAAAACAAAACAAAACCAGACATGGATTTAGAAAGCATATGAAAATATATTCTTGGCTTTTTGTTGTGCCAAAGGAAAGATATCGAGTGCTTTTGCCAAACTTTCATATCTTTTGGGGGGATAGGGAGAGTCTGAAACAAAAAAAGAAATTTAGACAAAATGAGTATTTAAAAGATCATTTTTTCCCTAAGAGATTAAAGTTTAACTTAGTCGAGGTAAGGAGACTGATTTTTATCAAGTCAAATAATGGCTTATAGTTAGAGGAAAATAAATCTTTCAGAGCTAAAGAGATATGGACACCTAAAAGGCATCAGGATTTGGTGACCCATTTAAAGGGAAATGTGTTTGATTTGTTGTTGAACATCTGGAGGAACCTCAATAGGATAGATTTTCGATTTTGTATAATTTATTGTAAAGCCAGAGTATAGACTAAAGGAGTCAATAATGCACTTTAGTTTATGTAAGGACTGCAATGGGTTGCTCAAATAAAAGACTGTTTTTTCTTTTTTATTCTGTGAAGAGCTGGAAGCAGAGATTCTATTTATTTATTTATTTAGAATTTATATCCTGCCCTTCCCACGAGTGGCTCAGGGCGGTTCATACTAGATGGTTCTAGTATGCATGCGTTGAATTATATCCCGCCCTTCCCACGAGTGGCTCAGGGCGGTTCATACTAGATGGTTCTAGTATGCATGCGTTGATCCATGTCAAAATTCATTGTACTGCAGCTCCAGCAATAGCAGCAATGAGAGAAGACTGATGAAGGGTTAAGAACTATGAATCCATAAAGAATTCAGGAAATGCGGTCTTTTATTCTCTCTGTGAGAAGTTTTACAGAACGATGCCCCTAACTCCACCCAAGCTTTGGACCTCGGGAAGCAGCTGAAGGCGGTACCTCAGAGACTTGGAATATTGAAAGGACTGATGGGGGGGGGGGGGTTGAGAGAAAATGTGCGTTCTATCTGTTTGCTGCACAGATTCACTTTTACATGGTTGTGCACTAAAGGTTTATTTACACACGTTATTGTGTGAGAGTGTTAATCTAACCAGTGAGGCTTTTTGTATTCTATATTCTTCATAATACACAGGTTCCTGTGTGCTGTCTTATTATTTTTGATGGCTGATATCACTTCAAAAATTTCTAACTCTGTAAAAGATTTGTCTAAAAACTCAACATGTTTTTTTGGCAAGGTGCTGATCCAATTTGGTGGAAGTTTGATAGTTCATAAAATTCTGATCACTCATGGATGAAGATGTATATAAGGATTGATAATATTCATAGAAAACATCTGTAATGTCTCTGGTAGTTATATACAATGCCCCTTGAGAGGAACCAATTGCATGGATTAAGGAATCTGAGCACTTATGTTGTATTTTATATTTAAGCAATCTAAGATATTTTGTGGTTTTAGTAATGTATTTTTATCTTAAATATAACAGTTTTTAATGTATATCTGAAGATTCAAGAAGTTCCAGTTTGTTCCTTTCCATGGTGAGTTTTTTTAGTGTTTTCTTTCCCCTGTATTTCATGTGTCATTGCTCTACTTTGGCAATCTTTGTTCGCAGTTTTGCATCTCTCTTTACAGCAAGTTGAAGCAATAGATATGAGATTGCCCTGTAGAACAGCTTTAAAAGCATCCCAAATAGTGTTTTGAGAGACTCCACAATCATTATTATGCAAGAAATAATCTTGAATATGTTTTGTAATGTCTTCACCATTGAGTTCTTTAGATAACAGTAATTTATTAAGAGTCCAACTGAGACCTTTATTATCAAAACCTTGTTAAGCCAGTTCACATTATACCCATGACCAGAAATTGTTCGTGAACCTATTGAAACATTTTGGACGCTATTGAGCAAAGAAAGAGAAATTAAAGAGATAATCTATTCTTGTGTAAGTGTTGTGTATGTGGGAAAACTAAGTGTATCCCCTTACACCCGGGTTGAGAGTCCTCCAGATGTCAACTGGGTTGTAAGAAGTAACTGTGTCCTCCAGATGTCAACTGGGTTGTAAGAAGTAACAATCTTGTGAAGCCCTGTCAATTTTAAATCCTTTTTTTTTTTGCTTACTGTGATGAGATTTGTTGTAGGATGGATCTACAATGCAGTTAATTGTATGATGATTTCCACATATTTCCACAAAATCTCCTTACTATCCCTGGGCCGAAGGAAGCCCGTTTGAAATCCACCAGAGAAAGGGCTTTCTCTGTTATGGCCCCTACATGGTGGAATCAGCTGCCGGAAGAGGTGAGGGCCCTGCGGGACCTTGTACAGTTCCTCAGGGCCTGTAAGACGACCCTCTTCCGGCTAGCCTATACCTAGCTTGAGAATTTTAATGTAACTTGCCGGACTTCTTTTATATATAGTTGAAATATTTATTAATATTTATTGATAACCATGGTTTTATCTGTTTTTATCTGTTTTAAATGCTGATCCCTTTATATGTTTAAATACTGTAATTTTGTTGGATCTATCACTGGAAGCCGCCCTGAGCCACTTGTGGGAAGGGCGGGATATAAATCCCAAATAAATAAATAAATAAATAAATATCTGAATGCCATCAACTCTGTCAATGTTTCTTCAATAAATTTAAATTGTCCACTGTTGGGAGTGTAGATAGGAGCAATTGTTAGAGGGGAGCTGTTTAGAGTTCCCTTGACAGATACATAACGACCTTTGGGATCTGCTTTCATAGCCTGTGAGCAGGGCCGGATCTAGGGGGCAGAGGGGGCGTGTGCCCTGGGCACTGACAGATGGGCAAATTTGGTATGGAGTCCATTCTATTCTATGGGCCCATACGATAGAATGGGCCTATAAGGGGTCATCATATCTTAATCTTGCCCTTCCTCAAAAAACATGTCAATCTGGTCCTGCCTGTGAGACAAAAGGAGTAGATTTTGATAAGAGTATTGCTACTCCCCTCACCTTAGAAGAGCCTAGGGCTAGGAAAGTCTGAGTGAACCAAAGAGTGCATAAGAGAGGTAAGAAGTGATGTTTTATATGCATCTCCTGTAGACACACTACATTAGGTCTCTCTCTGATTAATAAATTGAAAATACGTGTACATTTGATGGGATTTTTGAATCCCCTGCAATTCCATGAGAAAACTTTTAAGTTCTGAGACATTATGTAAAAAAGATGTATGGTTGCAATAAGGAAGAAAACCTTAAGGTCTTCCTATATATGAAACTATTCCCCACCACCATAGACGGCTGCAAGAAAAAAGAACCTGTCATAGGTAACTTTCCCAACTCCCAACCCCCTAGTGGTGACTTAACAACAAACTCCTCATTACTATATCGAAATATAAAAATCAGTTTTTCATAATAAAGGCAATGTATAGGATGAAGCCTACCTGATAACAAACTGTCTGTTGTATATAAAAAAAGAGAGAGAATAATAATAATAGTGATAGTTGTATTTGTGTATATACACATATAATTCCATATATACATATAAACAAATAAATAAACTTCTTTGCATTCATGTCTAACTCATGTACATATATACACTTAAGCTTATTCATAAATATACCCATACATATAAAATGAGCTATACTGAATTTAAATATAAAAAGAGTCAGTAATATAACAATACCAATATACATTAATTCTGTCTGAACCCAATACAGAAAAGGAAATCATTATAAATTCATATGGAATGAAGAAACAAATTTATCAATACATTCATTCTGAAAATTAAAGCAATATGATATCACACTAATCTGTTATGTTAAAATAGTATTGGTAGTATTTATTTAAAAAAAATAAGAAGGAAGGAAAGGGGGAAATAAAAGGGAAAGAAAGAAAGAAAGAAAGAAAGAAAGAAAGAAAGAAAGAAAGAAAGAAAGAAAGAAAGAAAGAAAGAAAGAAAGAAAGGGAATTAATTCACATTAATGAAAAGCCAACAATTCATTGTCATAAAAATTGAAAAATGGTTTAAGAAAATGTGTTATAAAAACTAATAATTCTAAACAAACAAATAAATAATGAGTTAATCATGTAATATACAAGAATTAATTAGTTTAAACCTGAAGCTTCAAACCTAGTAATCTTATTCTGTTGTTTTTGGATATTTAAATGCTGTAGTGTGACCAAATGACAGAATAGTTTACTGCAAAACAAAATACTGAGTAAGGCAATATATAGAACTACGGTTTAGCAAGTAGTACTGTAAAGTTATATATCTTATTTTTCCAAACTAGATTATGTAATATTGAATGATTAGAAGCACTATAGATCAGGGGTGACCAACGGTAGATCTCCAGATGTTTTTTGTCTACAACTCCCATCAGCCCCAGCCATTGGCCATGCTGGCTGGGGCTGATGGGAGTTGTAGGCAAAAAACATCTGGAGAGCTACCGTTGGCCACCCCTGCTATAGACAGAACTCATCGTAGGAAAGATGCAAAAATATCAGATTTTGAATGTTCAGCCCATTATCATAAGTAATCAGTTAAGTTATAACTTGAGAAAAGAAATTACAGAATAACATGAATTTCCTTCGGGTGTTTCGCCTTTTGCCGGACTGAAAAAAGCACATTCATTTGTCTTCATTAGGTACGAGGATCAGCTTTTGAAGTTCCTCCTCTTCTTCTGGCATAAATTTCAATGAGAGAGAGTCAAGCAGAGCCTTCCCCGATTCCACATTATAAGTTTGTGAAGGGTGCCATTTTTGTAAAGCAAAATGTATGATGTCGGGCTCCAAGAGAAGCATAAATTAGCAGCGTGGAGCTTGTTGGTGAAGAATTTAAATTGCTTCCTTTTTTCCTGAGTTTCTGGAGACAGGTCTAGCAAAGTCAGAATTCTCTTTCCATTATGAGTCAAAGCATCTTCACAATGGGTTTTGTAAAGGATCTTTGATTCTGGGGTTGGAAAACTGAACTAATAAGGGGCTGAGGAGGGCCTGAACATGGTGGAAAGAATCCCTTCCATTTTGTCAGAACCAAAACTACCTTGGCTGAAACTGAAGAACTTGATTCTGGCAATGTTTAAGAACTGGAAAGATGTTTCTCCTTATGTTTCATTTTGGAATGGACCCTCTCAAGCAGGAATTCTGAAGCACAGCATTTTGTAGAACAAACAGGTGATCAAGCGCCATGCTTTGACCCTGTCCCCAGAACTGACAGAACCAAGATGCTTGATGGTATGCTCACAAGTTGGTTGGTTTTGGTTGGTGATTTCAAAGGTAAGATTTTGTGAGCTCTGCTGGGGTAGATGTCTTTGCTGACTGGCTATTAGAGCAACAGAGCACTTTCTCCCATAAGCTTGCCTTCAAGCATGCTGCTTTATCTGAGTAGGCTTTTGGGAAAACCAGAGGCAGATTTTGCATGTGGTTGTATTATGTGCCTCATTCAAGCATAAAAAGGCAAAACAAATGCTCATCTGAACAAATGATTTTCCTACCACACTGAGTACATTTTTAAAATAAAGGTTTCTGTGACATTCTTGGAAGAAAGAAGAGGGCTCAAGAGCAAAGAAACTTTGAGAAGACTCACAAAATCCAGAGCTGAAGATAAGATGTCCTCACAACACAGTGGCAAAAAAAGGACTGAGGGAAAGGAGGGAGCTTATCCATGCAGAGCACATGATTGTTAGATGGGGAAACAGCCTCTAATGAGCTATTCAGGGGAGGGGCTCCCCTGGAGTGAGGCAATACTAGCTGTAAGAGAGCCTCTGGTGGCTAACCTGTGTAAGCACAGTCCCAATATGAGACTGCACAGAAGACCAGGGCTGTGAAATAAGGGCTGTGACTTTCTTTATTGAATCAATCCATCTTATGTTGGGTTTTCCTCTTTTCCTGCTACCTTCATGAAAAGCTACAGCAGGTTTTAAAAGAATTGGGTGTGCCACAACATCTGACTGATTTGATGCACCGTCTATACTGTGAATGTGCATGGGCACATAGCCAGTGTTGCACCAGCTGTGCTGGTTGCCAGATGAATACTGAGTCAGGTTTAAGGTTATGGGACCAGTAAAATGGAGCTTTTCTGCCCTGTCTTTGAGTGTGGTGGTGGATGTCAAGACCTGAACAAGCACATGGGTTTGTGCCTAGCAGGGCTTTTTTTAATATTAGGAACTCCTTTGCAAATTAGGTCAACCCACCTGATGTAGCCAATCCTCTTGGAGTTTACAGCAGGCCCTGTACTAAGAGCCCTGTAAGCTCTTGGAGGATTGGCTACATCAGGGGTGTGTGGCCTAATATGCAAATGAGTTCCCGCTACAAAAAAGCCCTGGTCCCTAGTAATTAATTGCCCCACACATTCAGCAGGGTCTGAATGCAGGATCTCATCTGCCTATCAGATAGCCCCCTTACAGAGTGGCTGGTAAGGGCTGTTGGTAAATGGAACTGGAGGAAAAAGCCAGAGTTAAATCTCCTTCATCACTCCTAATGGTCTGTAATTCAAAAAACATCAGATTTGTCTTGACAGGAATAGTTATGTCATATCATTTCCAATTTAAAGATTAAAAATTGACATACTAGTGATGGTGTAGTTGCTAGGTTGTTTCGTTCTGAAGGTTCAGCATTCTCCGGATCATAAATCCATATAACTACATCCTGGTAAATTAAAAAGGGAAATATTTACAGTCTATGATGAACTTGATTATTATTGCTGGGATGGGGAGTGACCATCTGATTTTTAAAATGCCAGCTTTGGCCATTTCATATGTTGTATTATAGCTCCTAGGTGATTACCAGTGAACATGCAGCCAAATAGTTTTGCTTCCTGTCTTTCTCCTTAGAAACTGGTTTTTCTGCCACGAAATATTCAATAACGAAAAATTAATGAAAAATACTTCAAAATTATAATAAATAATTGAACACCTCAACTTCACACATTATTATATGTAATTACATATTATAGCATATTGTCAAAAATACAAGGTATAAAGTACAAGGAATAAATATTCAAAAGTGCTTGCAGTTAATTATGTCCAATCCAGCTTGAAATACTTGAAGACTATTCACCCGACTCCGCGGGACAATTAAAGTGCCAGTGTCAAATGTGTTGCAATTGCAGATAATTCTTGTTCTTCAGCAAAGAATTTTTGATGTTAAGACATTGCTTTAAACTTCCTTTCTATAAAGACGTTTAATATATAGTGGATAGTCATTTGCCTATGACAGTAAAGCCTGTAATACTGTTTCAATTGTCTTCATCTGAGAGACATTCCACTTATCTGTAACCAATACAATGCAACATTCTAACATATATTTCAACACTACGTACAACTCATTCAAATCAACCAGGACATCATAACTCACAAACTTCCAGCATATCACATTCCTGTGACACTAGCTCTGGAGAAAACCTCAAAGGATCTTCCCTCACAGTCTACTTTTATCTTTGCAAATTGGAAACAGCTGGTAAAACTTTTAAAACAACATTACAACATAAGGGCTGGAAACCCGAGCCTAATTGTTATGTACCCCTTACTTTAAACAATACTGAAAAATAATTACCAAATTAGCTCTATATTATAAGAAGCAAGATAAATCCAGGGCTGAATTCAAACCTATGGGTTCCAATGCATTCATCTTGAAAATCAGGGCAGCTTTTTCCCTGAGTAATATCCTTTGAATTTCATTCTGAGTTTTGTTAATCCCTTGATATTTATATGAGACACAAAACCTCATATCCCTATCAGTATGGTTAACGGATACATAATGTTCTGTTAAAGGAGCCTCCATATTTTTGAGATGAATGGTGCTCAAGGATCCGGACCCTTATTTGTCTAGTAGTATTGCCTATATAAATTTTTGGACAGCCACACAGAATCATGTACACCACGTTCCGTGACAAACGTTCCGTGACAAACAAGAACTGAGATGTCTCAACTTGATTTTCATTCCAGTTGTGGGGTGCACAAATTCTTGAGTCTGCATAGCTAAAGGACAGACTTTGCACCTGCCGCATGGAAAATTTCCAACTGCAGGTATACTACTATTTGGATGATTCTGCCAGATGTCTGAGACCACTATCTCTTATGCTTTGAGTTCTTCGAAGTCCTATATATGGTCTGTCACTACACCCTGGCACATCACTCAACAGATGCCAATGTTTATTTATAATAGATTGAATTTTGGAAGAAAGGGGAGTGTAGTCAAAAGCACAAGTCAATTGTTCTTCCCGCCTATCCTCACGATTCTGAAAAAGACATGTTCTGGCTACAGAATCAGCTTTATTAATAGCCTCATTTACCACTTGGGCTGGAAAACCCCATTTCCTAAAATCCTGTGCTAAGTTTCTTCTATCTCTCCTATAATCTCCTACCTCTGTTGAATTACGTTTCTTAACATCTGACTATAAGGCAGACTCCTCCGCAGATGTAGAGGGTGAAAGGAGCGATAATGGAGAAAGGAACTCTGATCTGAAGTCTTCCTGTAAAGATGTACTGCCAGTTGATTTGTAAATGTCTTGTAAATTGTTACATCTAAAAAAGGCAATTCAGATCTGTCACTTTTGCCTGTAAACTTGATTGTGGTATGTATCCCATTCATCCATTCCAACAGTGGACCAACCACTTGTTGATTTTTAACAATTAGGAATAAATTATCAATAAACCTAAAATATATTAGGACTTCATCAAGAAAAGGATCCCTAGAATTACAAATATGGTGTTTCTCAAGACCAGCCATAAATAAGTTGGCAACCGAAGGAGCCAGACTGGTCCCCATAGCCACCCCATGGATTTGTAAATAAAAGTCCTCATCAAACCTAAAAAAGTTCTTTTCAAAAATTATACCCACCAGTTCCATTAAGATAAGCATGATTATATGAATGAAATTAAGAGACAACTAGCTGATGAAATGACATATACTCCGTTGCATTCTGATCCCACCAAGCATGTGCAAAATATTATCAGAGTAGTTTTAACAGAAGCTGAATTACTTGGGGTTATTAACAACAACACTACAAGATTTTTATTTAATGACTCTTTTAGAACACCTGTAATTTATACTCTCCCAAAAATGCATAAGGGAACCTTGCCACCTCCAGGAAGACCTATTATTTCGGGTTCAAACTCAGTTTTGGAGCCTTTAGATAAGTTTGTTGGTTTTTATCTTAAGCCTTTTGTTGTTCAGATTCTGTCATAAAGGACACCAAAGATTTCATATCCAAGATTGAAGGTCTAAATGTCCCACAAGATGCTTGCATAGTTACTATGGATGTTACATCCTTATATACATCAATACCTTTGGATGAAGCACGAGCAGTAGTAGAAGAACATTTTTTGAATAGACATGATCAAATCCCTGCCACATATTTTGTAATGGAACTGGTGGATATAATTTTTGAAAACAACTTCAAGTATTTCAAGCTGGATTGGACATGATTAACAGCAAGCACTTTTGAACATCTATTCCTTGTACTTTATACCTTGTATTTTTGACAATATGCTATAATATATAATTACATGTAATAATGCGTGAAATTGAGGTGTTCAATTATTTATTACAATTTTGAAGTATTTCTCATTAATTTTTCATTATTTTTCCACAGTTTTTTGTTGTTGTTTGAGTCACTTTCAGTGGAACTCTAGGCAAACATTGTTCATGAGGGCACAAATGGTAATAGAAGACTGCAGAGTAGCTGTTTTCTACCTTCTAGCCTGCATGAAGGGATCAGTCTAATGACCTGCAGATGCAGAGGCAGACCTTAGCCAATGTAGATGGATGGATAGGAACAGAATTTCCCCCACAATTTTCTGAAGCCCTGACTGGCTCCCCTGCCATATTCCCAACTGGTTTATTGCCCTGTATAAACACCCTCCTGTGGACATTTTGCTTGAAGCTTGCTCTCAGTTTTCATTATTTTCAGGTACTTGAGCAGTCTGGCACATACTATGAACAGCTGGAGCAGTGACTAGGAGCAGAACACAGAGTGCCAAGGATGGGATGTTTCCATTGGATGGTTGATAGATAATCAACGGCAAGGTTTCCTGAGCAGATTATATTTGCCTATGACCTGCTGATCGCAGGAGGCTGTTGCTGGTTGGTAATATTTTATTATATGTCTGGGCATATGAACAGGCCAATGGGACTGGCTGAGGGGATTAGTTTCTAAGCAGGGTAGGATAGTACTCTGGTTGGAGCCATTATCTACTAGTGGTGTGCAAAAAACTGGTATTTTTCAGGTCTTGGTATATTGAACCTGGAAAACATTGGTATTTCCTGATATTCCTGAATCCCAGTACTGGTACAGAATTCAGATTCAAGAAATATTTGGGAAACTGATTTTTTCCCCAGCTTCAATGGTCACCATTGGGTAAAATGGAGAATTGATTTGGGGTTCTGGGGAAGCTGTTTTTTGAGGGAGCCACTAAATTTGCAGCATAGCATTTATATCTAGCTCTTGTCTTATGACCTGTTCCCTAAAACCCCAAGTAGAGTTTCCAGCTCTGCTTATTTTTATGCATTTTAATGCTGTTTTCCTACCCTTTCAGAGCACCCAAGATGGCACACATGAAAACATTTGAACAATTAACAACAATTGAACAATTAACAACATATAATAACAGCTTTTGGGGTATGCCAAATGAAACAAAAAAGTCTTCATTTGCTGGCAGAAAACGTCAGCAGAGGGAGATAGACGAATATCCTTGGGGAGGGAATTTCAAAGTTTTGGTGCCACGACCAAGAGGGTCGCCATCCATCTAGCCTCAAATGGCAGAGGTAAAAGAAGCTGGGCCTCTAAGAATGACCAGCGTAAACAGACTTGTCCATATGGGGAAAGCCCATATAATGATAACATTATCCTGAATTCTATCATTAATACCTAGCTGGCACACACATATTTAGGGGGATTACAGCTGTTAAGATTGTTGTTAACAAAATTCCTATGTTATGTATCTAGTCAACAAGCTGCAATAATTAGCCAAACAAGAAAATAATGTCTTGTTGAATGAGGTCAACTATAATTAAATATAATATGGTATTAAATATAAATATAATATATTGCTAGCAAACTCCATGAAAATGATGTGCAGATACAAAAAGATAACTCTGATATACTGGAATCAAAGATAAAACCAATGCCTCTGTATTTAATAGTATGTTGGTTTATGTGAAAACACAAGGATCCCAAAAACAACAAAGGGGGGGGGGGGAGATGATAGGTAAATAGCAATGCCTGGTATTAAACATGAATATGTATTAGACATATACGAAGTCTAGCAAAGCCATATTGATCAATCTGCCAACAGTATTCTCTGTGCATAGAAAAGTGAAAACCAAACAGAAAATTAAAAAAAAAAGCTAAAGATTTTTATTCTGCACGTTACACAGATAAACACAATTCAAAAGCACAAAGTCTTAACCAGGGATACACCATGATATGTTGTGCATATAGGTTATGGTTCAGAAGACTAGCTTATGGTTGTAACATACAGAACAAAATATTTCTGCATGTTTTCTGCATTCTACATTTTTTTAAAAAATGGTAGTACAGATTGACTAAAGTTGAGGTCAAGGTTAAACCATGCTACTGTTTTCATTGAAAAGCATGAACTTTTGTTGGAAAGCATGCACTTAAATAAAAGAAAGATCTTAAAACAAAGTTAAGAAATATTCAGATTACAGAGAAAAAAATTACCTGGGTATTTCTGGAAATGCTGCAAGGCAAATTTTAAATATCCATTTTAGTCAGCAAAAAACTGCAAAAGATATTTTGTATCAACACAAACCATCAATTTGTTTTCAGGGATATTCATGGCATGGACATTTTGTCTATTTCTTTAATAATCTCTTGTATCTTCATTACTGATACATAAATAATCAGTATGTCTAATTCTCAATGTGAATTTGCTTGCTTGTTTGCTCAATGTGAAGAATTACTGATACATAAATCATCAATATATCTAATGCTCAACATGGAGGCCTCTGCTCAGTGACAGAAAGGACTAGAGACTTTACTCTTTAAAAGAAAGATGAAATCCACATAACATGTTATTGTTCTAACAGCATATAACATGAAATTGATAATAAAAAATTGAAAAGTCCCAGTGTCCCAGGGTGGTGGTGGGGTGGCTGTTGCTGGGAGACTGGGGTACGGAAACTGTGGAAGAACCTATCACTTTGAAATCTTTTCAAGTAATTCTTAGAATGGAATTGTCCACTTGGCCTCTGAAAGACGTGGCAAGAATTCCCCCCATTAGGGGCTTCCTCCTCAGAGGACAAGTTCTTAGTAACTTCATAGATTTCCAGCATTGGTATGAACTTGGTCATAAGAACATAAGAGAAGCCATGTTGGATCAGGCCAATGGCCCATCCAGTCCAACACTCTGTGTCACACAGCGGCCAAAAAAAATTATATATACACACACACACACACACACACATATATATATATATATATATATATATATATATATACACACTGTGGCTAATAGCCACTGATGAACCTCTGCTCCATATTTTTATCTAACCCCCACTTGAATCTGTCTATGCTTATAGACCACCTCCTGTGGCAGGGAATTCCTAGTGAATTACCAGGGTAATTTTCATGGTTAAGAAGTCTCGAGTTGTTCAGGTTCAGTCATTTCTCTCCTGAGATTTCCCTTGTCTAATGAGGAATATGATGTTTCTGACTTCATAAACTGACAGTCATTGCCCTGTTGGACTCCCCACAGCTGTACAGTCTCCTGCGTGGCCTTGGTTGGCCAGTTTTTGCTGATATGATGGATCCTGTCCACTTCCCTCTCCCAGAGGCCAGATCAGGGATGTCAAACTTACAGCCCAGGGACCACACCTGTCTGCTCAGGGCTTTAATCAGGACCACTGGTCTTTTCTCCTCCCCTCCCCCTCCTGTCCTCAACCTTTGAAGCTCCCAGGCTGCTGAAGTTCCCAGCTCCTTCTGCCTTGTCTTTGCCAGCTTCAGCAGGAAGCTCTTCTGGGCTTGCAAAGCAGCAAAGAAAATGCAGAATGGATTTTCCATTAAGGTCTCTGTGTCCAGATAGATTACTCCCGGGCTGGGTCCAGACTGGTAGTTTGAGGCAACACAGGGATGGCTCCCAGACGGATTAAAAAATCAAGTCCAGACATGAAGATCTGGAGACCATCCCACTCCCGTACTCACTTCATCCACCAGTGCCATTGGAGTGTCTGAAAAAGCTACCACTTCCGAAGTGGTAGCAAATCGCCACGGTGTTTCCCTGCCGCGTTTCCTGGCTGTCTGAATGGCCAGGGAATGCCTGGGAAGTGCCACTCAAGTGCTTGAGCAGTCTGACCACTTTTCCAGAGCGTGCATGGCTTATCCCTGTGCTGGCAGCAGGCCATGCAGTCTGACCACCTCAGGGCTCTTTCCCCTCTGCCAGTTTACTTTGGGATGGAAGGCTACTACCCCAAGCTGCCGGTCTGGACCCAGCTCCAGACTAGTCTACCTGAGCCCAGAGACCTTAATGGAAAATTCATTCTGCATTTACCTTGCAACTTTGTCTGTGCTTCAGTGTATTTAAGTGGAATGGAGCTTTTTTCAGTTCGCAGCATTTTTATGGCAAATTGAAGCTGTTGCTTGCTGGAGTTGTACCCTTGGAAATACAGGGTTGATGCTTTGAACCAGCTTGTCTCTGCTGAATGGACCTGAGAACTAGTGCCTAGTGAGTTCTCTAACCTGGGAATCCACAGCCAAAGGGAGATATTACAGTGGAGAGCAAGCCTGTAGCTGCAGGGGGAGGCCTGGGGGGCCAGGCCCCTCTATTAAAATCCTCCTTCCTTATGTAGGGCCCCTCTGTTGGAGAGCCTCCAGGACCCTCAGAAAAGAGAGGGGAAAGAGAGCGCATGAGAGAGTAGAGAAAGAGAGAGTGCAAGATGAGAGAGGGGGGGCAGCAAGAGAGAGAAGCAGAGTGGCAGTGAGAGAGAGAGGGACAGTGAGAGAATGGCAGCAAGAGAGGGGGCAGTGAAAGAGAGAGTGGTAGCGAGAGAGGGGCAGTGAGAAAGAGCAGGAGAGAAGCAAGGAGAGATAGAGAGGGACAGTGAGAGAACTGTAGCAAGAGAGAGGGGGACAGTGATAGAGCAGGAGAACAACAGCCAGAGACAGACTGTGTGAGAGAGCTGGGGTATGATGGGCTGGCTGCTGGAGAGAAGCAGTCAAGCCCTGTGCCCCCCCCCCCCCACAAATTTTTTAGTTCCCAGGCCCCTCCACCCAAAATTTTCTGGCTACATAGCTGAGGAAGAGCCACTGCCAATCTGTATAGACCTGGAGACAGGGGGAGAAGCTTGCAATGCCCAGCCATTTCATGTTTTTGGTTCAATAGGTTTATTGGATTTCCAGGTACAGAGGGATGGAGGAGGGGAATGGAAGGAAAGGGAAGGGTACATGAATTTAAATTTTTTTTTGTAATATTCCTTCTTATATAATGCTCAGTTCATATCATCATTGGTGTCAATGATCTTATAATATTCACTGCAAACAGATATTCTCATTTAATAATATAATACAATAGTCCTTACTATCTCTTGAAGCTCCTACTAAGACTAAAATATAATTATATACAGCAAAAATTTTCATAAATTATCTTGATTGACTTATTTTGGAAGTTTATATATCACAACATAACCAGTTATATAATGGTTCCCAAATTTTCTTAGTTTCACAGAGATTTGCATCTCTCAGTCTGACTGATAGTGTATCTATTTCTGCAAATTCTAAAAGTTTAGATATTAGTTCCTCTTTTCTTGGTATTTCTTGAAGTTTCCAGTATTTGGCATATATTATACTAGCTGCAGTCACGGCATGTATTAAAAAAAGTCTAATTTGTATTTTCAGAATCTTTTGAAGTAGCTCTTGCACCATCTTCCAATAAGATTTGGTTCTGTCACATAACCACCAGATATGGTAAAAAGTTCTAATTGCATTTTTGCATTTCCAGCATTTGTTTGACATATTATGATACATTTTTGCTAGTTTGTCTGGAGTTAAGTGCCATCTATAAAACATCTTATATATATTTTCTTTTTAAGTTCATTGATCTGGTCATTTTTATATTACATTTCCACACTTTCTCCCAAACTTCTAAATCTATATTATGACCCAAGTTTTGGGCCCACTTGACCCTGCAGTCTTTAACTATCTCATCTTGTATCTTTAAATTTAAAAGAAGATTATAGAATTTTGTTATTAGCTTTGTTTTTGGTCCAAACACTATCTTGTCAAAAGGTGATTTATCTTTGGCAAAGCCAATCATTTTATCTTTTGCAAATCTAGATTTGATTTGTAGCTTCGTCCACTGGTCTAGTATAATCTCTTGTTGGCTTAGTTCATCATCTGTCTTTAATTCATCTAAGTCAGAAAGAAGAGAGTAATATCTCCATATTTTTGGAAGTCCACCAAATTCAGTTGCATAAATGCTTCTATGGGAGAGACCCACCTTGGAATTTGTTTGTATATTTGGGGCTTTAACCAACTCCAGACCTGAAGTAAAGAATGTCTTATTTCATGATTTTTGAAGCTTTTGTAGCTTTCTGGTTTCGCATACCAAAGAAACGCATGCCATCCCCGGTTCAGATCTGCACCTTCTAATAGTAATAATCTTTTATCTCGTAACAGAATCCAGTCTTGCAACCAAACCAGGGCTGATGCACTATAATAAGTTTGCCAGTCCGGGAGGGCCAGATCTCCTCTTTCTTTGGAGTCCTGTAGTATCTTGAGCCTTACTTTTGGCTTTTTATTTTGCCATATGAATTTAGACACCAGTTTATTCGACTCCTGAAAAAAAGGCCTAGAAAGTTTAACAGGGATCATTTGGAATAGGAAAAGAATTCCTGGTAGAATATTCATCTTGATTGTTGCAATTCTTCCCAATAGAGAATTTTGTAAATCTTTCCATTTCTCTGTCAGCTTTTATTTCTTTCAACAGTTTATTGTAATTTTCTGTTTTAACTGATCTGCATTTTGGAGAAATTTGAATGCCCCAAAATCTTACTTTTGACTCCCATTTAAAGCTTGATTTCTCTTCAAAGTCTTGAATCTGCCTTTCTGTCATGATCTTGGATATAAACTTTGTTTTTTGATAATTTATCTTCAAACCCGCCACTTCACCATATGTTTCAAATGAGCCTGCTTCGGCGGGGAGGGCAGGATATAAATAAAATAAAATAATAATTTTTTCTTTCATGGCCGCCACTGAGGATAATGGATCTTCTAACACCAATACCAATCATCCGCAAAAGCCAGTAATTTATAATCTTCACCTCTAATCCTTAGCCCTTTAATAGTTTCTTTTCTCATCTGGATATTTAGTATTTCTAATACTAAAATTAATAGCAACAGGGATAGAGGGCAACCTTGTCTTGTCCCTTTCTCAATCTTAATAGGGTCAGATAAATCACCATTCACAATAATTTTTGCTATTTGCTTCGCATATATCGCTCGGATTTGTCTAATAAAAGTTTCTCCACATTCCAACACTCCTAGTTGGCGTAGCATAAAGTCTCAGTTTACATTATCAAATGCTTTTTCTTCATCTAAAAAAAGTATTGACATTTGTTTGTCTGGGTGTTGTTGATAATATTCTAAGACATTCAAAATCATTCTTACATTTCTTCTCTTTTGTCTTCTCGGGAGAAAGGCAGATTGATCTTGATGTATCACTTCTTGGAGAACTCTTTTCATATGTTGGGCTAAAATGATTGCAAATATTTTGTAATCCACATTCAACAAAGAGATAGGTTGGTAGTTTTTCACCTCTCTAGGGTCAGTTCTTTCTTTGGGAATTAATGAAATGGTCGCTTCTCGCCATGTATCTGGTATTTCCCCCTTTTCGCCTATACACTCCAGTAATTGTTTGTAAGGTAGTTATAATACTTCCTCAAATTTCTTATAATACTCAGCTGGAATCCCATCTGGGCCTGGTGTCTTCCTATTTTTTTGCATCTCTATCTTCGCTCCTATTTCCTGCATAGTTATAGGATCATTTAGGATATGTCCTTGATCTTCAAGAGTTTTAAGCATGTGTATATTTTAAGTTTAAAAAGATCTTTAATTGTGTTTGTCTGTATCCTTTATAAAGTTTATATCTTCACTACCTGGAATTACATTTTATTTATTTATTTTTTAATACAAACTTTATTATTTTTCAAAGAAAAAAACAATTACAAGTAAAAATAAGTTGTTCCTTAAGAGCCTATCAATACAATAACAACAATTATAATTATACTCACAGAATTCAAAAGAAGATCAAGTTATGACACATTGCATTGCTAGGGATGATATTTTGCTCACTCAGGTTACCACTCGGTACCATATCTTTATGACCTTCTTTTTGTACAATGTCGGGGGCATATCTTTATTTGAATAGGCCAATTTATTAAGAATGAAGTGGTCCCAGATCTTATTTCTCCATGTTGTTAGAGTTGGTGTACAATTAGATTTCCAATTAAATGCCAAAAGTGTTTTTGCTATTGCTAATAAGATTGAAATAATTTCCCATTTAGTTTTAGGTACTGCCGATTGAGACCAATTCTCCAAAAGAAGCACCTCAGGATTATAAGGTAAGTGAAGCTTTAGTATAGCGTTAATTTCTGCTACTATCATTTTCCAGTAGTTTTGTATGCTTGGACACAACCACCATAGATGGAAATAGTTAGCTATTTGCCTGCATTGCTTAGGGCAGTTAGGGTTGTTCCCAGTTTTAACTCTATACATCACCGCAGGAGAGAAATACCATCGTGCTATGATTTTATACATTTGCAATCTTACTGTAAAGATCTTAGAAGTATTGCCTAGTGACGACCAAATGCCATCCCATTCCTCTTTGAGAATCTCCCTGTTGAGGTCTAGAGCCCACTGCTTTTGGTATAATGTGTATTCATCTTCTTCTGCTTCATTTAACAATGTATACAAAAACTTAGAGCTACCTGGTTCTCTTTGCCCGCGTATAGCAATATTTTTAAAGAGGTTAAGTCTCTAGAAAGTGCATGCTTCAAATGCTCATTCTCTAAGCAGTGTCATAATTGCAAATAATGAAACCATTGAACCTTTAGATTTAGTTTCTGTTCTAAGGTTTTTTTTCCCATCACAGTGCCTTTGTCCCAAAGGTGTTTTATGCAAGTAAAGCTGGCCTCTTTCCATTTGCTAAACACGGTTGGATATGACCCTGGAGGGAACCATTGTTGGTTTGTGAGAGAAGATAGCAGGGAGATAGATGGGGCCAGAATATTTTGTCTTGCATACCATAAACGTAGTGATTGGTCTAAGAAGCTAATGTGTTTCTTAACTCTTGTCTTCATTATTTTAGGATTCCAAAGCATGTCATATAATGTGGCACTGCTTATTGGATATGCTTCTATCAAAAACCATTCGAGCTGGTTTTTTATTGTGGCTGTTTTAATCAGGGAGTCTATGTTAATTGCCTCATAATGAAGTTTCAGGTTTGGCATGTCCACCCCTGGTGGACAGTCTGGTAAATGTTTTTTATATTTTGATCCTTGTTTTTTTTTGTAAGCCCCCCAAAAATTTACTTTGCAACCTTTGAATGTTTTGGCTGAAATTGCTATAGGCAGTGTTTGAGATAAAAAGATAAATTTTGGTAGTTTAAGGAACTTTAGAGTGTGCAGCCCAATTGCTTTAAGCCCAATTGTTTATCTTAGAATTATATTTGTTGAGAGTATTTTCTACTTCTTTGTACAATTTTTCAAAATTGGCTTTAAATAACTCTGATAATTTATTCGGGATATATATCCCTAAATATCTCCAGGGTTTATTGGGCAAATTATATTTATATTTATTAGTTAAAGATGAAGAAGAAGATGAAGAAGACATTGGATTTATATCCCGCCCTCCACTCCGAAGAGTCTCAGAGCGGCTCACAATCTCCTTTACCTTCCTCCCTCACAAGAGACACCCTGTGAGGTGGGCGGGGCTGGAGAGGGCTCTCACAGCAGCTGCCCTTTCAAGGACAACCTCTGCCAGAGCTATGGCTGACCCAAGGCCTCTCCTGCAGGTGCAAGTGGAGGAGTGGGGAATCAAACCCGGTTCTCCCAGATAAGAGTCCGCACACTTAACCACTACACCAAACTGGCTCTTAAAGAGTGTACCACCTCCTGTGAGATATTAATTGGGTGGATGATAGTTTTTTGGTTGTTGAATGAAAGTCCTGAAATTGCGCTGAATTTTTGCACCACTTTCTCCAAGGTTAGTAAGGAGCCTAAAGGGTTTTTTATGTAGAGAATCACATCATCGGTATATAATGCCATTTTATAGATTCTGTTCCCCATCTCTATGCCTTGAATTCCTTCATTTTGTCTAATTGCTATGGCCGTTGGTTCTATAGCTAAAATAAAAAGTAAAGGGGATAGGGGGCATCCTTGACGAATGCCCCTTTGTAAAGAAAAAGGTTCAGTTAGGGAGCCATTTATTCTAAGTTTTGCAGAAGGGTTTGCGTATAAGGTTGTGATTGAGTTCTAGAAATTACTACCAAACCCCATATTTTGAATTAATAGTTTCAAATAAGTAATGTTTACACTGTCAAATGCTTTATTCATCATATCCAGTGCCATAATTAAAGCTTCCTTCTTATTTTGTTCACAATGAGCTATAAGACTGAGGGGCTTCCTAATGTTGTTGGCTATATTGTGCTTAGGTTTGGTCACTCTGGATGTAGTGTGGTTAAAAAATATTTTAGCCAAGATCTGTGTGAAGATTTTTTCATTGCAATTGGTCTGTAAGAGGCCGCTTGCTGTGGATCTTTCTCAGGCTTTGGAAGAAGCACAATTTTGGAATTTGACCATGTGTCTGGCATCTTACCTAGTTGGAAGATTTCTTTGCATACTAATTCATAGGGTTTGACTAACTCATCTTCAAAGGCCTTAAAAAATTCAGATGGGAAGCCATCAGTGCCAGAGGCAGTATTATTTTTCAATTGTGCAATTGCTTCTCTTATCTCCTGTTCTGTGATTGGGTTTTCCATTTGCTCCATATGCTGTTGAGACAATTTAGGGATGGTCTCATGTTGGGAGAAGTATTTAATCCTCATTAATATTTTGTGCAGCATATAGTGACTTGTAATATTTTTTGAGTTCTTGTTTAATCAAATTATTT
Organism: Heteronotia binoei; assembly: GCF_032191835.1. NCBI lineage: Eukaryota > Metazoa > Chordata > Lepidosauria > Squamata > Gekkonidae > Heteronotia > Heteronotia binoei. Next base: position 165,613,574 of record NC_083223.1, on the reverse strand, counting down.
TCAGTGATAGTTTTCCCATCTTTGTTTTTCAAGGAATATATCATTTTGGCTGGGGTTTTTTTTTGTTTGTTTTGACCTTCCATACCAATAGTTTAATTGTTTTTGGGGACTTCACCCAGTATGCCTGCTTAGTGTACAGAAGATCTTTATATATTTTTGATGTAGCTAAGGCCTCTAATGTTTTCCTTTCAGTCATCAATTTTTGGTATACTTTTTTGCTTCCTGTTTGCTTATTTTTTCTAAATTAGATATTTTATCTTGAAACATCTTAATTTGTTGATCTTTCTCTTTTTTTTAGGACAGAAGCAATAGAAATTAACTGCCCTCTAATGATGGCCTTCATTGCTTCCCAAGTGTTGCAGGTTGAAGTGTCCTGGATTTTATTTTCTTGAAAATAAAATTTTATGTTTTTTTTCAATTTGCTCTTTGATGTCCTGTCTTAATAAAAGTGAAGTATTTAATCTCCACTTGTATTCTGGGTTTTTTTTATTCCCTACTGAGTAGTTTGCATGAAATAGGGGAGTGGTCAGACCATGTTTTGCATTCTATCTCTAATGTCTGTACACTCTCCAGTAGTGGTGAAGATGTAAAAAAAAAAAATCAATGCGAGTGTGTTATGGCATGGGGAGTAATATGTGTAATCTCTTTCACCTTTATGTTGTATCCTCCATACATCATGGAGCCCATGTTTTTCTAGTATGTGAAACAGGTTTGTCTTTTTGCCTTGCCTGACCCCTGTTTTTTTCAAATTTGGATTTGTCCCAGTATTTATTCATTATATAATTGAAATCTCCCCCTATCAGGAGTTCTTGCTGAAATGCCTGAAGTTGTGTTAACATATCTTGGATAAATGTCAATTGATTGCTGTTAGGAGCATATACTGATCCAATTGTTAGTGTTTTCCCATCTAGCTTTCCTTTTATAAAATTAAACCTTCTGTGCTCATCCTTCCATTTTGCTTCCTACTCAAATTTTACTGTTTTGGCAAGTAAAACAGCTGTACCCCTAGCTTTAGACGAGCCTGGAGAGGAAAATTGCTCCGAGTACCAATTAGAAGCTAAAAATGGGATAGACTAATTTCTATGATGTGTTTCTTGAAGTAGCAAGATTTGGGGCTTAACTTTTAAGATATGGCTAGTTGCCCTCTTTTTTTGATGTGATTGTTAAGCCCGCTAACGTTCCATGACCATACAAAATGCATTTTAAGCTATACACACCAAATTTAATAGCTATATAGGTTCTCAGATCCCAGGTTCTCCCCCAAGACTTTAATGCTTGTAGTTGTTATGCTAAGTGTAGTGCCTTATCAATCACCCAAGAATATATTTGGGTCCCCAACTGTTACAATTCAACTAACATTAAAATTAAATAAAACCTAACCCCCCACCTAAACTAAAACAAAAACCAAACACAATTACTGGTCTTTCCTGTGACCCACACAGTTGCACCACTGCTATTTGCCAATCAACTTGGAACAAGAACCCTCTTCTTCCCCTGCCCTCCCTCCCTGTCTGCATGCATTCAAACAATAGCATTATTTTTAGTCTCCACTGTATCATTTACCCTAGAGTCTTCATTCTAGTCCTCATGATCCATAGTCCAATTGACATTCGAATGAAGTTCTTATTCTTGTTGCTTTTCCAGAGTGTCCAACAGTGACAGCTTTCTTTCTGCTGATTTTTTTACTAGTGTCCATAGGTAAGTCCAGTCCTAAGGCTTGTAGCATTTTTGTTCCAGATTCTTCGTCCAGTGCATATAAAGTAGATCCATTCCTGTTTACCATGATTTTGCCAGAGGTGACCCAGCGATAAGGAATGCGTTCCTCACAGAGTCTAGTTGTCGTTGGATTAAGTTTTTGTCGAATAATTAGCGCTTCAGAAGGTAGATCCGGGTATACTTGAATCCTCAAGTCCTGAAAAGTGAGGTATCCTAGTTCTTTAGCTTTGGTTAACACCATTCTTGCTTGCCTTATGTCAGCGAATGAGACTAGGACGTCCCTGGGCTGGCGTCTATTGACTTTGCTTGAATTGCCACTACGATGTGCCTTTAACGAAACGGTATAAACTCTCTTTAAAATGAAGGATAGTAGCCAGCCAAACGCTCATGTCTTGAAGAAGTGTTGAGGCTTCATTAGGATTTTCCTCTAAATTTGAGGTTTTGGAGTCTTACTTGGGTCTCCAGCTGTAGAACTCTGTCCTGGAGGGTCTGGATATCTGTTTTTATTTTTTGGTTGTCAGCCTGCCTGTTAGGGTCTGGGTATCTGCCTGTTACCTCTGCTGTGAGGTCTGTTTTTTTTAAAGCTGCTGAAAGATCCACTATTTGTTCTGAGAGTGGCTGAATGAGTTCTTTTAATTTGCAGTCCATTTTGTCCAAAATTGTTTTCTCCGTGTCCTGTAGGGCTTTTTAAAACATGTTTTGAATGGTTGAGGCTGTGATTGCCTCGTCTGGGTTTTGGTCGCCATTTTTTTTTTTTTTTTTGCACTGGCTGCAGCGTTTCTTTCTCTCGACGCTCGATTTTCAGCGTTTAAGCGTGCTCTGGTTTGGGTTTGTTGTTCTAACGTTAGCTTTTTTCATGTCTTTTTTAGGAGTTGCTTTTTGTGAAGAGGTGCCAATTTTAGCGGTTTCAGGGAGGTAAGGCAGAGCTGCAGGATTAGGCGTCCACCATTTCCCTTGCGACGCTTCGCCCCCCGGAATTACATTTTATGACACATGACCAGGCCCCACAAAGTCCCATTTATGTCAGATCTGACCCATGTAACAAATGAGTTTGGCACCCCCCTGGGATAGATTTCCCCTCCCTTTTTTTGTCCCTTCACTAATTGAGTAGCCTTGGTAACGCATTTTTTTCCTGTGGAAGAAACTTTGACTGTTCCACCCTGTGCCAGTAATATATGTTGGCTATTTGCTCAGTCCAGGAGGGGGAAAATGGAAATTATCTAATGGGATTGTGTGTGGAATCGCCAGGAGATTCCAGAGGCTCTGACTGTTGGAGATCTTTTTTGACAGCACTAGTGGCAAACTATGCTTATTTTTTAGGGTGAGAGTGCTGTAACTTGCCTAAGGTCATCCAGCTAGCTTCAAGTGGGGAAATGGGGACTTGAACCTGGTTCTCCAGATTAAAGTCCACTATTCTTTACCACTACACTAAACTGGCTTTCAGCGCAGGAACCCAAGGAAAGGGTTAGGATCATCCCTTAACCCTTGAAAATGGCACTTAAGATGCTTTTAAAATTCAAACATAACAAAAGATTTTATTTAACATGAAGAGAAAAGATCAGGTGAAATCAGGGGTTGAAATTACTGACATAAAAACAGTATCTGCACAGACTTTTGTTCTTCTATAACAGGCTAATGAGAGGTTCTTGAATTATTCAGTTACTTAGATTTTTATACTGAGAGGTTTTTGTTCCAGTGTTTTCCCAAACACTCTAATACACTTTATTTGTATAATCAACAACTCTTTTGGTGCCCAGAAGCCTGGTACCTTCTTTTCAGTACCCAAACCCCTTTGCTTGGAACACTAGTACACTTCTTGAGTTGTTAACAAACATGTAGGGCTGTGTTTCAGTATGAAACTCCTTTGCATGTGGAAAGTCCATGCCCCATCTCTGCTGTTGTCACTAGTGCATTCAATCTGCTGGTTCTGTGCTGCAGTTCCTGCAGAAAGCCCCCATCCCAATTTTTAAATCTGAGACATTCTCTAATTTGAACTAAGGCCCTGTGCATTGCACTACCATTGCCAAAGTAGCACTTCATATGCTGGACAACTATGTTCCTTGCAAGCTACCACTGCCACAGTGGCACTTGGTCTGCTGGGCATCTATATTCCTTGCAAGCTAGCATCCTCAGCACAGTTGACTTGACTGCATAGATTTCTGTAGGGGAATCTGACTGCTGCCTGGGGTAGGTTTTCCCGTCATAGATGATGCCCCTAAAGTTGAACCCCCTGGTTCAATTCTTTTGGGGGTTGCGGGTTCTATGGGGGAGAGGCATCAGAAGCAGCCCTGCAAATTTGGTGCCTCTCACTAAAACCTCTTCCCACCCAGAGGTTCTTGAATTATTCTGACTGCTTTTTCCCCATCATAAGGATGCCCCTAGAATTGGACCCCCTGGTTCAATCTTTTTGAAACTTGGGGGTTCTGTGAGGAAGAGCTGCCCTGCAAATTTGGAGCCTCTACTACAAAACCCTTCCCCCAGCAGGAATTCATCATACCCTATTTTTCCATTGACTTTAATGGCCCATAGGGTATAATGGAGCTGAATAGCTGCCAAATTTTGGCAGCTATTTGCAGCTGCTGTATTCAGCAGCTGAATCAGATCAGAGAACCTGATTCAGCTCTATACAGCCAGAATACAGCCAAATCAGCTGTTTTTCAGGGTTTGTATTTGGTTCAGCTGAACCGAATACACACACCTAGTCTGAACTTCTCAGGAGCTTCTGGTATGAGAGAATAAAACTTAGCTAAAAGCTTTAGCTTTAAGTTTTGCTGGCTGTTCCCATTCGGTTTTCAGCACTGAGTAAAAACGCACCTGGTAAAGGAACCAAGGTGGGTTTAGTCCCTGACTTTGGCAATGATTTTATCAGAGCCCTTGAGAAATGCAGGGTCCTCATCTATTCTCTCCTTTGGGGTATAAGAGAATTCCATGGTTCTCAAGACTTTTGATAAAAGTGTAATATACAGCTCTTGGGGCAATAGCCTGACTAGGCTAGTAGCTACAATCTCCACCTCTTCCTCAGATAATTCACCCTCTTCTTTAACAGAAGAGGAGGCTGAGGACTCAGAACCCCCTTCTTGATCAATTAACAGAGGATTGTGATTTTGGGGGACCAAAAGAGGAATTTGACAGTTTTACATGTTGAGTCCTCCATGTTGAATCCCTGGTCTGCCACTGAAAATGAAAGTAGTCCCTCAGCATATTGTAGTTAAATCTCTCTAAGATGCAGGATTTGATTCAGTATAAAACAGCTCCTAAGATAGCTGCCCTTCCTGCCCTTTTTTCCTGCCTTCCAGCCTGAGGGAAACAAAGGGACCTTACTACCCAGGGAACATACAAGCCTCTGACTCCCGACCACACAAGAGGAAAGGGTGGGGGGGAATTTTTCTTGGCCATTTGCCTACCAGGTTCCCTTTACAAATGAGTCAAAACCGAGGCCAAGATAGAAGGAAAGGGAAAACACTAGATAGGTGCCCAGGGCACAATCCTACCTTAATCACAGGGTGCAACCAGCTTGGAACTCCACTGGCTCTGAATAAATCATCTATGCTGGGAGTGAAGAGGCCTTCAGTTTTCTGGGCTAGCACCTGGGTGATGCTGCTGTAGTGACTGCTGCTGAATCTACCACTCCCCTATGTGTCCCTGCAAGAGTAGGATCACAAAGCCAGGAGGGACACTGGAGGTGAGAGTGCGTCAGTGAAGGTCTGAGACTGACCAGGAATCAACCTGCAGTCTTGGTAGTGAGGGTACCATGTGGCCAGAGAGGCTTGGGTAGCTAGATACCTTCCTGCCTGGTTCCCTGGTTGCCTCACTTTCTTCTTATCAGGATCTTTGAGTTCAGCAGAGTGTGGCTTTATCATTGGGCATTTTCGCACTGACCTTCAAGTGGTGCGACCACCCTCCTCACGCCGGCGGATCTGCAGGGATTTCGCACCAGAAGCGCCGGCACACCCAAAAGAGCCGGCGACTTCCGTCGCGAAACCAGCTCAAACGTTTTCCTGCTTCTTGGCGGTTTCCGTTTGAGCTGGTTTCGCGACGGAAGTCGCCGGCTCTTTTGGGTGCGCCGGCGCTTTTGGGTGCGCCGGCGCTTTTGGGTGCGCCGGCGCTTCTGGTGCGAAATCCCTGCAGATCCGCCGGCGTGAGGAGGGTGGTCGCACCACTTGAAGGTCAGTGCGAAAACGCCCATTATTATTAGCCCTGGTAGGTGAGTCAATATAGCAAGCAACAGTTCAACGACACTCTGTGCTTAACTATATACAATTTATTTACATAATTTACATCCACCAGCAAGGTGCTTCACCAAGCAAACCATCTAGAGTAGAAGGATACATTGCACAGTACAGCACTGCTTATATACATATATTACATAGGATATGCACCAAAGGGTTACAAGTGCTGAGTCATTGTGCACTGGACATTCAATCTTTGCACTTTTTACCAAATGCCAGTCAGAACTGGTTTCACCTTCTTGAGACCTGGTAAGCACTGAAGTCATATTTGACACTGACTGTCAGTTAGATCAGCATGATCTCAGGAGTCACTAGCCTAATGCCTTATTGAGCATTTGTATATGCTGACACAAAACTCAAGTCGACTTGTCCTGCTTTGAGGGCAGGGCTGATAAGACTAGGAAACCAGGGGATAAGTCCCTCTCCTTCAGCATCAAGTCTAAGTTGGCCCTGTCCTTAGAGAGGAGGAGCTGTGTTCCCAGTAGTGAGGACTGACACACTACCAGGACTACCGGAGAAAAATATATAGCAATTAATAACATTATTACATCTGTTTTACATTTATAAAGCCCACAAAATGGGAAAACTGCACGTTTAGTTTCCACAATTATCAAATCGTAGGGCATATTATATGTATTATATAATTCCATTAGTGTCAATTAATGAATGACTGAATGGTCATCCAATACACAAGGAACTATTTTTTTTAATTTTTTTAAATTTAATTTAATTTATATCCTGCCCTCCCCGCCGGAGGGCGGCTCACAACATAAAAATCCACAATAGTAAAATAGTAAAATATACCAGTTATAAAATAATCCATTCAATAAAATTATACATTCAGAATTAAAACCAGCATTACATATCGTTTGGTGCTAAGATCTAAGTATTATTCCATTTTTCAGTGTGACGGCATTCCATCTGTGCTGTAGGCACCATGTTAAAGGCCAGCTTGAAGAGGATGGTTTTGCAGGCCCTGCGGAATTGGCCAAGATCCTGCAAGGCCCGGATTTCTTCTGGTAGCTGGTTCCACCAGTGCGGGGCGACAATCGAAAAGGCCCTTCCCTTGGTGACTTTCAGTTTGGCCTCCTTCAGCCCGGGGATTACCAGTAAGTTTTGAGAGCCAAATCGAAGTACCCTCTGGGAAATGTATGGGGAGAGACAGTCCCTAAGGTAGACAGGTCCTCGACCATATAGGACTTTATAGGTAATAACCAGCACCTTGTAACGAATCTGGTACACTATTGGTAGCCAGTGCAATTCCTGCAGCCCCGGCTGTATGTGCTCCTACTTAGGGAGCCCCAATAACAGCCTAGCTGCTGTGTTCTGCAGTAGCTGTAGTTTCTGGGTTCGGCACAGGGGCAGCCCCATGTAGAGGGCATTACAGTAGTCCAGCCTCGAGGTGATCGTTGCACGGATCACTGTTGCCAGGTTGTCGCAAACCAGGAAGGGGACCAACTGCCTCAGCCGCCTAAGATGAAAGAAAGAGGATTTAGCAGTGGCTGCTATCTGGGCCTCCATTGTCAGAGCAGGCTCCAGTAGTACCCCCAAACTCTTGACCTTGTGTGCCACTTTCAGTGGTTCACCGTCAAGCGCTGGTAGGGGAATTCCCCTTCCTGGACTGCCCCGATCCAGGCAAAGGACCTCTGTCTTCACTGGATTCAACTTCAACCTACTCAGTCTGAGCCACCGCGCCACAGCCTCCAGCGCCAGATGTAGATTTTCTGGGACACAGTCAGGCCGTCCGTCCGTCCATCAGTAAATACAGCTGGGTGTCATCAGCATATTGGTGACAGCCCAACCCATACCTCCGGGCAATCTGGGCAAGGGGGCGCATGTAGATGTTGAACAACATCGGGGAGAGAACCGCCCCGTGGCACCCCACAATTAAGTGGGTGCCTCCAGGACAGTTCTCACCCAATTGCCATCCTTTGTCCCTGACCATCAAGGAAAGAGGAAAGCCATTTCAAGGCCAACCCCTGAATCCCCGTGTCGGCGAGGCAGCAACCAATGATCGACCGTATCGAACACAGCCGATAGGTCTAACAACATCAGCACTGCCAAGCCGCCTTGATCCAGATGTCGCGGGAGGTCATCCATCAGGGCTACCAGCACTGTCTCCCTCCCATGACCTGGGCAGAAGCTGGACTTTCCTTTGCAAAAACCATGCTGATCTTCCCTCAGCAGGCTTTGTTCCTTTATGTGCCTAACAATTCTATCTTTGAATAGTTTCTATTAATTTGCCTAGGAAAGACATTAGACTGACTGCTCTGTAATTCTCTAGTTCCTTTCTGGATCCCTTTTTAAAAATTTGTGTAACATTTGCTACTTTCCAGTCTTCTGGTACGGTATCTATTTTTATTTGCCAGTGTTAGCCTGAAGAACAGCAGTTCCTGTGAGTAAAGCCCCAGTGAGATCACAAAAATGTATGCTTGCAAACTCTGCATTTTGTCTGCTTTGTTTGTGTTCATTTTCATTTACTAGAATTGCAGCTATTGCGGGATGAGGAAATGACTATTCAGGTGAACTGCACTGCTGTATTTTTATGTATTTATTTTGGAAATGGGAAAGTCTCCTGGCTCTGCCTCAAAGTCTCTTGGCTCCACCCCCAAAGTCCCCAGATATTTTCTGAATTAGACTTGGCAACCCTATTCCCTCCCTTTCTGAGTAACAGTAAAATTACAGTAGTCTAGGTTATTAAAATTAAAATCCTTGCTTCCTAAAGACAGGAGAAACCTTAAGAAAATATATCACACATGAAACTAAACAATTTCAGTTACACAAATAATTAAAATGAAACTGGTTAACTGTATTTTAAACTTAAATCATCATAGCCATTATGCTTTTATTTTATTTTTGTTATACAGATCTAATTTCTAAACATTACTTATTCATACATTAAATTTAAATTGCATTGAGAAATATAAACATTTTTCTACTAGAGCATGAACAGTCCAAAATAAGTGAATGTAGGAGTTTGGCCTCAGACACAAAAAGGAACTGCACATGATTACATATACTTTTCCCACTATATTATATTAAATTTTCATACCTTTGATTAGTTGGCTGGACGTACCACAAAAAACAGTTTAACTCAACATTGATAGTTAAGTAGCGCTCCATATCCTCAAATGTCTACAAAGGATTTAAAAAATCTATTTCATTTTGTCAACAGACTACCTGATACAAAGAACAATGTAAATTCTATGACTCTAAGTAATGTTACACATTTTACTCAAATGATTATATTATATCTGTTGGAATTTGGAAACTAAACAGAAAGAGTTTAAACAAGGAAGGGATACCTGCAATGACTCCATTGACGGCTCTACCAGCACAGTTTTTGCTTGTCTGGCTGGCTGCTCTATTTTTTTAATGGTTTCCTAGTTATGACCTCCACATAACTTTCCTTTCTAACTTTGCCACATCAGAAAATGCAGGGGAAAGTGCAGACTAATTGATTTTGAGGAGTATGATGACAGAACAAGGACCAGTGACTTGGCTGGCTATCAAACCTTACCAGCAGAAAGCAGCCTTGGACTTGTCATCACATAGCTTTCCTTTGCCTCTCAGTTTGCAAATCTAACTGCACCAAATTTCTCCTCCTATCTAGAAAGTGAGGTAGAACTACAGATACATCAACCGGAACTCACAGTTAGTAACAGCTAGATCAGACAGCAGAAGATTGTGCACATATTAAAATTGATAGTAAAGAGTTAAATAGAACCTGATTATGGGATGGAGCAAAACTACCCCCAGACGGCTCTGTTAGTTATTTTCATTTTCTGTTAGTCTGAAAACACTGGTTGAAATATAGCAGATTGTTACAATCAGCAACTTCCTTGATTTATACCATTGCCCCAGTGAGATCACAAAAGTGTGGGCTTGCAAACTGTTTGTTTGGAAAAGAATTCATTGTTTATTTTGGCTGTGTGAGAGTGTGTGCGTCTCCCTCAATGAAGTCATACTTGAAAATACTACAAAGTCTGACAAGGGACTTGTGGGGGTATGACAAATTACAATTTCATTCAGTGGAAGTGCAGCTGCTGAGGATCCCTTTGAAGGCAAAAAAGAAGCCAAGGAAATGAATACTGTATTCAGAGGAACTGCAGTGCTGTTTTTTGTATTTATGTCTTTCTCCATCCTACTGTAGACCTTTAACTACCCCTGAATGCTCCTGGAGGTACCCTACCCCAGAAGAGCATTGGGGGGATCATTTTGTATTGCAGTGAAAAGTGAATAAATGTCATTATGCTAATGGAAATGCCTTCTGTTAGTGGAGATTTACAATAATATCCAACAAAAAATGGGGAGGGGGTTTATATTTGCAATATTTATATTTTGTCATATCTGAATATACCTTGCTAATATAAGAAAGTAAAATGCATTATATGCAATTTACAAGAAAATCCTAAGGAAGTCCCACTTAATTCCATGGGATTTACATTCAGGTTACATTCTGAGCACAGACCTCCTAAAGTACACTTGACCCATAGGACCCAGGTGCTTAAAAAGATTTTTAAACATGTAATTAAGCCCTATATTACAAATCTAAACCTGTTAATTTACCATATCACAGGTAAATTGGAAGAATATGAAACCACTTAGAGGATCTGAGAATTGTACATTATCTGTAGAAAAGTCTACAGTATAAATTAACTGCAATTGCTTAGTGCTATAATTATTGATCTATCTAATTCTGAATGTGGCCAAATTTGTGGATATTAGAGACTGGAGCTATGAACAAACAGGTTAGCAGAAAAATCTTAAATCTTAAAGGGGGGTGGTTAACTCCTTTAATGATGAAATGAATGCCTGAAGCTTTAAGAAACAGATGCCCTCAGTAGCTATTGCTAGGCAACTCCAAGAGTATTGTCAAGTTTCAAACACTGGTTTCTGTCAGTAAAAGATGGGGGAGGGGCAGAGCCCTTTCTAGGGCTGTATTGTGTCTGGGGTTTTGTGCACTCCTGCAGTAGCTCATTGGAGCCAGCAACTGAACTTGAGACTATATGGACAATGGGAAATAGGATCCTAGTTCCTGCATTTCCCTGAGCAATCGCGGGTTCCCTAGCTGATTCAAACTGGCCTATAGCATGCCAGTGTGGGAACACGAGGTGTATATAGTTGGCCCCATTGGCCCCTTAGCCCTCAGTTCAGTTCATGCCTAATATGCTGTTATCACAATAAAGAGCTGTGTTCACCATGCAATGAACCTCATTGTGCATCGAACCCAGTATTTAACAGGCTGTTTTGGTCTCTGAGGGAGAAATCATAGGGGCCAGACCAGGTGTCAAGATCTGTGCTGTGAAACAGAGGCCTAGTGGGCCAAAGGAGCCTGTGAGGCCTGTGTCACAATAGGGAGAGACAGCCTACAATCAGTGTTCCCTCTAAGCTGAGTTAGCATGAACTAGCTCACAGATTTTTAGGCTCCAACTCACACATTTTTGTTTTTGCTCTGGAAGGATGACCCCAGAGCACAATAATTAATGCAGTAGCTCACAATTTTAACACCAGTAGCTCACAAAGTAGAATTTTTGCTCACAAGCCTCTTCAGCTTTGAAGGACCTTTCCCTACAGTCCCCAGAATGCTTGGCACTGGTTTTAGCCAATTGTCCAAGTAGGCTCTGAGGAGAATTGCTTAAAAGCTCTCTCAGGAGACAAATGCTGTTCTTTTCTCCAGAGAGATCAAGAAGAAGAAGAAGATTATGGCTGCTGTTTAGGAGGAAGACCCTCACTCTGAGGGAGAGAGTGAGCAGGCTGAGGCCTGGTGGCCTAAGAGACTAGGAACAGTTAAGTCTAGTCGTGTTAGGGACTTTAAGTTTATTTTCCTTCACTCATGTTACTATTTATAAAGCACCTTATCTGTTCACTTGCCCTTACTGATTTTTCTGTTTAAAATGAACCTTTTTGTTGTTCTTTGTTACACTGCCTGGTCTACGTGCTGGCCAAAGCAAGAGAGATCTGAAGGGCTTGGGAGGGTACGCTGGGCTTTCCCAAGGGACCCTAATTCTAGAGTGGTGACAGCATCAGGTGGCACTCCTATCTAGGTCATGACACCAGGCAACAACCACCAGGCAGCTTGATACCTCATGGCTTGCACAACTTACCCACAACTGGCTGTGTATGAAGGAGAACCCCTGAATAATTAATTCATACCCCCAATAATAATATTTGTCATATTGAGTAAAAATATGCTTTGTCTTCAAACAAAGGGGTCTGTTGTAAAACTGCTATTAGAAACTGACTATACCGCCCAATGGGTGTGAGCTCCAGCTTTAAGATTAGATAAGGGAACAGCCTCCTACAGGTGACTTGCTATAGATAGATAAGTAAGGAAACTTCGTCATGGAAATTTTACCAGGGGGAATTCTGTGAAGGCGGGACCTTTGAAATCAGATAAGCTTGTGTGCCTGCCTGCTTGTTTTCTGTGTGAATAAAACGGTCTGTATATAAAATGATTTTAACTCAGTCATTTTGGGAGCCCATGCCCGACTGGGTTCTGCTTATGGTATCATAAAGTAAACCTCACTTCAAACCAGTAAGTCTGTGTGGACTTCGTTATTTCTCTGCTTCATGTAGTACTATTCCACAGAAACCACTTTACCAAAGCCATTGTTGTGTAGTGGTTAGAGCTTCAGACAACTATCTGAGAGAACCAGGTTCAAATTGCTACTCTACTGTAGAAGCTCACAAATACTCAGGCTAACCTACCTTACTGTGTTGTTATGAGTATAAAAAAGAGGATAGGAAAATGAAGTAAACTGGTTTGGTTCCCCACTGTGGAGAAAGAGGAGATATAACAAAGTAAATAATAAATATAGCTTAGATGGGGGCAGATAGAAGGCAGGCAGATGGATGGATGAGGAGTGAAGGTGGCAAGGAAAGAATAAAGCGTTTGGGGGTTGCAAGAAAAGAAAAATAAAGGTACATGGGGAAATGAGGTGCTCCCCTGAAAGCCCAGCACCAACTGGCCCATGGTTTTGTTGAAGTTATAGGGTAATGGGGAGAGAAAACTGAAGATAGGGGACAGATACAAGGTAGGTTGGCAGGACAGAATGAATCAGGAAAGGGGAGTATGCTATGAGGGCTTTAATAGAAGGAAAAGAGGAGATAGTGGGGGAAGGTCGAAATGAGATGCCCTCTGAAAGTTCTTACAGGTATCCCATTTGTCTTAAAAAGCGTTTTGCTCATCATACTAAAAGAACAACCCCCCCAAATACATTTACTATTTCAAGTTACTAATTTTTCTATTGTAATGCTCAAAAAACTGGACCCCAAAAAATATTTACCATTTTCCCCACATTATTCCATCTATGTAACTATTTCATTAAGTGCTTATTTAAAATTAAATGTTAAAATTCTACTTTATTCTAATTAGATGGAAAGCTATTTTTTACAACGCAGGTTTCTGATAAGGGAGCAAAGAGGGAAAGACTGGAGAAACACCATTACAATCTTGCTGAGAATTTGAAGGTTTTTTCCCCTTCCTGCACAAGTACCTACAACGTTTAGGCATGGCTAAAGATATGAGTGCTTTGGAATGAACTAAAGAAGAAGAAGAAGAAGAAGACGACATTGGATTTATATTCCGCCCTCCACTCAAGAGTCTCAGAGCGGCTCACAATCTCCTTTATCTCCCTCCCCCACAACAGACACCCTGTGAGGTGGGTGGAGCTGAGAGGACTCTCACAGCAGCTGCCCTTTCAAGGACAACCTCTGCCAGAGCTATGGCTGACCCAAGGCCATGCCAGCAGGTGCCAGTGGAGGAGTGGGGAATCAAACCCGGTTCTCCCAGATAAGAGTCCGCACACTTAACCACTACACCAAACTGGCCACTACACCAAACTGGCACAATCCACCAGGGTACAAATATTGCGGATTTTGTAGAAAACATGTAATGGAGTTCTAAGATATACATATTCCTGAGCATAATATCACAATATATAAAGTATAATAATAGTCTTAAACTATTATTGAAATATTTACAAGCAACAACTTAAGAATTATGCTGAAACTGGACTCAATCATTAACAACTTACCAGAATCTGTACTTCTGGCTTTATCTTCTGAACTCCAGCAACTGGACAATTCAATGTTGTACGAGGTGAACTAAAATAATTAAAAATAAATAATGTGTACTTTTAACTTTATCTTTAGCACTATTTTTTTGTATTTTTAACTTTAATTATAGAAAGAAACCCCCAAGGACTTGTGGGAGAAAACTTATTTCCCCTCCTCCATAATTTTCTCTTTCCCTTCCCTGAAAGTCCCCATAGTTTCTCCACTTTTTCTGCTTCCTGTTGTCCTTCCAACTGAATAGCCAAGCTACTTTTATCTGTCCCTTTGTCTTCAACTCCTCCCCTCTAACAACTTCTACCTAGGAAACCTATGGCCCAATCGTGTGATGCTATCTGCTGGACCAGGCTCACTTGAATAGTAAGGAAATCTCAAGAACTTGTGAGGGGAGGACATCATTTTTCTCTGGATCCATCTTCCCACATTATTTTTCCTTTCACTGCTCCTGGCAACCCTCATATCTTTTCTATTTCCCTGTCTCATTCCCTCCTTCTCAGCCATTCACCTACCTTTTATCTGTCTCCCATATTTAGCTATAGTATTTATTTATTTAATTTATACCTGCTTTTCTCTACAGCGGGTATAAAGCAGCTTAGATAATTCTCCTCTCCTCATTTTTTACCCTCACAACAATCCTGCAAGGTCAGTTAGGCTGGCCCCACATCACCTAATGAGCTTTCATGGCAGACTGGCGATTTGATCTGGGGTCTCCCAGACATTGCTCAGAAGCTCCAACTACTACACCACCCTGGCTTTCTTAGACTGGCTGCTGTGGAGGAGGAGGAGAATCTGGAGGATTTGAAGTGACTGCTTAGAAGAAGAGTTGAATTTATACCCTGCCCTTCACTGGGAGTCTCAGAGCTGCTTACGATATCCTTTCTTTTTCCTTCCCCATAACAGATATCCTGTGAGGTAGGTGGGGCTGAGTGAGATCTGACAGAAACTGCTCTTGAGAGAACAGCTCTGACACAAGTTGTGACAGACCCAAGGCTCTGCCAGTAGCTGCATGTGGAGGAGTAGGGAATTAGTTCTCTGCACTCTTAACCACTACACCAAACTGGCTCTCTGAGCACTATACCAAACTGGCTCAGTAGCAAGTAGCTAGGCCTAATTGAATCATGCAAGTTGGATGATATCAGGTCACCCAGTAGTTGTTACCAGGCACAGGCCTGGTCCTGGTAAGTCTTCTCTCAAAGGCCAACACAGGCCTGCAAATGACCCTGCCCTTCCCCTGCCTTTTACTCACAGAAACCAAGCCCTGGAATGTTGTGGTTGTCTTGTAACAGCAACTGAGGGAATCGCTTCTTTAAAAACTACAGGTGCTCCTTTTATTATTACCAATTTTTATTATTACCCCAATGCATTTTTTTCAGATTTCAGATTTTTCTGCAAACTTGGGTGTTGTTCAGGTTTGTAGAAAGATCTGTCTTGCCCATTCATTGCTCTAGTCTCTGGATGTAAGTATCCTCAGAGTTGGCCATCTTTGCTATTAGTATATAGATACATTAGTATACTATAGATATATTAGGATTATAATTTATTTCTGTTAAATTCCAATCTAACCATTTATGATTTATGATCCCGAAAGATTCTACAAACCCTAATGATGTTACCAGCCGTGAAAACCTGAAATCTTTGATAACCATTTATGTATGGTCTTTTATGTATGGTTTCTTTTCTTTTTTAAAAAAATCTTATTTTAAATACCTGTTTTATTTTAAATACCTGTTACCTTAGGATTTGTGAGTCACATTTATTAGCTTTCAGTTAACTCACTCAGGACTTCACTGTTCTCTACAAAATACACAACATATAAAATAGTTGACTAGCAACAAAGCCAGCTTATTTTATCTCAAAGCAAAAATCTTAACCAGGAGTCACTAAACAATTTAATGAGAGTTGCTTTTAATTAATGAAAAATATTCAGAGCTACTAAAATGCCCAAACATATATAAATACATATATTTAAAATGAAATGTAAAGTTTGATTTACTCAGCATGGGTTCTGTAAGGGAAGATCTTGCCTCACTAACCTGTTAACAGTTCTTTGAGGGGGTGAACAAACATGTGGACAAAGGGGACCCAATAGATGTTGTTTACCTTGACTTCCAGAAAGATTTTGATAAAGTTCCTCATCAAAGGCTCCTTAGTAAGCTTGAGAGCCATGGAGTAAAAGGACAGGTCCTCTTGGGGATCAAAAACTGGCTAATTAATAAGAAACAGAGAGTGAGTATAAATGGGCAGTCTTCACAGTGCAGGATGGTAAGCAGTGGGGTGCCGCTGGGCTCAGTACTGGGTCCCATGCTCTTTAACTTGTTCATTAATGATCTGGAGTTGGGAGTAAGCAGTGAAGTGCCCAAGTTTGCAGATGACACTAAATTGTTCAGGGTGGTGAGAACCAGAGAGGATTGTGAGGCACTCCAAAGGGATCTGTTGAGGCTGGGTGAGTGGGCATCAGCGTGGCAGATGAGGTTCAATGCGGCCAAGTGCAAAGTAATGCACATTGGGGCCAAGAATCCCAGCTACAAATACATGTTGATGGGGTGTGAACTGGCAGAGAATGACCAAGAGAGAGATCTTGGGGTCGTGATAGATAACTCACAGAAAATGTCAAGACAGTGTGCGATTGCAATAAAAAAGGCCAACACCATGCTGGGAATGATTAGGAAGGGAATTGAAAACAAATCAGCCAGTATCATAATGCCCCTGTATTAATCGATGGTGCGATCTCATTTGGAATACTGTGTACAATTCTGGTCACCACACCTCAAAAAGGTATTATAGCATTGGAAAAAGTGCAGAAAAGGGCAACTAGAATGATTAAAGGTTTGAAATACTTTCCCTATGAAGAAAGGTTAAAATGCTTAGGGCTCTTTAGCTTGGAGAAACGTTGACTGCGGGGTAACACGATAGAGGTTTACAAGATTATGTATGGGATGGAGAAAGTAGAGAAAGAAGTTCTTTTCTCCTTTCTCACAATACAAGAACTCGTGGGCATTCAGTTTTATCTGTGGATTTTTACTTCTGTATTTGTGTTGTTTAATGCATTTCTGGGATCTAGTGTGTGTGACTGAGAGTGTGTGAGTGGTGGTGAGGAGCCCTTGAGAGTCCTTTTCCCCCTAAGCGAATAGTCATTTCTGTCAGGAGAAGAGGCATGTGTGTGTATGAATGAGTGTGAGAGTGTTAGCAGGGGGAGCTCACGTGAGTCCTCCGCCCCACCAAAAAATGGCACGCCAACCAATGCTGTTAGGAGAAGATGCATGTGTGTGTGAATGATTGGGACACTGATAGCAGGGAGGTGCCCACATGTCCTTTTTCCCATCAGAAATTGGCATGCCAGCCAGCACTGTCAGGAGAAGAGAGAGAATGTGTGTGAATGCGCTGGAGAGCGGGAGTGCTGGCTATACTGGTCCTCAATAATGTCTTGAGGTTCCACTCCAAATAATGAAGAGAAAGCATATAATTTCATCTAGGAAAACATCTGCAACACAAAAATAGTAAAAACAAGTCAGAAAGCAACTCTCAAATAAAGAAAACGATGGAAAGTTGGAGAAAACAATCAACAGGAGGTAGAAGGGCAAAAATACAATAATGAGGACAGAGCTTTGAGAAGGAGTTTGAAAATGCGAAGGAAAAGTTCTATAGTTCAGACTTCAATCCGGATTTTCAAAAAGGTCTGGACCAAAGCCAGTTTCAAGAAATACAGGCAACCACAGGTTAGAGGCAGTGTCGGTACATATTTGCATAAAACAAATGTAGAAGCTAGAAGAAGGTGTGAGGCAAGACAGAACTGAATGTGGTAGATAATGTAGGTTGCTTTGGAATGAGCACAAAGAATGCAGCAAATAGCTGATGCAGAAAGGGCCTTTATGACAGGAGCTGGGACTTCTCTGATAGCATCCCTAGCCACTGGATCAGCGATCCTTTTCTCTAGGCTCAGATGCAGTATAACGTTCTTTGGCCTTTCCCCATTTTCTGTGAACTTATTTTCCTCTTAAATTTCCTTCCAATGGAAACTCACAGGCAGTTAGATTTATGAAGCTTTATTTCATTGCTTGCAATTGTTTGTTCCATTTTTTGCTATTTCCTTTTTAGTTCTATATTCAGGTTAGGAACATAAAACTTTTCTTTTTCTCAGTGAGTTGTTTTTCTTCTGAGTGTTATTCCAAGTAAGGACCCTGGTATGGTACTGGTTAGTTCAGCCCCAATTTAGTTCATTGCCAAGGAGACATTTGTTTGGTCCAACATGCAAAGGGTTGTTATGAAGTCTGTGGCCCCACATATATATCCCTATTTGGGTAACAGCACCACCATGCACTGTTGGGAGAGAGAAAGCACAGGCAGCTGTTAGAGTGGTCAGAAGAAGACTGCACAAGTAGGTGGAAGGTTGTGAGTGGGAAGCCAAGAAGGGAAGCGACAGGATGAGATTTGTCCTGAGGAGTGCCACAGAGTGCTATTTTGCAACCAATGCTTTTCACAATTTATATGAGGCTGATGGAGACTGACCAGATCCTCAGGGTTTAGTAGATCAGATGTCAGCCAGCTGTATTACATCATGCAAGCCTCTGTATGAGTCTTTCCTGGGTCTGAAATCAGTGCTCTGATGCTATGATCTGATGGCTAAAGAAGAACAAACTAATGCTGAAGGCAGAAAAGGCAGAAGTGATGCCCGTCAGAAAGGCTGATGCTTCAAAAGGATTGGATCTACTTTTCAGGGATGGAGTAGAATGGACATTTGAAGAATAAGTTTTTAAAGGTGCTCGTGGACCTACCCAAAAAGCTGATTGGTATATTGGCTAGGAGTGCCTTGTGTCAGCAGCATCTGATTCACCGACTATCACTCTTCTTAGACTCAGAAGTCAGAGACTGAGTGGTTTTATCATATTGGCTGCTCTGATTCACCTTGGCCCTAGTCACACTCTCCCTGGCAACAATCACCATCCTTTTCAGCTGCTCTCTGAAGTACATGACACAATCCACCACTGATTTCTCAGCCTCAGGGATCTTTTCTTCCCATCTCTCCCTTCCAAAATCCAGTGATCTCCTGTCAGACTTCCCAAACTTGTCCAGAATAGGATGCGACTGCAGAGGTGCCCTGACCCGACATCAGACTCACAATAATCTCTCACATCCCATGCTAACTCAGGCCAGCGAAAGTTCAGCACAAGCATAGGCTCATTGATTCCCAGCTGCCCTTCATATGAAACGTCATGTACCAACTCCAAGACTCCCTGTACTGTTCAGGAACCACAAGCTGTCTATCTGCTTCCCAAGACAGCAGGTAGACAGCTTGCTTCCAGACAATTTGCTCTGAGAGTCTTTAAAAATCTCTCCCCCTGATCCTCAACTACTTGGTGAACTGGTTCCAACCTAAGGTCACCCTGGATCACTTCCAGGAATAACTCCCATTCCCCCAAGCACTCAATTATTTGCTCCTCTGAGCCCACACTAGCCTTGCTGCACTCAAGAATTCCTGTGGAACCTCACTCTCTCCCTTTGTCCTTTCAGTACGCACATCACTGAAGCCAGACAGATTCTTTCTCACCAGAAAAACCTACAGCATCCTGCTGCATCTGCATCTTTCCTCCTTTGTCTCCTTAGCCTGCATCACACTGAAGTGAGCTAACAACATCAATATTTATAAATAATACTTCAGACAATGTAAATCTCATACAAAGCAAATTTTAAATTGAAAGTTCTGTAATGTACTCAATCGGGAGACGCGAGTAGGGCAACATTCTTTATTAGGAGCACGTTGCAAGAGAGAGAACACACGGGCCGGGTCCCGCTTATGTACAATCCCCGGTACAGCCTACTGGACAGGTCAGGCCAATCCTGACCTGTTAAACTTCCCGCCACAGCTGGTGATTGGCGGGGGACTCCGCGCCCCACGCTGGAGGCGCCTGGGACCGCCCAGTCGCCTCTGCGTGTGGACGCGTATGGCTGCCGATACACTACACCCCTCCCCCCCTGGTTAATGAACATAGTCCTTAAGGTACGCGGGAGGTCGGCGCTCCCTGGTGGACCGTCGGGGGAGGTCCGGTGGCGGCGGCGCGGCTTCCGCTGCTGGTGTGTCGGTGGGCTGTGGCGCGGCCGGCGGCTGCGGGTCTGGTTCCGCGGGTCTTTCGGGCTCTGTTGCTCCCGGCGCTTCGTGCGTCGGTGTAACCGGTGTTGGGGCCACGTCCTCTGGTCGGCCCCTAGTTGGCTCCTCCCCGGAACTCGCCTCTTCAGTGTCCGCAGGTTTCTCCGATAGCGTGCGGCGGCGTAACTGGTCTATGTGCCACCGTAATACCTGCCCCCCCTCAGTTGATATATCATAGTGGTGGGACCCCGTTACTCATAGCACCCGGCCCGCCACCCATTCGGGCCCCCTGGCATAGTTCCGGGCGTATACCGGGTCACCCGCGAAGAAACCCCTGGCTGCGTCCCTGACCTCGGGACTTCCGCGGGTGTCTGGGGCCCTGTCGGGGTGTAGTCTGTCTAGGCGGGTTATGAGCTTGCGCCCCATGAGGAGCTCTGCCGGACTGACCCCTGTGACCGGGTTGGGGGTGACCCTATTATCGAAAAGGAATGCGGCTAACCTGTGGTCCCAGTCGCCCTGCACGATTCGGCTCAGGGCTTCTTTGGTTGTGCGTACCATCCGCTCTGCCTGGCCGTTGGTGGCCGGGTGGAAGGGGGCAGACCTTATGTGCCTAATTCAGATATCTCTGGAGGAACGCCTGGAAGTCCGCCGAGGTGAACGCGGCCCTGTTATCCGAGACTATGGTGTCTGGGATACCATGTGTGCATAAGACCCGGCGCAGCGCTCGGATTGCGGCGGCGGACGAGGTGGACCTTACAGGAATGACCTCCAGCCATTTGGTGTAGGCGTCCACGATTATCATGAAGATCTGCCCCTGGAACGGCCCCGCGAAGTCGAGGTGGAGTTGCGACCATGACTTCCTGGGGGACTCCCACCGTGTGGCGGGGGCGCTGGGAGGCTCGGGCCGCGTCTCCTGACAAGTCTGGCACCTACGGACCCAGCTCTCAATCTCCCCGTCCATCCCTGGCCACCAGACGTAGCTCCTGGCTAACGCCTTCATTCGGACTATGCCGGGATGGGTCTCATGTAGGGATTCCAGAACACGCTTTTGCAGCGGGGGCGGGACCACCACCCTACTTCCCCATAATATGCACCCTTTGTGGGCTGCTAGTTCCTCCCTCCTGGTCTTATACGGCTTGAATTCTTCCCCCATGTTCCCTTCTGGCCAGCCCCTCACCACCCAGTCGAGCACCCGTGCCAGCATCTTGTGTTTTTGGGTGGCCCTGGCGACCTCCTCTGCGTGGAGGGGCTGCTCTGGGAGGCTCTCCATTAGCATGACCTGGTGTGCGGGGGCGGGGTCTGGGCCCATTTCAGGAAGCGGCAAACGGCTGGGCGCGTCCGCGTGACCCATAGCCTTGCTGGCCCGGTGGACCAGTGTGTACGTGTAGGAGTTGAGGAATTGGTTCCAGCTCAACACGCGATGTGAAAGTATTTGGGGGGTTTGTCGGTCTGGGGCCAACAGACCTAAGAGGGGCTTGTGGTCCGTGGCAATAGTGAACCTCCGCCCGTACAGATATTCATGGAACTTGCGGACCCCCGCCACGATTGCCAGCGCCTCCTTGTCTATCTGCGCGTAACTGCGCTCGGCTGGTGTAAGTGTACGGTAGTACGCTACCGGTACCTCCCTCCCGTCCGGGAGCTGGTGCCCCAGGACTGCTCCCACCCCATAAGGTGACGCATCGCAAGCCAAGATGACGGGGAGGCCCTCGTCAAAATGGTGGAGCACCGCATTGGACACCAGGACGTCCTTGACCGCCTGAAACGCGGCGGCCTGTCGTTTGCCCCAAACCCACGGGGCTTTTTTGTCCAGCAGCCGGTGAAGGGGCTCTGCTAGGGCTGCCTTGTGGGGGAGGAATGAATGATAAAAGTTCAGCACCCCCAAGAAGCTTTGTAGCTCCGCTTTGCAGCTGGGGGCCGGGGCTTGCACGATGGCTCGGGTCTTTTCCTCCGTTGGGTGGATTCCCGCTGCATCCACAGCGAAACCCAGGAACTCTACCCGTGGGACCCCCAGCAAGCATTTCTCCCTCTTGACCTTGAGCCCCGCTGCCTGGAACCGGCGGAGCACCTCTCTTAAGCGGTTGCCGAATTCTTCGGGGTCCGGGGCGGCGATTAAAACAGCTGGACTCATCGAAGAACAGCTGGACTCCGGGGATCCCTTTAAGGAGAACGTCCATTATACTCTGGAAAATCCCCGGAGCGACGCTAACCCCGAACTGTAGCCTCCTCACCCGGAAGGCCCCCCTGTGTGCCACAATGGTTTGGGCCTCCGCCGTCTTCGTATCTACCAGGAGCTGTTGGTAGGGGCCTGTGCCAGGTCCAGCTTCCCGAAGATCTTAGACCCCGCTAGGGCAGCCAGGACGTGGCTCACGACCGGCACTGGGTAGGGGTTATCCTGCAGTGCCTTATTTATTGTGCACTTATAGTTGGCACAGATCCGCACCTCCCCGTTTGGCTTGATTGTGGTTACGATGGGGGTCTCCCAGGTGGCGTAGTCCACCGGCTCCAGGACACCCTGGGCCGTGAGGCGGTCTAGTTCTGCCTTGATTTTTGGCTTCAAGGCGAACGGTACCCTCCTCGCCTTGAGCCGAATCGGCCTGACAGTGGGGTCTAGTGGTAGGGAGATGGCCGGCCCTTTGTAGCTCCCGAGAGAACCATCGAACACGTCTGGGAACTCTTGGCATATCCCCCCGAACCCCCTGGGCGTTAGGGTTTGCCCCACCCCCTCCAAGCGGATCCCCAAGGGTTTGAACCACGCCAGTCCTAGCAGGGTGGTAAGCTGGCGCTTTACCACCAGGATGTCCAGCGGGCCGTAGAAGGACCCCCGCTCAACTTGCACCCGGGCCCACCCCACGATATGCACCGGATTCTTCTGAAAGTCCCGGAGTATGAAGTCCGCCGGCCTTAGTTGAAGCCGCTGGCGGGGGCACAGTTTCCTCAGGGTTTCCTCCGCTATAATGGAAATGGAGGAGCCCGAGTCCACCTCTATTTGGCAGGGGTTCCCTTCTATGAGGACTGCCATTTTAATTTTGTCAGGGGTGGCGAGGGGCAAGCTCAGTACCTGAAGGGTTGTGGAGTCTGTGGAGTGGAACTCTGCCGACTCGTGATGCGTGGTCGGCCTCCAGCGGTTGGGCTTAGCTCGGCAAGCCCGTGCAATGTGGCCGGTCTTCCAGCAGCTCCGGCAGTCCCAGGTCCGGTACTGGCAGTCTCTCTGGTCGTGGGGGTCGCTGCAGCTGGCGCACTTGGTGGCAGGAACCCTCTCCAACGCTGGGGGTCGATCGGGCGCCCGGGGGCGTTGGGCTGCTCTGTTGGGCGGCCCGGCAGGGCGACGCAGCTGGTAGGCTTCTCCCTCCTCCGGGTGGTCGTGGTCCAGCTCCTCGTGGTGGACGGCGTCTGTCCGGGCCTTGGGAAAGGTCCTGGAGGTCCTCTCGAACGCCACGGCTTCGTTGAAAGCGCTCTGGAGGGTGAGCTCTTCCTTGGCAAAGAGCTTTTGCTGGAGACTCTCGTCGCGGAGGCCCCACGTGAAGCGATCGGCCAGGGTGTCTTCCAGCTGGGGGAAGTTGCAGTTCCCGGTGATCCTGCGGAGGGCCGCCAAGTAGTCGGCGGCCGATTCGCCTGCAGCCTGGTCCCTTTTGTGGAACAGGAACCGGCGGGCCACCCGCGACGGCTGAGGCAAGAAGTGGCCTATGAGGAGTCTGCTGATCTCTGCGAAGGACTTCTCCGTGAGGCGGGCGGGGGCCGAGAGACCTTTGGCGATCTCGAATGTGGCCGCCCCGCAGACGCTCAGGAGAACGTCCCTCTTCATGCTGTCCTCCGTGACTTTGTTGGCCCTCAGGTAGCATTCGACCCATTCCAGGTAGGACTCCCAGGCCTCTGGATTCGCGGGGTCGAACGGCTCGACGTGACCGGTGGTTCCGCCCTGGTTGGCCATGGTGGCTGCGGCGGCGGTCGTGGCCTGGTGGTGCCCTTGGTCTCCTACGTAGCTGATGAGGCTAGGATCCCATCCTCGTCGCCAGTGTAACGTACTCAATCGGGAGACGCGAGTAGGGCAACATTCTTTATTAGGAGCACGTTGCAAGAGAGAGAACACGCAGGTCGGGTCCCGCTTATGTACAATCCCCGGTACAGCCTACTGGACAGGTCAGGCCAATCCTGACCTGTTAAACTTCCCGCCACAGCTGGTGATTGGCGGGGGACTCCGCGCCCCACGCTGGAGGCGCCTGGGACCGCCCAGTCGCCTCTGCATGTGGACGCGTATGGCTGCCGATACACTACAAGTTCTTTAAAGAACAATTTCTTAAAGAGCCAGCAGTGAATGACTCCAACACCTGGGTGGCACACGCAGGCAAAAAACCAGTTCTGTAACATAGAAAAACATCCAGTATTCATGAAATTGATTCTCCTCTTCATATATGTCTACTATAAATGCAAGTGAAAATCCTGGACAAGAACCAACAAGACACATTCTGGTGATAATTTGT
Source organism: Heteronotia binoei (assembly GCF_032191835.1). Lineage (NCBI taxonomy): Eukaryota > Metazoa > Chordata > Lepidosauria > Squamata > Gekkonidae > Heteronotia > Heteronotia binoei. The sequence goes on along the minus strand of NC_083223.1, from coordinate 165,588,993 downwards.
GTTTCAGAATCCAAGTCCTTGGCTAAAGTGACTAAAAGTGGGAAATGCAAATAACATTCAACATTATATAACAGCAACCCCTAAATCAAAGATTTTTTAAAAATTATATATACTATGCTTCCTCTGCTGGCCAAATTACCATCAAATGAGGTATAGGGGAATTACTTAGGTGGGCAAAGATGGCAAACTAAGCGGGGTTGATAACCTGTGTATACAGAAGTCGGTTGACCCAGGAGTTCTCTTTAAATAACGAGGAGATTGGTGTATTTATAAGTGGGTTTTTATTAGAAAAAAATTCTCAAGCACACAAGAAAAACCAAATCAACAACACTCACACATTCCTAGGAAAATAGGTAGGAAATTGATAGGGAAACTATAGCAGCGCCAACCTCACGGCTTCACTGGATCTCTTTATTTCAGTCTCTTCGGGGTATTTTACTTTGTTATTTGATGGAAATAGAATTCTCTTCGTAGGGGACCACAGCAGCTTTGTAGTTTTTCCCAAAAATATAGGCTCTCAAGAACTTTAACTCAAACCACAGATTTATTGTAACACAAAGTCTTAACTTGGGGATATGGGAGATATTTACACAGGCTAACACGTTGCTCAGTTGGTTCAGGCTTTACAATCACTTTTTCCTTCTTTTGAGTCTCTCAGTTACACAGTTCACAGTTTCCCTATAACTTGCTCTCTCCACCTCTAGCCAAGGTCTGGCCTCTTGGGAATGATGTGCCAAGTCTCACCCCTCGACTGGAGTCACTACTACCAGTCCTTCTGGTGTCTCAGACCCACATCCACTCCCTCAACCACCTTACTAGATCTTCAGAGTCATCTATAGGTGTCTGTGACCGTTCAGGTCTTGACTGACTCACACTTGTTCCTCACACACAGCCCTCTTGGCTGGTTTTGTTGAGCTTGCAGCCTCTGGAAGTCTTTCCCGCCACTGTCTCAAGCTCCTTCACAGGATCAGCTGCCCTCTCAGCCTCGGTCAGGCACGAACTGACCCACTCAGTCTCTGTCAGGCCCCAACACTGACAGACTTCTGACAGGCACCAACTCTGTCAGACACCAACTGACTGAAAGACTGCCTCAGCAGCTTCCTGTCACTCAACCACTTTCCCTCCCTGAGAGCTCCGAGCACTTTGCCCCCACCCTCAGGTCCCCTGACGCAGGCCCTGTGCGTCTTCAGTTTCTGGTTAACCCCTAGCTTTCCGTCACAGAAACATATAAGAGAAAACATACAGGGTGATACTGCACCTCTCAACTATGAAGAAAAACAATCCTCTAGTGAAGACAATAAGGGAAGGGGGAGCAAGAGAGAAGCAGTGTAACTTGCAATACTGGGCCCAATACTTATCAGGGATTGGGGGGTGGCTCCGACAGCAGGGTAGGGGTACCGTCAAGAGACACACCTGACTAGTCAAAAACCAGTCAAAAACCTGGCCGTCTTATAGCTAAATTCATATCTCAAGGCAGTGTCATGTGGTAGATGACATAAGCCTGGAGATGGCTCCCAGAGGTTTGGACAAAGGGATTAATGGGTGATGATGGTTTTACTGGGAGCAAACCATCTTTAAACAAAAAAATCTGAGCGGTCAATCTAGAGCCAAATTGTTCCCTATTGTAACACTTTGACTAAAACAATGTAGAAGGTCTACGTGACAGGATGAAGTAGTTAACAGACTATCATCTTCAACTGAGCTCTATTGTGCAAGCAGCTTGTCTTGATGGGCAGCAGAAAGGTTCTTTTGTTAGGCACAAAGATGTTACAGCAGTTTTATTGTTGACCTTTTGTCTCTGCATTTACATTTCCAAAGCGTTGACAGTCTCTGGAATGCGGTACGTGATGGAGACATCTCCTCTGCATGGCAGTTTGCAGGAGAGAGTGTTGTCTTTTTGGGACATCTCAGGAACATGGCTTCTATCAGGGCTGTCTTCTGGATGACAGGAGTGCAGTTGCTGTCTGCAGGGCTGAGCAGCTTGTCTGGAAGCAAAGTCTGGAGTCCTTTTCATGGGGCAGGCATGAACAGTCACACAGTAGCAGGCACAGGCAAGAAGCTGGCTGGAGCCCGGCTGGAAACACTAAAAGTGAAAATGTCCATTTTGGGGTGGCACAGAGTCCAAATGCTTATAATCCAGTGAGACTGAGTGTCTATAATGTAACTGGCATGAATCCAAGTGATTAGAGTCCTTTATAACTGAATGTCCATGTGGGCCTGGCATAAGGGGCACAGACCTATAGTCCATCATGGTGAGAAAGGGGGTCCAGGGCTAACAACTCCAAATCTCCAATATTATTCAACACAGCACTAGGTCATAACTCACAAATGGAAGGGTTCTCAAACTCTCTTTCTCTGCCCTTTTCATTTAAAGAGCATCTCCTAATAACCTTCAATTGCACTTTAAAAAAACACTTTCTAAATAAAGGCAGAAAAATCTAACTCCTGGTTTAAGCCTACTGGGCTATAAGTTTTGAACTTTAAAATGAATTCAGCCTCCTTCCTAAGAAGGGCTTGGGTGACATTTTCAGTACAGAATGGCTTAGATTTATATACAAAAATAACTATTAATTTAATATCTTCAGTAGAATGACCATATCTCATACAATGATCTACAATCAGAGTGTCTTTAATTTGGTGACATGCGTGACTGGTGCTCCAAAAATCATGTCCCGATAGCCTGTGTTGATATGCCCATATATAACAATCCACAGGGACATACCAACAAATATGTAACCCGTCTTGTATAACGATGTGAAAAAGGAGAAATAAAGCTCAATCCCTTTAGGGGGATCTGTAAATTTATCCCCCACTATCATATACTTGTACGCTTTACAATGTCCACATCTAAAATTTCCCTTTATTTCTAATCTGCCTCCCTTCTTTGTTCTGAAATGGGTCCATAGGATAGAATGGAGAGAGAGGATAGGGTTGCAAAAGAAGGAAGAAAGTCCCACTGTCTGTGCCTCTTGGAGATTCCAAGAGATGCGGGTGGGAAGGGGATACTCCATCAAATTCTGCACCCTAGGTGATCACCTAATCTGTTTAGCTGGCAGTTCGGACCTGTATGTAAGGCATAGAGATGTGAATACCAGAAACTCCCCCCCTGCATTTTTCTGTTTTTGGAAGCTTTGATAGAAACTGTAATGAAATATTTCCTCTTTTAAAATAATTGAAAAGCTTTTTAAAATAAGATTATTTTGAATATAAAGTATGAAAGATTTTAATTAATGATGAGTCCTGCATATACAGCTGTCATGATCCTAGGCCTAGTGTGGCCTACAGGCCTGGAGAAGCCTACCTTGGAGTTGCTGGTGGGCTTACATTTCCCAGGATCCTTTCTCTCCCTCTGATTGGGTAAAAGTAGTTTTTGAGGGAAAACTGGCCCGGGGGGGGGGGGGAACCTAGGAGGAAAGCATAAAAAGCCAAGCCACAGACAGAGTGTGTTCTCTCTGGAAAAGGCTGCAAGACAGAAGGCAGCAGGAGAGATCCTTCAACCAAATGGGGTAGTGAGTCTTGGGAGTTATAGCGAGGAAATGTTTAGTCAGATGTATTAAAGCTTTTATTTATTTACACCAACCTTTACTATTTTCTATATTCACTGTACAGTAAATGTTTTTACTACCCACTTGTTCTAGAGCACGTATAATAAATTTCTTGTTAACTGCCTGGGCCCTCTTTGGTTATGGTTAACAGGTTTTGCTAATATGGAAGATACAGGGGTTGGGTGGGTGCTCTGGGCCCTCCCATACAGACTCCCATAAAGTGGTGACAGTCAGTAGAAGGCCCTTCCTGGTCCCCTGCTGTGTAACATGGTGGCCTAGCAGTGGGATGGGCTACTTTTAGATCTGGTAAAGAGACAGAGTGCTCAGTGGGCTTGACTTATCTTCCCAATTTTTTGGGGGGAGGGGGAGGGGAGAAATCCTTTTTGCATTTTGATTGGGAAAAGCCACATTTTCTAAGCAGCTTGCCAGAGCACACAAGAGTTCAGTAACAGTACTAGTAGTGTTTTGTTTATTTTCTAACTCTCGGGTCAATGAAATAGTGAGACTAGATAGGTAGTGTATGCCCCTCTGGTCTGAGAAAGAAAAGCCCGAGGACATTTCCATTCTTAAAAACAGAACACAGAAGTGGACTGCTGGGCTAATGTTGACTGCGAACAGTCTGTTAGGTGGAGCAACTACATCCCAAACAATGGCGTCCCTGAGTGAAGAGACCTTGTGTCTCTAACTGCAAGCAGGCAGATCTCAAAAAGGCCAGGCTTGAGGCAGAGTTAGAGAGGGAAACAATGCCGCTAGAGACAATGAAGCTGGCACATGAGACTGAACTTGCAAAAATCTGAAAAGGGGCTGCTTCCTCCAGATGCTGCTGTGCAAGGGGATAGATGAAAATATCTTTTATACAAGGCTCTCCCATACAGACCCTTACCGGAGTGGTGGCAGCCAGTAGAAAGCCCTTCCTGGTCCCTTGCTGTGTAACAACAACATGTATCTTTTGAAGCATATATTTATTTAAATAAGACTATTTTTTCAAAACATGCTATAACGTGTAGAACTGATCTAATATAGTATAATACTACACTATTGACAATGTCAGTTATAATAAACTCAAAATAATAAACTGCTAGCCCTGTTAGGAGAGTGAGTGTCCCTTGTGGAGGTAACACACTTTATTTTGTTTATCAGAAAATATTTGTTATTGTTTTCAACTGTTTGCACACAAAATTAAGACATTTGTATTTGTAATTTCATACATATGCCCAGGACATTTTTTTGAGCAGGAACACACAGGAGCACAGTTCTGACTGGCTTGGCACCAGGGGTGTGTGGCCTAATATGCAAATGAGTTCTTGCTGGGCTTTGTCTACAAAAACAGCTCTGCATATACTAAATAGTACAATTGTACATACTCATCACAAATGATGGTTGTTGTGAGGTTTTTTTGCTGGCAGTGTAAAATATGTTTTACCTGAATAAGAATTGCATATACAGGTATTTCAATTTCCCCCCAAATTTTCCTTTTTCCGTAAAAAGAGAAAAGTAGTTTATTCCAACCCTAAATTTATTTTCTAAATTCCAGAATTGTCACCTCTAGTAAGACTACAGTATTAGAATAATTCCTGTGAATACTGTAGACATATATAACATTCATGTCTAAGATAACATATCTACTTCAAAGAGGGTGCTACCATTATATATATATATATATATATATATATATATATATATATATTTATATATATTTATTTATTTATATATATATTATATATTTATATATTTATATATTATATATTTATATATAATATATTTATATATATTATATATTTATATTTATATATATTATATATTTATATATATATATATATTTATATATTTATATATTTATATATATATTTATTTATTTATTTATTTATTTATACACACACACACACACAAGCATAATGTTCTGGCATTTTTCAGCTCTCCCATTGGCTGTGGTACATACCCCACTGCCCCATGAACCACCAGTCAAGACAACTTGTGTGTCATTGGCTGTGTCTGCTCTTTTCCCCTGTCCACTGCCAGCCCTAGAACAGATGAAGACTGGGCCACTGGGGAAACTGCTAGGCAATAGCTGCTAGGCAACAAAGTTTGCTTCTGTTAGTAAAACGCAACCACCTTGGTTCTCTCACTAAAAGGTGTGTGTGTGTGGGGCCTTTCTAGGCTTCTTGACTTTTGAGGAAGAACTCATTGGGTCAAGTCCTGACTATAGCTGCCAATTCCAGGTTGGTGGGAAATTCCTGGAGATTTGGTGGTGGAATAAGAGGAGAGCAGGGTTTGGGGAGGAGAGACACCTCAGATGAATATAATGCCATAGAGTCCACCCTCCAGAGCAGTTATTTTCTCTAGAGGGAGAGAGCTCTGTTGTCTTGAGTTCAGTTGTGATACCAGGAGATCTTCAGGCTTCACCTCGAAGCTGCCTACCCTAGGCCTGGCTGCTTGCTACTGATGCTGGGAAGGAGATAGGGTTGCCAACTCCAGGTTGGGAAATTCCAGGATATTTGAGGGGTGGAGCCTGGAGAGGGTGGGGTTTGAGGAAGGGTGGGACCTCAGATAGGTACAATGCCATAGACTCTGCTCTCCAAACCAGCCATTTCCTCCTGGGGAACTATTGCTACCAGTTTCCAGATGAGGACTAGAGATCACTCAGAATTACAACTGTTCTCCAGATAGCAGAGATCAGCTCCTCTGAAGAAAACGACGAAATATTGCTGAATAGTGGGAACACAGTAAGGTCCCTATATCCACACATTTAATTAATATCACAATACATTTAACATCCATCCATCATACATAGAACACAATCCAGTAAGCTTGTACTTTTCTTCCTCCTGGAGAAATTGAAAATGAGAGACAGCCCCTGTTAACGCACACCACACTGGAGCTTCACTGATGCAATGCTTATTCACTCCCCTGGTTCATAAATTCACAAGGCTCACTGGTCCCAAAATTGTCCACGCAACAGGTAAAGCCACTTCTTGTACAGGCCACCCCAGCATGCCCCATTATGTACAGGCACACCAGCATGCCCCGTTATGGGTCTAAACAACTTATCAAAATCCTGCAGGGAAGCTATGCCCTCCCTGAAGGTCAGTAGTAGTTGCCACCAGGCTCTGAGACTATCCTCCCAACAGGACTGCAGGCAGAGCCGACCTTCAGCCTTTTCCGGGAGACTAACAGGAACACCAGCTCTGCAAGGTTGTCTTGCAGCACAAGGAAACAAAATAACACTTTAATTTTGGACAAGCAGTCAGGGCACCAGACTTAGCCTTGAGACTTTAAGACCAAAGTCTTCACAAAAACTTATAATAAAATAAATGATTTATTTGTATGCAATTATAATAAAAGACAAGACTTGTAGGAAAGGAGAAAACAATAAAGCCTATTCTTAACCAGACTAAATAGCAAAGTTGTTTATAGTTACCCAAAGTTACAGCAAGCAGGCATGAGGATGTAGCACAGAGTGGTTCACAGAGTAATTCACAGAGTCTAGATGGTTACCCATCTGGTCACAGCATGAAGACTGAAGGGTCTCAGCCTTAGCCATGGTCACTGCATAACTAAACTTATGCTCGGGTTGGGTTAGTTGCTGGGCCATAGCAGCCAACCAGAAGCAAGCATACCCTCATGCCCTGAGGATAATTGCTTTACACTTGCTTGAATTAAGAGTGGCCTTGAATTTCACTCTGCAACTGAATGGAATCTGCTAGCACTAGGATGGTACCATTCCCACAGGTGCACTTATCAGAAAATTACATTCCAATTTACTTATCTCTGCAGGCACAGGCAGTTCTTCTGGAGTCAAGAGGCCTAGCTGGGGGATTTAAAGCAAAAGGCCTCTTGACCAGAGTTTTAAGTCAGGCCAAGAACCAGAGTCTAGTGATTCCTGGGGATAGGATCACTACACTTCTGTATGCATATGTGAAGACTGAGAAACGAAGAAATGGACATGCCTTCCAGTTAAACAAAAGCAGTTTCAGTGCTGCTTTCTCAACATTTATGTTAAATCAAATTCTTGTTTGGAGCTATTATGAAGGTAGAAGAAAGTGTAAATGTGTTGTTACAATGATTAAGTTCTTCAAAATATATACAAAAATAATTAATAATACAAACATTACACTCACTCATAATAATAATAAATACACAGATCTACTACACTTGTCCTAAACTTGAGTGATTTCTGGTCCAAGAGGCTCTTAGTACCCTCATCCTTTTCTCATGCTTAAGAGTTCTCTACTAGGATAATCACTTTCAGCTGTATCACTAAGCAGGGAGTTCTTAAAAGTACAGTATCCACAAAATATTATCAAATTTGAATAAAAAATCATGTATGGTTTGGCAGACAAAAATCCCACCATTTCACAATATACATAAATAAGAGTATTGAATATTCTATTTTGTTTGTGTTTCAATAAACAAACCAACAGGAGTCTACATATTTTAGCAACAATTCAAGCTTCTGATTATATTATAAAAATGCTGAATACTCTGTTACTATTTAATCCAGCTGGTTCTAATGTTCCCAACCTATGTATCCAGAAACACTTCTGCTGTAATAGTATCTTGGTCACATCCTCTTTAATGTATGGTCTTGGTTTTTATTTAAAAAGAACTACAAATTTTAATTCCCACAGTACATGTTTTCCCCTAAAATGCAAGCTCAATGAAGCATTTAAAATTTGCCTATCAATCCTCAAAATATTTTCTAAAATTCTCATCTTTAGTGGTCTTGTTGCTCCTATGTACCATTTTTTAACATCCAGATGATCCCATGTATTGTTTGGAATTACAATTAGTATAGGCTTTTAATTTGATGCATTCTTTAGTTATAGGATTGACAATCTCCTTAACTGATAATGACAGTTCACATATTGAATACAAATCACATGTAAAATGACCTCTAATCTCACTTCTCCCCCAAAAAAATCTGCCTCAGGTTTTTTGTGCCTGCTTTTATAAATTCATTTCTAATGTTTCTGGAGTTTCTAAATCCCACTCTGAGTAGTTTTGCACAACCTGATAAATGCTCTACTATATGCCATAATATAGTTATAGATCTTTTAATTTTATATGCCAAGGGTGAATATTGTAACATTAAGGTTAATTGTTGTTCCTGTCTATTTTCTTCTTTACTTTCTAATAAGACCCTTCTATTCACCCTATCTGTTCTCTGTCTTGCCTTTTCTATGACTGACTCAGGGTACTTCATATTTCTCAGTTGTTCTGTCAATAGAACTGCCTCCGTCCTATAGTCCTGTATCTTTGAAGAGTTGCACCTTAGTCTCAGAAACTGTCCATATGGTAAGTTCTTCTTCCTGATATATTTAGGGTGGTAAGAGAGAAAATGCAATAATGCATTTTTATAAGTTGGCTTTCTAAATAATCTGATGTACAAAGTATGATCTGAATCCTTAACAACTGTGGTGTCTAAAAAATTTATCTCTGTTTGGTTCCACACCTTCAAATGTATGTGTTCATGGAGAAAACAGCTGCTTTGCAGGGTGGAGTCTGTGTAATTATACTGTGGCCAGGAGGTCACATTAAGATGACTCTTAATGTTTGCCATGATGGGCCATGATGGACTTAATGTTTGGTTTCAATTTAGTTTCAATACTCTGAGGAGGAGTCAAGGTGAAAGCTTTGGAATCAAAATGGATGCTTCTTGTCAGAAACAGGCCAAGTGAAGCCACTCTCTGCAAAAGGGCAAGAGAAACAGGTCTGGGCTTCTTCCGATTACAACATAGGTATCCTCCTGGTCTGGCTTTTTCCCCCTCCCAAAGGAATGTATAGAACAATGAGGTTCACAGGTAACATATTACTCATGTCTTAATCTTTGGCTACTGCTAATGGCCGATCTTCCTGCCTTCCTGCTACAGCTTCTTTTGTTTACTTCTATGTTAATTTAAGTCATGTTACACAAATCCTTTGTCTTCCATCCTGACTCCTCAGAGTATCAAAACTAAATTGATACCAAACATTAAGCCCATCATAGCAAATATTAAGAGTCCTCTTCATCTGTTGTCTTGAACTGGGAATCTATTCAGGTACCCAGGAAAGTCACATCAATGAATATTAAGAGCCATAATAGCTCTGGGACAGTCCCCACCCCTCCAAATCCTGTATAAACTGAGTCCAAATCCCACTGCCTTGTGTATTCTGTACAGCACGATATACAGTTTGTACCCCCATTTACTCTCTGTAATTGGGCTTCTTGGGCATGCCGCGCTGGTCGTGCATGCCCTCTTCTTCATTTTTCCTGCTATATAAACGTCTGCCTTCTTCAAAAATCCCTCAAAATCCCTATCCACCTGTATTTTCCTAGCTCTTGATTGTGTGTATTGTATTGCTTGTATGTGTGATTGTACTTTTCTACATATTTACTAGTAAACATTTTAAATATATTTTACTCTGAAGTTGTCCTTCTGATACCAGACCTTCATATTATTGGTGGAAAGATCTCAGTTCAAATTGGGGTTACCTAAATCTCCCCCTTGCTGATTCCCCCATCTAAAGAGAAGACAGCCAGCAATTCTAGAAACAATACCCTGTTGAGGTTGCCTCCCTCCTGCTTTGCTCCATGCTATGATCTTGGACAACACACAGACCTTCAGCCTAACCCAACTCACAGGGTTATTGCGCAGATCCAAAAGGGGAAAGGAGAATGATGTGAGCTGCTTTGGTCTACACTGTGGAGAAAGACACTACTTTTCCTAGGTAGAGGCTGCAGGGAGGGGGGAGGAGATGAAAAGCTGAACTCAGATCAGTTTCCATACAGAATATGGCCACCTTGGAAGGGTGGGAAGACATCAAGGGTGGGGGGGACAAATGCCTTCACTTGGGTGAGTGGGTGGGAAGACATCAAGAGGGGAGGGAGCCTGTTGTACTTTCCACCATAACAGGCCTTATTCCTGGTTTTCTAAAAATACTCTTCATCTATTTGCTGTACACACTTTTGCAATCTTTACCTTTTATCCGCAATGGTACAAAATGCAGGAGCATTCCATTCCACAAATGAAGTTCCTTCATATTCTAAATATATCTAGACAGAAGGGGAAAAAAACTTAGATTTATTCACGTGTAGAAAAGACTCGTAATTATCTTTAACGTGTAATGAGAATGTTTTTCACTAGAATGCTACAGAATTCTGGAATAACTTAAGTGGGTTCTCCATGCTAGAAGGGTGGCCACTCGCTTCATTGCCAAACTGACTGCTGTAGATGGCCTCCCCTTCTCCATGGTTGAAGGTGTTGCTTTCTGCAAGATGGTCCAGTATCACTTTCCCTGGTACATGCCCCCTGCTCACACCATGCTAAGCAGAGTCATGTTGCCCTCATTGTACAGGGCTTCCAAGGACCACATGAGGGCACAGTTGTCATGCGTTTGCAGGAGAACTGTGCACTTCATGTCCAACATCTGGCCCTCTGCACAGGTACACAATGTATATCTTTCATTGGCTGCACACTAGTGGCAACACGGTGATGTTGTGGGTGGGGGTGGAGAAACCACCAGGGTCAGGGCCACCTACTGCCAGGCTCTGCTGCATGCTGAGCTGCTTGACGGGCTGCAGGTAGCAGCCAACACTGCAGCCACCATCAAAAGGCAGTGGTATGGGTAAGCAGGGACTGCACCATGGGCTTCATGGTGACCAATGGTGGCACAAACATGAGGGCAGCAGCCAAGACTCAGGGCCTCAAGTGCTTTATTACACTGCTCATCTTCTCCACCTTGTGATTAAGGATGCCTTGGGGCTAAGTTTTGCTGAGAACCCCAGTTTTAACACTGCAACCCATGAGTTCTGGCATCTCCTCCAGAAATGCCAACACATCATAGGTCGCTTCTCAGGCAGTGTAAAGGATACTTATTTGCTGCACAAGAAGCAGACTCTGTGCTGGTGCACTGCCTGATCAGTGATGCGAGCACTCACTGGAACTCCACCTGTGCCATGACCTCCAGAAGCAAGTGACCAACACAATGTCAGGGAAGCCAGCAATTGCCACGAACCTAGCACACATGCTCCTATAGGTGGGTGAGCATAGCATCCAGAAAGCTGTGCAGACAGTGGCTAGTCATGGACTTGGACACCTTGAGGACCTCAGGGATGATCCCATGGAAGGATCCAGTGGCCAGGAACCTCAGAGAGAACAGTACCTTCTGCAAGATAGGGACAGCACGAGATGCAGAAGTTTGCTCTGGAGGGTTTGGACCAGCTCCTTGCACAGGGGCTGGATGGCAGCTCTATCTAGGCTGTCCAATAGATGGAGGATACTGATGTGATCTTGGTAACGGTGGGCGTGGGGCTTTTCTCCGCCATTGCTGTATCAGTGCTGGCAGTTAGTGGATGTGGCAAAGCCTTAGTATGCGTGGCAAGGGCAGGAGGGAGTACCATCCCAGAAGCGAGTGGCCAAGTCCTGGAGGAAGAGGTGGCAGGATTCACAGTAGTGACAACCAGCTGAGGACACATTCTTATGGCTGCCCAACACACTGTGTCCTCTGGACTACTTCAACCCATCTTTCAGTGCCACATTTCCCAGTGGCTGCAACCTCTTCCTGCCAGGTGGTGACCATAGTGAGAATATCAGGAAATTGGGTCAGTAGGGGGCATCAGCATCTTCCCACAGTGGCATCATCTCCACGTTCCCCTGTGTGTGGGCAGCATGGCTGTGCCAACATGTGTAGCGGTGCTAGCCACTCAGACTAACTGGACTGATGCCGAGGTGCTGTTGTACATATTCATACTGTACATATCCGTACGCATGCGATGTAAGCATTCCCCTTTCCACTGCAAGGAACTGCTCTGCCATCTCCTGGCACCATGACTTCTGGCGCATGGCGGTGGGAAAGGTTTCTGCCCTGGGACATGCCACCCAAAGTTGTCCACTTTGAAATGCTGGAATTATTCTTTTTGTTTCAGTCAGAGGCCAGTCTGAGCCATCATGACCAAAGATGTCCCTAACAAGTGGACAGTGGTGGCAAGTCTACCTTGAGCAGAGATCATCATGCAGGTGGTGATACACCTGGTGATGGTGTGTGGCCACAGCACTGAGATGGCATGTGGTGAGTGTCATCGGCCCTGCTACCTCATGGCCCCAGCTGCAGGGCCAGGGATCTGGCACCATCAGACTCACCAAACCCCCAGGGTGTCTTAACTGATTTCCAGATACCCCACAGATGACTCCCAGAGTGGGGATGTTGTCACAGGACCATACTGCAAGGTCACTGAGGACAGCCTGAAATTCAGCACCACAGCCATCAGGTCCTGGCTCCTGCCCCAGTGGAGGAGGGAAACTGCCATCATCATTCCCCCATTCCTGCAACAAGGGTGCTCCTTCCACAGTCCTGGGACTTCTCATCAAGGCCCCCAAGGCCCACTTGTCTAGTTTGGAGGAGATGGAGCTCAGGAGTGAGGAGGAGGACAAAGGTGGTCAGACGCCCAGACCAAGGGGCCAAGAGAGGTGAGACAGCTCCAGGGGGTGCAAGTCATGATGGCGCCATTACCCAGTAGTGTTCTCCCCATGACTAGGTCCCTATTCCTTGATATTCAGTTCTGATGTCATCAACCACCTATATGCCCTGACCCCGAGGAATCAAACTTGCTTTAATGGTTAAGAGCAGTGGCCTCTAAGCAGGGAATCTGGATGATTCCCCACTCCTGCACATGAAGCCAGCAGGGTGACCTTGGGGTCAGTCACAGTTCTCTCAAAGCTCTCTTTGCCTTTGCATAGTGAAGAGTGGGGTATAAAACCAATTCTTTAAACAGCAACAGCGATCTCCATGGTCCTGTAGTCACTGGACATCACAGAGTTCTGGGGCCCAGTGATGAAGGGGAAGGTGACACAGAGGGCAGACTCAATGTCATTAAGTGGTAGTGGTCCTGCCCCACCAGATGGGAGAAGGATGCTATGGCAGGGGTGCAGCATGTACCTCTGACCCAGATGTCACTGCTTCTGGGCCCAGGGCACAGAGCCTACAGCCAGCAGAGCCCATCCTGGCCACCCTGTCATCCATGTGGGTGGCAATTCAGTGGGAGCAGCTGGAGAGCCACTGTGAGTGGCAGGAAGCCTTTGCCAGGGCCAGCAATAGATGGAGGAGCTGGCAGCATCTGTGACACTGGCTGCTGGGCACCAGGAGTGGCCACCATGAGGCACATGAGTGAGGGAAAGGGACACAATGAGTGGCTGTTGGGGGACTTGTCAGAGCTCTCTGGGCACCCCAGCACCTCCTCCTACTCATTCTCCAGTGGGGGTGGCATGAGGACACCCTCGACAGTATGGACACCCTGATGGTGTGGCCTCTAGTGGATGGAGGGCACTCACAAATCCACATTCTTGTGATGACAGGCCACCCTGTCTGCTGTGACCCTTGAGGGCCCTCTGCTCAGCATGTGTGTCGAGACAGCTTGGGATGGCTGGGGGCGGGGCTCACACTGCCCTCCCCACCAGCAGGTACATGGGATTACTGATGGGAACCAGTCTCTCTATGAGCAGGGCTCCTCTGACATGTTCCTCTCCTCCCCACCAGTGACAGATGCTTGAACACATGAACCAATTGTTGCTTCCTGCCCATGCCTATCACACTGCCCATGCATAGCAACAGCAGTGGCATGGAATGCCTTGTCACAGATGGCACAGATGCTACTGTAGCAGCAACTGCAATATAAAACAACCACTTTTCCTCCCATTTGGTTACCATGTAACTTTCCCCACCAGTTGCACCACAGGCAGCCATCAAAGCACAGGTGCACCACAGGATTACTCTGTAAATCCACTAAACAAACTGTCTGGTCTAAGTTTAAGCAACCACAGAACTGAATTCAATAAACTGATACTAGAGCAGGGTCTCTTGTGCTGTTCCTCAGTTACATAATCCTTAAGGTATGGAGGTCTTCTCTATGTATGTCCATATCATGTGCCCACTATTAACCTGTGTTCCTGGTTCTTCCTCATTCTGCTGATCTTCTCTTTCAGCACATTTGTGTCTAGAAATATCTCTTTCTTTTCTTCACCAAGGCTTCTGGTTGCTCCCTAAGTTGTTCAGGCATATCATATCTGTTATACTGAAATTGCTTTCTGTTCCTACAAATCTCCTTTCCCATTATTTCATATGATCTGGTATCTGGCATCCTTGTGTAATGATCATATGACTATCTATATACAATCTGGGCTGGCCTGACTACCATGCATCGCTCACTCGTCAATCCCAAGTACCTCCTCCCAGGAGAAGAAAGGTGGGTAAGGCACCTGCACGAAGCAGAAGGGATTGTACTGCCTATGGCCCAGATGCTGATTACTTTTGAAGGATGGCTGATTACTTTTGAAAATGCTGATTACTTTTGAAGGATGGAAGGTTGTTGTGCACGATCATACCCCAGTGGTCATGTTTGTGGGGGAAGATGTAGCAGAGCATGTAATCCTGGAGCCAGAAGAACCTGAGCTAAAGTCTGCAGAACCCGAGGCCAGGTCAGAGGAACATGTGTGCACGTAATTTCTAAAAGATTTTGCAGATGTTCCAGAGCAGCTTGGCAGATGTGCCAGAAACTACATAGGGGTGCTAACCTGCAGCCGGACTAAGAACATTCAGCCAGCTGAACTTGCACCAGTGACCCCTCCAGACCCTGTGTGCAAGCTGAAAGAGGTAGATTCTCCTCTGGTGACCTCAACTGCTTTCCAGCAGGAAAAAGAGGAAGACAAGAGCCTCAAGGAAGCCCATGAACAGGCAAGGAAGAATCTTCCCTTTGGTGTGGTCACCTGATCTTGGCTTATGTTGGACAAAGGCCTGTTGTACTGAGAGTCCCTTCAACCAGTTGACCAGAGTGGGTGGAAGCCACATTGTCAATTGGTGGTACCGGTCAGACATCATCTTCAACTCCTGAACCTAGCCCATGACCACCACGGTGGCCATATGGGGGTGAGATGAACCAAAGACCAGCTGAGACAGCACTTCTATTGGGAGGGGATGGGCAAAGACATTGCTCGGTTTGTCCAGTCCTGTGAGGTATGCCAGACTGTGAGGAAGGCCCAAGACAAGGCTAAAGTCCCACTTCAGCCTCTACCTATAGTTGGCGTCCCATTCCAAAGGGTGGTTGTTGATATGCTGATACGTTGTTTCCCGAGGAGGAAACAATATATCTTGACTATTGTAGATTTTAAAACATGCTGGCCAGAAGCTTAGCTGCATAGATGCCAACACAGTTTGCCAAGCCTTGGCAGATGTATTTGCAAGGGTGGGTTGACCCCTAGAAGTGCTCACAGATGTTGGGACCAATTTTCTTTTGGGGGTGATGGAGAAGCTGTGGAGTAGCCATGGGGTACAACACTTAGTGACTCTCCCCTACCATCATCAATCCACCAGGCCCCTTGGTCCAGTAGAAAGGTTCAATGGGACCTTCCAGGAGATGATTAAGAAGTTTGTAACTGCCCATTCCAACAACTGGGACTTAGCCTTGCCACAGCTCCTTTTTGCCTATCAGGCAGTTCCACACCCCAGCTTGGGATTCTCTCCTTTTGAACTGGTCTATGGGAGGGAAGCCTGTGGACCTCTGGAATTGGTGAGACATCACTGGCAGGGCTCAATACCTTCCTCTGGGGCCAATGTTTTGGCCTTTGTTGATAAGTTTCAGAACCACCTGAAGGAAGCTTTGACTTTAGCCCAGGCCCAGTTGCAGAGTTCCCCAAACCCAACGGCAAGCTATTGAGAAAGAGCTGGAAGAAATGCTGGCAGCAGGGTTATCCGGCCTTCAGAAAGTGCTTGGGCATCCCCTGTGGTATTAGTGAGCAAGCTGAATGGGGAAATTTGATTTTGTGTTGACTACCGGAAAATCATCAGAATAACTAGGCCCAATCAATATCCTATGCCTCACATAGATGACCTGCTTGATCAACTGGCTCCAGCCAAATACATTTCAACTTTGGACCTCACCCGAGGGTACTGGCAGCTTGAGCTGGATGAGCCAGTCAAGAAACAGTCTGCCTTTGTAACTCATAAGGGGCTAATTGAAATTAATGTGCTTCCATTTGGGCTCCGAAATGCCCCAGCAACCTTTAAAAGGGCCATCAACAAACTTTTGAGAGCGCTGGAAGGGTTTGCTGTAACCTTCTTGGATGGCGTGGTGGTTTTCTCCCAAACCTGGGAACAGCACTTAGAACATCTTCACCAGGTGCTAGAGAGAATTAAGGAAGCCGGATATACTTTAAAAACCAAAAAGTGCCAGATAGGCCTGAACCAAGTGACATACCTAGGGCACAAAGTAGGGACAGGAACAGTCTCCCCTGGACCAGTTAAGGTTGAGGGTATCCAGAATTGGCCAATGCCCAAGACTTAAGTTCAGTCTTTCCTTTGTTTAGCTGGCTACTACCGGAGATTTGTCCCAAACTACAGCCAGCTGGCCTTGCCACTGACTGATCTCCTGGGCAAGAAGAAGCCAGAGAAGTTGCAGCAGACAGAAGCATCCCAATGAGCCTACGACAGCACTTGTCACCAGACCAGTATTGAAGGCTCCAGACTTCGACAAACCCTTTGTCCTCACCACTGATGCTTCTGACCATGGATGGGGGCTGTATTGTCACAGGAAGGGCCAGACCAAGAGCAACACGCAGTTGTCTTCCTCAGTAAAAAGCTCACCGAGCAGGAAGCGGGCTGAGGAATCCTGAGGAGTGTTATGCCATCATATACGCTTTGGGAAAGTTCAGACCGTATCTGTGGGGCAGGCACTTCCTGCTAAGAACATATCACTCTCTTCTGCAATGGCGTCAGACTGCCAAATTGACAAATTCAAAACTTCTGAGGTGGAGTCTAACCATGCAGGATTCTGACTTCAGGGTAGAACACATTGAGGGGTCTGAGATGCCCTGTCCAGAAGAACCTGCAATCATTAGTGAAGCTGATTACTTGTTTACCTCTGTTATGTATATGTTTACATTTAAGAATGACCATGCACAGCCCATCTCTGGGGTGCAGATCGCATCAATGGGGATCCTGATGGCTGGACCCCATGATTCGGTCTGGTGGGGGGGGCTGTCATGATCTGGGCTGTGCCTTAGAGGCCTGTGGGCCCAGGGAAGCCTGACTGGTAGTAGTGGGAAGGGCTTACAACTCCCAGAAGCCTTGTAAGGTTTTGGTGTCATTTTGGGCCTATCAGAGAAAGAGGAGGGCTTGAATAAAAGGCCTGGGAAGGGGAAGCCTTGGTTCCTTTCCTAAGGAAGAGCTGAGGAAGGGCTACTGCAGGGAGGAGACCCTTGCCCTTAGAGGAAGGGTGAGTAGGCCCAAGTCTGAATGAGACAGTCAAGGAACAGTAAGTCCAGACGCATTAGGGCATTTGTTTATTTTCCCTACACTCCTTTTACTGGTTAATGCACATTGTTTATTTATATTGCACTAAACTGATCTATTGAATAAATCTTTTGTTTTGTTGTTTACTCTGCCTGGTCCTCATGCCTATTATTCGGCCTAAGCTAATGGAGGCCTGAAGGGCTTGGGAGGGTACTCTGGGCCTTCTCAAGGAAGACCCTTAACCCAGAGTGGTGGCAGCAATTGGTAATACCCCGTGTTGTGACACATGGACTCACCTCCATGCATACCTAAGCTGGTTTTGGATACCGCTAAAGCAATTCAAATTGGAGAATCTCAACAGGTTGTGAAGGAGATTCTGCCACTCCTTTGTGCTTTGCTGTTCTTATATTCCTTTGTGTCCCAGGCCCTGCATGGTTTGCACCCTCCTCCTTTCTAGGGATGAGTCAGATCCGGGGGGGGGGTGCAGAGATCACTAGGGGAAGCAGCCTCCTGTTTGTGACAGGCTAGTGAAAACATCTCCTTTCCCTCTAATCAGAAGGTTGCATTGGACTGATTCTGGAGAGCTGATGGGGCCTGATCCAGGGAGATTTTCAGCACAGTGGCCAGAGGTAGCCAAGATTCCATGGCAGAAAGGAAGCATTAACCCACAGTGTCCTTTTGGGTTCCCTGTAAACTGAAAAAATATCTTCTGCTTTTGAAGCTTGTGTTCACTGCAAACAAATGGAACACATTGTTCTTCACATGGCCTTTAAGGAGACACAATCATTCTCAGGCCCACTCTCCCCTCCACACACATTTATGCTTTCATTTTAGCATTCTATAAAATATATATTACTTATACTGGATGCAAGCTGGTATTGCATGTTGGTTTAAAAAGTATAACTACAAGCATGAATAATTCAAAAAAGTATAACTACAAGCATGGATAATTCAAAAAGGCATTAATTCAGTCAGTCATCAATTCAAAACTTTTTCTAGTTTCCTACAGCGGCGTGAGCCCTTCTTTCTAATTCCATACTCACTGAGAAGAGGGATATACTGGGAACATTTTTAAGGCACTGTGCTTCATTAATACTTCATGTGTTTATTACTTATTTTACTTCTAAATATGTTCTTGATAAAGAAAAAAAGGGTTCTAGGGCTGATCACTGCCATATATATTTAAATTTGCAGCTAGTTAAATGCTATACCAACACAGCTACCATAAATTTCAAGGGGATTAATGAAGTTGTCTGAGAAATACATCAAGATATTATTAATGTTAAGTACTTACAGTAGTACTTGTAGTGAACAGGATATAGTTTTCTACAGAAGTTCTGTATCTGAAAAAAAAATACAAGGCATTTACTAAAAAAAAGCAAAAAAGATGCTGCAGAATCAAACTGCATTATGCTCTGCACAATACTTCTATACTAAGACTGATTCCTCACTAGCAGTTGCTCCACCCCCAGGCTACTGCTTTCCCTGGCTCAAGCAATCAGTTCCCCACCAGCTGCTGTGCAGGCGCACTTTGATTCACAGCTCCCTTCAGTTTTCCTCACGGTTTCTTGTTCTCCAAAAAACAAGAGCAAGAAACTGCTGTTCAGATGGCAGAAATCAGTTTCCCTGGAGAAAATGGCTGATTTGCAGAGTGGACTCTTGTGTCGATATACCGTGCTAAGGTCGCTTCCCTCCTGCTTTGAACCCCACTGTGGAGAAATATTGTACTTTTCCTAGGTAAAGGCTGCAGGGAGTGGGGAAGAGATGAAAGGCTGAAGTCACATCACTTTCCCTACAGAAAACAGCTGGCATGAGGCACATACTCTATGGTATCCTGTGATACAACCATGCCAGGCCAAAAAAGACAGATCACGCCACAATCACATGCTGATGCTAAATGCCACAAGGCCAAATGTGATAGGAAAAGGTGGCAACAATGCACTGCAGAGAATGCTGAACTTCAGCATCTAGGCTAAAGGAGGCCTGATAGTTGTCATGGTATTTTAAAAGGTAAAGGTAGTCCCCTGTGCAAGTATCAGTCGTTTTCAATTCTGGGGTGATGTTGCTTTCACAACATTTTCATGGCAGACTTTTTACGGGATGGTTTGCCATTGCCTTCCCCAGTCATCTACACTTTCCACCCAGCAAGCTGGGTACTCATTTTACCGACCTCGGAAGGATGGGAGGCTGTCAACCTGGAGCCGGCTACCTGAACCAACTTCATGGTATTACACCACAGCAAATTGACCCTGAGAACACAAGGCTGAGGCACTCACTCAGAGCCTCTTTCTAAAGTCCTCTGTATTTATTTCTACAATAGGCCTTATAACTAGTTCATAGATACTTGTAGTAATTTTGCAAATGGTAAAGATGGCATGCCTTTTTAAAACTTCTGGAGAAGGTCTTCATCTATTTGAAGAAAAGCACTGGTCAGGTACCATGTGGAAACTTTTTGACAGCATTCATCCCAAAAAGAAGCCGCTAAATCAACCTGTCATTTTTGAATCACCTTTATCAAACAGGTAACAAATATCTGTCAGTTTCAGCTGTTACAATAGAACGTCAGAGAAGTATGGCACCAAACCATACACTACAATATACATTGCTTTTATTTTTCCAAGATGAAATTGTTGGGCTATTCAGCTTTCTGAGAACTTTTGCTTGAATAACTCATGGATGTTATTGCAAGAATTAAATACCATCTTCTTCATCACTAGCTGTGAAGTCCACAGGCACTCTGCCATCCTAACACAGTCCTTCAATACATAGGCAGCCATACTGGTTTGTGTAGTGGGTAGTTCTTTTCATTTTTCATCACTCTGAACATGGTTTTCAGAGCTTCCTCCTCTGTGTTTTTACTACTTGAATTTGTGCTTGGTTTTGAACCCAAACACACTGCAATAAACTGTTGACAATTTAATTTTCAGGTTCTTCTGGTGGGTGGTCCTTGTGCATGAGACTGCAGAACTCTAATTCCTATATTTAGTTCAAAAGCTTTGTAGCACACTTTACAATAACCGTTGCATTTATCTCCAGAAACTGAAGATAGCCATGGGATGAAGTCAGCATGAAGTTTTGTATTGAGTCACTGCATATTAAATTGTCCTCTTAAAAGCCATTTTCAAAAGGTAGTTCCCAATGAAGCCTTCCACAGAAGCACTCACCTGCCTACCTTGCAAGTAGGATCTTTCTGGGGCTGAAAGGTTGAAACGCTTGGGGCTCTTTAGCTTGGAGAAACGTCGAATGCGGGGTTACACGATAGAGGTTTACAAGATAATGCATGGGATGGAGAAAGTACTTTTCTCCCTTTCTCACAATACAGGAACTCGTGGGCATTCGATGAAATTGCTGAGCAGACAGGTTAAAACGGATAAAAGGAAGTACTTCTTCACCCAAAGGGTGATTAACATGTGGAATTCACTGCCACAGGAGGTGGTGGTGGCCACAAGCATAGCCACCTTCAAGAGGGGGTTAGATAAAAATATGGAGCAGAGGTCCATCAGTGGCTATTAGCCACAGTGTGTATATGTGTGTGTGTGTGTGTGTGTATATATATATATATATATATATATATATATATATATATATAAATTTGGCCACTGTGTGACACAGAGTGTTGGACTGGATGGGCCATTGGCCTGCCTGATCTAACATGGCTTCTCTTATGTTCTTATGTTAAATTTTCAGGGTTTTGGAATGTGTAATTAGCTGATCAGCATCAAGGAAGGAGGAGAAGCTTAAATGCTTGAAGACCATTTCTACAATCCAGCAGAATCAGACAAAGCCATCTGCAAGCTTTATTGTTTGGGAGGGGGAATGAGAGCTTGTTCTCTGTAAATTTCAACAGTAGCAAACAAACCCCATTTGCAAACTTTACTTTGCCCAGAACACTGTGGAAGATGTTTACTCTCTGTGAAATTCAACAGCAGCAAAATTCATTTGCAAGGTTTTAATTTCATTTGGCTGAAGTTTTAGCAGAGGCAAAAGTTCTCTCCCATGTGTATCACCAGGCCTCAGGTTCAGCAGGAGCTCACAGGAGCACAGCTCCTGAACCTTTCTGAGGGTTTTCCCTCTTCCTCCCCACCTACCTTGTCCATTGAATAGTAGGTGCAGCTGCATAACAATCCCTGGATTAGGAGAGTGGGCAGCCAGCCAGCCACCAGGAGCTTTGCCATGCCCCCAGCAGCCCTCATTAACCCCTGGAGAACCCACAACACCCTTTCTCCACTTATGTTATTTTGGGTGGTGGATGGCTTGCTGGTCTTTTGACTGGGGCAGGGGGAGCAGCCCAGGAGAGCCCCAGGCGAATGAGGCCTGCATGGGCTGGCTGGATCTGTAGCCAGCCCATGCAGGCCTTGCTTGTCCAGGGCTCTCTTTTCTTGCATTGGGTTGCTTTTGGCTGGGGCAGGGATATGCTAATGAGCTCCACCACCTATTTTTCTACAAAACGACCCCTATGTATCATTCCCTTGACAATCCCAGCACATGGAGCTGTGTGCTGTCTATTTGGTGTGGTGCGTTAAGAAATTGTCTATTAACACATGCTTCATACTTAACTTTAAATGTAAAGTAAATGTAGCACTTTAGATACAATGTTCAATGAATTGGAAATTGCTTTCTTGGACATCATGGAAAGCTGGCTTGTTAATTTTCTTCTGTAGATTTTTTCTTCTGTTGACTATGTAAAATAATTGGTGGTGGTGGGGGGGAGGCGCGGTGCAGGGGTCTGCCAGGACCAGTAGAACCCCTAGCGCTGGGCCTGATCAGATATTCAGTGCTTTCTTCCTGTTTTCATTATCTAGGCAGTTTGAAAGAGAAAGGAAATCAATATCCCCCCCCCAACATCATACTGATGCCCCCTCTCCAAGTACCCCACAGATTGTTTCCTGGGATTAAAAATATACTTCCCAAGACATCTGTGTACAGAGACTCGGAGTGAAGGGCTTTTCCTCTTCTAATACTCTTCTAATACTCGTGGCTTAGACTGAGTGGGCTGAAGCTGAATCCGGCAAAGACAGAGGTTCTCTGTGTGGGTCGCGGCGCTCCAGGGGGGGAAATATCCCTCCCGACCTTCGATGGTGTGCAGCTAAAGGCGGCGCAGCAGGTGAAGAGTCTGGGTGTCTTACTGGAGCCTTCATTATCAATGGAGGCCCAGATAACAGCCACTGCCAAGTCAGCTTTCTTCCATCTGAGGCGGGCAAAGCAGTTGGCCCCTTTCCTGGAGCGTCGGGACCTAGCAACGGTGATCCATGCGACGGTCACCTCACGATTGGACTACTGTAACGCCCTCTACATGGGGCTGCCTCTGTGCCGGACCCGGAAGTTACAGCTAGTGCAGAACGCGGCGGCCAGGCTGTTGCTTGGTCTCCCAAGATGGGAACATGTACGGCCGGGGCTACGCGAACTGCACTGGTTACCGATTGTATACCGGGTCCAGTACAAAGTGCTGGTTATCACCTTTAAAGCCCTATATGGCCGAGGACCAGCCTACCTGAAGGACCGTCTCTCCCCGTATGAACCCCAGAGAGCACTGAGGTCAGTAGGAAAGAACAGACTGACTACCCCTGGGCCAAGACAAATTAAACTACAGAACACTCGCTCTCGGGCCTTTTCGGCCGCAGCCCCACATCTCTGGAACCAACTCCCAGAGGAGGTGCGGGCCCTGCGGAACCTTGATCAGTTCCGCAGGGCCTGCAAGACCACCCTTTTTAAATTAGCTTATGAATAACTGGAAATCCGCCATCAGCATCAACTAGAAGAGTGTCAAGGATAGCGTTATAATATGTTTTAGTTAATTGTTTTAATTCAGGCTTTTAAGGTTAATTTAATTTTTAATTTAATGTTTCCAATGTAACTGTTTTATTGTTGGTGCACCATGGGGCACCGTATTGTTAGCCGCCCTGAGCCTGCTTCGGCAGGGGAGGGCGGGGTACAAATAAAATTTATTATTATTATTATTATTATTATTATTATTATTATTATTATTATTATTATTATTATTATATTAATACTGAGTCTAATTACTGTTTTTAAAATTAACATTTTAAAATAATTTTTCTTTTATTAACATAGTTTTGCATTATAAGGTCTGATTTCTAAATCAACTTAATATTTATTGAGGGTAGTATTGTGACATACTTGGACTTTACAGCTGGCTAGAAGAAATAAAGCATAATTTGCTTACCTGTCAAAATATTCCCACCTTCAAATCTACTGAAACTGGTTCCAGTGTTTGAATACAAAAAAGTTGCAAGAAACTAATCAGGTTCTCCACAAAATAGTGAGTGCTCTCTTACAAGTTTATTTTATTGTTTCATTGTTAACAACAATCAGCAATAAACATTTTTAAAATCATATAACCAAATTATGGAATATGCATACTTTATTACATTACGTACACCCCCCACTGGCATGTGGGTCCTCTCCTCTTCGTCATGAAACATTTCCCCGACTCTGCAGACCGTCGATCAACATCAACTATCTGCAACCCCCACTAAAACAAATAAAATATACACAGGATGGGACCAGGTATTATTGCCTCGTATGAAGCTTTTTAGGAACACTGCAGGCACGCAGCCCAATTCTAAACATGTTTACCAACTATTGAGAACAGAGCGAGGCTTGATCAACGAAGCAAATAAGAACTCTCAGTAGATTTTAGAAACAAACATTCAACTCGTTTTTACCCTAAAAACTCAGTTTTCCTTAACGCTTTAGCAATGTAAAGAGCCAAAGACTTCCCTTTTAATTTCTAAAGTCTGTTGGCGAATGATTATTCTTCCACGCTTCGTCTCTGTTAGGCTCCTCCTGCTACAATCTCTTACCTCCATACAGCCTGGCAGCCGGTCAGCCACAGGCAAAAGAATAGGATCTCAGCGCCCCCAAGCGGGCACGAAAAGCGCGCCATCAAGTCTCGCCCAACAAGCACTTTCCAACCGCCATCGGGCAACCGTCGCTGTTCGCACGATCAACCTCTTGCCATTCCTCACTAAATGACCCGCCCCCTTCCAGTGGGCAAAGCCAACGGCAACTCTACATCTATGCTACTTTTTTTATTGGCACGCTTCATTGCCGGATTGAACCCTGGGAAATGTAGTCTCACGAGAAAACCAAGCGGCTGCGATCTTTTCATTCTATGCAGATAAGGGGTGGGTCTACTGGCCGGCGTAGAGGCCAATAGGCGGCGAGAGCTGCTTTATGCGGTAGCAGCATCTCCTGTACGAGAGGAAGAAGTGTTTGCTGGCGGACGCGGGTGCGCCGCTTTCTCCTCCGTCTCTCGCATGTGTCCTAAGAGCAATAGCGGAATCTTTGCCCGCGGGAGCCATGTCTGAAAACGGCTCCTCGTCTGCCCTCATCCCCAACGGTGAAGGCGCCTCCCGGCACCCTGGCAACAAGGTGACCGTAGTCCTTGGGGCACAATGGGGTGACGAGGGCAAAGGAAAAGTGGTGGATCTGCTGGCGCAGGATGCGGACATCGTCTGTAGGTGCCAGGTGAGGAAGTGACCGGGCTGAGCTTGGAGTCACCTTGAAGTGCCCCATTCTTGAGATTCTCCGGGCCGCAGGGAAGAATAGAGGGCAGCTAAACAGCACCTTTCGGGTCCTTTCTCCCTCGCTGGTTTCTATAGTAACTACCGCGCGCTTTTTAGACTACATAACCCGCTCTCCTTGTTGATGCTTTTAACCGTCCACCAACTGTTATGAGCTTTTGTATTTTCTCACACGCGTTTCCTTCTTCCCGGTTTCCCGTAGAGCCGGCTTTTCTCGTTTCCTCTTAGACGCCTCCCTCTTTCGGTCCCCCACCCCACCCCCGTTAGTTGCGGCTCTCGCAAGTGTTACCATGAGACTGAGCAGATGTTGAGCCTTCCTCCTATCGCCGTGTTTTCTGATGAAGAAAATATACTGTGGCGACGCACACCCTGCCCGCGCCGCTTTGCGGGGCCGTTACGGCCATTTCCCGCCTGGTGAGGGTGCGGGGACCTTGCGCCGCCGAGGCAGTTAGCCTTCGGGCGCCTGCAGTGCAGCATTGGCTTCCTTTGCGCCTCAGGCTGGGGAGCCTTATTGTAGAGAGTAAACGGCGGCGGGGGTGGGGTTAGAGGCCAGTGGCGAGGAGTTTTGTAGTTTCTTCTCCAGGAGGAAGTTAGCGTTGTGCACCCTGAATATCTTCCCTTTGTCTTCCACCTTTCCCCTCACTACCCCCCCCCCCCAAAAAAAGAAAATCTTTTCACATACTCGCGTTGTTTCTTACTGGATGTATAAACAAGTATTTTATCTTAGGCCCCGGGGGGGGGGGTTGGTTTTTTGCTAATAACTTGGCTCGTTTTATTAATACTATCCATATATGTTGATAATACTGTATTAATGTGGTCATATAGGTCCTAGTATGATTACAATTTTTTTTGAAAGTAAGAACTATACACTTGTTGTCTTGAACAGAATTCGTTAAAACAAGTCAGTCAGTCTAGAAATGGTAGTTACAGGCTTTGGCTGAACTGTTTCCAAGCCTTTTGCCTGGTATCCAGAGAATCAAACTATTTCCATGCATATTCAAGGGTTTGGATTATTTCAGTTTCTAGAGCCCCTCGTATTCCATTGGATGCTGCTGCCAAGATTTTCCACAATGTGAGAGAATATAATAGGTCAGGGTGAAAAAAGCCCTATTGAAGAAATCCTGCAAAGTTTTTGTATGAATATTGTAAAGGTTTGCCCTGTTTCAAAACTACTTGTTTCTTGTTTGTTTCTCAGTCATAACACCTGTTTGGAAGTTCTGTCAGCATTGGGTGGTTATTAGAAATGTAATGATGAACATTGCAGCATTGTTTTGTGGAAGTAAATTCCATTAATAGAACTTTCTAGTAAATTTTGGTTTTGCCAAAGGGATTTCAACATAAAATCATTACAAATGGTTGCCTACTGTATTAATTGTGTGTGTTTGGAGTGTTTTAAAATTACATTTATAGCTTTAGTTTACTTCAGCAATAAAGTGTGTGATTTAAGGTTTAGGAGTCAATTAAATATTTTTACTGAAAAATTGCAGTTTATGTTGAAAACAATACTGTTTTCATTATTGAAATGAGAAACAATATGTACACCCCAGTTTTTCACTAAGTTTCACAGTGATATCCTAAGTAGAATTGCTGGCACAAAGCATACACTGTACATATTTATGTTCTTACTTTAGAGTTACTACTGAAGGGAAATTAAGTTGATTCTGAACATAAATAGTTGCAAAGCAATAATTGAAAAATCACTGAAAAGCAGGGTGCTTTTTGATGCTGCCAAAATGTTCAAATATTCTTTTGGATACTTTGGTCTTAGCTCTAATTAAGAACAACTCTCTGATGTCTTGTGGAGATTAGTCTTTCCCAGATCTACTACCTGAGATCCTCTACAATGAGAACCTAGAGATCCTTCTGATGTACTCTGCCATGAACAGGGCTTCTTTTTGGAGACTGTGCACTGTCTCTGGAATGGAGTGTAACTTTACTGAAGGTTCTGTTATTGTTCATTCTCAGAGGGTATATTAACATAAGATTACATATTGGTCCTGTCTTGCAAAGTAATTGTGATGGTTTTCTTCAATATACACTAAATAGCTAATCCATTTTAGCTGATATTTTCATTTAATGACATTGTTATGTTTCATTTAATTGCATTATGCTTATAAGCTCACCCTTTCCAAAGGAGAAAGTTGCAGGTTATGGCTAGGGATTGTAAAATGGGTTTGGAACGCCCAGATGAATTGTCGTCTTGTTGTCCGTTAAACAGTAGGACATAATACAGGCAAAATATATTTGAAACTGAGGAGAGAGCCATACTATTTTTGTGCTAGGGCATTGGGGTCAACTGTTCAAAGAAAATGTTAACACAAACTCTTTGTGTGAGCCTAAGCAGGTATCTGGATTCCAGCCCACGTATTATTTCCATCTGCTTTAGGGATAAACAGCTTGGTCCTACTAAAAAGTAAGTTTCACTTGGTTCAAAGAAACAACCTAGTAGGTTTGTATATGATTGTTCCTGTGAATCTGGAGAACAATGTATTGTGTAGAAAATTTTTACAAGAGTGCAAGCGGTTTACTTGGATGATTTAGATTGGATGTTCATGCAGTCTGTGGGAGGGGTAAATCTGTCTAAATAAACCAGAATGAATGTAGGCAGGGATGACTAAGTACAGCGTTAGAACCAAAGGTTTGCAGAGTTTCATGTATATTCAGTCCTAAACATATATTATTATAACATCATGGGAATTCTAGAAAAAGATATTACCAGTTTTTCATGGATATATTCATGATTACATGATCAGGGATTTTTTCGTGGTTGTATGACATTGGTTAAGAATGCATGGGCAATTTGAATCCAAATTATTTTGTTTCTTTTACATCCTTCTTTAGAACAAAGTGTCATATGATGCCTCATCTATAAACACTGTCTAGGCCCAGACCTGCCTAGTTTCAGCAAAATTTTTGCATTTTAAGTCTTTGGACTATGTCCTGGCAACAGTTTCCAATGGAAAAAATACCATATTTTTCGCTCCATAAGATGCACTTTCCCTCCCAAAAAAGTGGGGGGGGGAGTGTGTGCATCTTATGGAGGGAATACTGCAAAAAAGGGGCGTAGCCAAGGGCGAGCGCCTGCTGGAGCAGACCTGCCCGGCAAGCCCAGTAGTGGATTCGCAGGTTGTTCTGCGAGAGGCCGATGTAACTGAATTTGTCCTTCAGGCTCCAGGAGCGGGGCAGCGGCGTTTCCTGCTCGTCCACAGCCGGGTAGAGTCGCCTGAGGCGCCGCTTGAGCTTCTTTTCTTGCTCATAGAGGGCCGGGACGCCACAGTGAGGGAACGGGGCAGGGGCGCTGCTGCTGCTGCCGCCGCCAGACATGGGCCCCGCTGAGGAAGAGGCGGGGGCTGTTGTGGCGACGATTGCGGGCGGTAGTGGCGGAGGGGGAGGCGGCGGGGCCGAGGTGGGCGGAGCCGGCGGGTGAAGAAGCGTGGCTGAGGCGGGTGGCGGGGGTTGCCCGGTGCTTGAGGAGCCGTCGCTGGGAGTTGTGGCGGCTGTTGCTGCCCGGACATGCCGGCCTCCTCTTCCTTCTCGTCGGCTGTCGAAAATGAATGGTGAGTGGAAGGGAGGGAGGAAGGAAGTATCAATAGTGATAGAAGAAGAGCAGCGGTAGCAGCCACATTGCGCTGGGTGCACTGCTGCCGTCGGGGCGGCTCTTTAAGCACGTGTGAGCTGGGCGGCTGCTGGCCAGGCCTGGCCCTGCCCTTTCTTCGACGGAGACCATGGGGCATGTACTGAGTGTCAAGGCTGGGAAGGCTCCCAGGCGGTGGCCCTCCAGTCCGGCACCCTCCTAGGAGACTGAGGGCACTGCCTGGGTCGGGCGAGCTCCTTGGGGCAGAGACTGCAGCCAGAGAGTCACGGTGGGTTCGTGTTGTGCTCCATCAGGGCCTAGGGTTGCCAGGTTGAACTCAAGACATATCTGGGGTCTTTGGAGATAGAGCCAGGAGCCAAGAGAGTTCTGGCCGACATATTTAAAGGAACCATGCTCCTTTAAAATGCCTTCCCACCATTTGGAAATCATGGAGGATGGGTTCAGAATATTTTTTTTCCTGTTTTCCTCCTCCTAAAAACTAAGTGCGTCTTATGGTCAGGTGCGTCTTATGGAGCAAAAAATACGGTATCTACCATTTGCCTGTGATTGCTTTCTTGAGATTAATAAGTTTTTGGATTCATCAACCTCATTTTAGGAGTGATGATAGATTAATTTAAGTGATTACTGCAACGTACGTGATAGCTACCTCTTTAAGAATGTAAGAGAAGCCATGTTGGATCAGGCCAATGGCCAGTCCAACACTCTGCATGACACAGTAACCAAAAAAACCAGGCACCATCAGGAGGTCCATCAGTGGGGCTGGGACACTAGAAGCCCTCACACTGTGCCCCCCCCAAGCACCAAGAATACAGAGCATCACTGCCCCAGACAGAGAGTTCCAACAATACGCTGTGGCTAATAGCCACTGATGGACCTCTGCTCCATATGTTTATTCAATCCCTCTTGAAGCTGTTTATGCTTGCAGCCGCCGCCACCTCCTGTGGCAGTGAATTCCATGCGTTAAGCACCCTTTAGGTGAAGAAGTACTACTTCCTTTTATCCATTCTAACCCAACTGTTCAGCAATTTCATTGAATGTCCACGGGTTCTTGTATTGTGAGAGAGAAAAGTACTTCTTTCTCTACCTTCTTTATCCCATGCATAATCTTGTAAACCTCTATCATGTCACCCCTGAGTCAACATTTCTCCAAGCTAAAGAGCCCCAAACGTTTTAACCTTTTTTCATAGGGAAAGTGTTCCAACCCTTTAATCATTCTAGTTGCCCTTTTCTGCACTTTTTCCAATACTATAATATAACACAGTATTCCAAATGAGGCTACACCATCGATTTATACAGGGGCATTATGATACTGGCTGATTTGTTTTCAATTCCCTTCCTGATAATTCCCAGCATGGCATTGGCCTTGTTGCACACTGTCTTGACATTTTCAGTGAGTTATCTACCACGACCCCACGATCTCTCTCGTGGTCAGTCTCCGTCACATCACACCCCATCAACTTGTATTTATAGTTAGCATTTTTTGCCCCCATGTGCGTTACTTTCCACTTGGTCACATTGAACCTCATTTGCCACATTGACACCCACTTGCCCAGCTTCAACAGATCCCTTTGGAGTACCTCACAATCCTCTATGGTTCTCACCACTCTGAACAATTTAGTGTCATCTGCAAACTTAGACACTTCACTGCTTACTCCCAACTCCAAATCATTAATGAACAAGTTAAAAAGCATCGGACCCAGTACTGAGCCCTGCAGTACTTCGCTGCTTCCCACCCTCCACTCTAAAAATTGCCCATTTATATTCACTCTCTGTTTCCTATTAATTAGCCAGTTTTTGATCCACAAGAGGACTTGTCCTTTTACCCCATGACTCTTGAGCTTAGGAGCCTTTGATGAGGAACTTTATCAAAAGCTTTCTAGAAGTCAAGGTGAACAACATCTATTGGATCCCCTTTGTCCATGTTTGTTCACCCCTTCAAAGAATTCTAACAGGTTAGACTCTCATGACTCTCAAGCTTACTAAGGAGCCTTTGATGAGAACTTTATCAAAAGCTTTCTGGAAGTCAGGGTAAACAACTTCTATTGGCTCCCCTTTATCCACATGTTTGTTCACCCCCTCAAAAAAATCGAATAGGTTAGTGAGACAAGATCTAACCATACAGAACCCATGCAGAGTCTTCCTCAATAACTTTTGTTCATACCTACTAATTCTCTCTTTAATAATGGCTTCCACCAACTTTCCCGGTATTGAAGTCAGACTGACTGGCCTGTAATTTCCTGGATCTCCTCTGGAACCTTTTTTAAAGATAGGGGTGACATTTGCTACCTTCTAGTCCTCAGGAACAGAGGCAGATTTCAATGAAAGATTACATATTTTGGTCAGATCCACAAATTCAGAACTCTTGGATGTATGCTATCTGGGCCTGGTGACTTATCAGTTTTTAAATCGTCAATTGTAGGACCTCCTCTTTCGTCACCTCAATCTGACTCAGTTTCAGTCTGACTCAGATCTTTCAACACCCCTCCAAAAATCAGTGGTTCTGGAGTGGGCAAACACTTCTCATCTTCCACAGTGAAGGTAGAGGCAAAACATGCATTTGGCTTCACAGCCATTTCCTTATCATCCTTCAGTAGTCATTTTACCCCTTGGTCATCCAAGGGCCCCACTGCCTCCCTGGCTGGTTTCCTGCTTCTAATGTATTTGAAGAAATTTTTATTGTTGACTTTGTAGATTTATTATCTCTTGTCTTAGCTTACATTGTTAGATAATGGATTTGTTGATACCTGTCAGGTAGACCCGTTATGACTGATTAATTAGTAACTTACAAACTCTTGTTGAGGTAGGTCATCAGTACTAAAAGTACCTAAAAGTACTGAGGTAATGACGTAAAAGTACTGAGGCAATGAAGGATTTAGAAAAGGTGGTTAAGTGTAAGGATATGTCATGGGCAACCAAACTAAAGATAATTCATATCATAGTATTCTCATTACTATGTAT
The DNA here is from genome assembly GCF_032191835.1 of Heteronotia binoei. Lineage (NCBI taxonomy): Eukaryota > Metazoa > Chordata > Lepidosauria > Squamata > Gekkonidae > Heteronotia > Heteronotia binoei. The sequence goes on along the minus strand of NC_083223.1, from coordinate 165,557,089 downwards.
GGGTGTTGAAAGTTAGGTGATGAAGAAAACAGACAGGAAGAAAATTGATTTATTTGAAATGTGGTATTGGAGGAGAGTTTTACAGATATCATGAACTGCCAAAAAGACAAATAAGTCTTGGAGACCAAGTCCTATGAGGAAAGACTGAAGGAGCTTGGTATGTTTAGTCTGGAGAGATGACTGAGAGGTGATATGATAACCATCTTGAAGTACTTGAAGGACTGTAATAGAGGATGGTACAGAGTTGTTTTCTGTTGCCCCAGAAGGTTGGACCAGAACCAGTGGGTTGAAATTGAATAAAAAAGATTCAGCTAAACATTAGGAAGAACTTCCTGACAGAGCAGTTCCTCAGTGGAAGAGGCTTCCTTGTGAGATGGTGGGCTTCTCCTTTGGAGATTTTTAAACAGAAGTTTGGCCTTCTGACAGCAATACTGATTCTGTGAACTTAGGGGGAGGTGCTTATGAATTTCCTGCATTGTGCAGGAAGTTGGACTCGACTTTGGAGGTCCCTTCCAACAATTATTTATGATTTATGCTGTTTAGTGGTAGATACATAAATATAATAAAAAACTAAAGAAATTGCAGATCATTGAAGGCATGAAATAGGAATACAAGATCCTTTTATTTGCCCAGTAGATAACCCTAATTTGATATAGGATGGCATCTCTTGAATTGTCATTCCTCTGATTTGATAGTCCTGGTTCTGGTAGAAGTCTGCAATAACAAACCTAAAATATGTTTCATTGTTTAACCCTTAATCTTTTGAAGACAGGTTCTCGTTTATGTTTCTTTCTCTTTAATAGAAAATTAACTCCTTAAAGTATCTTTGATAGCCATGATTAAATCTTAAGAGATTACAGACTTTAATATTTTGCTTGTATTCAAGTTGCCTTGTAAATTTGATTTTAAGATGTTTAAAGAAATCTAATTAAAGCATAAATAACATTTTAAAATTATAAATCAGGGTGGCCAACGGTAGCTCTCCAGATTTTTTTTGGCCTACAACTCCCATCCGCCCCAGCCAGCATGGCCAATGGTTGGGGCTGATGGGAGTTGTAGGCAAAAAACATCTGGAGAGCTACCGTTGGCCACCCCGTTATAAATCTTTAAGCATCTTAATTATCTCACGTAAGTTGCTTCTAACTGGACTGGTCTTTCCATGAAGCAGTTGCTTTGGGCTGCAAGGTCTAATCTTTTTTCCTGAATCCAGTCTTGACCTCTGTCATTTTTAAAAATAAAGTGCCAGTTCAGAGGGAGAAATCTCTTTGTTGAAGGTGTAAACATGTCTGTTGAAGGCTGCAAACTGGTGTATATTTTTTAGGAAGTAGATGTCATTGAACTAAGTGGGACTATCTACATTTAGGATTACATTTTCAGTCTGGGACTATGGGTTTATGTGTATAAGCACATGCAGGTGACAGTGGCAACAAGCCAACAAACCTGTGTTTAGGGATTGTGTATATGCCTTCTGTATTTACATAGTAGAGTGCTTATTCCAGCAGGTAATTTAGTACTTGCTTTGAGCTTCCTTTTGTTTGTTAACCAGAGGCAGTTAGATTTTAAATAGAGTACTGTTAGTTATTTTGTGCGTTAATTATTGTGTTTGTGTGTGTGAAGTGTGAAGAGCTTGCTGGAGCATGCATATGGCACCCACTCTGCAGTCACTCCACTGCCTGCCCATGAGTTACTAGGTTCATTTCAAGGTGCAGATAATCCCATACAGAGCCCTGCATGGTACTGGATTGTTATATCTATAACTGCCTCTCTTGCTGTGCTGTACCTTGACAGCTTTGCTCTTCTGAGCAGGACTTTTGCAGGTGCAACCCTACAGATGGACAGAGTCAGCAGCTGCCAGTACACATGCATTTTCTGTTGCCCCTCACCTTATGGAATGACCTGTATAAGGTGGTCATGAAGACTCCCATGGTTCTCTCTTTCTGTGTCCTATGCAAAGGGGCATTTCAGGACGGCATTTTTATGACGGTAATAAGACTACAGTAGGACAAAATTGTTCAGAAAGGTTTTTATATAAAGGGATTGGGAATGTGAACTATGCCACTGTCTAAAGTGTGGTGGTTTTTTTTGCTATATGTATTATTGCACTCTCATTGCTTTGTTTTTTATTCACATAATACTGTTTTTTGCATTGTTTAATCATATCATGTTGAATACTTTATGCCTTGTTCCAGATTGCTGTAATGCTATTTTGATTGCATTGAATTATACTTCATAATCTACCTTGAGAGTGAGAAAGGCAGACTATAAACAATAAAAATTATTCCTGTGTAGTTCATATGTAGGAATTAATTTAAATAATTATTTCTTTTCTAAATTTAAATTGATTTTTCCCAATAGCAAGTTAAAACACAGATGAATATCTGCACCTGCCTCCTGATTTGAATGTCTATCAAGAACGCTAAAATTAGATGGATTACGTTTCCTTTCCAAATATAAACATGGGTTCAAAAATTAAACATGTGATTCAAACCTGTATTACATGAGTTACTGAAAGCACTATCAAATATCAGTATTTTCTGTGTTTTCACAGTTTATTCAGGTCTGCTTTGTGCTTCTCTATAATGTTGTGCTAATATACCATCAAATGCTAGAATACCAGAACCTGAGGGAGTAATTACCATCCCTGTATTCTACTTTGAAAACACATTCATATTTCATTTTCCAGTAACATGTCTTCATACTATGTCATTGTAGCTTGCTTTGTGAAGACTTTCAAGAGAAAAGAGAGCAAATTTTTCAGTTTTTTGTCCACATAATGCTTGTGTGTGCAGTATGATCCAAATTCTGGTATAAGCATCTGGTCAAACAGTCCTGCTAACACTCAGTACCATAAGGCATAACTATATTTAATTTTTTTTAATAATTTCAAATATACTTTATGTACATTCAGAAATAAACATGCTGTTACATGAGTGAGATAATAGCACATTTGAGGCTTGCCTGGCTTCTAACTGTGGAATCCTATGTAGAGTTAATCCAAACCCCGTGGGTTTAGACAGGTGTAACTGTACAGGATAGTACTGTAAGAGAGTAATCCTAAACATGTCTACTCAGATTCCTACTCAAGTCTATTCAGTGGGATTTTCTGTCAAGAAAATGATCTTAGGTTTACACTGGTAGTATTCTAAGAATTTCTGATCTACCTTGATCAAATATGCCTTACCCAGCACCTTTTACTGATGACTTCTGCGTCTTTAAAATAGGCCTCTTGAAGAAGATATCCATTTATTTAATCAAATAAAGCTACAAGTAACTATATGGTAGTTAATCTTTGTAACATGGAGGACCAGAAATGAATACCTTCTTGAAGTATTGTGTTAATTTGTTAAAATATTATCTCATTTTCTGCTTGACATATGTTTAACTACTGTGTATGTTGGCGAGTCATACTTTAGGATTATCACCTGGCAGTCAGGAATTGTTCTCATGTTTCAAACAGATAATCTGAGCCAGTTGCTTAATTTTTTTTAAATTGGGTCTGCAATTGCAGTGCTTTCGATAAAGTTCATATTTACTCTAAGACATCATTATATTCCTGAGAATGACATGATTGCAACCTTAACTGTCCCTTATCACATTTAAAATATCCATCATAAGTGACAGCTAAGGTTCCAAGCCTTGCTGTTGTAATTTTGGAATAATTTTTGAGCACTTGGGTTCTCTCTTTAATCAGGCCTGGAATATGCATGTAAAATAATCCTGATGTTGGCATAGTGAGATCTGTTTATTATCCCACCTGTCCTCCAAGGAATGTTTAAGGTGATATACATGGTCTGTTCTCCACTTAACAACTTCGTAAAACAGGTTAGAATGAAAAATGGTAATTGGTTTATGATTGTTCAATAAACCTTTCTGACTAAGCAGAGGTTTGTAATCACATCTACTTGATGTTAGTCCAGTTCTCTTGCCATCACACTGGCTCACACATAAGAGAGTATGATAATTTCAAGACTGCATGAGGCTTCATGTGAGCTTTTAGCCTCTAGGAATCTTGATAACTGATATATCCATAAATCAGGAGGCCAACAGCACCTTAAAAGAGAACAAAATTTATTCTAGTATATGGGTTTGTGAATCAAAGTTAATCTCACTGGATATATTTGTAGCAAGTGGCTAGTATTATTTGCAGGCACCTGCCAATTACAGTGCTAGAGGTATGCATAATTGCTGTTTCAGTGTGTATCTGGCTTTGACACATAGGAAATCTTCCTGCTGTTACTTCTACTCATGTTCTAACTCAGTGCCACAACAGATTTTTAAAATAGGGACAAGCAAACATGGTGACTGAAAGGGATTTACAATGTTGCTGGGGTGGCTACCTGTTTCAGTGCTACATGTTGACTTTGCATGCTGTCATGGTGTTAAGCATTCCTGAGGGGAAAAAATCTTATGAGAGCTTTTTTTTTTATGGAAGTTTGATTCTGTATGGTCAAATATAGAAGTAAATTGCTCTAAGGAACAATTAATATCTAACTTTTTTCATTAACTGATTAGAGCAGGGGTAGCCAACGGTAACTCTCCAGATGTTTTTGCCTACAACTCCCATCAGCCCCAGCCAGCATGGCCAACGGCTGGGGCTCATGGGAGTTTTAGGCAAAAAACATCTGGAGAGCTACCATTGGCCACCCCTGGATTAGAGATTTTACATTAAGTCAACATTTTATCTTTAAAATATCTGGTAGAATGAATTTTTAATTAAAATTAAAATTGAAAGCTAGACATGATCAAGAAATCATGTACATGTCTTATTAACAATACATTTCTCATTAACCATAAGAAAGAACTATACATTTCTCATTAACAATAAGAAATATTCATTTAGCCAGCTTGCCAAATTAATGAGGTAAGCCCTTTACCCCAAGATAGCTTTGGAAGGAAGGAAAATTTAGCCTTCTGTTTACATTTAAAGTAATCATGGAGAAGAAGGATTTAGAGGCAATGTGCTGAAAAGTATGCTGTCTATGACTTTTAAATGAGAGGTATTCAGCCAAAAGTCCCATCTTATTCTATGGGGTATTCTTGGAGGAGAGGCAGGAAGTTCCCCTCTAGGATTTTGTTACATACCTACAGGCTTGCTCTTGCTTTCTATTTTTGTGCCTTGTATACCAAGGACCCTTTTTACTAATAGGTAAAATGATACTGGAGGTTGAGAACCCTTTCCAGAGGTAGAGTGTCTGTACTGTTTAACTAGCTTCTAAGACTTAAGCAGAAAGACAGATTTCTAGATTAGGTTACTACTAGTAAGGGCAAAACTCTGCAGGCTAGATGGCCATCTGACAGCATTGCTGTTTCTGTGAATTTGGCAGATGATGATAAGGAGGGTGGGAAGGATTGCATCAATGCTTATTTCTCGTGACCTTTTCTTACACACCCAGGTATATGCTAATTTCACTTTGGGGTTAGCAATTTTTCTCCAGGCCAGTTTGGCAAGGGATCTTGGAGTTTTTTGCCATCTTCCAGGCATAGGGCTAGGGTCACTGGGGATGTATGTGTGTGGTATAAGTATTTGTGAGTTTCCTGCATTGTGCAGGAGGTTGGACTAGATGACCCTGGAGGTCCCTTCCAACTCTATGCTTCTATGATATCATAGAATCATAGAACTGGAAGGGATCTCCAGGGTCATCTAGTCCAACTCCCTGCACAATGCAGGACACTCACAAATAATTCCCCCTAAATTCACAAAATCAGCATTGCTGTCATGTGGCCATCTAGCCTCTGCTTAAAAACCTCCAAGGAAGGAGAGCCCACCACCTCCCGAGGAAGCCTGTTCCACTGAGTAATTGCTCTAACGATCAGGAAGTTCTTCCTCATGTTGAGCCGGAAACTCTTTTGATTTAATTTCAACCCATTGGTTCTGGTTCTACCTTCTGGGGCCATAGAAAACAATTCCACACCATCCTCTAGATGACAGCCCTTCAAGTACTTGAAGGTGGCGATCATATCACCTCTCAGCCGCCTCCTCTCCAGCCTAAACATCCCCAGCTCCTTCAACCTTTCTTCATAGGCCTTGGTCTCCCCTCCCCTCACCATCTTCGTTGCCCTCCTTTGGACCCGTTCCAGCTTTTCTATATCCTTCTTAAAATGTGGTGCCCAAAACTGAACACAATATTCCAGGTGAGGTCTTACCAGAGCAGAGTAAAGCGATACCATCACTTCACGTGATCTGGACACTATACTTCTGTTGATACAGCCCAAAATTGCATTTGCCATTTTAGCCACCGCATCACACTGTAGACTCATGTTCAGTATATAATCCACTAAAACCCCTAGATCCTTTTTGCACATACTACTGCTAAGACAAGTCTCCCCCATCCTATAACCATGCATTGGATTTTCCCTACCTAAATGCAGAACTTTACATTTATCCCTGTTAAAATTCATTCTATCAGTTTTAGCCCAGTTTTCCAGCCTGTCAGGGTCATCCTGCATCCTGTTTCTGTCTTCTACTATATTTGCAACCCCTCCCAATTTAGTATCATCGGCAAATTTAATAAGCATCCCTCTATTCCTTCATCCAAATCATTGATAAAGATGTTGAACAAAACAGGTCCCAGGACAGATCCTTGAGGCACTCCATTTGTCACTCCTCTCCAAGAGGATGAGGAACTATTCACAAGCACTCTTTGGGCCTGTCAATGAGTTACAGATCCACCTAACGATAACAGGATCCAAACCACATTTTACCAACTTGTCAAAGATAGTATGTGGAACCTTATCAGAAGCCTTACTGGAATTAAGATAAATGATGTCTAGAGCATTCTTCTGATCCAGCAAGGTAGTCACTTTCTCAAAAAGAGATCAGATTAGTCTGACATGACCTGTTCTTGAGAAACCCATGCTGGTCTTAGTAATCGCAACCATCCTTTCCAAATGTTCCAAGAATGACTGATGATTTTTTCTAAAACTTTCCCAGATATAGACGTCAAGCTGATGGGTCGGTAGTTACCTGAATCCTCCTTTCCCCCCTTTTTGAAGATGGAGACAATATTTGCCCCCCTCCAATCTTCTGGCACCTCTCCTGTTCTCCAAGAATTCTCAAAAATAATAGCCAGAGGCTCAGAAATTATATCCACAAGCTCTTTTAGAACCCTTGGATGCAGTTCCTCTGGCCCTGAAGACTTAGTTTCATTTAAAGAAACTATGTGTTCATCTACTACCCCTATGCTGATCCTAGGTTGGAACTTCATACCCTCATTATATGTTCTGTTTTTGCCATGTTGAGCACTGTTTTCCTCAGAAGAGAAGACTGAGGAAAACTGAGCTATATCCACAGCTGTTTCTGGATGGTCAGGTGATTTTCAACTTGGGAGTCTCTTTAATCAGTTTTGACTGATTACATCAGCTGTGTGCATCCTTGGGCTGAAAGGATATGGACATGGTTATTCCTTATGACATTCAGACTATAATTTGTTACCCCCATGTATTTATTTTACTTTATTTACATCCTGCCTTTCTCCACAGTGAAGACCCATCATGACTTATGTCATTCTCCTCTTTTGTTTTATCCTCACAGGTGTGTTAGGTGAGGTTAAAAGTGTGTGACTGGCCCAAGGTCATCAACTGAGTGGGGATTTGAATGCTGGCTTTTAGTTATGTTTAATTTACACTAGCTGCTTGTTAGCTTCGAGATCAAATTGCATATGCTGGTTGTGAATGCTGGTCCCTAAATTCTCTGGGACCACAGAACTTCAATGATCACTTCTGATACAGATCTTTGAGGTCAGTTTCTGAAGTAATTCCCTATATGTTCCTGCTACTTTTAAGTACCATGGGTGGCCATGAGAGAGTGCTAGCACTTTCTTCCTTGCAACTCAATTACTAGAATGCCCTCCAACGGAAGGTTTGCATGTCCCCATCTTTGTTGGTATGTCATTGACTGCTGAAGCCCATCTTCATTTCATTCTCATAAACCCTTTTAGATTCTGTTTAACCTCTAAATTGTTTGCTTCTCATGTTAGGTTTATGATGCAGACTATCTTTTGATGTGCTGGTATGATTTTTGTATTTTATGTTCTTGTTATCTTGGGAATTCATTTGGATGGAAAATGGGCTATACATAATAAATACATAAAATATAATATGCATTTTCTGTTTAGAAAAATATAACCCTGGTTTTCCCTTGGACTCAAATGGCTTATAGTAATTGATGCATCAGAACGGAATAAAATATCTCACTTTGGTAAAGGCTGTATTGAACATTTTCCATATAATTTAATGGGATCACTTAGGTATTTTTGGAAAGCATTTTAATTCTTTTTCCAGTTCATGCTTAGATGTCATAAACTCAGTTTACATATTTCCTGTTCCCTTTATACTGAGAGCATATGGAAGAGTTATCCACTGATAATATCAAGCATTCTTGAAGGGAATCAGGCCAACTCATTTTTTTCATTCTCTACCCCAGTAATTTAGAAATTCCTGTTTTTCATTATATTTTCATTATAGCTGATGAACTATTAGAAAGTGTGTTCTGTTTCACTACCAGTTATTTTTCTAATTATCAATAAGTAGGCTCAATATTTCCTCCCAGACTTTTTAAAAAATCCAAGATGAATTTCTCAACAGCAGGAGTTAAGTGTGTGTGTGTGTGTAAAGTGCCATCAAGTCACAGCCGACTTACGGTGACTCTGTAGGGTCCTCAAAGCAAGACACTAACTGAGGTGGTTTAAAGTTGCCTTCCTCTGCATTGTGACCCCAGAGAATTTTTTTGTGGTTTCCCATTCAATTACTAACCACAGCCAACTCTGCTTAGCTTCTGAGATAAATTATACAAGTCTCTTTGCAGTCTTACTGGTTGCAGATTTTACAATGGCAGCATAATATTATAAAACTGAAAAAAAGCATTATGATATCTCTTACATGTTGAGGAGAAGTATAAGGTGGTGGAGCAACATGATAAATTTTGAAGAGCCCTCTTATCATTTAGGTCCTTATGGTTGCATTGATAACACACCACACACAAACTGAAGTTTTGAAAATAATTTAAAAGCATTCACTTTGCTGAAGAGTGTGCTGTAAACCTTTAATTCCACCTGAAGTTAATAATTCTTGCAAATCTAATAAAGATTAAATTTTATTAAAAGCTACAGTATTTGAACTAAGACTGGGTTGCTTATGGGTGGTTGCTAGAGCTTCACAAGGATCCTGCTCCGGTAACTATGTGGCTGAGGTGCCATTCCAGCTTATTAGTATCCTTTCTCAGAGTGTTCTATTCTTAAACTTCTATTACCTTGATAATTAAAGAGTCTGTTATCACCAATTACAGATGTTTCAAATGAACATGGCTTATCTGTAAACTTTTGCATAGAAGTGTGAAAAACCAATTCATAACCCATTCACATTTTTTTAAAATTCCTCTCTTTGTGTTGCTGACTGAGAACTCAATACATCTGAATATTGTGCTTCTGGAGCCAATTCAAGGTGATTTGTATTGACATTTTGAACCCTGAAATGGCTTGGAGCCAGAATATCCTGTCTGTTTCCATATGAATCTGTCTGACCACTAAGGTCATCTTCGGGTGCCCCTGCCATCTGAGGCTAGATGGGTGGCAACCTGAGAAAGGGTCACCATGTGGCAACAAATCTATAGAATTCCAGGAAGATGTGTTATCTATCATTGTCTTCTTCCAGTGGGTAACAGAATTTCTATTTCATTTTAATCCCTCACTGAACCTTTTTGTTTGTGTTCTAATTGTTTTAATTGATCCGTATTTTGAAAGTTATTTAATTTTTAACTTGAGGAATCTGTTAGGTGGCTTAAATGCATGAACTGTGTCAGACCATTAATTTATTTAGCTCAGTATGGTCTTACGTTGCTATAAGACCAGGGACATGATGCCATCCATTGTATTTCGTGGCACCAACTAACTTCTTCCCTGAAGCAGCAAAGCAGAGTCAGTCTTGACTTTCCTGCATTGGAGAAGGAGGTATTTCAGAAAAGCTCAAGAGGTTATCACCTTTGTGTCTTCAGGGAAGCATCAATTTGAAAACATCTGCCTCCATCATAGGAGGTTGGTTACTTTGGAACCTCCTAACATTTTATGAAATCTCCCATTCTCTTTGGCAATTCTGGGAGGGACACCCCTTTGATAACCATTTTGGTTTTTTGCCCATTTGACTGTTCTGAAAACTTCAGAAGTGCCCACAGCTACCATAAAGTTGGGAGCTCCTGGTCTCCAATATTACCTAGCAGCTCTTCAGTGTATTTCTTGTACAGTAGGCTGGTTCTTGATAAAACCCAGTGTATTGTAGTGGTTAGATTTTTGAACTAGGGCTGAAGAGGGGTGTTTTCAGATCACCACTCAGCCATGAAGTTCACTGGAAGGTTTTGAACCTGTGGCTTATCTCATACCATGCAGATCTGTTAAGGATAAGCTTCTGGAGGAAGGAAAGAAAGAGGAAGCTTGGAGGAAGGGCAGGATAAAAAAGGTTAATAGACAAACAAGTATAACTTAATAGAGTTTTTCTGAGCACTTAAAATTAATTGCTCTGGAAAGTGAATATTTTTCCAAGCATACAAAACTGTATTACTGGTTTGTGTATGTATTGCAAATGCATGATACAGGGAAATAACATAGTGTAGTGGTATTACTGGTTTGTGTATGTATTGCAAATGCATGATACAGGGAAATAACAGTGTAGTGTACTATGACAGTATTTAAATTGGTCCTTCATGGGTTGGGCTTTATGTAACTGATTAACAAATGCGCACACACATTGGAGAAATGTTGAGTTTTACACAAATATTTATTAGATGTGTGTTCATCTGTGTGCAGAAGAGCAACATAGTATAACTTTTAAAAAGTGTTTTTTTCATGTTTTAGCTGTCACGGCTGGGGCCGGGTCAGGCAAAGTCCAGGGCAGTCCGAGGTCTGTAGCCAGTAAGCAGGAGGGTCCGAGGCGCCAAATCCGAATCACTGTACACGTATCGCGGGTCCGAGGTCCAGAAGCCGAGGTCAGGGAGTCCAGAAGTCACAAGCGAAAGTCAGGGAGTCCAGAAACCAAAGTCAAGCCGGAGTGGATGCTAGAACATCAGGGAGATGACTAGTTGCTTCCACAAAGCCTCCTCCCAAAGCCTACAGCTATATAGCCCTCTGCTGGCTGTTGCCCATTTGGGCTAATTGCTGGCTCAGAGAGGCAGCCAGGATCCTGTTACAACTCAAGCATCCTTGCTCTTAGAAGGGCCAGAGTCCTCTCAAAACTCAGGGCTCAGGGAGCGTCTTGCTTGTGAGCGTGCCGCCCTCCTCCGATCCCTGAGGTCCTGACGGAGGCGGTCACGCACACGCGCCACCCGAGAGGGCGAGGCAGGGGGGCTGGGATCTTCTCCAGCAGGAGGCAGGGGCACTGGTGCAGGTGGCAGGAGCAACAGTTTCTTCTGCAGGCTCTACTTCCTCTGCAGGGTCCCCAGCACCCATGACATTAGCATATGTTCGAAGAAAAAGAAAAAACCAATAATTGCTTCCCTTGGTGTAGAAAGTTCAAAATGTTTGCAGATCAATGAGCAGAAGTCCTAAATTACTTGTGCAGGTGGATTTCATTCTGGCTTCAAGCTAGGTTTTGGGATGGAAATTACATTAATTGTTCTTATTGATAGCTAGAGTTTACAAATAGAATCAGTGCCTCATTATTGATCATCCTTGATTTAAGTGCAGTCTTCAATACAATACATAATTTGGTTTTATTTAAGTGCTTGGGAAAGAGTTGGAGTTTCAGTTGGAGTTTTTTTTTTTTTTGCCTTAACAGAGAATGTAGTGATTCAAGGGGCATCATGCAGTTTGACAAGAGAAATTAATTATTTGGCAATATAGTTTGGAAGAGATGAGAAAGATAAAGTGTAGCTGTAGACATCCATAAAGGAGAAAGATGCAGTAGTCAAAACTGGAGAGAACTGGACATTTAGAGAGCAAAGGAACAATAGGTCTTTGCAATCTTATACAGGGAGAAGCAACATCACTTGGCAATGGATTAAACATGGAGAACAAAGAAGATGTCAGAGTTCAGGTTAAAAACCAAGATTTTGTATCATCAGGGTGAATACGTAGCATTATCAGTGGACTTGAAGAATATTTAAGGAGAGAGAAGTTGGGGAGGAAATAGAAAATGTTGATCTGTGACAGTGATGAAGCATCTAAACCAGGGTGTCAAACCTATGGCCCACATAACTGGCCACCCAGGGCTTTAATCAGGCCCTCAGCTCTTTTCTCCCCCCTCCCTCTCCTGTGCTCACACTCTGAGGCTGCTAAAGTTCCCAACTCCTTGTGCCTTTTCTTTGCTTTGGCAGGAAACACTTCTGGACTTGCAAAGCAAATGTGGAATGGATTTTCCATTAAGGTCTTTTTGCCCAGATAGACTAGCTTGAGAGTCTGTCTGGGCCCAGAGACCTTAATGGAGAATCCATTCAGTGTTTTCCTTTCAACTTTGTCTGTGCTTCAATGTATTTCCGTGGAGTGGAGGTCAAATAGTTTAACTTTCAGCTTTTGTATGGCCAGTTGAAGTTGCTTCCTGGAGTGATCTCCTTACAAATAAAGGATAGATGCTTTGAGCCAGATTGTTTCTGCTGAATGGACCTGGGAACTGGTGCGTAGTGAGTATTCTAACCTGGGAACCCACAGCCAAAGGAGGATATTACACCAGAGAGCAGTTGCCAATCTGAGTAGACCCGGGGCAAGGGAGAAGCTGGCTTTGCCCAGCCAGCAGGTGAGGTGCCAGAAGATTGGAGCTGGGCAAATGTTGTCCCCCTCTTCAAGAAGAGGAAAAAGGAGGATCCGGGTAACTACTGACCTGTCAGCTTGTCATCTATGCCTGGAAAGGTTTTAGAACAAAGCATCAAGCAGTCAGTCCTGGAACATTTAGAAAGGATGACTGTGAATACTAAGAAGCAGCATGGGTTTCTCAAGAACAAGTCATGTCAGACTAACCTTATCTCTCTTTTTGAGAAAGTGACTACCTTGCTGAATCTGGGGAATGCTGTAGACATAGTTTATCTTGATTTCAGTAAGGCTTTTGATAAAGTTCCACATACTATCCTTGTTGACAAGTTGGTAAAATGTGGTTTGGATCCTGTTACCATTAGATGGATCTGTAACTCATTGACAGATCACACCCAAAGAGTGCTTGAGAATAGTTCCTCATCCTCTTGGAGAGGAGTGACAAGTGGAGTGCCTCAAGGATCTGTCCTGGGACCTAGTTTGTTCAACATCTTTATAATTATTTGGATGAAGGAATAGAGGGAATGCTTATTAAATTTGCCAATGATACTAAATTGAGAGGGGTTGTGAATGCAGTAGAAGACAGAAACAGGATACAGGATTACCCTGACAGGCTGGAAAACTGGGCTAAAACCAATAAAATGAATTTTAACAGGGATAAATGTAAAGTTCTACATTTAGGTAGGAAAAATCCAATGCATTGTTATAGGATGGGGGAGACTTGACAGTAGTATATGCAAAAAGGATCTAGGGGTCTTGGACCGTTTGCTGCACATGAGTTAACAGTGTGGCTAAAAAGGCAAATGCTGTTTTGGGCTGTATGAACAGAAGTATAGTGGCCAGATCACATGAAGTGATGGTATCGCTCTGCTCCGGTACGACCTCACCTGGAGTATTGTGTTCAGTTTTGGGCACCACATTTTAAGAAGGATGTAGACAAGCTGGAACATGTCCAGAGGAGGGCAACGGAGATGGTGAGGGGTCTGGAGACCAAGTCCTATGAAGAAAGGTTGGAGCTGGGTATGTTTAGCCTGGAGAGGAGGTGGCTGAGAGGTGATATGATCACCACTTGTGAAGGGCTGTCATCTAAAGCAGTGGTCCCCAACCTTTTTGGCATCAGGGATCGGTTTTGTGAAAGACAATTTTTACACGAACCGGGGGGGGGGGGGAGGTTTCGGGATGATACAATTGTGCACTTTATTTTGGTGTGGTGGTTAAGTATGCAGACTCTTATCTGGGAGAACTGGGTTGATTTATCCAGCTCCCTTGACAAAAAATGGTCACTCTCCCTTTCTAGCTGGCCTAGGGATCCCTTTCTCATATGATGATGATGCAGTTCTGCTGTCCCACTCTCACATTGGACTCCAGAGTCTATTGAACAAATTTGTCATTTACTGTCATTCTGAAGATCTAGAAACTAATTATGGTAAATGCAACAACTAAAGTAATTTATATATCTGGGAATAGTTTTCCCATATTTTGAGTTGGTCCTCTCATCAAAAAGCCATGCTGAAGAAAGCAGGGCCTTTAAGTACCTTGGAAGATAATATATACCCAGGTGTCCCTATTCTCCTTTTTGGGGCAGCCATCTGGATTCAATCAGTCAAAGAATTTGTAGACCCCCCCCCCCCCCCACACACACACTCCAATTTCTTTGTAAGTTGAGCAACACACCAAAATGCATAGCTGGCATATCCCTATGAATAGAATTGGGTCAACTATCTTTGGAGGCTAAAACCTGGCAACTGGCCTTTAATTTGTACCTTAAAGTACTGTTTAGTACCTCTGGATCTCTGTCTTTATTAAAACCAGATTCTCATAAATCCTCTTGGTCCAAGATTGTTGACACAAAACTACGTTATTGAACTAAATCCTGACATTATTCAGGGCCTGGAACCTGCAGCTGTTAAGTTCTATATCAATGTCCAAGAATGGGATTACTTGAGCACATGGTCTTGTGACTGCAGGGTTTGCACTTCAGTATTTTTTGATATTCCTCCACCAAAATAGCTGCCTTCCTATGTTTTTTATCTGGCTATCCCAAATCACTTTACAGCTTTTCTTATTAACTTGTTTGAATGCACAGCTCACTCCTATTACGAAGGGAAGATTAAAAAAGATTCCTTACTCAGACCACTTTTGTGATTGTTCTCAGGGGGAAATTTGTACTTTAATACATATTTTGTTGGCATGTCCACTTTATATTAGCCTTAACAATAGGTTTTTAACACTGTACCTAGATATTTTTTCATTTTTGTCTCATCACAAACTAGATTTACTCCTTTCATCTGACAGATTTCCAAACCTTATTCTTGCTGTTGCAAGATTTTGCCATTGGTTTGGTGTTGTGTCCAGATGATGTTACTTAACATATCAGTTTTTGACTGCTCAAGACTTTTAGTCAAGGCACTTTATTAAGATGAAAGGAAAGGATGTACTACAGGATATAATATGGGAAGTGTTTGGATATTGTTTATGAAATGGTGTTTTAAGCTAATGCAAATAAGAATTTTTTTCAGGATGATCAGGGTCACTAATGTGAGTTTTTCATACCTATTTTCAGGAGCTTATAAAACAAAATTTTCTCTCACAGGGAGGCAATAATGCTGGACATACTGTGGTAGTGGATTCTGTGGAATATGACTTTCATCTCTTACCTAGTGGCATCATCAATCCAAAAGTCACTGCATTTATTGGTAAGTGCTATTTCTCAAAATTCATCATACATCTACATTTTAGGGCTGCTCGGCCTTGGGTCTGAAAGATACTTATTTGTACATCTAAAACGAATCTTGTCTCATCCTTAGAACAACTAGATATCCATACGTGGACATCTAATTTCCATGAGGTCTACATATTTAAAAAAATCAGTCTCAAGCTATTTAATTGATAAGATCAGAGAATTCACCTTCTGTTTCAGTTCTTTCTATTTGTTTTTTCTTATTAAATAAGATGCCTTTGTATCCAGCAAGCTTAGAAGTATTCAGAACCAGAGTCTATTTTTTAAAAAACATATGATTTTTATATTTTTTGTATATAGTCTTTTATCATACTTTAAGTGATTATATTGTATATTTTAAATTAGGCACTCCTCGCCCACTGCCAACCTCCTGTACTAGGGGAAGGCAGTGTTTGACTTTCCCTTCTTACTACTGGCCTTTACAAAGAATAAACTCACCGTGACACCAAGCTAGCATAACCTTGGTTCAGAAAGAGGCTTGAAGAGATACTGACAGTAGATTAACTGCAAAACTGAGAAATCAAATAAATGTCAGAGAATAAGGACTCTCGAAGACAAAAGATAAATATACTCTGATAGATGTGTTATCACTGGCCAATAAATAATAATATACTGTTGGCATGGATTAAGATGGGTAGCTGTGTTAGTTTATCTATAGCAGTAGAAACGAGCAAGAGTACAGGAACACTTTAAAGACTAACACAATTTGTGGCAGGGTATGAGCTTTTGTGAGTCACTGCTCACTTCAGACACAGCTAGAATGTGAGTTCATCTGTCCTTATATCTTGGAGAGTGGAGTGATTTCAGATGCTGAATGGCAATAGCAGGAGTTAGGTGTGATATGCAGAGGTAGCAGATGTGGAGAAATTGGCATTGGTATGAGACAAGAAATCTAGGACTTGATTCAGTTCAGGAGGGTACATTGTCTTGAGCTTCATTATCAGTTGCAATTCAGCAGTCTCTCTTTATAATTTCCCTTTGAAATTCCTTTGTTAAGAGAACTGCTACTCTTAGGTCAGCAACTGAATGTACATGGAAGGTTAAAATGTTCCTTATCTTGGAGACTGGAGCAATTTCAAAGGGGGATTCAAAAGAGAGATAGTTGAATTCCAACTAATAATGAAACTCAAGACAATGCATCCTCCAGGACTGAATCAAGACCTAAATTTCCTGTCCCATTATTAATGCTTATTTCTCCACACCTACCACACATCTGCACATCACATCTAATCCAATCACGCCTGCTATTGTCATTCAGCATCTGAAATCACTCAGCTCCAAGATATAAGGGTAGATGGACTCACATTCTAGCAGCATCTTAAGTGAACAATGACTTACAAAAACTCATACCCTGCCACAGATTTTGCTAGTCTTTGCTCTTTCCTACCTTTGGAACGTTTAATCATGTCAATTATTAATACATTTCTGTTCCAATTAAAAGTAGTAAAAAGTAGTAAGAATGAGTTATTCTGAGAGACAGGTGCACAGATTTAATTGATTCTATATAAGAATACAGGAATAACACATTTGCAAGGTGTTAAGAAGGTAGAAAAGAAAGTGGTTAAGATTTGGTACTCCAATTAAGTGGGACAGATTATGTTGGAGATTATTGTAATCAGAGTTTTTTTTTAAGCAGGAACGCACAGGAATGCAGTTCCGGCTGGCTTGGCATCAGAGGGTGTGGCCTAATATGCAAATGAGTTCCTGCCAGGCCTTTTCTACAAAAAAAGCCCTGATTGTAATATTAAGTAACATTGAAATGATTGTAATATATGTGTAAATATGAGGACTTCTTTTACTTTGAGGCATACTTTTACTTTTACTAATACTTCTTTTAATTTGAGGTATAAGTACACGCCAGTTCATATTAGCTGTCTGTATAAAAACATTTGAATTCAAGAACTAATTTTAAAAAATTGTGAACAATGTAAGGCCTCTCACAAATGTGGCTTCCTTTTCCCCAAGCAAAAGTTGTTGCTGTTGAGAGAGACGTTTAGTGCATTCTGCATTACTCATTGAACAATCCTTTTCATTACTTTCTTTAGGAAATGGTGTGGTAATTCACTTGCCGGGGTTGTTTGAAGAAGCAGAGAAAAATGTTAAAAAAGGAAAAGGTGAGAACCACTTTAGAAGGTACTATAACTGTCTGTATAAAAACATTTGATTTCAAGAACTAATTTAAAGAAATTTTGAACAACGTAAGGCCTTTTACAAATGTGGCTTCCTTTTCCCCAAACAAAAGTGTTTGTAGAATTCCAGCTACAAAGTATTTGCACGATGTCTACAGAAGGAATATAGACTGGCGCTTCCATAGCCAACACACATTCATTACTGTAATGGCTGCAGGTGGAGCCTAAAAGTTAAAGAAAGTGTCTTCACCGAAACCAATCCGGAGCTTCTTGTTATTCCTTTGTTATTTTTCAAATTTGTGACCCCCTTCAGGGCAATTTTGGAATCTTACTTGGACTGTGCACTGATATTGTTTATGGACATTATTCATTTAATCTTATGGACAGTGCCTATTTGTCAGCCACATTTATTTTCTTTATTATAATCTACCAGAGAAATTGTTGTCATAATTGTTCCTTATTGGCATAGTGTTATTGTGCTACACGGTTTTCCATTGTTTACTAATAATTTCAAACTGTGGTTCTTACTTGGTTTTGCTCAGTCATAATTCTCTCAGAACTGTTCCTCTCAGGAGCATTTCTGGGAGAGCTCTCTCAGCCCCACCTACCTCACATGTAGGTGTCTGTTGTGGGGAAGGAAAAGGGAAGGAGATTGTAAGCTGGTCTGAGACTCCCAAGTGAAGGGCAGGGTATAAATGTGATTTCTTCTCCTCTTCCTCCAAAGTGCACAATTATGCTGTTTAGTTCAAAATGGGGGGAAATCCTTGTTTTAGTAGACAGAAATGTCAGATAAGCGTTAGCATTTATAAATGTTTCATTTTAAATCCTGAAACAACTTGATAAATAGATCTAGCAATAAAAAGAAATATTTAGTGCATACATTTTTGTAAGCTGTAGTGTTCTATAGTCCCAACATTTGATGCATATGCATTTTGTCAAGTATTCCATGTTTAAGAGCCATATCACTAATAAATTCGTTTGGGTTTTTCTAGAACATACTGAGTTAATTTTGTGGTCTTTCTCTTGTCTCTTTCTAAAAGTTGTTAGATGCTATTCTGTATTATAAAATCTTTTTTTTCTCTTTAAAGGATTAGAAGGCTGGGAAAAAAGACTAATTATATCTGACAGGGCTCATATTGGTGAGTAAAAGTATATAAAATAGTCATAGAATCTTTGCATTTCTGATGTCTGGTTTGTTTTTTCCCATTTTTCAAATAATTGGTAATAATAAAGTATCCAAAATTGTATAGAGAGGTTTCATGTACATAATGGAACATCTGTGGTGCCTCCCCTTCCAAATGTTAGACATCTCACGCTCTATTATTCAACAAATAACTCCTGAAATTTGACTGAATTTGAGTACAGCCTTTAACACAATATGATTGGGGACTGAAAGCAGTTACTTGTTCTTGAAGGGTTTTTTGGATTCCAAACAGCTGTTTTGTATTCTTATGACATCTGAAGGAGCAAGTATTTTACCTAATTTAGAGGGGAGGAAGACAACCTTGAATATACCACCACCACTAAAAATGCAGGAAGGTTATTGTTAAAAGGAGTTGACCCTGAATTTAAAACTAGTCTTCCTTTAAAAAGATAGCAGTATAAACAAAGTGTTTTTTAAATTACCTAGTAATCATCTTGCTGTTTGCCAGGCAGGGAATTGCAGTTTCCAAAACCATCCAACAGCTCCTCTTCCATCAAAACTCAAAGCAGCCAGAAAGGCAGCATTTGTCAGACATTGCATAGCTTTCATTGTCATTCCTCTCTGCAGGTGAACGAATCTGTGTGCTTCCTTCAGTGCTCTCCATGCGTGCAATGAATCATCATTCACTTGATTGGTTGATTGATTGATTGGATTTGTTTGATCACCCAGCCAAGGCCAGGCTCTGGGCAGTGTTCAACAGATAAAACAATACAAAATCAAAATTCCAATTAATACATTTCAAGAAGTTGAACCAATAAAACTCTTATAAAAATGAACTATCAATATATGGGGTGGGTGAGGGAGGAAAATTTCTGAAGGGGGGTGGACAGAAAAGGAAGGAAAGATGCCAGCCACTGCTGTCCTTAATCAAAAGCTTGCTGGAACATCTCTGCCTTGCATGCCTTATGGCATTACATAAAGTCCTGCAGGACCCAGAACTTATCTGACAGAGTTCCACCAGGTTGAGGCCAGGACAGAAAAGGTCCTGGCCTGAGTCGAGAACACCTGGGTCTCTAGGATCAGGGCTCACCAGCAGATTACTACCAGAAGAGCGTAACGCTTGACCAGCGATGTAACAGAGGAGATGGTCCCGCAGATACGTTGGTCCCAGACTGCTCAAGGCCTTAAAGGTCGAAACCAAGATCTTGAATCTGACTCAGTACTCAACTGGTAGCCAGTGCAGCTGGTGCAGCACAGGTTGTATATGTGCCATCCATGGTATTCCTGACAGAACTTGCACTGCTGCATTCTGAATCGCCTCCCATAAACACACTAGTGCATTGCATCACTCATCATATTCCTAGCTGAAAACTCAAAATACCTACACTAAAAGACTGTGTTTAAGCGCTGCTTCCAGAACTAGTTTTTTTTTGTGCCAAAAACTAACTTAATATAGCTGTCAAGTTTCATGTCAGACTCTTTGAAGAATAGATCCCAGTAGGCAGCCGTGTTGGTCTGAAGCAATAGAACAAAGCAGTAGACAAGTGCATCTTTAAGACCAACTAAGTTTTACAAAAGCTTACATTCTTAATAAAACTTAGTTGGTCTTAAAGGTGCACTTGTCTACTGCTTTGTTCTTTGAAGAATAAGCTTTCATGTCTGTCTAAATTTCAACTGATTTATGGTAGTATGTGACACGCATATGAACAACCCCACCCACATCTGTCACATTCTCAGGGTGCAGGCAGGCAGGAGTCCAAAGCCAGTCCAAGGAAGTCAGGCAGGAGCCAAGTCACCAATGCAGAATCACAAAACAGAATCAGAAGTCAATGTTCAAAAGCCAAAAGGTCAGGGTGCCAAGGAAACCAAGCAGGTCAGGATCAGGAAGGAGTGTGGATGCAAGCCAGAGAATAGTTTTGTTGCTTCCACAAAGTTACCAGGTCCTGGGTGGGAGCTATATGGGAGTCTCAATCAGCCTGCTCCCTGGGTGGCAGTGACTCTGC
Source organism: Heteronotia binoei (assembly GCF_032191835.1). Taxonomy (NCBI): domain Eukaryota; kingdom Metazoa; phylum Chordata; class Lepidosauria; order Squamata; family Gekkonidae; genus Heteronotia; species Heteronotia binoei. The sequence goes on along the minus strand of NC_083223.1, from coordinate 165,536,348 downwards.
TAGAACTCAGGGCTGAGAGATCTGAAGCATCGGCGTGCCTCATGTCTTCGCTCTGAGTTCTTTCCAGAGCCTGCTTCGAACTCTTGAGATGGGAGGAGGAGAGCTTGGAGGAGATTGATCGTCAACAGCTGACACTGGTGCCTGGAGAGTGATTGATGGGCCAGCTGCTGTTTGTTCAGCAGAGGAACTGGCTGGCAACTGTTCCAGGTCTGTTAACCCTTCCAGCTCCTCTTCGTCGGGGCTCATGACAACATACTTGCATTATTCACACACTCCTCTGCAGTGTGGAATCATACTATGCTGCTAGCTGGCTGCATAAAGGGGAGAATCTTCCTTCAAATTTTTCATGTCTTTTCTTGAAAAGAACACTTGATTTAAATGCACTAAATTTAATCCTTTTGATTTTAACTTCCTGGCAGTCTTCGCTGAATCTTTGCTTGTGATAAAGCAGCATAGCTTTGAACTTACTAGCTTTAAAATATCTTTGATGATAAACTTTTGTTTATTCCTAAGTGTCTGGATAGTGATGTGTCATGTATGCTTGGAGTTGGCTTTTATGTTATTTATTATATTCAATTTATATACCGCCCATTCCCTAAATAGGCTCAGGGCAGTGTAGAACGAACTAAAATTACAAACACTAGACAACAATTTTAAAAATAAACATCCCAGTAAAATTATAACAGCAGTACAATTCAAACAGATGGCAGTCAGATTCCACTTGTGCTACTGCCTTGGTGGGGGGTGGGGGCGGAGTGCCAGCCAGGTGGATGCTGTTGCTTTCCTCAACCAAACTCCTGGTGGAATAGCTCTGCCTTACAAGCCTTATGGAACTATAACAAGTCCCACTGGTCATGAATATTACTCAGCAGAGAGTTCCTCCAGGTTGGGTCCAGGGACCACATCCAAGTTCTTATCAGCTGAGCGCAGTGCTCTTCAAGGGGTTTACCAGGAGAGGCAGTCCTGAAGATATGTGGGTCCCGGACCATTAAGGGCCTTAAAGGTAAGCACCAAAACTTTGAACCTGATCTGGTGCTCAACTGGTAACCAGTATAGCTCATACAGCTCAGGCTGAATATGTGCTAATTGCAGGGTCCCTGTGAGGACTTGCGCTGCTGCATTCTGGACTAGTTGAAGTTTCTGGGTCAGTCTCAAGGGTAGCTCTATGTAGAGCAAGTTTCAGTAGTTCAGTCTGGAGGTGACCATTAAATGGATGACTGTGGCAAGGTCAGGACAGGAATGGTAGGGGGCCATTTGCCTGACCTGGTGCATCTGTTTTAAACAGTTTTATTGATAACATATGGTAACAATTTCCATTAATAACTTCTTTTCATCTATCCCATACGCTTCTTTCTAATCACCCCTCCCCCATTACTTGACCCCCGCCAGTATTATTTATTCAAAATACTAACATTAAAAGGTACCCTTAATTCCTAAGAACTAAAATTAATATTCTTTCTTCTAAAGTTTAATCATTATCAAAAATTGTCCAAAGTCCTTTTACTTTCCACTAGTCTTCTACATAACTTCTAAATTTTTTCCACTCTCTTTTAAAATCTTCTAAATCATAGTCTCTTAAAGTTCTTGTTAATTTGTCCATCTCACTCCATGTCATAACTTTTACAATCCAATCCCATTTTTCTGGTATTTTTTCTTGCTTCCATAACTGCACATATAGTGAAAGCAAGTACCAAATTATAGTTCTATCTTCTTTTGGAAATTTTTCCATTTGTAATCCCAACAGAAAAGTCTCTGCAGCTTTTTTGAATTCATATCCCAAGATCCTAGAAATTTCTTGTTGGATCATCTGCCAATACTTTTTCGCTTTCACAAGTCCACCACATATGGTAGAAAGAACCTTCATGTTTTTTACATTTCCAACATCTGTCTGGCATCGTTATTCATCTTTGCCAATTTTTAAGGAGTCATATACCATCTGTACATCATTTTAAAACAGTTCTCTTTAATACTCTGACATGTTGAAAGTTTCATAGAGTTCTTCCATAAATATTCCCATGTATCCATCTGTATTTCTTTATTTACATTAATTGCCCATTTAATCATTTGAGATTTTACTACTTCATCTTCTGTAGACCATTTTAAAAGTAATTTATAAGTTCTTGAAATTAATTTTTCATTATCTCCAAGCAGAACTTTTTCCATTTCTGTTTGCTCTCGTCTTATTCCTTCAGTTTTAATATCATTTTCCACCAAACTCTTTATTTGTTGCATTCGAAACCAATCGTATTTGTTATTCAACTCCACAGCAGTTTACAATTCTATTTTACTGCTTTGTATTTTTAATAGTTGATTGTATGACAGCCATTTTTCCTCACCTGTCTCAGCTGTTATTTTTATCACTTCTGCTGGCACTATCCATAATGGTTTTCTTTCATCGCCATATTTCTTATATTTCATCCAAGTATTCAACAAATTATTTCTTATATAATGGTGAGAGAAAAAACTATCCATCTTTTTCTTCCCATAATACATATAAGCGTGCCAGCTGAATTTATTTCCATGACCTTCCAATGCTAAAAGTTTTTTATTCAACAGCGTCACCCAATCTTTTATCCACACTAAACAAACTGCTTCATGATATAATCTTAAATCTGGTAATTGGAATCCTCCTCTTTCTTTAGCATCTATTAAAACTTTCATTTTAATCCTTGGTTTCTTCCCAGCCCATACAAATTCCGAAATCTTTCTTTGCCATTTGTTAAATTGTTTACTGTCTTTCACAATCGGAATAGTGTGAAACAAATACATTCTCGGCAAAATATTCATCTTAATTGCAGCTATTCTTCCAAGCAATGACAAATTAAGCTTATTCCATTTTATCATATCTTCATCCATTTTACGCCATAGCTTTTCATAGTTATTTTTGAACAGGTCAATATTCTTCATTCTTATTTCCACACCCAAATATATTACTTTAGAGGTAACTTCACATCCTGTTAGTCTCTGTAACTCCTTTTGTTTATTTACTTACATATTTTTACATAAAATTTTTTATTTTTCTTTATTAACATAAAATCCCACCTGTTCTCCATATTCTTGTATTTGAGCTAACAACAAAGGTGTTATTTGTGTAGGATTTTCATTTATAAACATTATATCATCTGCAAATGCTCTATATTTGTAAATAAATCTTTTAACTCTCAACCCTTCTATTTCTTTATTATCTTGTATTTGCATCAATAAAATTTCAAGAGTCATTATTAAACAACAAAGGTGAAAGCGGACAACCTTGTTTTGTACCTTTGCTGATTATCATTTCTTCTGTAAGATCTGCATTTATACATAACCTTGCACGTTGTTCAGTATATATTGCCTTTATCATTCTTATAAAGTTTTCCCTCAACTCTATTTTCTCCATTACTGCAAACATAAAGTCCCAGTTCAAATTGTCAAAAGCATCCGCAAAGAATAATGCAACGTCCTTCTCTGGATGACTTTCATAATATTCTACAATATTTACAACAGTTCTAATATTGTCTCTTATTTGCCTTTTAGGGAGAAATGCCGCTTGGTCTTCCTTTATGAAATTTATCAAATATTGTTTAAGTCGTTCTGCCAAAATTCTTGTATATATCTTATAGTCATTATTTAGTAATGAAACTGGTCTATAGTTCTTTGCATTCGTGATATCTTTCTTCCTTAGGAATCAAAGAAATTACAGCTTCCTTCCATGTATTTGGTATTTTCCCTTTTATTTTATCAAATTCATCAATTTTTGAAGTTTCGGTACTAATTCTTTAAAAATTTTAAAATTTTTTGCCGTATATCCACCTGGCCCAGGTGCTTTTCCAATTTTCATTGCATTAATCGTTGCTGCAATTTCTATTCTTTCAATTGGATCATTCAAATTTTTTTTCATATATTCAGTTAAGGTGCTATTTTAATCTTTTGCAAATACGCTTCCATCCTTTCCTTCTTTACTTTAACACCTTTAAATAATTTAGCATAGTACTTGAAAAATTCTCTTTATTCCTTCTTGATCTACCATCTCTCTTCCATCAACCACAATTTTATTAATAATTTCACTTCCTCTTTTTCTTCAGTTGCCAGGCCAAATACTTTCCAGGTTTATTCGCTCCCTCAAAGGACTTCTGTTGTAATTTTTTCAAATTCCATTCCAATTCCTTATTTAATAAATGTCTCATTTGTGCTTGTAGTAGTATTGTAATCTCCCTTATAATTTTCTTTTTCTCTGGCCTTTTCCTCAGTTCCCCTTTTTTCTTTATTTCATTTTGAATGTCCGACATCTGTTTTTTCTTTTGCCCTTTTATCCTTATTATTTAAAGTAATTAATATTCCTCTCATTACGGCTTTATAAGCATCCCACACCTTCTGAAATTCTATATCATTTTTATCATTTATTTGGAAGAAAGCTTTAGTTCCATTTTCTAGAGATGTCACTAATTCTTTATTTTGTAGTAAATCTTCATTTAATCTCCATCTTCTCACTTTTTTAGACTATTTTGTAATCCATAATATTGGGTTATGATCTGCACTTATCGTCGGTAAGATCTCTATTTTCTTAGTTATAAGGCCTAAGTCCTTTGTACCCCATAACATGCCAATTCTGGAAAAAGTATTATGTCTTGCTGAAAAAAATGTATAATCTCGTACTTAAGGATTAAATTTTCTCCATATGTCTTCCAAGTTTTCTTTTTAACCAGTTCAAAGAAGGATTTTGGCAATTTTCCTTTATTGTTATTTTTTCCCCCCAGATCTGTCCAATGTATTCTGAATTGTTCCATTAAAGTCTCCCATAATCATGACCTGTTCGTATGTCACTTCATCAAGTTGTTTTATAATGTCTTTTAAAAAAACATCTTTTGCACCATTTGGTGCATACAGCCCCAATAATAAGGGTTTTTTGACATTTATTATTACTTCTACTGCCACAAATCTTCCATCTTTATCTTTAAATATTATTTTTGGGTCCAATTCTTGTTTAATATAAAAAATCACACCCCTTTTCTTCTGTTCAGCCAATGAAAAAAATTCCAGTCCCAATTGTTTATTCCATAAAAATTTATAATCCGTTTGTTTAATATGAACTACTTGTAAGCAAATTATATTACAGTTTTGTTTTTTAATCCAATGAAATATCTACTTTCTTTTTTGTGGTGAATTTAGTCTATTTACATTCCAAGATAATAATTTATAATCCATCATGGTGCAAATTCTTTATTCTCTTCATAAAATTTACGCAGCTCCTGTTTGTTTGTAATTGTAATCCTTCTTCCTTGTAGCTCAAAGCTCAAACCTTCAGGTATTATCCATCTATACCTCATCCCATTGTCACGTAGTTTTTCTGTTACTTTCTTATATGTTCTCCTGTCATTTATCACTTGTCTTGGCAATTCTTTCATTATTCTTACTCTGCTTCCTCCCAATGTCAATGTCTTCAAAATTTTTATTCAAGATTTTCCCCACCATTTCTTTTGTCATATATTTAATCACCACATCTCTTGGTAAATTATTTTTCTTGGCATATGATGAATTCACTCTATACATATAATCATTCATATTTCTAGTCCCTTCAGGATCTTCCTCCAAGAAATCAGCAATTATTTTTATTACATGTTCTTTTAAGTCTGTCCCTTCTTCTTCAGGTACTCCTCTCAGACGTATTTGTGTCTCCGTCAATTTACAGTCATGGATTGTTATTTTTTCTTGCATTTTTAATAAGGTGGAATCCTGGAGTTTAACTTTCCCTTCTACCTCCTGCACTTTTTTTGACACCACCACTGTTTCATTTCTAAGCTTTTCCATTTCTTTTTTAAAGTCCTCAATATCTTTTTAAAGTTCTTTTTTGCAAGCATTTATCATCTTTCCACCCCTTTCATCATCCTAGCTTCCATTGCTTCCAACTGATCTTGCATCTTCTCCATGAGGCAGCCCTTGCACGGGTTACCTTTGACTCTGACATTAAAAAAACTGCAAAAAATTTGATATCACCAAATTAAGTTTAATCTATCAGGTTTGATAGATTAGAACTTGCCCTTTCAAATGAGCCTAATTTTGCCGTCCTCTGACCTTCCCAGGCTCAGATATTAATTTTTTAAAAATGTAGCCTCCCAGTAATGGCCACCGATGTTTTTCTATGGTAATAAATCCTAGAGTAGGTCCACTTCTTCAATAGTTACTTCCTAGTTTGCTTGCCCCAAGTCACGTTCTCACTGGTAACAAAGTCTCACGATATTTGACGTATTTCCTGTGTTGACTGTAGAAACTGCAGATCTCTGGTGCTTTCACTCCACAACCTCAGGTAGACAAAATAAATTCCTTTCCAGTTTTTAACACTGTCCTTAATTTAACAAAGTCCAAAATTCACCCCTTCTCCTCTTCTTCTTCCAAGCTTTCAAACTTTCTCTTTCCCACCTTGTAATATTATTTTGTTTGCTTTAAAATAGTCCCGGAATGGTAAATAGCAATCAGTACCTTTTTCTAAGGTTATCTAGTTCAACACTGGTCTCGTACAGCATCAGATGTTTAGCAGTCTCAAAGAAGATTAGGATCTTGTCAAGCTTATGTCAAATAAATGACTCTGTAAGCTTCTGTAAATGATGAATATGCAACTCTTCTCTGGGGATCCCTCAAAGCCTCAAAGGAGCCCCCCCCCCCGGGACTCCCTTTTAGCCAAGGTAAATCACCTCAAAGTTTCCTGTGCATATCTTGGACCAATCTCTCACTGAGAAAAGTAGGCAGAAAGCAAAAATTTGCCCTTTACTACCCCGAACAGAAGCTCCAGTCTGCCCCCCTTAGAGAGGCAGGTCAGCTCAGCATTCTCCAAATCCCAGAAGTCTCCTGACCTGGCACATCTGGACTGATACATACTGATGTTACACTGGCCCTGATGATACAATTTAGATTGTATTCTAAGGGTTTTATTCTGGTTTTATTTTGTTGGTTAACTGTTATTAATTTTACTATATGTTTTGAACTGTGGTGTTCATAGCCCTGAGCTCTTCGTGGGAGGGTGGTTTATAAATCAAATAGAAATAGGAAAATAATAAGGAATTTTACTTGTACTCTTGGGATCTAAACTGGAAGATATATATATATTTTCAGTATGTGTAATTGCTGCTGACATAAGGCCAGATACATTTGTGCCCCCCCCCCATTTTTTTGTGGTAATTCATTTCCGGATTGGAACATTCCAGTTTGGTGTAGTGGTTAAATGTGCGGGTTTGATTCCCCACTCCTCCACTTGCAGCTGCTGGAATGGCCTTGGGTTAGCCATGGCTCTCGCAGAGTTCGTCCTTGAAAGGGCAGTTTCTGGGAGAGCTCTCTCAGCCCAACCCCCCTCACAGTGTGTCTGTTGTGGGGGAGGAAGGTAAAGAAGGTTGTAAGCTGCTCTGAGATTCAAAGTGAAGGGTGGGATACAAATAAAATTTTATTATTATTATTATTCTATATTAAGAGTGTATTGCCTTACAAGTATAACAGGGACTTTTTTGCATGTTATAATTTGTACTATTTGACCTCTGAAGACGGCCTCTGCAAGCAGAAACACGTATACAGTTCCTTTTTGTGCATTTTTCACTTTGATGATTTTATGAAGCTTCATTTGGGCCCTACAAGGTTTTTGTAATAAACATGTACTTTTGTCTTTTAACTATTGCTGTTTTTAACTTTTGGCTGCTTACTTGTACTCTAAACTTTCTTTGGAGGTTTTTGTATCTGGAAAAATGCCAACCTGACAACATTTATGATCTGGGCCTCCACTGATAAGAAAGCATCCAGAATCACACCCAAGCTCATGACAGTTGGTGCTGTTGTTAAGAGCAAGCTGTTAAGAGGCAGGAGTTGGCACCCCAACCCTGAATCCTCCCTGCCCAGGCACAAAACCTCTCTCTTTGCTGGATTCAGCCGATTATGTTTCAACCAACCCACCACGGTCTCCAATCCCTCAGCCAGAAAATTCCTGTTGGGGGGGGGCCACGAAAAAAAATTTGGGTGGAGGGGGCCCTTCTCTGGCAGCCCCCACTCTCTCCACTACCACTTTGCTGGCGGCTCCAGTCTCCACACCACTCTGGCGGCCCCATCCCCCTCCACGCGGCACCTCCCCCTCCCTCCCAACTCTCACCAACCTGGCAAAACAGTGAAGAGCGGACTCCTGGGGCTCTTTCAAGGCAGCCACCCCTACTGATCATGTGATTGGCGGGAAAAGCAGCACCAAGGTCAGCAGTTCCTACGCCAACTTTCTAATGCGCTCAGAACGTTCAGTGCTGGGGTGGTCAGCGCTGAACGTTCTGAGCGCACTGGAAAGCCGGCATAGGAACCACCAGCCTTGGTGCGGCTTTTCTCAACAATCACGTGATTGACAGGAGCAGGGGATGCCTTGAAAGAGCCCCAGGAACCTGTTCTTCAGTTTTGCCAGGTTGGTGAGTGAGTTGGGAGGAAGGGGAAAGCGCCCGTGGAGTGGGGTGGGGGCCGCCAGAGCGGTGCAGAGATCGGGGCTGCCAGAAAAGTGGCAGTGGAGAGAGCGGTGGCTGGGGAAAGGAGAGGCCATAAAAGTTCGGGGGGGTTGGGTGGAGGGCCCGTGCCACTCCCAGCCCCCTCCCCTGTGGCTACAGGCCTGCCCTCAGCCAAAACAGTTGGGGTGGTATCTGGCCATCCATCCATCAACAGATATAGCTGACTGTCATCAGCATGCAGATGGCACCCTAGCCCGAAACTCTGAACCAGTTGGGCGAGAAAGCATTTGTAGATGCTAAACAACATTAGGGAGAGGATTGCTCCCTGAGGGATCCCACACACCAAGGGGTGCCTTAGCGCTGACTTTAGAGAAATGAGGTAAGCCGCTTTCAAGTTTCCCCCACAGATTCCTATATTGGTGAATTGGTGGGTCAAAAGATCATGGTTTACTATGTTGAATGCTGCTGTAAGGTTAAGAAACAACAGCAGAGCCAATCCACTTTAATCCTACTGCCTGCAGACATCATCTGTGAGGGCGACCAATGCCATCTCTGTCCCATGACCAAGGCAGAAACTGGACTGGAATGGGTCCAGTGCCAATGCGTCATCCAAAAAATTCTGGAGCTGTTCTGCAACTCAGTTGCCTTTCCGAGAAATGAACACTTTGAAATTGGGCAGATATGAAACTAATTATTTTCACAAGTGAGATTATTCTTAGATCCTTTATGATATCTGTGGACCTTAAGAAACGGGTTTTTTTAAAAAAAAATCATTAACTGGCATCTGTTGATTTGCATGTACTAGAGCACTGCTTAGGTTTTCCTAGACTTTCCTGGACTCACAAACATGATGTACTTTGCTGTAAAAGTAATGTATTTCTATCAAGTAATATTATTATATCTAATGAACATGGTAACCTCAAAACATGTTTTTTGGAGATAAATGCATTAGAAATACTAGCATAATTTCAGTTTGATACTTGTATGTTTACAGAAGAGTTCATTTTGTACCCTTCAAAATCCCTAGTATTTGACTTCCATCAAGCTGCTGATGGCATCCAAGAACAACAAAGGCAAGAGCAAGCAGGAAAGAAGTATGTTGTCTTTTGTTGAATGTGGGGGAAAGTATTTACAACAGCATTGTAAATTAAGTCTTAAACAATAAAATGGAAGAAGTCTTAGAATAATGTGCAGGGCACTTTGAGTAATTCACTTACAAGTATGAGTCCTATTAAAGATGCTCAGTAGTACTGTTTATTTATCCTGCCTCTTAATCATAGACTTTCAAAGCAGCTTTTAATAAAATAACATACAAGGCAGGAACACGTTAACATCACATACTAAAACAACATACCTTTATTTCCCTAACAGGAACATCCAAATCAGAGTAAATAAAAGATCATTATAAGGAAACTAGCAAATGGTCTTAGTCAACAACAAAAGCCTTTATTGGCATATAGAATGTTCTTAGTCTAGGTTTTGAATCTAAAAAGACTGCATTGGGTATGTAGCAATGAGAAGGTAATGGCACAAAGGCTCCTGTCACAAGCGGTCTTGCTCTGGCAAGAGCGACTGGAGTAAGGCCTGCGACATTTCACAGGCAGGTTCATGTAAGAAAAAGAGGTCCTAAGATGTTTCAAAGTCCTAACTAGCACTTGATGCATACTAAAGCTCAGAACCAAGAAAAATAGACAATATTGGATAAGGGCTTTCTGGGTTCCAGCCTCACCCACATATGGCAAAATGGCAATGTTATTGCATTGAGTTGTTAAGAAAACTTCAGACTCTGTGCTAAAGCTTTGAGAGGTCATATCTGGATTTTATGTATTTTTGTGTATTTTCATGTTATGGCACACTCAGAGGGAAAATGGGGAACTTGGGGGACTTGTCTCTTAGTGATTATTTCATTTGACTGTGCTTCTCCATTACTAGAATCAATGATAAAAATCTGTGGAACCAAACAAACAAGTCTGGTCTTTGCATTACCTCACTGAGAGTTCTGTGGTTATCGTTTTAAACCTACTGCAGTTCACTGTCTTGTATTGTAAGAAAGCTCTATTCTTGTATGAAGAGACTGGTTGTGTTGAGAATAGTTCCCAAATTTTAGAAGTTTACCCATGTTTGTTGTAAGGTAGGATATTTGTATTTGTCCCGGTATTTCATAAAATGACTTAAAATGAAAATTATTTTACAATTAACTTTCTTGCTTAAATGAGTGTAGCAGACATCCCCACCCCCTGTAAATAACATGCTGTGTTAGTATTCCTGTGCACTCTCCTTTTTGTCCTGTGGATTGTGGTTTCTTCATCCTTATCCTCACTGTCTGACCTTTCTGTTTGTGCAGCCTGTCCATGACTTGCTGTGAAGTCTGATTTCAGGCTTTACCGCAGTCCACTTGATGGCATTTCCCTAGGTAGTTTGAGTTTGACATGACAGAAAGGTTGGGTAACACCTACCAGTGACAGAGACACTTTTTCTTGGAAGGAGGGTTGGAGTTCCATCACATGCAGTTGAATTTTTCTCATGCATAATAATTGCATTGATGTGATAGGATTTTAATTGATCAGCTACAGTTTTGAAAGAAAATTGCTGATTATGGTATGTCTGGGAGAAAAAAAAAGGAAAGTATACTCTTAGGCACATTGCAACCAATTTTGAACTTCTATCTGACAATAAATTTGTAAATTTAACAAAAATTTCAAAACAGATCAGATCCATTGAACAATGAATAAAATGAAACTCTCTTAGATCTTGGTAATCCTTCATGGGTGTTATCCAGATTAACATAGTAGTTTGCACTTTTTTGTTCTTTAAGCAGTACTGGTAGTCTTAACATCCCATGATTCATACTGTTAACAAAATTTTCTGCATCAAGGCAACTTAAGTCTTTTTGAAAGTTCTCAGAGTTGCATAGTATGAATGCACGTATCTCAAAGATGAAATATGTTGTTTCAAAGTTAAGATGGTAAAATCAGCATTTATTCAGTAGCCTTTTCCGTAATGTTTAGGGATTTATATGTAGTGCAAAAACACTACTTGGGATAGTTGTCCACCTTTTGCACTACTTACATGGGATTCTGCTTCTTGCCAACCTAACCCTTTTCTCCTCTATTTCCTCCTTATGGGTGCTTGTCTACAGGTATTTTAACCCCAGTGAATGGCTGTTTGGAAGCTTGTTCTGTATCGACTAGGTGGTTTCAAAGCTATTAGATATATAGATAGATATAGATGTATATATATTAAAGAAATAATGTCAACAATGTAGTCTTATGTGTTCTGAGAGTCACCAGATTGTGTAGCGTGTGTATGTGTTTTGTTTTTAATTTTTGTGTTTTTAAAGCTTGGGAACTACAAAAAAGGGAATTGGTCCAGTGTATTCCTCTAAAGCAGCTCGAAGTGGGCTCAGAATGTGTGATCTAGTTTCTGACTTCAATGAATTTTCAGAAAGGTAACCTCTTCTCCAGAGTAATGTTATGCTTCAAATACATTTATTAATAGGGCTGTCAGTTTACTTACTTGTAGATTCTGATTTTCATATTCTTTAAAATTATTTCTGGATCTCTTATTCATAAATTTCCATTTTTATAAATCACTTAAGTCAGAGTTGTGTTTCAGGTTTATTTGAAATGTTTCAAGCAGAACATAACACAAAGATAAACTTTTTTTTACTTTTTAGATTCAAGGTCTTGGCCAATCAGTACAAATCTATTTACCCTACTTTAGAGATAGACATTGAAGGAGAATTGAAAAGACTTAAGGTAAACTATATCTGGAAGAGTTAAATTACTTTGGTGGCATGATGTTTGTAGACAGACTGATATTTCTATGAATATTCATTCTAATAAAAAGGGAAGAGGGGAAATTGGTTCTGACATAAAGAGGAACTGTCTGTAACTATTCTGTTAAATGCATGAATTTTCTTTAGAAAGCAAAAAAGTGTTCAAGGGATTTGGTCTCCTAAATCAGTGTTCTCCTGACCTCTAAAAAGCATTTGTTTATCTTAGGGTTACATTGAAAGGATCAAACCAATGGTGAGGGATGGTGTATATTTTATGTATGAAGCTTTGCATGGCCCACCAAAGAAAATCTTAGTAGAGGGTGCCAATGCAGCACTGCTGGACATTGATTTTGGTAGGTATAAAACTTACAAACTTTGCACTCAGAAATGGTATACTGTGTTCTTGTCATAATAATAGCCGTGTGCGATTGTATATGTGTATGTATACTGAGCCGCCATCTATAATTATTTATAATTGTTTATAATTTATTGTATCATTTTATACTGGTTTGATTTTAAATGTACGTTTTAAATTATCTATTATGTTGTTATCCGCTCTGAGCCCCCCATTCTTGGGAAAGAGCGGAATATAAGTTTTCTAAATAAATAAATAAAACACATGCATATAATACATGTGTGGGGGGGGGGAGGCAGAGGATATGATAGTGAAGTGTATAACTATATTTTAGTTCTTTTTGTTTAAAGATATCAATTGTTTAAAGATATCGAAGCATACAGGAATTGTATATCATTTTAATAACACCTAATATTGCTTAGAACAAAGTTGGAGTCCAGTAGCACCTTTAAGACCAACAAAATTTTATTCAGAATGTAAGCTTTCATGTGCGTGCACACTTCATCAGACAATGAAATGGGGTACAGCAAGCACATATAGCTGGTGGACAGTGATTAAGCATGCAAAATAGTACCAAGTCAGAATCTGTGTCAAAATAGTATAATTGACAAATTGAAAGAACAACCAGTTTGGTTTAGATACCATTTGTTGTGTTGGACAACAGCAAAGTGTCAAGCATGCATATTTCTGAGTGCCATTATAGTTACTCAGACAAAGAACAGGATAGCAAGCTCTCCTACTTTTCCCCCTTTTTTACAACCTAAGGTCAATAATAAATCCATCTGGCTCAAGGATGTTTAGGTTAGCCTAGCTGGTAACAGTGCGATACATCTCTCCCCCAAATTCACACAGACAGTCTTATCTATTCGCAGAGAAAGTGTGAGGAAGGGAGATGTTTCTAATACTTAACATTCCTTAGCATAAAAGTGATACTTAGTAGTAACCTTTGAATCCGTGACTCAAATTGCATCTGCATGTTATCCTTTGAAGCTATCCTATAAAGTCATTACTTCCATGGATTCTGTCCTTGACAAAGCTATGGAGTTTCTACAATAAAGCAACTTTTGATTCAATAACAAAAGACTGATTATTGAGAAATATCGATGCTTGACATTTTGGAAGTAATCTCACTGAGGGACATAACCGAACTGGCAACTTTCTGACCATTTGACGGAGAGAGCTCCAGACAACGGAGACGTTCCAAACAATTTAAAGCGGCCGCTAGACGAAGAGCGAGGAGAAGGTGCCAACCCGCAAACTCCCCCGTGGCACCTCCTCTACGCTAGGAGAGCGGCAGGGAGAGGGTCTCCACTACAAATCCAGCGGTTGTTCCTCACTCCTAAAGTGTGGGTCCCTCGAAAGTCCACCACCCTCATGGATGGAATACCAGCCCGGAGAGAAGCGATCCTGGCACTACCCTCTGAACATTCAAGAATGGGAGAGGGAGGGTAGTGATCAGGGCACTTTGGAGGCGAATGGGGGAGATGGCCGGGATGACAAAGAATGGCCATGTCCGGACCTGGACCCAGACGAGGAGGAAGAGGAAGAGCAAAATCCTGACACCCGGGATTTCCTCCAAACAATGAGGTTTGAGATGGCCAAGGGGCTGCGAGATGAAATGCAAACCAATACCACCTTCATGGTTCAAGAGGTGAGAAGGCAGTTGGAAAGAGCACTGCAACCACCGATTCCAAGAGGGGGACTGCTCCCTCCCCGCCACCCCCAATTATGCCTCAACCACCACCACAACCATTACTGCTACCACGCGACTACAAGAGGGGCCAAGACCTGGATGCAGTCTTTGATAGGTACCCCGAAGAGGTAGAGTATTTCTCAATACAAGCAAATAGCTTTATATATTACTGGGGGAATACCTTCCCCGACGAGTTCAGCAGTGTGTTATTTTATTTTTATTTTATTTCATTCGATTTATATTCGCCCTACCCCACCGAGTGGACTATTTGGGGTTGAAACTGAAGGGGGCGGCCAAACGGTGGTACATGAGCCTGTATGGGACCAGTAGCCCCAAGTTAGACAATGTAGCGGCGTTCCTGAGGGCCATACTGACCCAGTACAAGGACCCTCTCCAAGAAACAAGAGCCCTCACTGCATTGAGAGGCCTACAACAAGGGTCCAAAACAGTAAGAGAATACACAGACGAATTCAGGGCCAATGCGGCAAAAGTACGAGGGTGGAGTGAGCAAATGAAGATAGAGCAATTCCAGTGAGGCCTAAATGCAAGTGTACTGGATTGAGCTCTTCAACGAGCCAGCCCTATCATGTTGGTAGGGTGGGTGCAACTAGCAGGTGAAGTCGAAACTAATATGAAGTGAGTGGCTCTCCAGTGTCAACAGCAGCAAGGGAGTAAGGGGGGACATGAGTCTCGGTTGGGGGCAAAACCTAAAGGGAAGAAAGCAAGCCAAACTGGGGGAGCTACCAAGCCAGCTACCCCCCTGACGCTGCTTTCGATGTGGCGACCAAAAGCACCTAGCAGCTGATTGCCTGGAACAATCTCGAGCCCCCCCCCCCCCCCCGCTCCGAAGGCCAGCGCACCCAAGGCAAAGAAGATGGAAGGGAGAGCGAAAGAGTCCGCGAAAGGGAGCTCTGTGTCGGCAGCCCTGCAAGAGGAGGAGATTGTCATGGTGGATGAGATGGGAGAAGACTGGGAGGATGAACCGGCGGGAAACAGGGACGACCTGCACTGAGAGGTGCCAAGCAGCAGGTCACGGAATTAACAGTACCATTGCAGGTGAGAATAATGGGGACTTTGTTTTTCATCCCATTGACTTTGTTAAACCCCAACCTGAAACGTTTTATACATGCTCGGGCCTTGATAGATTCAGGGTGCACTAGAGACATAATCACACCCAAGTTGGTGGAAGCACTGGGACTCCCTAAGAATCCACTACCGCACCCCATACAGTTTGAGCAAATGGATGGAACTGTAATGAGAGGGGAGCCCTGTACTGAACAAACCCAAGCGGTACCATGGGAATAGAAGCCCATTGGGACACTGAATTATTTGTAATAGTCCCATCATCATCCTTTGACATTGTTTTGGAGGTTGGTTGGTTAGTGAAGCATGAACCCGACATAAGGTGGGGAGATCAAATAATAGATTTCAGAGACAGGAGGTGTGAGCACCACCACTGGAACGTGGATTGGGGTCCAGAGCCACCCCCGGTGAACGAAAAACTGTGTCTGACCATAGAAGAAGTAAAATCGATCCCTAAGGAGTATAGAGATCTAAAACAGGTTTTTAGTGAGGAAGAAGCCAATGAGCTCCCACCCCATAGAGGCACGGTGCAATTGAAGTAATCCCTGGGCAGGACCTACCAAGAGCCAAGCTATACTCTATGGGGTGGGCAGGAAAAGCGGAACTATGCAAATTTCTGGACAAAAATTTGAAGCGTGGGTTCATAAGTCCGGCCACTGCCCCCCATGCTGCCCCAGTGCTTTTCAGGAAGAAGAAAGAAGGGAGGCTTAGACTTTGTGCGGATTTTCGGGGGATTAATGCAATTTCGACCTCGAATGCGTACCCAATACCCCTAATAAAAGACTTGCTTAGCTCGGTATCAGAAGGAAAAATTTTCACGAAATTGGACTTACAAGACTCTTACTTCCGGGTACGCATAAAAGAAGTAGATGAATGGAAGACAGTGTTTAACACGCTGATGAGACAGTCTGAATATTTAGTCATGCCTTTTGGATTACAAGGGGCCCTGGGAGTTTTCATGAACTTCATAAATGAAGTACTGCAAAAGTACTTGAACAAAGGAGTAGTGGTGTACCTGGATGATATAATTATTCGGAAGATCTACCATCTCACTGAGATTGGTTTGAGAAGTCCTAAAGACCCTCTATGACAACCAGCTGTGTTCCAAACTATCCAAATGTGAATTCCATAAAACGGAATTGGATTACCTAGGCTACCAGTTAGCCATGAACCCAGCCAAAATCCAGGCAGTAATAGAGTGGGAACCCCCGAGGACCCGTAGAAAGCTCCAATCATTCATCGGATTTGTGAATTTTTATCGTAATTTTATACAGGGATTTGCCCACACCATGCTTCCGTTAATGGACCTCCTGAAAACAAAACTGAAAGGTCCAGAGGCTAAACGACCCAGGGCAAAATTAGAACAGACCGCCCAATGCTAAGAAGCGTTCAGTAAACTTAAAAGATTGTTTACTAGTGAACCCATCTTGATCCACCCCAATGAATTAAAACCCTTCGTGGTTCAATGTGACGCCAGCGACGTCGCTGTGGGGGCAATTCTGATGCAACCCGATGAGGAGGGGGCCCTTAAACCCTGTGCTTGCATTTCCAAGAAATTCTCCCATGAACAGAGGAACTGGTCAGTATGGGACAAAGAGGCTTTTGCAGTGACTTTAGTGCTAAAAACTTGGAGATTCTGGTTGGAAGGGGCAAGAGTACCATTTGAAATATGGACAGATAATAAAAACCTGGAAGCCTTAACTGGGCGCAGGAAACTAACTGAAAAACAGATCCGGTGGGCGGGGTTCTTCACTAAATTCAACTTTATGTTGAAACATATCCCGGGGTTGAAAAACTTCCTAGAGGATGCATTGTCAAGACTCCCTCAGCACAACAGCCAAAGGGAGAGGTGATCGATTCTATCATAACTCCAAGGCAACTGGGGGGAGCTGTAACTATATGCTCGAAAGCAAAGCGCAAGCAATTAACAGGAAAGTGTGTGGGGGGGAGAGAAACTAATCAGTGAAGTAGAAAAGGGAGAGGCTAGACCTGAAGGAGTGGTGAAGGAGGATTCTGGTATAAGGACGGTAAACTGTACGTGCCAGAAAGTCTCCGAAAAGAAGTACTCCAATTTTGTCACGACAGCAAAATCTCAGGGCACTTCGGCTACGTTAAAACCCTGAAATAGACAATTTTGGTGGCCATTCATGAAAAAAGATATTTCAAACTACGTTGCCTCTTGCCCAATATGTATAATGGCTAAAAGAAGGGGGGAAATCTCCCGGACTGTTACAACCTTTAGAAATGGCCATCAGACCATGGTCGGTAGTCTCACTGGATTTTATCGTGGAACTACCTCCCTCACAGGGAAAAACCGTAATACTAGTAGTAGTGGACACCTTTTCTAAACAAGCTCATTTTATCCCATGTGCACAAATACCCATGGCTAAAAAATTGGCGCAGTTATTCTTTCAACACATGGTGAAATTACATTCATTCCCGGATAAGCTAATTAGCGACTGGGGCTCACAGTTCATTGCCACTTTCTGGCGAGGGTTTTGTAAACTAACTGGAATTGAACAGGGATTGAGCTCTGCGTACCATCCCCAGACGGACAAACAGACGGAAAGGATAAATGGTATTGGTAGAGCAATATTTAAGATGTTTTGTGAATTGCCAACAATCAAATTGGGCAGACCTCCTCCCCTTTGCCAAGTATGGAGATAATAACAGTGTGCCCAGTTCCACAAAGACTTCTCCTTTTCTAGTAGTAAATGGTTATGAAGGAAAACCATTCCTCCTCCTGCCTGGGGGGAGATTGCCTGAAATACCTTCATCTTTTGAACCATGGTGGGGAAACGTGGAAAAATATCCAAGAGAACCTGGAAACAGCAAAAGAAACATACAAAAAAACATTATGATAAGAGCCATACACCAACATGGGACTTTAAGGTGGGCGAGACAGTATTTCTATCAACCAAGAACTTACCATTACCGCAACTTTCTAAAAAACTGGCCTACAAGGTTTTGGGACCGTTCTGTATTAAACATGTAATCAATAAAGTGACAGTAGAACTTGATTTACCTAAGATGTTTAGTAAGATACACCCCATCTTTCATTGCAGTTTACTCCGGAGGGACCCTGGAGCTACACCTTGGCACCCTCGACCCCAAGTACCAGAACCTATCCCAGTTGGGGATCAGAATCATCATGATGTAAAAGAAATTTTAGATGCAAAACTGAAGCGGGATGTATTGTATTTTCTATAGCACACAATGAGTGGGTCGAGCGCACAAATGTAAGAGCCCCAGTATTAATTAAGAAATTCTATGCTAAACATCCCAACAAGCCCCGATGAGAGGTTTAGGGGGGGCAGTATGTCAAGCATGCATATTTCTGAGTGCCATTATAGTTCCTCAGACAAAGAACAGGATACTAAGCTCTCCTACTTTCCCCCCCTTTTTCCAACCTAAGGGCAATAATAAATCCATCTGGCTCAAGGATGTTTAGGTTAGCCTAGCTGGTAACAGTGTGATACGCCTCTCCCCCAAATTCACACAGACAGTCTTATCTATTCGCAGAGAAAGTGTGAGGAAGGGAGATGTTTCTATTACTTACATTCCTTAGCATAAAAAGTGATACTTGGTAGTAACCTTTGAATCCATGACTCAAATTGCATCTGCATGTTATCCTTTGAAGCTATCCTATAAAGTAACTATGTGATTCTGTACACGTCATTATTTCCAAGGATTATGTCCTTGACAAAGCTATGGAGTTTCTACAATAAAGCAACTTTTGATTCAATAACAAAAGACTGATTATTGAGAAATATCGATGCTTGACACAAAGTCAATAAACATTTCAGAATTGAAGAGTGATGGTGAGAGTGTCACACGCAATAAATTCAGTCTGTTAATTACTCTGTGGCTCCTCAAGGTTGGGTTAAACTGAGAACATGCTTGTTCTTTATTTTGAGGTGCCAAGCGCTATTGTGTATTTGATGATGCTGACTCCCACACTGGTTATGTGGTCTGGGTTCAGTGCTGTCAGGAAGTAGATTTTTTTCTTTTTCCTTCCCAGGGTTTTACTGTCTTTTATCTGATTTTTCAATCTGCTTTGGGAAAGATTGCAGTAAAGCCTGAATAGCTGCTATATGTGTCTGAAAATCTGGAACCTCCTCTCCCCCACCCCGCCACTGTTTCCTCCAACTGTGTTCCAGTAGTGGCCATTTTCTCCCACTGCCAGCTTTTATTTTTTTTAATTGTCTCTAGTTTATTGTTCTATCAGTATATTATTTTAACATGTGCAGCAGGTTTTCTGAATTCATTTTTAAAAAGTAAGTCTCTTCCCTAGCCAAGATATAGGGGGAAAGTCTTATCTCCACAACAAAAGGGACTGGATAATCCTGGCACTGGATTATTATTGCTCATTTTTAAAATCCCATATATATAAAAACTTTGCATGCTGCCATTTTCCAGCTCTCTCATTGTCTGTGGTGTGTATCACATCAGCCATCACTGGAGCCCATTTGGTGTAGTGGTTAAGTGTGGGGACTCTTACCTGGGAGGCTTAGATTTCCAGGGTTTGATTCCCCGCTCCTCCGCTTACAGCTGCTGCAATGGCCTTAGGTTAGCCATAGCTATCGCAGGAGTTTGCCTTGAAAGGGCAGCTGCTGTGAGAGCCCTCTCAGCCCCACCCATCTCACAGGGTGTCTGTTGTGGGGGGAGAAGATATAGGAGGTTGTAAGCCTCTCTGAGTCTCTGATTCAGAGAGAAGGGCGGGGTATAAATCTGCAGTCTTCTTCAACTGTACATACCTCCCATTGGTTGAGTCTGCTCCTCTCCTGCCTGCTGGGCCTCTGGGGAAGCTGTGAGGCAGTGGCTGCTGCTACACAACCAAGCATACTTTTGTCAGTAAAAACCAACCAAACTTGGTTTTGTCAATAACAGGCGGGGGGATGCCCTTTCTAGGCCTGTTTTGGCCTTTGAGGGTGAGCTCACTGGCCAGTTCTGACTATGGTTGCCAGCTCCAGGTTCATGGGGAATTCCTGGAGATTTTGCGGTGGAGTCTAAGGAAGCCAGAGTTTGGGAAGAGGCTGCAGCCAAATATGGTGCCATAAGGTCCACCCTCCAAAGCAGTTATTTTCTCCAAGGGGAAACAAATCTGTTGTCTGGAGTTCAGTTGTGATGCCAGGAGATCTTCAGACTCCACCTGGAGGTTAGATACCCTAGGCCTGGTAGCACTTCTGGGTGACTTGATGCCTCCTGACTGTCATGATTTAACTAGGCCTGGCTGCTTGCTCCTGTTCAGCAGCAGTCCCCCTATGACAGCCAGTATGACTTAGACAGAGTGGGCTTTGAGGAGGGGTGGGACCTCAGACAGATACACCACAGACTCCACCCTCCAAATTAGCCATTTTTGCCTGCAGAATCATTGTTGGCAGTCTTCAGGTGAGGGCTGGAGATCACTTAGAATTACAACTGTTCTCTAGATGTCAGAGATCAGCTCCCCTGGCTGCTTTGCAGGGTGGACTATGTGTCATTATTCCTTGTTGAGGATGCTTCCCTCCTATTTTGGTCCACACTGGAGAAAGATTGTACAGAGGCTGCAGGGAGGGGGGAGGAGCTGAAGATAGATCAATGAAAAGCTGAAGTCAGATCAATTTCCTTACAAAAAATGGCCACCTTG
The DNA here is from genome assembly GCF_032191835.1 of Heteronotia binoei. Classification (NCBI taxonomy): domain Eukaryota; kingdom Metazoa; phylum Chordata; class Lepidosauria; order Squamata; family Gekkonidae; genus Heteronotia; species Heteronotia binoei. Next base: position 165,515,375 of record NC_083223.1, on the reverse strand, counting down.
AGGTACATACTCTATGGCAGGGGTGTTAAACTCATTTGTTACGAGGGCCAGATTTGACATAAATGAGACCTTGCCGGGCTGGGCCATGTGTATCCTAAAATGTAATGCCAGGTTGCGGACATATAAACTTTATAAAGGGCACAGACACACAATAAAATAATTTTTAAACTTAAAATAAAACATGCTTAAAATACTGGCAGGCGAGCAATATTTTGTTTTACAATCTGATAAATGTCACTGTCAGGCTCTGTAACTGCAACATACTAACCATATGTACCTTTGATATAGTCACTATGCATATCAAAAGAGACAGCTATTGATGTGTAAACCTTGTTGATGCTCCCAGGGAACAAAAGAATGCGGCCGTTAAAAGATAGCCTGGCCGCAAGGCAACTTCTCAGGGGAAAGAGATAAGCTGAAGCCCGTGTGAAAGTTTGCACCTCCAACCCCTTGATGTTTTGGGAAAGGGAGCTTTGTTTAGAATTGCTTTGATGTAGAATCCTTAAAAATAGTTACCGCCTAGAAACCGGCATTAGTCTCAATCTTTTTATCCCGCTATGAGTTTCCAATAAAGTGTCATTTTTGTTTCGAATGAATACTGCCTTGAGATTCCATTCGTCTGACAGTCACCTCTTGCTATGAATTATTGCATCAAAAACTGCAGACAATGTCTGTGCTGTACCAGTCTTGAATATGTGCTGTTCGGGTGTCCACATCTGTAAATTGCAAACCTACTTTTGATTCATTGAAATTCATTACAGACATCTCATCATCAATGCTTTGAGTCTAAGACCCAGAGGAACATGAAGCAGCTGGGCATTGTAAGCTTCTGTGCACAAGTTGCTTCATGTGCTGGTCAAGAACATGTGAAGGCACCATGGCACAGACTGAGAGCTATGTGCTTGTCTACAAAACTATAATCTTCCGCAGAAAAATAACTACGACTAAAAAAAATACAACTTCCCCCAAAAAACAACTACAAGAACAGAGAGACAGCCACATACAGTGGTCAGTGTCAGCCTACTATCTGGAAAATCTACATTCAAGACCCCCAATCAAAAGAAAATGTGAAAGAAAAATTAAGGAAAATTTGCTGGGTAAACCTGGGGTGGAACACACTCTCCGTCTCAGCCATTCATTAGAAGGCAGAGAGGCTTGTCTCAGAAGCTCTGCAGGGTGATTAATTGAGCCTGCAAACTTAATCATCTGGCAGAGCTATAGAGCCAAGCTCCCTCATTGGCTAAGGCTGCTCCTCCCTCTTTCTCCCTTTGGGAAAAGGGCGGGGGGAGAGGGAAAAGTTGCTTTGCTGCTCTGGCCTGTCCAGGGAGAAACACAAAACTGAAAAAAGCAGGCAAGGAAAAATTAAGCAGACAAGAGCCAGTTGCTGGAGGGCCTGATTGGAGCCCTCTGCAGGCCTGGTCCGGCCCGCGGGCCACATGTTTGACACCCATTCTCTATGGTATACCGTAACACAACCATGCTTGCCAAAAAAACCCACAAACAAATCACACTACAAGCACAGGCTGATGCTAAATCTTTTTAATGTAACTAATTTTATTTAGTTACTAGCCAGAATAGGGCGATTCATCACATATTATTATTATCATTATTAAATGCTGCAAGGCTGAATATAAGATAAAGAAGCAACAATGAATTGCAAACAAAAGGAATGCTCAGCTGTGTAATCATTGTCATCCCCCCCACACACACACTCCCCATAATTATTTTTCTTTCTCTCCATTTTGGTTCTGTTTGGGGGCTTTGAGCCACCACAGACATGGGGACACACACATGCCCACTCGTGTGGGGGGTTGGGGGGTGGAGTAGGAAGCTGGCGTCTGTTTCAGTTGCAGGATGAATGGAAAGACGGGGAGGGTGAGTGAATGTCAGGGGGGGGAGACAGCAAGGGTGGAGGATGAATAAATGTCACAGGTGGGAGAAGTAGTGGAGTGCCATGGATGCAGGAGTAGTTGAGAGGAAGAGATGGCTGGAGGGTGAAAAGCTGGAGTGGGTGGGAAGACATCATTGAATATTTTAATACATGCAAATTAATGGTGCTTCAAAGATTTGATTGCTGCTCATTTTTCAGTGGTGTGGCATGATACCACGCTCTTTAATAAAACTGTGTTGCTGTTAGTTTATCCCTTTTCTTCCCCCTCATAGGTACCTACCCTTTTGTGACATCATCAAATTGTACTGTGGGAGGTGTTTGCACTGGCTTGGGCATACCACCTCAGAATGTTGGAGAAGTATATGGTGTTGTGAAAGCCTACACAACTAGAGTTGGAATTGGTGCCTTTCCCACAGAACAAGACAATGTAAGTATAATGTTAAAGTGATCATGAGTCACCTTAGCACCTGTCACATCAACCATCACCAGTGGTCTGACCTAGCCTCAGATCGCAAAGCATGGAGGCACACCATCCACCAGGCTGTCTCTTCCTTTGAGAACGCACGCATAGCTGGTCTTGAGGACAAAAGGAGATTGAGGAAGAATCGCACTGCTACAGGACCAACCCTAAATCAGACTTTTCCCTGCAGCCGCTGTGGCCGGACCTGCCTGTCCCACATTGGTCTTGTCAGCCACCAGCGAGCCTGCAGCAAACGTGGACTATTGCACCCTTCTTAAATCTTCGTTCGTGAAGCCAAGCCGAGAGAGAGAGAGATCATGAGTATAATATTAAAATGAACATGGGTAATTGTAGGAAAGAAAACGAATGTGCATGTTTTAACAATATGTAAGGTGTATAAGGTTATACTGTACCAGGCATCAGATTCTGTACTGAACTTAGTGCTGCTGTTTTTCTGAAATGCAGCTTTCTCAGCTCACAGATCTGCTGCCCATGTATTTCGACTATGTTTGTTTTAAAAATGTTTTTACTGCTTATTCCTCAGTCTTGCAGAGCTTATATTTTTGTTGGAGGGCAAGCTAAATTCTGTTCTTGCTAATGAATCAGCAGCAGAATTGATAATTAAGTTCCAGTTGCAGGATCTTTATTACTAGTTACAGTGTACCAGAAGCAGTTTGCCTTTTTGATTCCAATCTGAATTAACAAGACTAGCAATTTAAGATTTCCAAGGACTGCAGAGCTTCACAAACAATAACTGATCTAGAACAGTCTAGGTAGCAGGTAGGCAGTATACAGCAGAATCAACATGGAGTGTTGAGAAAATGGCCTGATAACCTGATTTTTTTTTTACATACTGATAATATAGATTGTACCTATATTTACATCTGCACCCTAAATGGTAGTTTTTGTGCATCATGTGGGGGGGGGGCGGAACTTTAAAATATCTTTTGTGGTCTTGTATTGCCAACATATTCTGGTTATACAGAGTAACAATAATTTTTCAAGTTAATTATATTCTGTTTTTCTTAGGAAATAGGAGAATTGCTGCAGACACGAGGAAAGGAGGTTGGTGTGACCACAGGTCGTAAAAGAAGATGTGGTTGGCTGGATCTTGTATTGCTTAGATATGCCCACATGATCAATGGATTTACTGCGTGAGTAATTCACAGTTGTGACAAGATTATCTTCATTATGTCACATATCACAGACTATACAACATTGTGGGATTATTGAAAAGAAAATAAACTACTGATCTTTCATGCAGAAAATAACATTTCCAAAATCCCTCTAAAGAAATAACTGACTTCAGAAGTCATAATATCATACTAAAAGCTGTCAGCTACTTGGACTGCATTTTATTGTGATATCTTTTTTCTTGAGGAAAGGTTTTGTGCCAAACGTGCACAATTTTGGTAAATTTCGTGGCTTCAGGTACAAAGGAAGAAAAGGAAGGGAAAAAATTAAGTAGAAAGATCATATGACAAGATGATTTTATTCCAAATAATTTTCAAAATTAGTAACTGTATCAGACTGCATTTTCCCACCTGCTGTTTCCTAATTTTATTAGGGAAAATGTTACAAGTAAATTAGTGCTGAATTTGTGTGCAGTGTCAGCTTTAGAGGTTATTTCTATTTTGAGGTGTTCTCTAACACTACCTTGCAAGTTAGTTTAGCTAACACAGTTATATTTATTGATCCAATTCTATCACATACTAGCTTTCAGTAGCAGAGCATTTGTGGAAGCATGTATAACAAGTAGAGGATTGTTGGGCATGATCAGCTGCCCTCCACAAATAATCCTAGCTGTATCCTACATTGTGCTGGGAACTCTGAAGGCACATAGTATGTAAAGTTTCAGATACCATATGTAAAATATATGGACATTTGTAATTTAAGAGGTTCACATAGTTCATATAGAGAAGAAATTTAGGGGAACAGAGGTAGCCTATTCCTTATGCAAATAAATTGGCTTAAACGTCATAAATTTACAATATTTGTAAATGGTACATATCCGTATTTCCTCCTCAAATTGTGTATATACTTAACGTAAACTTACACATGTATAGGTATTTAACTAAAATGTTATTTTATTTAATAACAGATTGGCTCTTACCAAATTGGACATTTTGGATGTATTTCCAGAAATTAAAGTTGGCATTGCTTACAAAATAAATGATAAAATGATACCTCATTTTCCAGGTGAGTTCTTGTTTGTTTTCATGTTTAACTTACCTCTGATGAAGTCACTTGGGGAGGAGGGTGTTCTACAGCTGGGGTCTACCACAGAATAGGTCTTTGCAAAACAACCTAACTGTTGCAGGTGAGAGCATTTAAAGCAGGGTGTCAATAGATTATTGCAGTGAATGGGCAGTCTCAATCAAATTAATCTGTAACTGACTGAACCATCAGATGAAATAATCTGCTACTTTCAGAACAGCCAAAAGCAGCTTCATATAAAAGAAGGCAGTAGTTCAGGTACTCTGGTCCCAAGCCATTTGCTATCAGAGTAATATCTTCAGTTCCCTGCAATTAGTTTTTGATGTAGCTAGCCAGTCTTAATGCTCATACCATTAGATATTTCTGCTCATGATCTGCGTTGGAATGTACAAAGCAGTGAGAATAAGTCTAGGGTTGTTGTTTTTTTCTTTCACTCCATCTCACCTGTGCAAAGGAGTTAGGGGGAAACCTGATATTTGTAATCTCAGTAAGTCTGTTACAGAGTTATTTGAGACAGCCTTGATTTTCTGGACGGCTAAACTTTTGTTTTTTCCTTATAGTTTTAGCATACTTACTGAGATTAAAAATCTGAGGTTTCTGAAAGTCAGTCTTATACCAATTCTTTAAAGCTTTACTTCTGTTAATCCTTTGGAGATGCAGAGGTCCTAAGCTGAATTATTAAACTAGTCTCTAGTCTTGTTATCATTGACAGCAGAACAAACTAAACTAGCACAATAAAATTTACATTTGTACATCATTGTTATGCTTCTTTTCAGCAAACCAGGAAGTCTTAAATAAAGTAGAGGTACAATATGAGACACTTCCAGGATGGAACAGAGACATATCAAATGCAAGGACGTTTGATGATCTTCCTGTACATGCACAAAACTATGTTCGATTTATAGAAATGGAGCTAGGTGTTCCAGGTAATTAAAGTAGACATATGCTTCAAGTGACCTATTAGAAGTTCTTCAGAGGCAATGCTTTATTACTCAGAATTATATATCAGATATACTCCCAGCTATATTTGTGCCCTTTTTGCTTGTGGTTATTAAGTATAATTGTTAATACTATAATGGGCAAAGTAGCCCTGCAGTTCATAATTTATAGCAGGGGTGGGGAACCTCTGGTCCGCAGGCTGTAAACAGCCCACAAGATCGTCTAGTCTGGCTCCTTGGAGCCAGGAAATCTCAGCACCAGAGCAGCAGCCACCAGCGGAGTACACCCCTTGTGCTGGGGGTGGGCGTGCCCACCTATCCTTTTGCCCCGCCCCCAGTGCACTTCTCAGCCCTGGCTTTTCAAACAGGCCATGCAGGGCCACCGCCTCCTCACATAAGACCCGCCCGGCTGCTGTTCTCTGCTTGCCTACCCACCAGTCACTGCTGCTGCCTCAGGGGCCCTTCCTCAAGAAATTGGGAGGGGGGGACTATGAGAGAGGTTGCAAGAGACGGGGGGAAACGTCCTCAGTTTCCCGCCTTCCTCCTCCATCCTAGATGGAACGATTTTGCCAAGAGCCGGCTTGGCTTGCCTTTGCCTCAGGCAGGACTCCAATTGTGTCCACCCTCTTCTCTCCCCCCCCCCCGTCCAGCCTGATCCTCCGTCGTTCCAGACGCCTGACCCTACCCTGAATGTTGCTGCTTCTCTGCCACCTCACCGGCTTCCTTCCTTTCCCCCCTCTGCAGCGCAGCCTCTGCTTCCCCCTCCTAGTTTTAGAGTCAACCTAGTCTTGCCTGGTTGCTCAAAAAAAAAAAAGTCTTCCTTGGGTGAAGCTTTGTGTACCTAAATGGGACCTGTCTATACCTTTCCTCTCCCCCCCCCCCCCCCGCTTGCACTTTAGGGCAATTGGGAACACAAGGATGCCCGCTGATGGAGCTCATTCCCTGCGTGCGGTGGCTGGTTTGCATACAAGCACGGGCTCTTGCTTGGGTATCCTTATGGGCAGGAGGGGTGGGAATTATTAAACCAGGGATACCCCCATTTGTGCATTGTGGTGGAAGAAGGGGTGGAGATAAATTCTGTCGTTTTGCATCATGCATATTTAATCATGCATCTGATGCTTCCAAGTTCAGGGGAAAGCTTGTGTTGAGCAAAAGGGACTAACCCCAAAAGACATAAATGTGGTTTGGTTCCATGATTAACTTTAAAAAACTGTCATTGTGTCATATATCTGATGAAGTTGCCCACCTCTGAATTAAAGAGATAGGGGGAGAGAAAATCCTGTTTGTTTTGTATTATGGGAGTGGAATTTTTAAAAGAAAAATTAAAGGAACTGTGAATGGTTAAAATTAGGGCGTTGTGCTGTTGACTTTTAGTAATATAGAGGTTGATTCTTTTTTAAAAAAAAACAAAACTATTCAGGAATTTATTTTCCCCACACTTCACATTTAGCTTGTTTTTTAAAAATACTATAGTGGTTTAGTAATCTTTTTGAAGGATGCAGAGTTAGTGGGTACACTTGGATCTTGTTCCTTCCACCTGTCCTTGGTGCATTTTTATCTCATTTTTCCTCCAGTTGGCTTACTTAAATCACAGTGTCTGGGTGATTTAATGCAACACCATCCTTGTTTATGCCATGTGAAGTCCATTCTGCAGGGGAGTTGAGTGGGTGATGGAAAGACTTGGTTTTTTAAGTTGATAATTTTGTATGGCCCACGAATGATGTTATAAATATCCAAATGGCCCTTGGCAAAAAAAAGATTCCCCACCCCTGGTTTATAGTAACTACTTCTAGAAACAATTACTCACTGCAAGACATGTTCAGTGAAACTGATGCATCAGAGTCTGCATTCTCAGCTTTCTGAACTGGTATGGATCTTCCAGTTTATTTGTATACTGGTTTACTTTTTGTTTCCCAATTATTTTACTGCCTTATCTTATAAAAGGATAATTGTCTTAATCTGTAACAGTTATTATCATTGTTGTAATTACTGTTCTATAGTTTAAAAAATTATTGCTAATTTTAAGATTGATTTGTTAGATTTTGCACCCAGCTCAACTAACAAGTGCCATGCATATTCCATGTTTATTTTAGAAGTCACAGTTATCACTGGCAATTTTTCAGTTTTAAGAGAAATTTAACTTGATTGCAAATTTTGCAGTTTAGTATGTTTAGATGTTGCAAAATAATTTACCAAATGTTTAGTTCTGCCAGTGAAGTTTCTCTGGACCAGTTTTGCAGCGTCTGGCTGAGTTGCTTGAAAAACTCTGTCCATGGGCCAGCTGGGCAAATGTACTGTATTAAGGAGTAATACAATGCACATTTGGTCCAGAGATGGTTGATAATTATTGAAAAGCCTACTAATTTAGAAGAAGACTGCAGATTTATACCCTGCTCTTCTCTCTGAATCAGAGACTCAGAGTGGCTTACAATCTCCTATATCTTCTCGCCCTACAACAAACACTCTGTGAGGTAGGTGGGACTGAGAGGGTTCTCACAGCAGCTGCCCTTTCAAGGACAACTCTTGCAATAGGTATGGCTAAGCCAAGCCCATTGCAGCAACTGTAAACGGAGGAGTGGGGAATCAAACCCAGTTCTCCCAGATAAGAGTCCGCACACTTAACCACTATCAAACTGGCTCTAATTTATAAAGTTATAGAACAAAGCTAGTCCAATGGCACCTTTAAGGCCAACGAAGTTTTATTAAGGGTGAGCTTTCATGTGCCAAGCACACTTCATCAAACAAAGTGTAAATAAAACAAAGTTTCTGACCAGGGCTTTTTTTTGTAGAAAAAGCCCAGCAGGAACTTATTTGCCTACTAGGCCACATACCCCTGATGTCACCATTGTTTCAGCCCAACAGGAACCCATTTGCAAATTAGGCCACACGCTCTGACACCAAGCTAGCTGGAATTGTGTTCCTGCATGTTCCCACTAAGAAAAAAAGCAGTGTCTGACGAAGTGTGCTTGGCACACAAAAGCTCATCCTCAATAATACTTTTTCCTAAAGGTGCCATTGAACTCTAACTTAGTTCTATTGCTTCAGACCAACACAGCTACCCCCTGGATCTAATTTAGGAAGATGTTATGGTTTCCTAAAAATGGTGAAACAACCATTCTTTTAGTGTTTGATGTAGAAAATATTTTTGTATTTGCAGTGAAATGGATTGGAGTAGGAAAATCCAGAGAGTCAATGATCCGGCTCTTCTAAAGATACTGGATTCTTGGAAGAAAGCACACTCCTCAAAGAGACTTGTCACTCCTTGAATCTCCTTATCATAGACCACATACAGTGACTTTTGGAAGGATGGGCCTTGTATGTTAAAGAGCTATAGACAAAGAACTGTAGACAACAACTGCTACTCTTATAAAGATTTTGGCATTTATCAGTATCATTTCTTATTGCTTCACAAATTCCAGAACATTTGTCACAGTTGCCACCATTTGTCTTGCTGCCTACAGATTTTTCTTTCAGATGTTTATTCCAACTCTTTATTTGAAAATCTAAGATGGCATTATTTTCATGACCATGTGTCTTTATTGCCTCTGGTTTTGGTGATGTTTCTTTATGAATTTTAGATGCTTAAAAAAATGCAGGTTTTGCACAGTTTTTCATCATCATATGTACTCCTTAAGCTGTTGTTAACTGTATGGCTGCTGTTGTCATGTGTGATTTAAAAAGAGAAATGATTTTATAATGATGAAGAAAACAAATTTTGTTACAGTTTTTATTAAAACTAGTATGATAATGAGATGGAAATTTGGAAGAGGTCCTTGATATGTATATAGTGCAACAACTTAATTTATAAATGAAGATACTCAAAACATGTTGCAGGTGTGTTATGCTCACTACTCCAAGGAGTTCGTAATAGTTTTTATCATACTTGTGATTTTCTGCTTTTTGTCATTCAGTCCAATGATCCATCAGTTTCTAATCCTAAATGCAACCAGTGCCAGTTATTTAAAATGTGACAGGAAATATAATGAACAATTGTTGCAAAGAATATGACCACACAAAGTTTTGGCAGACAGATTTAGGGATGCCCTGGGCTACCTAGCTTAATAGTCACTGAAGACAATTGTTCTTAAATTTTATTTTTAAAGCCTGAATATATTCTTGTCAATTATGCAAAGACAGTACAATAATCTCACATTTGTGTCTTGCAGAAGTCCTTCATTTTGATTTTATCACACACTTGTTAATTTGATCACTTACCTTACAGCTTTTGGTACTGTAAAGGAGTACAGCTATTGGTACTGTAAAGGAGTAACTGATTTCTTTTCTACCACACTTTCAGCTGTCTCAAGTATATTAATGACCTTATTTCTTCTTTGATCATTATTTTGGAAGGTGAAGAATGCTGTGTGTGTGTGTGTGTTTTTAAATCCTCCTGTACCTTTGGTCATGTCAGTCGTTTCTTCAGTGCAGTGCTATTTTTTAGAACTGAGGAGCACTGCACACAATACTTCAGGACATGGGTATACATTGAATATCTTGTTAAAGATAAGCTGCTGGTTAGTGTGTGAACATTCATTAAAAAACAGTGGTAAACTATGTGGCTAAATTGAAAAATGCCAAATTTCTCATTTCCCTGTCTCTAAAAATTGGATACTAATGTCTAAGAATTCAGCATAGTTTTCCAGTTCTGTTTATGACTGTAATGTATGAAATTATCCAGAAAATACATTTAAAAGACTTCAGCTGAGGGACTGAGTCTTGAAAAATCTGCTTGAATATTTGCAGGCTTTTTTCAAGCAGAAACACAATTCTGGCTAGCTTGGCACCAGGGAGTATGGCCTAATATGCAAATAAGTTCCTGCTGGGCTTTTTCTACCTCCCCCCCCCCCCCCCCAAAAAAAGCCCTGAATTGAACTCATTAACAAAAGTATTATCTCATTTCATTGGGCAGGGCAAGAAGAGAAAGAGGGCTTTACAAACTTTTGCTGTGAAAATGCCACCCTCACTTTCTGTGAAAGCTGGCATTAATTTGTGACAACGGTGTTAGCAGTACATGAATGAACAGGTGTTTGACTATCGTTCCTTTCCTCCTTTCCTGTCACAGCCTTTTGTTAATGGAACCCTCACAAACTTCCAGTATGTATTATGTGAGACACTCCTATTTTAATACTATGCCATCTAGCGTTTCCTGGTTAAAAGAGCTGAGATTTTCTGTGTACTCACTAGTTCTACTGCCTAACCCCAATTCACAGAAGAATAAATTTGTTATAATATGAGTAGCATTTTGGGAATGGGGGACTGCTGTGCCTCAAAATATAGAACCATTTTAAGATTATATGATTTTTACTTTCTGAATTGGCACTGATGCATTAGGAATATTCTGGGTTTGATTTCTAAAACTTGCACAGAATATACAAAGTAAATGCATTCTAGTTTCTTGTGCTCCAGTCCTTTCTTGTCATTTTCCCTCTTGTCATAGTGAGTATTTTAGTAAAAATCGTGGCTCATATATGCATGGTTAATTTCCATAGTAGACAAAGCATAGAGCAAATATGTACCTTTTCTTTCAGTTAGTGTAGTCTTTTTAGTTACTGCTGCTGTGGAGCACTCCTGCATATTCATTAAATATAAATTTTATTTATGAGATTACATGTTTCTGCATATAGAAAACATAATTGTATGGTTTTCTTTGTAGTGTGCTACAAATGTATATTTGATCTCATCGATGGCTTTGAACCATAATAAGAATCTGTGCACAAAAAACACCAGTTTTTTAAAAGTGCCATTCCTCTTCTAAGACGTTTCCAGGGCTTCAGTGATAACACACGAGTATAAATCCCTTAGTATTTGTCTCAGAACCTATTTCTGTTGTGACAGTTGCATTTTGTGGATGTGCCTTAACTGCGAAATTGAGGCAATAGTTGTAACTTTCTGGATTTGTTATTTTGTACAATAAGAGTAATGAGAAAGGAACTTGTAGAGTTATGCAAAAGAGTATTTGCATTGTCAGTCTCTGCTTCCTCCAATCTGTTTGACCAACTTGTTGATTCTCATGGTTACTTCATAAAATGGCACTTGGCTGGACATTTTTTAATAAGAAGTACCCTGCTTCATTTCTCAAGTAAGTAATAAAATGAACCTTTTTGTTATTTACATTTTATTTAATATTTAATCCTGGAGGGTACCCAAAAGTAAATATCCTAGCTACCATGCTGGTTCAGTTTGTGTAGTAAGTGATGTTGCTGCTGCCAGTCAGAGTAGAGTAACCACCCTTGATACACCAATGTTCTTATGGCAAATTCTTGTGTGTGTGTGAAATGTTATTTTAAAAAACTGTTTAATACACTGGAAAAATTTTACATTCTCTTCCTCTGTGTCAACAAGCTGTAGCATTTGTGCAGAAAGGTGAAAAATACAAATATAATTAAATATCTAATTGAAAATGCAAATAGTGTCACTGTAATTAGAGACCAAAGTGTGTGACACATGCCCATTCCAGAATTAAAACAATTCTCCATGCAAAGCAGAAGAAAGGCAGAGTGAAACTATGTCCAAACAGAAGTACAAAATAATAATGGGGTGGATTAGAAGAAATATTTTCTCAACTGGGTTTGTTAAAATTAAGTGTTTTTTGATCCTAGGATTTACTTATTTATTTATTTTTATTTGATTTGATTTATATCCCGCCCTACCCCACCGAAGCGGGCTCAGAGTGGCTCACAGTATAAAAGTTCTAACAATAAAATTCAGAATTAAAATACAATAGCATTAAAATACAAAAAGTACAATAACAATTTACATAATTAAAACATTACTATCTATACATCAATCCAACAGTGTGCTATCTATAGACTTCCTTCAGTATTTTGGTGCCGGTCAGTTATAAGCCAACCGGAAGAGGACTGTCTTACAGGCCCTGCGGAACTGTCCAATATCCCGCAGGGCCCTGACCTCTTCCGGTAACTGGTTCCACCAGCAAGGGGCTGTGATTGAGAAGGCCCTGTCCCTGGTTGACTTCAAGCGGGCCTCCTTTGGCCCGGGGATTATGAGCAGATCTTGAGAGCCAGATCGCAGTACTCTCTGGGGGACATATGGGAAGAGACGGTCCCTAAGGTAGGCAGGGCCTAGGCCATATAGGGCTTTAAAGGTAATAACCAGCACCTTGTACCGGACTCAGTATATTATTGGCAGCCAGTGCAGTCCCCGGAGGCCCGGCTGAATGTGCTCCCGTCTCGGGAGCCCTAATAACAGCCGAGCAGCGGCATTCTGCACTAGCTGCAACTTCTGGGTTCGGCACAGGGGCAGCCCCATGTAGAGGGCATTACAGTAATCCAATCTTGAGGTGACCGTTGTATGGATCACTGTTGCCAGATCATTCTGCTCCAGGAAGGGAGCCAACTGCCTCGCCCGCCTAAGATGAAAAAATGCGGACTTAGCAGTGGCTGCTACCTGGGCCTCCATAGTTAAGGCAGGCTCAAGTAGTACCCCCAAGCTCTTGACCCTGTGCGCCATTGTCAGTGGCACACCGTCAAGAGCTGGAAGGGGAATTTCCCCTCCCAGACCACGGTGACCCAAGCAAAGGACCTCTGTCTTCGCTGGATTTAGTTTCAACCTACTCACCCTGAGCCGTCTAGCCATGGCTTGTAATGCCCGGTCCAGGTTTTCTGGGACACAGGCCCTCCGTCCATGAATAGATAGAGCTGGGTGTCATCAGCGTACTGGTGGCAACCCAGCCCATACCTCCGGGCAATCTGGGCAAGGGGGCTCATGTAGATGTTAAACAACATTGGGGAAAGAACTGCCCCCTGAGGCACCCCACAATCAAGCGTGTGCCTCTGGGACAACTCACCCCCAATTGCCACCCTTTGTACCCGACCATCAAGGAACGAGGAGAGCCATTGTAAGGCCAACCCCTGAATCCCCGCGTTGGCGAGACGGCCAGTCAGCAGCTGGTGGTCAACCGTATCGAACGCTGCCGATAGGTCTAACAACACCAGCACCGCCGAGCCGCCTCAATCCAGATGCCGCTGGAGGTCGTCCATCAGAGCGACCAGCACTGTCTCCGTCCCGTGACCCGGACGGAAACCAGACTGATGGGGGTCGAGAATGGATGAAGAAAGACTAGAGTCATTTATTTCTGGGATGCTTACTGTTTATACTGATGTTGTGGGAAGAACACTTCTTTATTTGAGTAGCTAAATTATGGAATTCAGAGTCAGTGAACATAATGACCATGAGCATAGATGGCTGAGTATAAGACAGTTTCAGGGAGGATAGGCCCATCAGTAAATACTAACCAGGGTAACTAAAGGGAACCTCTGTATCTTCTTCGTGGTCTCTGTGCAGTCCCACATATGGGTTTATCCGCCAGGATCGGGCCCACCTCCAAGAATTCAAAGCAATCCTTAAGCGTTAATTTTGGCGCGCCTTTCCCCTCGTCTCGGGGAGGAGGCAGCGTCTGCGCATGCCTAGACGAGGGGGAGGCGCCCAACCCACTCAGTATCTTCTTTACCGCCGTCCGGAAAACACCTACCTCACAGTCCTTTGGATCTCTACCTTCTTCCGTCTCTTCACGTCCTTTGTTCCTCTTCATTCTTCATCTGGTATCGTTTAAAAAGAAAAAGTCTCTGTTTTTCACTTTTTCATCCTCCTCTCCCCGCTCCCTCTCTCCGGGCGGATGGAAGGGAAGGAAAAAATAACTTTTAAAAGGTGCGTTCGCTGTGCTGCGAAGATCCCATCCACTGACGGACATTCTCTTTGCCTTTTTTGCCTCGGCGAGGCACACCGAACAGACTCCTGTGTCCACTGTAGCCAGTTTGGCAAACAGGTGAAGAAAAACCGCGCCAAAAAAAAAAAGCCATTTGCTAGAGTCATCACTGCGCCCAGTAATGTCGCATGCGTTGGGTTCGCAGACCTCTCCATCCTCCCTGATCCAAAAGGGAACGGCTCAACCGGGGGCTTCCGTGGCGCAGGTTCCCAGTAAGCCTAAATCCCGCAAACACCTAAAGAAGTCTGACGAATCCAAAAAGCGGCACCGCACTGAATCGACCTCGAGAGACCCTTCGGATCGGAAGTCTCCTAAAAAATCTTAAGTCCAGCCATAAGATCCTTGACCCGATCTCGACGACTCGACCTCCGACGCCAAACCCGACTACGACAGTTACGACCTCGATTCAGACTACTCCGGCTTCGAAATCGACCTCGACTCCTGCCATCACGCCACTCAAAATTGTCCGCATCAGTTCCAGATCACCGTCGGTGCACGAGTCGCTGCCTGATCAGATCCTAAGTACCGAGTCTCTGACCTCGACAAAGAGCCAGCACCTTAACATCCTAGATGCACAATCCTTTCGAGAAGTCTCAACTCTCCGGCAGACAATTACGGCTCCGTCACTGACCAGAGCACCTTCGACTCCGAGAGAACCCCCTCTGCACCTTCGAGAAAAAAGATCCAGAAATGGTCACAGAGACCACTACTACTATTACACTCCTTCGAGGTCGCCATCTCCTCGTAGGTACCGAAGATACCGCAGGTCTCCCTCTCCCGGCTTCTATAGGCATCGCACCCGTGAACACTCTCGGTCCCGTGAAGACTCTCGACACCGAGAAAGGGCCTACTATCGGGATCGTTCTCGCAAGGACATCCGCCCTCGCTATCGAGACGCCTCTCCACATCATGAGCACCCTTACCATGACGACCACCAACGGTACTGTGAATACATCACACTACCTAAACCACTTTCTCCAGCTGCTTCTACGGCTGCCGAACCCGTTAAACAGCGTACACAACTCCCAAGGCCAGAACAAATCAAGACCCCAGAAGTGGATACCCTTGACGACTCAGAAGCAGAGCAATCTGTATCATCTCACTCCTCAGCTTCAGGGCTTCACTCTCCAGCATCAGACATAGCCAAACCCTCTGACCTCTCTCCATCTGAGGGACCCAAGTCTTACCTAGACTTACTATCTAATATGGCTAACTCCCTCAACGTGAAGCTAACAACAGACGTGCCTAGAGTTTCAGACGTGGTCTATGACCTAGTGCATGCAGATCTCCCTGTGGGCTCATCATTTCCTATGCTTCCAGTTCATCTGGAGACATTGAAAGAAGCCTGGGACAAACCAGCCTCTGTACCACCAACGTCCAAGAGAGTTGAAGTACTCTACAAAGTACATGCTCCTGAATCCAAGTTCTTCTTCAACCATCCTGCTCCTAATTCAATGATATTCCACTCCTCATCTAAATCTAAACAAACCAGACATCCTGTCCCTCCTGAAAGAGAGGGCAAGAAACTTGACACCATCGGAAGAAAAATCTATTCTCTCACCACGGCCACTACTAAAATCCATAACTATATGGCATACTTCTCCGCGTATGCATACAACCTTACTACTCAAACTGCCAAAAAGACAACACCGACCAACAAGCAGTCTCTTTGACTCCCTTATCCCTCTTCAACAGCTCCATCATCGCCCAGACATCAGACTGCAGCCGTTCTACCACAACTGGGAGTCCATAACCTCAGACTCTTGGGTTCTGACAATCATTCAAAACGGATACACCATAGAGTTCAGTTCGACTCCAAGACACCACAGGTTCATAACTACCCCCGTCCCCGTCTCCCCCTCTGCTCCTAGAAGTAGCAACCTTGCTGGACAAGGGAGCTATAGAACCAGTTCCGCCTCAATATCATCACACCGGATTCTACTCCCGCTACTTCCTGGTGCCGAAGAGAGACGGTGGGCTGCGCCCCATACTAGATCTCAGAAAACTCAATCTTCATATCCGTCACAAAAAATTTCGGATGGTCACACTTCAGTCCATCCTCCCACTGATTCCAGAGCAAGCATGGATGGCATCGATAGATCTACAAGATGCCTACTTCCACCTCACCATCAGCCACCATCACAGGAGGTTCCTCAGATTCGCCATAGGAAATCAGCACTATCAATTCCGCGCCCTTCCCTTTGGCCTCTCAACAGCGCCAAGGGTATTCACGAAGTGCATGGCGGTGGTAGTAGCAATTCTGAGACAACAATGAATCTCCATACATAGACGACTGGCTAGTCGTCGCCCAATCCAAGGAACAGCTTCAGTCCGATGTCTCTGCGACCCTCTCCCTCTTGACTACCCTAGGCCTCCAGGTCAACACCACAAAATCCAATCTGACCCCTACTTAATCCATACGCCTTTCAACTGTTGCACGCAAAGCATATCTGCCAGCAGACAGAGTGCAGCACATCAAATCTCTAGCCAAAGAGATAATTGCACATCGGTCTCAAACAGCTCTCACCTTTCAAAGAATGCTAGGACTAATGGTGGCCACTACCTCCGCCCTTCTATTTGCCAAGCTCCACATGCGCCCTCTTCAGCTGTGGTTTGTATGGACATTTCGTCCCCAATGTCAACACCAACTTACTGTACTAACCATCCCAGCTCATATCATTCCTTCTCTGAAATGGTGGACAATAGACCATCACCTCCTGAAGGGGATGTCTTTCACTCAGACCCCTCCCTCTGTGATTGTCACCACCAATGCTTCCAAGTGGGGATGGGGAGCCCACTTAGGAAAACTCACTGTTCAAGGCCAGTGGACAGATTACGAAAGATCTCTCCACATCAATTGCCTAGAATTACTAGCAGTTCACAGGGCGTTACAATCCTTCCTTCCGTCCCTTCACAACAGACATGTCCAGGTCACATCAGACAACATAGCCACTGTCTTCTACATAAATCAGCAGGGAGGCACGGCCTCCACCAGACTGTGCAAACGGGCCTTAGCCCTTTGGCACTGGAGCATTGCCCATGGCATTTTCCTGTCTGCAGCGCATCTACCCGGAGTCCAGAACATTCAGGTGGACGCTCTGAGTCGACATTCTATCAACGACCACGAGTGGACCATCAACACTCATTATCTTCACCCTCTGTTTCAGAAATTCGGTACACCGCAGATTTTGCAGCGCCAGACAATGCACAATGTCCCCGCTTCTACATGCGCGGCCCTTCGTCTCCACTGTCGGCAGGGGATGCCTTCCTACAAACTTGGAACGGACCACTGCACTACCTATTCCCGCCATTACCACTCATCACGAGAGTATTGCAGAAAATTATGACAGACAATGCCAACTGCATCTTAGTGACCCCGTGGTGGCCCCACCAGCCCTGGTTCACAACTCTCCTACTATCGAACGGCGTATTTCACCGATTCCCTCAAGCCCAGGACCTACTCTCCCAACAGGGCGGCAAAGTCCTACATCACAACCCTACTCTCCTCCGTCTTACAGCATGGAGAATCAGTTCATGACCTTTCCACCGGAGGTCCGACATATCTTACTCAACTCCATAAAACCTGCCACTAGGAAATCATATTCCTTTAAATGGAAACGTTTTACTGAATACGCTAATCAACATAGATTCAAACCTGAATCAGCCAATATTAACCAAATTCTGACTTACACTCTAACTCTCTCCAACGCTGGACTGTCCTACTCTTCTCTGAAGGTCCATCTAGCAGCTATCTCCGCGTTCCACCCGCGTATTGAGGGCTCCACTGTATTTTCGCACTTTGCCACCAAAGCCTTCTTGAAGGGGATCCTTCACCTCCACCCTCCAATCCGCAAAATCCATCCTGCTTGGAGCCTATCGCTGGTCCTGAGTCAGTTAATGAAGCCACCCTTTGAGCCCATGGCCTCCATTCCTTTACACCTTCTAACCTGGAAAACGGCCCTACTAGTAGCCCTTACTACCGGCAGACGAGCCAGTGACATCTGCGCCTTCAGAGCAGACCCCCCATACACAGTTTTCCACCACAACAAGGTAGTACTGCGCCCTGACCCCGCATTCCTACCTAAGGTGGTATCACCCTTTCACCTGGGAAAGCCTTCTATCTTGCCAGCGTTCTTTCAACACCTCACAGATACGGGACAACGTACCCTGCATAACCTAGATGTACGCAGAGCTCTGGCTTTCTACATCGAGAGAACTAGGCAGCTCCGCAAGGACAATAGACTCTTTATAACTTATGCAACCCACAATCGGGGTGCTAAAATCTCAACTCAGAGATTTTCGAAGTGGACTGTGACCACTATTGCACTATACTATGAACTGGCAAAGCAGCCCATACCTGAGCACTTGTGAGCTCACTCTATTAGAGCCGTCGCAACCTCAACAGCCTTCTGCAAGGGCATTCCAATGGAGGACATCTGCGCTGCTGCGGTTTGGTCGTCCCCATCCACATTCGCCTCGCACTACACTCTAGACATCCATGCTCGGCGTGATACGTCCTTTGGACAGGCTGTGCTGCGATCCATCTTCGATTGATGCCTTCTGCTATCTTTTGTGAGTACAAATTTATTCTCTTGAATAACTAACAGTGCTTTAATTTACAGATCCAGCACCCGCCTCCTGACAAATAGCTTGCCAGTCACCCATATGTGGGACTGCACAGAGACCACGAAGAAGATGGGCAGGTTTCTTACCTGTAACTGATGATCTTCAAGTGGTCATCTGTGCAGTCACACATACCCACCCAGCCTTCCCCGCTGCTGGACGATCATATCAATGCATTTACTACACCTATACGGCGGCGGGAAGAAACTGAGTGGGTTGGGCGCCTCCCCCTCGTCTAGGCATGCGCAGACGCTGCCTCCTCCCCGAGACGAGGAGAAAAGTGCACCAAAATTAACGCTTAAGGATTGCTTTGAATTCTCCGAGGTGGGCCCGATCCTGGCGGATAAACCCATATGTGTGACTGCACAGATGACCACTCGAAGATCATCAGTTACAGGTAAGAAACCTGTCCTTTCAGCAACTCTGGACACCAGGGCAACATCAGTGGAAGGCCTTGGCTTCTATGTCATGTTTGCTTACTGTATGACACAGAATGCTGGACAGATGGATCACTGGTTTGCTCCAGCAGGGCTGCTGTTATGTTCTTATCCCACCCCACCCCCTTTTATCTTCACAACAACCTTGTGAGATAGCTTAGAATGACAGGGACTGTTCCGACATGACTCTGACAGTTTCATGGTAGAATAGGGATTTCAAACTTGGATCTTTTCAGTCATTGGCATACACTAATTATTACACAAAACTGACTATTCTCTTGTTTGTTCTGTGTTTTTGCAGCTATGGAAGTCACATAAGGAGTTACACATCTAATGCTGATTATTTTACTCCCGCTCCATTTCATTATTTTGATATGTGTCACCAGGGCTTTTTTTGTAGAAAAAGCCCAGCAGGAACTGATTTGCATATTAGGCAAATCCCTGACATCACCATGGTTTCACACAGACTTTTTTTGGTAGAAAAAGCCCAACGAACTCATTTGCATATTAGGCCACGCCCCCTGACACCAAGCCAGCTGGAACTGCGTTCCTGTGCTTTCCTGCTCAAAAAAAGCCCTATGTGTAACTAATACCGTTTCCATATCTTAAAATTAATTCCTCAGAGCAATGCAGTGTGTATTTACAATTGCCACAAAATCCATGTAGTACTAGAAGTACTCCCAGAAGAAGTGATTTTGAAAGACTTTTCTATATTGATGATGCTGGGGTTTCAGATGCAAGAACTTATCCAATCCCCATAAATGAAGGTTTAACTTTTCCCTTCTTCATGGCAGAAGTACTTTTCCAAACTGATAAGGATTCAGCATCAGTTCTTGGGAGATCCTTAATTTCAGCAGTGTCTGTAATTAGAACAAACCATTACTGGTCTCTTCTTATCAAAACCAATGCTTAATGACATCAAACAGCAGCTCCTCCCTGGACTTCATTCCAACATATACTCCCTCATCTGAAGGCTCATGCAGATTATTTTAAAAAGCCTTGCTATTGAGTTAAAAACCCCTGCTATTCATTGGACTTTCTGCTTCATTCTGATCCTACTTTAAATTATTTTTCCCCCTTCTCCATTAGTTTCCCTGAGCTGATGACTCACTTAGAAGAAGCTGCAGCACAAACACTGTTGATCATTGCCTGAAGCTTACACTGAAACAATTATATGAGGGACTATCATACAAAAAAAAAGAAAGAAAAATGAATTTAATGGAACAGTCCTCCATTATATGCAAATATATGATGGTTAGGAACATATAAGAGATAGAGAAACCATGCAGAGTTTAATAAACAAGTATTCATTCAATATGAGAATCAGTATCTTGATTTCTCTAAATTTCTTATTTCAAGCAAAGAAACAGAATGTATAAAGAGAAATCTTGCAAGTATTGTTTGAACAACAGCTAAAATCCAAAGAGTTTAGCCTTGCCCCAGTTCAGCAAGCCAAGGTAACAGTTTGTCTTTTCCTCAGTAATAGCTCACCACTGTAGCATTACCAAGTGTTTTGGATACTTCCCCCAGTTTGAAAAGGTTTGTTCTGTGGTTTAGGGACTGCAGTTTAAAAATACAATACCAAAGTTACCTTATCTGTGCAGGAACCTGCAATACAGATTATTTGATCTAGGCCTGTGTTTTGTTTGAGAGGACCTCAAAAAGCACAACACTTCAGATCAGTTTATCCTTTCAAGAAGGATCAGAAGAAATGTTTTCGTTTGGCAGAACAATCAGCTACTGATTATCAAACCAGTGATTATAGACTTTTAATCTATGGAGCAATGGTTTTACTTCACGTGTTAAGTTTACAGGATTCAAAACGGTTTTCTCATCAGTTTCTTGCATACTTTAGAAACAAATGCTGCTTGTGGAAAGAAAGTATTTTAAGTGGCTTGCTTAAATTATCTTGAATATAATAGTGCTGCTGGGCAAATTTCATATAACTTGCTCCTGTTTGTCTCTTAGTGGGAAAAGGTGTACTAGTTTATTTCCAGGCTATACATAACAAAACATCTGGTATATAAATCTGTAAGAGGCAAAATTCAGGTGGTCCTTTTTATCCAGTCAATTGACTACCTTCTATATTAATCCTTTAAAAAATCATAGGGCTTTTCTTCAACTACGTTTTATACAATGTACAGAGTTTCTGTTGGTCTTCCTTCATTTCACTATATATCTAATGGAATATCTAAATCAATACAAAAAAAGATGAACTTTCCAAACAAAACATATGTTGGTAGGTTGGTAAAGTTTACCTACCTGATTCATAAAATGGGAATGTGAATGCTTCTCTGTATGTGGTTTGTGTGTACCAGTTGTAGGATTTCTTCTTTGTCCTTTGGTAATGGATATGCCTCTTCAGAATTATATAGTCAAAATCATAGTGAGGTACAATTTCATGTTTTACTGGAGTTGGAACTGACTGCAGTTTTGTAAAAGGTCTAGATAAAAGGCATAAATAGTTCAGTAATCTCATGCTGACATTCAGCTTGGTCAAAACATGAGATCTCTCCATCCAAGCAGTCACATATCTAAATGTTTATTCTAATAACCTATTGAAATAGAGCATTCAGTTATAATCCAGCCATAAGCTAGTAAGCACTAGGAACATGATAGCTTACTGTGAAACTCTCATAATAAACTATTGTTATTCATTTGGCTTCCATCAGACTTCTGAAATAGTTCAAATGAGGCTGTGCACTTTGCAGTTAATCAGTGTAAACGACGTTGAGTTCTGCTGTGGAAATTCACTATTATACCATAAATAGCTTTCAATATTAACTGCTGGATCTTTGTTTTTTGTTTGTATGAAAGATCTTTTCTAGAAATCTTCAAATATCAAGTCAATACAAATATATGATAGCTTGCATTTCCACTTAAATGTTAATCACTAATAAATTGAGATCCAAGATAAGTGTGTAGAGCTTGCTGAAGCCCAGTGGAGAAATACCTTTGCTTTAAAAAATTATGTGTTTTTTTTTTAGTATGGTTTATCACTAACTGATTGCCTTACAGTACCATCCTATGTAATCTATAATCCTATAATCTAAATCTATTGAATTCAATGTACTTAAGGTATGACATTGCTTAAGATGACACTGCCTACCAGTTAGAATAAAGGGTAAGAGACTGAAGAAACTATTTTCTTACCCCAGTTGTCTTTCAGGAGGATACGCAACATGAACCCGTGCTGTTTGCCCTGGATAGTAACCACGAACATCCTTTCCCTGATGATGAATAATTCTGGACCGAAGATAAAAACAATGTAAGGACTTTGTTTCAGATACATTTGTTGGTTTTGCGAATTTCAGAGCAAACCTCCCCCCCCCCTTCCCGCTTTCTAAGTATATTGCTAAAATGTCAATCTGTTGGTAATTAACATTTTATTGGAGTTTCCCAATACAAAAAACAAACAAGATTGCAAAGGAACAAGGATGTAGATAACATTGCAGTGCAGTAAATAATATTGACTATAGCTAAGTAAGAAGTATGTATAAACAAGCTGTAAGTCGTATTGGACAAGAACATAACAGCTGCATTATGTATAAAAAAGAAAATAAAAGGAAACATAGCAAGTAGATTAACATCAAGTTATATAAGATGCCATAATCAATCAATTATGTAATTTAAAGAATATCAGTGTAAAGAGTAATGTATGCTACTACTATTATAAAGTGTACCTTCTGCAACGGTAGTATGCACCTTGTGCAAGATGTAGATCACAACTAGCACAAACAGAAGAAGATATTTCAAAGGGGGGGGGAATTAGAGATAGAGTAAATTGAGATATTCTGAATTATATGGTTAGAGATCAAGAGTTGCTACATAATCTACAAATGAAGACCATTTTCCCATGAAATGTGAGTTTTTAGGTTAAACTTCAGAGTGTTGTATGTGAGCAGTGATTTTTTTCCATGATGTCCGATGATAAGGATGTTGATTTTGGCAAACCATCTTGAGAGAGAAGGAGCCTGAGGAGATTTCCATGATGAGGCAATTGCAGTTCTGGCTGCTACTAGGAGACTCGAAATTATATCTTGTTTATGATGAGAAACTTGTATTCGAGTCCAGAGGTTTAAGAAAAGTAATTGAGGTGAAAATGGAACTGCAAAGCCTGTAATTAGATGAATATGAGTAAGGACTGATTGCCAAAAAGATGGGACACTGCCACCAGCAGTGGACGAAAGTACCTCCTTCTCCACATTTCATCCAGTATAATGGTGAATTAGATGACATTGCAGATAATTTCTTGGGCATGCGGTACCATCGTGTCAGAAGTTTATAGGATTGTAGTCTTGTGTGTATTAGAGGACTCCTCAATAGCTTAGAAGGCCATATTTTTAACCAGTTTTCCTCAGTAATCCTGACTCCATTTGCATTGGTACGGAGAAAGCTGTGTAGAGTGAAAACTGATCAGAATGTTATAGATTTTGGAAATTAACCCTTATTGGTAGATTCTGAGTATTTAAGGACACGTTCAAAATCAGAAAGCTGGGCTGTCATGATTTTAGTTAGTTTGAAAGTTGAGACCACATGCTGAAGTTGCAAGTATAAAAACCAGGAAATGGAACTATGAAGAGCTTGTTCAAGTATCTGCTTCGATAAAAGGCCCTCAGCAGATGCAATGTCAAATGTCAATCTTAAAAAAAACAAAAAAAAAGTGCAATGAGAATTCTTTTCTTTTGGTCTTTGTTTTTAACCTGTTTTTATCGGTTGTAAATTGCCTAGAGCCCTACATTGTGTGTAATAGGCAATTCATAAATTGGATAAATAAATAAATGATCTATCTATTGCTATCTTGTACCTAAGGATCTGAATGGCCTCCATTTAATCCACACAAATAACCCTATGAGTTAGGTGGAATTGAGAGAGAATGACTGGCTTAAGTTTATCCAGCAAACTTGATGGCTGAGTGGGTATTTGGACCCCCAGTCTCTAAGATGTTTTGACTACTATATCATGCTGGCTATAATGGAAAAGCTAAGCATGTTAAAGATAATTAGCTGCAGGACTTTTTTGTAGCAGGAACTCCTTTGCATATTAGGCTACACCCCCTTGATGTAGCCAATCCTCCAAGAACTTATAGGGCCTGCTGTAAACTCTTGGAGGATTGGCTACATCAGGTGGGTGTAGCCTAATATGCAAAGGAGTTCCTGCTATAAAAAAGCCCCTGATTAGCTGCTATAGAATGAACATAGATAGCTAAGTAAACAGGAACATAATAAAGCTAGAAGATTCTGAATCATGATGCCATGATGGTTGGAAGGTGTCCTGATTCAGTACCAGGGCATCTGCTTTCTATGCAAGAAATCCCAGGCTCAGTTGCTGGCATTTCCAGTTAAGAAGGTAATAGTAGACAACATGAAAGGCTTCTACCTGAGCTTGCAAGAGCCTCTGTCAATTGTAGTACTGACTTTGATAAGACAGCTTCATGTGTTGTTAGAACGTCAGCACAAGAGTACATGGAAAAACAATCATGGTGCGGGCTACAATTGCAGCGGAGAAATTCTGATAAAAAATTATAAAACAAAGGACTAGCTAAATTTGTCTAAGCAGATTGTTTTCCTCTTGTATGTGTGTGTTTAATACAAGGCTTCCTCTGATTTTTAAATTTTCATTTATACTCCACCAGCGCTGGCCCAAGGGCTTTTGGTGCCCCAGGCAGGTGCCCCCCCTCCGCAGTGCTGCAGCACATGACACTCGCCCCCTCCTTCCCTTCCCGTCACTTCCCTCCCACACGATCAGAATGCACCACACCTGGGCCATACTGGCCATGACATGGCATGTATCTTATCTTTTGAAGAACGCAGTGGAGGCTTCTCCCCCCCCTCCTTTCCAAAACCAGAAAGGAGGAGGAGCCAAGCCTCCTCCAGCGCATTCGTCGAAAGATAAGATGCATGCTGCGTCGCAACCAGCAGGGCCCAGATGCAGTGTGCTCTGATTGCACCTGGCGGGAGGCAAAGGGAAGGGAAAGGAGAGGTGGGCGGAGGAGGCAGGCAAACGAGGTGCTTGCCTGGGGCACCAGGAGGGGAAGGAGCCCAATTTGGCACCCGCACCCTCCCGGCACCCTAGGCAACCACCTAGTTTGCCTAGTGGACGAGCCAGTCCTGTACTCAAGACAAATTACAAGTTCTTTTAAAAAAACCTTTTCAGTCAATGGATTATAAGATACAATGTTTGAAGCTAACAGCAAAAAATTCTAATAAAGCATACCACTGCAGTTGAACTGGGATTGTTGCCAGGGGGGACGGGACGGACAACCATACATGCAAACATACCTTTTTAAGGCCACTATACAATCACTGTAGAAAGGCTTTATCTCTAATGAACATGACCTGAACTATTATACTGCATGGGCAATTGCCAATTTTGTTTGCAGAGTTGGAAACAACTGGTGCTTGCACAGGGGACTACCTTTACCTTTTTAGTATGGCACCTTCAGAAGATTTTGCTCAGATGAGCTAGGAATTGGGATTTTTGTTTATGAATTTCCACAAATTAATTTATAAATTGTACCATTATCCAGGGTTTGTAAGTAAGGACTGGGTTGTGGAACTGTGCACAAATATTCATTTGTTTTTGTTTGGTTTTACATCTGCCATTGCAAATCTAAATAAAAGTTTCCTTTAAGAACCCATGTTTCGTTTAGTATAGTTTATTCAATTTGTATCCCACCCTCCCCGCCGAAGCAGGCTCACCCCTGATATAACATATATGGGATACCACTGCTTCTCACTACTTTACTCTTGGATTTTGCAGTCTGCTTCCAGCAATACAAGGACACTTCCATTGGTTGAGAACTCCTTCCAGATTCCAAGCCTGGAATTAGTGATAATATTGTTTTTAGAACAAAGTTTGAGTCCAGTTTGAGTATTGTTCTTAGTCCTTCATTACAAACAACTTAGTGGTGTATAGAGGAAGCTGCATCAACATAGTCATCCCCATGCCAGCAAGTCTGAGTATAAATGAGGCTTCCAGTGACGAAAAACTGGCCCTTCAAGCCAGGAAGCTACTAGATGTTGTTTAAGATAAACCACTTTTTATGATGCTGATGTATTAAGAGTTTACAAAATGCTCCTTATCTTTCACTTTTCTTGAAACGTTCAGAACTTGCAAGTGATTACCTAGTTGAGTGGGAAAACAGAATGGTAATAAAACCAATTCAGCATTTACCCCAACACTGCAGTATTATTGGGGGAAATATATATATATATGTATAAATCCTTCCAATGTGCCAATTATGGATTATGCAGCAATTCCTAGTTGTTCAGTTAGCCCGTTAGGTCTATGTTGTTAAGCATGGGCTGAATGGGAGGGACTGTCCCAAAACACTGAGTTGTGGGGAGGTGTGGCTTGGATGAATTGGGATAGCTGTGCCTCATTCCCAGTGGCCATGCAACACAAGGCAGCTCAGCTTTTGCTTGATCTCTTTAAGATGTGGAGGCAAGCAGATACTGGGAATCACAGTTTGGGCCTCATACAGTCATTCTAATTTCTAACCCTCAAAAACTCTTTTTAAAAGTTGTATTGGGTCTACTAACTTGAGCAATCACCATTAGAAATTTCTCCTAATGGCACGACTAAAGAACAAGTTCATGACATACAGATTTTAAAGTTCATAAAGCAATGTTCTGAAATGCTGGATTTACACTGATTGATATGAGATGAATGTAAGCAAACTTGAGCCACTAATAATCAGAATTTGCTAGACTAACTTCATGCTTTCTTGTTCTGTGTGATATCTCACTAATCCCTTTGTCGAGCTGACAATTTTTCTGATTCCTGAAACAGAATCCTGAGAGAGTAGTGGATGTTTAATACTTTACCTTACAGGGACATTGGGTGCTGGATCTACAAATTGTCGTAATCTTATTGCTGTAGCAGGTCCTGCCATTGGGACCCCTGGAAAAAATATAGAATGTTATGCTTTGTTTAACAAATTCTGTTTCTACTTGTACTCTGACCCACAAAAGCTTATGCTTCAATAAATCTGTTATTCCATAAGGTGCCAGAAGAACTCTTGCTGAAGAAGAAGAGAATACATGTCAGGTAGAATCATAGAGTTGGAAGGGACCTCTAGGTTCATCTAGTCCAACCCCCTGCACAATGCAGGAAACTCACAAATACCTCCCCTTAAATTCACAGGATCTTCATTGCTTTCGGATGGTCATCTAGCCTCTGTTTAAAAACCTCCAAGGAAGGAGAGCCCACCACCTCCTGAAGAAGCCTGTTCCACTGAGGAATCGCTCTAACGGTCAGGAAGTTCTTCCTAATGTAGAGCCGGAAACTCTTCTGATTTAATTTCAATTCATTGGTTCTGGTCCTACCTTCCGGGGCCACAGAAAACAATTCCATACCCTCCTCTATATGACAGCCCTTCAAGTACTTGAAGATGGTGATCATATCACCTCTCAGCCGCCACCTCTCCAGGCTAAACATCCCCAGCTCCTTCAACCTTTCCTTGTAGGACTTGGTCTCCAGACCCCTCACCATCTTTGTCGCCCTCTTCTGGACCCGTTCCAGCTTTTCTATATCCTTCTTAAAATGTGGTGCCCAAAACTGAACAAAATACTCCAGGTGAGGTCTTACCAGAGCAAAGTAAAGCGATACCATCACAACACGTGATCTGGACGCTATACTTCTGTTGATACAGCCCAAAATTGCATTTGCCTTTTTAGCCACTGCATCACACTGTTGACTCATGTTCAGCATATGATCCACCAAGACCCCTAGATCCTTTTTGCACATACTACTGCTAAGACAAATCTCCCCCATCCTATAACCATGCATTAGATTTTTCCTACCTAAATGCAGAACTTTACATTTATCCCTATTAAAAGTCATTCTATTGGTTTTAGCCCAGTTTTCCAGCCTGTCAAGGTCATCCTGTATACTGTTTTTGTCTTATTCTGTGTTTGCAACCCCTCCCAATTTAGTATCAACAGCAAATTTAATAAGCATTCCCTCTATTCCTTCATCCAAATCATTGATAAAGATGTTGAACAAACAGGTCCCAGGACAGATCCATGAGGCACTCCATTTGTCACTCCTCTCCAAGAGGATGAGGAACCATTCACAAGCACTCTTTGGATGCGATCCATCAACCAGTTACAGATCCACCTAACGGTAACAGGATCCAAACCACATTTTACCAACTTGTCAACAAGGATAGTATGTGGAACCTTATCAAAAGCCTTACTGAAATCAAGATAAATGATGTCTAGAGCATTCCCCTGATCCAACAAGGTAGTCACTTTCTCAAAAAAAAGAGATCAGGTTAGTCAGACATGACTTGTTCTTGAGAAAACCATGCTGGCTCTTAGTAATCATATCCATACTTTCTAAATGTTCCAGGACCGACTCTTTGATGATTTGTTCTAAAAGTTTTCCAGGTATAGACATCAAGCTGATGGGTCGGTAGTTACCTGGATCGCCTTTTTTCCCCTTAATGAAGGTGGGGACAACATTCGCCCACCTCCAATCTTCCGGCACCTCTCCTGTTCTCCAAGAATTCTCAAAAATAATAGCCAGAGGCTCAGAAATTACATACACAAGCTCTTTTAGAACCCCTGGATGTAATTCATCTGACCCTGAGGACTTCGTTTCATTTAAAGAAACTAGGTGTTTATGTACTACCCCTATGCTGATCCTAGGTTGGAACT
Organism: Heteronotia binoei; assembly: GCF_032191835.1. Taxonomy (NCBI): domain Eukaryota; kingdom Metazoa; phylum Chordata; class Lepidosauria; order Squamata; family Gekkonidae; genus Heteronotia; species Heteronotia binoei. The sequence goes on along the minus strand of NC_083223.1, from coordinate 165,486,419 downwards.
TCATATCCTCCTTATATGTTCTGTTTTTGCCATGTTGAGCACCGTTTCCCTCAGAAGGGAAGACTGAGGAAAAGTAGGAATTGAGCAGTTCCACCCTCTCTTTAATACCCATTACAATTTCACTTTCTTGCCTTTGCAATGGGCCTACCATATCCTTGCTCTTTTCCTTACTCTGAACATAAGAAAAGACCCCTTTTTTGCTGTTTTTAGCATCTTTGGCCAGCCTAAGCTCATACTGAGCTTTTAACTTTCCTAACTTTTTCTCTACAAGCACTGGTGATTTGTTTATATTCATCCTTGGTTATAAGACCCTCCTTCCATTTCCTAAAGGAGTCTTTTTTATTTCTCAAGTCTTTAGACAGCTGTTTATGGAGCCACTTCGGCTTCTTTAGGCTTTTTCCATTTTTTCTTCTCATAGGAATCATCTGTAATTGCGCTTTCGGTATTTCACTTTTAAGAAACTCCCACACCTCCTGAACCGCCTTCCTCCTAAGTATTTCTGATTTTACCAAGCATAGTTCTAAGTTTATCAAAGCTTGCCTTTCTGAAGTCCAACCTATAAGTCTGGCTACATATAGCTTTTCCCTTCCCTAATACTGTAAATTCCAAAATCACATGGTCACTACTGCCCAGGGTGCCCACTATTTCCATTTCTTCAGTCAATTCTTCCTTGTTGGTGAGAATCAAATCCAAGATAGCAGATCCCCTTGTTTCCTTCCTCACTTTCTGGAAAAGGAAGTTGTCAGCAAGACGAGTCAGGAATCTATTTGACTTTTCATTTTTAGCAGAGTTGGACTTTCAACAGATGTCTGGGTAATTGAAATCTCCCATGATCACTGTATCCCTTCTCTTGGAGAATTTGGCAATTTGCTGTAGAAGTATCTCATCCAAGTCCTCTGACTGACTTGATGGTCTATAGCAGACCCCCACAATAATATCACTGTTATTCTTACTCCTTTTATTTTTACCCAAAGACTCTCAACTGAGCTGCCATGCTCAGATTCACATATTTCCTCACAAGTATATACCTCCTTCACATATACTGCTACGCCTCTGCCCTTTCTCATTTGTCTGTCCATTTTAAATAAGTTGTACCCCTGAATCCTAATATTCCAGTTGTGAGTGTCATCCCACCAAGTTTCAGTAAGGCCTATTATGTCATAGTCTCCTTCCTTTATTAAGATTTCCAGTTCCTCCTGTTTGTTTCCCATACTCTGTGCATTAGTGTAGAGACATCGGAATCCACGTTTTATGCATCCCGGGGGTTTAGTTTCCGTACAAGCCTGCAAGTTAACATTACCTAGCGTATGCGCCACTTAAGTAGTTCTGTTGGAATATGAAGGACAGTAAATATACATTCAAAATGAAAACTAAGGATTTGGTTTAAGAAGTTTCTCCTACAATTCCACTTCTGGAACTATACTTTCACTGATAGCCCTTTCTGTATTTTAAAACTGTGGCTTCCTGCATTCACCTAGAAATGTTAAAGACTAGGGTCCACAGAACTAGACAATTAATTCTATGAAGCCAGAAGGCTTTCTCTTCGTTTTTCTTAAATTGTGCCTAAAATGGCAAACCTTTGAAACAGGGAAATTTTAAGAAATCATTTGAGTTGGTTTGTAAATCACCTATTCAAGAACATAAATTCTTGTGGGCTAGTTCAAGTCATTGGGGACAGCTTCAGTAGCTCTTCATATTCCAGTCCTTGTTCATATTCTTCAGGCACAAAGTTCATATGTTTAGAAGTTTCATATGCTACTGCAGCCACTGTTACAGGCTTTCACATGAAAGGATGAATCATAGTTGGCTTATGCAAATATTGACTCACTAGCATTTGAAAAATATAGATTATGTTGCCTGACAACCATGTCAGCAAATTGTGTTTTGACCACTCCATGGCAACCTCTGTGTATACAGACATTTAAATTTTGTAGGGGTGAATCACAGACTTGAGTCGTTGAACATTTTTGGTCTCTGCCCTAAGGAAATAAAGAGGAAGCCAACCTCTTCCTCTGGTATCTTTAACTAAAAATCTTAATTAAGTTGCTGATTTTGTATTTGTATTTAATTTCTTTTTATTTTTATAGTTCATTAATTCAGTGGGTACACGAAATCACCACATTATCTTCTCTCTTTCATTTCATATCAACATTAGGGGAGGGACAGTGGCTCAGTGGTAGAGCATCTGCTTGGTAAGCAGAAGGTCCCAGGTTCAGTCACTCCAACTAAAAAGGGTCCAGGCAAATAGGTGTGGAAAACCTCACCTTGAGACCATGGAGAACCGCTGCCAGTCTGAGTAGACAATACTGACTTTGATGGACCAAGGGTCTGATTCAGTATAAGGCAGCTTCATATGTTCAAACAACAGTAACCCTCTGAGTTAGGCATATCTGAGAGACAGTAACTGGCCTAAGATCACGCAGTGAATTTCCATGGCAAAGCGGGGATTTGAATCTGGTTTGGTGCTCTGTTACACCATACTCTGCTGGAGAGTAGAAAAGTAAATTAGATTACACAAGTAGGAGAGTTTCAAGGACTCAATGGAGGGATCTCATTTCCCTGCTGTCTGAAAGCCCCTGTAGTCTCCCCCTGTTTCTGTTTCCTCCTTTTGTTCCTACCCACCAGCCAGCCTACCCTTATCTGGACTCACATCTTCAGCTTTCCTTCCTTCCCTCCCTCAGACAGTCTCTCTCTCTGGGAAAACTATATGTAGTTCCAGCTGCTGAGCTGGGTCCAGTTATGAGGCAGGGATCCCATAAGGATGTTCAAATATGCCTCACTTTCCACTATATTCCCACACACACACACACACACACACACACACTATTTCTTCCTCTTGACAACCCCCATATCACTTTTCCATGCTTCTTTTTTCTTTCCTACCCATCCACCTACCAGTCTGTTATCTACTCTCCCATTTTCAGCTATATTATGTCTTTACTTCATTTATATCCCACCTTTTTTCCACAATGGGGACACAAAATAGCTTATAGAAACCCCCACCCCCACCCCCCATCCTCCATGTTATCCTCACAACAATTCAGTGGAGTAGATTAGGCTGAGAATGTGAAACTGGCCTAGAGTCATCCAGTTAATTTCTATGGTAGAATGGGGATTTTAACCTGGATCTCCCAGATTCTAGTTTAAAAGATGGTTGCCAACCTCCAACTGGGACCTGGAGATCTGCCATTACAGTTTATCTCCACATGGTAGAGATTGGTGCCCCTGAAGAAAATAGCTCCTTTTTGAGGATGAACTCCATGGGATTATACCCTGCTCATGTCCCACCCCTTCCCAAACTGTGCCCTACTCCACCCTTAAATCTCCAGGAATTTCCCAAGCCAGAGTTGGTAACCCTAGTCCAGAACTTAAACCACTCTACCATACTGGTTTTTGTGAGGTGGCTGCTGTTGAACAGAAGCAAGCAACTGTGCCTGGGTGAGTCGTGGAAGTCTTGTGATAGCAAGTTGCCTGATGGTTGCTGCTGGGGCTGGCCTCAAGAATCCTCCCTCAAGAGCCAGTTTGGTGTAGTGATTGTGTGTGGACGCTTATCTGGAAGAACCAGGTTTGATTCCCCACTCCTCCACTAGCAGCTGTTCGAATGGCCTTGGATCAGCCATAGCTCTTGCAAGACTTGTCCTTGAAATGGCAGCTTCTGGGAGAGCTCTCTCAGCCCCACCCACCTCACAGGCTGTCTGTTGTGGGGAGAAAAGATAAAGGAGATTGTAAGCCACTCTGAGACTGATTCAGAGAGACGGGTGGGATATAAATCTGCAGTCTTCTTCATCATCAAAGGCCAAAGCAGCCCTGGAAAGGGCCCTGTCTTTTAGTGCCAAAACCAAGGCTTGAAGGCTGGCATAACTATTGTGGTTGCCTAATCACTGAGGGCAACCCTGGCACTAGAGGTTCTGCCATTTCAGGCAGAACCCTGCGCCATTTCCCCAGCTCCATTTGCACGCACGCAGCGCAATGATGTCACCCATAAGTGACATCGCACCAGTGAACTTTTCTGAAGCATTCTTTCTCAGCTCTGAGCAATCAGAGATGAGAAAGAATGCTTGGTGCATGTCCCTTCCCGGCTCTCTCTGGGTTTGGAAGTGGCTGGGCAGGGGAGGGGGGCATCATTCTTTTGGCTCTGAGTGATTGGAGCCGAGAAAGAGCACGCAGCATGCCCCCTGCCCAGCCCTCTCCAGGTTTGGAGGGAGCTGGGCAGGGGGGCACATCATTCTTTCTCAGCTCCAATCATCAGAGCTGAGAAAGAATGCTCGGTACACACCCTGACCAGCCCTCTCCAGGTTCAGAGGGAGCTGGGCAGAGGGGCGCATCATTCTGTCTCAGCTCCGAGCGATCAGAGCCAAGAAAGAATGCTTGGCACATAATTCTTTCTTAGCTCCGATTGCTCAGAGTCAAGAAAGAAAGGCACTCAGGGACAGTGTGGGTGGGGACAGGAAGGGAGTGCCTGCACCAGTGGTGAGTTGGCACTCTAGGTAGCCACCTACTTTGCCTACTCCCACATGCCAGCCCTGACTGAGGGCATTCATTTTTTAAAGCTACAGGTGCTGCTTATATTATTTGGAAGAGTTAGTTCCCTTTTTTAAAAACAAAAGATTTTTCTGCAAATCTGGGGCTTTTCTCAGTTTCATAAGACAATATGAGCCTGCTTCAGCAAGGAGAGCGGGATATAAATCAAATAATAATATGTCTTATCTGTCATATCTCTGGTCTCCAGATTTAAGTATTTATTTATTTAATTCTATTTTTAGCCCACTCTTCCTGTAGAACAGGCTTAGGATGGGCTACATCAAAAAAACCATCAACAGTAAAAAAACCAATTTAAAATATATAAAATCTAAAATTACAGAGTAACAATAGGTACTAAAATGGCAAATTCTGCCTATTGTCCAGGTCCAGCAAGTCTTATAGCACTTGGATGGAATAAAGGGGGAAGCCAGTAACAAGTGACATCCACTGCCTCAACTGAAAGTCTGGCAAAAGAGCAGATCCCGCAGGGCCCGGATCTCCAGGGGGACCTCATTCCACCAGGCAGGGACCAGGGCCAAAAAGGCCCTGGTCCTCATTGAGGCCAAAAGGACATCTCTGGGGCCAGGCATCACCAGAAGCTGTTGAGTTGCTGATCGTAAAAACCTACAGGGCTCATACAGGGAGAGGTGGTCCCGTAAGTATGCTGGCCCTTGGCCGTATAAGGCTTGTAGCCAGTGCAGTTTATGCAGCACAGGATGGATCTATGCCCGTATAGTCAACAATGTCAACGTCCATGCAGCAGCATTCTGCAGCAGTTGGAGTTTCTGGAGGAGGGTCAAGAGCAGCCCCATGTAGAGAGAGTTACAATATTAGGGTTTGTAGAATCTTTCGGGCTCAAGTGCCGTGTTCTACTGGAGAAAGTTTTTCTTCCAGACGTTTCATTCTCAGCTGCAGAGAACATCCTCAGTGGCGTTGCAGCCGGAGCAGGCGCTCTGACCTTCTTGGCTGCTGTGCATTGAGTGAGGCCAGGGCTGCTGGAGAGCTGCTATTTCTAGGCTAGAGGGGGTGTGGTGAAAGGGCAATTGGTTTGTGGATGTGCGCCCATTGATTGCTGGGGCTTCCTGGAAGGGTAGTGATAAGGAAACTGGCTGTTGAATGTGATCCACGTCATCCACTTTGAAAGAACTGAAGTCCTTTCTACGGTCTCACATTATCATACCTGCCTGAACAGAGAAGCTATTGAGATTTACAAACACCAGCACAATTTTAACAGAAAGGAAGAAAGCATTTCCATCCACCAATCTTGCTATCTAGCTCTGCAAAACACCCTACAGACTATAAATTGCAGAAAGTCTCAGAACAACCAGCAAATTCCACAGAACAATCAGCACAGTCAACAACCATCTTCCTTATCTTCACACCCCTTCCAACCCTCCCAGCAATTAACACAGAACAATGGTCACATTCAACAGCCAGTTTCCTTATCACTACCCTTCCAGGAAGCCCCACCAAACAATGAGTTACAATAATCTAGCCTGGAAGTGACCATCACATTGGTCACTGTGGCCAGGTAATGAGGGGCGAGATACAGGATCAAGTGTCTGACCCGCCTCAGAGGAAAAAAGGCTGATCTGGCAGTGGTGGTAACCTGGGCCTCCCTAGTCAGAGAGGCATCCAGGAATACCCCCAAGCCCTACACCCTCGATGTGGGCTTCAGTGGAGCCCCATCAAAGGATGGGAGCCTGATCTCTCATCCCAGCCCCCTGTAATCTAGCCACAGGACCTCTGCCCTTCAATGGATTCAATTTCAGCTGGCTCTGTTGCAACTGACCAGCCAGGCCTGCAATGCCCTGCCCAGTTCCTCTGGGGCCAAATCTGGGTGGCCATCCATCAGCAGATAGAACTGGGTGTCATCTGCATATTGATGACACCCCAGCCCATACCTCCAGATAATCTGGGTAAGGGGGCACATGTAGATGTTGAATAACTTCAGGGAAAGAATTGCTTCCTGCAGCACACCACATTGTAATGGATGCCACTGGGATAGTTTACCCCCAAGCACCACCCTCTGTCCCCAACTTTGGAGAAAGGAAGCCAGCTATTGTAGGGCCAGCCCCCATATCCCTGTGTCAGTGAGATGGTAGGCCAGCATTTCACAGTTGACCATATTAAATGCTGCTGACAAATCAAGAAGGATCAGCAGTGCCAAACCGCTTTGATCCAGATGCCTCCAGAGATCATCCACCAAGGCAACCAACACAGTCTCCGTCCCATGAGCAGGGCAGAAGCCGGACTGGAAGGGATCCAGGACATCAGCATCCTCCAAGAAAGCCTGACATTGCATTTCCACTGCCCTCTCCACTACCTTGCCCAGGAACAGCAAGTTCAAGACTGGGCAATAGTTTGCTAGGACCATAGGGTCCAAAGATGGTTTCTTCAGGAGAGGACAGACCACTGCCTCCTTCAGGGGAGTTCGTATGCCGTCACCACAGTAGCCAAATACGGGTCTATGTTGAGAATAAGACATGTTGAGTTCCCCCCTAAACTCAATCCTAATATCAGTATAGCAATATGCCATCTTCAAAGTTGTGTGAAGAGCACCTACATATATTTTCAAATCTCTTGAACATTTTAGTTAATGTTGGGAAACGCATCAGTATGACTTTAAAAAAAAACCAGGTTCAAGTTCTTGTCCAGTATATGCTGTTGATAGCGTCTTATATCTGTGTATGTAACTCTGAACACGGACCCCAGTGTGAATTAAGAAATCCACCCAAGGACAGGTTTGCAAAAAAAGCTGTGGGATGGTTCCAGTGTCTAAGCTTTTAACATAAAGGTCCATATGTGAGGAGAGCAAGCCCTACAATCATACAGCACAAGATCTTACCCACCCTTTTTTTTTGGAGGGGGGGTGTTGCCTAGCCTCAGCAACAGTAAATTGGGGGGAAAGGAAGGATGAAGTCAGCAGCAGGAGGAAATAGGTGAGGCAATGGGATGGTGGGAAGAAGGAAAGATGAAAACACAGGGAAGAAGGAGAAGTGCCAACAACAGGAGCATGAAGGAGTGGCAGGAAGATGTGGAGAAGTCAGCAGGAGGATAGGATTTCCCCTTTCATCATTAGTGCACCACAAATTCATCCATCCATCTGTCATGTTTTTTAGGTATTTGGTTCACCAGAACCAAAGAGACATTTTAAAAATAAGATTTTACATTCAGCAAGGTAAAATTACATAAAAGCAGAATGGTGTAAAAATTAAAATTATCCAAAAGATAATTAAGATAGAATAAAAATAAAATTATCCAGAAGCATACATAAGCTGTTCACAGATCTTTATTTTAGCTAGCAAGTACTTAGCTACCTGCAAGGTGATATAGGTCTAATAATTACATTCCCTGACTCCAAATAAAGATTGCAGAAAAATAATGCATAAGCTAATTGTTCTGAAACCCCAGCCCTACGAGGGCAATACCTTTCACTAAAAGGGATTCTACCGGATAATATACATACTAGGGATGGGCATGAACCAGCTCACAAATTAAAGTTTGTGATGGATTTTGGCTGGTTCATGAAGTTCGTGGCAAGTCTACCCTCAAGAACTTTCCACATTCAAGCATTTAGGGGAAGCTTGTGCTGTTTCTTGAATGGATATATTTTCAGACCAACTGTCTCCACTCAAACAAAATGTTCACCAGGCTTCGAAGCAGTGTGTATTATGTATGTTTGTCCGTTAACCACGGAAATACTCTTGACAGTTTTAAACTAGTCTTGTCAGTATCAAGAGGATTCCCCCCACCCTTTGCCAGTGTTCCTTTGTGTTCCCTTCCCAATTTCTTGCACAGCTTGCAACCAGTGTTCCCTCTAAGCTGAGTTAGTGTGGGCTGTTAGTGCGAGAAGGAAACCACATTTGCAACTAGAATGATTAAAGAGTTGGAACACTTTCCCTATGAAGAAAGGTTATTGGAGAAACATCGACTGAGGGGTAACATGATAGAGGTTTACAAGATTATACATAGGATAGAGAAGGTAGAGAAAGAAGTACTTTTCTCCCTTTCTCAATATGAGAACTCATGGACATTCAATGAAATTGCTGAGCAGTCAGGTTAGAATGGATAAAAGGAAGTACTTCTTCACCCAAAGGGTGATTAACACATGGAGTTCACTGCCAAAGGAGGTGGCGGCTGCAAGCATAGACAGTTTCAAGGGGGGAATGGATAAACATACGGAGCAGAGGTCCATCTGGCTATTAGCCACAGCATAATCTTCTTCGTGGTCTCTGTGCATCACACTGATGGGAGTAGGCGCCAGCGCCGATCTCGATCGGTAAACTTCAAAAGCTGCGGATTTCCGCGCCGATGTCCCAGTGCGCATGCCCGGAGCCCCCCCCCACGCATGCTCACTGGGACAGGAGCGGACATCCCGCCAGTTCTCTTCTGACCGCCGCGCTGATCAGTCGATCTTCTTGCTACGGTCAGTGAACTTACCTTTGGATAAAAAAATTTTCTTCTGTTATCGCTAGTTAGATAGTTGTAGTTATAGCTGTAGTTTTAGTATAGTTGTAGATAGTTAGTAGTAGCTGCGGGAGAGTGGGGTGATTTTTCCCGCCCTTCGGGGCCCCCTCTCCCTATTTTTCGGTTTCCCGCCGTTTGCTTTCCCTCGTATGGAAAGACGGTGGGGGTTCTTTCGCCGCTGCTCCTCGTGCGGGAGTAAAATCGCCCCTCCGGATGGGCACGAACTGTGTTTGCTTTGCCCGGGCGAGAGGCACCGTCCGGACTCCTGTCCTCACTGCGCCAAGTTTTCGCGCCAAACGAGGAAGAACAGGGCAGCCCGACTTGCAGCGGCGTTGATGGAGCGGGCTCTTTCCCCCAGTCGCCAGCAGGCGGAGCAGGCGGAACAGCCCTCCGGTCACTCTGACCAGTCGGCACCGAAGTCGGTCGACACCGACCAGACCCCTTCCGACGCCGATCGCCCTAGCAAAAAGTCGGGCTCGGCGGTAACTCCGGAATCCTCGACGCCAGCAAAACGGCGCAAGGAGGAAAAAGGGGCTTCGGCTGCAAAGGTGAAGAAGGACAAGAAACAGAGACACAAATCGGCGCCGCTCTCTGCACCGGTGTCTCCTGTGGACCCCTCGGCTCCGATCGTCCCTCCACTTAAGCTCTTCGCATCCCCGATACGCCATTCGGGCACCCCCTTGGAGTCGAGGTCGACGCAGTTGGTCATTTCGGATTCTGATTCGGACATAGAACCGGGCCAGAGGATCGGTACCGACCGCAGCCCTCTCGGCCGAAGCACCCCTTGGCAGCGAAGCCCATCGGTCAAACCGACTGATCGGCCCCGAGACCGTTCAGCCAGCAGGTCACGATCTCCTCTCGGTAGGAATGAAGGCCGATCGCCTCGCGGAGCCCCGTCCCATGTCCCGTGGGACCAGAGACAATGGCAGTACCTGTATGGGGCCTATCCGGTACAACCACATTTTCAATGGCTGCCGCCGCGACAACCCGAATGGGACCAAGCTTCTGAAACATCTTATCGGTCCCGAACGTCGTTTCGTACAGTGAAGATGGCCCCGTCGGCGTCGGTGTCGAAAACCCCAGAACTGCGCACGAAGGAGCACGACGTCGCCCCACCGGTGAAACCAAGGCCGACCCCGACAGCCCCAGTGTCCCCGAAACCGAGGCAGCCGTCGGACTTCTCTGACTCCCCGGACGAGTCTCCCAGGTCACCGGAAGGATCGTCTCCCGAGGGAGGTCTGTCGTCGCCGGACGACTCATCGCCACCGGGAAAGACTTCAGACGAGCAGCCAATCTCGCCGTCGGAAGACCTCAAGTCCTACGGCGACTTAGTCAAGAGGATGGCTCAAACCCTCTCGCTCCCGACGATCCAGCCGCAGCCAGTCGTCACCGATACGGTCTTCGACATCGTGCAACAGGACACCTCCACTGCTGTGGCACTGCCCCTGACCAACGTTATGTTGCAGACTGCCAAGTCCTCATGGGACAAGCCGGCGTCCACGCCTGTGTCCTCCCGCAGGCTGGACCATATGTACAGGATTCAGGAAGCATCAGCAGAGTTCCTGTATGTGCACCCGAGACCGAACTCTGTGGTAGTGTCCTCTTCGTCGAAGGCGAAGAAGACTCACTCCACGCCCCCCGATAAGGAGGGTAGGAAGCTTGATGCAATAGGAAGGAGACTTTATACCTCAGGCTCCTTGGGAGTCAAAATAGCAAATTATGCGGCCTGTATGGGCAGATATCAATATGCCCTATGGGACCAAGTCTCCACCATTCTCGGTTCCATCCCGGAGCAGGCTAAGACCTCATTGAGGAAACTGCAAAAGGAGGGCATGGCCCTCGCAAAACAGCAGCTGAACTCGGCAAAACACTCGGGAGACACGTGTTCCAAAACATTGACCACGGCCATCTCCCTTCGCAGACACTCCTGGCTCCGTTCCACGGCACTGCAACAAGACACGCAGGCCTACGTGGAGGACTTACCGTTTGATGGTTCGGGATTGTTTAGCTCAAACACAGACTCGGTTCTGCAGGAGCTAGACAAAAGCATAAAGACGTCCCGGAACCTGGGGGTAACAAGTCCCCGCACCCCAGCTAAGAGACAGTGGCCGAAGAAGAAGCCATACTCAAAGTCGCCAGAGAGGCAATGGCGCTCCAAGCAACCGGCTTTTCCGCGGCCCCAGTACCAACAGAAGCCCAAGTACTCGCCACCCTCTACTCAGGCTCCCAGGCAGAAGGGTTCCAAACAAAAGCAGGGCCTTTGACTGCCTCCCACCTTTGGATGGCCCTGTGGACTTGCACAATATCCGGTTGGCACGTTTCTTCCCTGCCTGGACCCGCATCACGTCGGATCGCTGGGTGCTGTCAATTATTCAACAGGGCTACGGGATAGAGTTTTCAAACCCCCCACCCACCCCGACCTTCGTTTACACCCCCCCTTCGCAGACCCTCCGAGAAGAGGTATGCTCCCTCCTCGACAAGGCCGCGATCGAAAGAGTCCCTACGCACCAGCTCAGGCGTGGCTTCTACTCCCGATACTTTGCAGTCCCGAAACGGGACGGGGGTCTTCGGCCAATTATGGACCTACGAGCCTTGAACGAGTTCGTGAGATGCGACAAGTTCAGGATGACGACCCTGCAGTATATCCTCCCGTTGCTGGGACAAGGGGACTGGATGGCCACGCTCGATCTAAAGGATGCGTATTTTCACATATCAATTCATCCCTTCCACAGACAGTTTCTCCGCTTCACGGTGGGAGAGGAGCACTTCCAATACAGGGCTCTCCCCTTTGGACTATGCACGGCCCCGCGAGTATTCACCAAGGCGATGGTGGTGATCGCCGCTCACCTGAGACAGCAAGGGGTAACACTCTTCCCGTACATCGACGACTGGCTCCTGGTGGCGGAGTCCAGGAAGTCGTTGTTGCAGCACATAGAAATCACCCTTGCCCTGGTGGAGGAACTGGGACTTCAGATAAACCAGAAGAAGTCCCATCTCCAGCCTGCTCAACGTGTACAGTTCATAGGGGCGATACTCGATACGCGGAAGTGCAAGGCATTTCTTCCTCCAGACCGCGCGGACGCCATTGTGCGGATGGTAGAGGCGTTCTGCCGGAATCCGGTGGTCTCAGCACGGAAAGTCCAGAGACTTTTAGGACTTATGGCAGCCACCACGGCGGTGCTTCCTTTCGCAAGGCTGAGGATGCGGACTCTGCAGCTCTGGTTCTTGCGGAGTTTCAAGTGCAACCTGGAACCGTACTCCCGCCTCCTGACGGTGCCGCCGGACGTTCTGGAATCCCTGCGGTGGTGGGGTCAGAAACAGTGTCTGGTGGAAGGGGCCCCCTTCCACAAACCAGTACCAGTACTAACGATCACGACGGACGCCTCCCTGTGGGGTTGGGGTGCCCACATGGGGGGAATGTGTGTGGGGGACAGGTGGCCGAGTCGCTACAGTCAGCAGCACATCAACCTGCTGGAGCTCCTGGCCATCTTTCACGCCGTCTTCTCCTTCCAGAACCTCCTGAAGGGAAAAGCAGTGGCGGTGATGACCGACAACACCACGGCGGTGGCGTACGTCAACAGGCAGGGGGGGACGGTATCCCGAAACCTCTGCCACCTGGCCATCTCGCTATGGGAGCTGTGCAGATCGCTGGGGGTTTCCCTGCAAGCAGCCCACTTGCCAGGGGTGAAGAATGTGCAGGCAGATTTCCTCAGTCGTGGAGGAGCCCTGTCTCACGAGTGGGAGCTGAACTCAGAGTTCCTGGATCCAGTCTTCCACAGCTGGGGGACACCGGAACTCGATGTGTTTGCTACAAGGCACAATGCGAAGTGCGACCTGTTCTGCTGCAGGGGGGGAGCGGACCCCTTGGCTCTTGGGGACGGTCTCCTAATCCCCTGGACCCATCATACGGTGTACCTGTTTCCGCCCATCCCGTTGCTGACCAAGGTCGTGCAGAAGCTTCTGCGGGAGCGCCCGCAGGGGATCCTGGTGACGCCATGGTGGCCGAGGCAGCACTGGTTCCCCCTGGTCTTGCGGCTGGCCAAGGGGAGGTACCACCGATTCCCCCAGGCCCCGGACCTTCTCCTCTCTTATCAGGGCAGGATCCTCCATCACGATGTGCCGCATCTCAGGCTGACGGCATGGCGCCTATGATCTCCGACAGGGCGCAGTTCGTCATGCTGAACTCGAGGAAGGCGTCCACAAGGAAGGCGTACGCAACTAAGTGGGCGAAGTTCACGGAGTTCGCGGTCAGTCGTTCTGTGTCTCCCGCTAGAGCGGGGCTGCCCGTGATTTTTGACTTCCTGATTGTGTTGCTGGACAAGGGCCTCGCGCAGTCGTCAGTACGGGTCTACCTGGCGGCCATTTCGGCACAGCATGAGCGTATAGAGGGCCGGTCGGTCTTCACGCACCCGGACACAAAACGGTTCCTCAAGGGCATGGCGAGACTGTACCCGGCAGTCAGGAGCCCTGCCCCAGCCTGGGACCTGCCCATGGTCCTGGGGGCCCTAACAGGGAGACCTTTTGAGCCTATGGCCTTCTGCTCTCCTCACTTGTTGGCCTGGAAAACAGCTTTCCTGGTGGCCATCACTTCGACGAGGAGGGTGGGGGAGCTGGCGGCACTGCGCTGTGACGCCCCTTACCTCAATTTCTCAGTGGATGGGGTGATGCTCCGCCCCGATATTAAGTTTCTACCAAAGGTGGTGTCATCGTTCCACCTGAATTCAGAAATTTTTCTACCGGTGTATTTCCCGTCACCGGCTAATGACTCAGAACGGCGCCTTCATGCCCTGGACGTTAAACGGGCGCTGTCTTTCTATCTTCACCGCACAAGTCAGTCGCGGAGGGACCCCAGACTGTTTGTGTCGTACGCTGGACCCTCCGTGGGTCTGCGGATCTCCTCGCAACGTTTGTCCAAATGGATCACGGGAACGATCCGCCTGTGCTACATGCTCCACAAGAGGCCATTGCCCGGCCCTCTGCGGGCTCATTCCACGCGAGCGATGGCGACCTCGGCTGCCTTCATGAAGGGAGTGCCCCTCCAGGACATCTGTAAGGCTGCCACATGGGCATCAGCTCACACCTTCGTGTCCCACTACGCGTTGGACCTGGGGCGGAGACGAGCTTCCTCCGTGGGCCACGCTGTCTTGCAGTCCGTCTCCTCGTGATGGACCGTCGCACCCGCCTCCAGGTAGGCTTGAGCTTGCTAGTCTCCCATCAGTGTGATGCACAGAGACCACGAAGAAGATAAACAGGTTTCCTACCTGTAACTGATGATCTTCGAGTGGTCATCTGTGCAGTCACACTACCCGCCCGACCTTCCCCGCTGCTGACGGTCCCTCCTGAGGGGCTGACGTGGCGGTCAGAAGGAACTGGCGGGATGTCCGCTCCTGTCCCAGTGAGCATGCGTGGGGGGGGGGGCCTCCGGGCATGCGCACTGGGACATCGGCGCGGAAATCCGCAGCTTTTGAAGTTTACCGATCGAGATCGGCGCTGGCGCCTACTCCCATCAGTGTGACTGCACAGATGACCACTCGAAGATCATCAGTTACAGGTAGGAAACCTGTTTTTGTTGGAACTCTCTGTCTGGGGCAGTGATGCTTTGTATTCTTGGTGCTTGGGGGGGCACACAGGGATTGCTTCAAGTGTCCTGACCCCACTGATAGACCTCCTGATGGTGCCTGGTTTTTTTTGGCCACTGTGTGACGCAGAGTGTTGGACTGGATGGCCAATTGGCCTGATCCAACATGACTTCTCTTATGTTCTTATTTCAGAGACAGGATAGACAACATACCAACCACAGAACAGTTTAAAAACCTTGTTCACCCCCATGCCTAATAGTAAAAATGCTAGATGCTACACCAACATTTTGCTGGCAACATAGTTATGACATATTTATGCCATAGAAAGATTACTTAAAACACACACTTCTTTTTGTTACCTCACAATTTGTAGTGTTTAATTAAATTATGTAAACTAATATATTTTGCAGAAGTAAATACTAAATTGTTCAAATAAAAAACAGGGTGTTGTGGATTTTTAAAAATTTTTATTTTATTTTATCAGATTTATATTCTGCGCTCAGGTTGGCTAACAACAGCAGATTAAACCACATAAAACATTAAAAAACAAAATACACAATAAAATCATTCATGCAGTTTGCAATCATTAAAACCAAGATGTGTGTTTCTGATTACTCTGATGTTCTTGATTCAGTTTTAATGATTCAGTGGGATTATCGGTGCCATGGAGTAATAGCTACCTCCCTTCAGCCGTTAAAAGCGAGTTTAAATAATTTGGTTTTACAGATCTTGTGGAACTGCGGCAGGTCCCACAGGGCCCTGGTGCTTTCAGGGAGGGCATTCCACAAAACAGGGGCTATTACTGAAAATGCTCTGGCTCTGGTGATGGACAGTCGAGCCTCTTTCAGTCCAAGAATCTTAAGGAGGTTTTGAGACCCTGAACAGAGTGCTCTCTGGGGCACATATGGGGAGAGCCATTCCCAAAGGTAGGCAGGTCCCAGGCCATATAGGGCTTTAAAGGTTATGACCAGCACCTTGAAGTGAAACCGGAACGCCACAGGTAACCAGTGCAATGTTTCCTGCACAGGCTTAATGTGCACCCAGATAGCTCCATTAACAACTCGGCTGCTGCATTTTGTACCAGTTGTAGTCTCCGAATTTGAGTCAAGGGCAGTCCCATGTAGAGGGCATTACAGTAGTTGATTGTCAAGGTGATCGTTGCATGGATCACTGTTGCCAAGTCATTGCATGCTAGGTATGCAGCCAACTACCTTATCCATTTAAGATGATAAAATGTGGATTTGGCAGGGGCTGCTCCCTGGGCCTCCATTACCAGCGACAGCTCCAAGAGCACCCCTAAGCTCTTGACCTCCAAAGCTGGTACCAACGGCACCTCATCAAAGGCCAGCAAAGGCATCTCTCTACCCAGGCCACCATGACTTAGGCACAGGATCTCTGTCTTCACTGGATTCAGCTTCAGTCTGCTCTGCCTGAGCCATTTCACTAAGGCTTGCAATGCCAGGTCCAGATCTCCCAGGGCGCAGCTGGACTGCCCCCCCCCCCATCAATAGATAGAGCTGGGTGTCATCCACATATTGGTGGCAACCCAATGTTCATATGGAACATTAGACTTGGGTATCTCTCAAACAACTGTTTCAGGGTTCTTAAAGGGAAAAGTAAAGCTACTTTTAGGACTTTATAGCATCATAAATGGTTGTGAAAAAAGACAGTAATAATATAAAACCTCAAGAGATAATGATTATATAATTAGCATTGTGGCAGCGGACCAAATAGAATGAAACAATTAATCAATATCTAATCAATATATTCATGGCTGAAAGAAACTTAGAGTCAATAAGGCAGGCAGAAACGCTTTTAGTAATCTTTGTGTGGTTCTGCCTAAGCAAGAGGGGAACTGGCTGCCAGCTAAGCAAACGAAGAAGACAAGCAGGAAAATTTGTAACTTCCTAAGCAAACCACAAAACAGCAGGGTTGCTAAGAGATACAAGCAGCAGGCTTGCTAAGAAGCACTTCCTCTTTTCTGCAAGACAGCAAGACAAATACATGTAGAAGATACAGCATAGAGAAACAGTAACTATAAGAGAAATAACATGAGTGGAAAGCTTTGAGTAGAGTTTAGGGTGTTTTAGGCAAAAGGAATTTATAAGAAATAAAGAGTGTGTTTCAGTAATAATCATAATGCTATTTAGAAAAGCAGAAGTTACAGCGAGCATCAACAGGAAGGCCACACTAGGCAGAAACAACCAGGCTGATGGACAAACGGGCCTGGACCTAAGCACAGGCAGGTCAGGTGCAAAGACATGCAAAGGTTATGTTTGTGGTTTACGTTTGTGGGTTTTGTGTCAGTAAGCCAGAGACGTATAAAGCCAGCTGAAATATATTGAAGTGGGCATATGGGTTAAGGAATGGTATAAAAGGCAGCAGTTAATTGTATTCACTGCTCAGACCTCCGAGCTTGGACTCCTGGGTCTGCAGCCCGTGTACGATGGCCTATGTGCATGTTAAATAAAGAAAGCTGTTTTCCTGATCTCTCCTCAGACCTCGTTTGTAAGTATGATTTAATATTGATTGGACAACACAGGACTTTTCCTGCTACAGCATGGATCCTAGCATGCATGTCTTGTTGTCAGTCATGGGTTTCCAAAAGTTGTAGTTTCAAAAGCAAATATATTAGCAAAGACTATAATGACAGACATGGTCAAGGTTCACAATTTCTGAAAAATGTTGATTGTGTGTACTTGATGCCAAGAACAATGTACACTCTACTGGAATAAGAACTGGACATCTAATCTAGATGTTAGAGTTATGCCAGTATCCCCTGGTTTTGATTTTCATGTTTACAGCTAATCCCAGGGAAGTAGAAGCCTTGAAGGCAGCTTTGGAGTGGATGCAGGTTAATAAACTGAAGCTTAAACCTGACAAGGCAGAAATGTTACTGATGAATGGAAAGTCTGACTCAGGATTTTTAGGTGTCATCTCTTTTGGGTGGGGTTGCACTCCATTTGAGAGAACAGGTCCATATTGTGGGGGTTCTCTTGAATTAGGCCTGCTGCAAGATAAAGCAGGTGTCAACTGTGGCCAGAAGTGCCTTTTACCAGCTTTGTCTAGTTAGCCAGCTGCTGCCTTACCTTGGCAGAAAAGATATGTCCATTGTGGTGCATATCCTGATTATGTCTAGAGTAGATTACTGCAATAAGCTCTGCATAAAGCTACCCTTGAAAACTGTTCAGAAATTTCAGTTGGTGCAATATGCTGCAGTCAGGATGTTGATTGGAGTGGGTCATACAGACCATATCTCAATCTGAGCCTGTTTCTGGGCACAATGCAAGGTGCTGGTGTTCGCCTTCCAAGTTCTATATTGCACCAAAACTCTCTCCCAAGGGTGACTTGCCTGCCTCCTTCTGTTGCTATATATCTGTCAGCTGTTGAAGACTTTTTTTTTTTTGCATTCTCTCAGTGCTCCCTTTCCTGCCCTATGTTTTATTATTGTTTTTATAGTTTTGTATTTAGCTTTGATATTAATTGCTTAAATTTTTATTTTGGTTACTTTTAATCTGTTCAGCAGTTTATCCAGTGTATCCTGGAACTTCAATGTTCAGGGATTTCTGGATTAGCTCCAGAAGGAAGAATTTTTTATATCACCAGGCTCAGTTATGACTCATGTTCATAAGACTACTTCTAAGGAACTACCCACCTTCCTACAGAACCCCCAGGCTAGACCCCCAGACTTAGGACGAGAAAGACGAATACTTCAAATAAACGACTGTTTACATTGATGGTGTCATCAGGAAAGATTCGGATTTCTGGACTATGGCTTACACTTTTAAGATGGTGGTCTTCTATTGGGAGATGGTTTGCAACTTACAATGGTAGGAAAAAGGGTGTTTGGTAACAGCCTTGCTAACCTAATAAGGAGGGCTTTAAACTAAATTGTGTGGGGGAGCAAGACAATAATTCAAAGCCTAATATGATGCCAGAAACTGGGAATAAGAACACTAATGATTTTAAGAGAATGGTGCATACACTAGGTAATATTAACTTGCAGGTATGTACGGAAACTAAACCCTCGGGATGCATAAAACATGTGTTCTGATGTCTCTACACTAATGCACAGAGTATGGGAAACAAACAGGAAAAACCCGAAGTCCTAATACAGGAAGGAGACTATGACATAATAGGCCTTACTGAAACTTGGTGGGATGACACAATTGGAATATTAGGATTCAGGGGTACAACTTATTTAAAAGGGACAGGCAAATGAGAAAGGGCAGAGGTGTAGCAGTATATGTGGTATATACTTGTGAGGAAATATGTGAATCTGAGCATGGCAGCTCAGTTGAGAGTCTCTGGGTAAAAATAAAAGGAGTAAGAATAACAGTGATATTATTGTGGGGTCTGCTATAGACCACCAAGCCAGGCAGAGGACTTGGATGAGATACTCCTAAAACAGATTGCAAAGTTCTCCAAGAGATGGGATACAGTGTTCATGGGAGATTTCAACTACCCAGACATCTGTTGGAAGTCCAATTCTGCTAAAAATGAAAGTTCAAATAGATTCCTGACTCATCTTGCTGACAACTTCCTTTTCCAGAAAGTGAAGAAGGAAACAAGGGGATCTGCTATCTTGGATTTGATTCTCACCAATAAGGAAGAATTGATTGAAGAAGTGGAAATAGTGGGCATCCTGGGCACTAGTGATCATGTAATTTTGGAATTTACAGTCTTAGGGAATGGAAAAACTATACATAGTCAGACGTATAGGTTGGACTTCAGAAAGGCAAGCTTCGATAAACTTAGAACTATGTTGGGTAAAATCCCATGCTCTGAAATACTTAGGAAGAAGGGGGTTCAGGAGGGGTGGGAGTTTCTTAAAACCAAAACACTGAAAGCACAATCACAGACGATTCCTATGAGAGGAAAAAATGGAAAAAGCTTAAAGAAGCCGAGTTGGCTCCATAAACAGCTCTCTAGACTTGAGAAAGAAAAAAGACTCCTTTAGGAATTGGAAGGAGGGCCTTTTAACCAAGGATGAATATAAACAAATCACTACTGCTTGTAGAGAAAAAGTTAGGAAAGCTAAAGCTCAGTATGCTAAAAATAACATGAATATGAGTAAGAAAAAGAGCAAGGACATGGTAGACCCATTGTGAGGGCAGGAAAGTGAAATTGTAACAGGTAATGAAGACAGGGCAGAACTGCTCAATTCCTACTTTTCCTCAGTCTTTTCTTCTGAGGGAAACAGTGCTCAACATGGCAGAAAGAGAACATATAATGAGGGTATGGAGTTCCAATCTAGGATCAGCATAGGGGTAGTATATAAAAACCTAGTTTCTTTAAATGAAACTAAGTCCTCAGGGCCAAATGAACTGCATCCAAGGATTCTAAAAGAGCTTGTGGTTGTAATTTCTGAGCCTCTGGCTATTATTTTGAGAATTCTTGGAAAACAGGAGAGGTGCTGGAAGATTGGAGGTGGGCAAATGTTGCCCCCATCTTCAAGAAGAGGGAAAAAGTAGGATTCGGGTAACTACTGACCCATCAGCTTGACGTCTATACCTGGAAAGCTTTTAGAACAAATCATCGAACAGTCAGTCCTGGAACATTTAGAAAGGATGGCTGTGATTACTAAGAGCCAGCATGGTTTTCTCAGGAAGAGGTCATCTGAGACTAACCTTATCTCTCTTTTTTTGAGAAAGTGACTACCTTGCTAGATCAGAGAGGAATGCTGTAGACCAGGGGTAACCAACAGTAGCTCTCCAGATGTTTTTTGCCTACAACTCCCATCAGCCCCAGCCATCAGTCATCTGGCTGGGGCTAATGGGAGTTGTAGGCAAAAAACATCTGGATAGCTACCGTTGGCCACCTCTGCTGTAGACATAGTTTATCTTGATTTCAGTAAGGCTTTTCATAAGGTTCCACATACTATCCTTGTTGACAAGTTGATAAAATGTGGTTTGGATCCTGTTACCGTTAGGTGGATCTGTAGCTGGCTGACAGATTTCACCCAAAGAGTGCTTGTGAATGGTTCCTCATCCTCTTGGAGAGGAGTGACAAGTGGAGTGCCTCAAGGATCTGTTCTGGGACCTGTTTTGTTCAACATCTTTATAATTGATTTGGATGAAGGAATAGTGGAAATGCTTATTAAATTTGCAGATGATACTATATTGGGACGGGTTGCAAATACAGTAGAAGGCAGAAGCAAAATACAGGCTGATCTTGACAGGCTGGAAAACTGGACTAAAAGAAAAAAAATGTCTTTTAACAAGGATAAATATAAAGTTCTGCATTTAGGTAGGAAAAATCCAATGCATGGTTATAGGATGAGGGAGACTTGTCTTAGCAGAAGTATGTGCAAAAAGGATCTAGGGGTTTTAATGGACCATACACTGGACATGAGCCAACAGTGTGATGCAGTGGCTAAAAAGACATCCAATTTTGAGCTGTATCAATAGAAGTATAGTGTCCAGATCACGTGAAGTGATGGTATTGCTTTGCTCTGCTCTGGTAAGACTTCACCTGGAGTATTGTGTTCAGTTTTGGGCACTACATTTTAAGAAGCATATAGACAAGCTGGAATGTGTCCAAAGCAGGGTGATGAACATGGTGAGAGGTCTGGAGTCGAAGTCCTATGAAGAAAGGTTGAAGGAGCTGGGCATGTTTAGCCTGGAGAGGAGGAAGCTGAGAGGTACTTGAAGGGTGTCATATAGAGGATGGTGTGGAATTGTTTTCTGTGATCCCAAAAGGTAGGACCAGAACCAATGGGTTGAAATTAAATTAAAAGAGTTTCCGGCTCAACATTAGGAAGAACTTCCTGACCATTAGAGCGGTTCCTCAGTGGAACAGGCTTCCTCAGAAGGTGGTGGGCTCTCCTTCCTTGGAGGTTTTTAAAAAGAGGCTAGATGGCCATCTGACAGCATTGAAGATGATCGCACCGCTTGGGAGCAGTGACCATAACGTTATTGATTTCACAATTTGTATAAATAGGGAGTTACCCCAAAAGACTGGCACAACCACGTTTAACTTCAAAAGGAGTAAATTCTCTGAGATGCGGAGGCATGTGAAGAAGAAACTGAAAGGAAAGGTAAATACAGTCAAAACCCTTGTGGAAGCTTGGAGGCTATTTAAAACTACAATCCTAGAAGCACAGATAAAATATATACCACGTTAGGAAAGGTACAAACAGGTATAAGAGAAGGCCTGCATGGTTAACAAACAAAGTAATGGAAGCTGTAAAAGGTAAGAAGGACTCCTTTAAGCGGTGGAAAGCTAGTCCAAGTGAGATTAATAAAAGGGAACACAGGCAATGGCAAATCAAATGCAAGACTGTGATCAGGCAGGCAAAAAGGGACTATGAGGAGCATATTGCAAAAAATAAATACCAACAATAAAAATTTCTTCAAATATATTAGAAGTAGGAAACCAGCTAGGGAGGCAGTGGAGCCCTTGGATGACCAAGGGGTCAAAGGATTACTGAAGGAAGTTAGGGAAATGGCTGAGAAGCTAAATGAATTTTTTGCCTCTGTCTTCACTGTGGAAGATGAGAAGTGTTTGCCAGCTCCGGAACCATTTCTATTGGAAGGGGTGTTGAAAGACCTGAACCAGATTGAGGTGACAAGAGAGGAGGTCCTACAACTGATGGACGAATTAAAAATTAATAAGTCACCAGGTTTGGATGGCATACATCCAAGAGTTCTGAAAGAATTCAAAGTTGAATTTGTGGATCTTCTGACAAAAATATGTAATCTTTCATTGAAATCTGCCTCTGTTCCTGAGGACTGGAAGGTAGCAAATGTCACCCCCATCTTTAAAAAGGGTTCCAGAAAAGATCCGGGAAATTACAGGCCAGTCAGTCTGACTTCAATACCGGGAAAGTTGGTAGAAACCATTATCAAGGACAGAATGAGTAGGCACATTGATGAACATGAGTTATTGAGGAAAACTCAGCATGGGTTCTGTAAGAGAAGATCTTGCCTCACTAACCTGTTACATTTCTTTGAGGGGGTGAACAAACATGAGGGCAAAGGAGACCCAATAGATGTTGTTTACCTTGACTTCCAGAAAGCTTTTGATAAAGTTCCTCATCAAAGGCTCCTTAGTAAGCTCGGGAGTCATGGAGTAAAAGGACAGGTCCTCTTGTGGATCAAAAAATGGCTAATTAATAGGAAGCAGAGAGTGAGTATAAATGGGCAGTCTTCGCAGTGGAGGACGGTAAGCAGTGGAGTGCCGCAGGGCTCAGTACTGGGTCCCATGCTCTTTAACTTGTTCATAAATGATTTGGAGTTGAGAGTAAGCAGTGAAGTGGCCAAGTTTGCGGATGACACTAAATTGTTCAGGGTGGTAAGAACCAGAGAGGATTGTGAGGAACTCCAAAGGAATCTGTTGAGGCTGGGTGAGTGGGCGTCAGCGTGGCAGATGAGGTTCAATGTGGCCAAGTGCAAAGTAATGCACATTGGGGGCAAGAATCCCAGCTGCGAATACAAGTTGATGGGGTGTGAACTGGCAGAGACTGACCAAGAGAGAGATCTTGGGGTCATGGTAGATAACTCACTGAAAATGCCAAGACAGTGTGCAATTGCAATAAAAAAGGCCAACGCCATGCTGGGAATTATTAGGAAGGGAATTGAAAACAAATCAGCCAGTATCATAATGCCCCTGTATAAATCGATGGTGCGGTCTCATTTGGAATACTGTGTGCAATTCTGGTCACCGCACCTCAAAAAGGATATTATAGCATTGGAAAAAGTCCAGAAAAGTCCCCTCTACTTGGGGCTACCTCTGTGCCGGACCCGGAAGCTGCAGCTGGTGCAGAACGCGTCGGCCAGGCTACTATTGGGGCTCTCGAAATGGGAGCACATACGGCCGGGGCTGCGCGGACTGCACTGGCTGCCAATCACCTACCGGGTCCAGTACAAAGTGTTGGTTATTACCTTTAAAGCCCTATATGGCCGAGGACCAGCCTACCTAAGGGACCGTCTCTCCCCATATGAACCCCAGAGAGCACTGAGGTCAGTGGGTAAAAATAAAATGACCACCCCTGGGCCGAGAGAGGTCAAACTCCAAAACACCAGAGCACGGGCCTTTTCAGCCGCGGCTCCTGCACTGTGGAACCAGCTTCCGGAGGAAGTGCGGGCCCTGTGGAACCTTGACCAGTTCCGCAGGGCCTGCAAGACTGCCCTTTTCAGACAAGCCCATGCTGATATCGACTGCTGAGTTGCTAGGAATAAAAGAACCGCCATCTATAATACTACCATGGAACTATCTAAACTGGCAGAACCAGCGCCAGAACAGTTTTATTGCTGCCAGATACATTTAATGTAACTTAAATTATGTATTTTAACTCAATTAACTGGTTTTTATGTTTAATTTTTTAACTGTTAAATTTAAAGTTTTACCTATTTATGTTAATGTATGGAATGTTGTTAGCCGTCCTGAGCCGCCTTGGCGGGGAGGGCGGGATACAAATAAAATCTATTATTATTATTATTATTATTATTATTATTATTATTATTATTATTATTATTATTATTATAAAAGGGCAAATAGAATGATTACAGGTTTGGAACACTTTCCCTATGAAGAAAGGTTAAAACGTTTGGGGCTCTTTAGCTTGGAGAAACATCAACTGCGGGGTGACATGATAGAGGTTTACAAGATTATGCATGGGATGGAGAAGGCAGAGAAAGAAGTACTTTTCTCCCTTTCTCATAATACAAGAACTCGTGGGCATTCAATGAAATTGCTGAGCAGTCGGGTTAGAATGGGTAAAAGGAGGTACTTCTTCACCCAAAGGGTGATTAACATGTGGAATTCACTGCCACAGGGGGTGGTGGTGGCTACAAGCATAGCCAGCTTCAAGAGGGGGTTAGATAAAAATATGGAGCAGAGGTCTATCAGTGGGTATTAGCTACAGTGTGTACAAATATTAGCTACAAATACCTTCCCCTAAATTCACAGGATCTTAAGAACATAAGAGAAGCCATGTTGGATCAGGCCAATGGCCCATCCAGTGCAGCACTCTGTATCACACAGTGGCCAAAAATTTATATATATATATATATATAAATTATATATATATATAAATTTTTGGCCACTGTGTGATATAGAGTGTTGGACTGGATGGGTGTATATATATATATATATATATATATATATATATATAAATTTTTGGCCACTGTGTGATATAGAGTGTTGGACTGGATGGGCCCTTGGCCTGATCCAACATTGCTTCTTTTATGTTCTTAAGATCCTGTGAATTTAGGGGAAGGTATTTGTGAGTTTCCCGCATTGTGCAGGGGGTTGGACTAGACCCTGGAGTTCCCTTCCAACTCTATGATTCTATGAGTGATAGCTATTTTATAAGGCAGTTTAGCTGCCCCACAGGAAAACCTTTGTTAGGGTAGCTACAGGGCCTACATTTCCCAGGATCCCTTCTGTTCCTCTGACTGAGTGGACAGCAGTTTTAGAGGGAAAACTTGCCAAGTGGAACCCGAGGGGTGGGACTGGAAGGAAGGAAATAAAAGGCCAAGCTACAGAGGGAGGAGTGTTCTCTCTGGAAAAGGTTGTGAAGGTGAAGGCTGCAGTCATGAGAACTCTGTCATGCAGAAAGTGGTGAGTCAGTTGGATTAGAGGAAGGGAACATATAACTAGTTGTGTAAGAACTTTTATTTTTTTTGCACCACATTTAGTGTTTTCACTTACAGTGTTGCACTAATAATTAAAACCACTTGTTCTTCAGCACTTACAATAAACTTATTATTGTTATACTGCCTGAGCGTGCACACCTCTTCAGTCACAGATAAAAAGGTGCTTGATAAGAAGGAAGGCAGAGGTCAGGTGAGTGCTCTGGGCCCTCCCAGACAGACCCTTACAAGAGTGGTGGCAGCCAGTAGAAGGCCCTCCCTGGTCCCTTGCTTGTGACTCACAGTCTGTGCAGCAACATATATTTCTAATGTAAAATCATTAGAAGAAACAGATTGCCCATATATCAGTGACCAAGACAAATAAGCATGGCCTCAACACCAATAAGCCTTGACGATGACTTGATTCATCCAGTATCTAGCTTCTTCAGATTGGTTCATAAGAAAGGACTGGTTTTTATGAAAGCTGGAATAAATAAAGGCATTGTTACGCCCATGAAATGGTTCAGAGAATAATGGATCATTAGCGGTGCACATATTTTGCATGCAGAAAATCTTGCTCAGACTCTGAGATCTTCAGTTAAAGGACTTAGGAAACAGGTGATGGGAAAGCCTTTCTTTTTCCTGATAACCTGGAGAGCTCTGCCAGTCACAGAAGACAATACCACTAGATTAACCAAAGATCTGACTCAGTATAAAGCTGTTTCATTGTTTCCCTTGCCCTTGAATAAATAGAGAATATTCACATTTTG
This sequence comes from Heteronotia binoei, assembly GCF_032191835.1. Taxonomy (NCBI): domain Eukaryota; kingdom Metazoa; phylum Chordata; class Lepidosauria; order Squamata; family Gekkonidae; genus Heteronotia; species Heteronotia binoei. The sequence continues at coordinate 165,460,502 of NC_083223.1, read as the reverse complement.
GGAATTAAGGGAAGAAATTCCAGATCAGAAGGATCTATTTTTTAGAAAGAATTTTCTTAATGTTTACTCATTCAGACAGGTTCTATATTTAAATATATGCTCTCTTACCTGCTCTGCAGTTTTCATGTATAGATTTGAAAATGAACTGTATTCTCACTTGATAGAACAAGTTAGCAGCAGACAACTGTGAACCTAAACAGCAGCATCCCTCTGAAATTGCCCACCATTTAAACAAAATTGCATCTTTTTTCCTAGTCATGAAATCAAGCTGTATGTGGCATTATGATGCATGTTGAATTGTGATGCAGTTTTGGTTTTTTTACAACTGTCCAGGTAAGATCAGTTGATGGATGGGAAGAACTTAGGGTATCCTCACAGTTGTAATATATCCATCCAATAAGCTTATTCACTTTTGCACAATTGCCATAATATAGTATGGTACACAAAATTAAATAACTGAATAGACAAATTAAACAAATTCATGGCAATAAGTCCATCAGCAGATATTAAATATAATAGCTAAACTGGGCCTCCAGGACTAGGGATGGGCATGAACCTGGAAAACACAGTTAATATCTGTTCATGGCAGGCATGGTTTGTGAACCACAAACTGCCACATTCTTTTTTACTTAAGATAAACTGGACACTGGTGGGAGAGCAGGAGAGGAGACTCATGGCTACATAAGACAGGTCATGCCAGATGGCAACTTTGTGTGAGCAGTACTCCAGGGGATTGGCAGAGTGGGCTCAAGGGACTCAGCAAAGTACTCCCTCACTATCCCCTCTGCTGAATCCTCCACCATCACACACCTGGCAGCCCCACCATTGCTGACCTCCCAGTTCACTGCTGACAAGACTTTTACCTGGTTCAACTCTTTGAGACAGAGGTGCCAGATTGTGGCTCCTCCTCCTCCTCCCAAGCCTCTTCCACCCGTTGTTCCTGCTGCCATGTCTGCTGATCTGTTGCCTCTGTTCTTTGCAGAGCTCAGCTGGGTGGTGAGGTAGATGTAGCCATGCTGCTGGCTGCTCCAGAGTTCTGCTGTGAAGTGCATGGTTCTGCCTAGTGCTTTGGAGAGCTCAGCCTTCGCTACTGCCACTGCAGAGCACTGCATGGCAGGCTTGACTTGTCAGCTCATGGTCCTCCATGAGGGGACAGAGTACCAAGGAGCCAGGCGTTGCAGTAGCTGGCAAAAGGCTACATCCTCCATAAGAGAGAAGGATTGGCCATTCACAACAATAATTTTGCTGACAAGGCAAGTGACTGTTTCCTGGGCCCTCCACAGAGCCCTTCTGGATGGCACTCTGTGCATCCTCAGGAGAATGGCTTATTGGAGGGTGACCCACCTTGATGTCCCATCCATTGCACCCCAAGTGTAGGAGCCTTTCTTGACGGGAGTGGGCATTGTCTTCCTCCCACTGGCCACCACATTTTCTTCCAGTGGCAACATAGCGGGGTGCACCATTTGCAGGTCCTGTGGAGGATGGAGGAGGACAAGTGTTGGGGGGTTGTACTCCTCTGGACAAAGGTATGACACACCTGGCATTATGCCAAATGGGTTATTTGAGAGGGTACACCTGGCCTAGAGGGGTTCCACTGGGTGTCCCCTCCCCCCCCCCATCCCACTGCTCTTGGCTTCCTGCACAGACCCAGGAAGGTGAGAGTGGCTGGACAGCATACTAGCAGCCCCAAGGAGCACACAGGCTGCTGCCCTCCACCCCACTCTCAGCTTCCCAGATCTGCCGGGGCCAGGGGTTGGGTCTAGGGCTCCAAGAAGTCTGATGCCAGCCCTGCTCTGAATGCAAGTTGCTGGGGGATCAGCAATGATAACTCTTGCCTCCAGCCATGCTTAGAAGGTTTCCCAGCGCATTTAGCAAGCCAGTGTGAGAAACAGTTTCCTGGATCTTTAATCTGATTCATCAGGATTCTTATATTCTTGAGAATAAAATTGGCCAGACCACATTTCTAAACTCAGTGGTGTTTCTGTCCCTCACAAGTGTGTATTCATACCTTGTGAGTATGCATATCGTCCCAGCCTGGACTGTAAACCCAATGCCATGAAAAAATAAGCTATATTGTAGATGATACACAAGGGCATTTAAGCAAACTTATTCCCTTGTATCTATATGAAGGGGATTCTTAGGATCACTGATTAACCAAATCATGCTGGGTCACACAGCAATGATGAGCATGAACCAGGGCCAGATCTACATATTTTTGAGGGGGGGGGGCAAAAGTAAAAAATGGCGCCCCGTTATATTTATATATATATGTATGTGTGTGTGTGTTTAACATAGATGTATAATCAGGAGGTCCTGTTTCACAACGAAGTGCATGTCACACCATTCCCAAAGATCCCCCCTCGCAACTGGCTATAGTTAGAACAAAGCTTGAGTTCAGTGATACCCTTAAGACCAACAAAATTCATTCAAGGTATGAGCTTTCATGTGCACGTATACTTCCTGCAACCTGCATCCCAGCCACCTTCTGTGCCCTTCCCTGGCTTCTGGTGGGGGATGGAGGGTGTAGCGTATCAGTAACAACATGCGCCCCGCGCAGAGGCTACTGGGCTGTCCCAGAAGCCTCCAGCGCAGGGCGCGGAATCACCCGCCAATCAACAGTTGCGGCGGGTAGTTCAACAGGTCAGGATTGGCCTGACCGACCCAGTAGGCTGTACCGGGAATTGTATATAAGCGGGGCCCGGCCCGCGTGCTCTCTCTCTTGAAACGTGCTCCTAATAAACCATGTTGCCCTACTCTCGTCTCCGCTTCGAGTACGTTACACTGGCGACGAAGGTGGGATGTTAGCCTCAGCGGCTACCACGGAGATCTAGGGCAACCACGAGTCCTGACCGCCGCCGCCATGGCCACACAGAACGGAACCACCGGCTACATCGAGACATTCGACCCCGCCAATCCCGAGGGCTGGGAGTCCTACGCGGAGCGGGTCGAGTTCTACCTCAGGGCCAACAAGGTCACCGACGCCGGCACGAAGAGGGACGTTCTCCTGAGCATCTGCGGGCCAGCCACGTTCGAGATCGCCAAGGGTCTCTCGGCTCCCGTCCGCCTCACGGAGAAGTCCTACGAGGAGATCATCAGACTCCTCACCGGCCATTTCTCGCCACAGCCGTCGCGGGTGGCCCGTCGGTTCCTGTTCCATAGAAGGGACCAGGCAGTGGGGGAATCGGCCGCCGACTACCTGGCGGCCCTCCGCAAGATTGCCGGGAACTGCAACTTCCCCCAGCTGGAAGACACCCTGGCCGACCGATTCACGTGGGGCCTCCGCAACGAGAGGCTCCAGCAGAAGCTCTTCGCCAAAGGAGAGCTCACCCTCCAGAACGCCTTCAGCGAGGCGGTGGCGTTCGAGAGGACCTCCAGGACCTTCCCCAAGGCCCGGACAGAAGCTGCCCACCATGAGGAGCTGGACCACGACTGCCCAGAGGAGGAAGAAGCACACCAGCTGCGCCGCCCAGCCGGGCCACCCAGCAGAGCCGCCCAACGCCCCCGAGTGGCCGTACGACCCCCAGCGACGGAGAGGGTCCCGGCCACCAAGCGCGCCAGCTGCGGCGACCCCCACGACAGGCGGGACTGCCGGTACCGGACCTGGGACTGCCGGAGCTGCGGAAAAACGGGCCACATTGCGAGGGCTTGCCGAGCCAAGCCCAACCGCCGGAGGCCGACCGCGCATCACGAGTCGGCGGGGTTCCACTCCACGGACTCCACGTCCCTGCAGGTACTGAACTTACCCCTCTCCACCCCCGATAAAATCAAAATGGCGGTCCTCATCGAAGGGAACCCCTGCCAAATGGAAGTGGACTCTGGTTCCTCCATCTCCATTATAGCGGAGGAAACCCTGAGGAAGCTGTGTCCCCCCCAGCGGCTGCAACTAAGGCCGGCGAACTTCATACTCCGGGACTTCCAGAAGAACCCGGTGCAAATCGCGGGGTGGGCGCGGGTGCAAGTCGAGCGGGGGTCCTTCTACGGCCCGCTGGACATCCTGGTGGTAAAGCGCCAGCTTACCACCCTGCTAGGACTGGCGTGGTTCAAACCCTTGGGGATCCGGTTGGAAGGGGTGGGGCAAACCCTAACACCCAGGGGGTTCGGGGAGATATGCCAAGAGTTCCCTGACGTGTTCGATGGTTCTCTAGGGAGCTACAAAGGGCCGGCCATCTCCCTACCGCTAGACCCCACGGTCAGGCCGATTCGGCTCAAGGCGAGGAGGGTCCCGTTCGCGTTAAAGCCAAAAATAGAGGCCGAACTAGACCACCTCACAGCCCAGGGAGTCCTGGAGCCCGTGGACTACGCCACCTGGGAGACCCCCATCGTAACCCCTATCAAGCCAAACGGGGAGGTGCGGATCTGTGCAGACTATAAATGCACGATAAACAAGGCACTGCAGGATAACCCCTACCCAGTGCCGGTGGTGAGCCACGTTCTGGCTGCCCTAGCGGGGTCCAAGATCTTCGGGAAGCTGGACCTGGCACAGGCCTACCAACAGCTCCCGGTAGATGCTAAGACGGCGGAAGCCCAAACTATAGTGACACACAGGGGGGCCTTCCGGGTGAGGAGACTTCAATTCGGGGTTAGCGTCGCTCCCGGGATCTTCCAGAGTATAATGGACGCTCTCCTGAAAGGGATCCCCGGAGTCCAGCCGTTTTTCGATGACGTGCTAGTCGCTGCCCCGGACCCCGAAGAATTCGGCAACCGCCTAAGAGAGGTACTCCGCCGGTTCCAGGCAGCGGGGCTCAAAGTCAAGAGGGAGAAATGCCTGCTGGGGGTCCCACGGGTGGAGTTCCTGGGGTTCGCCGTAGACGCAGCGGGAATCCACCCAACGGAAGAAAAGACCCGAGCCATTGTGAAAGCGCCAGCCCCCACCTGCAAAGCGGAGCTACAAAGCTTCTTGGGGGTGCTTAACTTTTACCATTCATTTCTCCCCCACAAGGCGGCCCTAGCAGAGCCCCTGCACCGCCTGCTGGACAAAAAAGCCCCTTGGGTTTGGGGCAAACGCCAAGCAGCCGCGTTTCAGGCAGTCAAGGATGTTTTGGTGTCTAATGCGGTGCTCCACCATTTTGACGAGGGCCTCCCCGTCATCCTGGCTTGCGATGCGTCGCCATACGGGGTGGGAGCAGTCCTGGGGCACCAACTCCCCGACGGGAGGGAAGTACCGGTCGCATACTACTCCCGCACACTGACACCAGCCGAGCGCAACTACGCGCAAATAGACAAGGAGGCGCTGGCAATCGTGGCGGGGGTCCGCAAGTTCCATGAATACCTGTATGGGCGGAGGTTCACCATAGCTACGGACCACAAGCCCCTCTTAGGTCTGCTGGCCCCCGACCGTCAAACCCCCCAAATACTGTCGCAGCGCGTGTTGAGGTGGAACCAATTCCTCAACTCCTACACTTACACACTGGTACACAGGGCCGGCAAGGCTATGGGTCACGCGGACACACTCAGCCGCTTGCCGCTTCCGGAAACGGGTCCAGACCCCGCCCCCGCACACCAGGTCATGCTAATGGAGAGCCTCCCGGAGCCGCCCCTACACGCAGCGGAGGTCGCCAAGGCTTCGCTTCGAGTACGTTACAGAGGGTAAAGTTGCCAGATAAACATTGGGAAAGTCCTGGAGATTTTGGGGTGGAGCCTGCGGAGGACAGGGGCGTCAGTAGACTACAATGCCATAGAGTCCACCCTCCAAAGTATCCAATTTCCCCAGGGGAACTGATCTCTGTAGTCCGGAGATGAGCTGAAACCTCGGGGGATCTTTAGTTTCCAGTAAGCAATGCATTAGGACTACAATTACAGAACTGGAGAACAATGTAAACAAATGACTTCGTAAGATACCATGGCATAACAGAGTCCTGCCAAAAGTGAAGCCCTTTTCTTTGATTTCAGCAGGAAAGATAAGCATGAACTGAAGTGATCCACTGAAATCAGTAGGATTCAGTATGCTTATTTTGACTGAATAAGACCTTATGTATTATGGTGCTTGGGGTGCAGCAGAACATTAAAGATTAAGAACCATTGCAAATTATTCATGCTCCTGATATTCAATTACAAAAAAGCCAATCTGAATACAAAAATCTAAGAGAGATTCCAGGTCATGTTTGAGCTCAATAATAAAGTATCCTCAATTCCTAGACAATCCTAGACAACTGCTACTTATTTTATTGTTGTTAGTTTCTGTTAAACTTACATTGAATATAGTAATTCTGCACAGGCCTATTTTCTGCTCCTAGATGTTAGCGTGCTGTCACTTGCTGCTCACCTGCAGCTACCTTTATGCGTTTGGACCTCAGTGGCAGCTTGACCAAAGGAGCAGGTGGCAGGGGCGTGGGGAGAGGAGGTGACATAAATGAGACCTTGTCTGGCAGGCCATGTACATCATAACATGTAATGCCAGGTAATGGAGACATAAACTTTAAAAAGGACACAGAAAAACACAATTAAATATATTATAGAATCATAGAGTTGGAAGGGATCTCCAGAGTCATCTAGTCCAACCCTCTGCACAATGTAGGAAAATCACAAATACTTTCCTCCATACACCCTTTTTTACTTTAAATACAAACATGCTTAGAACATTAGCACTCTTTCAATACTGATGTCCCTGTGCTGCCTGGAGTGGGGAGTCTACAATACTAAACTGGGGTGTTTGTCTACAAAACTATAGTTTTCCCCAGAAAAATAGTTACAACTCCTAAGAGGCAGTGCAATAATAGAGAGACAACCATGTATAAGCCTAGTATTTGGGAGGCTTTTCAAAATCCCCAGTCTATAAAACAAAATATGCTGGGTGAACTTGGTCTGGACACTCTCCACCTGGCTTGCTTTGCACACACAAAAAGGCTCAGTAGCACAAGGAGGGGAAGAGGGAGGGGGGGCAGACCCACTTGCGTCTGGGAGAACTGCAGCAAAACAAGCACAACAGAACACACAAACACAGAAAGAGTAGCAAGGCACAGGAAAGCTCATACCTTGAAAAAAACTTTGTGCATCTTAGGTGCCACTGAGCTCCAACTTTTCTTCACAAACACAGAGATTGGGTGGGGGGGGAGGAAGGGAAGGAAGAAACAATCCCCTTTCCTGGCTTGAAGAATATTGTTGGGATACAAGTTATTTACATTCCAGCCATTATAGATTTAAATGTTTGTTTGCCTGACAGAAGAAGTGATGTATTGTAACCGAAACCCAATTGTGAACCGAGTCTTCTAAGCCCGAGAAACATGCAAACATAACATTGGTCAGAAAGGACGTTAGGTGTGAAAAGCTTTGATCTTGTATGCAAGCTGAATAGCTTGTCTTCCTGTTCCCAACTGCTTTCTGGGAACAAGAAGCTAGACAAAAGGTTGTATAAAACCGTAGCCATGTAGAGTCCAGAAGTATTTAGCCAAACTGGTAAACTGAGTTGTATTTTTTTTTATTCCAAGTACCTTTTCCTGATGTTTTTCTAGTAAACTTTATTTCTTTTGCTAAGCTCAAGCCTTGTCTCCATTTATTGCCACTCCACACCTCTGAATTCAATCGTATTTCCCAACAAATATTCATTAGTCTTAAGTAGGACTGGGCTGCAACTTTTCTTTGCAAACATAGAGCTGGAGAGGGGAGGGGGTGCGAGAAAGGAAAGAAGGAAAAAGACCCAGCTCCTGGCTTGAAGAATACTTGCAAATCTTTCACCACCCTCACCATTCTTCTGCCTCCCTCCCTAACACCAGACAATACATGCTGGCCTCACCTGACTTGATTGAGGCAGCCTTTGATTATTTTATCTGGCCCCAGCAAAATGAGCAGGCCAGAAAAAGGGGGCAGTGCAGCAGAACAAGGCAATCTTTTTCCTGGCCGTGGCAGCACGTGCTCTGCTCGCTGCTGCCTGCACATGCAAAAAGGATTGAGGGGGGCACACTCTTTCTTGTCACTTCTCCCCCTTGCAGAGAGGGGAGTGAAAGAAGCCAATCTGCCCCCCTCCTCATTTAAATGGGAGGGGAGGCAGATCAGAGGCACAGGCATGGAGCTGTTTTCACCTCCTCCCAACAAGTAGCAAAAGCAGCCAATCTGCAGGGCTGCTTGCTTGCTCCCCCCATCCAGCCCCTGGGGAGTGCCCAATTTGGCGCCCCCCCCAACAGTGCCCGGGGCAAGTCACCCCTTCTGCCCCCCTCTAGATCTGGCCGTGGCAAGAACTGAATATGGAGGAGCAAGGACATCAGTCTAGCAACCAAATGCAGATTAGTCTGTTTTATTGTGTTCCCCGTAGCAACCTATGGCTGTGAAAGTTGGACCATGAAGAAGCAAGACAGGAGGGAAATTGACTCATTTGAGCTGTGGTGCTGGAGAAGGCTCCATTCCTTGAACAGCAAAGCTGACAAACAAAAAAGTATTGGAGCACATAAAACCAGACATGCCATTGGAAGGAAAAAATCACAAAACTGCCATATCATTTATTTTGGCTATACCATGCAGAAGAACGCTCTAGAAAAAGTGATTATGCTTGGATTGGTTAGTGGCAAATGGAAACCAGGCTGCCAAAGAAAACAGTGGCTGTACACCATCAAAGTAGACACCAGCTACCTTAACACAGGCTTCCCTGTGGGGCATGGAACAACTCAAAGAAACAGTACAAGATTGGAAAACATGGAGATCTGGCCCGATGGTTGGGCCAGATGGCAACCTTGTGTGAGTAGTACTCCAGGGGACTGGCAGAATTTATTGGTTAACAACAATATGAAGGGGACCTGTCTTAAACATGGGACAGAAATGATAATGTAAGGGATCATATTAAATAATCTCTGAAAAGGAGCCAGAATCTATTTTAAGAAGGAACGCATTTTATGCAATTTAGGTGGATATTTTTGACTAATTAGACAGCAATTTAATTCAAACAGCAATTAATATTTATTTTATTCAGACCTAAAATATGTCACATCAGACCCTGATGGCTAAAGAACCTTCTTCAACAAATATTCTTCAGATCATTCTAAGGATTTCCCTTGTGAAACAGTGCATTTGAAAAAAAAATGTTTTGTTTATTTTGTAAAGGCTGACTTCCACTCACGGTATTAAGCACTGGGTTGCCAGTTTCCATGTGGGACCTGGAGTTCTCCTGGAATTACAATTGATCTGCAGAGTACAAGGATCAGTTCCCCCAAAGAAATGGTACAATTGGAGAGTAGACTTCATGGCATCAGAGCCCCACTAAGCATCCTCCCCAGGAATCTCCCAAAGTGGAGCCAGCAACCCTAAAAAAGATTGACAAAAAGCATATTTCAGTGAACTATGTGTACCCTGGTAGATTTTTTTTTGACACTACAGTGACTGTGTCATAAAGTAAAAGACATTTCAGCAAATGAGCACTTGTCAAAAATTGCTTATTCGTCAATGGCATGCTTACATCATGATGCAGTTTGCCTACAGAGCATTAATGTACAAGAGACATTAACTTCAGCGAGATCATTCATGATTTCACAGAGAAAAAAGACTGGAAAATGAAGTTACAAAGTGACATGGGCTATACTCTGACAAAACAAAGACATCATTTTGTTCATGATGAAGACTAACCTGGGCTATTCTCAGGCTCACACTCTCCCTCCTCCTCCTCCTGCTGACATCTTGGTGTGTGAAATTGAGACTGAAGACTTCCTAGTTTAAGACATTTATGCTAATCACAAATTGTTATAGTGTCTGATTAGGGCAACTTAAATTATGGCTTTTCTCTTATTTACAAACTGATATTTTGAACAAGGATTAAACTCTCATTTAGAATCCTAATTTGTAGTTTACAAAAACGCCCCCAACCCCAATGTATTAATGTGTCCATTTGGATAGTGCAACATGGCTAGAAAAGGCTTCCTGGTTGAACCAAGTCTTCAGTCTCAGTTTTGTGCATGAGGAGAGCAGTGAAAAAGGAACAAACACAAGGGCCAAGCTTGTCCTCTTCATGAATAAACAAGAGTTTATTGCCATGGTCTATATCATTTCAAAAATATGTTTTCTTTCATTATTTATGAGACTACATCTGTGGAAGAGTATTGTGCTAGGGGTAGATGTGCTACAAGTTTGGAGTAGGCCTTGTGAAATGATGCTTGGGTCCTACAGGGAGCATTCAGAATGCCCCCCACGCTTTGTATTGCTATGGTCTATTCTTCCATTCTGCCACTTTATTCTGTTATATGTATGGACCAAGCCTGATGCTCTTATTTTCTGCTTTCTTTTTAAATTTATGCAGTGGCTGCCAATTGCTTACACAGCAACTCTGAACTCCTAGCTAATCTTCATTCTTAACTGTCTCTACCTCTTGTTGGTTGTAATTAAGCTCCTTTTCTAGCTACCCCAAAGAGCCCAGGCCAAGAGTCAAGTGAACAGTGAAATCTTAAGCAGAGATACACACTTCTGTACCCTTTGACTTCAGTTGGCTTAAAAAGATGAGGTTCTCTAGGGAGGCAGTGTGAAATGCCTTTGTTAAGGACGGTGATATCACAGAGAGTGACAACCAAATCAAACATGCTTTAACACTGGCAATCTGTCAGAGATTTTTTTTACACAGACACTGGAGAAATTATTTTGACATCAAGAAGAAAGAAACCAAAAGTAATGCCAAAGAGGCTGTTGCTTGTGGTGTATACAAACTAACACTATGGGGACACATTAAGGTACTACATGTATATACAAAGGCTATTCTTGAAGAAAACATAAAGACAAAATGTTACACCAGTCTTAAGTTTATAATTTTTTAAAAATGGGAGAAAGTCACCATCTATGAAGGTTCCATTAAAAGAGGTAGACTTACAGCACTAACCTGAGCAGATTTACACCCTTCTAAGTTTGTTGGTCCACATGTGTACAAGGGTGTAACTCTGCTTAGGACTGTACTGTTCTGACTGGTTGCAGCAAAAACACTCAGCATCTTATGACATCTAAATGACAACATAAAGGTCAAGCAATATAAAAGTTAGCAGCAGGTATCACTTATTTATCTTTTCCATTACGTGGCCTTTTGACCTCACTGTGAACCCTTTCTACCTTTCTTTTCCTTGCATTCAGGACATGCAGTATACCCGTGCTTGCATCTAACAATGTGGGTTCTGGCCAATAAAAGCCTGTACTATTATAAATTTGTGAGAGGTCATCTTTCATTTTTAGCTGAATCAATTTAATTAGAGGCTGCAAAGGATTAAAAATCACAGTCTCGTTTTGTTGGATGATGAGTCACTGCCTCAGATCCATTAATAACTAAGCATTAAATTTTTTTGTGTTTCTCCATCCACCAAGAGTTATAGGGGAACATCCTCCAGCTTCACTGCAATATTCTGGCCTGTAATGTGCTGATGCAGCAGTTGATATGCCTTGTTCTGAGTGCTTATTTGCTGGCACAACAAACTGAGAGTCAAACTGTGAAAGAGCAATTCACAGTCCCTAACAGTGATGTGGTCTCATAAGCGTTGGTGGAATTTCATCAATTTTAGTGATCCCCAGCTCACCCCTGGAATTCCATGCTGAAGCCTACACCATAAATGAATGGCAACACTAATAACAGAACCTAAAACTAGATTTTTAAGAATGAAACATTCTGTACCCATTATACAGTTGCCTTCACCTATACATACACAAATTCTAAATTGATGTGACAGAAGTTTAAAAGGATTACAGCATAAATTAGAATCCAGCAGGAGCATATTAGTAGGAGCTATTAACATGAATGAAAACTAAACGAACTCTGTTCATGTAATTTTGGGTGCAAATCAGTATTTCATCCTGTTTTGATATGTTTACTATCTACCTTAATATATTTTCCTTTAACAAGCACTGATGGAAGGTGATTGAAAATGACGATTGTACTACCACAGTATTCTAGCAGGAGCTCCTTTGCATATTAGGCAAATCCTCCAAGGGCTTACAAAAAAGAGCCTTGTAAGATCTTGGAGGATTGGCTACATCAGGGATGTGTGGCCTAATATACAAAGGAGCTCCTGCTAGAAATCCACCCCTATATGTATGTATGCATGCATGTATGTATTTAAGTATTTTAAACATGGTTTTTAAACTTCCAGTGTTCTCTGCCTTGGAGACCCTGTGTTGGGTGAAAAGGCAGCATGTGTCCCAAACAATCCCAGGAATCAGCTTTCTGCGGTTTAGAAGGTGCTGTTGGAAAGAGGGGAACATGGCAAAAGTCCATAGTTCTTCCTTGAAGAAATCTGTTGTTCCAACCCACAATTTGGAAGTACAATATTTTATAAAATTAGTGGTTTTCTGATTTTTGTTTTTTAAAAAACTTGCTTTAACCAAGCTGTGTATATTGCCCAAGGGTTAACATAAATATTAACAGGCCTATTCCATCTTGCAGGTGTCCATAATTGAGCCTCCCTGCCTACACCATTCTTACCTCTTTCAAGGCCAGATTCAGGAATGTGGTGGTTGGTTCATCATGAGAACCTGTGGTCAACTAGATGGGAGTGGGATTCTGAAACGATGTCATAATTTTCTTACAGGGTTCCAGCAAGCAAGTGCCCTGATTAGATCTGAAGAAGAACCACCTGGTGCCAGATCACAAGAGACTATAATTAAGCCACAGATAAGAGGGAAGCCATGCTAACGACGATCCCATAGAGCAGTGGTTTTGTTAATGCCAAGCTTCACAGCAATGGGTAGCTACATAAGACAATGCTTGAGCTTCTATTTGGACTCTGAGACTTTAAGGGTATGCCATCTAATACACACACATACAACCTTTATTGGCATAACAAGACAACACCATATGGATAACAATAGAGTCCATGATCAAAAAGAACATCTCCTCCTGGAAGCATGTTAAACAAATTTTGCTACAGGTTCAATGGTTTCATTCTTGTTTGGGGCTAATATGAAAAGATCTTATAGTCTTCAGATTGACGCTCCAAGGATTGCAAAAAGGGCTTTAAAAATACAGCATGAAGATCGACATAGAATTTACAGTACAGGAGAACATGGTGATTATTCTCAATCTCATTCATCCCACATCGGCACAGTCTATCAAAATATGGAATTTTCTTAAATCTCCCATATAACACCATAGATGGGAGAACATTAAAACAAGCTAACATAAATGCCCTGCGGAGGTAAGAATCAGTCATACAGGAAAGGCAGAGCCAAAGGAAAACTCCCAACATGCTGGGGAACAACGACCAGAGGCAAGGCTTTTCAATTTTTGAATCTCAATATCAACAAGTCTTTGCTTTATTAGAATAAAAGCTTGCCCCTCTGAAAGCAGGGCCAAGTCATTAATATTAAAACCAATTAGTGAAATTTTGTCATACAAGAGATGGTTGTGTTAGATAAATTTTACTGTTTTCTTGTTGCAAGATTGTAGAGGTTGTGTTGCGTGGTGATACCTTATTCTTTAAATAATTAATAAACCTTCATAAATTTTACTAAGGTCTGGTTTCTTGTGTGCATGTAGCCTTGAGAACCCACAACTCAGAGCTGCCTATTTGCCCAAGAAGTGGTGACTCAAAGAGACTCAGGCTTGGGTCCTTGACACAAGTCTGTTCTGAATCAAGCCAAGAAGAAGTAATTCATCACTACAAAAACAATCATTACCCAGTTTATAAGAATTATGATTATATGTAAATAACAATAGGTTTAATACAATTCCAGCAAACAGCTACTATAACCAATATTGGAATGTCTCTCCTGCAACACTGAAAAAAATCAAGAATCAATGAATGAATGCCAAAATGGATATACTATATGTACAAGCTCAAGCCAACACTTATAGTCCCTCTGACAGTATTGGCTGTAGGAGTCATTTCAAACACACTGTAAAAATATGACATCATTTCTGTTAAAGGTAGAAAGGTAGTCCCCTGTGCAAGCACCAGTCATTTTCGACTCTGGAGTGACGTTGCTTTCACAATGTTTTCATGGAAGACTTTTTATGGGGTGGTTTGCCATTGCCTTCCCCATCATTTCTGTTAAGATGGCACAAAAATATGTCATTCTCTCAATTTTAAAAAGTTTTATTAGTTTCAGAAAAAATAGGGGTAGGGAATAGAGAGCACAATACATTTTAACCTTATTCTGCATAAAGATAGTTTCAAAGAGTACAAGTCTACATCAATACTTTCTTTACATAAATAGTCCCATATTATTATCTCTAAGCTAAACATTATTTTAATATTTTATATTATAAATCTTTTGGTTAAGATATCTATTGGTTTTGACAATTCCAGTAAAGGCAATTTGGTAATATAAAAGGAGAAATAAGTTCACACCAGAGAATCTTAAGAGTCCTAACCAGGCATAGAATTTTATCCAGTATTTTCTTGCTTCTTCCTTAGATCTCCCAGTCAACAGCTGGGATAGAAAGTCCAGCTCTACTGTTTCTAGAATTTTCCCACCAAGTCCATTTTCGCGGGATTTTCCTGAGATTTCCATCTCTGCGCTAAGAGAATCCTAGCTGCTGTGTTAAAGTGTGCCAACAAATGTCTCATTTCTTTGGAATAGTCCTCAGGAAATATATTCAATAAAAATACTTCTGGTTTGAATTGAATCTGTGTCTTCATAATCTTCTGTAATATTTCGTGTACAATTTTCCAATAACCCTTCACTGTCTCACATGTCCACCACATATGGTAAAAAGAACCAACCTGTTTAGTACATTTCCAACATTTGTTAGACATATTAGTATAAATCTTACACAATTTCTGTGGGGTCAAGTACCATCTATAAAACATCTTTATACAAATTTTCTTTAAAAGTTGCTGACCTAGTTAATTTAACATTGAGCTTCCACAGTCTCTCCCATTTTTCTATTGTAATATTATGACCAAAGTTTTTTGCCCATTGGACCATACAATCTTTTACAACTTCGTCTTGTGTCTTCATTTGAAGTATCAATCTCAATCAACCTTTAATGGCATATAAAAACAGGTTAAGAAACAATGGGTTAAGAAACAATAAATAGGTTAAGATACTGTACATCAGGATTAAAACACAGTTACATAAGATCACAGTTAAATGAAGCAACAGGACTGTTCCTTGTCTTGACGAATCTTTTTGGCCCAGTACAGGAATGAGGCAGTATTCACAGTTATGTCAGGAGTAACATCCTTCAAAACAAGCTGGACCTTATCTGGATCAGCCAGACCCATCTTATTTAGAAGAATATGATCCAAAAATCGACAGCGAATACTTACATAAAAAGGGCAGTACAAAAGAATATGTGAAATGGTTTCAATAGATCCGGACTTACACGGACATAGTCTGGCCGGGTAGGGTACATTATGAAATCTACCATATAGAACTGCTGATGACATAACATCAAATCTTGCCAATGAAAAGGCCCTACGCTGTTGAGGACTTTGCAAAGAATAGAGATAAGAAGCCATATGGCCAACATCAAACGAAAACCCTAGACTCACAGGAGAACAAGTTTTATTAGCGGCACTGTGGAGATTTTGTAATTCAATATCCAGGATTCTGGCTTTAATCATATGAAATGCCTCTATTTGTGAGAGCACAGATAATGACTCTATAGATAAACCAACAGTGCGGATCTTTTTCTCGATAGAGTCTAGCCAATTAGAGTATCTAGATTCTGAAAGCATTTGAGTGATAAGACTGGAAGGATCAGAATTATAGTGTATTCGCAACCAGTATTTAACAGTTAAAAGCCATGCCCTAGTTTCAATAAAAATATATCTATGGAGTCAAAAGCTCCTTTAAGATCTAGGAAGGCAGTATATAACTTAAGCTTGGCCTTCCTAGTATATTTATTTACCAGATGGGACAGGATAATACAATGATCCAGGGTGGATTTCCCTTGGTGAAAACCCGCTTGTTCTGGCCCTAGGATTTCTTGTTGAGTCATCCATGCAGTAAGTTTGGCTAACAGGTGCTTGGAGTACAACTTGCCAATTATAGAGAGGAGGCTAATGGGTCTAAAATTTGAGGGGGATGAACAGTCACCCTTCTTGTAGATGGTACTATTACTGCATTAGTCCAAGCCTCGGGCATTAAACCAGTTTTATCAACCATTGTAAAAAGGGCAGCGAGTAGGGGAGCCCACCAATCTGGGTCTGATTTTAGAATTTTGGGGGTTGTCGCATCTGGACCAGGGGCTTTCCCAGCCTTTAGTTGGACAATTAAT
This sequence comes from Heteronotia binoei, assembly GCF_032191835.1. NCBI lineage: Eukaryota > Metazoa > Chordata > Lepidosauria > Squamata > Gekkonidae > Heteronotia > Heteronotia binoei. Next base: position 165,444,391 of record NC_083223.1, on the reverse strand, counting down.
TCCCTTGTCTCATCAGAATCTACAGGGGGCCAATCAGGTAAATCGCTCAAACAGAAATCAGATGGTTCTACACTTCTACCTTCCTCATAAAACACTGTTAGGAAATGTTGAAGCCAGACATGAGGGGGAATAAGGGACATGAAGGGAGCTTCCCTATGGAATGCACCAGAAACTATGGTCCAAAATTGTTTTGATTTATTTAAAGTTGACGCTTGTACCAGTTGCTCCCACTGACCAATAATATAATCATTTCTCTCTTTTTTTATGAGTTGCTGAAGCTGGGACTTAAGATCGAAGAAACTAACAGGAAAGGCAACAGCCTTAGATTCTCTATAATGGCTGTAAGTGACACGTAATAGTTTTTTCAAATTCCTACAATCCCATTTGAAGTAGATATGTGTATAATTTGGAGATTAGCTTTTCCTGTGGACCCAAAAGAATTTTGTCAAGTAAGTATTGTTCTGTATTAAAACCTATCACCTTGTCTTTGGCATATCTGGATTCAACTTGCATTCTCAACCACCAGTTCATTTTGATATCCATATTTTCCAGCTCTTCTCTGGTTTTCAATTGATTATCTTTTCCCAACAGGTCATCATACCTATAATTCTGATTTGCTTTTAGGAGATTTGGATGAGTAAATGCTTCTACTGGAGAAACCCATCTTGGAATTTTTTGATATATTCTAGTCTTTAGCCATGACCACGTATGGTACAAGGATTTTCGAAACCAGTGATTTTTAAAATAGGAATGACCTTCAAGTCTTTGATACCATAAATATGCATGCCACCCCATAGTAAGATCATGTCCTTCTAACAACAATTGTCTCTTGTCATTCAGTAGTATCCAGTCTTCTACTCATAGAAGCGCAGAAGCTTTATAATACAATTGCCAGTCTGGAAGGCCCATACCTGCTCTTAATTTAGAGTCTTGTAGTGTCTTTAATTTGATGCTAGGTTTTTTGCCTTGCCAAACATATTTGGCAACCATCTTGTTCAGTTCTTGAAAAAATTCACTATTTGGAATGGTTTGAAACAGGAATAGTAATCTTGGGAGGATATTCATCTTTATTAAGGCTATTCTTCCCATTAAAGGTAAGTTCAAGTCGTGCCATTTTTCCAAATCTTTTTTAATTTCTTTAAGTAGTTTGTCATAATTATCTGTTTTTAAATTGCTACACTTGTTTGAAATAACAACACCTAGATATTTAATTCGTTTTTCATACAAAACTCCTGATTTTTGCTGAAAGGATTGAATTTGTTCCATCGTCATATTCTTTGTCAAAAATTGTGTTGTATGGTAATTAATCTTTAATCCTGCTCAGCAACCAAATTGTTTAATCTTTTTTATGAGACAGTCTATTGAGTCCATCGGCTGTTCTAGTATAAAAACTAAATCATCTGCAAAGGCTCTGAGTTTATATTGTTCATCTTTTATCACCACTCCCTTGATACTTGTATCTTCCCTTATTTGATTATTCAGTACCTCGAGATAAGATAAAAAGTAGAGGTGACAATGGATAGCCTTGTCTTGTACCTTTTTGAATGCTGATTACATCTGTTAGTTCGCCATTCACTGTCACCCTTGCATTTTATGAAGAATATATTGCTTCTACTGCTCTCAAGAAGTTTTCACCACATTCCATGCCTTTCAGTTGCTGTAGCATAAAGTGCCAATGAACATTATCGAAGGCCTTCTCAGCATCTAAACAAATTAAAGCCAGTTGTTTCTCTGGATGAGTTTCATAATATTCCAAGATATTACAAACTGTTCTGACATTATCTTTCAAATATCTTCTAGGAAGGAATCCTGCTTGATCATGATGTATTATAGACTGTAGAACTTTCTTCAAACGTGCCAGTATTGCAGGAAAAAAATTATAATCCACATTTAAGAGGGAAATTGGATGATAGTTTTTAATATCTTTCAAATCATTTTCTTTTGGAATCAGAGATATTGTAGCTTCTTGCCATGAAACTTGCCATGAAACTTGCCTTCCTCTTGAATATTTTCAACAAGATGCTTAAATGGTAATAGTAAAGACTCTTCATAAACTTTGTAGAATTCTGCAGGTAATCCTTCTGGACCCGGAGTTTTAGCATTCTTTTGAGATACCATTGCATCTCCAAGTTCCCTTATTGTTATTTGCTCATTTAAAAATTTTTGTTGTTCTTCTGTAAATTTGTTGAGATTATTTTGGTTGATATATTCTTCTAAATCTATTTTATGAACTTGCTTATCTTCATATAACTTTTTGTAGAACTGTTCCACAATTTGACATATTTCTTGCTTTTGAGTTTATATTGTTCATCTTTTATCACAGCTCCCATGATACTTGTATCTTTCCTTATTTGGTTGTTCAGTATCTCTAGAGATAAAATAAAAACTAAAGGTGACAATGGACAGCCTTGTCTTGTACCTTTCAGTATCTCTAGAGATAAAAAAAAAGTAAAGGTGACAATGGACAGCCTTGTCTTGTACCTTTTTGAATATTAATTGCATCTGTTAATTCACCGTTCACTGTCACCCTTGCACTTTGAGAAGAATATATTGCTTCTACTGGTCTCAAAAAATCTTCACCACATTCCATACCTTTCAGTTGCTATAGCATAAATTGCCAATGAACATTATCAAAGGCCTTCTCAGCATCCAAGCAAATTAGAGCCAATTGTTTCTCTGGATGAGTTTCATAATATTCCAAGATATTACAAACTGTTCTGACATTATCTTTCAAATATCTTCTAGGAAGGAACCCTGCCTGGTCATAATGTATTGTAGACTGTAAGACTTTCTTCAAATGTTGTGCCAATATTGCAGCAAAAATGTTGTAATCCACATTTCCAAAGGGAAATTGGACGATATTTTTTAATATCTTTCAGATGACTATCTTCTTTTGGAATCAAAGATATTGTAGCTTCTTGCCATGAAACTGGTATTTGGCCTTCCTCTTGATTCTTTTCAATAAAACGCTTAAATGGTAATAGTAAAGACTCCTCATAGGCTTTGTAAAATTCCGCAGGCAATCCATCTGGACCCAGATTTTTGCCATTCTTTTGAGATGCCATTGTGTCTCCAAGTTTCCTTATTGTTATTTGCTCATTTAACATTTTTGTTGTTCTGTAAATTTATTGAGATTATTTTGGTTGATATAGTCTTCTAGATCTATTTTATGAGCTTGCTTATCTTCATATAATCTTTTATAGAACTGTTCCACAATTTGACATATCTCTTGCTTTTGAGTTTTCTCTTTATTATTCTCATCTTTCAGGGTCGTAATTATTCTTTTGGCCTTTTCTTTTCTCATCCTATAAGCCAACCAACTTCCAGGCTTGTTGACATGTTCAAAAATTTTTTGTCTAGCATACCTCAATTTAATCTCCGTCTCCTCCATAAGTATCAAATTCAATTTGTGTTGCATTTCTTTCACCTTATTTTTGAAATTCATGTTTAGTCTGTTGTTTTTTAAGATTCTTTTCAGCTTCTCCAACTTGTGACATTAGATTTTGAAAATTTTCAGTTCTTTCTTTTTCTTAATACTATATCTAATTGCAAGGCCCCTGAAATAAGCTTTAGCAGTGTCCCAAACTACTTGCATCTTTACATATTGTATGTTCTGTTTAAAAAAAGATTCCATTTCCACCTTAGATTCTTTAAGAAAGTCTTTATCTTTCAAAATTGAGATATTTAGTCTCCTTGATCTTCTCATCCATGTACCTTTGAGCTTTATCATTACAGGGCTGTGGTCTGAAATAACTCTTGTTTGAATTTCTGTCTCAACTAGATCTTTGATCATACTTGCAGAAAGCAAACACATATCGATTCTTGACCAAGTTTGATGGCTAGAAGAATAGTAGATGAAATCTTTAGAGTTTGGATATCTTGTTCTCCATACATCAACCAAATCCAGTTCTTCTGCTAATTTCCAAAAACTTATTCGCAATTGAAGACTTTTGCTTTTAGTCTGTTTGTGCGGTTTTTTGTCCAGTTGTCTGTCAGAGACTGCATTGAAATCTCCTATTAGACAATATTCTACATATTCCAAATTTGATAATTTAAGGTGCAAGTCTTGAAAGAATTTCTCTTGTTAGTTATTTGGGGCATAGATATTTGCCAATAATTTTTTTTTATTATCCACTGTAATTTCCACTAATAGAATTCTATCTTCAGAGGCATACTGCAATTGTGGGTTAAATTTGTCCTTAATATATATTTCCACTTTCGTTTTCTTCTTATTCATGTCTGTTGCTGTAAATAAATTACCAAGTTTTTTATTTTTCAAAAGATGTTGGTCTTTTGTTAAAATATGAGGTTCTTGTTAACAAATTATGTCCATTTCCATTTTTATCAAATATCTAAAAGTCTTCCTCCTTTTGACAGCAGAGTTAAGTCCATTCACATTAATTGAAACTATTGAGGCCATTATGGGTTTTGCTTATCACTATATTTCTTATCTTTTTTGGTTTGCTGTCTTATGGGGTATCTCCATGGTTCATAAGAACATAAGAGAAGCCATGTTGGATCAGGCCAATGGCCCATCCAGTCCAACACTCTGTCACACAGCAGCCAAAAAAATTATACACACACACACACACACACATATATATATACACACACACTGCAGCTAATAGCCACTGATGGACCTCTGCTCCATATTTTTATCTAACCCCTTCTTGAAGCTGACTATGCTTGTAGCCGCCACCACCTCCTGCGGCAGTGAATTCCACATGTTAATCACCCTTTGGGTGAAGAAGTACTTCCTTTTATTTGTTTTAACCTGACTGCTCAGCAATTTCATCGAATGCCCACGAGTTCTTGTATTGTGAGAAAGGGAGAAAAGAACTTCTTTCTCTACTTTCTCCATCCTATGCATAATCTTGTAAACCTCTATCATGTCACCCAGCAGTTGACATTTCTCCAAGCTAAAGAGCCCCAAGCGTTTCAACCTTTCTTCATAGGGAAAGTGTTCCAACCCTTTAATCATTCTAGTTGCCCTTTTCTGGACTTTTTCCAGTGCTATAATATCCTTTTTGAGTTGCAGTGACCAGAATTGCACACAGTATTCCAAATGAGACCGCACCATCGATTTATACAGGGGCATTATGATACTGGCTGATTTGTTTTCAATTCCCTTCCTAATAATTCCCAGCATGGCGTTGGCCTTTTTTACTGCAATTGCACACTGTCTTGACATTTTCAGTGAGTTATCTACCACGACCCCAAGATCTCTCTCTTGGTCAGTCTCTGCCAATTCACACCCCATGAACTTGTATTTGTAGCTGGGATTTTTGGCCCCAATGTGCATTACTTTGCACTTGGCCACATTGAATCTCATCTGCCACGTTGACGCCCAATCACCCAGCCACAACAGATTCCTTTGGAGTGCCTCACAATCCTCTCTGGTTCTCACCACCCTGAACAATTTAGTGTCATCTGCAAACTTGGCCACTTCACTGCTCACTGTCAACTCCAAATCATTTATGAACAAGTTAAAGAGCATGGGACCCAGTACTGAGCCCTACGGCACCCCACTGCTTACCGTCCTCCACTGCGAAGACTGCCCATTTATACTCACTTTCTGCTTCCTATTAATTAGCCAGTTTTTAATCCACAAGAGGACCTGTCTTTTTACTCCATGACTCTTGAGCTTACTAAGGAGCCTTTGATGGGGAACTTTATCAAAAGCTTTCTGGAAGTCAAGGTAAACAACATCTATTGGGTCTCCTTTGTCCACGTGTTTGTTCACCCCCTCAAAGAAATGTAACAGGTTAGTGAGGCAAGATCTTCCCTTGCAGAACCCATGCTGAGTCTTCCTCAATAACTCATGTTCATAAATGTGCCTACTCATTCTGTCCTTGATAATGGTTTCTACCAACTTTCCCGGTATTGAAGTCAGACTGACTGGCCTGTAATTTCCCGGATCTTTTCTGGAACCTTTTTAAAAGATGGGGGTGACATTTGCTACATTCCAGTCCTCAGGAACGGAGGCAGATGTCAATAAAAGATTACATATTTTTGTCAGAAGATCCACAAGTTCAACTTTGAGTTCTTTCAGAACTCTTGTATGTATGCCATCTGGACCTGGTGACTTATTAGTTTTTAATTTGTCAATCAGTTGTAGGACCTCCTCTCTTGTCATCTCAATCTGACTCAGGTCTTTTAGCACCCCTTCCAAAATAAGTGTTTCTGGAGCAGGCAAGCACTTCTCATCTTCCACAGTGAAGATGGAGGTAAAAAATGCATTCAGCTTCTCAGTCATTTCCCTATCCTCTTTCAGTAATCCTTTTACCCCTTGGTCATCCAAGGGCCCCACTGCCTCCCTGGCTGGTTTCCTGCTTCTAATATATTTGAATAAATTTTTATTGTTGGTCTTTATGTTTTTTGCAATATGCTCCTCATAGTCCCTTTTTGCCTGCCTGATCACAGTCTTGCATTTGATTTACCACAGCCTGTGTTCCCTTTTATTAATCTCACTTGGACTAGCTTTCCACCACTTAAAGGAGCTCTTCTTACCTTTTACAGCTTCCATTACTTTGTTTGTTAACCATGCAGGCCTTTTCTTATACCCGTTTGTGCCTTTCCTAACTTGTGGTATATATTTTATCTGTGCTTCTAGGATTGTAGTTTTAAATAGCCTCCAAGCTTCCCCAAGGGTTTTGACTGTATTTACCTTTCCTTTCAGTTTCCTCTTCACATGCCTCCTCATCTCAAAGAATTTAACCCTTTTAAAGTTAAACTTGGTTGTTCTGGTCTTTTGGGGCAACTCTCTTTTTATACAAATGGTGAATTCAATAACGTTATGGTCACTGCTCCCAAGGGATCACTTTTACATCTCTCACCAAGTCTTGGGCATTACTTAGGACCAAATCCAGGATCATCCCACCCCTGGTAGGTTCTGTTACCATCTGCTCCATAGCACAGTCATTGAGAGCATCTAGAAACCCAATCTCTTTCTCTTGATTCTCTTCACCAGAACTTTCTTCCTCCTCATCATCATCCTTCTTTTCCTTGACTTCTTTTCCCTTCACTCTATCCAAAAAATTCTGAGCTTTGAAGATGGAATTTATCCTGTATCTGTTCTTCTGGTAGGTAAACAGAAGGCCTTCTGGCATTAACCACATATAGGGTATTTCTCTTCCTCTCAAAAAGTCTGTTAACGCTTGTTATTCTCTTCTCTTTTGTCTCACTGGCCAAGGTACCTCTCTTAGAATTTTCACCATGTTTCCAGCTATCATCATAGGTCTGTCTCTTACTTGCTTCAAAATGTCATCTCTAGTCCTCTTTCTTGTGAGCTTCAAATGAACTTCGCTAGGTAATTTATTTTGTCTTGTATAACCTGATGGCACCCGTCTAACTTGATCAAACTCTTCTTCCATCCTCTGAGGAGTCACCTGTAAAATTTCAGTCAAGGCTTCACTTAATTTTTTTTTGTAATTCTTCATTTTTTTCTTCTGGTATATTTTGAAACCTCAACATATAGGCAGCTCTGTCTACTTCCAACTGCAAAAGTCTAGAATAATGTATATTCTGTTCTTTTCCCAGATGTTCCACCTTTTGGATATTCTCTATCACCTGGCCATCTAATACTTTTAAGGCTTTGTTAGTCTCAGCTGTCTGTCTGCTGTTTTCCAAAAGCTCTTGTTTAATCTCTGCCATCTATTCACCAATATTTTCTACTTTACTAGTCAGCTGTGCTATAGCAGTCATTAAGGTGCTTTGCATTTCTTTCATATCTCCCTACATGGTCATAAATTTCCCTAGTCCAGGTGCAGCACTAGGTAAAGAAATTGGTGGCTTTCCTTCTCGGTTTTCTTTTTTTTTTTTTTACTGTTTCTTTGAAACCAATCCCAGCTTTATTTTCCATTCTTATTAGAATAAGCACACTCACAGCCACAAGTCCAATAATGCCTCTTCAGAGTTTGTTTTGGAACTCTATGTTCCTGTTTATAACAGATAAGCTAATCTCCACCAAGCAATGCCCTTATTATGAAATAGTTTTTAAAAAGAAAACAGCCTTCTAGCTTCTATCAACAATAATAAACAAGACTTTTTAACCAAACACGCTTAATAGTAGGTAGGCAAAACAATTCAGTTTACAACAACAAAAGCAATTCACTATTACAAATCCTCTGACAATAATAATTCATTTCAGAGCCAAGTCACTATAACATCTTTCAACACTTCAAATTTCAACAACTTCAAGGTATAAATTTGTAATCCAGGGCTGAATGCCCTATTTGTAACCCAAGAGTGAAATCAAGAATTAAAAATTAAACAGGTAATCCAAAAAAAAAAAAAAAAAAGGAAACCAGACACTCCCAAAGAGAAAAGCAAAAAATGATAGAAAATAAAAAAAATTCCATATTTGGAAATGCAAAAAAAAGAAGGGTAAGGTAAAAAAAAAAAAAGAATCCAGAGCCAAAAAATATTTAAACCATGTCAAAAATATTCCAGCCACAGATAAAAAGAAGAAAAAAAAAATGAAAACAAGATTAAAGGATTATATCCATAACATCCAACAAGAATAAGTAAAAATCCACTTTGGAAATTTGCACAAATGTTCTTCTTCCAACCAGAGATCCTGCTATGTCCTATAAGTCAATATAAAATACCCACCAGCATTTAATAGTCAGGTTGGGGCCTCTTATAAATTCATTCAGAGCACTTCAATTTAAGCTTCAAAGTACTTTTAAGCCAGCTGTCCTTTGTATCCATATAAACTTGCAAGCAGGCAACTTTCCCCAAAATCTAAACCCCCCCCCCCCGAAGGGGGTTTAAAGCAAGTCAATTAAATTCAGCCATCAAGTCTCTTGTATAACTAAAGATTGGTGTGATTCTCCTCATGCAGATGTTATAAATTTTACCAGGATAGGCAGAAACTTTTACACGCCTTGAAAAGGAAGGAGAGAGAGTCCCCCCCCCTTCTTAGTCTTTTGCCTCCACTTAAAGTCTGCTTCAGCCCTGGTTCTCCATTTCCCTGCTTGTCAGAGATACTGCCATTCGCATCAATAATATGAAGTAATACTGTAATTACACTTAGAGTAATAGCAAGATAGATGTAGCTTGTCTTGGTAATGCAGAGTTTTTTAAGTCCAGAGTGCAGCGTGCAAGGAGAAAGAGAAAAGCTGGCGGTCGACCCTCATGCCATTTAAAAATGGAGATCGGAGCGATGAGGCTAGGAGCAAGCGGGATCAGGGGGCAGCTGCCTCTGCCGATACCCCCATTCTACCACTCAAGCACCTTGCCTTCTGGGACCCTTCTTGGGCCCCAGAGTCGAGTCATCCTTCGTGGGCAACCCCTCGAACGGTCCAATTTAGAAGCGGCTCTGGACACACTGGTCCGAGCCGCTTCTAATTGCATGTCACCGAAACCGGAAGTCTCCAATATGTCATTCAATCAGCCACATAAACAGGAAATCCCCTAAATAATGATTGTGATTTCAGATGTCCACCTGAGCAAGCACTGGGATTTATTGAAAGTAAAAAGAATAGCTGTCAGCATCAGCATTGATCAGATAATAAGTAATGATAATAAAATTAGATTACTTTAGTACTGAGCCAACGTTAACTACATTTTTCTGAAAAACTTATTCAGACAGGCCTAGTTTTTACTAATCTAGTAAACCTTTGTACAGATGTTACTGTTTCAGATTATAGGTAAACATTTCTCAATGCAAAAAACTTCCATCCACGTAGAAAACTAGTTTTCAGTGGGAAGGATTCTGGCCTGACTTTTGTGTGTGTGTGTGTGTGAGTGAGAGAGAGAGAGAGAGAGAGAGAGAAGGATCTGGCTTAATTTTATATATATAAAATATGGGGGGGGGAGACCATTCCATCATCTGAACCTTAACCAGAAGTATGAAATCTTATAGTCCAGACAGAGATGGGTCTACCATGTCTTGATCATTACGTCTGCATTATGCTAGCACATTCTGGTGATGACCATATGGGTCCAAAAGTAAGGTATTTATCACCACAGTCCTAAGACCATCCTGGAACTTCTTAGGATGTCAGTAAGTTCTCCAATCATATAATGCCACTCTCATGCCACGCTAGTGTAGATCTGGAACCAGTAAAGCATCTAGCTACTGTCATTTGGGTCTGCCAACTCTCTTGTTCTAGCTGGCTTCTGCACCATTCCAAGCTATCTGACAGTTGTTTAACAAGCACAATTGCATCTAACATTTGCATGCAATGAAAGGGGCAACTACACCTGTGATTATGCTGTATTTCAGTGCTGTTTTCAAAGGCACAAGAGCATTACTAGTATTAGGTAGCTAGCAACCTCATTATTCTGACATTTTCAGTATGCCGTTCCTTATACTTTCCAATGAATGTGTGGATTGTATCATAGGTGTGTCTCTGCTGTCATGGGATTTGTCAGATAGATCAGTTTTCATCCCCTGCTTATTACTAATCTCAGCAAGGGACTCTCTTTGGGAGGGGACTGAAGAGCCCCCCCCCCAGTTTCTGTACAGTTATGGTAGGGAAGCGGATGGCTCCTCAGCATTCAGTCTCCCTGATTTTTGCTGATATAATATAACATGAAGGCTGCATGATGGGAAAAGAAGATGGAGAACAAGCATTGCTGGGAGAACTGACAGCTAGTGATAATTAACCCCACAAGTCCAGTAAAGGAAAGGTCAGCTCTACAATGAGATTGCTGCCCCCCCCCCCAATTGGCCTCATTCCCCACACTAACAGTTGAATGTCTTGTCATTCCCAAATATTGCCTGGCTGCCTCTGGGGCGGGCAAATTCATCACTCTCTTGATATCAAATTAGAGTCTTTCAGTCAAGTCATGTATTTCACCAGGTGCTTTCAAGAGGAAGTAGCTTGGCTGCCTGACAGCTCTGCCTGACAGCTCTGCATGACAATCAAGGCTCTTTTGTGTGGCTCTCTAGAACTCCTCAACCTCCTGGCCATACTAAACCAAGTTTACAGGACAATAAACTCTCCTCTTTAAATCTCCCTCAGAATCTAGACTTCAAAGACCTGGACCATTGACAAGAAGTCTGGGTCGTACTTCACACTCATTTGACATAATCATCTGATCACCTAGCTACTCTCCTCTGCTACCCCATTTATAGTAGGAAGTTTGAACTGTTCTATAGCAGCTCTGGTCCTGATCCTTGCACCAATCACAGTGCAACCCAGATTTCACAATCTAGCAGTCAGATCCTACACTTTTGGCCCAACAAATTCTAGTTCTGCACCAAATTCAGCCAAAAGCAGTGCTTCCTCTGTTTGTGCCTAGGTAAAGCCTTTCTTGCTCATTGTTTCTGCTCCCAAATCTTCTGCCAACAACAGGAGCACAAAATCATTTGACTTCTTCAACACAGAAAAAGTATATATTTCTTTCTCTGGCTTTGCATCCGTTCCCAAAACTGGTAAGAAAGAGACCTACAGAGGTATAGTGGTTGGAGTGCCAGACTAAGATTTTGGGGATTCAAGTTCAGATCTCCACTCTGCCATGGAAGCTTCTTGTGTAATCTTGGGCCAGTCATACACTCTCAGTCTTGCCTAGTCATACACTCTCAGAAAGCCAGTTTGGTGTAGTGGCTAAGTGCATGGATTCTTACCTGGGAGAGCCAGATTTGATTCCCCATTCCTCCACATGCAACTGCTGGAGTGACCTTGGGTCAGTCATAGCTCTCTCGGAGCTGTAGTGCTCAAGAGCAGTTCTCTCAGAGTTCTCTCAGCCCACCTACCTCACAGGGTGTCTGTTGTGCGGAGAGGAAGAGAAGGAGATTGGAAGGAGCTCTGAGACTCTGAGTGAAGAGCAGGGTATAATTCTAATCTCCTCCTCCTCTCAGGGCTGTTCTGAGGATAAAACCAATGAGAGGAAAATGGAATATAAGTGAAGTAAAATAAATAAACTGAGCCTCTATATCTTTTCACCTTCTACTTCTTAGCGTCTCCATCCTTTGGTCTCAGTAGATCTGTCCTACCATCAACTGGCTTTCCTCTAACATCCTTACCTGGCTAGGGTCTCCTTCCTTCCTTTCGTAGAAATTCTTCTGTTCATCCTTCACATGTTCTGATCCTGGTTGGACAAATTATCGCCTGTTTCTCTCCAGATTGCACTGGATTAGCCACATGTGAACAGCATAATTTAGGTCAAAAGCAACTTTAATTGGGCATCTAGCTTAAATCAATACAACTAAAAACCATTGGTTTGAACTGACACAAGTAAATTGCTACTGTATAGTTGCCATTGTGTTGCTATCAATCATCAATCAATTTATTTGTTACAATCTATGACCAGCACAGATCGTTATACATACCACTGAGAATTTTAAAAGTGGCCCATCAGTTAAATGGGATATAAAAACAAATTAAAACAGACAGTTACAAGCTAGATGAGTAATTTTTAAGAAACTAAAGTGTTGCTATCATGTACTGTATTGTTTTGCCTCTTCCTTTTCTACTCCATGTCTTGGTTAGGCCTATAAAATTATTTTCTGGTTGAGTATCTGTTTATCTTCTATTTTTCCTTTCCTGGGAGATTTATCATACAAGACTTTGTATGCACTAGACTCAAACAATTCCTATTCTGTGTTCTAGTTCTTCAAATGTAGGGATACTCTTCATATGTCAGGCTTGATGCAGGGACCAATTTTGTAACAAGACAAGTTGAGGCAGTTGCATTAGGCAGGAGATGTTGGGGTGTGACAGCATCATTCCCTCCCATAATCTGCCAGAGCTGCCTGCTTGTTACTTGCCACCTATCTTCCTAACTGCCACCTGCCTAGAGGAAGAAATGGTAATTATCCTTTCCTTGCTTCTTCCCCTAGGCTTCATTAAAAACAACACAGTAAGCTGCACATGCCGGTTCCAAAACTCTCATGAGAGTCCTTCTTCTTGCATAAGATCAGCCATGATAATGGTGGCTGAACTCTTGACAAAGGAAGATATTTGGTGAGACTTTTGGAACCTCAACAGCGCATGCATGGTTTACTGTGCTATTTTAAATGAGGACTGAGACAATAAAGAGAAAGGATGATTGTATCTTTCATTTCCTTGGTGGGAGCAGGGCAAAGGCAGTGGAAGCAGGTGAGATGGTGAAGTGGTATGCTGCTTGTTATGTCTTGCATTTCAGTCTTAATGTTACAACACAGCGAACACTACAGAGGCGACCAGTGGAAGCCCACGGGTCCCGGATGTAGTTCGCTAATACGCTCCGCCAATCAAGATCTGTGGCAGGAAGTTTAACTGGCCAGGATTGGACCTGGCCAGACGGAGGGTTGTTCTGGGGGATGTATATAATCGGGACCCGGTCCGCGTGTCTTTCCCTTGTGATGTACTCGCCAATAAAATATGTTGCCTTCAACACGTCTTGTCACTCAGTACATTACAGTGGCAACGAAGGTGGGATTCTAGCCAGGTAACTCCCCAAGCGGGACTTCGCAGACCTGGCCAGAGACGAGGAAGGCACGCAGTCTAAGGAGACTGAAGCGCCCCCTGCCACCGCCACCCTGGCCAACCCGAGTGTGACGACAGGCCACCTTACAGAGTTCGACCCTGCCAACCCCAATAGGTGGGAGACCTACACGGAGTGGGTCGACTGCTACCTATGAGCGAACATGATCACGGATGACAGCCGTAAAAGAGATGTGCTCCTGAGTGTCTGCGCAGAGGCCACATTCAAGATCACAAAGGGTCTCTCGGTCCCCATGAAGATCACGGAGAAAATGTACGAGGAGATAGTCAGACTCCTGACCAGGCACTTCTTGCCCCAGTTATCCATCATCGCCCGCTGATTTCTCTTCCACAAGAGGGACCAAGGGGCGGGAGAGACAGCCGCAGTCTACCTGGCCACCCTCCGCCAACTTGTGGGGAACTGCAGCTTCGATAAGCTGGATGAAGCCCTGAGGGATCGATTCATCTGGGACCTCCGAGACGAAAGACTGCAGCAAAAGCTCTTTGCAAAGGAGGAGCTCACCCTCCAACTTGCCTTCAACGAAGCCACCGCGTTTGAGAGAGCCACCAAAGCTTTCCACAACCCGCAAGCAGAAGCTGTCCCCCAAGGGGAGATGGCGCTAGGCAACCCAGAGGAGAAGGAGGCACACCAGCTCCGTCACCAACCAGGAATGGGGCTGAGAGCAACCAATCAGCCATGAGCGACCAAGAGACCAGCCAACACCAAGTGCGCCAGCTGTGGGGATCCACACGAGCGACGGGACTGCCCCTATTGCAACGTAGACTGCAGGAACAGTGGTAGAGTGGGTCACATAGTGCGGGCTTGCCGGGCCAAGGCCCCCCGCAGACACCAGTCCACCCACCACGACTCAACCGATGACTACTCGACTGCATTGACTAGCCTGCAGGTAATGAACTTGCCCCTCAACACTCCTGATAAGGTCCGGGTGTTGGTCCGAATCGAAGGCGCTCCATGCCTAATGGAGCTGGACTCAAGCTCCTCCATCTCCATAATTTTGGAGGAGTCTCTATGAAAACTTTGCCCCCGTGGCCGGCCAGAGCTGTGACCGACTGATTTCATACTGCGGGACTTCCAAAAAAACCTCGTACAGATTTTGGGTTGGGCCACTGTAAGGGTAGAGTTTAAGAACTTTAGGGGCAAACTGGACAAACTCGTGGTCAAATGCCAGCTCACCACATTACTGGGGCTGGCCTGGTTTCGACCACTTGGTATTCAGATAGTGGGGGTGCAGCAGCTGCGAATGCAAAATTTTGAGCACGTGTGCCGGGAGTTTCCAGAAGTGTTTGATGTGTCCCTGGGGTGCTACAAAGGGCCTCCCATCACCTTACCCCTTGATCCCCACGTGAGACCGATAAGGCTGAAGGCCAGGCAAGTTCCAATCGCTCTTAAGCCAAAAATAGTAGTGGAGCTAGACCGCCTCACAGCCCAGGGAGTGCTAGAAACGGTTTCCTACACTGCCTGGGAAACACCATAGTCACTCCAGTGAAGCCTAATGGAGATGTGCTCATCTGCACTGACTATAAATGCACAATAAATAAGGCACTTCAGGACAATCCATACCCCATTCCGGTGGTCAGCCACATGCTGGCAGCACTAGCGGGCTCTAAGGTTTTTGAGAAACTGGACTTGGCCCAGGCGTATCAGCAACTCTCGGTGGACGCCGAGACAGCAGAAGCCCAGACTATTGTGACCCACAGGGGAGCTTTTCGGGTGTGGCGATTGCAATTTGGGGTTAGTGTGGCTCTGGGGATTTTTCAGAGCATAATGGATTCTCTTCTCAAAGGGATCCCTGGGGTGCAGCCGTTTTTCGATGATGTTTTGATCGCCGCTCCGGATGCTGAGGAGTTCAGCAGCCGTCTGCGTGAGGTACTCTGCCGTTTCCAGGCGGCGGGACTTAAAGTAAAGCGGGAGAAGTGTTCCCTCGGGGTGTTGAGGGTAGAGTTCTTGGGGTTTGCAGTAGACGCCGCGGGCATCCACCCGATGGCCAACAAGACCAGGGCTATTGTCCATGCCCCAGCCCCCACGTGCAAGATGGAGTTACAAAGTTTCTTGGAATTATTAAATTTCTATCATTCATTTTTGCCCCACAATGTGGCCATCGCAGAACCCCTTCATAGGCTCCTAGATAAAAACGCCCCGTGGGTCTGGGGAAAGAAGCAGGCTGCGCTTTTCAGGCAGTCAATGACCTACTAGTTTCCAACGAGGTGTTCCACCTTTTTGACGAATCCTTACCAGTGATTTTGGCTTGCAAGGCTTCCCTGTACGGGGTGGGTGCCATCCTGGGGCACCAACTCTCGGATGGAAGGGAGGTTCCCATGGCCTATTATTCGAGGACCCTGACCCCCGCCGAGCACAATTACACCCAGATAGACAAGGTGGCCTTGGCATTAGTGGCGTTTCACGATCGCCACAGACCATAAGCCGCTACTGGGCCTCGTTGCCCCAGACCGCCAGACGCCGCAAATTCTGTCATAGCGCATCCTGCAGTGGAGTCAGTTCCTCAATTCATACACATATGCCCTGGTCCACTGCCTGGGCAAAGCTATGGGACACGCTGACGCCCTCAGCTGCCTGCCGCTGCCCTCTATAGACCTGGCCCCGGCCCACCATGTGATGCTTATAGAGACTCTACCTGAGAGGCCCCTCCACGCTGCTGAGGTAGCTAAGGCCACGGGTAGAGACCGCATCCTCACCCATGTTTTAGACTGGGTGGGAAGGGGATGGCCCGCGGGCAAACAAGACACAGAATTCAGAGCATTCACATCATGCAGAGAAAAACTGTCCATGCACAAGGGGTGCCTTCTCTGGGGAAGCAGGGTGGTGGTCCCCCCCCCCATTGCGGAAACAAGTGCTGGAAGACCTACACGAAACACATCCGGGAATAGTGCGGATGAAGGCCCTGGCACGCAGCTATGTATGGTGGCTGGGAATGGACGAAGAGATTGAAGGGTGGGTTCGAAGATGCCGACCCTGCCAAGAGTCCCGGCCTGATCTGCCCAGTGCCCCTGTCCACTGCTGGGAGTCCAATAGGAGGCCATGGTCCTGGTTACACGTAGACTTTGCGGGGCCATAACAGGGCCAAATATTCTTTATTCTTGTAGATGCATACGCCAAGTGGTTGGAAGTTATTCCCATAGCTTCAACCTCCACTGCGGCGACGGTCAGAGCCTTGTGTAGGGTCTTTTGCACGCATGGGATTCCCGATACCCTCGTCATGGACAATGGGACCGCTTTCACCTCCAGGGAATTATGGGAGTTCTTGAATAAATACCTCATACAGCACATCTGGTGTGCCCCCTTCCATCTGGCCACCAACGGCCAAGCAGAGCGCATGGTGCGCACCACTAAAGAGGCCCTGGGGCACATTGCACAGGAAGATTGGGACCACCACCTGGCAGCCTTCCTATTCGATAACAGAACCACCCCCAACCCCATCACTGGGTTAAGCCCTGCCGAGTTACTAATGGGGAGGAAGTTGATCACGAGGCTAGACAGGTTGCATCCTGACCGGGCCACGGACCTCCGCAGTTCCCCCGAAACCAGGAAAGCCGC
Organism: Heteronotia binoei; assembly: GCF_032191835.1. Lineage (NCBI taxonomy): Eukaryota > Metazoa > Chordata > Lepidosauria > Squamata > Gekkonidae > Heteronotia > Heteronotia binoei. The sequence continues at coordinate 165,427,399 of NC_083223.1, read as the reverse complement.
TAGGGGGTTCTTTCCGGGGGATCTGGTGTATGCTAAGAACTTTGCAAGCGGCCCGGAGTGGTTAGTATGTGGAACTTTATCAAAAGCCTTACTGAAATCAAGATCAACTGTATCTACAGCATTCCCCTGATCCAGCAAGGTAGTCACTTTCTAAAAAAAAAGAGATAAGGTTAGTCTGACTTGACTTGTTCTTGAGAAACCCATGCTGGCTCTTAGTAATCACTGCTATCTTTTCTAAATGTTCCAGGACTGATTGACTGAAGATTTGTTCTAAAACTTTTCCAAGTATAGACATCAAACTGACTGGTCTTCCTCTGGTTTTGCTGCCTTTGGGACTGGCATTTGCCAAATGATGAATGTAGTCTTATCCCACATGGTGGTTGGACTCAAACCAGTAATTCCTGTTTTCCACAGCAGCACTTGCTCTTTCTGATAATTAGAGAAGTAACAGGAATGACTTCTGTGAATGTTCTGTTGTGCCATCTGCTGCTGATTGTCCTAGTATCTCTGTTCTCCTGAGCTTGTGAAAGTTCCATCTCTTTAGGATTATCTCTGACCTCTAATAGGGTAGACTACTGCAATACCATTCTACATGGGCCTGCCCTTAAGTCAGCCTTGAAACTTCAGTTGGAACAGAATGTCAAAGCTCAGTTTCTATCTGGAATTAGGGGAAGCATGCCTATCACACCCATCCTGCAGTCATGTCATTGGTTACTGATCAGCTATACAGTTCAAAGTTATCACCTACAAAATCCTTAATGACTTTGGACCCACATACCTGTATGACCACATCTGCTCTGCTTCACTGCAACAGTTTTGTTCATCTGAGCAAAGCATTCTTAGGGTTTATGGGATGTTTTATGCTGTTTGGTTTAAAAAAATATTTTGTAATCCACCCGGTGTCTCAGTGAGAAAGGCAGCCATTTTCTCCAGGGAAACTGACCTCTGTCATCTGAAGATCAGTTGTAATTCCAGCCCTAGCAGGAGCTCTGAGCACAGCGTAGTTGTAGCCATGGTGGGATTCAGGAGAGTACTGGCTTTCTAAAAGAGAGGCTTTCAAGGGAATACTTATATGCCAGTTTGCTAGCTGAGGAGGAACCTCTGTATTCTAGTGTTTCTGCATATAGAATAGGGTGCCAGAATGTGTTCTGAAGTATCTGTTCAGAATCTATGGGCTCCACCATAATGAACTAAAACTGTAATGCAGCACTCAAGATTCCCTCATAGGTGTGCATTTTTCAGGAAGATCAGTAATGGAACAGTAAAAGTTGTCTACCATTATTGGTCTTCTCATGCAAATATATCCAGTAACTCTTAGAGGAACATAAAAGTTTCCTGAAACAGAATTTGGAAAACTACGGAGACAAGGGGGAAAAGTGTTTTAACTTGCTTGCTATTGAAAAAGAAATGTACACTGTGTGACCACAAGATGGCATTGTAGCTTCAAAGATGGAAAGTATATTCTTCATTTTAGCACTAAAGGGCTGTAGATAGAAAATTGTTTTAAAATACTTTTTAAAATGTATGAGTGCTGTTGCTTTCTAAATCAAATCTTGAAATCTCTAAGTTCAAAGAAGCCAACCCAACTCTCCGCCTAATTTGTCCAGCGCAGCCTTGGCTGGAACAAATGTGAAAAAATGAAGTTGCTTTAGAAAGCTGAAAACAGTGTAGTTATTGTTGGGTTTGCTTCTGTTTGCCAATAAACATCAAAACATACTTTGGAGCATGCAGTACTACTGTCATAGAGAACTTTTGTTCCATGTTTTTTCTGGTAAGTTTCCAGATCTAAACCATGTTGGCATTTGAACGTAGGCAGACAGAAGCATTTCATTCAGTTCTCATTGGCCCAAAAGGCAGCACAGTGTGTTCAGTTCAGTTCTGACAGCCGATCACATCAACTGTCAAAGTGTTACTTCCCATGATGGAGAGTCATGATCAAGGAGCTCAAGAGAAATCTGGAAATCTTGGCAAATATAAACTATTAAAACTAGTGGGGTTGTTTGTCTGTATCATACAATAGAAATTAAATGAAGGCAAAATCGCCTCTAAATTTGAGCAATACGTTTTTCACTAATGTGAATAATAGTGTATTCAGACCTAATAGCCTGGCAGCAAGTGAATATACTGTTATACTTGTGCTTCTGCTTTATTTATCTCTTTGTGTCTCACCTTTCTTCCAAAGACAGCTTGCATGGGGCATCACACCATTTTATCTTCACAACAGCCCTGGGGTATAGGTCTCCTCAGACAAAATCTGACAGTCTAATCTCCACTGCCATAATGGCTCTCCACCACACACTGCCATGTCAGAGAGTCAATGTGGTATAGTGTCCAACTAGGATTTGGAAGGTCGCAACTTTGCCATGGAAGCTTGCAAGGTGGCCTTGGGCCAGTCACATACCCTCAGCCTAACCTACCTTGCAGGATTATTGGGAAGATAGGGAAGGAGAGGAGAACAATGGGTTCCCACTGGGGAGAAAGGCAGGGTATACATGAAACAAAATGAAAAAAAAATCAATGTCTGAAAAGGAACATTATGTATTTTCCTGTTGTAGTGATGCACTTGTCTGGAAAGAGGCTATGGGCATCTTGTCATGGGGCAGTTAAATGAGCTCTCTTTTTTACTGTGACAAGATGCTCTGGAAAGTGAGTTTGCTTGCACTTTTGTATTTCCTTTTCACTACAAGTGTGAACCCAGTGTTACGTGCACTACTCAACAATACACCACACACTCCATTCCAGGAATTCCAGGAATGAACTGTATATGCCTGACAATCTGATCCTTTGACTTGGAGTCCTATATGAAGCACCCTGGGTCTGACTGAAGAGTCCCTCTGCTGGTGCTGTTCACAACAGGTGGTGTAACACTAGGAGGTGAATCAGATGTGCTCAAGGGCCAGCTGTCATGAGCACTCAAAGGTACTGCTGAGTTGGTGCTCCTACTTCAAGCGGTATCTAGGATCTGGCACAAGACATAAGAGTAGTTGAGCTGCTTGGAAACATTGACCATTACCCCATCCAACACATCTGACTATTGATTTACCCACATTTTTGTCCATTTTTACATTAAATCAGAGTAGAATTTATTTTTCTTCTTTTCCCATAACAATCCTGTGAAGTAGAGTTGGCTGAGAGTAAGTGAAGAGCCTAAGGTCACACTATGACTTTCATGGCAGAAGGGAAATCTGAACACTGGTCTTTCAGATTGTAGTCCCACAATCTAACAATAATACACAACACTGTGTGGCAAATTGCCCAGGATATCCTGCACAGATGGATAAATTAAAGTACTTGCTACCAAAGCAGAATACTTATATAGACTGTGTATATAAATTCATGAAATACATTCTATTCTATACGAAAGGCAGAAACTGTTAAAACCAACGCTGTTTTCTATATGTTCTAGAAGTCATAAAACACAATAAATTAAAACTCTTAAATTAAACATATATCCATCAAATTACCATGGTAAGAAATACCAAAAGTTAAAAAATGCAGTACAGAACTAAGGATCCAAAGCCTCTACCCCTCCCTTCAACTCTGACAGTGATCTCATGATGCACATTGAAATCAGGGAAACATACATAGCAGAAAAGATATAACATTGTGGGACTTCAATTACCTTCTGACTATGCAAATGTAAATTTGGGTAATGTACAAAAAAGAATGTACCTTAAACAGACTGACAAGCAACCAAAAAGAAAAGAGAAACTTCATTATTTTTATGAGCCTGTTGTTTGCTACAAGAACCACTTAAAAACAAAGACCAGCATGCTATTAAATTTACCATATATGGAAAAGTGCCTGAAATGTTCAATACAGTCATGTTTCATTTCATTTCAAAAGGGCAACTCTCTAAAAAATGAGAGAAGTACTTACAAGAAAGTTGCAAGTTCCAGTTAGAAGGAAATGATCACTTCAGGTGCCAAATTACTCCAGGGTTGCAATACGGGAAAGCTGAGGAAGCTACATCGGGTAATTAGTCTTCTTTTTAAAAGTGGAAATGTTGCTTAAATGAAGAACACGAGGGAAAGAACACACACATTGGCAAATCAAATGTCACTTGACAATAAAGCAAGCAAAGATGACATTTAATGGTATTTCTGGTTCTCTAGACAATGAATGTAAACTAATTCAGTCAGCAATAAACATTTAGTTATCCTAGATAATCTCTGGGAACAAATTCATATCAATCCAACTCTTAATGACATGTATGTTTAACACAAACACAAATAAGTTTTCTGAAGTGTACTGTCTCAAGAACAAGCAGGTGATATAACCAGATGGGTGCTTTTGGTGGGCTATCAGGCGACTAGATTTCATTCGTTTCCTTGGACATTCTTTACTATTAGTATAGTCTTGATGGGAATGTCCCACTGACATAGCCAGAAAGTGGAGGGGGGATTCATCCCCCCCCCCCCCCAGTTGAGCATATTCGACAAGTAATATCTCTCCTGTTGGGTAAGGATGTTTTGATTTCTCCACAGACTTTTTCCCTCTTTGCAACTTGGCAAGGGAATCCTCAGATACTGGAGAAGGGTTTGTGAACAATTTTTCCACAACAATTGGATTAAGAATTTAAGATATTTTATAACATATGGTGCCAAATAAAGATTTTATATACTGTAGAACTTCTTGACACATTTCTTTTATGAATTTGCCTGAATTTTGCACATTTGAAATCATTAGGTATTTGTTTGCTTACCAATTGTATTTTTATCCTACTTTTCAGCCAAGAATTGGGTTACAAAGCAGATACAATCCATTACAAATACCAGTCACAAAATACAGCTTGGGGAGGGGCATCTCAGGAAAGTCTAAGTCCAGTCACAATGGAAGGGTGCCCTGTTGCTGTGTGATGGTCTTGGTGGCAGCTGGAGGAAGCAGCTCAGCAGCTGTAGCTGACTACAGTCATAATGACAGGTGGTGATGGGGGTGGGTAATCTAACTAATGCCTTTCCTCCCTCTGTGGTGGAATGTGCCTGCTTTGGCCTGCATACTATGTTCTGCTTTGCCTTTCAAGGGGCTCCCAACTCCCTGGAGTGGCTCTTCCTTTTTTCTAGGGTAGCTCACCACTACCACTTGATTAGCATAGGGGTTTCCCACTGGGAGGATCAGGACTCCCAGCTTCACTTCTAAGATCTGAGGCCTTGCCTCTGTTTCCTGCTGCCAGAGCCTGGTCACCATGGGGACAGATTACTGCCCTGCACGCCCATGGAGGAATGGCCACTTGACAACTGCCTTACCCTCCTGTCACTCCATTTAAAATAACATGTTTGAGATGGTGGAGTTCTATGTGGTACAGAGAACCACTCCCAGCATCCAAAGTTATAAAGTATTTATTTAAAAGAAAGTGTTTATAAGCATACTTTTAGCACAGCTCCAGATCTGGGCAAGGGAAACAACATAAATGGGTTAAAACCCAGTCCTCTGTCCCTCTCACTATACGTGCCCTATCAGATGTTACAATAGGACAGGCTTTTAAAGCTCATCCTATATATATAAAAGCTGTTTTGTCTTGGCAAATCTGAGCTCCCTCATTGTTTGGGACAGGGTGAGACTGTGGAGACCTTTGGCCCATCAAACCATCAGTCAACTGCTCTTGCATTGCATTGGCTGACTCTGCTGGCCCCAGGGCAGATGAAGATTGGCCCTCTGGGGAAACTGCTAAGCAGTGGCTGTTGCTGGACAACTAACCTTGCTTCTCTCAGTAAAAGGGAGTGGGGGAGGCCCATTCAAGTCCTATTTTGGCCTTTGAGGAAAGTCAACTCATTGGTTGACTCCACTCCTCTCTCCCACCTGAGTAGCTGTTGCTAGCCAACCAAGCTGCTTCTGTCAGTCAAAGGCAACCACCTTGGTTCTGGCAATTTATGGCTTTCCCTACTCTCCCATTGGCTAAGCTGCTTGTCACATTGCTTTGCAGAGGAGAGAAAGAAAGCCTTCCCTCAACTGGTTGAGGGATGAGGAGGAGGGAAACAGCCATAGAGAAAGCCTTCTCACAATTGGCGGAGGGAGGAGGAGGGAAAGCTTTCTCTCAATTGACTGGAGACTTCTCCCCATCCTCCTCTGGAAGGGAAGCAGACAGAGACAGGAGGGAAATGGTGTCCTGTACCAGCAGGCCAGATACAGAGATAAAAATATAGAGGGAAAGTGAAAGACAGAGACAGATTGAAGTCCTGTGCTTAAGATCAACAAAGTTATCATAGAGAGACTGTTAGTCTGAAAGTAGGGCTGCCAAGCCCCAGATAAAAATATGGAGTAAGATAAAAATATGGAGCAGAGGTCCATCAGTGGCTATTAGCCACAGTGTGTATGTGTGTGTGTGTGTGTATTTGGCCACTGTGTGACACAGAGTGTTGGAATGGATGGGCCATTGGCCTGATCTAACATGGCTTCTCTTATGTTCGAGTCAGAGGGGCAGATAAAGTCAGAGGGGCAGATAAAGAAAAGGAGATAGGGATGCCAACCCCAGGTTGGGAAATTCCTGGAGATTTAAGGGGTGTATGAAGAGAGTGGGATTTGAGGAGGGGTGGGACCTTAGACAGGTACAATGTCATACACTACACCCTCCAAACCAGCCATTTCTTGGGAGCTACTGTTGCTAATCTCCAGGTAACAGTTGGAGATCACTCAACTTTACAACTGTTCTCCAGATGGCAGAGATCAGTTCCCCTTTAGGTGTATGTGTGGAGGGGGAAATGAATGCCTTCATTTGGGTGGGTAGAAAGACAGCAGGGGGGGGGGCTTGTCCAGAGCCTCTTTCAAGAGTTCATTGTATTTTTCTTTTCAATAGACCTTATTCCTGGTGATGTTATAAATTTCTAAAGAATTACTATTACCTTGCAGCTGTCTGTAGCTCTCTGGATGAGCACATGGTCAATGGCTGCCTTGTGAAAGGAGAGCTCTACATCCTCTCATGGATTCTGCATGTGGGGGTGGGGAGCTTCAGGAGGTTTTATCAGATCTGTTTCCCCCTTCCACTGACCCAGTCAGGCCCTTACTGGAGAGTTACTCTTCAAGCCTAAAGTCCTTCCAACTCTGTTCCCTGACTGGAGGGGGAGGGGGAGGGCTTCACCCATTCCATTGTCTCTAGCTAAATCTATTAGCATATGCATACAGGTAAGCTAGAAAGCCATTGAACCAATTTTCCCCCTCCTCTAGCTTGTTCCCAGCCCAGAGTGGAGAAAAAACTGTTAAAACATCAAAGGGTGGTTTGATTCATTCCCATCTTCCCAGGAGAGAAAAAGGTATTTCTTCATAGCCTCCATAATAACTTTGTGTCTATCCAAGGGTCGGAGCTCTATAGCATATCTCATCTATGTGCAGCAGGGAGAGAACTCCCTACTGCATGCGGACCCAGGCTGGAAGTTCAGGAGCTGTGCTCCTGTCAGCTCCTGCTGAAATCTCAAGCAGTGTCTATCTCAGGTAATAACTGCTTCTATACATTGTGCAGGTCACTCTGCGGATCCTCAACAGCACCACCTTTGTCGGCTCAGGCATGGAGATAGGTCACTGTTCGCTTGGAACTTACAGGGATACCAAGACTCTGCAGAGGTGAGAGATCAATTAAAATCATCTGCTGTTAGAGGCACATGGATCTGAATAGGTTTTTGATGGAGATTTTCCTGTTGATGCAGTTGGTGCTTTTGTTAATGCTCTGTTTGACCTCTGGAATGTGAAAATGACCTGACCAGTTAACACAATCATGCCCAGGTGCCCTTTCAAGTATCAGGGCCCTGGAGCGGTCCTGCCCTTCTTCAAACTTCACACTCCACAAATCTCCAGGAATTTTCCAACCTGAAGTTGGCAACTCTAAGTGACCAGATGTTTGAACTCAGCAAAAACAGGTGGGTTCTGCTAAGTGAATTTTACTGAATAACCAAAGCAAGAGAAACAGAAGCAGCTGTGATCTTGGAGAGTTTAGATTTAAAGGGGAAGGTCTTGACTACAGGACTCACTGGGACTGGAGTTCTCAAGGCAGGGTCAGGGAGAGGATGCTTGTGCAAACCAATTTGTTGCTGGAGCTCAGGCTCTTAAGAGAGTGCATGAGTTTGGATGTTTAGATAACTAGAGTTGGTTTAATTAGACCAGGGGTGGCCAAAGCTGCTTAACATGAGAGGAAGATCTCAGAATTTGTGTGGGCGGGGAAGAAACCAAGGATCAAAATGAAAATTTTAACAGATGCAAAAGAGAGAGGAGGATTCCAATTACCAGATTTAAAACTATATCATGAAGCAGTCTGCTTAGTGTGGATAAAAGAATGGGTGATGCTACTAAACAGAAAACTTCTGGCGTTGGAAGGTTATGGAAATAAATTCAGCTGGCACGCTTATATGTACTATGGAAAAAAGAAGATGGATGGGTTCTTTTTCTCACCATTATATAAGAAATAATTTGTTGAATACGTGGATGAAATACAAGAACTATGGTGATGAAAGGAAACCGTTATGGATAGTGCCAGCAGAAGTGATTAAACTAACGGCTGAAGTGGGTGAAGAAAAGTGGTTGTCATATAATCAGCTATTAAAAATACAAGGCGGTAAAATAGAGTTGAAAACTGAGAAAGAGTTGAACAATAAATATGATTGGTTTCAAATGCAACACATAAAGAGTTTGGTGGAAAAAGACATTAAAACTGAAGGAATAAGAAAAGAACAAACAGAAATGGAAATAGTTCTGCTTGGAGATAATGAAAAATTAATTTCAAAACTATATAAACTGCTTTTGAAATGGTCTACAGAAGATGAAGTAGTGAAATCTCAAATGATTAAGTGGGCCATTAATGTAAATAAAGAAATACAGATGGAAACTTGGGAATATCTTTGGAAGAATTCTATAAAGCTTTCAACATGTCAAAGTATTAAAGAGAACTGTTTTAAAATGATGTACAGATGGTATATAACTCCTAAAAAGTTGGCAAAGATGAACAATAAGATGCCAGATAGATGCTGGAAGTGTAAAAAACATGAAGGTTCTTTTTACCATATGTGGTGGACTTGTGAAAGAGCAAAAAAGTATTGGCAGATGATTCAACAAGAAATATCTAGAATCTTGGTATATGAAATCAAGGAAGTTGCAAAGACTTTTCTGTTGGGATTATATATTGAAAAATTTCCAAAAGAAGATAGAGCTATAATTTGGTACTTGCTCTCAGCTGCTAGGACATTGTATGTGCAGTTGTGGAAGCAAGAAAGAATACCAGAGAAATGGGATTGGATTATAAAAGTTATAACATGGAGTGAAATGGACAAATTGACAAGAATTTTAAGAGACTATGATCTAGAAACTTTTAAGTTGGAGTGGAAGAAGTTTAGAAGTTATATAGAAAAAGAGTGGAAAATAAAAGGATATTGGACAATTTTTGATAATGATTAAGTCTTAAAAGAAAGAAAAATAGAAATTTTTGTTTTATTAGTTAAGAGTACCTTTAAATTTTATAATTTTAAGTATATAACACCGGCAGGCATCCAGTAACGGGGGGAGGAGGGGTTAGAAAAGTAATATATGGGATAGTTAAAAAGAAGTAATTAATAATGCAAGAATTGATTGTTACCATATGTTACTGGAATAAAATTGTTTTAAACCAAGATGAGAGCCACATAGAATAAATGGCAGATGTTTGAGAGCTGAAAAAACATGAACGCCAGATGTTTGAGAGCCACAAGTCGGAAGGAAGGAGGGAAAGGTGGAAAGAAAGCAACTTTAACTTGAAGCACATTCTCCAAGCTGCTGGCCAGCTTGGCAAAGTGATTTAAAGAGAGAAATGCCTTGCCCAAGCTGGCCGATGGGGCAGTGGGGACTTCGAGAGCCACACAATATGTGTGAAAGAGCCACATGTGGCTCCTTAGCCACAGTTTGGCCGCCCCTGAATTAGACCATGGGATTTCTGGGTACTCTCTGAATGCAAGAGGAACATGAAGGGGAAGGGTTAAGAGAATTCTCTCTTTGGGTTGGCCCCACCCTCTCATTGGTTAGCTGCTGAGCCTCTTTGGCAAGTTGTTTGCCTTCTTTTCATCTTTCAAGACCTCTGTTCTCTCACACACCTGGGCTTGGAGCTGTAGCAAGTTAACCTTTTTGAAGTTAATTTGTTCACAGTAAGTTAAATGTACCGTAAGATGTGCTTGTATTTTTGTATGTAAAATTTCTCTCTCTCTTGTTACCATTGGAATCAGATTAGGGTTCCCAAGTCCAATTCAAGAAATATCTGCGGACTTTGGGGGTGGAGCCAGGAGACATTGGGGTGGAGCCAAGATCAAGGCTGTGACAAGCATAATTGAACTCCATTGGGAATTCTGTCCATCACATTTAAAGGGACAGCACACCTTTTCAATTCCTTCCTTCCATAGGAAATAATGAAGGATAGGGCACTTTCTTTTGGGGCTCGTAGAATTGGACCCCCCGGTCCAATCATTTTGAAACTTGGGGGGTATTTTGGGAAGAGGCACTAGATGCTATACTGAAAATTTGGTGCCTCTACCCCAAAAAACAGCCCCCCAGCAGCCCCAGATATCCGCGGATCAATTCTCCATGATTTTCTATGGGAATAAATCTCCATAGAGAATAATAGAGTTCCCAGAAGACATTTCCCTCCCCTCCCCCCGCTTCTGACGACCCTGAAGCAAGGGGCCTCCAAACCAGGGGATCCCCTGCCCCCACCTGGGGATTGGCAACCCTAGCCAGAAGCCCTTCTTGAATCTGGGTATACCCATTTGGTTCAGTCCCCAGATTCATTTCCGGTCCAGCCGGAATGCATGAATTAAAGCTGTTGCACAATGGTGCCTCTGTGCATGTTCAGAGTGTATTCCTTCATCATGGAATATTCACCCCAAGCTAGGGTTGCCAAGTCCAATTAAAGAAAAATCTGGGGACTTTGGGGGCGGAGCCAGAAGACTTTGGGGGTGGAGCCAGGAGACATTGGGGGTGGAGCCAGGAACAAGGGTGTGACAAGCATAATTGAACTCCAAGGGAGTTCTGGCCATCACATTTAAAGGGACAGCACACCTTTTTAAATGCCTTTCTTCCATAGGAAATAATTAAGGATAGGGGCACCATCTTTTGGGGCTCATAGAATTGGACCCTCTGGTTCAATCATTTTGAAACTTGGGGGGGTATTTCAGGGAGAGGCACTAGATGCTATACTAAGAATTTGCTGCCTCTACCTCAAAAAATAGCCCCCCCAGAGCCCCCAATACCCACGGATCAATTCCCTATTATTCCCTATGGGAATCGTTCTCCATAGGGAATAATAGTGTTCCCAGTAGACATTTCCCCCCCCACACACTTTCTAAAGGGGGGGAGGGCCTCCAAACCAGGGAATCCCCTGCCCCCTCCCTCTCTCACACACACAAATACTTACTAGATCTTGTTCCTGCAGAACTCTACTTGCTGTGAAAACGAAAGCAAAAGAAAGGGAGGGGCCGTTCTCCATGGAAACTATTACTGACCCTTTCCAATGAAGCCCTTCCTGTTTCCTGCGCAGCCTTAAAGGCACACATTTTACAAACGGATCAGGAGCTCTACAACTACATGATGCCTACGCGCATGTTCTCCCACCCCCCACCCCGCTTCCGGATTTTTGGAGAGCGGGGGAGGAGGTTGCAAATTTGGGGGTCCCTCGCCAGGGTGGGGGGGGAGGGTTGGGAAGCCTAAATCAGATCATCTTTGTAATTTGTTTGAACAAAAATTTCCTCTTAACTGGGAAACATAGAAAATCAGGGATACTACAAAAAAAATTCTGTGCTTCCAAGGCAAATGATTTTTGTTCATTTAATGAAATAGATTTCATCTCTCAGCCCATCCCTATGTTCATATGTAAAGAATCAGCCATTGCTCGAAGTCAAGCATGCTTTACTTCTTTTAAAATTAATCTGTGATGATACAAATACGCACAGTTTATTTCTGTGACGTTGTAATTCAGATCTGTAAGACTGGAGACAGGTTGTCTAAAAGTTGAAGCCTGGGTCTGTATTCTATTTATATGCTGCTAAAGAGACATTTTAACCCACAGGGTTTACTCTTGCTGGTATACTGTGACAATTTCCAATCACACTAATTTAAATATGTTTAAAGTTATCTGCTGAGAATAACATTAGCACCCCCTCCCAGCACGCTTATCCTGTGGAATAGACATGGGGGGGGGGGGGGGAATTTAGTTAAGCAGATAATCAAGGACATAGAACGCCAAAATGATATCTCTAGTTTACAAAATATTATGATGAGGGCAAGTAACAAAAACACAGTGGAACTGGCAAACTATTTAATTTCTTTAGAAGTAAAAGGGTTAAGAAGATCCTTTGCTCTGGCAAGGTGCACTGCCCTCCCTTCTGCTGTACTTGAAGGGAAATATAAGGCTCTGTACAGAAAGGCTTGGTACTTGCTCATTAAGGGAAGCTGAGACTATAGAGCACATGTTTTTCATATGCCTGTATTATAAGGTGGCACGTAAGGAGATCATCACCAGCTAGTTGAAAAAATTTCAGGCCTGTAAGAAAAAGCTACTTAAGTTTCTTCTATCTGATAGATACCCCAAGATTAACTACCAAGTAACCAGCTTCTGCATGGTGATACTCAGGTTATGGAAATTGCATTGCAGTAGGCAAGATATTAGACAAATTTTAAAACTTTTAAAATGTTTTTAAGTGTTTTAAATTCTTGGAATTTTGTATATTTGTATTTTCATTTTGTATAACTGGTATAAGGACAGTTATAATAATAAATGAAATGGTCTCTAATGTGTCAATTTGTCTCTTTTTTGCTTTAAAATATAATAAATGAAAGGAATTGAAGCCTATCAAGATCTCTTGTGCTGTTCTCATTAATTTCAACTGAACTAACAGAGGAAAATTATCTGGTCTATTGTGCTCCTCATCAATACATGTAAACTAGTGGCATGAAAGGAAAGGAAAGGTCCCCTGTGCAAGCATCAGTCCTTTCCGACTCTGGAGTGACGTTGCTTTCACAGTGTTTTCATGGCAGACTTTTTATGGGGTGGTTTGCCATTGCCTTCCCCGGTCATCTACACTTTTCCCCCAGCAAGCTGGATACTCATTTTACCAACCTTGGAAGGATGGAAGGCTGAGTCAACTTTGAGCCGGCTACCTGAAAACCCAGCTTCCGCCAGGGATTGAACTCAGGTCATGAGCAGAGTTTAGGACTGCAGTACTGCAGCTTTAACACTCTGCACTAGTTTCCTCTATATATCAGTGGCATGGGCATTCATTGATATTTGGAGGAAACTAGTGTAGGCCAAAACTGAGTCAAGATGCCTTTCTTTTCTCTGTTTGCTAAGTCCTGTGGAAATTGTTCAAAGAACTGATAGACTGACTAACTACAGACCTTTAATACAACATCTGTTTCTACAACATGATACCTTGATATGATTATTTATTATTCCCCCAGGTCCCTCCCCTTCTTCATATGACCAGCTCTGTTGTAACATTTTTGGTACAATCATGCCGAGATTCATTTTCACATTTCTATTGGATAATCCAAATCTTTGGAATTAAAAACTGCTAATATTGATTTTCCAATACCAGGTGTAAATTACACTCGACATGACAATATCCACCAAAGCTTCAGGTTCTAAAAGTGCTGATGCAAAGATGATGCTTAAGACCCACTAGACAATGGGGGAAAACATTAAAAAATAAAAGTAAAATATTATTTGGGAAGGTCAGACCGAGATTTTTAAAACAATTAAGCAGCAACAACAGCAGAAGAAACATGTTGTGAGTTTGCTGGTTGCGGTTGAGGGTTTGAAAAGAGAATCCTAAGTAAATAAAAATTATTCAGTATTCAGATCTGGACTGTAAATAGGTTTCCCAATCCCCAGGTCCCAGTGGGGGATCCCCCGGTTTTACAGGCTTCCCCCCGCCCCCAGCCAGCTGGCCGGCGGGGAAGCCCTTCCCCCATAGCCACCATGTACCTCTAGATCTCTGGCAGGACCTGCAAACAGGTCTGGTTTTAAAATGTGTGTGTGCCTTTAAATCGGAGCAGGAAGTACTTCATGGGGAAGGGTTAACAACAGCAGACCTTGTCAGAGTGTAGCCCCTCCATTTGTTTTGCTTTCGTTTCAGACAAGTGAGTGTGTGTGTGTAAAAGAGAGAAGCCTAACCCCTGTACTTTCCAGACCTGGTTGTGGAGGCACCAGAGACAGTTAAAAAATATGTGAGAGTGAGAGAAAGAAAGCGGGGGGAGGGGAGGGTATTCTATTATTCCCTATGGAGACTTATTCTCATAGGAAATAATGGAGAATTGATCCACGGGTATCTGGGGCTCTGGGGGGGCTGTTTTTTGAGGTATAAGCGCCATATTTGCAGCATAGCATCCAGTACCTCTCCCTAAAATACCCCCCACAGATTGGACCAAGGGGTCCAATTCTATGAGCCCCAAAAGAAGGTGCCCCTATCCTTCATTATTTCCTATGGAGGGAAGGGATTTAAAAGATGTGCGGTCCCTTTATATGTGATGGCCAGAACTCCCTTGAAGTTCAATTATGCTTGTCACACCCTTGCTCCTGGCTTTGCCCTCAATGTCTCTTGGCTCCACCCCCAAAGTCCCCAGATATTTCTTGAATTGGACTTGGCAACCCTAACTGTAAGAGTATTCTCTGTTCTTTTGGCCTCTGAATATAGTTATATCCAATGGGAGCAAAGACCTCTTACAATTAAAACTTGCCCAAAATTTAGCTTAATCCTGGCTATTCTATGGTGTAATCCACTCCCATTGAAAGAAAATGGTAACAAGAACAGTTTGTATTCTCATTTTCATGAAACCCAGCACATCATTACATTTCCAGATGAGAAGTGGAAAAATATGGATTAAAAGGTGCCAGGAGATGGGAACACATTTGTTAAAATGAGTAGCAGTTACCAGCTCAGTACTGAATAAGAGTGGCAAAAATACTTTTCGATATACTAACCCAAAATATCAAATTCTTTACATCTGGTAAACCCCTTCCAGTTAGGCCATTTCTTGTCAGTATAGGAATATGGCTTAGGGTCAAATAAAATGGCATGATGTTGGTGCTTGTGGTGAAGGCTAAGCCTATAGGAAGGTGTCTGTGTCTGAGTTACATCACTGAATTCACCTTTGGAAATATTGGTGTGTCATGGCTGCCTCTGCTCAGACTCTTCATTAAACAATCAGCTGACTACTTTATAGATTAATCACCATTCACCATCAGTCCAGTTGCCCACAATCGTCCATGTTAAGAGGGTTAGCAAGAATGTATGACCTGTCCTCAGCTATTCAAAGGGTGAATGAACTTACACATTAATATATTTTTGTCATTTCAGACAGGTAGAGATCTATTCCTGAAATCATTAATCAGTTATATAATTTATATTGATCAGCAAGGAGGAAACCAAACACTCAAAAGAAGAAGGCAGAAAAGGTGTTCCTAAAAGGCCTAATAGGTGCCATTCATTATTTCAGGTAGTGACGCTACTAGAGAGCATGAAGCTGATACAAAAATAATTGATGTACTTACAAAAGGTCATATGACTTTCTTACTCATGTGTGGAGCCCTGGCTGGAAGAAATTATTCTATTCATGGGCAGAACAGAGATGTGCATTGGCCCATTTTTTCACCTTATTTGCCTAAAAGAATCCTTTCAATATGTGTACTTTTATCTAAAAGCGATGTGTCTCACTAAAACGTTTATAACAAAAACATAAACGACAAGCATAGGGAATTCAAAAGAGCATGAAAAGCCCCTTAAGAGTCCTTAGGGCTATTGCAGACATACAACATAGTGCATAGAAAGTAGTGGCTCATGCCACACAGTTCTACGCATTCATGTCATGTAATGTGGTGGTATCCGTGTGTGTGGGGCGGGGGAGAGAACTCAGTTCACATTACATGCAATTCTTCTAACTGTTCACATTCTAATTCTGGTTTTATAGAAAAAAAATCCCAGTTTTTTTTTGGGGGGGGAGGGGAAGAAATGTGTTGATTCTGAAACATTAGTCCTTCCACAAGAGGGCAACCAAGAAACCTCACACGCAGCAGGAGTTATTTGGTGCAATGCTTCAGAAGCAGTTACTGGCCTACTAACTTCTGACCAATGATCAGTGAGCTGTTAGAAGGCAAGCAGACCCTTTAGAAGCAAAGTTACTCCATATGCATATTCCAATGAAGAACAAAATAATCCAAGATGTTGGATTAATATTTCAAAATCAATACATTTGTCTCTTCCCCCTGCTGAATTTTCATCTTTTCCTGGTTTGTGATGCTGCTCCCGTGGTGGATGAATGTGTTAATGCAGTTTTTGTGATTTATTAAAGGTATTTCTGCACAATCAGTTTGGCAAAAAGCTTTACACTTTCCCATCTTCTGCCCACTATCTTGCCATTTTCCTTTGGAGCCTTTTTCACATTAGCAGTAAATTGCTTCTGTTGCAGTTCACTTGCTTACATAGACAACCATGCTGTTTAATCTTCATCTGCTTTGTTTGTTTTAACCCTATTTTTGGCAAACAAATTCAAATGTATATGGGTTAAGGGATTTGTGTCTATATAAAAAGGAAGCAAAAAGGCCACCACTATTATGAGAGGTCATAAATATTATAACCATAAAATAACCTATTATAGCATGATGGGGCAAAACCGGTTTGTATACATCTGTAGAAGATTGTAGGTTTCCACTACATTGTCCCTTGACAGTATGCCAAAAGCCAATCAGGTAGCAGAACTCAACTAACCAAGCATATAGAGAGATATTGTTATATCAGGTAGTCATTAGTCATTCTAAGCAGCCTAAAACTGGCTGCACTATGTGCAACAAGCTTTTATATAACTAGTATATTTGTCATATCCACAATTGCCATTTACCAACAAAATATGAACAAAGAAGCATGATAAGACAAGAAGAAGTCCTTTGTAAGAAAGAATGACAATTCAGGCAATACTCCCCATACCCTCCACCCCACCGAGGATAAAGCAACTGGCAATGGCATTTGATATGGATTGCAAATGGATCATGTGTCACCCATACAGCTGTACATATCTGGCACACAGGTGTTTGATTGTGTATCTGCCAGCTGCCCAGTAGCAGCCAGAGATTTTATGGCCAAGAGAGGGGTTGAGAGCAAGCTCTTCACACTTGTTTGGAAAAACAAAGAATGTGTGTGTATGTAAATGTATTAGAAAAAAACACACACAAAGACATCAGTTGCTGTCCAGATACTGTACAGATGAGGAAGATCTGTACACATATATGGAATTCTGAATGTATGTAGGTGAATTTGGCTGAGATGCAAAAGGGGAGATTATCAGCCAAGTGAACATACAGCGTACTCCATTTTGAATGCTAACGGCTGCTTCACAAGCTTACGAACATGTGGAATGTTGCTCTCAGGGATACTCCTATGTCAGAAGTTACATACAAATATATAAAGTGTACTGTATAGCTCAAAGTATTCTTTAAAGTGATTGAAGAACTAGAAGAAAGGAACACTTTCTAAGACCAATGCAAAAGAAGTTCAAAAAGTTTAAATATCCTGGAAGTGTTAATATTTGGGCTTAATACAAAATGGTTGGAGAGATTGCTGAGATAAATGACTTTATCTCTGAGGACCAGAAGAGAAATATGACATTGGTGTCGATTTGGCAGAGGCAGTGCAGCACCCAAACACCCATTCTTATCTTCTCCTGCCTGGGCTGAGCTCTGCAGTCCTAAATTAGCCCAGGAATGCTGGGTAGGACTCCTGGGTCTTCAGGCTATATCTCATGCTTGTGGGATGACTAGGCAAGAATAACAACTAAGAACCCATATTCGTCCTTCTCTTTATTGGGTCTGAACTTGGATGTGGTGTATTTTTTCCTTTTGCCTACTAGAGTCATGAATGTGCCTTTACAGCTCACTGTTCTACATAATACAGATTTTCAAAACCAATTATAAGAACATGCTCCTACAGAAATGTTCTAAAGTTGAATGGCATGACAGACTATCAAAGGTTAGCAGGTTAAGACAAATAGGAACAAATCCCACTTGTAGTCTCTCGGCTTGGCTTCGCGAACGAACATTTAAGAAGGGTGCAATAGTCCACGTCTGCTGCAGGCTTGCTGGTGGCTGACAAGACCAATGCGGGACAGGCAGGTCCGGCCACAGTGGCTGCAGGGAAAAGTCTGATTTAGGGTTGGTGCTGTAGCAGTGCGATTCTTCCTCAATCTCCTTTTGTCCTCAAGACCAACTATGCGTGCGTTCTCAAAAGAAGAGACAGCCTGGTGGATGGTGTGCCTCCATGCTTTGCGATCTGAGGCTAGGTCAGACCACTGGTGATGGTTGATGTGACAGGTGCCAAGGGATTTCTTCAAGGAGTCCTTGTACATCTTCTTTGGTGCCCCTCTATTTCGATGGCCGGTGGAGAGTTCACCATACAAGGCAATCTTGGGAAGGTGGTGGTTTTCCATCCTAGAAATATGTCCTGCCCAGCGCAGCTGCGTCTTCAACAGCAGTGCCTCGATGCTGGTAACCTCCGCCCGCTTGAGAACTTCAGTGTTAGATCAGGCCAATGGCCCATCCAGTCCAACATTCTGTGTCACACAGCGGCCAAATATATATATATATACACACACACACATACACACTGTGGCTAATAGCCACTGATGGACCTCTGCTCCATATTTTTATCTAACCCCCTCTTGAAGGTGGCCATGCTTGTGGCCGCCACCACCTCCTGTGGCAGTGAATTCCACATGTTAATCACCCTTTGGGTGAAGAAGTACTTCCTTTTATCCGTTTTAACCTGTCTGCTCAGCAATTTCATCGAATGCCCACGAGTTCTCGTATTGTGAGAAAGGGAGAAAAGTACTTCTTTCTCTACTTTCTCCATCCCATGCATTATCTTGTAAACCTCTATCATGTCACCCCTCAGTCGACGTTTCTCCAAGCTAAAGAGCCCTAAGCGTTTCAACCTTTCTTCATAGGGAAGGTGTTCCAGCCCTTTAATCATTCTAGTTGCCCTTTTCTGAACTTTCTCCAATGCTATAATATCCTTTTTGAGGTGCGGCGACCAGAACTGCACACAGTACTCCAAATGAGACCGCACCATCGATTTATACAGGGGCATTATGATACTGGCTGATTTGTTTTCAATTCCCTTCCTAATAATTCCCAGCATGGCATTGGCCTTTTTTATTGCAAACGCACACTGAGCAATGCGGGACAGACAGAATGGTGTGAAGGCAGCGCTGATGAAAGCGCTCGAGGAGTCGCAGGTGATGACGGTATAAAACCCACGATTCGGAGCCGTAGATGAGGGTTGTCATCACAACCGCTTTGTAAACATTGATCTTTGTGCCTTTTTTCAGATGCTTGTTGCTCCACACTCTTTTGTGCAGTCAGCCAAATGCACGGTTTGCCTTTGCCAGCCTGTTGTCAATCTCCTTGTCGATCTTAGCATCTGAGGAGATGATGCACCCCAGGTAGCTGAACTGCTGGACTGTCTTCAGAACTGATTCACCCACAGTGATGCAGGGAGGGTGATAATCTTCCTGGGGTGCAGGCTGGTGGAGAACTTCTGTCTTCTTCAGACTAACTTCTAGGCCGAATAGCTTGGCAGCCTCTGCAAAGCAGGACGTCATATGCTGCAGAGCTGATACCGAGTGGGAGACGAGTGCAGCATCATCAGCAAACAGTAGCTCTCGGATGAGTTTTTCCATTGTCTTGGAGTGTGCCTTTAGTCGCTTAAGGTTGAACAGGCTGCCATCGGTGCGATAGCGGATGTATACACCATCGTCATCATCTAGATCTACTGCGGCTCTTTGAAGCATCATGCTAAAGAAGATCGTAAAGAGAGTTGGCGCGAGAACGCAGCCTTGCTTTACACCTGTGCCTATTGGGAAGGGCTCCGAGAGGTCATTGCAGTGTCTGACTTGGCCTCGCTGGTCTTCGTGTAGCTGGATGATCATGCTGAGGAACCTTGGGGGACATCCTAAACGTTCCAAGATTTGCTCTTATGTTCTTTCCTGCTAACGGTATCGAAAGCTTTGGTAAGGTCGACAAAAGTCACATACAGAGCCTTGTTCTGTTCCCTGCATTTCTCTTGGAGCTGCCTGAGAACAAATACCATGTCGGTGGTGCTCCTGTTAGCTCTGAAGCCGCACTGGCTCTCTGGGAGGAGTTCTTCTGCAATGGTGGGCACCAGTCTGTTCAGGAGTATTCTGGCAAGGATTTTGCCTGCGATGGAGAGCAGTCTGACTTTTCCCCTTTGTTCTTGTATAGGGTGATGATGATTGCATCGCGAAAGTCCTGTGGTAATTTGCCTTGTTCCCAGCAGGTGACAAGTACTTTGTGAAGTGAGCTATGTAGTACTGTGCCCCCATGCTTCCAGATCTCTGGTGGAATTCCATCAACTCCTGCTGCCTTGCCACTTTTCAGTTGCTTGATGGCTTTAACAGTCTCTTCTAGAGTGGGGATCTCATCCAACTCTGTTTTCACTGGTTGAAGTGGGGTGAGGTGGATTGCTGAATCTTGAACTACGCAGTTGGCACTGAAGAGGACCTGAAAATACTCCGACCACCGGTTCAATATGGATGCCTTGTCGGTGAGGAGCACTTGGCCGTCTGCACCACGCAAGGGACTCTGAGTCTGATATGATGGACCATATACTGCCTTCAGGGCTTCGTAGAACCCTCTTAAATCACCAGTGTCTGCACACAGCTGGGTTCTCTCAGCAAGCTTGGTCCACCACTCGTTCTGAATGTCTCGAAGCTTGCGCTGGAGGTTGCTGCATACAGTGCGAAAGGTTGCTTTTTTCCCGGGACAGGAGGGCTGAGCAAGATGTGCTTGGTAGGCAGATCTCTTTTTCGCCAGTAAATCTTGGATCTCTTGATTGTTCTCATCAAACCAGTCCTTGTTCTTCCTTGTGGAGAACCCGAGGACTTCTTCAGAGATCTGCAGGACGGTAGTTTTTAGGTGTTCCCAGAGTGCTTCTGGAGAAGGGTCTGTGAGGCAACTGGGGTCCTCAATTCTTGACTGGAGTTTTGCCTGGAAGGCAGCTTTAACTTCAGCTGACTGGAGACTGCCAACCTGAAACTTCCTCCGAGGGATACCTCCTCTCCTGGGTGTGGGTTTAAAGTGAAGACGGAGATTGCAGCGTACAAGACGATGATCCGTATGACATTCTGCACTGGGCATTACTCGCGTGTGTAAGACATCTCGAAGGTCTCTCTGGCGCACCAGAATGTAGTCGATAAAGTACCAGTGCTTGGACCGTGGGTGCATCCAGGTTGTCTTCAGACTGTTCTTCTGCTGGAAGATAGTGTTGGTGATGGTGAGCTGGTGCTCCATGCAGAATTCTAGCAGGAGGCGCCCGTTGTCATTGCAGTTGCCAATGCCGTGTTTGCCAAGTACTCCTTTCCAGGCTTCCGAGTCTTTACCTACTCTGGCATTGAAGTCGCCAAGGATGATCACCTTGTCCTCTGTAGGGGTCTTCCGTACGAGGTTGCGTAGATCAGCATAGAACTTGTTCTTTTCTGCAGGATCTGCTTGAAGGGTTGGGGCATACACACTGAAGAGTGTTGCATGCTGCTTGTTTTGAAGTGGGAGGCGCATGGACATGATGCGATCTGAGTGACCTGTTGGCAGGTTTTCGAGTTTGGAGGCAATGGAGTTCCTGACCATGAAGCCAACACCAGAAAGTCGGCTCTCAGCCTTTGACTTACCTGACCAGTAGAGGGTATAGCCAGCACCGTGTTCTTGAAGACTACCTTCCTCAGGGAAACGGACCTCACTGAGAGCTGCTATGTCGATATTCAACCTGAGAAGTTCGTGGGCAACTAGAGCAGAGCGTCGTTCAGGGCGACCACTGTCTACTGTGTCAAGCATGGTTCTGATGTTCCAACACGCAAGCTTTAGTCTTTGCACACTTTGTGAGGCAGGTGCATGCCTTTTCTTTGTTGTTATTTTTTGACCGCAAGTAAGGATGCCCGTTGACCGCGGCTAGCCAACTGGGGTGAAGGAGACGAGCTTTGTTTAGGCCACCTTTTCTAGGCCCCTCTCCGTGTGGAGCAAGCAGTGCTGTCCCTAGATAAGGCTGCTTGGTCGTTCAGGGTGCTGCTGAAAAATGCTTTCGTCTCCGGGTTAGCATCAGGCGACCAATACCCTGAACCACCTACATGCAGGATCGGGACTGCGGCTTCCAGTGGCACCTTCCACCTGCCGTTTCGCCCCTTGCCCATCGCTGCAGGACTTGATGCGTTGTGGGTTGTGTATGTGGATATGCCCTTCAGGCCTGCGCAGAGGAATTTTTTAGGTGAAGCCCAGTGTGCGCAGTACTGGCTCCACCCTTTCACCTGGGGGTCATCTGCCATGGCCCAGTAAGCCAGGACGCCGGCAGCGAGTCCTCCAGGTGGTAGGTGTTACATTAACAAGCTCTATCTGCCCGGGTTTGATGTTAGAGTTTTCCTTCTCGTAGGCTGGCGAGGTTGGTGGGCCTAGCCTGCCCATCTGGTTATACCGCCGGACAATTCGGTCGCACCATGACGTAGCAAACTCTGTGAAAAATGGGGGGGACCATCGAGAAGGTGTTGCTACGGATGCAGTAATGCAGGAGAGGCCATTGCAGTGACCATCTGCCAGGCATAGCCAGACAGTGACCACGCGGCGTTCACTACACCGGGAGAGGAGAGGCTATGTATTGCGCATACACTTTCCCTGGGGGGGTAGGATACCCAGAGGGAGCCCCCCTCCACTTGTAGTATGCATACAGAAAGCTCTCTGACTTCCTAAAGATTTTCATACTAAGGAAAAAGAATCGGAGGTGTCCCAAAGTAAGCGATTTCTAGCATGAATTCTAGTAGTGGGATAATTAGGTCCTGGATGTGTAAAATAATTTCTGTTCCGCAAAGATTCTTGTAGTAAGGATAAACAGAAAACAAAACCCAGCCTTTGCTTTTTTTTTTTTTTTAAATCATTCTTAATATCTTTCTCATTAGATAATGCCATTTATTTAAACGTACAACCATGCTTTTGATAGGCTTATCCTGTGTGGCTACTCTGATTCCCCCAGTGGATTAGTACAGTCAGAGACAGGGACTTTTGAGTACAGATTTGTGGACTGCAGTTTGATTCTTGGCATCACTGCCTGAATGGCAATTTACAACAATAGCAATCAGATAGCTGCCAAATCTCCATACAGCAGTCAAGACTAGATCCAGATCTAACTAAATGGGAATGAGGAGGAACTTCCATTTTGGAAAGATTTAGAGGAGGAAGAGAGTAGACCTTGGCAAAGAAAAGCCCATATTTATGACATTCACTGTACAGCACTTCATTCAGTCTTGTCCCTACTATCCCAGTCATACCTCTCAGTTTCCAGGAATAGAAATGCAGACAAATGGTCATCAGATCAGGGAGCAAATGAAGACACATCTAATAGCCTAGAAACCCTTGATGAGTACATGGAACTTTGCAAATATAAGAACATAAGAACATATATATATATACATATATATACACACCCACACACACACACACACTGTGGCTAACAGCCACTGATGGACCTCTGCTCCATATTTTTATCTAACCCCCTCTTGAAGGTGGCCATGCTTGTGGCCGCCACCACCTCCTGTGGCAGTGAATTCCACATGTTAATCACCCTTTGGGTGAAGAAGTACTTCCTTTTATCCGTTTTAACCTGTCTGCTCAGCAATTTCATCGAATGCCCACGAGTTCTTGTATTGTGAGAAAGGGAGAAAAGTACTTCTTTCTCTACTTTCTCCATCCCATGCATTATCTTGTAAACCTCTATCATGTCACCCCTCAGTCGACGTTTCTCCAAGCTAAAGAGCCCTAAGCGTTTCAACCTTTCTTCATAGGGAAGGTGTTCCAGCCCTTTAATCATTCTAGTTGCCCTTTTCTGAACTTTCTCCAATGCTATAATATCCTTTTTGAGGTGCGGCGACCAGAACTGCACACAGTACTCCAAATGAGACTGCACCATCGATTTATACAGGGGCATTATGATACTAGCTGATTTGTTTTCAATTCCCTTCCTAATAATTCCCAGCATGGCATTGGCCTTTTTTATTGCAAACGCACACTGTCTTGACATTTTCAGTGAATTATCTACCACGACCCCAATGTCTCTCTCATGGTCAGTCTCTGCCAGTTCACACCACATCAACTTGTATTTGTAGCTGGGATTCTTGGCCCCAATGTGCATTACTTTGCACTTGGCCACATTGAACCGTATCTGCCACGTTGACGCCCACTCATCCAGCCTCAACAGATCCCTTTGGAGTTCCTCACAATCGTCTCTGGTTCTCACCACCCTGAACAATTTAGTGTCATCCGCAAACTTGGCCACTTCACTGCTCACTCCCAACTCTAAATCATTTATGAACAAGTTAAAGAGCATGGGACCCAGTACCGAGCCCTGCGGCACCCCACTGCTTACCGTCCTCCACTGCGAAGACTGCCCATTTATACTCACTCTCTGCTTCCTATTACTCAGCCAGTTTTTGATCCACAAGAGGACCTGTCCTTTTACTCCATGACTCTCGAGCTTTCTAAGGAGCCTTTGATGAGGAACTTTATCAAAAGCTTTCTGGAAGTCAAGGTAAACAACATCTATCGGGTCTCCTTTGTCCACATGTTTGTTCACCCCCTCAAAGAAATGTAACAGGTTAGTGAGGCAAGATATTCCCCTACAGAACCCATGCTGAGTCTTCCTCAATAACCCGTGTTCATCAATGTGCCTACTCATTCTGTCCTTGATAATGGTTTCTATCAACTTTCCCAGTATTGAAGTCAGACTGACTGGCCTGTAATTTCCCGGATCTCCTCTGGAACCCTTTTTAAAGATGGGGGTGACATTTGCTACCTTCCAGTCCTCAGGAACAGAGGCAGATTTCAATAAAAGATTACAGATTTTTGTTAGAAGATCCACAAGTTCAACTTTGAGTTCTTTCAGAACTCTCGGATGTATGCCATCCGGACCCGGTGACTTATTAGTTTTTAATTTGTCTATTAGTTGTAGGACCTCCTCTTTTGTCACCTCAATCTGACTCAGGTCTTTCAACACCCCTTCCAATATTAGTGGTTCTGGGGCAGGCAAACACTTCTCATCTTCCACGGTGAAGACAGAGGCAAAAAATGCATTCAGCTTCTCAGCCATTTCCCCATCCTCCTTCAGTAATCCTTTTACCCCATGGTCATCCAAGGGCCCCACTGCTTCCCTGGCTGGTTTCCTACTTCTAATATATTTGAAGAAATTTTTATTGTTCGTCTTTATGTTTTTTGCAATATGCTCTTCATAGTCCCTTTTTGCCTGCCTGATCACAGTCTTGCATTTGATTTGCCATTGCCTGTGTTCCCTTTTATTAATCTCACTTGGACTGGTTTTCCACCGCTTAAAGCAGTCCTTCTTACCTTTTACAGCTTCCATTACTTTGTTTGTTAACCATGCTGGCCTCTTCTGATACCTGTTTGTGTCTTTCCCAACTTGTGGTATGTATTTTATCTGAGCTTCTAGGATTATAGTTTTAAATAGTCTCCAAGCTTCCCCAAGGGTTTTGACTTTATTTACCTTTCCTTTCAGTTTCCTCCTCACATGCCTCCTCATCTCAGAGAATTTACCCGTTTTAAAGTTAAATGTGGTTGTGGCGGTCGTTTTGGGCAACTCCCTATTTATACAAACGGTGAAATCAATAACATTATGGTCACTGTTCCCAAGCGGCGCAATCACTTTTACATCTCTCACCAAGTCTTGGGCATTACTTAGGACCAGATCCAGGATCGCCCCACCCCTGGTAGGTTCTGAGACCATCTGCTCCATAGCACAGTCATTGAGAGCATCAAGAAACTCAATCTCTTTCTCTCGACCAGAACACATATTGACCCAATCAATCTGCGGGTAGTTAAAATCACCTATTACGACACAGTTTTTATGTTTAGCCGCTATCTTTAATCCTTCCATCATATTATAATCGTCCTCTCTCTTTTGGTTTGGTGGGTGATAACAAACTCCCATAGTTAAATTTCCTTTTGGGCCCTCTATTTCAACCCATAGCATTTCTAAAAGGGAATCTAATTCTCTGACCTCAGTCTTACTGGACCGCATATCCTCTCTGACATACAGAGCCACCCCACCTCCAACCCTTCCCTCCCTATCCTTCCGATATAGCTTATATCCTTGAATTACCGTGTCCCACTGATTCTCCTCATTCCACCAAGTTTCTGAAATTCCCACAATGTCTATGTTTTCTCCCAACACTAAACATTCCAATTCACCAATTTTATTTCGGACACTTCTAGCATTTGCATACAAACATTTATAATTTCCCAGGCAAGCTAGGTCCGCCACCTCCCTCCTGCCGCCTCGAGACTCTGGCAGACAGTCCATACTGTTTGTCACCATCACAGTGGACTACTGTGATCCGTTACCCAGTAGAAAAATAGAAGCCAACCCTTCATCTCTTTGAGACGAATCCTCCCGAACCAGAGACATTCCATCTCCTGTCGGCTTTCCCCCAAGATTTAGTTTAAAAACTGCTCTGCCACCTTTTTGATTTTAAGCGCCAGCAGCCTGGTTCCATCCGGAGACAAGTGGAGACCGTCTCTTTTGTACAGCTCCCGCTTGTTCCAGAAAGCATCCCAGTGCCTAACAAACTTAAACCTTTCCTCCTTACACCATCATCTCATCCACACATTGAGACTTCTAATTTGCGCCTGTCTCTCCTGCCCTGCACGTGGAACAGGTAGCACTTCCGAGAAGGCCACCTTAGAGGTCCTGGCCTTAAGTCTCCCACCTAGCAGCCTAAATTTCTCCTCCAGGACCTCACGACTGCATTTCCCCACATCGTTGGTGCCAACATGCACCACGACCACAGGCTCCTCCCCAGCACTGTCTATCAGCCTATCTACTACACGCGTAATGTCCGCTACCTTCGCACCAGGCAGGCAAGTCACCATACAGTCAATATGCGGTTTCACCACCCAGCTGTCTACTTGCCTAAGGATCGAATCACCAACTACCAAGACCCCCCCCTCCCCCTGCCCAGGGATGGTTCCTTGGCGCGAAAGGATACCTGCTCACCAACCGAAGAAGAGGTCCCGTCTGAGGGCATATTCCCCTTATCCTCAGCAAGGTGCCCTGTTCCCTCTCGACCCTCACGCTCTCTGGCAGCAACGGGGCTGCCACGTTCAGAGTGGGGCTCATCTAATTGTCAGAACTTGTAACTATTGCTGAGGCTTCACTGTAATGTAACCAATACCTGCCTTGTACTTTCAGTATTATTCATGCTCAGATTATAACTGAACCAAACTGACTCCATGTTGTAACCTCTTAACAACCCCGAGTGCCTATGTAGTAATTAACCTTGCCCTGCTGGTATCCAAAATATTTAGGGCTGTAGATTGAATTATGGTGTGTCTCTGCACATTCTCACACTGGTGCCCTTTGAAGCCAAGCCGTGTGGCCTTCAGAACGAGGAGGTAACCTCCTTACTGATAGTGGATGGTGGGAAGACAGATGTGCTTGCAATGGTGTGAATTGTGGCTTTGTGATGTGTTTGCTTTAGTGTATAAAACTGTACTAGTGTTGGCCCTTGCCATCACTGTTATCTCGTCTCTTCCAGTACTTAGTTCTCTCTAATAAAATCCTAGCTTTGAAACCAAGTATGGGATCCGTTTGAAGTTCTTAAGTTCTGACATTATAACAGTGATCCCATTGTTTCGTGGCTTATCTGAACTGGAAACCTGGTCCGATGGCGGCAAAAGTTCCAGACAGCGGAGAGCCCACCACCCCTACAGACGATCCGCCGCTCGACCCGAAGGTGACGGGGGTCCGGCGCAAAATTAAGGTCCCGGCGCCTTTCTCGGTCGACGCGTTCCCTGCCCCACGACCCTGGAGCCCGCGGAAGTCCACGGCCGCAATCGACGCCGCGGAGCAGCGCTACCGGAGCATGTTGGGCGAAGGAGGAACCGGAGACGATGACGAGGACCTAGGAGAAGGTCCCGGGGCGCGAGGTGGGGACGACCCGATCCGAACCCTCCGCAACGACTTATTCGACTGGGTGCGGGAAATTCACGACGACGTGCACAGGTCCCGCATATCGATGGCGGAGGACATGCAGCAGAACCTGGGCGCGATCTACGACCAGCTTCGAACCCTGCAAACTGCGGTCCTGGGGATCCCGCCGTTAGGAGGAGGTCTGCCGCTGGGGCTACCGCCTGCGGTTCCACCGGCCCCGCCGGCCCCAGCGCCACCGGTGGCACCCGCCCCGGCTCCGCCGGCTCCGCCACCACCCGCACCGCCTGCCCCGGCGCCACCGGCACCACCCGCTCCGGTGCAGCCGGCGCCACCCGCCCCGGTGCTGCCTGCCCCGCCGGGCCCGGTGCCGCCGCTGCCAGTACCCCAGGCCCCGCTCACAGGGGGACCCCCGGCGATCCCTGGCCCTGCGGCTCCGGGGGGGGGCGACGGCAGGGGCAGGGAGTTGAAGATTACATTCGACGGGAATCCGGAGGACGTGGAGTATTTCACGATACAATGCGACACGTTCTTCACCCATTGGGGTGCCGACTACCCGACAGAGGCCAGCCGAGTAAACCATATTTCGTCCCGCCTGAGGGGCCCGGCCCGCAAGTGGTACGTGGGGCTCTACACGGGAAGGAAGCCCGAGCTAGCAACAGTCGCAGGTTTCCTGCACGCGATGCTCCGCCAGTACGGCGACCCCCTTCGAGAAGAGAAAGCCATCGCTGCCCTCCAGTGCATCGAGCAAGGCAACCGCACTACTCACGAGTATGCTACTGAGTTCCTGGGATATTGTGCGGCGGCCCGGGGGTGGAACGAAGTCATGAAGTACACCGCGTTCCGCAATGGTTTGAACCCGAATATCCTCGACCGCTGCTACAGCCAAGGGAGACCCGACACCCTGGTCGGATGGATCCAACTGGCCGGGGAGGTGGAAACCAACCTCCAACATGTGGGAATGCGCCGGCAGCAGCTAGGGAAGAAGGGGGCCAAGCACACCCCAACTAAAGCGGAAGGGAGGAAGACCCCAGCGACCTCGACCCCCGCCGCCGCGCGCAAGTGCTTTAGATGTGGAGACCCGGATCATCTCGCCGCCAACTGCCCCGTTAAAGCAGGCGCAACACCACCCTCGGCGAAACCTGCCGCCTCGGGGCCGAAGAAGAAAAAGAGTAGCCGCTCGAAGGAGCCCAGTCGGGGCTCCGTCGCCACTTCCTTGGCGACTGATGAGGATTTTACCACCGACCTGACGGCCGTGGAGGAATCAACCGAAGAGTCGGACGATACAGAGTCGGCGGGAAACGACAGCGACCTGCTTTAATGGGTGCCGCAAAGCAGGTCCAACAACAGCCGGCACTCCTCACGGTGAGAGCCACTGGGGGTTTATTGTTTATGGCAGTCACCCTCCTTAATCCAAACTTAAAGCGGTTCATGCACGCCCGAGCGCTAATCGACTCAGGGTGTAACAGAGACCTAATTACCCCCCGCTTAGTAGAGGCACTGGGATTAGCCACCTCGCCTCTACCGCAACCGATGCAATTTCAACAGATGGACGGGGGACCCGTGAGGGGGGAACCGTGTACTCTTGAGACCCAAGCGGTCCCGGTAGGAACAGAAGAGCACTGGGGGATTGAAACTTTCGTAATCGCCCCCTCTTGCTCTTTCGATGTGGTGGTGGGTTCGGCTTGGCTCGCCCGCCACCAACCCGACATAAGGTGGGCGGAACAGATCGTCCGATTCCCCGATTGGAGGTGCGAACACCACCACTGGCGCCCCGAATGGGGGCCGCACGCTCCCCCCCAAAACGAACGGGCTTGCCTCACACTCGAGGAAGTCGTTTCGATTCCCAAGGAGTATCGGGACTTAAGGCTAGCTTTTAGCGAGAAGGAAGCAGATGAGCTACCACCCCATCGCCCCACGGATTGCGCCATTGAATTGATCCCGGGGCAACAGCTTCCCAAGGCGAAACTATACTCCATGGGTTGGGCGGAGAAAGCGGAACTCCGAAAGTTTTTGGACAAAAACCTTAAGCGGGGGTTCATACGACCGGCCACAGCCCCCCACGCCGCCCCCGTCCTCTTCCGAAAGAAGAAGGACGGGACGCTTAGACTTTGCACAGATTTTCGTGCGATAAACGGGATTTCAATGTCCAATGCATACCCGATCCCGTTGATAAAAGACTTGTTGAACACTGTAGCGAAAGGAAAGATATTCACCAAACTTGACCTTCGGGATGCGTACTTCCGCGTCCGCATCAAGGAGGGGGATGAGTGGAAAACGGCTTTCAACACCCCTCTAGGACAATTCGAGTACCTAGTCATGCCCTTCGGACTACAGGGGGCCCCCGGGGTATTCATGAACTTTATCAATGAAGTGCTACGTGACTTTCTCTTTAAGGGGGTGGTGGTGTACCTTGATGACATCATTATCTATTCGCAAGATCTCAAATCTCATGTGCCGCTAGTCAGGAAAGTGTTAAGCACCCTCTGTAAACACAAATTGTACGCCAAGTTGGCAAAGTGTGAATTTCACAAAACTGAGCTTGACTATTTGGGTTTCCGAGTGTCGGGGGAGGGACTGTCAATGGACCCCGCAAAAGTCCAAGCGGTGCTGTATTGGGAACCCCCCCAGAACCCGCAAACAGCTCCAAAGTTTTATCGGATTCGCAAATTTCTACCGCGAGTTCATCAAAGGGTTCGCCACAGTCATGCTTCCCCTAACTGAACTCCTAAAAACCAAGGGCAAAAGTGAAGAGGCGAAAAAGCCAGGCGCACGCTTAACGTGGACGCCGGACTGCCAAAAGGCTTTCACCGAATTAAAGCGCCTCTTCACCTAAGAACCCGTGTTAGCACATCCTGACGAGTTGAAACCCTTCGTGGTTCAATGCGACGCCTCCGACGCCGCAATCGGGGCCATATTGATGCAAAAGGGAGAGAACGGGGTGCTTCGTCCATGTGCCTACATTTCAAGAAAATTTTCGAACGAACAAAGAAATTGGTCTGTCTGGGACAAGGAAGCGTTTGCAGTCATGTTTGCCCTTAAAACCTGGCGCTCCTGGCTTGAAGGAGCGAGGGTACCTTTTGAAATTTGGACCGATCACAAAAACCTCGAGGCCCTCACCGGGCGCCGCAAAATGACTGCAAAACAAATCCGGTGGGCGGGCTTCTTTGCAAAATTTGACTTTGTGTTGAAACACATCCCAGGCTCAAAAAATTTTTTGGCAGACGCCCTCTCACGCATGCCCCAACACGACAGTCTCCGAGAGGAAATTGTAGATTCACTCATTCCCCCATCAGCCATTTCGGGCGGAGTCACCACCCGCTCGGGGAAACTACCCAACCCTCCAGACGGAGACCTTCTACCCCGGTTTCTTACTGAATCAAACCTAGAAACTGACCATCCACCTAACCTAACTAAGAGTGAAAACGGTCTCTGGTTGCACAAGGACAAAATCTATGTGCCCAGCCCCCTCAGAAAAGAAGTCCTCGAACGCTGCCATTCTAGTCGCCTAGCAGGCCATTTCGGCTATGTCAAAACACTCAACTTACTCACCCGACAGTTTTGGTGGCCAAAAATCAAAAAAGACGTCTCCGAATTCGTTCTCGCCTGCCCCACTTGCCTCATGGCAAAACGCAGGGGGGGTAAACCCCCCGGCCACCTAGTCCCCCTCCCCACGGCCAACCGGCCTTGGTCAGTAGTCTCCATGGATTTCATTGTTGAGCTTCCTCCCTCACAGGGAAAAACGGTCATTCTCGTTGTAGTCGACACTTTTTCTAAACAAGCCCACTTCATCCCCTGTAAAAAACTCCCCACAGCAAAAAAGCTCGCTCAGCTCTTTTTCACTCACATTGTACGCCTACACTCGTTCCCCGACAAGGTCATTAGTGACCGCGGAACGCAGTTCGTTGCCAACTTCTGGCGGGAGTTCTGCAAACTTGCTGGCATTGAACAGGGTCTCAGCTCCGCCTATCACCCCCAGTCGGACGGACAAACTGAGAGGGTCAATGGCCTTCTGGAACAAGATCTCCGATGTTTTATTAATTTTCAACAGTCCAACTGGGTGGACCTCCTCCCCTTCGCTGAATATGGCTATAACAACAGCCTCCACAGCTCTACCAAAACTTCTCCCTTCCAAATCATTAACGGCTATGAGGGCAAGCCGTTTCCCACGCTCGCCCTCCCCGCCAGCCCATCCGAGCCCACTTCTTGCCAACAATGGTGGGAGGGCCTTCGTGAAGGCTGGAAGGGTATTCAGGAAAATCTGGAGGAAGCGAAAAAGGCATACAAAAAGCAGTTCGACAAGAAACATTCCCCCGAGTGGGAATTGAGGGTGGGGGATACGGTCTTCTTATCTACAAAGAACCTCCCCCTCCCACAAACGTGCCGCAAGCTTGCTCTAAAGTTCCTGGGGCCCTTTAAAATCAAAAGGGTCATAAACAAGGTAACCGTAGAACTCGACCTGCCCAAGTCTCTGAGTAAGATCCATCCTGTTTTTCATTGCAGCCTCCTTCGGAAAGACCCTGGTGCTACGTCATTCCATCCCAGGGCCCCGCCGCCCCCTCCGACGACAGTGAGGGGTCAGAGTCACCATGAGGTCCAGGAAATTCTGGATTCCAGAGTAAAAAGGGGCCAGTTGTATTACTTGATCAGATGGAAACACTTCCCTCCGAGCTGTGACGAGTGGGTCAAGTCACAGGATGTATCCGCTCCGCAACTGCTGAAAAAGTTTCACCTACTGTACCCACACAAGCCCAAGTTGGTTCCCCGTGGGGGGGGCGCTTAGGGGGGGCAGTATGTCAGAACTTGTAACTATTGCTGAGGCTTCACTGTAATGTAACCAATACCTGCCTTGTACTTTCAGTATTATTCATGCTCAGATTATAACTGAACCAAACTGACTCCATGTTGTAACCTCTTAACAACCCCGAGTGCCTATGTAGTAATTAACCTTGCCCTGCTGGTATCCAAAATATTTAGGGCTGTAGATTGAATTATGGTGTGTCTCTGCACATTCTCACACTGGTGCCCTTTGAAGCCAAGCCGTGTGGCCTTCAGAACGAGGAGGTAACCTCCTTACTGATAGTGGATGGTGGGAAGACAGATGTGCTTGCAATGGTGTGAATTGTGGCTTTGTGATGTGTTTGCTTTAGTGTATAAAACTGTACTAGTGTTGGCCCTTGCCATCACTGTTATCTCGTCTCTTCCAGTACTTAGTTCTCTCTAATAAAATCCTAGCTTTGAAACCAAGTATGGGATCCGTTTGAAGTTCTTAAGTTCTGACACTAATACGCCCCCGAGAGTCTTCCTCAAGTGCCTAACTGACTGTCTCTGCTTCTCCAGGGCAGTCACCTCGGCCTCAAGGGTACGAACTCGTTCCCTGAGGACCAGGAGCTCCTTACGTCGAGAACACACCCAAGACTTCTGTCCTGTGGGCAGATAGTCATACATGTGACACTCAGTGCAAAACACTGGAAAGCCCCCACCCCCCTGCTGGCATTCTACCTTCATGAGAAGGTAGAAGAAAACAAGCTCTTTCAAAAAGAAAACATGAAACCATGAGAGACTTGCAATGCCTTTCAGTTGAATTTGCACTGACTTGTAGTACTCATGCTCAGGCAACAATTCCTTGTGGGAACAATTCCTCCTATGTAGGAGAATTAGAGTAGGGCAAATTTGGGTGCTGCTGTATTGTCTATAGATGTTGACAGAGAACATACAAGGCTTCCAACACTCCATGCAGACATGCCATTTGAGAGACACTTCTGGCCTAACATTTAATGGACACTTTTGTCCTAATAAACACTACAGTACCATAGCACAAAAGGCAATTTGCTCCATTTCAACTTTAAAGTAATATCCTTTACTTGGTAGGAAGGATAGAAATTTCCCCAGACTGTTGCTAACAAAATCGTGGATTGTTGCATCCTTTACTGAATCGCATGTAAGATAATACACTGAAAAGTTAGGGAGGTTTTGGAAGGGGACTAGATGAGGATCTTTCAGTTCAAACTGAGGAAATCAGGGCAATACAGGGGATTCAAGTAGATGTATTGGTAGTCTGTTCCTACTCCAGGGTTGTTTGAATTGGGGGAGTCATAATAAGTCACAGGAAAGCAAGAGACATTGTACTACACACAGGAGTTCAGTTTGACCTTTATCCTTGGTGACAACTAGTTTCAACCTGCAGCAGAACATGCTTGCTCTGACCCGCAAGCCCTGTTCTGTCTTCCTAGGAGTTTCCCAGCTTCCTGGAGGGGCTTTTCCTTTTACTCTTGAGGAGCCACCACCACCTGATCAATATAGGGATTTCCCACTGAAGGGATCAGGACTCTCAGCTTCCCTTTCCAGCTCAGAGGCCTAGCCTCAGGGTCTCCTACAGTCTGACACCTGGCTGCCATGGGAAGTTTAATTCCCCAGGGGGAATAAGCCAGTTGCCAACTGTTGCCTTCAAAATGCCCTCAAAATGAGGTTGGGAAATTGACAGGTGGGCACGTGACTTAAAAAGGATCTTTTAATCTATGTATATAGGATACACGTCCAGAAATTATTGCTTAAAATTACCAGTGACACTAATTAAGTAAAAACAATTAAAATTTATTCCAGAAAAATATAGACACACATACAAGATAATAAACTCATAAAATATACATACAGTCCTAAGAAAAATAGAGAGAGATTCAGAGACAACACAAGGATGGACAAACAGGGTGATAATTACCGATCGTAATCTTCAAAGAAGGCTCCAATGGCGACAAACAAGGACTAGGGGAGGGGACCCTCAATTGTCCAAGAATCGGGGATGTATCTAGACAGCGGAACTGGGGTCACAGGTTATAAGGACTACCTTGAGCCCTTAGGGGATGGGAGGTACAGGGGCAGATGACAGTGGTCAGCTGGTAAATGACCTCAGAAAAAGGGGAGGCCCTGCAATGTCTATAAGGCCTGGACTTATGCACTAGCCAATAACCAGTTAATTGGCATTCCCTGATTGGATACTCATAGCTAGCCAATGAGCAGCCTTGGCCTTAGTTACCTGATTGGACTTCCAGGTAACAATGGGCCAAGGGGGAGGCTCCAGGATAATCATTAAGGGAAAGAATGGGAAAAATTGTTAAGGTGGGGGGTACTTAAGTCTATCAAACTTATCTAAAAAGATGACAATAGATGGCCAAATTGCTATCTAGGTAACACCCGGTCTATACAAAGCAACTTGGCTCTGGGTGAAGATGTTCTTCCTCCTCTTCAATCTTCTACTGGCAACAGTCTTTGTCTTGAGTTCCGTTGGACAAAGGCTTAGGCGGTCTGACAGGATCCACGCCTAAGATAAGCTTGATGGCTCTTATACATAGGTGACATCTGCTGAGTACGTGAGCCTCCCGCTTCGCTGTGATGGAGTCTGGCACTGCAGGAAGATAGCTGCTGGTGGTGTTAGCCTCCCAAGATGGATTCTATGGTTGAGGCTGGAAACCGCTTGCCTGGACAGTTCCTGGCGGCGCACCTCCTTCTGTTACAAGACCAAGATGGGGATTGCACAGAACGACTGGAAACCATCTATTCTCCTGGTTAGCCCTCCTTGAGAGACACGGAGAGCTGCTCCAACGTTGTGGCTGTTAGTACTCATAAGTCCCTTCCAGTTTGGTAGACAAAACTCACGTTCTCCTGGTAGATGTGTGTGAGTTGGTCTCCAGGCACCCTGGTAACCAAGTGGGTGACTACGATGTTCTGGAATTAGGGATATTTTTCTCACACTTCCCCCACTCTTAGGGCTCCCTTTTAAAATAGCAGGATCTGAAACGGTGGAGGTCTATGTGGTGCAGAGAACTGCTCCTTGTATTAACATTTTAAAATATTAATTTAAAAGAAAATGTTTACAAGCATACTTTTAGCACTGCACTAGATCTGGTTAAAATGCACAGTGGAACCCTGTTAGTTGCCAACCTACCAGGAGACAATCCATTTTTCCACACAACTACTGTGGGATACATGTGGATTTGGAATACCAGCCAACTACTAGATGATCTTTGCAGCTGAGCTTCTGCCCAACCCCTTCATTCCAGGAATTATTTTTAAGCCTGAGATGGTACTGTAGCATAAGCCTGTGGTGCAAGTGGAAAAGCTCCTGAACTTCAGCTTCTGGCCTGAGGGCTGTAGCCTGGAGCTGGGAGGAAAAGCTGCTGGGGAGGGGGAGGGCTGCCCTGCCCATCATTTTTTTCTCCTCTTCTTTCTCCTGTTACTTTTATTTATTTATTTATTTTAAAAATATATATTGTGGGCCACTCTTGGGAAGAAGAAGAGGAGGAGGAGATCTCAGAGCTTCTTCCAAACTCCTTCCCTTCCTCTTCCCCTTACAGACACCCTGTGAGGTAGGTGGGGCAGAGAGAGCTCTGAGAGAACTGCTCTTGAGAGAACAGCTCTGAGAGAACTGTGGCTTTCCTTAGGTCACCCAGCAGCTGCATGTGGATGAGTGGGGAATCAAACTTGATTCTCCCAGATAACAGTCCATGCACTTAACCACTGCACCAAATTCATGTACGGAGAGAAATGGCATATAAATATATAAACAAACAAATAACTGATGTGACATTTAAAAACTTTTCATGCTTCAAAAAAAATATTTTCTAACCTGAATGTCTATCTGGTTTGTTGTTTGTGTAGGGAAAGTCCTTTGTTTTCCAGTATTTTCAGCTGCTGCATGTATAAAAATTTGATTTCATGCCACAGTCTCAGTGTGTGTTGCTTCTGGATTCTGGTGATGCTATGAAATTTGACCTCCAAAACAGTTCCTTGTTAACAGCTTTTCTCAGGTCTTGCAAATTGAGGGCTGTGGCTTCCTTTATTGAGTCAATCTATCTCATGCTGCATCTCCCTCTTTTCCTACTGCCTTCAGCTTTTTCCTAGCATAATTGTCTTTTCAGTGAGTCCTGTCTTCTCATGATGTGAGGTCCTCATATATTCGTGAAAGAATGGAACAGAATGAAATCAAAATGCTACGTAGTTGTTGGAGAGAGCAAATTAACATGCCTGAACATCACTCTGTTCATAGGTGTCATCTCCTTGAATGGGATGTCTCTCTTTGTCTTCACCTGGGAGCTGCCTGCTGACCCCTCCTCTCTTGCTTGCTTCGTCCTCTCACAACTTGCACATGGCCTTCCATGGAGACACATGTCTCTGCAGGTCTCTCATGTAGATACAAAGCCTTCATCCTCCCAAACACGTGATGCTGGACAAGTTGGCCATTTGAGATAGGGAAAATACTCTTTAGATTAGGCTTCTCTCTCTCCTTTTGACTACAACCTGAATGTGAATGAAATCTACTTGAATAAATTTAAGTTAACCTTTTTTGCAATATACTTCTT
This sequence comes from Heteronotia binoei, assembly GCF_032191835.1. NCBI lineage: Eukaryota > Metazoa > Chordata > Lepidosauria > Squamata > Gekkonidae > Heteronotia > Heteronotia binoei. Next base: position 165,390,066 of record NC_083223.1, on the reverse strand, counting down.
GGGAGATCTATTTACTGCACTCGGCATCACGCTTCTCTGACTGGGTAAACTGCTATTTTAACCAAATATCCCAATACTAGTTTATGTGTGCCACAAACAGAGAGCATGGACATCTCAGCAATCTAATTAAACCACACATTCTCCCCTCATCCCTGTTGTCAAATAAGGCAATTGGTCAGACCTAGTCTTCCTAAATGCACACTACCTAACATCCTGTCTCTAGTTTCTCATGTTTTTCTTCACTGTCACTACTTCAAAGCCTCCTGCATGCCAACATAGCTTTGCTCCCTTGCACTACTGTCAAGCACTGTGTGTCATCACTGGTCTAAAACACAAGTTAACACACATCATAGGAACCAAATATAGCAAGACTCAAGAACACTTTTTGCATAATGTGCATATGCATTTAATTTATTTTTATCTAAATGCTGTTTAAGCATATGGAAAAGAATGAGTGATAACACAACTTAGTGCTGACATAACGTGGTCAGGCATTATGCATTTCAGCTCAGAGTGCCAATAATGAAGCTCTATTCTAAAGTTTGTGTATGAGTCAGTAACCATTTCTTGCTTTTTAAATTATGTGAAACATGGAGTTTGGTGAGGCCCAATTCTGTCTCCAGGACGCATTGAGTCATAGGACTGGTTTTGGCACTAACTAGGATGATGCTAAAACTCACATGGCACAAGAACACACGTATACCTTGCCTCTCTCTACCAAGTATGACATAACACGTGGAGTGGGGACTATGGCAAAGGCCTATGGAAGTTATTCTAATTTCTATGATGTTTTCCCCCCACCTCCATTTTAGGGAAGAAAATTGTGCAAACAAACTAGGCTCACCACATAGGACATCCACTTTACTTGTTATAGCATTTACTGTTCAACCATACAAACTGCAGCTCCAACCTGGTAATTGAATGCAGTTTTGATCCAAACCTAGTAAAATATTGCTTTTTTAGTTCAAGTGATCAGGCAGAAAGGGGTGGGGGAAACTTCACATGCACACACATACACAGTGATGCAAAGAGACTGTGGAAAGGAAACAAGCATTAACTGCAACACATTAGCACAGTAGATCTCTGGCTTCTTCCAAGCATATCACTAGTCTTTGTTAGGGAAAACAGCCTGAAGTTAAAGAGTCCTCTTCACGCTCCCTGTATTCCACATACTGTACCTCCATAAATAATACCCGAGTTCAAGGAGAAGAACAGCAAAGAGAAGTAACTAAAAATTTCTAGACATCATAAATAACTGTGCAGCGGAGAAGAGCCTGTGAGATGGAATTGAGGAGGTTTTTGCTTTAACAGTGATTGGGTGGAATTCCCCTTTTGTTGCACATCTGCCCAATAGCCCTGCCACTGTCATGGCTTCATCTACTTCCAAGTGCATCACAATCACACTACCATGGCTTCATCTTCTTCCCAGGTGCTGCAGAACTACCATCAGGACTGTGAAGCGGCCATCAACTGGCAGATCAACCTGGAACTTACACTTCTACATGTACCGCAGCATGTCTTGCTACTTTGACTGTGATGATGTGGTTCTGAAGAACTTTGCTAAGTACTTCTTGCATTAGTTGCATGAGCAGCAAGAGCATGCAGAGAAACTTATGAAGTCACAGAACCAGAGGGGTGATTGCAAGGGTCATTTTGTAGAAAAGTAGGTGGCGCTCATTAGCATATGCCACTCCACCCAGTCAAAAGCAACCTGATGCAAGAAAGGAGAGCCCCAGGTGAGCGAGACCTGCTTGGGCTGGGTAGAGATCCACCCAGCCCAAGCACGCCTCACTCGCTTGGGGCTCTCCTGGGCTGCCCCTCCCTCAGTCAAAAGGCCAGCAAGACACCTGCCATCCAAAATCACATAAGAAGTGGAGAAAGGGTGGCACGGGCTTCTCCAGGGGTTAATGAGTGCTGCTGGGAGCTGGCTGGTGGTAAAGAAGTGTGCTTTGCACTTGGAGATGAATGTAAACCAGCCTTTGTTGGAACTGCATAAACTGCCAACCGACAAAAATGATCTCCATTTATGCGACTTCATTGAAACACACTATCTGAATGAGCAAGTCAAATCTACCAAGGAGTTGGGTGATCATGTGATCAATCTGTGCAACATGGCGACACCAAAATCTAGATTGGCAGAGTATCTATTTGACAAGCACACCTTGGGGGAAAGTGACACTGAGAACTAGAAGCCTGCCATTAATGCCTCACTGGGACTTGAGCTTTTTGTTTGACCATGTATGTGTCTTTGGTTAATCCCTAACCCTGTCCATGACTGTAAAAAAACAAACAAACCAATTTTGGTGTTATATCTCATGACCAATAAAGAGGTTCAAAAAACAATAACCCTGTGTACTGGAACAGTTGATCACAGAGCTAATTTGAGGGATATTGAGACCAAGACTGAAAGAAACGTTGGGATATAATGAATAGCTCTGTGAAAATATTGACATTGTGTGTGGTAGCAGTGAAAAGAAAACTTCATGCTGGGGATTATTAGGAAAGGGATTGAAAATAAAACAGCCAATATTATAACACCCCTGTTTTAATCCATATGTGGTCTAATTTGGAATACTGTGTGCAGTTCTGGCCACTGTATCTCAAAAAGACATTGCAGAGCTGGAAAACTATGTAAGAGGGCAAGCAAGATTATTAGGGGGTTGGAGCATCTCCTATCAGGAAAGGCTGCAAAGACTGTTTAGAAGACTGTTTGTCAATTTAGAAAAAAAGATGTCTAAGGAAAGACATAACAGAAGTTCATAAAATTATGTACAGTGTAGAGATACTGAACAGAGAGATTTCCCCCCTCCATCTTCCAAAATACTAGGACTTGGGGCACCAAATGAAGTTGATGGACAGGACAGGCAAAAAGAAACATTTATTTATTCAACAAGAGATTAAAATTTAGAATTTGCTGCCAGATGATGTGGTGATGGCGAAGGCATAGACAGCTTTAAAAGGGGATTAGACAGATTCCTGGAGGACAGGTTTATCCATGGCTACTAGCCATAGAAACTAAAAAGAACAGGCAGTAAATCTTTGAATGCCAGTGCAAGGAAGCAACTCAAGGGGAAGGCCCTGCTGTTCACCTTCTAGAGCAGACTTCCTTAGTACAACAGAAACATGCACCCTGATCATCAACCCATCCCCCCTTTTAAGCTTTCAGTTATGAATCAGAGGATGATTACCACAGATTTTTTTTCGTTTCAAATAATGCTTTATAAACTAGTCAAGCCAAGAAATGTGGCCAACAGTTCTACAAACTGAGTTTCTTTGCTCTTTCTGACTAGAAATCAAGATGTCCATTACTTATACCAAATCTGAACATCTGAATTATAAGATTATTTCCTCAGCAGCCGGTAGACTCTCTGGCAGGCCTGATTCTGACCTCATGTTTCAGGACTATGTACTGGAGAGCACTGGGAAGCCTTTGCAAAGTGATCTCTAATGTCAGGGCAATCATTATTTTATGCTTAAATTTATTTCATCTGGAATAGAATCACATTATAGTCAGACATTCAGGTTTAATTTGATTGCTGCACAATTGGGTTGAAGTGGTTCTGTGCCAGTCTGAGCCACCATCAGGAATGGATTGTGCTTAGGGTTGCCAGGTGCCCAATGAATTGCCAGCCACCTGGTGAGGGGTATTCCCCATTTCCTGCCAGTGCTTGGAGCAGTAGCAGGAGAAAAAGTAAAAGAATTGTTGTCAGGCCAATTGTGTAATGACACTTCTGGGAAAACACAGACATTATGCCAGTTCTCTCTAGGAACTGCCAGAAACTCTATGGTTTTATACTTTCTGGTGATTCCCAAAGAGGCTTGACATCCCTTCTAAGATTTCCTAAGAGAGACACCATTCCTGACAGCTGCCCTCCCATGTCTCAGACCACCCCACCCCAGTCTCCCACAGATTGACAGTCCTACCACAAAAGATGGGGGAACTTTCTGCTTGCAGGTGCATCTGGGGTGGGGCACCATGCAGCCAACAAACACCAGATACTCCAAGGATTGTAAGTAACTAGACAGTAACTTGTCTTTATTTGACTAGCTGAACCTAGAACATATCTTATAGCTATGCTGTATTTGTGCCATGTAGAAATAAAATTGTTTAACTAAAGAGTCTGCACATTTCCTTACTTGCCACTCAGCACTCAAAAAAAAAAAATCCCTGTGGTATCAGGAGAAAGATTTTCAATCATAGAAGCTGATTTTTAACCAGGGTGGTAGCACACTATCAGAAAAGAGGAGCAAGGAATTACTTTCTGCCCCAGCCTCCTATTGGGTGCTGAGCTAGCAGAGAAAGTATGGAGAGAAAATATCATCATATTCAAAGGGTGGTAAAGCTGCCCTGTCACAGAGGTCTAGGACATTAAACACATTCACATGCAGAATGGATCTGGTCAAGTTAGTTGACCAAACTTCAAAATCTATCCAAGACAGGTATTCTCTGTCGCTCATCTCCACTGGTAGGATGGCTTCTTCTAACTAGCCTTTTTGAAGTCACGGAAAGCTGGCTTTTAGCAGAGGTTTATCACTGGCGTCTTGGATATTCTACAAAATTGCTGGCATTCTATGGTGCAGGGAGTCAAGTGAATTACCCTTCTGCATGCTTTTATAAGAATGTTTTATTTCAAATGCAAATTTGCAGGCATTGACAGTGGGCTGATGCATACATGTGCAGATTGTAAGTGAAGGAGTATTTTATTAAAGTTACTGTATGTTGATACTGCTCTGTAAGTGTAAAACCAGCACAATATGCAGCAGTCTAGGCTACTACCTTTCCCCCAGGATGCTATTATTTTTCATTCACAGAAAGTTTTTAGGAAGAGCACAATGTGAGCATCCCCTACAATCTGAAGTGGTACAGCCCATTTTATCATGTCAGAATTCTACCACCTCATTTTGCTGAATATGGGTGTGAGGGAAGGCAAAAAAGCCAAATAAAAAGGAAATAAATTCCAAAGTAGAATTTTCCTGAGGACCTACATTGTCCTGTGATAAAACTGTACAGTGACTAATTTTATATTTTCCAGTGATTTATTTTCTTGGATTTTAATTTGCATTAACATGTTAGCTCAAGTGTGCACATGTGTTAAGTGCCATCAAATTGCTTCTGATTTTTGGTGACCTATAAATTGATGTCTTCTAAAGTGTACTATTGTTAACAGCCTTGCTTCAGTCTTGCAAATTGAGGGCTGTGGCTTCCTTGACTGGGTCAATTCATCTCATGTTGGTATTTCCTCTTTTCCTGCAGCTTCCAACTTTTTCTAGCATGATTGTCTTTGCCAGTGAGTCTTGTCTTCTCATAATGTGACTAAAGTACTATAACCTTAGTTTGGTCATTTTAGCTTCTAGGGAGAGTTCAGGATTGAGATCAAATCATATACAGCCATTGTTCAGGTCTGGTTTGCAGACTGGCAAAGAGGAGGAGTGAACAGACTATAAAATTCTGTGGCCAGGTATCTCTGGAGCTCTAGGGAACTGGTCACTCTGGGGGTCAAGTGAATGTAACGAAATATTTGTCTGGGATCCTGGGTGACTCTTGGGGGCCTTGGTAATTGATCATGCTTAACAACAAGCAGCCTCAAATATAGAACTTGCACATTAAAAAAAACCCCAACCAATTCATTGGTGTCTCAGTGAACATTGCAGTTCAAGCAAAAATGCACATTAAAATGTCCATCAGTATCTACATTAGCTACATGCACAAAAAGCTAGTTGTTAGATTAGGCTAACCAGTTCCAAATTAGAATTTTCCAAAGAACTGACATCATACTGTGGTAAAAGCCTATACTCAGTGTGCTAATTTAATATTTTCTAGTGACGTTTCTGATTTGTTTTCTTGAATTTTAATTCAGTTTAGGTTGTCAGCTCATGCAGAGCTATGAGCTGCCTTTAGTGAGATGATGTCAACCACTGGCTCACATGGAAAGATTGGTTAGTTATAAATTTTATATATTTATGAAGATTAATGGAGTAAAAGACAGCATGAAGCACAGCTTGATAATAAAAGCAGAGATGTGATGTCCTTTCTTCATGGGACAATGGACCCAGACAAACTAAAGTTTGATACAGGGGGAACTATTATTCTTACATGTTTGTTTCCACAAGATATCCATTTGTTAGATATAAGCACAAACCTTTCAAGTTGCTTCCATTCTCAGATTTTTTTTCCTGCGTAACATCAAGAGAATTACGTGTGGGGGCACTCAAGCCATGGGGAAAGATTAAAATAACTTGATTATTTTCAGGTCATCATCTTGCCGAGTTCACAGTTTGTATGCTGGAGTTCTGCTGAGAGAGGTTATAATTTTTGCGTAATGCTGGTGAATTGAGTTCATTGCTGGATTTTGGACCTTGTGCTTAACCATTAAAAAAACAGCTGATCAAAATTCTGGTGGAGTATATCTTGTCTATTGGATCTCTTTTTTATAAATATTTGTAACATAAAGCTTTCTGCATTTTCTAGATGGAAAAAGCCTGATTGCCATAAATACCTTACAGCATAGATTCTCAGCTTAGTCAGCTTCCACCCATAAAACAAAATGAGGTGTGGACTGCTTTACAAAACTATGGCCTAGCACCACATACATCATTTTTGAAGAATACACAAATATCTTTTTCACCACATGTGTGTTGGATCAAAAGTAGTCACTAAATGACATGAAAGAGAAATGTGAGAGTCATGAGAATAGCTATGTCGGAAACGAAGCCTCCAGAAGCCCGCTGCAAGCAGCGTGGCTGAGGAGGTAATTTTTGCCCCCCCTTGGAGGGAGAGCGGATCTTTCGGCGCGCTTCTGAGCGCGTTGGGAGTGGGCGGGGCTTCAGCGTTGTTTCTGAAGCCCCGTCCGACGCCGTGGCAGTCTTCCCGGCGTTTTTGGAGGCTTCGGAGCGTGCGTGCACGCTCTGGGTGTCTGGGAGCTGCTTCTGCTGATCGCTGCTTCGTCCGATCGCTGCTGGCTTCGCCGGGATCGTCGTGGGACGTTTGCTGTTTGTTCTGTGCTGAGTTTCTTCTGTGTTTATCTTTTATCTTGGATAGCCCTTGGTGTTTGGGGTGCCTTCTTGGTGGTTGGTGGCCCCTACAATTAGGGCACCTAGCCTTTGGGGTTTTTTCTACCCTCCCCTCCCCCCCCCCCCACTCTCTCCTACAAGTGAGACATTTGGGGGTTCTTTAACTGGGCTGGTCAGCCATTCTGGGGTGCTTTTCTTGAAGGCTGTGCTGATCTTATTGGGCTTCTTTATAGCTCTGGGTCTTTGGGGTGCCTTCTGGGCGGTTGGTGTCCTCTACATTCAGGGCTCCTAGCCTTTGGGGTTTGTTCTACCCCCCCTCCCCCCCGCCCCGCTCGCCTCAAGTGAGACATTTGGGGCTTCTTCTTTGAGGGCTGGGAGGTATTAAAGGCTGCAGGTCCAGGGCTGGGTGTTAACTGGGCTGGTCGGCCATTCAGGGGTGCTTCTCTTGAAGGCTGGGTGGTATTGCTGGCTGCAGATCCAGGGCTGGTGGTTAGCTGGGCTGGTCGGCCATTTTGGTTGGGAGCCATTTCCTCACTAGTGGGAGGTTGTTGTTTGTCCTTCTTGCTGGTGCAGGGCGGCCATTTTGGATCCTTTCCTGGTGGGAGGCGGCGGCCATTTTAGAGGCTTGTAGTAAGGGTTGTGGAGCGGCGGCCATTTTAGGGTGTGTAGAGCGGTGGCCATTTTAGGTGCAGGTTTTGGCCTGTTCGCCCTTCACGTCCCCCCTCCCCCCCCCCGCTCAATTTTTATTCAGGCCGCTGCCTTGAGGTGCGCATTTCTTTCTTGCGCTTTAATTGCTCTGCACACTTTAGCACAGCATGTTGGGCCGTAAGGGTTCTGGTAAGCCTAAGGGGAAGCAGCCTGCCCCTAGGGCCCCCAAGCCGCCACCAAAGCGTCCTGCGCCTCCCTCATCTTCGGATGATGAAGGCGATGACGATGTTAATGCAGTCATTTTTCAGCGACTGCAGGCTTTGGAGCGGGCTTCGGGTCTTCCTCCTTCTCAAGTGCCCAATAAGGGGCAGGTTTCCAAAAGGATGTTTCAGGCTGATATTCTGACACGCTTGTCTCTCCTTGAGGGTAGATCAGCAGCGGCGGCTGGTGGTGCTGTGGGGCTTGGAGGCCCTGATGTTGGTGCTGGCCCTTCGTCTGGTGCTGGCGGTGCTGGGTCTGCGTTGGTGCCTGCTGTGCCTTCAGGTAAGACTGGGAATGGCTCCCTACCACACATGGGGCATGCATGGCCGTGGGGTGCCTGGGGGTATGCTGGCAATAGTGGTGTTTGCTCCTCGTTAGGGGCTGCTTCTGCTGGGGGCTTAGAGCAGCCTGTTAGTTGGATGGGGCCTCAGAGTCAGTGGGGCATGTTGGGTCAATGGCCCGGGGCCGGGCAGCAGGGGATTGTGGTGCCTTGCCTGGTGCTTGGGGTTTTCCTTCGCCTTATGGGGCGGTGCCATTCAATGCCATGCCTTCTGGTGAGGTCGCCTTACCCTTAGGCGATCACTTGCTGCCTGCCACGAAAGAAAAAATCTTAAAGGGAGAATATGTGGATGTATTCTCCCTTTTGTATAGAGAGCTGGAAAAAAAGGACAAAGAGGAGCTTGACGACAAAGATAAGGAGAAGCTTAGGAAAAGGAAGGTCGACCGGACCTGGGCCAATTGGCTTCCTGGGTTTCTGATCTACGCGGGAGTTATTGTGCGGGCTCAGCCCTGGCGGGCGGCCGCTCTTATACAATATTTGGACATCATTTACAAAGGGTATACGATGTTCAGTGGCCCTGCCTGGAGCCAGTACGACCAGGAGTTCAGAATGAGGGCCGCATTGTACCCTTCACTCCCATGGGATCGGATCCACCAGCAGTTGTGGCTGCAGGTGATGTCACCGGCACGGCCCAATTTGGGGGATCGATCCGACAGCGGTCACCTTGTTTCCAAGGGCTCCGCTTCTCTTTCAGGTGCGTCCTCTTCCCCCCGCAGTGTTGCGGGGCAGGCGGTTCAACCCCGCCTGCTCTGTTGGGAGTTTGGGTCCCAGGGGGCTTGCAGTCGTAAAGACTGCCACTTTAAGCATGAATGCCCCTTGTGCGCCGGCCCTCACTCCTTCAACACCTGCCCCAAAGTCCGATCTCGCAAGGGTCAGAGAAAATCAGGGGGGGGTTCTTTGCCTGGAAAAGGGTCCCAGCCCGATAAGGGTGGGGCCTCTCAGTGATTGGCTTAGTAGATACCCTCATAGGGAGGAAAGTTGTTATCTTTTGAATGGTTTCACGTTAGGTTTTAGGATTCCTTTTCAGGGTCCTCGGGTACCAACTCGGTCCAGGAACCTTAGTTCAGTTGTGGGTTTGGAACATATAGTTAGGGAAAAAATTGCTAAGGAGTTGGCTGCTGGCAGGATTTTGGGCCCATTTGCTAGCCCTCCTGTTGTTAATTTTAGGGTTTCCCCGTTAGGGGTTGTGCCAAAGAAAGCACCTGGTGAATTTCGTTTGATTCACCACCTTTCTTATCCTAGGGGTTCATCCGTTAATGATGGCATACCGGAGGAGCTTTGCTCCGTTCGGTATACCTCATTCGATCAGGCTGTGGGCGTCGTGCGACGCTGTGGGCAGGGGGCTGAGATGGCAAAATGCGATATTAAGGCGGCATTTCGCCTTCTCCCTGTCCACCCCGATGATTTTGAGTTGTTGGGCTTTTCGTTTGCAGGGCAATTTTACATGGACAGGGCGTTGCCTATGGGCTGCTCTGTTTCATGTTCTGCTTTTGAGTGCTTCAGCACCTTTCTGGAATGGGCTGTGCGCGAAAAAGTGGGTTTGCAGGAGGTTGTTCATTACCTGGACGACTACCTGTTTGTGGGCCCTGCCGGCTCGGGTCGTTGCGCTCAGTTGTTAGCCGGCTTTGTTGAGTTGGCTGCTGAGTTGGGCGTGCCATTGGCCGAGGAGAAAACTGAAGGCCCGGCCCAACGCCTTGTTTTTCTAGGGATTGAGCTAGATACCTTGGCTCAGTCATCCAGGATTCCCGAGCAGAAGCTGTTGGATTTGAAGGGAAGGATTCATTCCTTTCTGGGTAGGAGGAAGGTTACGTTGCTGGAGCTGCAGCAGCTGGTGGGGCACCTTAACTTTGCTTGCAAAGTGGTCGCCCCAGGTAGGCCTTTCCTGCGTAGGTTTTGTGATGCTATGGCGGGCCTTCGCCTGCCACAGCACAGGACTAGGGTTACTAGCAGCATGAGGGAGGACCTGCGGATGTGGCAGGAATTTTTGGAATCCTTTAATGGGATTTCTTTTTGGAGGGAGGACATGAGGCTTGAAGCTGAGCTTCAGGTTATGTCAGATGCTGCTGGGTCACTAGGGTTCGGTGTCTACTTCCGTGGACATTGGTGCATGGAAGAGTGGCCTGAGTCATGGGTGCAGGCCGGTTTGATCAGGGATCTTACCTTTTTGGAGTTTTTTCCGATTTTGGTTGCGGTTTGGCTGTGGGGGAAGGATATGGCCAATTCCACCGTTCATTTCTGGTGTGATAACATGGCGGTGGTCCATGTTATTAATTCCCTTACATCCAAATCGCAGCGGGTTATGAGGTTGGTTAGGGCCTTCACTCTGCGCTGCCTGCGGCTCAACATTTTGTTTTTGGCCAAGCATGTCCCTGGGGTGAATAACGGAGTGGCTGACGCTCTCTCTCGTAAACAGATGGAGAGGTTTCGTCAGCTGGCTCCAGACGCCGATATGGATGCGGTGCCAATGCCCCGGAAGCTATGGCTGATTGGAGAGCCGAGGCCTGCAGAGCGATAGGCTTAGCCATTGCACCCAGCACCAGGAGGTCCTATGAGCGCGCCGTGCGGCAGTTTGAGGACTTTAGGGCTGAGGTAGGGTATCGGATTGTTTGGCCCATCCCAGTGGAGCAGTTGCTCCATTACTGTGTTGCTTTGAGAGGTAAGGGTTTGGCCGTGCGTTCAATTCGGGGGCGCATGTCGGCGTTGGCCTTCGCTAGTAAGGCTTTGGGGTTCAAGGAGGAGACAGCAGATTTTCGTCTTCGGAAGATGCTGGAGGGGTGGTCCAGGGAGGCTGGGCCCAGGCCTGATACTAGGGCCCCTTTGTCTCCTGAGATCCTTAAGGGTCTCAAAGGGGTGTGGAGCGCAGTGTGTGCGTCTCAATTTGAAGTAGTGTTGTTTCACGCAGCCTCCTTGGTGGCCTTTTTTGGTGCTCTGAGGATTAGTGAACTGGTGGCAAGCTCCAAGAGTGATGTGTCAGGTAGGGCATTGTTGTTGAGGGACGTTATGTTGCTGGGAGGTAAGGCGGTCCTCACTGTCCGGCGGTCTAAAACTGACCAAGAAGGCGCGGGGACGGTGCTGGAGTTGGGTCCGTGTTCAGATGGGGAGCTTTGCCCAGTTGCCGCATTGGCCGCTTATTTGGCTGTGCGGGGAGGCTGCGATGGATTGCTGTTTTGTCATGCAGGGGGCAGTCCCCTGACAAAGCATCAATTTTGGGCTGTGACATCAAAGGCTTTAGCCATGCTGGGTTTGACTGGAATGAGGTTTGGTACCCATTCCTTTCGAATTGGGGCAGCTTCTACTGCTGCTGCCTTGGGTTATTCAGCTACGGCCATACGACGCCTTGGCCGTTGGCGCTCTCAGGCTTACAAAAGCTATATTCGCCCTTTGCTCCGCTAATAGGAGCTGGGGGTACCTTGATGTTCTGGTGGTATAACTTGTGTGTTTCTTCTTTTTAGATGCTGTGGTTCCTGGCCGGAGGAGCAGAGTTCTCATCTGCGGGCACAGTTATGTGTTTTGGGCAGCACATCAAGCTCGGAGAACTGCTGTTGGCTCTCAGCTGGGGCTCAGCAAACATGTCACTGTCGAGTGGAGGGGGCGCCATGGTCTTCAGTGGCCTGGCTTGCTCCCCCTTTTGTTTCACGGGGCGGGGGCCCCTCCTCCGCAGGTATTAATCATTCACCTGGGAGGGAATGATCTCGGGCTAATTAAAGGCAAGGCGTTGATCTTGCAGGCCCGGGATGATTTCAGGTACATAAGGAACAGATGGCCTGGTACCGTTATAGTTTGGTCGGCCATGATTCCACGCCTGGAGTGGCGTTGTGCCTGGAATCCAGCTGGGTTGGAAAGGGCTCGTTACCGAGCGAATAAGGAAATTCGCAAGGTTTTGGAGGGTGGCTTGGGTCACTATTTGCCCCATCCGGACATTTCTAAGGATTGTCCCGACCTCTACAGAGGGGATGGAGTGCATCTCTCGGAAAAGGGTAATTTGCTTTTCCTGAGAGATTTGCGGCAAGGGCTTTTGTCAGTTTTGGGTCTTTCTGTGGGTGCTAAGCCCTAAGTAGAGACTTGGCCTTAGTTGTGGCAGGTTCTACGGGGTTTATGGCACCAGGCGGCCTGGGGAGGACCGGATAGCCTCCCCCTTTTGGGGAGTTAGGGGTCTGTCAGGATCTACCTTTGGTGTGGCCCGAGGTATGTGAATGCAGACTGTCCTGGAGACTCGATTGGATGGGTGCCTTTCGCTGAGACTCGCGTCTGGTGTTGGGGCCCTCCGGTTTGAGCCTCCCTGCTGGGCCTGCCTGACGGGAGCTGTGGCTCACAGCTCCGGCCAGGGGGCCGGGTCTCTCGCCCGCTGAAAAAGGCAGGGGAGCGGTCTGAGGAGACCCCTGGCCCTGACTTGGCCGCAGCTCGGTTGCCCTTGCCGTTCTTGGTTAATTTTAATAAAAGCGGCCCATAGTTTCACCAAATCATTTGTGTCCGTCTCTTTATTCCGCCTTGGGGGGGCAAAACAATGATCTTTCCTGCTGTTGAATTCAGTGCATTTTCTCTTTAGCTTAACCCAGTCCAAGAAACTCCTGGAAAAATTCAAACTGATCTGTCACTTTATATACTGGCAGCTGAACCAACATGGTGGTGCACAGGTGTACTACCTTCAGCTTTCCAACACCCAGAGATCTGATATTTCCTCTCTTAATGATTTCTTCTTTTAAAAACCCCCAACAACTCACACATAGTTTGTTGCCATATTTTCTACTTCTTTCTGGAATATGATGATGGGCATAAGCGGGATAATTCTGAATTTACCTTTAAAGGATAAACCCATGCAATGCCAGCAGGGTAATCCTATGTACACTTACTTGGGATCTGAAGAAGTGAGCTCTAGTCCATGAAGGCTTATGCTTATGTTAGTTTTTAAGGCACCACTGGATTTCTGTTTATTTTTACTTTAAATTAAGTACTTTTGAGTTCAACCTAATAACCTGTAAAAGCTAAATTTATGATGTCAGCTAGTTTGTTTTAGAGTTTAGAGTGTTGGATTACAACTGGGAAGAAATGAGTTTGAATCTCCATTCTGCCATGCAGTTTCTTTGGTGACCTTGCACCAGTCCTTTTTCTCAGCCTAAACTATTTCACAGGGTTGTTATGGGAAATAAATGATGGAAGTGAGCTCCTTAGAAGAAGGACAGGTAAAAGTAAACCATATTAGATTTGTATTCTTTATATGGGATCTAAACTTATATAAAGCCCAAAAAACAACATGCAGCCTGCCCGCCCCATTTTTCCTTCTGGTTGGAAAGAGTTGGGTTACTTCCCAAGGCAATGTAAAAATAATAATCCATTTTTATAAATATCAAAATTTAATTTAATTTAATTTTTCAGTTAATACTCCGCCCTATCCCACAAGCGGGCTCTGGGCAGCTTACAACATTAAAAACCTTACAAAAACATTAAACAAACCACATCCAGACTAAACAATATCATAATTACAAAATCTGTAAAATTACAGAATCATGGAATTAGCAAAACAGTATCCAACATAACTTATGCACCTAGATGGTTAGGTGATGATAAGGTGTTGGGGAAAACGATGACTTCAGGGAAATGAAAACAAGAAAAAAGGAAAAGTCCCCTGTGCAAGCACCAGTCCTTTCCGACTCTGGGGTGACGTTGCTTTCACAACATTTTCACGGCAGACTTTTTATGGGGTGGTTTGCCATTGCCTTCTCCAGTCATCTACACTTCCCCCCGAGCAAGCTGGGTACTCATTTTACTGACCTAGGAAGGATGGAAGGCTGAGTCAACCTCGAGCCGGCTACCTGAAAACCCAGCTTCCACTGGGGATCGAACTCAGGTCGTGAGCAGAGCTTAGGACTGCAGTACTGCAGCTTTAACACTCTGCGCCACGGACACAACAGACATATAAAATCAAGAAGATGCAAGTCTTTTTCCTGTCATTTCTGAAGATATTTAAATACAATCCTTTCACAAGTAATGCCAGTTTTAAAAATAAAACCAAGGTAGTTGGTTTAGTAGAACCAAAAAAGTTATGAACTGCCATTTTCAAACCGCTAGAACAGGTATAGGACTAGACAGCTCAGAGATGTGTACTCATGAGCCACTTGCACTCATCTCTGTACATTAAAAGTGATACTCCAGCACCAAGATTTCTAACATTGATGTTGAGTATCAGACAATTAAGGAGTTAATAGCTCTGCTGGAACCTGCAATTCAGTCAGTATCTGATTACTTTAGCTCCTGTTGTTGTCACATCAGTTTCTGAGGGCTGACATAATTTTCTGCAATGTTGCTTTTGTCATTGGAACAAAGTTTGAGTCTTGTGGCACCTTTAAGATCAACAAAGTTTTATTCAAGGTATAAGCTTTTGTGCACAAGCCCCTTCTTCAGATAAAATGAAACAGAATCTCCTCAACCCTTACATATAAAAATGGGGGGGGGGGTTGCCAGGAAGAGCCAATTAGAGTCAAGATACAGACAGAAACAAAATTGGTAATTACCAGTCCATATATACAGATTGAGAGTGAGCAGTATCATACAGCATAATGAAGATGTTTCACTGATTCAAGGATAAAACAGGAATAAGAAGCTTAGTTTATATGGTAACCATTTTGTTTGGGTTAGGGAAAAACAGTGAAGGAAATAAATATGTCAAAATTGGAAATCTTTGTATCCTTAATGCTGAGAGCGATTAATTGGGACCATGCCATCCGTCTCCTCTCAAGCATGGAGGCAACTTTACAGCATCTTCTTCTGCCAGCAGTCATTCAAGTCTGCAAAATGAGTAATGGAACTAAAAAAGAAACTAGGATCATAGTTAGAATGTTGTTATGTATGCTTGAGGGTGTTATGCCTTTTGAGGGTTGCTGTCTAAATCAAGAAATATCTGGGGACTTTGGGAGTGAAGCCAGGAGACTTTGGGGATGGAATCAGGAGCAAGGTTGTGACAAGCATAATTGAACTCAGAAGGAAGTTTTGGCCATCGCATTTAAAGGGACCACACACCTTTTAAATGCCTTCCCTCCATTTGGAAATGATGAAGGATAGGGGCACCTTCTTTTGGGGCTCATAGAATTGGATCCCCTCGTCCAATCTTTTTGAAACTTGGAGGACAAATTTGGTGCCTCTAACTCAAAAAGCAGCCCCCCCCCCCAGAGCCCCAGATACCTGCGGATCAATTCTCCACTATATCTGTGGGAATTGGTCTCCATAGGGAATAATGGAGTTCCCAGCAGACATTTCCCTCCCCCCCACCATGCTTTCTGAGGACCTTGAAGCTGGGGGAGGGCCTCGAAACTAGAGCTTCATCACACCGGCGACATCACATGCCGGCTGCTTTAGGAGCTTCCAGGAAAACTCTGTGGTTTTCCCAGATGCTCTAGCAATTTGGGAGGAAAACTCTATGGTATCAGGGACTTGGCAACCCTATTTCTTACTGCTACTAAATCCAGCAGTAATTATGGTTGAAGTCAAAACATTACATTAAGCTATTAGGATAGTACTTGTAACTGTTCCAAATATAGAAAATAATAAGTATATTTTAAGCAGAGTGCCACCTGGAAACTGTGGTTCAGAATGTAGCAGTTACTGTCTGGGTCTACCTGATAGGAACATTTCTTTATATTTTAAAACAGCTGCATTAGCTGACAGTTTGTTTCCAAGACTAATTCAAGGTACTGGTTACCTTTATAGCAATTCATGGCCAGAGCCAGTTTGGTGTAGTGGTTAAGTGCGTGGACTCTTATCTGGGATAACCAGGTTTGATTCTCCACTCCTCCACTTGCACCTGCTGGAATGGCCCTGGGTTAGCCATAGCTCTCACAGGAGTTGTCCTTAAAAGGGCAGCAGCTGTGAGAGTCCTCTCAGCTCCACCCACTCACAGAGTGTCTGTTGTGGGGGAGAAGATATAGGAGATTGTAATCCACTCTGATTCAGAGAGAATGGTGGGGTATAAATCTACACATTCTTCTTCTTCTTAGACCCATATATCTAAAGGACTTTCTCCTCCCATATGTCCCTGTATGCTACCTGCTGTCATCAGCCTGTCACCTACTGGCTTGTTCCCCCACTTAAGGGGACCTGCCTGGCATCAGCTAGAGACTGTTCCTTTTCCATTGTAGCTCCTGTTCTGGGAGACAGGATCCCTGAGAAGATGAGTGTGTGCCATGCCTAGAAATCTTCAGGAGGTGCTGCCAGGCAACTTTACACACTAGGGCTTTATGCAGTATAAACTGTAGGCATCCTGTGGGGGACAGGAGATTTAATCTATTGTTTTTAAATTGTAATGTTTCAGTTGTGGCATATAAGCCATCTTGAACCACAAGGTAGGGCAGGATATAATCTTCCTAATGACTACCATGTTCCCATTGACACTTCACAGACTGGCAGAAGGCAAATGAGTGGGGGCACACCATCACTATGCCAGCATTGTGCCAGTGTGTGACATCACTTCTGGATAAAAACTGGAAGTGATGTCATTACACTGAAGCAATTATGTAGGATTTGCTCAGAGTTTTGGGCAAATCCTAGAGTGTTGCCCTGACATCATGAGGTCACTTCTTTTTTTCCCCTTTGAGTAATGTTGTACTGTGTCATGACACTGGCACATCTGTCACCATCCCACTATTCCTGTTCTTAGGCCTGTGACATCTCTTGTGACAAGTGGCGAATTACCTCTTAACACACACATGGCACATTTAATTGAAAAGTTCATATTCATTATCTCTGTAATCCTTACAACATTCCTATAAGGGAGATTAGTTTAAAAATGTTATTGGACAGCTGATGATTGCTCAAAAATTTCATATCCATTAGTAAAGATCAAGACTGCCTTCTGGGTTTCAGAAGAACTATTCAAGATAAAGTAGTTTGAATGACAGATAGCTGTGGCTCAGAAGTAAAGCATCTGCTTGGTATCTGGAATGTTGCAGGTTCAGTAGGAGAAAGTTGTAGTTGATAAGAAAGACCTCTGCCTGAGACCCAAAGAGCTGCAGCCAGTCTGAGTAAACAGTACTGACCGTGGTGGACCAATGGTCTCATTCATTATAAGGCTTCGTGTGTGTTCACTGTGTAATCATTGGTGGAAGAAAACTTGCAATGAATTGGATCAAGCCTAGTTTAGAAACATTTGAAGGCCTATTCCATGGTGATGCTGGTGGCAATTTTTTTTTCTTTGTGCCAACACTGCACCTGCACAATGTTATCCAGCTGAGCTGCTTTGAATTGATGTGATGCTTGTGCAGCTTTCTGTTGGTGAAATCTTGAAGCCATCAGTACTCTGCTGTGCTTAGACTGAAATATTTTGAAGTAACATCACTCATATCTCTTTTGCTTTGGATGCTGCAATGTGTTCCAAGACAGTACTGGTAGTTCTCTCAGCTTTCACTTGTACCAGTTGCATGGAAAAGCATGTGATTTCACCAGAAGATGCAGATAAGATGTTTGGAGAATGCAATATTTTGCTCTCTCAACCATTGCACTACCTGACTGGAGAGAGAGTTGTACTAGACTGTTAGTGCTCATCTACTATTATATTACAGTTTACTATGATAAACTGGGTATCCCAGCTTGCTGGGGATAAAGTGTAAATAACAGGACAAGGTAATGGAAAACCACCCCGTAAAAAGTCTGCCATGAAAACATGAAAGCAACATCACCCCAGAGTCAGAAACGACTGGTGCTTGCACAGGGGATTACCTTTACCTTTACTATTATATGATTTGTGGAAGTCTGGGGAAATACTGGGCAAATGTAAGCAACATTATTCCATTCTTGCTACAGATTCCAGTTCAGGAACCTTCAAAGAAAAACAAGTCTGGTCGAGAGAAAGAGATTGAGTTTCTAGATGCTCTCAATGACTGTGCTATAGAGCAGATGGTCTCTGAATCTACCAGGGATGGGGCGATCCTGGATTTGGTCCTAAGTAATGCCCAAGACTTGGTGAGAGATGTAAAAGTGATCGCACTGCTTGGGAGCAGTGACCATAACTTTATTGATTTCACCATTTGTATAAATAGAGAGTTGTCCCAAAAGACCAGCACAACCACGTTTAACTTTAAAAGGGGTAAATTCTCTGAGATGAGCAGGCATGTGAAGAGGAAACTGAAAGGAAAGGTAAATTTAAAACTACTATTTAAAACTACAATCCTAGAAGCTCAGATAAAATATATACCACAAGTTAGGAAAGGCACAAACAGGTATAAGAAAAGGCCTGCATGGTTAACAAACAAAGTAATGGAAGCTGTAAAAGGTAAGAAAAACTCATTTAAGCGGTGGAAAGCTAGTCCAAATGAGATTAATAAAAGGGAACACAGGCTGTGGCAAATCAAATGCAAGACTGTGATCAGGCAGGCAAAAAGGAACATTTTGCAAAAAACATAAAGACCAACAATAAAAATTTCTTCAAATATATTAGAAGCAGGAAACCAGCCAGGGAGGCAGTGTGGCCCTTGGATGACCAAGGGGTAAAAAGATTACTGAAGGAGGATAGGGAAATGGCTGAGAAGCTGAATGCATTTTTTGCCTCCATCATCACTGTGGAAGATAAGAAGTGTTTGCATGCTCCACTAATTCCACTAATTTTGGAAGGGGTGTTGAAAGACCTGAGTCAGATTGAGGTGACAAGAGAGGAGGTTCTACAACTGATAGACGAATTAAAAACTAATAAGTCACCAGGTCTGGATGGCATACATCCAAGAGTTCTGAAAGAACTCAAACTTGAACGTGAGGATCTTCTGACAAAAATATATAATCTTTCATTGAAATCTGCCTCCTTTCCTGAGGACTGGAAGGTAGCAAATGTCACCCCCATCTTTAAAAAGGGTTCCAGAGGAGATCTGGGAAACTACAGGCCAGTAGGTCTGACTTCAATACCGAGAAACTTGGTAGAAACCATTATCAAGGACAGAATGAGTAGGCACATTGATGAACATGAGTTATTGAGGAAGACTCAGTATGGGTTCTGTAAAGGAAGATCTTGCCTCACTAACCTGTTACATTTCTTTGAGGGGGTGAACAAACATGTAGACAAAGGAGACCCAATAGATATTGTTTACCTTGACTTCCAGAAAGCTTTTGATAAAGTTCCTCATCAAAGGCTCCTTAGTAAGCTTAAGAGTCATGGAGTAAAAGGACAGGTCCTCTTGTGGATCAAAAACTGGCTGAGTAATAGGAAACAGAGAGTGAGTATAAATGGGCAGTCTTCGCAGTGGAGGACGGTAAGCAGTGGGGTGCCGCAGGGCTCAGTACTGGGTCCCATGCTTTAACTTGTTCAATAATGATTTGGAGTTGAGAGTAAGCAGTGAAGTGGCCAAGTTTGAAGATGACGCTAAATTGTTCAGGTTGGTGAGAACCAGAGAGGATTGTGAGGCACTCCAAAGGGATCTGTTGAGGCTGGGTGAGTGGGCATCAACGTGGCAGAGGAGGTTCAATGTGGCCAAGTGCAAAGTAATGCACATTGGGGCCAAGAATCCCAGCTACAAATACAAGTTGATGGGGTGTGAACTGGCAGAGACTGACCAAGAGAGAGATCTTGGGGTCGTGGTAGATAACTCACTGAAAATGTCAAGGCAGTGTGCGATTGCAATAAAAAAGGCCAACACCATGCTGGGAATGATTAGGAAGGAAATTGAAAACAAATCAGCCAGTATCATAACGGCCTTGTATAAATCAATGATGCGGTCTCATTTGGAATACTGTGTACAATTCTGGTCACTGCACCTCAAAAAGGATATTATAGCATTGGAAAAAGTGCAGAAAAGGGCAACTAGAATGCTTAAAGGTTTGGAACACTTTCCCTATGAAAAAAGGTTAAAACACTTGGGGCTTTTTAGCTTGGAGAAACGTCGACTGCAGGGTGACATGATAGAGGTTTACAAGATTATGTATGGGATGGAGAAAGTAGAGAAAGAAGTACTTTTCTCCCTTTCTCACAATACAAGAACTCATGGGAGACTTCCGGTTTCGGCGGCGCAGGGTTGAAAGAGGCTCGGACCAATGTGTCCAGATCAAAAACTGGCTAATTAATATGAAACAGAGAGTGAGTATAAATTTCCTGACAGAGCAGTTTCTCAGTGGAACAAGCTTCTCAGAAGGTAGTGAGCTCTCCTGGTCCCCATAGGGTATAATGGAGAATCAATCCATGGGTATCTAGAGCTCTGGGGGACTGCTTTTTAAGGTAGAGGTACCAAAGTTTCAGCATGACATTTTGTGCCTCCCCTCAAGCCCCCCCCCTCCAGTTTCAAAAAGCTGGATCAGGAGGTCCAATTCTGTGAGCCCCAAAAAGAAGGTGCCCCCATCCTCCATTATTTCCATTGAAGGAAGGCATTTAAAAGGAATGTGATCCCTTTAAATGTGAGAATCAAAATTCCCTTTGGAGTTCACTCATCCTTGTCACACCCTTGCTCCTGACTCCACCTCAAAAGTCCCCAGATATTTCCTGAGTTGGACCTTGCAACACTATCTGTATCCCCACAGCACTGTTAAAAGGAACTCCCCAATGGGAACTCACTCTACAAAATGGAGGCATGTCCCTGATCTGAACTTGGAAATGCCATCTTGTCTACTTATGGAAGAGTCTAGGTATTTTGGTTAGATATCACTACTTTAATTAGTCTCATTTGTTGTAATGTATCCAATTTTGAGGTAACTTCAACAAGGCAGCAATTCTCAACCAGTTTACTTGGAACCAGTGTTCCCTCTAAGCTGAGTTAGTGTGAGCTAGCTCACAGATTTTTAGCCTCCAGCTCACACATTTTTGTCTTAGCTCAGGAAAAATGGCCCCAGAACAAGATAATGTATGCAGTGGCTCACAACTTTAATGTCAGTAGCTCACAAAGTAGATTTTTTTTTCTTACAAAACTCTGCAGTTTAGAGGGAACATTGCTTGGGACTAGTTTGCTTACAGCAGAGTAAGCTTACAGCAGAGTTATTTTGGAATAATATCCTAAAGAGTGACAACTGAGCAAGTTCACCTACTGGAGAAGAGTAACTTCAAATATGTGTTAGATTATGGTGCTTCAGCTTTGTCTCAAATTTAGTCCAGAGACATGATGCCAGAATTTCTGTACTCAGTCCTGAAATGAAACAAAAGTTGAGTGTGGAACACAAAAATTAATCTTAGTGAACTTGAACAAAAGACTGATCATTTAGGAGGAAACAAGTAAGGAAAAATAGATAATTAGGACTGTACAGGCTGTAGCAGCATCATTAATGAGCAACAGTATGCAATTAGAAAGCAGAATGAAAATCTAGAGAAAGTTTGTGTGACTTCCAATGCAGTGTCTCTGGAGAAGCATTTAAACAGCAAAATTTTTAAAAAATACAGCTGACTGAAGTCTTTGATAATTCCAGAGGGGTAGCCAGGTTAGTCTATTGCAGCAAAAATTAGAAGTATTGTACCACCTTCAAGTCTAACCAGATTTTATTCCAGCATAAACTTTCATGAACCAAAATCCACTTTTTCAGATATTGAGTGGATCTTCATTTCATGTAGGAATTTTTTGGGAAAGGTGAAATCAAGCAGCAGCATTTAGGATTTTTAATTCATTATAACTGTGACTATCTTAACAAATTCTAAGGTTTCTTAACATATTACAGATGTTAACTAATTCAGCATAACTAGGGAATGAGGTTTATATGTTTCTGGATTAGATGTGATTTTTCAGTAATTGTTATATAAAGGTAAAGGTAGTCCCCTGTGCAAGCACCAGTCGTTTCCGACTTTGGGGTGACGTTGCTTTCACAATGTTTTTACAGCAGACTTTTTATGGGGTGGCTTGCCATTGCCTTCCCCCCTAGCAAGCTGGGTACTCATTTTACCGACCTCGGAAGGTTGGAAGGCCGAGTCAACCATGAGCTGGCTACTTGAACCCAGCTTCTGCCAGGATACTAAATTGGGAGGGGTTGCAAACACAGAAGAAGACAGAAACAGGATACAGGATGACCTTGACAGGCTGGAAAACTGGGCTACAATCAATTAAATAAATTTTAACAGGGATAAATGTAAAGTTCTGCATTTAGGTAGGAAAAATCCAATGCATGGTTTTAGGATGGGGGAGACTTGTGTTAGCAGTAGTATGTGCGAAAAGGATCTAGGAGTCTTAGTGGATCATACGCTGAACATGAGTCAACAGTGTGATGTGGTGGCTAAAAAGGCAAATGCAATTTTGGGCTGTATCAACAGAAGTATAGCATCCAGATCACGTGATGTGATGGTATCGCTTTACTCTGCTCTGGTAAGATCTCACCTGGAGCATTGTGTTCAGTTTTGGGCACCACATTTTAAGAAGGATATAGACAAGCAGGAACAGGTCCAGAAGAGGGTGATGAAGATGGTGAGGGGTCAGGAGACCAAGTCCTATAAGGAAAGGTTGAAGGAGCTGGGGATGTTTAGCCTGGAGAGGAGGTGGCTGAGAGGTGGTATGATCACTGTCTTCAAGTACTTGAAGGTCTGTCATCTAGAGGATGGTGTGGAATTGTTTTCTGTGGCCCTGGAAGGTAGGACCAGAACCAGTGGGTTGAAATTAAATCAAAAGAGTTTCCGGCTCAACATTAGGAAGAACTTCCTGACCGTTAGAGTGATTCCTCAGTGGAACAGGCTTCCTCGGGACGTGGTGGGCTCTCCTTCCTTGGAGGTTTTTAAACAGAGGCTAGATGGCCATCTGACAGCAATGAAGATCCTGTGAATTTAGGGGAAGTGTTTGTGAGTTTCCTGCATTGTGCAAGGGTGTCAGCGTAGGGGCATTGAAGTTCCAAGAATGAATAGACTTATTTTAGTTTAAAAATAAGTTTCCATTTATTGATTACAACAATGTTGCACAGCGCAGAGTCATTGATACTAATGAAGAAAGGGGTTCAAGCATAAGCATTTATGGATACACATCAAAGCAAGGAGCCTTAAGTTGCTTCCCATAATAAAACCTGGGCTGTCTCGTTGACAGTGAGCATTTCTCTTATCTGTTATCTCCCCGGCATGGCCTGTCTCTCCTCCCTGCTGTAGCCTTGCTAGGCCGGCCTGAGAACTAGCTAGATGTTTAACACTTCAAAGCTCTTTGGGAAGCTCTCTGGCACCTGGACTATCTCTCCCAGCTATCCTTCACATTTCGTTACAGTTTCAGGGTTAGTGAGGCGGGGTGCGAGGGTGTTAGTTAGCATTCAGATAAACATTCAAGGTAATAAAGACAAGCTTCAATGCACATAGCTGACATACTGTCCCCCCTAAGCTCTTGCTCGGGGTTTGTCTGGATGCAGTAGGTAAAATTGCTTTAACAGTTGAGGGGCGTTTAGGTTGGAGGATTTCACCCACTCATCACAGCTAGGCGGGAAGTGGCGCCAGCGGATCAAATACTGTAGGACACCCCGCTGCAGCCTAGAATCTAAGATCTCCTTCACCTCGTGATGTTTCTGGCCCCTAACCAGAATAGGTTCTGGTTCGGGGCTCCGAGGATGCCACTTTGACCCACCCGGATCGCGACGGATCAGACTGCAATGGAAAACAGGGTGTATTTTACTGAACAGTTTGGGCAGGTCTAGTTCGACTGTCACCTTGTTAATCACCTTCTTTATTCGGAACAGCCCCAAGGAACGATAAGCTAGTTTCCTGGAGGTCTGAGGTTGCGGAAGGTTCTTGGTGGATAAGAATACAGTCTCCCCTACTTTGAAATCCCACCCTGGGCTGTGTTTTTTGTCGAACTGAGCCTTGTAATCCCTTTTTGCTTCCTCCAGGTTGTCTTGTATCATTTTCCAGGATTTTTCAAGGTTCCCCCACCATTGTTGGCATTCGGGAGATAATGGCGGGCCCGTCCCTCCTGGAAGAGAAGGGAACGGTTTGCTCTCGTAGCCATTTACTGCTTGAAAGGGGGAGACTTTGATGGAGCTATGCAAGCTGTTGTTGTAGCTATATTCTGCAAAGGGCAATAAGTCTACCCAATTTGACTGTTGGAAGTTTATATAGCAGCGTAAATACTGCTCCAGAAGTCCATTAACCCTCTCACTCTGGCCGTCCGTTTGCGGGTGGTAGGCTGAGCTGAGCCCTTGTTCCATGCCCGTTAACTTGCAAAACTCCCGCCAGAAGTTGGCAATGAACTGTGGCCCGCGGTCGCTAATGATCTTATCGGGGAACGAGTGAACCCGGACCACGTGGAGGAAGAAGAACTGAGCCAGTTCTTTTGCAGTAGGGAGTTTGCGGCAAGGAATAAAATGTGCTTGTTTCAAAAAGGTATCTACCACCACTAGTATTACCGTCCGGCCATAAGATGGCGGTAGCTCTACTATAAAGTCCATTGACACTACTGACCACGGCTGCTCCGCCGAGGGGAGGGGCTGTAGTAACCCTGGCACTTTGCCCGCCCTTCATTTTGCCATTAAGCAATTTGGGCAAGTCTGGATAAATTCCGAAATGTCTTTTTTCATTTGGGGCCACCAGAACTGCTGGTGGACTAGGTGAAGGGTCTTCACGTATCCAAAATGCCCTGCTAGTTTGTTGGTGTGGCAGTGTTGTAGGACCTCTACCCGCAGGGATTTCGGGACGTAAAGTTTCCCTTCATGGTACCAGAACCCTCCTTCCTCCTTCTCTATTCCCGCGGGGCGGTTTTCCCCCTCAGCCTCTGCCTCGGTTTTGAGCTTGTTCCCCCCCCCACGGACTTGTGTTTTGGTTGGTCTTTTTTGATCTGGTTTGCACTGCACCCGCTACGGCTTTGGGGGGAATTAGCGAGTCTATGACCTCTTCGCGCTCGCTTTCGTGTTGGGGAAGCCGCGAGACGGCGTCGGCTAAGAAGTTTTTCGATCCTGGGATGTGCCGTAGCGTAAAGTCGAATTTGGCAAAAAAGCCCACCCAGCGGATCTGCTTCCCCGTTAGTTTTTGGCGCCCCATGAAAGCCTCTAAGTTTTTGTGGTCTGTCCAAATCTCAAAAGGGACCCGGGCGCCTTCTAGCCACGATCGCCATGTTTTTAATGCGAATGTGACTGCATAGGCCTCCTTGTCCTACACTGACCAATTCCGCTGCTCGTTTGAGAACTTGCAGGAGATGTAGGCGCACGGCCACAAGTGCCCTTCCCTATCTTTCTGCATTAATATCGCTCCCACGGCCGTGTCGGAAGCGTCGCACTGGACCACGAAGGGTTCGAGCTCGTTCGGGTGCACTAGCACTAGCTCGCTGGTGAACAGACGTTTAAGGGTATCGAACGCCTGTTGGCATTGACTGGTCCAGTTTAGCTTAGCCCCGAGTTTTTTTGCTTCGGGCCCCTTCCCTTTGGTCTGCAGGAGGTCGGTCAGGGGGAGGGCAACCTTAGCAAACCCCTGAATGAACCCCCTGTAAAAATTTGCGAAGCCGAGGAACGATTGGAGCTGTCTACGTGTCCTCGGGGGTTCCCACTCTAGCACGGCTTGTATCTTTGCCGGGTCCATGGCTAATCCCTGACCGGACACCCTGAATCCCAAGTAGTCCAACTCCTTTTGATGGAACTCGCATTTCGACAATTTGGCATACAGTTTGTTTTTATACAGAGTTTCTAAGACTTCCCAAACCACGTGCAACCAAACCTGCGGTAACCGGAGGCTGCGCCAGCTGCAGGGAAAGCTCACGAGCAATGCTTCTGAAAGTACCATGCTGCCGAATGCCACACGTGCAAAAAGACAGGCCATGTGGCATGCATCTGCCACTCGAAGTCACTGCGCCAGGCCCAGGGAAGCACCGCGTGGCAGAAAGATGGCTGCCACCACGAGGTTGCTTTTGTGGAAGACATCCAGGCACTCACAGCAGTGGGGGATCAGGTATTCTAACTCTCCATGCCTTCCCCTGATCAATTTAAAGTGACTGTCCTGATAGAAGGCAAGCCCTGCAAAATGGAGGTAGACTCTGGGGCAGACCAGAAAGTCATCTCAGCCCAAACTTTCAGGAAGTTGTGCCCAGGGGGGGAATCCCGGCTGCATCTGTCCCCGTTCATAGTCCGTTCATAGTTCCAGAAGAGAGAAGTCACTGTACTGGAGATGGGGGCGGTCTACATAAAATACAGACAGTTCTCGGGCAAACTACCCTTAAATGTAGTGGAAGGGGACCTGTGCAGTTTGCTGGGACGATTGTGGTTCGAGGCCCTGGGGATCCGAGTAATGGGGATCCGTAAAGCCCCCTCACTGAGAGATTTTCAGAATGTGTGCAATGAGTTTCCCATCATTTTTGATGGCACTCTGGGAACATACACCGGTCTCCCAGTAACCTTGGACCTGAACCCAAACGTGCAGTCCATAAGGCTGAAGGCCCGGCGCATTCCTCTGGCTCTGAGACCTAAGATAGAGAAGGAGCTTGACCACCTCATGGCCCAAGGGGTACTAGAGCCGGTCGCCAGTGCTAAGTGGGAGACCCATATTGTCACCCCTGTGAAACCTAATGGCAGTGTTTGCACTTGTGCACACTACAAATGCATGATTAACAAGGGCTGCAAGGCCCAATATATTCTCAGGAGTGAGCTCCAAGTGCTGGCATTGCAAACAATTTAAGGGTTGGTTTGCACATATGTGGTGGGAGTGTGAAGAGGTTAAACCCTTTTGGGGGGAAATTATTCAATTTATTAGAAAAGTCTGCAATGTACCATTAACCATTGGCTTTAATATGATGTTGTTAAGCACAATAGGAAGTCTGGCACTAAGTAGACCCATGCAAAACCTTGTCAAGGCAATGATACTAGCGGGGAAGGCTGTCATCGCTTTGGGGTGGAAAGATAAAAGTAAATGGTCAATAGAAAGCTGGCACAGCTATTTGTTTGATTACATACAGTCTGACATCGTGGCAACAATCAACAAGGATTCCATGTGGGAAGATAAAGTCAAGGAAATCGAGACCAGATGGAACCCTTATTTAGAGTGGATCTCAGGAGAAGCAAGGAAGGACATTCAGTGGAAGATCAGGACTCTGTGCCCTTGGCTGAGGGGAAAAGACTAAAAGAAGATGGGGAGGGTTGGGGGGGGAGGGTTATTTGTAATTTCAACATCCATATGCTGTAATGGCTAATTGTACTAAAGTCAATAAAACATAAAAATATTTATTAAAAAAAAAAAAAACAAGGGCTGCAAGGCCATGCTTATCCAGTCCCTGTGGTCAGTCATGTGCTGGCTTCCCATGTGGGAACAAAATTTTTTGGATAGCTGGATTTGACCCAGGCCTACCAGCAACTCCCAGTAGACGCCACCACAGCAGAGGCCCAAACCATTGTGACACACCGGGGAACCTTCCGGGTCAAGCGCCTACAGTTCAGCGTCAGCATGGCCCCGGGGATCTTCCAGAACTTAATGGACTCTCTCCTTAAAAGTATCCCCAGGGTCCAACCATTCTTCGATGATGTGCTGATTGCTGCGGCCACCGAAGAATTTGTTTTTCAGTTCCGGGCTGTGTTGCAGTGTTTTGATGAGGAAGGTCTGAATGTGAAAAAGGAGAAGTGTGTGTTGGGAGTTTCCACCATTGACTTTTTGGGTTACACGGTGAATGAGAGTGGAATCCACCCGGCTCAGGACAAAATTAGGGCTATTTGTGATGCCCCCGCCCCCACCAAGGCAGAGCTACAAACATTTCTCAGTCTCCTAAATTTCTACCACGCCTTCCTGCCCACAAGGCGGTGGTAGCAGAGCCCCTACATAGGCTTTTGGACAAATGAGCTCTGTGAGTCTGGGGTCGCCAGCAAGCCGTCGCTTTTCAGACAGTGAAAGACATTTTGACTTACAACAGCTTGCTGGCACACTTCAACAAGTGGCTGCCTGTTGTTTTGGCCTGCAACACTTCCCCTTACGGGGTGGGTGCCATTTTGGCCCACGTGTTACCCGATGGCTGCGAGGTTCTGGTAGCTTATTATTCATGGATGCTACAAAAGCCAGAGCGAAATTATGTGCAGATAGACAAAGAGGGCCTGGTCATCATGGCGGGGGTAAAAAAATGTCATGACTATCTGTATGGTCAGCCCTTCAGCATCCTGACGGACCACAAAACCTTACTGGGTCTGTTTGCCCCCAACTACCAACTGGTGGTCCATATTCCTTATGACCTCCAGTACCTCCTGGGGAAGGCTATGGGCTATGCCGATGCCCTGAGTTGCCTGCCACTGCCCTTGATGGACCCTGATCCTGCCCCCACGCACTTCATCATGTCATTGGAGTCCCTTCCAGACCGCCTGGTCCACACCAAGCATATTGCCTGTTGCTCTGCAAAGGACAAGATCCTCTCCCGAGTTTTGGACTGGGTGTGGAGGGGATGGCCCACAGGTTTTGTGGGATTGGACTTTGTAGCTTTTGCATCCCACCGGGACAAACTGTCTGTACATAAGAGATGTTTGTTGTTTGATTCCCCACTCCTCCACTTGCAACTGCTGGAATCGCCTTGGGTTAGCCATAGGTCTTACAGAGGTTGTCCTTAAAAGAGCAGCTGCCGTGAGAGCCCTCTCAGCCCCACCCACCTCACAGGGTTTCTGTTGTGGGGGGAGAAGTTATGGGAGATTGTAAGCCGCTCTGAGTCTCTGATTCAGAGACAAGGGTGGGGTATAAATCTGCAATTCTTCTTCTTCTACTACTTCTTGTGGGGGAGCAGGGGGGTGGTTCCTCCGGTCACCACGCTGCACAAAACTCATCCGGGGATTGTGCATATGAAGGCGCTGGCCCACAGCTATGTATGGTGGCCAGGGATTGATGAGGCTATAGAAGCCTGGGTAGTGAGATGCCAGCCCTGCCAGGAGACCCATCCAGCCCTGCCTCGACCCCTAGCCAAACAGTGGGAGTCCACACGTAGCCCCTGGTCCCACCAGCACATAGACTTCACAGGGCCCTTCCAAGGAAAAATATTCTTCCTTATTGTGGACTCCTCCTCAAAGTGGGTTGAGGTAGTCCCAGTAATATCGACCTTCTCCCAGGCGGCACTGGGGGCTCTCCACAGGGTTTTCGCCACTCATGGCCTGCCTGACACACTCATCTCAGACAATGGGACGGCCTTCATGTTGGCTGAGTTCCAGGATTTTTGCAGCTGCAACCTAATAAAACACATTAGGTCAGCCCCTTTTCACCCAGCCACCAATAGCCAAGCGGAAAGGATGGTGCAAGCTACTAATTGCATCATCCAAGGGGACTGGGGAGCCTGCCTCGAAGAGTGCCTACTGGCACAGCATACCATCCCGAGCACAGACACTGGCCACAGCCCAACCGAACTCCTAATGGTCTGGTGGCTAACAACCCTTCTGGATCACATGTACCCGGACCGCGCTCCTGACCTACAAGAAGTACCCGAGGCAATCCGGGCTCCCCATGGGTTCGATACGGGGGATTTGGTGTTCGCTAAGAACTTTGGGGAGGGCCCAGCCTGGATACCAGGCTGAGTCTCCAGAGTCCTAGGGGCTGTCATGTACAAGGTCATCTCAGAGGACGGGTTCACTATGAGGTGGCAAATAGACAAATTGTGGTGTGAGGCACCCAGAGACTGGAGCGAGTGTGGACAACCTGCCAGCAAATAGACCAATTGTGGTGTGAGGTACCCAGAGACGGGGAAAGTGTGGACAACCTGCCAGCTGCACTGGCTCCAAGAGCCTCTGAACCAACTGAAGCAGAAGCCCCAGTTTCCACACCCCCATCAGCACCAGAAGCCTCTGAGGAACCGGAGCTGCTGTACTCTCTAGGGGTGTGCAAAAAAAAAAAGGGAATTAATCGGATTTGGAAATATATGGGGCCAAAATATTTGGAATACCATATATTTCAAAATACCAGTATTCAGAATAGCCGTATATACAGGAGATATACGGCTATTTCTGAATATACGGCCCTATTATACCCTATGGACCATTGAAATCAATGGCAAAATAGGGTATATTGGAAGCCATCTAGAGGGGAGGGAGTTTGAGGGAGATCCCCCAAATTTGCAGGGAACTTGCAGGTGACTCTTCCCTATGAACCCTCCAAGTCCCAAAAAGATTGGGGCAAGGGGTCCCATTCTAGGGGCACCCAAAGAGGGTGCCCCTATCCAAACATTATACCCTATGGCCATTGAAATCAATGGCAACATAGGGCATAATCAGAGGCTACTGGGGGGCAGGGGGTTTGAGGGAGAGCCCCCAAAACTGCATGGAACCTGCAGGGGACTCTCCCCTACAAAACCCCCAAGTCCCAAAAAGGTTGGGCCAGGGGGTCCCTGTCTTAGGGATCCCCAAAAGGCCCATTGCCACCAATGCTGGGGAAAGCCCAATTAGCCACTGCTGGGAAAGCCCAATTAGTGGCTCTGGCCAGAGAGGGGTTTGAGGGAGAGGCCCCAAAACTGCAGGGCAGCTTCAGGGGACTCCCCCACATGCAACCCCACTTGCCCCAAAAGACTGCACCCATCTGTGGGCACCCCAAAAGAAACACTGTTCCCAATGGTGAGAAAAAAACCAATTACAGCCACTTCCCCCACTGTAATTATTGTGGGAAAAGTGGCTCTGGGGAGCAAGGGGTTTTGAGGAGAGCCCCCCAAACTGCTGTGCAGCTTCAGGGCATTGTCCCACACAAAACCCACAAGGCCAAAAAAAAAATTGGACCAGGGGGTTCAATTCCTGGGGCAACCAAAGCCAAACCTAACTTCACACTAGAGAATCTCTATAGGACCCATCTATCTCTATAGGACTACATCTATCTACCTACTCTATGAACCCTGCTGGCCTGGAACCAATATAAACCCAGTTGCCAACGTCACTGCCACACAAAACACAATCTGCTCAAGGTCTGCTCTGCAGACCTGGCTGCAACAAACCCAGATGCCAGCTCTCCAGCTTTGCCCCAAACAACTCATGGAGAGCTGGCCAAGCACAACAAGCATGCTGGTTATGGGTCTCTCACCCAGATGCCAGCTTCCCTGCCATAAAACACATAATCTACAGATGCCAGCTCTCCAGCCCTGCCCCTTACAACACTACTCTCAAACAAGAGAAGCGGTGGACCACACCTAGCCCCACATCATTCTGTATCTGACACAAAGCAAGAAGTATTTAGACTTACCCTGAGTGATGGATAGTTGGCTGGTCCAGGCTCTTTTGCGTTACCCAGGGTGCACCACGAGAAGGCGAGCCAGAGTTGCACCCCAAATGAGGAAGTTCACTGGGAGGGCCTCAGATTGTGTGAGAAGAACTCCTTCTCTCTCAGCTCAGCAGCAACACACCAGCTATCACTGTCCCATTAAAGGGACATCAGCATTGGTATGGCTGCTGGCTGTTTGTCATCATCACTGGCACCTCCCTCTTCCTTCCGCCTGCCCCTGAAAAAAAAAACTGGGTTATCCTGGCTGGGCCTGTGGGTGCTGTCGGTTACAGTTGGGAGCTGCAATGGCCCTTTCAGTATTATTAGACATGTGGGGATGGAGACAGGGGAAATTTGGATTGCTGTGCAGATTTTAAACCAGCATTCACTTTTGGTTTGGGGATGGATGAGGGGTGGGGGGTACACTGCTAATCAATTTGTGAGTGAGTTTTTGGGCTGTCTTTGGACTCTAGTCTATGTTTAGTGGGAGAGCATTTTACAACTACCTTCCAAGCTTGGACCAAGAGAGGATGCAGGCACAAGTAGGTACTCACTTCATTCACTCTCAAAGTCTACATTCGGGGAGCCAAACAGAGGCAAGTTGACCTTCAGGAAGACCAACAGCTCAACTGTCCAGGGTTGCAGGTGATCGCAATTTGGGCAGACAAAGTCACCCATATGTGAAAAGACGCGCTCGCTCTGCACGTTGTCAGTGGGCATGAGAGGAATGCCTTGGCCACGGAGAAGAGGGCTGGCCAGACCCCCTCCTTTGCAACCCAAAGGAGACATTTCCTGCAACTCGTTGGGCTCTGAAAGATAGTTCCTCACCATCGCAGCACCCGTTTCCGCTCTTAGGGACCTACTGCTCCTAGAGGGGCCAACGAGCTGCCCGATGAGTGTCATCTCAGCACTCTTCTTGGCGTGATGGGAAACACTGCCTAGTTGGGGAGGTTGGGGATGAACAGCAGTGGAAGTGGCAGATAAGCTGCTTCCACCACCCTCCTCCTCAGCTACCGGCACTGAGCCCGCCCTGACTCTGCAATGCTCGACATTTTGGAAGAGCTCGTCTCGCCAGTGATCAAGCTCATTGGCCCGCTCGGCGATCGTGCCCTTAAGGCACGGGTCTAACATGGTCGCCATCATGTAGACCTTATCCTGGGTAAAAGTCTGAAAGTGGACCTCAAGCCCCTCCTGCAGCCTAACAACCATGCAGCGCACCGCTGGAAGAACATCTGCATGGCCTTGAGCTGGCACTAGAAATGAGGCCAGGTCCTCACAGGCCATGTTAACCATGGGGACGACCAGTGCGATGCTCGCCATATCAGCTGAGAGCATTTCTGTGTGGGTCTTGAAGGGCCCAAGAACCTCCACAGTCTAAGAAATGATCTCCCAATCCTCTTGGGTGAGACGGTTCTCATCCCGAAAGACCCTCATCTCAGAGACAAAGGCATCCAGGGCTGCTCTCTGCTCCACCATGCGCTCCAGCATGGCACAGGTGGAATTCCAGCGTGTGCTGACGTCACCGATCAGGCGTGCCAGGGTACTGCCTAATCGGTGACATCAGCACATGCTGGAACTCCAGCATGTCTGTTTCTCACGCAGCAGATATGAGTCTGTATTGCTGCGTGAGAAGTGACCCGTGATGTGCCAACACTTCTGGAGCAGAAGTCAGTACTCATGGGTCACGGCTATATACCAATGATCCTGGCTTTTCATCTGACCCAATGTGTCCTTAACGACGAGGTGGAGAAGGTGGGCCACCCAAGTAAGGCATTTTAGGCCCTGACGCTGGACAGCCCCCTCGAGGTTGGAGCCACCGTCAGTCACCACAAAGCCCGTGGCAACGTCCCTTCCTACCCAGCCTTGTAACTGCCATGAGAGGATGGCCCCGAGAGTGTCCGCCATGTGCGGCACGTTGACTGCTTCGGTGTGCAGCAAGGCCCAGCGATAACTGGCCTGGCGGCCCTGACCCTGCCTGCCGCTACTGCCACCCCCACCCCGCAGCTCACTGGGTTGCCACCAATGCACAGTCAGGGAGAGATACCCCTTGAACGCATGTTGGGAGCTTCAGATATCTGAGGTGAAATGAACAGTCCCCCCGGCAGCACGGGACAAATGCTCCTTCACCACAGATCTGGTCGCCCTTAAAACAGATGGCACAATGGTAATGCTAATGGTGGTTCTAGCAGGAACTTTGTACCAGGACACCAGGTACTCGAGCAACCCTAGTACCCCAGGATTCTCGTCCACTGGAAATGGAAGCCCATGGGCAACCAACCTGGCAAGGTTCCAGACAATCACCCTCCTGCCGTACCTGATTCCCTCTCTTGGCACACAGATGCCACACCCACCAAACATCTCAGGCCCCTGTGAGGGGCTCGGGGCAGACACATCATGTCTCGGGGTGGCAGGAGGGGCTGGCCGCCGAAGGGAAGTGGGTGGAGATGGAGGCACCTCATGTGTTTTCATTTCTTCCCCCTCCACCCCATGCAGCCTCCCCTCCTGGCCATCCTCTGAAGGACTGCTGGTACCCGAAGGAACCAAAGAAGGGAGCTGGTCCTCCTCAACCAGCTTCTCCTCCAGCTCCTGCACAACACTCTGCACCCTCCTTGTCCCCAAAGCTCATCTCCAAGGAGGGCTGCTCTTGCTGTCCCTCCTCCGGCTGCGGAGGCTGAGTGACATCAGCTGGAGGAGAGACTGCCTGAGCAGCAGACACCTGCTCAGTGCCAGCACCTAATGGCACCTCTGCTGGGGGCACCCCAGCAACAGCCTCAATGAAGGGCCCAA
Source organism: Heteronotia binoei (assembly GCF_032191835.1). NCBI lineage: Eukaryota > Metazoa > Chordata > Lepidosauria > Squamata > Gekkonidae > Heteronotia > Heteronotia binoei. The sequence goes on along the minus strand of NC_083223.1, from coordinate 165,356,002 downwards.
AGTGGGCATTCTTCATCACACTCCGGCCAGAGGTCGGAGTGTTGGAAGGCGGCTGTGGAGTGGACCTATGTACAGGTGTGTGTGTGTGGGGGGGTGGACCTATGCACAGGTGTGGCGGCAAACTGGGTCCTCCCCCTCCCCTCCACCCCTCTAGTCTTCCCCTTGGCCTTGCCCCCAGGGCCTCTCTTTTGCTGCCTGTCACTCATGTTACCCTTGGCCAGTCTCACACAACCTGAACTGAGAGTGGGTTTTTTTATAAACTTAACTCACTACACTGTACCCTGAACCAACAGGTGCCCTGACTTCTTTTTTAAAACCCTCCCACCAAAACTTGTTTGTTTGTTTTTTTGGTCCCTAACCTGTCCTTCTTTGGGTTGGGGTAGTAGCCTGGTAAAGTTTAGGAGACTAGGTGATCCTGCCTCTACCTGACTACAGTTTTTAAAAGGCTACCTTGAGATGAAGGCAATCCTTTTTATATCCTCCTAGTTAAACTTCTCCTAACTAGATCCTGGGACAAACCTGATTTCTTGCAAACTAGAAATCAGGTGTCCCCTATAACTAGAGAGGAGTTGTGGTTTATGGAAATCTAAGGATGCACCGGCTTTCAGTGGCTGAAAGCAAGGTGCACTGCAACCCTAGTCTCTTTAAAAGGGAGCCTGATGTTGCCTAGTAGTCATGCTGCCTTTTATAAGAAACCTAAAATCTTTTAAAATTGCCCGAATCTGGCCTAGTTGAATTTTGAAAGAAGATAAAGCCCTAAACTGGATTATTATTTTTAAAAAATTCAAAAAATACAATCCCTAAAAACACCCTTAAGAACATAAGAGAACATAAGAGAAGCCATGTTGGATCAGGCCAATGGCCCATCAAGTCCAACACTCTGTGTCACACAGTGGCAAAAAATTTTATATACACACATACACTGTGGCTAATAGCCACTGATGGACCTGTGTTCCATATTTTTATCTAAACCCCTCTTGAAGGTGGCTATACTTGTGGCCGCCACCACCTCCTGTGGCAGTGAATTCCACATGTTAATCACCCTTTGGGTGAAGAAGTACTTCCTTTTATCCGTTTTAACCTTTCTGCTCAGCAATTTCATCGAATGCCCACGAGTTCTTGTATTGTGAGAAAGGGAGAAAAGTACTTCTTTCTCTACTTTCTCCATCCCATGCATTATCTTGTAAACCTCTATCATGTCACCCCTCAGTCGACGTTTCTCCAAGCTAAAGAGTCCCAAGCGTTTCAATCTTTCTTCATAGGGAAAGTGCTCCAGCCCTTTAATCATTCTAGTTGCCCTTCTCTGGACTTTCTCCAATGCTATAATATCCTTTTTGAGGTGCGGCGACCAGAACTGCACACAGTACTCCAAATGAGACCGCACCATCGATTTATACAGGGGCATTATGATACTGGCTGATTTGTTTTCAGTCCCCTTCCTAATAATTCCCAGCATGGCGTTGGCCTTTTTTATTGCAGATGCACACTGTCTTGACATTTTCAGTGAGTTATCTACCACGACCCCAAGATCTCTCTCTTGGTCAGTCTCTGCCAGTTCACACCCCATCAACTTGTATTTGTAGCTGGGATTCTTGGCCCCAATGTGCATTACTTTGCACTTGGCCACATTGAACCGCATCTGCCACGTTGACGCCCACTCACCCAGCCTCAACAGATCCCTTTGGAGTTCCTCACAATCCTCTCTGGTTCTCACCACCCTGAACAATTTAGTGTCATCCGCAAACTTGGCCACTTCACTGCTCACTCCCAACTCTAAATCATTTATGAACAAGTTAAAGAGCATGGGACCCAGTACCGAGCCCTGCGGCACCCCACTGCTTACCGTCCTCCACTGCGAAGACTGCCCATTTATACTGACTCTCTGCTTCCTATTACTAAGCCAGTTTTTGATCCACAAGAGGACCTGTCCTTTTACTCCATGACTCTCAAGTTTTCTAAGGAGCCTTTGATGAGGAACTTTATCAAAAGCTTTCTGGAAGTCAAGGTAAACAACATCTATCGGGTCTCCTTTGTCCACATGTTTGTTCACCCCCTCAAAGAAATGTAACAGGTTAGTGAGGCAAGATCTTCCCTTGCAGAACCCATGCTGAGTCTTCCTCAATAACCCGTGTTCATCAATGTGCCTACTCATTCTGTCCTTGATAATGGTTTCTACCAACTTTCCCGGTATTGAAGTCAGACTGACTGGCCTGTAATTTCCCGGATCTCCTCTGGAACCTTTTTTAAAGATGGGGGTGACATTTGCTACCTTCCAGTCCTCAGGAACGGAGGCAGATTTCAATGAAAGATTACAGATTTTTGTTAGAAGATCCACAAGTTCAACTTTGAGTTCTTTCAGAACTCTCGGATGTATGCCATCCGGACCCGGTGACTTATTAGTTTTTAATTTGTCTATCAGTTGTAGGACCTCCTCTTTTGTCACCTCAATCTGACTCAGGTCTTTCAACACCCCTTCCAAAATTAGTGGTTCTGGGGCGGGCTAAAAGTTCTCGTCTTCCACAGTGAAGACGGAGGCAAAAAATTCATTTAGCTTCTCAGCCATTTCCCTATCCTCCTTATTAGTGGGGCAGCCTATTTAGTGGCCCTAGCCAAACTGAAAGCATCCTCAGGCTCCAAAAACAGCTCTATAAAAGCATGAAAGTGACCCAGCCCACACAGCCCGCACACCAACCAGAGATAATTAAAAAACCCAAAATGTGACAGAAAGAAACTTAACTTTTAAACCCTCCCCCCAAAAAACCAGAACCAGGAAAAAGGACAACAGGATAGAATGCAAAACCAACAGCAACAGATCCAAACAAGTCCAACTGAGAAAGGCCAACAAACTCAACTGTTAAAAAATGGTCCTTTTTAACAATAAGAATTAGGCCAAACAGCACCCCTCTGAAGAACCAGAACCAGAATAGAAAAGAAACAACAGCAGCACAACACAGCAGCAACAAAGCAAACACAGAATCCTTTTAAAACAGTAAAAACATTGACTTTTAACAATACAGGAATTTTACCAACCCCTCCCCCCCAAAAAATCTTCACCCTAACCCCAAGAAATCCAAGCCACCCAAATAAGGAAAAGTAGAAGGACACTGCACTTTTAAAAGTCTTCTCACTAAAGTAAGATATAGGCAAATTGGCAACCCCCCACCCCAGTCCCCCACCCCCAGCAGAACCCCCTAACCCCAAATAAGCTACCCATCCACCCAAATCTGGCTAATTAAAGGGACTCTGAGTCTTAAAAAGTCCTTTTACTTTTATCCTAACTAAAATAAAAACAAGAACCCCAAGACTGTCTTACCTTAGATGTCTTCTCTTCTCCAGGCAGGTCAGGCAAAGCTGAGAGAGAGCAGCAGCAACTGAGGCCAAGGGCCAGTGCAACACAATCTCTTTTACACACCAACACAGCAGCAATGGAATGGAGTCTAGCCAGGCAGACTCCTTAAAAAGGTTCTCTGGCCCTACACAGAGCAGTTTAAAAAAATACCACTGCTCTGTGATTGGCCAGAGAATAGTGTTTACTTGGATACTCAAGTAAACAAAAGAACAACAATGTTGCTGATGGTTGGGGGATTAGTCCAGCCATCAGCTACACAACAGCCCTGCAAAGTATGCATTTGCAATGAATTTTGCAAATGCATGCTTTGGATTGGCTGCTGGGGCTCCTCTCCCCCTCCCCCTCCCAGGGAGGCTATGGGAGAGGCGGGAAAAGGCTTCCAAAGGCGGGAAAGGAGGCATGCAGTTTTCCTGAGGCCACAGAAACTCCTTTCCCACCTTTTACATTGAGTTCCGTATACTTCCAAATATGTATTTATATTGATTTGGAAGTATACAGGAGCCGTATACGGCTCCCGTATAATGCCTGCAAATTGAATTTGGAAGTATATGACGCCGTATACTTCCGAATCAGGGGGTATTCAGTGGTCTATTCAGTTCAGCCGAACCGAATGCACACCCCTAGTACTCACCCGGGACCTCTGAGGACTCGGAACAGCCAGATGAAGCCCCAATATTGCCAGATCCTCTGCTAGCCACACCAGAAGTGACTGCCCCTCCATCCATTCCCATGCTCAGGTGGTCGATGTGAGAGCACCGCAAGCTTGCATATCTATAGGACTATGTCTGTGGGCTTGCGAACTAAGCGGGGAGGGATGTTATGTATGTGGACTCAACTGAAGACTAATGGGTGTTCCTGCCTTGCTCATTGGAGTCATATGGACTGAACCTGGGGACTTGGGAACAATGGACAACAGGATCCAAATCTCTGCTGCTCTACACCAATCACAAGCCCCACCAGTTTGAATGATCCAATAATGTGCTTGTGCGGGAATTGTGTTGTATATAAGTTTGGCCCCATTGGCCCAGTTCTGCATCTTTACTGTGCAGCCACCTACAATGCTGTACTCAATAAAGAGCTCTACCACCTTGCCTCATCAATGCCTAAGAACCCACTGTATTATAGTAATTACATTATTCCTGTATTTCATGACCATTTGACCCTGCTGTTTTTTCCAAAACTGCTATAGAAATTGAGTGCAAAGTACAAATTTCATATCATCTGAAGTAATGGGCTGTAATTCATGACAATCAATGTTGGAATAAACTTTAAAACATAATATTGGGGGGGGGGGGTGGCAGGCCTTTGAAAAATTATGAGATTAAACAGTCTTTTCACTTTGCATGTTTTCACAGTACTCTCCCCCTACTTTGAAAATATATATATATATTTTGTAGGAGGCAAGATTGCAATCCTACAAACAGTCATGTTTACCTAACTGTTAGATCAGGTGTGAATGAAGTGACAGGTAGTAGACTGAGGTGGAGGATGAACTATGTTTTAATGGTGAGATCTGTGGCAAACAGAACAGGAATCATCCAATCAAAGCTAAGCACTTTTAAATCCCATTAATCACAATGGGGAGAGAAGCACGGTTTCAATGTCTCTATTATAATAATTCATTTGCTGCTGCTGCTATGTTAAGCAAACTTCTGATCTGGAGACTCTTTCTGGATTTCTCCTTCAATATGCTGTCCTCACAATCACTCTAAAAAGGTAAAGGTAGTCCCCTGTGCAAGCACCAGTCGTTTCTGACTCTGGGGTGACATCGCATCACGTTTTCATGGCAGACTTTTTACGGGGTGGTTTGCCATTGCCTTCCCCAGTCAACTACACTTTCCCCCCAGCAAGCTGGGTACTCATTTTACCGACCTCGGAAGGATGGAAGGCTGAGTCAACCTTGAGCCAGCTACCTGAACCCAGCTCCCACTGGGATTGAACTCAGGTCGTGAGCAGAAAGCTTCATCTGCAGTACGGCAGCTTTACCACTCTGTGCCACGGGGCTCTTTACAATCACTCTAGGGAGCCTTTAAACATTCACAAGTAAATCTGACCTCCCTGGATTTTACTTCACAGCCTAATTCAAGCAGATGCTACCACTCCACCTCTTTTTTATGCAGATGCATAAGAGATCTCCTTAATACACAAATGGGTAGGAATTTAGTTGATTTTATTGAAGTAGCTTTCCAACTGATTGCTTATATCTCTTTGGCCCTGCATCACATCTAATGATTTGATTAAATCATTGTGCCTGGCAAGAGCTTTCAAAATTTAGGGGAAACAACAAAAACTAAAACATCCATGAAAACGTAATGGTAATTTAATCTTATAAAAAGGAGAAATGTGAAATAGATTCTAACAGTGAAATAGCATAAATATTAAATACAGGGGTTTTTTGGTAGAAAAAGCCCAGCAGGAACTGGGCTTATTGCATATTAGGCCACACCCCATGATGTCACCATTGTTTCCGGTAGGGCTATTTTTGTAGAAAAGGCCCAGCAGGAATTAATTTGCATATTAGGCCATACCCCCTGATGCCAAGCCAGCCAGAACTGCGTTCCTGTGCATTCCTGCTAAAAAAAAACCTGATTAAATACCATTGATGATTTACTTAGAATCATAATGGATTTATAAACCGGGCAAAAACTGTTTGGAGGAGGCTACCTATTAGGATGGTTAGTCAGTTAAGAAAAAGGGGAATGGGGAAAAGAACACTTTTGAAAACTGCATGAAGTTTCAGTGTAACAATTAACTCATTCATAGTTTTCTGTTACCCAGAGGGAACCAATAATAGGAAGGCAATGTAGCCACAGATATTGACTCAAATGTGTAATTTACAGCAATAATTTGACTGATTTTAAAGGAAATGCAGAGAATATGTGAAATAAATGGCATTAGTATAAAGTTGGGTCTATATGACATAAACGTTTGGCATAAGTAAGTTTTGCATTCAAGTTGAAAACAGAATTAGAATGTTGTAGGCAAAACATGATTCTACAGCTTGGATCAAGAGAACTATGAACAGAGTTGTGCTCACACAACACGGCCTTTCCCTTCTTACTGCAGCCCATTCTGTCCCCTGAGAATAAATGGAACTCTCCAGAATGTCATGTTATTTTGGGGCTGAAGTGGAAAGATGGAGACAACACAAATTGCCCCTTTAGTGGGATTCCTGGATGCAAGCCTCCCATTTAGAATGCAAGAGGTACTTAATACAACAAACAACATATACTCCATGAAATCACACTGGTTAGCCCTTTTTCTCCTTCAGTCCACCAGAGATATTTGGATAAAATGTTCAGAGAGTTTTCTAGCTTACCTGGTCTTCTTGTGTACATATTTCTGTTATCTTAGAAGAAAAAACAAATTGTATTACAACACAGTAATAATGCTAAGAAGCTGTAACTTGTAAGATTATTTTAGCTCCCTCCATTTCCCCTGAAAACGTTTACAGTGAATTCCTTTTAGTTACCTTATAACATGAAAATCAAGGCTACTGATTTCTTAAGGCAGGGATTTGGCTGGGCACATTGGCAGAGAACAGGCAAGATTAATATCAGTTTCCGCATTGACATTCCAGCCCCCTGCTAACTAAATAATATTTCAGAGAAATATTCCTGAAACATCATGATCTATTATGTTGCAGTGATGAGGCTGGTTGTTATGTCTTTAGCAGTGATTTATCATCCTCTGCAATGACACAAATCAGGGATAGCTCATGACATTCCAGAATGTATAGTCTTTTTGGTGAGGCAGAGATGAATTTTATGCTTAGATCATAACATTTTGGGATGTTTAGCTGATGTTTTGTTTCCATCAACTTTTAACATTTGGCTATCCTTACATAAAACTTACACAGCCTTACACTGTTACCACCACTTTGTTAACAATGCCTGTACACCCTTTGTTCATTGGGCTAGCTCTAATATTTCTGCAAATGTAGTGAGTTTGCAAAGCGATTTTCTCCAGCTTCCCAGTTGTAGCCCTCTATACCCACTGAAAAGCTGCTCCTGAGGACTGGGGCAACCCAGAATTAGTGGAAAATACCTTCCATCTTTTGCATGTTCAGTTTGTAGAAGAGGGGGAGCCAAACATTTCAAATGACTTCTGGTCTTCTATAGCACAGCATGCCACCTTCCATACTTCGTCTGAGGTCCCTTTCCCCTGTATCTCAGGAGTGGCTCTTTATGGGCTGATGGGGAGAACGAAGCACTCCTTTTGAAGAAGTATGGGATTCAATCCATTACTCATAGCAGTCTGAAACAGTTTCTAGTTTGAGTTAGGAATGTTTCTGAGCTTCATGGACATAATTGTTGCAAACTGAAAATCCCAGTTTTGACATGGGTTCTTCACAAGGTGGGAAAAACGACAGTCATCTTTCTCTTGATCATATTAATGGAATTTGATGGAATAATTCCAGTTAAAATTCATATCTTTTTACAACTGTCATGTATCTATTACATATAAACGGTGCAAAAATGGCAAATAATGTATAACTGGGACATAAATGGTGAACAAATAGAAAATGTATAAAATAACATACCAATGAGGAAAGAGAAACAAACAAACAGGGTCACTCCAGCAATGAAAATGGGTGAAATGAAAAAGGGTCACAATAACAACATCCAAACCCAAAAAGAAATGGAAAAGGGCATCTTTGTAAATTCCTGTTATTAGCACAGGAGATGTGGAATGGTGTAGTGGTTAAGAGAAGCAGACTGCAATCTAGAGAACCAGGTTTGATTCCACATGAAGCCTGTTGGGTGACCTTGGGCCAGTCACAGTTCTCTCAGAACTCTCTCTGCCTCACCTACCTCACAAGGAGACTGTTGTAGGAAGAGAATGTGATCATAAACATCTTTGAGACTCCTTAAGGTAAAAAAAAACAGAGTATAAAAAAACTATTATTCTTTTAACTCTTGTAGTCTCATCAGATCTGTGAAGCAATGCACCAAGGAAGATTTTGCAGAGGATGGCAATGGCAAACCACCTCTGCTTAATCACTTGCCTTGAAACCTCTATGAGGTTGCAATAGTTCCACTGTAATGATGGCATGTAAAACATTCACACACACACGTGTACACACACTTGGAAACACTGAACATGAAGCTGTGATTTATTCATTTCCATCCATCTTGCATAGCATATCATTTACTCCCTATGGTTTTACATTACCGTCAAAATAACTATAATCAAAGAACTTTGGATTTTGAAATTGTATGGACAGATAGATAGAGTGGGTCAGATGGCAATTAGTTTGAAAGTCATGTCAGAATTCCTGCAGAAAATAACTCTGCCTTCAGAGGGTCAGTCTTATCAGCTCCTATCAACACCCCCTCCATCCTTTACTACCTCCGCCCCCTCTGGATTCACAAACCTACTGAACACTTCTATTACCCTCTCCCTATGTTTCCCATTGCTTCCTAATTCCTATAACCAATTTAGTATCTGCCTGAAAGATGCAACTTCAGTAATGATATGGAATACAGCTTCTTCAGCTGGAATTCTTCATTTGGGCACTATATTCTGGTTTGAGAGTCTAGTTTTTCTGTGCATTGGATCTGCATTACATAAGTGCAAATAGTGAAGTTCAGGACTGCTGAAATGGTGAGCCACTGCCTACAATGTGCTCTCCTTACCCCGTATTCTGATCCTGAGGATACATTGTGGAGTTCTGTTGCATGAGTAATGAGTATAAAATGTTCTGCTAAACACTGGAGTACTCTCATCTGTTTGGGTTCACTAGACCTGTTCCGACACAACAAGCCCACGTTCAAGCTGTGAACAAACAGAAGAGTAAGCTCTTTGGGTGGGAGCTGATCTAATCCAATGAGCTGCTGCTCCATCAGCACTGCTCTGGTGAAGTGGGGGCTCAGATATTTACCTAGTTTCATGTTCAAAAAATTACTCCTGTTTTATTTGGTATAACAACACATAATAAGGAGAGACTTCGGTGCAAGATCATCTATTGATATTTTTATGTGGCCTTTATAATCATATGTAACTTAGCAATAGATAAATTAATAAAAGAGCAAACACTTTTTGAATGCAAGAATATATTGGCAATCAGTTTATTGAAAAGCAAAAGATGCTTCTTCAAATTTGTGTTCTTAATTAACAATTAAAAGAGTTGAACTAAGGACAAATGCCATCCATTTTATCTGTATATAAGCTCAGGTTATCTAACTCCTACTGCGATAAATCCTAAAGCCTTATTAACCCTTTACTCAGACAAAACACCTACTGATGTCAATGAGAACTGAAAGCACTTTAGCCCTCCCACTGATCTATCAGCTGTGGCGTGGCCAGAAAGCCATTTTACAAGGAGACAGCAGGCCATTGTGCTGTAATGACAGCCTGATTTGGTAACTTTTGCTCATACTCTACAGTGGTGTACATAACTGTGAAAAAAAGAAATAGCTCATGTGCAATCTTTGGCTGCAGATGGTCGATTTCTGTTAGGGCCACTCTGTTTTTTGCTAACATCTGCTAGGCTTAAAAGTACTTTCCTCCAACATCTTGATAGGTTGTCTGATTTACTTCTCAAATTGCATTTCTTGGGCCAGATTTTCAACAGGAAAACAAGCAAGCATATCTTGCATAAATTGAAACGACCTTAACATATATTTGGACCAGCATAAATAGTGCTGCATCCATTTTCTTTGGTTTAAACTGTGCCATTCCTCTAACAGGTTGTTTAGCATACTGCACAAGCTATTCTCCTCTCAGTTGCCTGGATGCAAATTGTATTGATCTCCTAATAATAATATGCTACTTGTTCCTAAAATCACACTCACTGGCAGAGAACTGCAAGTGTAACACCAATTTTTAAAAAGAGATTAATGGTGGGGGGAATTCTAGGAAATTAGAGGCTTCTTTGATTAGTGTCTGTGCTGGGTAAATTGATAGGGTTGCCAGGTCCAACTCAGGCAATATCTGGGGACTTTGGGGGTGGGGCCAGGAGACATTAAGGGTGGAGCCAGGAGCAAGGTTGTGACAAGCACGACTGAACTCTGGTTATCATATTTAAAGAAACCATGTTCCTTTTAAATTTCTTCCTTCCACTGGAAATCATAGAGAATAGGGGCACCTTCTTTTGGGGTTGATAGAATTGGACCCCTAGTTCAATCTTTTTGAAACTTGCTGAAAATGTGGTGCCTCTACCTCAAAAACAGCCCCCCCCCGAGTCCCAAACACCCATGGATTGATTCTCCATTATTCCATTTAATAATAGAGTCCCCAGCAGACATTTTCCCCTCCCCCACTTTCTGATAACTGAAGAAGGGGGAGGGCCTCCAAACTGGGGGATTCCCTGACCCCAGCTGGGGTTTGGGAACCCTATAAACTGATGGAAATTTATATCTTTAGATACTTAGATCCAGTGACTGGAGCTGTGAATGGGCAAGAGAGTTCTTTCTACAAATCTGAAAAGGGTCCCAGATTTTCAATAAAATGTGAAATCTAAAAAAAAAAAAATCTCCAGGCAGTTTTAAAAATACAATAATAATAATAATTTTTAATTTATATCCCACCCTCCCCGCTGAAGCAGGCTCAGGGCGGCTTACATGGCATAAAATGCAGACATTACAATAATAAAATACACTAATTACATAACAATTATATTTCTCAATTAAAATATACTATTACATTAAAACCATCAATTAAAACTATCAACTTTAAAACCAACAATTAATTCGGTGCTAATAAAAGGAACAACTGTAGCTTTAAGCAACGGTTTACCTCAGTGGCTGTTGATAGGCAACCACAGTATTCTGGGCTTCAGTTTCTGTCAGTAAAGAGGCAGGGGGAGGGGACAAGCCTGGCTAAGGTTGCCAGCTCCAGGTAGGAAAATTCCTGGAAATTTTGGAATAGAATCTGAGGAGGACAGGGCTTGGGGAGGGGACTTAGCTAAATATAATGCCACAGAGTCCACCCTCCAAAGCAGTTATTTTCTCCAGGGGGGCAGATCTCTGTTGTCTGGAGCTCAGTTGAAATTGTGGGAGATCTTCAGGTCCCACTTGGAGGTTAGCAACCCTAGACCTGACCGCAACCTCTAGATCAGTGGTCCCCAACCTTTTTGGCCCCAGGAACCGGCTCTAGGGCCACCCAGCCGACTGTGGCCCAGAGCAGGCAGGGTGAGAGGACCCAATTCGGCCTCCCCCCGCAGTGCCTCCTCCCTCCTGTTTTCCTCCCCCATTTTCATCCTCCCTCCCTACCCCTCCGCGCAGCCTCACCACTTCCTCCTCTCCCCATTTTTCTCTTCTCTCCTTCCCCCCCGTGCAACCTTGCCACCTCTTAAAGATGCAACTTGACTCCTACTTTGTTCTACTGCTTCAGACCAACATGGCTGCCCACCTGGATCTATCCTCCCCCCCCATTTTCTTCCCTCCCCCCCGGTGGTGCTCACCCCCTCCTTCCCTTCCCTTTCTGTCCCATTCCGTTGCCTTCCCCTCCCCCCAGCAATCACAGTGCACCACCACCGCCAGGGCGGAGGGGAGGCAACGGGACAGGAAGAAAAGGGAAGGAGGGGCTGAGTGGCGATGGGAGGCTCGAAGGAGGAAGCAGACACACCATGGCCGGCAGGGCTGGTGGGGGGAGGCAACAGGAAGGGAAGCACACCACGGCTGCAGAGCCCAGGCGCAGGGCGGCGGGAGGCAAAGGGACGGGAAGGGAAAGGAAGGGCGGCTGGCAGCCGGCAGTAGCAGCGCTGCCCTTGCCTCCTTCCCACTTGAGGAGGAGGCAAGGGCAGCGTCGCTCAAAGCTGCTGCAGTGGCTTTCCTGGTCGATCAGCTGGTTGGTGGGAGGGGGAGGAGGTGGGGAGGCTGTGGGGGGGTGAAGGAAATGGGGGGGCACCACGGGGGGGCGAGGCTGCATGGCTCATGGAAAACAGGCCACGGCCCACTACCAGTCCCCGGCTCGGGGGTTGGGGACACCTGCTCTAGATGACTTGATACTACTGGACTTTCATGAATGAACTAGACCTGTCTGCTTGCTACTATTCAACAACAACCAACCTATGAAAACCAGTGTGGTTTAGTGGCTATAGATTCATAGAAGGGGCTGGTTCAAATCCCCATCTTATTGTGGAAGCTCACTGGGTGATTTTGTTGTGCAGATAAAAAGGAGAACAGAATAATGCAAGCTGCTTCGGTCTCCACTGTGGAGGAAGGTGGGGTTTAAATCTTGTAAAAATCTCAGAGTGAAATTTTAAGACTTGTAGAAACACTTTTTCATCCATTTTTCTGGGGAAACAAAATGATTTTTTAAAGCCAGAAGGCAAACCTTAATCACGTTTTTGTTCATTCTGTTTGCAAAGTGGTGAGAATTCTCCTACCTCAGCCAGGAAACTTTGTAGCCCCCAGATAAGTTTGTCTCTACCTTTCTAGCCCATTTATTTTGAATTACATTTATAGTACTATAATATAGTGGGTTTAACGCATGGAGAAGAGACAAGGCAGCAGTGATCAAAGCATAGCTCTTTTATTAAGAACAGCATGGCAAAAGCTGACTCAAGACTGAGGAACTGGGTCAACGGGGTTGACTATATACACATCCAGGTTCCTGCTTGGATCATTCAAACCAGCAGGGGGCCCATGATTGGAGCACTGCAGAAGGGATTTGGATCCTATTGCCCATGGTTCCTGAGTCCCCAAGCTTAATCCTACAGGCTCCAATGAGCCAGACAGGAACCCTCTTAATACATTTATTTGGTCAGCATACACAACAAATACAATAAACTTTAGCTTTCCCATTTTTCACTTCTCAAGTAAGTTGTTTCCTTCTCCTTCTTGTCTCCACCACCCCCTTGAGCTTCCTGAATAATTGGCTCTGTTTTTAAGTGTATGACTTTGTAAAGCAACTATTCAGAGGCACAATAGTTACAATACATGAAACCACAAGCTGGTATAATTTCTCCTGCCTGGTTACTCCACCCCCACTTCTTACCCCATTTCCAATGCTCTTTCCAGTCAGATCAACCCTGCACCCCCCTCCCTATGCAGCTTTGGTTCTAGGGGTGCAGAAAGCCAGACTAGAGCTCCAATCATTTTCACTCCAGACAAAAGGGAAGGAATGATCACACTGGCCAGTCATGCCCAAACAAAAGGGAAATCTTTTGCGAGCCCTGTGCTGCCTGTATGCCATTTGCTCAGCACAAAGCACAAAGCTGCCCTTGGCAAAACTTAGGAGCTAATGCTTCATGGGCACCGCAAGGCTTATTCACAAGCAGATGTACCAAAAATCATGCCACAAGTTCTCATTCTCTCCCCCTTCTTTTTCTGCTCCCCACCCCAGAAGTCCATGTGGGCTCAACCTCTCCACACAAAGAGAGAGAGAGGGTGGTCACACTGCCTTAATTTCTCCTCCCCATGTCTGCAGTATATTTTCCAGGGAAACCAGGCACTGATGCCTCCCACCCCACCCAGTCAGACTCCCAAAAGGATGCAAACTGGAACACGCCACCATGTCACTTTCCTCTGCCTTTGTCACTGAAGGAGAGAGGAAAGAGAGAAGGAAGCACTATCCAGGGGTGGCCAGTGGTAGCTCTTCAGATGTTTTTTGCCTACAGCTCTCATCAGCCTCAGCCTCAGCCTCAGCCAGCATGGCCAATGCCTGGGGCTGATGGGAGTTGTAGGCAAAAAACATCTGGAGAGCTACCGTTGGTCACCCCTTAGGCAGTCAAGGGAAACATGGCTGGCCATTGGCTACAAGAGCTTGAAGTGGCTGGTAGGGGTGTGCATTCGGTTCGGCCGAACCGAATCAACCGCCGAATCACCCCTGATTCGGCTGTATACGGAATCGCATACAGCCGAATCCAATTGGGGCCCATTATACGGGAGCCGAGTATGGCTCCCCATATAATTCCGTATAGATATTCGGAAGTATACGGAATTCAATGCAAAAGGCGGGAAAGGAGCTTCTGCAGTCCCAGGGGAGCTGCTTGCCTCCTTTCCCGCCTTTGGTAGCCTTTTCCCGCCTCTCCCATAGCCTCCCTGGGATTGGGGGGGGAGCGGGAAGAGGAGCCCCAGCAGCCAATCCAAAGCATGCATTTGCAAAATGCATTGTAAATGCATGCTTTGCAGGGCTGTTGTGTAGCTGATCACCCAGCCATCAGCAACATTGTTGTTCTTTTGATCTTACCCAAGTAAGCACTATTGTCTGGCCAATTACAGAGCAGTGCTATTTTTTGAAACTGCTCTCTGTAGGGCCAGAGAACCTTTTTAAGGAGTCTGCCTGGCTGGACTCCTCCATTGCTGCTGTGTTGGTGTGTGTTGGTGTGTGAGAGAAAGAGTGTGCTGTGCTGGCCCTTGGCCTCAGCTGCTGCTGCTCTCTCTCAGCCTTACCAGGCTTGCCTGGAGTAGAGAAGATGTCTAAGGTAAGACAGCCTTGGGGTTCTTGTTTTTATTTTAGTTGGTAAAAGGACTTTTTAGGACTCAGAGTCCCTTTACTTATCCAGATTTGGGTGGTGGGTAGCTTATTTGGGGTTAGGGTTAGGGGGTTCTGCTGGGGGAGGGGGCCTGGGGTGGGGGGGTTGCCAATTTGCCCATATCTTACTTTAGTGAGACGACTTTTAAAAGTGCAGTGTCCTTTTACTTTTCCTGATTTGGATGGCTTGGATTTCTTGGGGTTAGGGTGAAGGGTTTTTTTTTGGGGGGGGGGAAGGGGTTGGTTCCTGTATGGTTAAAAGTAAAGTTTTTTACTGTTTTAAAAGGATTCTGTGTTTGCTTTGTTGCTGCTGTGTTGTGCTGCTGTTGTTCCCTTTCTCTTCTGGTTCTTTGGGCGGGGGGTGCTATTTGGCCAAATTTTCATTGTTTAAAAGGCCACTTTTTAACAGTTGAGTTTGTGTTGGCCTTCTGTTCGGATCTATTCTCTATTGCTGCAGGTTTTGCATCCTCCTGTCCTGTTGTCCCCCTTTTTCTAGTTCTAGTTTTTTTTTTGGGGGGGGAGGGTTGTTGACTGATTTGGCCTAAGGTTTCTTATTGGTGAAAAGGCCACTTTTTAACAGTTGAGTTTCTTGGCCTTCTCCTGTTGTCCCTTTTCCTGGTTCTGGTTTTGGGCGGGGGGGGGGGGTGTTGTTGACTAATTTGGCCTGAGGTTTCTTATTGGTGAAAAGGCCACTTTTTTAACAGTTGAGTTGCTTGGCCTTTTCTGATTGTGCTGGGTTTTTTGGGGGGGAGGGGTTAAAAGTTAAGTTTCTTTCTGTCACGTTTTGTTTTTTTTAAATTACCTCTGGTTGGTGTGGGGGTTGGTGAGGGTGTCTGTGGGCTGTGTGGGCTGGGTCACTTTCATGTTTTTATAGAGCAATTTTTGGAGTCTGAGTGTGCTTTTGGTTTGGCTAGGGCCAATAAATAGGCTGCCCCACTAATAAGGGTGTTTTTAGGGATTGTGTTTTTTGAAATTTAAAAAAAAATTAATCCAGTTTAGGGCTTTATCTCCTTTCAAAATTCAAGTAGGCCAGATAGGGGTGATTTAAAAAGATTTTAGGTTTCTCATAAAAGGCAGCATGACTACTAGGCAACATCAGGCTCCCTTTTAAAGAGACTAGTGTTGCAGTGCATCTTGCTTTCAGCTACTAAAAGCTGGTGCATCCTTAGATTTCCATAGGGTATACCACAGTTTCTCTCATGTTATAGAGGACACCTGATTTCTAGTTTGCAAGGAAATCAGGTTTGTCCCAGGCTCTGGTTAGGAGAAGTTTAACTAGGAGGATATAACAAGGATTGCCTTCATCTCAAGGTAGCCTTTTAAAAACTAGCCAGGTAGAGGCAGGATCACCTTGTCTCCTAAACTTTACCAGACTACTACTACCCCAACCCAAAGAGGGACAGGTTAGGGACCAAAAAAACAAACAAACAAGTTTTGGTGGGATGGTTCTTAAAAAGAAGTCAGGGCACCTGTTGGTTCAGGGTACAGTGCAGTGAGTTAGGTTTGTAAGAAAATCCCACTCTCAGTTCAGGTTGTGTGAGACTGGCCAAGGGTGACATGAGTGACAGCAGCAGAAGAGGGGCCCTGAGGGCAAGGCCAAGGGGAAGACTAGAGGGGTGGAGGGGAGGGGGAGGACCCAGGTCTCCCCCCCACCTGTGCGTGGGGCCACTCCACTCCGCCTTCGGAGTGTGATGAAGAAGGCCCGCTTTGGGCCCTTCAACGAGGCTGCTGCTGGGGCGCCCTCAACAGAGGTGCCATTAGGTGCTGGCACTGAGCAGGGGTCTGCTGCTCGGGCCGTCTCTTCTCCTGCTGATGTCGCTCGGCCACATCAGCCGGAGGAGGGGCAGCAAGAGCAGCCTTCCTTGGAGATGAGCTTTGGGGATGGTTTTCTGTCCAAAACAATCACCCCAAGGAGGGTGCAGAGTGTCGTGCAGGAGCTGGAGGAGAAGCTGGTTGAGGAGGACCAGCCCCCTTCTTTGGTTTCTTCAGGCACCAGCAGTCCTTCAGGGAATGACCAGGAGTGGAGGCTGCATGGGGTGGAGGGGGAAGAAATGGAGACACATGAGGTGCCTCCATCTCTGCCCACTTCCCTCCAGTGGCCAGCCCCTCCTGCCACCCCGAGACACGATGTGTCTGCCCTGAGCACCTCAAAGGAGGTGGCTCCGGACACCCAAGCTGCCAGTCAGTTTGGCATCCGTTCACCTCCGAAGTCTGGAAGCATTTCCAACTTATGGAGGATCCACGCTATGCACAGTGCCAGCTGTGCAGGGCCAGGATCAGTCATGGGCGGGACCCTGCCCACCTGACTCCGGGGGGGATGCAGAATCACCTGCGGAAGCACCACCCGGGGGTGCTTCTTAAGGGGGAGAAGCAGGCTGGTGCTGTGGTGCCCAAGCGGCCAACACCACCCAGCCAGGAGGTCCGTCCCACTGCGACTACCTCCACTCTCCAGGAACATTCTGTGGGAGTACAGGGACACCAGGCATCTCTGCCTGAGATGTTTGGTGGGGAACGCACCTGTGTGCCAATTGGGGGAATCAGGTATGGCAGGAGGGTGATCACCTGGAACCTTGCCAGGTCGATCGCCCATGGGCTTCCATTTTCAGTGATCGAGAATCCTGTGGTGCTAGGGTTGCTCGAATACTTGGCGCCCTGGTACAAAGTTCCTGCGAGAACCACCATTAGCAGGACCATTGTGCCAGCTGTTTTCAGGGCGACCAGATCTGTGGTGAAGGAGCATTTGTCCCGTGCTGCCGGAGGGACTGTTCATTTCACCTCAGATATCTGGAGCTCCCAACATGCGTTCGAGGGGTATCTCCCTCTGACTGCACATTGGTGGCAACCCAGAGAGCTGGTGGCAGTGCAGTGTGGGGGTGGCAGCAGTAGCGGCAGGCAGGGTCAGGGCTGCCAGGCCGGCTATCGCTGGGCCTTACTGCACGCCAAAGCAGTCGACGTGCCGCACACGGCGGACACTCTCAGAGCCATCCTCTCACGGCAGTTAGAGGGCTGGATAGGCAGTGGGGACGTCGCCATGGGCTTCGTGGTGACTGATGGTGGCTCCAACATCAAGGCGGCTGTCCAGTGTCAGGGCCTACAACGCCTTCCTTGTGTGGCCCACCTTCTCCACCTCATGGTTAAGGACGCATTGGGCCAGACAAAAAGCCAGGATCGTCCATATCTAGCCGCGACCCATGAGTACCGACTTCTGTTCCAGAAGTGTCGGCACATCACAGGTCACTTCTCACGCAGCGATACGGACTTGTATCGGCTGCATGAGAAACAGACACTGACAGGCGTGCCAGGGCACCGCCTGATCAGTGACGTTAGCACACGCTGGAACTCCACCCGTGCCATGCTGGAGCGCATGGTGGAGCAGAGAGCAGCCCTGGATGCCTTTGTCTCTGAGATGAGGGTCTTTCGGGATGAGAACCTTCTCACCCAAGAGGATTGGGTGGTTATTTCTCAGACTGTGGAGGTTCTTGGGCCCTTCAAGACCCACACAGAAATGCTCTCGTCTGACATGGTGAGCATCACACTGGTCGTCCCCATGGTCCAGATGGCCCGTGAGGACCTGGCTTCATTTCTAGTGCCAGCTCAAGGCCATGCAGATGTTCTTCCAGCAGTGCGCGCCCTAGGTGTTAGGCTGCAGGAAGGGCTTGAGGCCCGCTTTCAGACTTTCACCCAGGATAAGGTCTACATGATGGCCACCATGTTAGACCCGCGCCTTAAGGGCACAGTTGCCGAGCTGGCCAACGAGCTCGATCGCTGGTCAGACGAGCTCTCCCAGAAGGTCGAGCGTTCCAGAGTCAGGGCATGCCCAGTGCCGGTAGTTGAGGAGAAGAGGGGTGGAAGCAGCTTATCTGCCACTTCTCCAGCTGTTGTTCATCCCCAACCTCCCCAGCTAGGCAGTATTTCCCACCAGACTCACGCCACAAAGAGTCCTGAGATGACACTCATCGGACGGGTCGTTGGCCCATCTAGGAGCGGTAGGGTACTGAGAGCGAAGACAGGTGCTGCGATGGTGAGGGACTATCTTTTGGAGCCCCTCGAGCCACAGGCCTACTGGGTCACGAAGGAGGAAATCTGGCCGGCCCTCTCCGCTGTTGCCAAGGCATTCCTCTCATGCCCACTGACGAGCGTGCAGAGCGAGCGCATCTTTTCGCATATGGGTGACATTGTCTGCCCACATCGCAATCGCCTGCAACCCTGGACAGTTGAGCCGTTGGTCTTCCTGAAGGTCAGCTTGCGTCTGTTCGGCTCCCCAAACGTAGACTTTGAGTGTGAATGAAGTGAGCACTTACTTGTGCCTGCATCCTCTCTTGGCCCCACTTGGAAGGTGGTTGTAAAACGCTCCTGCACTAAATATAGACTAGAGTCCAAAGACAGCCCAAAAACTCACTCACAAATTGATTGGCAGTGCACCCCCCCCCACCCCTCATCCCTCCCCAAACCAAAAGTGAATGCTGGTTTAAAATCTGCAAAGCAATCCAAATTTCCCCAGTCCCTCATCCACACATGCCTAATAATACTGAAAGGGCCATTGCAGCCCCCAACTGTAACCGACAGCACCCACAGGCCCAGCCAGGATAACCCAGGTTTTTTTTCAGGGGCAGGAGGAGGAAAGAGGGAGGTGCCAGTGATGATGACAGGCAGCCAGCAGCCATACCAATGCTGAGGTCCCTCTAATGGGACAGTGATAGCTGGTGTGCTGCTGCTGAGCTGAGAGAGAAGGAATGGTTGCTTTCCTCTCACACAATCTGAGGCCCTCCCAGTGATCTTCCTCATTTGGGGTGCAACTCTGGCTCGCCTCCTTGTGGTGCACCCTGGGTAACACAAAAGAGCCTAGACCAGCCAACCATCCATCACTCAAGGTAAGTCTAAATGCTTCTTGCTTTGTGTCAAATACAGAACGATGTGGAGCTAGATGCGGTCCACCGCTTCTCTTGTGTTGTTTGGGGCAGGACTGGAGAGCTGGCATCTGTAGATTGTGTGTTCTGTTGCAGGGAAGCTGGCACCTGAGTGAGAGACCCAGAGCCAGCCTGCTTGTTGTGCTTGGCCAGCTCTCCCACATTCTTTGGGGCAGGGCTGGAGAGCTGGCATCTGGGTTTGCTGCAGCAGATTGTGTTTTGTGTGGCAGGGTTCATATAGATGTATATAGTGCATTTGAGTCCTATAGAGATTCTCTGGTGTGAAGTTAGGTTTGGCTTTGGGTGCCCCAGGAATTGGACCCTATGGCCCAATCTTACTCAGTTCCGCAGGGCCTGTAAGACAGACCTCTTCCGGTTAGCCTACGCCTGACTGGATAAATGTAGCTTATTAGACTTCTGTGAATTATACTGTATAGTTTTAATGTTAAGATTTTAAGGTTTTTAGGTTTTTAAATGCTTCGACTTTTTAAATGTAATAACTCTGTACTTTGTTTTATTGTTTTATCGTTTGCTGTGAGCCGCCCTGAGCCATTTTATGGGAAGGGCGGGGTATAAGTTATAGAATAAATAAAAATAAATAAATAAATCTTTTTGGGACTTGGGGGCTTCTAGGGGAGAGTCCCCTGCAGGTCCCCTGAAAATTTGGGGGCTCTCCCTCAAATCCCCTCCTCTCCAGGTGGCTTCAAATATACTCTATTTGCCATTGATTTCAATGGCCCATAGGGTATAATGGGGCCGTATATTCGGAAATAGCCGCACATCTACCGTATATGTGGCTATTCCGACTATGGAATTCAGAAATATACGGGATTCCGTATTCCCCCCCCCCCATATATTTCCGAATCCGTATATTACCGAATTTTTTTTTTTTTTTGCACATCCCTAGTGGTTGGTGCTAAACTGCTGCCTCCTCTCCATTGTGCTGGTGAAGAAAGGAAGGAAGGGGCTTTGGAACACATGCAGATGTGCCATCCAGAAGGGCAGTGGTGTGCTCCAAATGATAGCTTTGGCTTCTTTCAGGAATTTCATTGCCATGGGCTGAGTCAAAAATCCATGTGATTAGGTCTAAAAATTTGTACACCAGCACAGTTTAGCAGGAATGCTGCTTGTGCTCCTTCAGGAACATCTGGTTTACCATTGAAAGCAACAGCATGCTGGACTATATGGATAGCAGGGCTCTTCTAATATAGTCATTTATTGTATGCTAACAATAATTTACATGGTTTTTAACCAGCCCAGTGGGGTACATGCAAAGGATGTGCCTCAAAAGCCTTTTAATGCCTTAGACACACTCTCAGTTTTCCTGGACAGCAGCTTATGTCAAAACCAACTCCAGAACTTGGACTCACAAACTAGAAAGTGGGATCCTTTGTTCTGCTCCAGGAGGTTGTCTAGTTTGCCTGTGTGGCTGTGCTGATACAATGAGCAATATTTAAACCTGGTTCACCTTATCCTGTAGAAATACTCTCAGGTTATATGAACATCAAAGGAACTACTAATGTGTGGAAAATTAGTTGCTCTTATTCATTATTGAACCAAAAGGCATGATTATTGAACCAAAATATATAATACAGCTGTCTTTACATTGAACACTGAAAAACTGATTTACATCTACATTCTCAAAAGCATCGCAATAATACTACATAATTCTTGCCACACTTACCTCTTGCAATCAATTGTCTTCTTATAAGACATTTTAAAAATACCTAGCTTATGTATGTTCCATAGCCATTGTTATGGTATACTGGATAAGGACAGATGTAGAGAATTTTTAAATGTTATTATTAGAAATAACAATCTTTTTATTTTTGTATTTACATTTTGACAGCAACTATTCTGACAATTAGGTCAACTTGATTAGACAAAAGATTAGATAGATTTTCAAAAATAACATAGACATAATTCTTTCAAAAACTGCACACATTTAAACAAGTGTCTACTTCCCAATTGGCATGTGTTCTGTTGTGGCTAATGTATGTATTTCCAAAAACAATGCTATGTTTCCAATACCATCTTCCACATCTTTTTTGATGAGCAATAAAATAGGTTGAGGTGGGATGTGTCGTATCCCACCACATTATATCATTCCTCTTTTTCCTTCTCTGTTGGATGGCAATTGGGGACCCTCATGCCAAGCTTTGGAAGCAACAGCATCTGGCTCCTTGGCAGATTTTGCAGGTACTCATGTTGCCAGCCTTTAAGCTGTGTCTGGGTCTGCTGCATGGTTTGGCTGCAGATGGGCTCTCTGGGTTGCCTTGTGCTTCTGGGTTCCAGTTTTGGCTTTCCTTTTATTCAGAAGACTTTACTCATTTTTATTCATTTGTGAATATGGGCCCATCCAAATGTCTCATGAAACCAATCCTGTTATTCAAATTTTTGTTTTTAAAGGGGAGACAACCATTCCACTGGTCAAAAAAAATAACAAAGCCTACCAAGTGTTGTAGTGGGTTATAATTCTTTGTTTTGCATTGATTTAAACATTGGAAGAGGTTAGCCAATTACTGAAGTAGTGGAAGAGCTATAGCATATTTTCAGAATATGCCATCATTGGGTCAAAAGGCTAACATGTGGTTTATTCTTCAATTTTGTTCTGGCAAAACTATCAGACTGAAGGACAGCTTTCTTTCTGTTTAGTGTCATCTGCATTTAATATGCTTCTAATTCTTGACATGTATCTTGATGTATTTCAGCACTGAATTCAATGGGGTCTACTTCTTTATATATTCTAAGTTCAGCTTACTCAAAAGTCAATGGGATTGCTGTAAAAGTAAAACATCAGGGGTTGGATCAAAGAATGAAAGATAGGCACAATGTGGTCATACATATTGCTGAGCACCGGAAGTTGAGCCTGATATGAAACTGTTTCATGCTGATGCTGGATATATGAATTTGGGGTCTCAGAAAATAAATGGCTTCAACATTCATCACTATAAGAAACTGGTCCTCATTTGAGGCACCATCATTTTGCATATTATCTTGATTTTGATCAAGTAGACCTAGGAAGCACAGTCATGTACAATTTGCTTCAACAATAAGTCATGACAACTATTGGTGGTGGATGGTGAAGTTGAGGAGGAGACCAAGAGCTTTTCTCCCTCCATGGAGAGGGATACATGACCACATCCAGATTTACCTGTGCATAAAGACTGACTAATGTGTCCTTTGCTGTGAAAAATTGAGCATTTAACATTTTAGTAAGGAGATGCTGCTTTGCCATGTACAGTCTCTCCCCCCCACCCCCGTCTCTCTTCTCCAATCAGGAGTTATTCTTAAAGCAAAAAGATGAGACAGTTTGGCAGTCCTACATGGAAATGGATGCTCCTGCTGTGCTGAGAGATGTGGGAACCCAGCTGAATATCATATACATGTGCATCCCCTTGGTAAACAATTATAATTATCAATACATTAACAACAAAGAGTAGGGGGAGATATAGCTTTGCACATGCTGAACTTTGCGTTTCCTTCTTCCACCTACATACCACTTGAGCTTCTCTTATTGGGAGAGACACTCTATATTTGCTTTGCTATTGGAATCTTGCCTGCCATCATTCATTGACTTGGCACAGTCCCACTTAGCTGGTTTCTCTCAAGCCTGTTAACAGTGGCAGAGCAGGTGTAGCTTTAATAAATGAGAATGCTCCTCAGAATGAAGACTATATGAGAAATATGTCGATGCCATCTCTTGCAGGGTTTCAGACATCCACCCAACAGCCTCTTTATTCTTCTCTCAGTACTCTGTATTGGTTTCACAAATGCTTGTGGTACCATTTCCAACAACTGGCCACCTCACTCAATCAGCCTGAATTCCTTATATAATCCTCTAAGTTACAACAAATGACTCTCAAGGCTTGTTGTTCTCTAATATCTTTACTAATGCATCCTCTCATTCTGTCTCTGTGCTTTACTTTAGAATCACTGTTGTATTCCACACTCCAGTCTTATTATATGATCCTTTATGAACTTAAAAGAAACCTGCCTGATTAATCATTTCCAGCTCAGAGATGAGGGTGAGAGTTTCATCATGAGTTACAATTTCTATTTTAATTGATGGATTATTTTGGAATGTGCCTATAGACTTCTTAAACTCCCCAGCTATGGGTAGAGCAGTCAAAGTGATAGATTCCAGGAGACCCAGATTCAAACCTGATATTAAGTTCACTGAGGTAATTTTGGGCCAGTCAGTCTCTTTCAGCCTAATCAGCCACTCAGGATTGTAGTGAGGAGGAAGTAAGCATGTATGCTATCCTGAGCTCCTTGGAAGAAAAGCAGGATAACAAAATAAATACCTGCTATACTGATACAGTAATAATTGCAGTTGTAAACCACTTTGTGGCACACAGATGTAAAATACTATAATGAGTATGTATTGACTATATAGTTGCCTCACTAACTTAATTGTACTTGCCTTTACCTAATGAATTTTGTACCATAACACTGGTCAAATCAATGCTATTGTAATACAAAAGGTAAAGGTAGTCCCCTGTGCAAGCACCATATACACACTGACAATTTTTGAATTGAAATTTTAAAAAAGGAAAGTCATAGATGTTACTCATTGCTGTAAAGTATATATTTCCCCAAAGTAAATTCTGAATGTTCATGCTTTAGCAGAAAATAAGAACTAAACTCATAATTGCCAAAAAATAATCTTCATGCCCTTCCATACCAGTGTATTTTTCATTTTATCTTTGCTATAGTGTCTGTTGCCTGATACATTCTTGAGGTTTGATTTTATTCCATTGCAAGAAAAAGAGCACAGTTATGTGAACTGGTTAACCATACAAAATGGCAAGCTCCTATTTTCTGTCATGGCTCAAACATACCCCTTTTGTTAGCAGTCTAGTGACAGTCTAGTTAAGTCTGCTTTCATTGAACATTGGGCCAATGAGCATGCAAGGGTTCATTTCCACTTTGCAGATTTTTAAGCCTGGGAGCTGAAGGCAGTGATTGGTTACTATATATGTGAAGTGTTTTATTTATTTATTGTGCACATGCATATTCCACCTTTTAGCTTTTAAAATAATTTACTTAAGTGGCATACAAAAAAGGAATAAGCAATCAAAATACAAAACACACTTCATAACTAATTATTTTAAAATGAAACATGTTAATCTCAAACATTTGGCAAAAGGGAATAGTTTTCTAGGAATGAGCACGAACTACATTTTTGCAGCATGGTTTGATTTGTGGTTCATGACTGAACCACTAACCGAATTATAAACCCGTATGAACCAGGAGGTTGGTTCATGGTTGTGAACTGGCAGAGACTGACCAAGAGAGAGATCTTGGGATCGTGGTTGATAACTCACTGAAAATGTCAAGACAGTGTGCAATTGTAATAAAAAAAGGCCAACATCATGCTGGGAATTATTAGGAAGGGAATTGAAAACAACTCAGCCAGTATCATAACACCCTTGCATAAATCGATGGTGTGGTCTCATTTGGAATACTGTGTACAATTCTGGTCACCGCACCTCAAAAATGATATTATAGCACTGGAAAAAGTGCAGAAAAGGGCAACTAGAATGCTTAAAGGTTTGGAACACTTTCCCTATGAAGAAAGGTTAAAATGCTTGGGGCTTTTTAGCTTGGAGAAACATCGACTGCAGGGTGACATGATAGAGGTTTACAAGATTATGCATGGGATGGAGAAAGTAGAGAAAGAAGTACTTTTCTCCCTTTCTCACAATACAAGAACTCATGGGAGACTTCCGGTTTCGGCGGCGCAGGGTTGAAAGCGGCTCGGACCGATGCGTCCAGAGCCGCTTTCAAATCGGCACTTTTGAGGGGCCGCCCTTGAAGGATGACTCAGGTCTGAGGGCCAAGAAGGGTCCCAGAAGGCAGGAGGATTGAGCAGTAGATCGGGGATATCAGTGGAGGCAGCTGCTCCCTGATCCCGCTTTTCTCAAGCCTCATCATACCGATCGCCATTTTAAATGGCAAGAGGGTCAGCCACCAGCTTCTTCTTCCCTTTCCCGTCACTTTACATTCCGAACTTTCAAGTTTCACATCTTCAAGATAAAGAACATTGATCTTCTTATTACTGTAAGTGTTTTTTCCCCATACTTCTTTTTGGTTTGGTAGCATTTGCAGGAAAAAGGAGAATCAGGAGCAGGTTTTAAGTAAGGCAAGAGACTGAGAAGGGGGGGACACTCTCCCTCCTTCTTTTTCAAGGCTTGTAAAAATCTGCCCAACCTGATATACTGAAAATACCTGTGGTAAGAGATTTCATCAACTTGTAGTGGATGGCTGAACTTAACTGACTTGTCTTAAACCCCCTTTGGGGGATGAAAATGTTTTGCTTCTTGGGGAAGATGTTTGCTGACAAGTGCACATGAATGTGAAAGTTGGTTGGTTTTAAAATACTTTGAAGCGCAAGTTGAAGTGCTCGGACTGAATTTATAAGTACTTTAAGAAACTATTAAAAGCTGGTGGGTATCTGATATTGTTTTATAAGACACAGCAGGATCTCTGGTTGTAAGAAGAGCATTTTGTAATCTTTTTAAAGTGGATTTCTATCTATTTTTGTGGAGGATATGGATATAACTGTTTTAACTGGTATTTTACTTTTTTCTTTTTTGTTTTGTGTACATTTGTGGTTGGATTATTTTTTGATATGGTTTTAAAGATTTTTGGTTTGGGATTTCTTTTTTTGTGCACCTGTATGCTTTTATTTTTGGATTTGCTGGTTTCTTTTCCTTTTTGTCTGGATTACTGATTTGCTGTTTGTTTTGGGGTCTCATGCTTGGATTATAAATAGGGTAATCAACCCGGGATTACAGATTTATACTTTGTAGCCTCTGTAGCTGGACTATTGACTTTTTGTTTTATGCATCTGTACTTTTTGCCTTTATTTTGGGGTTTGCAGGTTTTCATTTATTTTTGTCTGGATTACTGGTTTATAGTTTGATTTTGGGTCTCATTTTTGGATTACAAATAGGGTAATCAGCCCTGGATTACAGATTTTCACTTTGCAGCTTCTATACCTGGAATTTAGTGGGAAGACCTGGTGGTGATTTGGATTGCAATTGAACTAACTTTGCTTCACATAACAGGGAATGGCTCCAGTGAACTGAACTGAACTGTTTTCCCTATTGAATATCTACTGTGGTGAACTGAAAAGGGGTGTTTATTATTCTTTTTAGTATTGTTTTGGCTAACACAAACTATTGATAGAAGCCAGAAGGTTGTTTTCATTTTTGAACTGCTTTATAATAAGGATATCCTTTGGTGGAGTTTAGCTTATCTGGTATAAACAGGAATATAGAGTTTCAAAACAAACATGGAAGAGGTGTTATTGGATCTGTGGTTGTGAGTGTCTTTATTTCAACAAGAATGAGTGGTTCCAAGGAAACTGTTAAAAGAAAAGACAACAAAGAAGGAAAGCAAACATTTCTTTCACCTAACCCTTCATCTGGACAAGGCAAATTTATGACTATGTAAGGAGATATGAAAGAAATGCAAGCTGCTTTAATGACTGCTATAGTACAGCTAACAAGCAAAGTAGATAACATTGGTGAACAGATGGCAGAGATTAAAAAAGAACTTTTGGAGAACAGTAGACAGACAGCTGAGACTAACAAGGCTCTAAAAGTACTAGAGGGTCAGGTGATAGAGAATATTCAAAAGATGGAACATCTGGAAAAAGAACAGAGTTTACAAGATTCTAGACTCTTACAACTGGAAGTAGATAGAGCTGCATATATGTTGAGGTTTCAAAACATACCAGAAGAGAAAAATGAAGATTTACAGAAAATTCTAAGTGAAGCCTTGACTGAAATTTTACAGGTGACTCCTGAGAGGATGAAAGAAGAATTTGACCAAGTTAGACAGGTACCACTGAGCTATACAAGATGAAACAAACTGTCCAGTGAAGTTCATTTGAAATTCACAAGAAATAGGACCAAAGATGGTATTTTAAAACAAGTAAGAGATAGACCAATGATCATAGCTGGAAACATGGTGAAAATCCTGAGAGAGATTCCCTGGCCTGTGAGACAAAAGAGGAGAGAATACCAAGAGTTAACAGATTTTCTGAGAAGAGAAATATCTTATATGTGGCTAATGCCAGGGGGCCTTCTTTTTACATACTAGGAGAATAGATACAGGATTAATTCCATCTTTAAAGCTCAGATTTTTTTGGAAAGAATAAAGGAAAAAGAAGGCAAAGAAAAGAAGGATGAAGAGGAGGAGGAGGGAGAAGGCTCTGGGGAAGAAAATCCAAATGAACCACGGAGATACCATACAAGGCAACACCCCAAACAGATAAGAAAGATAATGATAATCCAAATCCATAGCGGCTTCAATAGTTTCAATTAATGTGAATGAACTTAATTCTCCTGCTAAAAGGAGGAAGACATTTAGATATTTGGCAAAATTGGAAATGGATATAATTTGCTTACAAGAAACTCATATTCTAACAAAAGACCAACACTTTTTGAAAAACAAAAGATTGCGTAATTTATTCACAGCAACAGACAGGTATAAGAAGGAACGGGGAGTGGCAACATATATTAAAGAAATTTAATCCACAATTGTAATTTGCCTCTGAAGATGGAAGAATTTTATTGGTTGAAATCACAGTGGACAATAAAAAATTTTTACTTGCAAATATGTATGCCCCAAATGATTACCAAGAGAATTTTTTTTCAAGATTTGCGTCTTAAATGATCAGATTTGGAGTATGCAGAATATTGTCTAATAAGAGACTTTAATGCAGTCTCGAATAGACAACTGGATAAAAAAATGCATAAACAGATGAAAAGTAAAGGTGTTCAGTTACCAGTAAGTTTTTGGAAATTAGCAGAAGAAATGGATCTGGTAGATGTATGGAGAACAAGATATCCCAACTCCAAAGACTTTACTTATTATTCTTCCAGTCACCAAACCTGGTCAAGAATTGACATGTGTTGGCTTTTGGTAAATTTGATTAAAGATCTAGTTGACATAGAAATTCAAACAAGAGTTATCTCAGATCATAGCCTTGTAATGATAAAGCTAAAAGGTCTATGGAAGAGAAAATTATGGAAGTTAAATACTTCAATCTTGAAAGATAAAGACTTTCTTAAAGAATCCAAGGCTGAAATGGAATACTTTTTCAAACAGAATATAACACAAGAAGTAAAAATGCAAGTAGTTTGGGACACTGCTAAAGCTTATTATAGGGGCCTTGCAATCAGATATAGTATCAAGAAAAAGAAAGAGAGAACTGAAAATTTCCAAAATGTAATGTCACAAGCTGGAGAAGCTGAAAAGGATCTTAAAAAACAACCAACAAAATGTGAATTCCAAAAAAAAGGTGAAAGAAATGCAACATAAATTGAATTTAATTCTTATGGAAAAGATGGAGATTAAACTGAGGTATGCTAGACAAAAAATTTTTTTACAAGCCAACAATTTGGACCGGGCGTTACAAGCCATGGCTGAGTGGGCTGAAGTTGAATCGGCGAAGACTGAGGTCCTTTGCGTGGGCCGGGGCGGACCAGGAGGGGAGATCACCCTACCGGCTTTTGATGGTGCGCCACTGATACCAGTGCGCAGGGTCAAGAGCCTGGGAGTGCTACTGGAATCCTCTTTATCAATGGAGGCCCAGATAGCTGCCACGGCCAGATCCACCTTCTTCCACCTCAAGAGGGCGAGGCAGTTGGCTCCCTTCTTGGAACGCAGCGACCTAGCAACTGTGATCCATGCAACGGTCACCTCGAGACTAGACTACTGCAATGCCCTCTACATGGGGCTGCCCTTATGCCGAACACGGAAACTTCAGGTAGTGCAGAACGCGGCGGCCAGGCTGCTGCTGGGACTACCTCGGTGGGAACACTTGCAGCCTGGGCTGCGGGATCTGCACTGGCTGCCGGTTGTGTACCATGTTCGCTATAAGGTGCTGGTTATCACCTTTAGAGCCCTATATGGCCGAGGACCTGCCTACCTCAGGGACCGCCTCTCCCCATATGTTCCCCATGAGATCTAGCTCCCAAAACCTCTTAAAAATCCCTGGGCCAAGAGAGGCTAGACTGAAGACAACCAGGGAGCAAGCCTTTTCAGCAATGCCCCCCCGATGGTGGAATCAACTTCCAGAGATGGTGCGAGCCCTGCGAGACCTGAACCAGTTCCGCAGGGCTTGCAAAACCTCTCTGTTTCAGCTTGCCTTTGGGACAGAACCTGGTTAAACGGATCTATAGCCATCCCGCCATCCTGTATATGATCGCGATCTATTGCACTTTATAGCACCGTTTTATCCATCTAATTAATTATGTGATTGAATTTGTAACTGAATTGTATTTTAAAATTGTTTGTTTTATATTGTATTTTATTTATATCACGGTGTTCCGTGTCTGTGAGCCGCCCTGAGCCCGCCATTGGCGGGGAAGGGCGGGATATAAAAATAAATTTATCTTATCTTATCTTATCTTAAGCCTGGAAGGTGGTTGGCTTATAGGATGAGAAAAGAGAAGGCCAAAAGAATAATTGTGACATTGAAAGATGAAAGCAATAAAGAGAAAAATCAAAAGCAAGAAATATGTCAAATCGTGGAGCAGTTTTATAAAAAATTATTTGAAGAGAAACAAGTTCAGAAAACAGAGTTAACAGAAAACAGAAACAGAGTTAACAGAAAACAGAATATATTAATCAAAATAACCTCAACAAATTACAGAGGAACAACAAAAAATTCCAAATGAGCCAATAACAATAAGGGAACTTGGAGACATGTCAAAAGAATGGCAAAACTCCTGGGCCAGACGGTTTACCTGCAGAATTCTATAAAGCTTATGAAGACTCTTTACTTTTACCATTCAAGCGCCTCATTGAAAAGATTCAAGATAAAGGTCAAATACCAGCTTCATGGCAAGAAGTCACAATATCTTTGATCCCAAAAGAAAATAATGATTTGAAAGACATTAAAAATTATCGTCCAATTTCTCTTTTAAATGTGGATTATAAATTTTTTGCTGCAGTATTGGCACAACGTTTGAAGAAAGTTTTGCAATCTATAGTACACTATGATCAAGCAGGATTTCTTCCTAAAAGATATTTGAAAGACAATGTCAGAACAGTTTGTAACATTTTGGAATATTATGAGAGTCATCCAGAGAAGCAATTGACTTTAGTTTGTTTAGATGCTGAGAAAGCCTTTGATAATGTTCATTGGTACTTTATGTTATAACAACTGAAAGGCATGGAGTGTGGTGAAAATTTTTTCAGAGTAGTAGAAGCAATATATTCTTCACAAAATGCAAGGGTGATAGTGAATGGCAAACTAACAGATGTTATTAAGATTCAAAAAGGCACAAGACAAGGCTGTCCATGATTTAAACTTATCTTTAATAGGAAGAATAGCCCTAATAAAGATGAATATTCTACCAAGATTACTATTCCTGTTTCAAACCATTCCAATATTTTTAAATAGTGGATTTTTTCAAGAACTGAACAGGATGGCTGCCAAATATGTTTGGCAAGGCAAAAAACCTAGAATCAAACTAAAGACATTGCAGGATTTTAATTTAAGAGCAGGCCTGGGCCTGCCAGATTGGCAGTTATACTATAAAGCATCTGCGCTTTTATGGGTAAGAGACTGGATATTTCTGAATGACAAGAGACAACTGCTATTAGAAGGACATGATTTGACTATGAGATGGCATGCATATTTGTGGTATCAAAGACTTGAAGGCCACTTCTGGTTTTGAAAATCCTTGTATCATACGTGGTGGTCATGGTTAAAGACTAGAATCTATCAAAAAATTCCAAGATGGGTTTCTCCAATAGAAGCATTTACCCATCCAAACCTTCTAAAACTGAATCAGAATTATAGGTATGATGACTTGTTGGAAAAAGACAATAAATTGAAAACCAAAGAAGAATTGGAAAATGTGGATATCAAAATGAATTGGTGGTTGAGAATGCAAGTTGAATCTAGATATGCTAAAGACAAGGTGACAGGTTTTTAATACAGAGCAACATGTATTTGATAAAATTTTGTTGGATCCACAAGAAAAGTTAATCTCCAAATTATATGCTTATCTACTTCAAATGAAGACACAAGACAAAGTTGTAAAGGACTACGGTTCAATGGGCAAAAAACTTTGGCTACAATATTGCATTAGAAGACTGGGAGAGACTGTGGAAGCTTAATGTTAAATTAACTAGGTCAGTAACTTTCAAAGAAAATCTATATAAGATGTTTTATAAATGGTGCCTGACTCCACAGAAACTGTGTAAGATTTATACCAATATGTCCAACAAGTGTTGGAAATGTGCTAAACAGATTGGTTCCTTTTATCATATGTTGTGGACATGTGAGATTGTGAAAGACTATTGGAAAATGGTGCATGAAATGCTACAGAAGATCATGAAGACACAGATTCATTTCAAACCAGAACTATTTCCTGAGGACTATTCCAAAGAAATGAGACACTTGTTGGCGCACTTTAATACAGCAGCTAGGATCCTTTTGACGCAGAGATGGAAATCTCAAGAAATCCCCATGAAAATGGATCTGGTGGGAAAAGTTCTGGAAACAGCAGAGTTGGAAAACTATCTTAAGAGTCCTGAATATCTAGCCAGGCATAAAATTTCATCCAATATTTTCTTGCTTCTTCTTTAGATTTCCCAGCCAACAGCTGGGATAAGAAGTCCAACCCATGTCACCCAAGAAGGCTTTGAACTGTCTAAAATACTATGTAAATGCTTACTATTATTATCAGGCTGGCTTCTAGCTTGGAGGAACATAATGAGATCACAAAAGTGATTTCATCACCTCTCCCTCCCAGAACAGCTCCCTGCACTGCCCCCAAAACCACAACAGTACACTATGCCATGCAACATGAGGGGCTTTAATAAGAAAGAACAGCAGCAAACGGTGCAAGCTCTGTGAATGGATCAAGATCTCTCACAAGTGGAGGGAGTACATGTGCAATTTCAGGTGACATTCCCTTCCTATGCTGCATTTCAGACTGTTCTGGAGTTTCCCCTGAGTTTTAGCAGTAGACTGTCAGGTGGAGATGCAGATTATTGGGAGGATGGAGGAAAAATAGCTTCTGTGAACTTGCTCTGTTTGTGAAAGTCTGTATCCAGATTTTCATTATAATCACCAAGGCATCTATGCTGTCTAAAGGTATATGATGTGTTCAGATATTTTCCTTAGCATTTTAGCTTACAGTGCCATATTTGTGATCAGAATTTTCTGAAAGAAACATTCTGCAGAGCACTGGATGGCTCCTCATTATGGAAAACACTAAAACAAACTTTACAAGGACTTCTATTACATTCATATACTAGTAATGGTACCTATTGCTTATTATCTAGTAATATTTAAATTTTTCTCCTACTGCTTTTTTTAAAGTTTATTTTCACACCAAAGGCTAGCTGCTGGTTATTTATTTTTTGGTCAAGTGTTGAAAGAAAGCATTGATCAAATGATATAGATTAGAAATTCTGCTGTTTCTGTGGGATCAGAATGAATGTGTCATTTTAAAATACAAACATTGTCTTTCAGTGAGTGTAGCGCACACTCATGATTACATCCTGAAGGCCAAACCTGATGGCTGAATTTTCTGTTCTTTAAACTTCTATAAATAGCAGCTATATGTATGTGAGATTTGGACTAGAATCATGATGCTGGGTATTTTCTCATATGTTTTCACTACTGGGTTATGTAGCACTTCCACAGGACTAACTTCCATCAAAACAGGAGCAGGGGGAGAAGGTTAACCCTGCTGTCCTAGCACCATGGCCCTGGTTCAGATCAGAACCCCCTATTAGAAAAAGTTTTAAGAGTTGGGAACCCTGATCACAGATCTCTGATGCCTTGTTTAGCTCTGAGTAGGCAGTATCACTTTATACCTTGAAATCAGGGAATTGTTGGGATTCTAGTTTTTAAAGACAACATGAAAAAGTAAAGTCAGCCCACCTTTACTGCAAGCTGAATTTTTTTGACCTCAGTGTTTTGCTTTCTTTCTTTAATTCATATAGTAATAAAAATCTAGCATGTTTCAGACTTAAGTTTGTCTTGTCTCTTCCCCAAAGTATTATTATTTTAAGGGTACACATGACATATTAAATAAACACAGTGAATTCATCTGCAATCTCTTAACTGCACAGTTTTAATATAAGAAAATGGAAAAGCTTGTGTTGGGAAACTGTTCAAAAGGCAAAACTCACAGAGAATGTAAAGATTAGGGAAGGTGAACAAAATTCAATATTTTGAAGTTCTATAATCCACTTTCATTAATTATTAACAGTTTTACAGGTTGGTCTACATCGTCTACAGGGCTTTTTTCTGGGGAAATGTGGTGGAATGGAATTCTGGAACCTCTTCATGGAAACATAATCCCCCCCCCCCCCAAAAAAAAAATGTTTAAAAGTTCATGAGGGACACCCATGTGTTTCTCCTTCATTTTCTCCTTGGGAGTTCTAGCACCTTTTTTTCCAGGAAAAAAAAGACCCTGATTGTTTATATTTGTATAAATTGGTTAGTATTCCTGCTATGTTTTATTACATTATATTTGCCATAATAACTTTAAATTGCATGACATAATTGTGTAGGTTATGCTAATTTTAATGTAATTTTAATTTGAAAATTTAAAATGCTTCAAACTGGCAACATTATTAGTTGCTTCATTACAATAACCCAGTTCATGAGGCCAAGATTTGAATGCATATCTTCTTCACTCCATTGTACCAAAGCTTTGGACCCCAGGAATAAGACAACAACACATTGAAATGCTACAACAGCATATAAATATGAATGTCAAACTGCCCCAGTCAATGAAATCTATTAAAATACTGGGGAGTTCCACGGTGCAGTAGGCCATATAAACACAATGAAATTATAATGAGGGAAACTGGTGATATAGGCCACCCACCAATAGTTTTATGGCTGGGTCTTGAAATTAAGATTCTCAGTGGAACCATTTAATCTGGATGGTTTTGTCATTTTTAGTACATGCTGAAGTAGTAATGCTGAAAGGATGTTTCAACTGTTGTTTCTGACAAACAGCAGCCAGACTATTTATGGGCAGCTCCCCACCCACTCTTGTGCCATTGGCAGTAGGTAGGAGGAAAGGGAATACTGCTACTTTGTTCAAGCAGGATTTCTCATAATCACCGTCTGTTGATGCCTGAATATTCTTAACTTGTGAAAGAAAGATGATGCTTGACTCCTGCCACTTTTCAGAGGATAGTCCCACAGATGTTGTTTCACTGGAATAGGCTAAGCCTGAAATAGATACAAATATTTAAAATTCGCTCATATTTTCAAATTTTGAGTGACACATTTAGGGAAAAAAATGTAAGTATAAATTTGAACTCAAAATTCAAATGCTTTAAACTTGTTGGCATTTCTTGATTGTTTAAATTTGGATAGGTTTCAAATGCAAAGTTTCCTAAGTTGCCAACTGTCATAAAAATACTAATTTCCAATGCTTGTTATCTATTAAATGTTTTCAGATGCTAAATACCAAAGCATGTTAGCTATCAAATACTATAAGATAAAAATATCATTACATGTCAGCTCTCAAAAATATCTAATATTGAATATGTACCAACAATCAAATATTGTCAAATATGATATATAAGTCAATTTTATACTATCTCCTGGAAAACTTTTCTCTTGGCCTGAATCAGAAAATGCCAGCTGATTTTCTCATATGTCCAACTGCTGGTGTATAAACTTTTGCTTACACAAATGCAACCAAAGGTAGAATGTCAGCCTTCAATTGCAGCACAGTTGGTGAAGAAACTTTTTTTTTTTGTAAAACCAATTTTATTGTTTTGCAATATATTGAAAAGTCTTCATCAAGCATATACTTAAAGTTATTAACCAATACACTACAAAATTCCCTCCTCCCCCCACCTCCTCTATTTCATGACCTCCGCCGGTGTTCAAAACAATTAAAAAGAAAATAAAGGTAAAATTCACAATTATAGAATCTTCACTAAAAATTACAGTAACCTTAACACAAGATGAACCAAAACTATGTAATAATTATTATTATAATTAACCCTCTATTTATCTCATAATCTAACCTTCTGCTAAGTTACATATTAGAACAAAAGTCAATATTTGCAGCTTTATCTTCTCAGTAAAAATTCAGTTAATGTTATAAAAAATCACTGTCTCTTCACTTTCCATTGTTTTTCAATATATTTTTGAAATTTCTCCCAGTCATCTTTAAATTTTTCTGAATTACAGTCTTTTAAGATTCTAGTAAGTTTATCCATTTCACTCCAGTGTAGTACTTTTAAGATCCAGTCCCACTTCTCTGGTATTTTATCTTGCTTCCACATTTGCACATATAATGTCCTCGCAGCTGAAAGCAAATACCACATCAATGTTCTATCTCGCTTCAGAAAACTTTCCATTTGTAATCCCACCAGAAAGACCTCTGGTGCTCTCTTGATTTCTGTGTGCAGTGGAGTACTGTGATGGAGTACTGTGTGCAGTTCTGGTCGCCGCACCTCAAAAAGGATATTATAGCA
Source organism: Heteronotia binoei (assembly GCF_032191835.1). Classification (NCBI taxonomy): domain Eukaryota; kingdom Metazoa; phylum Chordata; class Lepidosauria; order Squamata; family Gekkonidae; genus Heteronotia; species Heteronotia binoei. The sequence goes on along the minus strand of NC_083223.1, from coordinate 165,319,825 downwards.
TTGGAGAAAGTCCAGAGAAGGGCAACTAGAATGATTAAAGGGCTGGAGCACTTTCCCTATGAAGAAAGGTTGAAACGCTTGGGACTCTTTAGCTTGGAGAAACGTCGACTGCGGGGTGACATGATAGAGGTTTACAAGATAATGCATGGGATGGAGAAAGTAGAGAAAGAAGTACTTTTCTCCCTTTCTCACAATACAAGAACTCGTGGGCATTGAATGAAATTGCTGAGCAGACAGGTTAAAACGGATAAAAGGAAGTACTTCTTCACCCAAAGGGTGATTAACATGTGGAATTCACTGCCACAGGAGGTGGTGGCGGCCACAAGTATAGCCACCTTCAAGAGGGGTTTAGATAAAAATATGGAGCAGAGGTCCATCAATGGCTATTAGCCACAGTGTATGTGTGTATATAAAAAAAAATTTTGCCACTGTGTGACACAGAGTGTTGGACTTGATGGGCCGTTGGCCTGATCCAACATGGCTTCTCTTATGTTCTTATGTTCTTATGTCATAGCCCAAGATTTTCAAAATCTCTTGTTGAATTATTTGCCAAAATTGCTTTGCTTTTTCTCAAGTCCACCACATATGGTAGAAAGAACCTTCGTGTTTTTTACACTTCCAACACCTGTCTGATACTTGATCATTCATTTTTGCTAATTTCTTAGGTGTCATGAACCACCTATACAGCATTTTCAAACAATTCTCTTTTATATTGTAACACATCGATATTTTCATAGCGTTCTTCCGTAGGTGTTCCCATGTCTCCATTTGGATTTCTTTATTCATATTTATTGCCCATTTTATCATTTGAGGTTTCACTACTTCATCTTCTGTAGACCATTTCAATAGTTACTTATATATCCTCGAAATCAATTTTTCATCTTCACCCAACAGCATTTTTTCCAGTTCTGTTTGATCTTGCCTTATCCCTGTATTTCTAATATCATGCTCCACCAAGCTTTTAATTTGTCGCAATTGATACCAATTAAATTTATCCTGCAATTCTTCCAACGGTTTTAGTTCCACCTTGCCTCCCTGTATTTTAGCAGTTGTTTATATGATAGCCATTTATCTTCCTGTGGATCTGAAGACAACTTTATAACTTCTGTTGGCACAATCCATAGTGGTTTTCTCTCATCACCATATTTGTTATATTTTTTCAAAGTATTCAACAAGTTTCTTCTTATATAATGGTGTGAGAAAAATCCATCCATCTTCTCCTTTCCATAATATATATAGGCATGCCAACCAAAAATATTTCCATGGCCTTCTAATGCCAATAATTTTCTATTAAGCAAAGTTATCCAGTCCTTAATCCAAACCAAACAAACTGCATCATGATATAACTTAAAGTCAGGCAGTTGGAATCCACCCCTTTCTTTCGCATCTGTCAGAATTTTCATTTTGGTTCTTGGTTTTTTACCCGCCCATACAAATTCTGAAATCTTTTTTTGCCAAAAGTTAAATTGTTTATTATCTTTTACTATTGGAATTGTTTGGAAAAGAAACATCATTCTTGATAGAACATTCATTTTGATCCTACCCAGCATAGACATATTCAGTTTGTTCCATTTTAACATATCTTCTTCAATTTTACGCCAAAGCTTTTCGTAATTGTTTTTATACAAATCAATATTTCTCATTGTAATCTCTACTCCTAGATATTTTACTTTTGAGGTAACTTCACATCCAGTTAAGCTTTGTAATTCTTTCTGTTTGCTCGTTGACAGATTCTTACTTAAAATTTTTAATTTTTCTTTATTAATATGAAAGCCCACCAACTCTCCATACTCTTTAATCTTGTTTAACAGAAAGGGCGTCACTTGTAGTGGGATTTCATTAATAAACACCACGTCGTCTGCAAATGCCCTATATTTGTAAGAAAAACCTTTCAATTCCAATCCCTCTATTTCTTTTTCCTCTTTGATTTGCATCAGCAAAATCTCTAAAGTCATTATAAATAACAACGAAGATAGAGGGCAACCTTGTCTTGTTCCTTTGCTAATTGTCATTTGTTCTGTCAAGTCTGCATTTACACAAAGTTTAGCTTGTTGTTCTGCATAAATTGCCTTGACCATTCTTATAAAATCATCTCCCAATTTCAATTTCTCCATCACCGCAAACATAAAGTCCCAATTAAGATTATCAAAAGCTTCTCTGCATCAGCAAAAAATAATGCAACCTCTTTTTCCGGATGCTTTTCATAGTATTCTACAATATCTATTACTGTTCTGATATTGTCTCTTATTTGCCTTCTGGGGAGGAAACCTGCTTGCTCCTCTTGTATAAAAATATTCAAATGCTGTTTGGGTCGTTCTGCTAGTATCCTAGCATATATTTTATAGTCATTGTTAAATAGCAAAATTGGTCTATAATTTTTAACATTTGTGGCATCTCTATCTTCTTTTGGTATCAATGAAATAACTGCTTCCTTCCATGTATTTGGCACTTTCCCAACTTGTCTGATACTATTCATCAATTTTTGAAGTTTGGGTACTACCAGAACTTTATAAAATTTTGCTGAGAAACCGTCAGGACCTGATGCTTTACCTAATTTCATTGAACTTATTGCTGCTTCTATTTCAACTTTTTCAATTGGTTCATTTAAAGTTTTTTCCATGCTTTCTGTTAAGGGCTTTACTTTTATTCTCTGCAAATACGCTTCTACTTTCTTTTTATCTACTTGTTGACCTTTAAATAGTTTAGCATAATATTTGTAAAATTCCCTTTTAATTCCAGCTTGAGCCACAATTTCTTTATTTTCCAATAAAATTCTGTTTATGAATTAATTCTCCCTTTTTTTCTTCATTTGCCACGCCAAATATTTCCCAGGTTTATTAGCACCCTCAAAGAATTTCTGCTGCATTCCACCTCCTTATTCAATAAATGACGCAATTGACTCTGTAAAATTGTAATTTCCCGCAAAATTTTCTTTTTCCCCGGTCTTTTTTTCAGTTCCTTTTCTTTTTTACCTATTTCTTTTTGTAAGTCCACCATTTGTTTTGCTTTGTCTCTTTTACCTTTATTGTTCAATGTAATTAATATTCCTCTCATCACAGCTTTATACATGTCCCACACGGTTTGAAATTGAATGTCCTGATATTCGTTTATTTGAAAGAAAGCTTTAGTTTCTTTTTCAAGAGATGCCACTACTTCCACTTTTTGCAATAAATCTTCATTTATCCTCCATCTCCTCACCTTTTTCCTAACTTTTGCCAACCACATTAATGGATTATGGTCTGCACCTATTTTTGAAAGAATCTCTATTTTATTTGTAATAAGTCCCAAGTCTTTAGTAAACTGTAACTTGTCAATTCTTGAGAAGGAATTCTTGCTGAAAAGAAAGTATAGTCACGCATGTTAGGATTGAACTTTCTCCATACATCTTCCAAACTTTCTTGTTTTATTAGTTCAAAAATGACTTTGGCAGTTTGCCATCTTTATTTTTTTCCCCCGGATCTGTCCAAAGAATTGTTAATAGTTCCATTAAAGTCTCCCATTATCATTATCTGGTCATATGTCACTTGATCTAGTAGTTGTGTAACATCTTTTAAAAAAGCATCCTTTGCCCCATTTGAGGCATAGAGTCCCAATAACAACGTTTTTTTTCTCATTCATCAACACCTCCACTGCAACATATCTACCTTCACTGACTTTAAAAATCAACTTTGGCTCCAATTCTTTTTTAATATAAAAAATCACTCTCTTTTTTTCCTTAGCAAATGAAAAAAAATTCTTCATCTAAAGATGTATTCCGTAAAAATTTATAATCCATTTGTTTAATATGTACTTTTTGTAGACAAACTATATTACATTTTTGTTTTTTAATCCAATGAAACATTGCTTTTCTTTTTTGTGGTGAATTTAGTCCATTTACATTCCAAGAAATTAATTTGTAATCCATAGTGATTCTTCAATTATTCTGTATCTCCAAATTCTTTATTGTCCACAAAAAACCTTTCCATACCTTGAGTATCTATTAGTGTAATTCTCAGTCTTTTATACTCAAAGCTAAGACCAGCAGGTAAAATCCATCTATATCTTATTCCCTTCTCTCTTAGCTTGTCAGTCAATTTCTTGAACGGCCTTCTGTCACTTATAACCTTCCTTGGCAGCTCCTTCATTATTTTTACTCTGCTTTCATCCACTACCATTGCTTTTTCAAATTGTTAACGCCCTTCCCACCATATCTCTTGTAGTAAATTTTACTACCACATCCCTTGGTAGCATATGCTTTCTAGCAAATTTTGAATTGACCCTGTAAACATAATCATACAAGTGTCTCGTCTTCTCAGGGTCGTCTCCCAAAAACTCAGCAATGATTTTTGAAATGTAGTTCTTTAAGTCATCTTGTTCTTTTTCAGGCACACATCTTAAACGAATCATGTTTTCCATTAACTTGCAATCTTGTAATATTGCCTTCTCCTGCCTCTTCTTTATAGTGGCATCTTGATCTTTAACTCTAACTTCTATCTCCTGTGTCTTCTGTGCTGTTGCTTGTGACTCTTTCCTGAGATCCTCAATCTCCTTTTTAATCTCTTTCTTGACTTCTTAGCACTAGAATATTTCTTTAGTTAATTGTTTCTTGCTATCAGTTATTAATTCTTTCATCACCTTCACCAATCTTGCCTCCATGGCATCCAGTTGTTCTTAAACTAGTTTGGCCATTTTTCCTTCCCCCAAAGAACTTGCTCTCAGATGTGTAAGCCTTGGTCCCAGCTTTTGGTCAGACATCACTCTCCTCCCATTGCATAAAATGGGCTCTGAGGTTGACATCACCAATCAGCAAACCAGAGCCTGCCCTTTTCAACAAGCCCAAAATTGCCATCCTCTGAGGTTCCTAGCTCAAGATATTAATTTTTAAAGTTCTTATTATTTCCAAAATGGCGGCTGCGACTTTTCCAAGCCCCTTTTAAAAAAAGTTTTCCTTTCTCCAATAGTCCTTAAATTTTAATTTCACACATATAGTCCAAAATATTTCACCTTTTTGGGATGATTCCTGCCAGTTTTATGAATTTTTAAGATCCTGTTCTATTTTTAAAAATTTAAAACCTTTGACCCTTCTTTAGTGGCCACCGCTGTTTCTCTATGGTTTTTGATTGTAGAGATGGCCAAGAGGCTTAAAAACTTCCCTTCTTTCAATATTCACTTCCTGACTTTTTGGCCGTGAAGTCTCGTTCTCAATGGTTGGTAATCCTATGATAGTTGTAAAATGTCACTTCCTGTGTCATCTTGAAGATCAGCAGTTCTGTTATGTCAGGGGATTTTTTTTCCAAAGCCACAGGTATTTCAAACATCAGTTATTTTTCTGCACTTTCCTGCTTAGCTTAATTTTCAAAAAGTCCAAATTTACCCCCCTCTTTGTCTTCTTAGCTTTATACTCTTACAGTTAGTTGCAGATCTTAATCTTTTTATTTTTAAAGTCTTATTTTAGTCCCGGAGTGATAGATAAAGATCTTTTACCTTAACGAAAGTCTATTCTTCTGTACACTGTTCCGTTCACTTTCAGATGCTATTGTAGTCCATAGAAAGTTGGAGTCTTGATGAATTTAAGCCAATTTAATAACACCGGAGACCATTTGTAGACGATGGAATGCAATTCATCATCGGGGACTCTTCAAAGCCAGAAAAGAACCCCACTGGGATTCCTCACCAGCCAAAGTAAATCCCCTCAAAATTTTTCAAGTACATCTTAGACAGTTCCCTTTCTGGAAAATGTAGGCAGCAGGCATTAGAATCGCCTTTTATGCCAAAAACAAAGGCTCTGGTCCGCTCCTCCTAAAAGAAGCGGGTCAATTCGCCATCTTCCAACTCCGGAAGTCAGTTGGAGAAGAAACTTTTAAAAATACTGATTTTCCTCTAGAATTACACAACCATCTGATAGAATTCATTAGCAAAAATTGCTAATTAGCAAAGATTTGCTAATCATCTAGAAAAGATTGACTGAGATTGTTTTGAGATGAGAATTTCAATTTCTGACAAATTCTGGAAATACTTGGAATACTGCAGATTTGGGATAGGTCTCCTGGAAGGATTTCTTAGAATTTTTCAGGATCCCAGCCTTTACACACTCATTCACTCACTGACTCCTGCACTAGGGCTTCACCAAGGTCTAGTATTACTGATATCTTGGTGCTTGGCTGTTTTGAGCTGCTGTTTACGCCATCCTCCCTATGTCCTGACAAGCAGAAAAATTCAGGGCACACACATTAACTGGATAGGACCAGAAGTCCTGTGTACTTATTTCCACTGTGTACCTTATAAAATGCCTCCCAAGGTTGCCATTTAGAGTTACTTATGGACTTTGTAAAAGGTATTTTCTATATTATAGTCCAATTGAATTACTAGTAACTATCACAAAGAGATATCTCTAAAATATTGTGTACGCCCATGAGAGCCAAAAACTGCAGTTAAGAGGGATGCATAACATATGTCCTCTAATGCCTATTCACAATTTGGGGAGGCACCTTATCCAGTTTCATAATACACCTTTATGCTAAGTAGGCAAGAAAGGGAAAAAGAAGGTTGGGAAGCTTTTGGCGCCCGCCCCTTTGCCTTGTTCTTTACGGAAGGACAGGAGACCTGAACAACCAGTGTTGAGGAAAGAAACCATACTTAAGCACAAGGAATAGACAATTCACGATAAGCTGGAGTGGGCGATGTTTGGTGAAAGGGGACCAATGAGAGGCATGCTTGTAGCGTGGGAAAGGGTAGGCTGTGCAGAGTTGAGTTTATCAGAATAATACACACAAAGTTGGGAAGATGGCGGCGGTGGTGGAAGCCTAGGCGCTAGGGCTTCCGCCGCTATTATTCACCAACAACAACAAACAACCGAGCAGAAACAACAGAAACAACAACAACTGAGAACTAACAGCACACATTAAACAGCACAACCAGAACCGCTAGAACCTAACCTGCAAACAGCGGAGGAAGCGGCTCCCGGTTCCCCAGAGAGATGGGTAACACTGCTGTCGGCCGGGCCTGGCGCTGGGGTGGAAGTGGAGCGCAGCCGCGGGTCGGCGTACAGACGAGGTCTGAGTGGAGCCGGGAAAGGAGTGCGGAGCTGGGCGGTGCTGGATGAGCGTGCCTGTGCTGGGTAGCCGGAGACAGCTGCAACCGGAGCGGCAGCCGGAGACTGAGGAGCGGCCGAGGAATAGAGCTGAGGCCGAGGAAGGGCATCGTGAGTGGGCGAGACGGCGGGCGGCCCTGGGACGCTGATCTTGGTGGGCGCCATTTACCCTTCGTCCCCTGCCCGATATTTCCATCCTTCCATCCATCCTTCAGATACCTCAGCACGGCTGGGCTAGTGGCCAGGACCCCTTCGACTGGAAGCCCTATACGGGGCTCAGGGAATGCAAGGGGCCTGGAGCACGTGCCGGGCCGTGGAAGACCAGAGGCAGCACCGACGGGGGCTGTGCTCCCCTCGGCCGAGGTTGCGTGGGCCGGCAGAGCAGCTGGGGAGACATGGGAGAGGTCCACCCCCCCCCCCCGGTCACCAGGCTGTGCATACTATCAGGCCCAAGAGCCGCACCCACACGGACACGGATACCAACTGCACCAGCACTTTAACAGAGTTTGGGAACACCTGCAGTCATTTGATGAGTAACATATAGCACTTTACGAACTATATATATCCCCTACCCTTAATAGAGTACCTGGACTTCCGCCCATTGATTAATAGATCTACAGACCACTAATCTGAAATTTTATTATTAATATTAATTAATTAACTAGATTTTTAGTAAATTGATTAGTAATTGGAATTATTAATTATATATTTATATCCGGATTATATTTTAAAAAAATTTTTTTAGCTTATTAACGGGTAAGATTGTTGGGGGGGATTATTTTGTTAATAATGTTGAGATAAATTTATTAGGCTTTAACTAATCAATTTAGAGGGAGCATTGGGAGGGGCTTTTCAACTAATTAATTGGAGAGAACAGATAGTGAGCCTGACAAGCCGGAGACCAGAGTGGGTGGTGGGGAGTGAACCAACTGCAGGCTGGGAGAATCTAGGGGGGGTGCAGCTGTCTAATATTAGCAAGATCATCCCAGGCACAGGCATGGATGCTTGGCCTAGGGATTCCAGTGCTCTTGGGGAGGGGAAGGTATGACGGTGGGAATGGACAGAAATGTAAGGGAAGGGGACAGAGACATCAGGGTGCTCGACCCCCTTCCAGTCTACTTCCCATCCCAACGGTGACAGGTAGTGGGGCCAAGAGGAAAAGCCCGTCTCCGTCATTGGTGTTATGCAATGCCAGGTCCGTAAACAATAAGACCATGACCCTCAGGGAGTTCCTGCTCCGGCAGGACATGGACCTGGCTTGCACGACCGAGACCTGGGTACGAGATGGGGAGACAGTGGCTCTCACCCAGATGACCCCCCCAGGGTACTCGGTCTTTCACCAATCACGGAATAGCGGGCGGGGGGGAGGGGTGGCATTGTTCATGCGGGAGGGTTACTCCTTCCGGGCTCTCCCAGATCCAAAGATCGACGGTATTGAATGTGCCGGTCTAGCGTGGGATGTCGGAGAGGGGTTGGCGATCTGGCTGGTGTACCGTCCGCCTAATGCACCGGCCAGTGCCTTACCATCCCTGATGGAGGTGGTGGCAGGCTGGGCATTGGAGTACCCAGGGCTTATGGTCCTGGGGGATTTCAACGTCCATGCCAATGACATGGCCTCCACTCAGGCAATGGATCTAGTGTCTTCCATGGCGACACTGGGACTCTCTCAATTTGTTACGACCCCCACGCACCAGCCCGGACACATGTTAGACCTGATCTTTGCATCCGGGATTTTGGTGAACGATATCGCGGTTGAAGCGGTACCATGGTCGGATCACCTAGCCCTCAAGGCCCGTATGGAGATACCACCCCAACCCTGTATGGGCGGAGAGCCTATTTTGGCTTGCCCCCGGAGCCTGATGAACCCGGAACGGTTCCAAATGGCACTGGGGGATCCCTGGCCCCCTGGTGATTCCCTTGATGACCTGGTAGAGGCCTGGCAAGGCTGACTGTCCAGGGCTATCGACGAGATCGCACCCGGCGTCCTCTGAGCCCTCGCAGGAGGCTGGCTCCATGGTATACCTTGGAGCTACGTCAACTGAAACAAGGGCTCAGATGACTAGAGAGGCAGTGGCAGCATACTCGGGACGAAGCGACGAGAACATCCTATAGAACGTTTATGAAGTCTTATGAGATGGCAGTCAAGGCTGCAAAGAAAGACTACTTTGCAGCCAAGATTGCATCTGCAAATTCGCGCCCAGCACAATTGTTTCGTATAATTAGAGATCTTACGACATTGCCCCAAGGCAAACCAAATGTTAGAGAATTAGAGATAGGCTGTGAGGCTTTTGCAAAACATTTTGCAGATAAAATCACGTCGCTTCGCCAAGACCTGCCTACCACATTGGAAACAGTACAGGAACTTGAGGCTCCATGCCTTTCTTCAGGTTTAGTGTTGGATCGGTTCGACCCACTCAGCCCGGAGGAAGTCGATGGAATTCTCTCTGTTGCACGACCAACAACTTGTGATTTGGACCCTTGCCCCTCTTGGCTGATTAAATCTTGCCAGAGGGAGCTTAGATGTCCTTTACGGGACATAATAAATAGATCCCTCTTAGAGGGGCATTTTCCATCATCTCTGAAAGAGGCTTTGGTCCATCCCCTCCTGAAAAAATGTACAGCAGATCCGGCCGAATTGGCAAATTATCGACCAGTCTCTAATTTACCGTTTTAAGGTAAAATTATTGAGAGGGCAGTGGCGTTGCAACTGCAGAGGTTTCTGGATGACGCTTCCATCCTAGACCCTTGCCAGTCCGGCTTTCGCCCAGGCCCTGGGACGGAGACAGTGCTGGCCGCCTTGGCGGATGACCTCCAACGGCAACTGGATCAAGGCGGCATGGCGGTGCTGATGCTGTTAGATCTGTCGGCTGCGTTTGACATGGTCGACCATCAGCTACTGACCCGCCGCCTCGCCGACATAGGGGTTAGGGGGCTGGCCTTACAATGGCTTTCCTCCTTCCTCAAAGGACGGGAACAAAGGGTGGCAATTGGGGGTGAGCTCTCCCAGAGGCGCACACTAGATTGTGGGGTGCCTCAGGGAGCGGTTCTCTCTCCAATGTTATTTAACATCTACATGCACCCCCTTGCCCAGATTGCCCGGAGGTTTGGGCTGGGTTGTCATCAATATGCAGATGACACCCAGCTCTATCTGCTAATGGATGGCCAGCCTGACTGCGTCCCAGGGAATTTGGACCGGGCATTGCAGGCCATGGAAACCTGGCTTAGGCTGAGTGGGCTGAAGCTGAACCTGCCGAAGACAGAGGTTCTTTGCGTGGGCCGCGGTGCTCTGGGAAGGGAAATACCTCTCCTGGTTTTTGATGGTGCACCGCTGAAAGCGGTGCGCCAGGTCAGGAGCCTGGGAGTTCTACTGGAGCCTTCACTATCGATGGAGGCCCAGGTAGCTGCCACTGCCAAGTCGGCGTTTTTTCATCTGAAGCGGGCAAGGCAGTTGGCCCCTTTCCTGGAGTGCCGGGACCTAGCAACAGTGATCCATGCGACGGTCACCTCAAGATTGGACTAATGTAATTCCCTCTACATGGGGCTGCCTTTGTGTCGAACCCGGAAGCTGCAGCTAGTGCAGAACGCAGCGGCCAGGCTGCTATTAGGACTCCCGAAATGGGAGCATATACAGCCAAGGCTGCGTGAACTGCACTGGCTGCCAGTTACATACCGGATTTGCTACAAAGTGCTGGTCATTACCTTTAAAGCCCTATATGGTCGAGGACCTGCCTACCTGAAGGACCGTCTCTCCCCATACGAGTCCCAAAGAGCACTGAGGTCAGCAGGGAAGAACAAGCTGACTGTCCCTGGGCCAAGGGAGGCGAAATTACAGAACACTTGTGTACGGGCCTTCTCCGTGGCAGCCCCATGTTTGTGGAATCAGCTCCCGGAAGAGGTGCGGGCCCTGCGGAGCCTAGACCAATTCCGCAGGGCCTGCAAGACCATCCTCTTTAGGCAGGCTTTCCTAGACTGCTGACAAAGGATGGCCGAACTGATGATCCAACAAAGTAACTCTATAGTGATCCTTGCCATTATATAAATATGTAAATGGATAGAATAGCGCCCAGAACATCTCTGCTGCTGTTAAGTTATAAGTTATAAATTATATAAACTGGATTAGTTTTAAGGTATGTATTTAACTATTGTATAATTTTAATGTCATTTTTAATTATTGTATACTGTATAATGTTTTATTTGAATGTTGTTAGCCGCCCTGAGCCTGCCTAGGCAGGGAGGGCGGGATACAAATAAAATTTAATAATAATAATAATAATGAGCATTAAAGGATACACAGTATGTTACATTTCTTTTCAAACTAAGAGTTTCTTTTCATTCTAAATAAAGTATGAAAGCCACATATAATCTGCCATTGTGGCACTTTCTTCTTTTTTAAAAAATCCACTAATTTTAAGGAAAAATTGAAGTGACAAACTGAGTAAAATCAATGATATTTTCATTGTACAAAAAAAAAACCAGGACTATTTCTATAGAGACATTTGCATACAATTGATTGTTAACCTTTTCTGAATATTTGTGTCCTGGCCAGCACCCGGAGCTGAAACCCCACCTCCTGATGTCCCATCGGGCGCCTCCCAGCCCCTGACTTACCCAGTACATTGAGGGAGCCAAGGAGGGCCTTAGCTGGCCCCACCACTGCAGAATGACGGAGCAAGCCACCAGGAACCTGCCGGCCAAGGTCTAAGCAGGGTGTGACCTCGCTCATGGGGAGGAGCCCAGCAAGCTGTGGGGAGGCCACCTGAAGCCAGCATGCCGCCAACAAGCCGTGGGGAGGCCACCTGAAGCCGGCAAGCCCTGGAACAGTACCAACTTGCTGTTCTGTTGCTTTGTTGCAACTTGGTGATGAAAGGAGGAGTAGTGAGGGCAATCTGGATAAGTCTAATAATTCTGGTTACTAGTTCTCGTTTCTTTTTTGTTATGTCTGTCAAAAACTACCAGCCACTTGAGTGAGTGAGTGAGTGAGTAAATGAGTGAGTGAAACTTTTTTTTCCATAGGACTTTCTCAAAATCCTCTTTTTTAGATCAGAAGTTTGTGCCTTGCTTCTTTCTGTTTAGATCTCATTAAACAATTGCTGTTTCTCAAATACCTTCAACTTTCGCATTTTCTACTGATCCTTCTAAGAACTCAATTTTGGGAGAAAGTTTATGTATTGTATGGAGTGTTCTTCAGATTTTATAAGACTTACCTTAACATATACTCTCTTTACCAAGGCATGGGATTTTTAAAGGACAGTTGTTTTTCTTTGCTTTAATGATGATGACCTACCACAGTTTTACTCTTGGCGTTATTTATAGGACTGCGTTGTGTGCGGGGGGTGGGGCAGGAACCCTGCAGTAATCAAAATCACCTCTTTATACTGTAGGATGTACTCTCCATATCTATGCATCCCTTAAAAGCTTGTTTACACAAATGAGCTGAGCCATACACTGCAAGGAAAACTCTTTCCCCATTCCAGTGTCTATCAGTTAAGGTCTGAGTGTGAAAATAAGCTGTACAACATGAAATGTTGTTACTGTTTGGCTTTTAAATCCACCTTGCTTTATCAGATGAATGTCACTTCTGACAGAGGTATTTCCCAGTTCTATGGTACTTGAAGTTTAGGTCTCCCAAATCCTATTTCCCCACCTATACCTAAGAAGCAGCCCTTAATCCCAAGCAACAGTCCTATGGCTCACATTAAGATGTAATTCAGACCCAAATTCAGCAAGCCAAGTAAAATAAACCTGGATGTTTATTTGGCTTTGTTTCCTGTCCCCTTTATAAGTTAACTTTAAAAAAAGAAAAAAATCTTACAGTTTTTTTTTGTCAGTGTACTTCAGAGTTTAGAAGGCTGTTAAGAGTGTGAATATAAATGTCACCACATATACATATTACATGGACTTAATTTATATTTGTCTAAAATGGAAAGTTTTTTACAGTTGTACCATCTGCGATGGAAGTGTTATGTTCCTACATTTTATTCCGTCTCCATGGCAGAGAAAGGAATATAAAAAGAAGGGGAATGACAGATTTGATAGGAAAGGGTCAAAGGTAAAAGATCATTGAAAAGATTTCAGAACTTGGAGGGAAGGGGTCATACAGCCACATTGCTCCAAGATGTTGTTGTTTTAATCATACAAACTATTTAATGCTACCTAGGCCAAACAGAAGCCAAACAGAAGCTACAGACATACTTCATTTTATTTGGTTTTCCAAATGAGAAGATAGCACTCTAGAAAAATAATACAAGAACCCCTTAGGTGATAAAGAAAAATGACAGGGGTGGGGGCAAGTCAAGCAAGGGCAAAGGAGAGAGGGCAAACACACAGGGAAACACAGTGAGAAAGGCAGATGGGGATGAAGAATAAGGCCAGATGGAATATGGCATGAAGGCATGGTCAGAGAAGAATTTTTTTTAAGTATGTATTTTCTACTTATTGTTACCAAGGACAATAGCCTTCCAACCAGAGGTGGTCTTTTCCCAAGAGCAGAGACACTTCTAATACCCTGAAAAAACTATTGGCCTTTGCAGCAGTGCCACCATTGCAGCCAGGAGTAGCATCAAAGGTGAGCCTGTTATGAGCCATTGCTTGGATCTGAGAGAGATACAGTTGCCAAATACAGGGCTGGTTGCCAAATTCCTCTGTGCAGCTCCCTCCCCTCTCTCCTCTCCTCCTTCGGGGAACAATGGATAAGCAGTTGCTATAATCCAAAGGTCCCAGTTTCCAATGTGCTAAGAGGCTGGCTATTGTCTGACAGGAAGCATAGGCATAAGATCATGCCGCTATCCCATCTCTGTCAGGATGAATGGATTATGACTGATACTATTTAGTCTCCTGTTGTCCACATTGTCACATTCCAGGGTCAGCAGAACCTCTCCCCTCCAACTAATCACATCTTTCCTAAAAGCTATTCTTCTAGTTGATAGTCTTCATCTGACACATACTGGGGTGTTGGCAAAGGAGTAGTCCAAGTGCAGTCTGTGTCAGAGCTGCCTCAATCCAAATCACAGTCCAAAAGCAAGGTCATTCGAGCCACAGGTCAGGTCACCAGGAAAACAGAGCAGGAATAGGAGCAAGGAAGGTGAGAGCTGGGGTGGTCGCAGAACCGAAGGGACTTGTTGCTTCCACGGCACGTGGAAGATGAAATGGAAACTTTATGCAACAAAGTCAACAGCATCACAGGTTTAGCAGCATCACATATTCTGCTAAAACTCAGGGCTTAACGATCTTCTCGCTCTGGCTTCCTTCTGTCTTATCTCTAAGTTCTGTCGGAGTCTTTGTCTGACAAGTTCCAGACTGGGAGATACGTCTGCCTTATTAGCTGAAGTGCTGCTGGCAGCCATAAATTAATTACGCAGAGAGAGGGACCCGAGCTTGGCGCTGCTGAGTCTGTTAACCCTGTTGGCTCTTCCCAGACAGGCCCCTAAGCAGATCTCATGACATCATCTGCATTTTCTCTCCTTAGCTCCGGACTATCAAGAAAATAATTAACTTTCCCATTCTTACTAAATAGCCATCTTCTGTGGTTTGGATCTGGTTACCATTAGGTGGATCTGTAACTGGTTGACGGATAGCACCCAAAGAGTGCTTGTGAATGGTTCCTCATCCTCTTGGAGACGAGTGACAAGTGGAGTACCTCAAGGATCTGTCCTGGGACCTGTATTGTTCAAAATTGTTATAAATGATTTAGATGAAGGAATAGAGGGAATGCTTATTAAATATGCCGATGATACTAAATTGGGAGGGGTTGCAAACACAGAAGAAGACAGAAACAGGATACAGGATGACCTTGACAGGCTGGAAAACTGGGCTAAAACCAATAGAATGAATTTTAACAGGGATAAATGTAAAGTTCTGCATTTAGGTAGGGGTCTGGAGACCGAGTCGTATGAGGAAAGGTTAAGAACATAACATAAGAGAAGCCATGTTGGATCAGGCCAATGGCCCATCCAGTCCAACACTCTATGTCACACAGTGGCAAAAAAATTATATATATATATATATATATATATATATATATATAAACATATGAAGCTGCCTTATACTGAATCAGACCCCTGGTCCATCAAAGTCAGTATTGTCTGCCGACTGGCAGCGGCTCTCCAGGGTCTCAAGCTGAGGATTTTCACACCTATTTGCCTGGACCCTTTTTTGGAGGTCCAGGGATTGAATCTGGAAACTTCTGCTTCCCAAGCAGATGCTCTACCACTGAGCCACCGTTCCTCACCGTTCTTCTGTATACACACTGTGGCTAATAGCCGCTGATGGACCTATGCTCCATATTTTAACCAATCCCCTCTTGAAGCTGTCTATGCTTGTAGCCGCCACCACTTCCTGTGGCAGTGAATTCCGCATGTTAATCACCCTTTGGGTGAAGAAGTACTTCCTTTTATCATTTTAACCTGACTGTTCAGCAATTTCATCGAATGCCCACGAGTTTTTGTATTGTGAGAAAGGGAGAAAAGTATTTCTTTCTCTACTTTCTCCATCCAATGCATTATCTTGTAAACCTCTATCATATCAGGCGACGTTTCTCCAAGCTAAAGAGCCCCAAGCATTTCAACCTTTCTTCATAGGGAAAGTGTTCCAACCCTTAAATCATTCTAGTTGCCCTTTTCTGGACTTTCTCCAACGCTATATTATCCTTTTTGAGCTGCGGCGACCAGAACTGCACACAGTACTCCAAATGAGACCGCACCATCGATTTATACAGGGTCATTATGATACTGGCTGATTTGTTATCAATTCCCTTCCTAATAATTCCCAGCATGGCAGAGGCCTTTTTTTATTGCAATCGCACACTGCCTTGACATTTTCAGTGAGTTATCTACCAGGACCCCAAGATCTCTCTCTTGGTCAGTCTCTGCCAGTTCACACCCCGTCAACTTGTATTTGTAGCTGGGATTCTTGGCCCCAATGTGTATTACTTTACACTTGGCCACATTGAACCTCATTTGCCAAGTTGACGCCCACTCACCCAGACTCACAATCCTCTCTGGTTCTCACCACCCTAAACAATTTAGTGTCATCTGCAAACTTGGCCACTTCACTGCTCACTCCCAACTCTAAATCAGTTATGAACAAGTTAAAGAGCATGGGATCCAGTACTGAGCCCTGCGGCACCCCACTGCTTACAGTCCTCCACTGCGAAGTCTGCCCATTTATATTCACTCTCTGTTTCCTATTAATCAGCAAGTTTTTGATCCACAAGAGGACCTGTCCTTTTACTCTATGACTCTCGAGCTTTCTAAGGAGCCTTTGATGAGGAACTTTATCAAAAGCTTTCTGGAAGTCAAGGTAAACAACATCTATTGGGTCTCCTTTGTCCACGTGTTTGTTTACCCCCTCAAAGAAATGTAACGGGTTAGTGAGGCAAGATCTTCCCTTACAGAACCCATGCTGAGTCTTCCTCAATAACTCGTGTTCATCAATGTGCCTACTCATTCTGTCCTTGATAATGGTTTCTACCAACTTTCCCGGTATTGAAGTCAGACTGACTGGTCTGTAATTTCCCGGATCTCCTCTGGAACCCTTTTTAAAGATGGGGGTGACATTCGCTACCTTCCAGTCCTCAGGAACGGGGGCAGAATTCAATGAAAGATTACAGATTTTTGTCAGAAGATCCACAAGTTCAACTTTTAGTTCTTTCAGAACTCTGGGATGTATGCCATCCGGACCTGGTGAATTATTAGTTTTTAATTCGTCAATCAGTTGTAGGACCTCCTCTCTTGTCACCTCAATCTGACTCAGGTCTTTCAACACCCCTTCCAAAATAAGTGGTTCTGGAGCAGGCAAACACTTCTCATCTTCCACAGTGAAGATGGAGGCAAAAAATGCATTCAGCTTCTCAGCAATTTCCCTATCCTTCAGTAATCCTTTTACCCTATGGTCATCCAAGGGCCCCACTGCCTCCCTGGCTGGTTTCCTGCTTCTAATATATTTGAAGAAATTTTTATTGTTGGTCTTTATGGTTTTTTGCAATATACTCCTCATAGTCCCTTTTTGCCTGCCTGATCAAAGTCAGGCATTGTAGGCCCTGACACTGGACAGCCGCCTTGATGTTGGAGCCACCATCAGTCACCACGAAACCTGTGGCAACGTCCCCTCTGCCTACCCAGCCCTCTAACTGCCATGAGAGGATGGCTTGGAGAGTGTCCGCCATGTGCAGCACGTCGACTGCTTCGGTGTGCAGCAAGGCCAAGCGATAGCTGGCCCGGTGGCGCTGACCCTGCCTGCTGCTACTGCCACCCCCATCCTGCACCTCACTGGGTTGCCACCAATGTGCAGTCAGGGAGAGATACCCCTCGAACGCATGTTTTGAGCTCCAGATATCTGATGTGAAATGCACAATCCCCCCGGCAGCACAGGACAAATGCTTTTTCACCACAGATCTGGTCACCCTGAAAATAGCTGGCACAAAGGTCCTGCTAATGGTGGTTCTAGCAGGAACTTTGTACCAGGGCGCCAGTATCGAGCAATCCTAGCACCCCAGGATTCTCGACCACTGAAAATGGAAGCCCATGGGCGACCAACATGGCAAGGTTCCAGGCGATCACCCTCCTGTCGTGCCTGATTCCCCCTCTTGGCACACAGGGGCCACCCCTACCAAACATCTCAGGCAGAGATGGCTGACATTCCTGTACTCCCACGGAATGCTCCTGTAGAGCTCCGGAGGTAGTCATGATGGGACGAACCTCCTGGCTGGGTGATGTTGGCCGCTTGGGCACCCCAGCACCAGCCTGCTTCTCCTCCTTAAGAAGCACCACTGGGTGGTGCTTCCACAGGTGGTTCTGCATCCCCCCCCCGGAGTCAGGTGGGCAGGGTCCCGCCCACAACTGATCAGGGCCCTGCACAGCTGGCACTGCGCATAGCGTGGATCCTCCATAAGTCGGAAATGCTTCCAGACTTCAGAGGTGTATGCATGCCCAAGCTTACTGGCAGCTTGGGTGTCCGGAGCCACCTCCTGTGAGGGGCAGATACATTGTGTCTCAAGGTGGCAGGAGGGGCTGGCCTCTAGGGAAAGTGGGCTGAGATGGAGGCACCTCATGTGTCTCCATCTCTTCTCCCTCCACCCCATGCGGCCTCCCCTCCTGGCCATCTCCTGAAGGACTGCTAGTGCCCGAAGCGGCTGGTCCTCCTCAACCAGCTTCTCCTCCAGCTCCTGCACAACATTCTGCACCCTCCTTGGGGTGATCGTTTTGGACAGAAAACTGTCCCCAAAGCTCATCTCCAAGGAGGGCTGCTCTTGCTGCCCCTCCTCCGGCTGCTGAGGCCGAACGACATCAGCCGGAGGAGAGATGGCCTGAGCAGCAGACCCCTGCTCAGTGCCAGCACCTAATGGCACCTCTGTTGGGGGCGCCCCAGCAGCATCCTCGATGAAGGGCCCAAGGCGGGCCTTCTTCATCACACTCCGGCCAGAGGTCGGAATGCTGGAAGGCGGCTGTAGAGTGGCCCTACGCACAGTTGGGGGGAATACCTGGGTCCTCCCCCTCCCCTCCACCCCTCTAGTCTTCTCCTTGGCCTTGCCCTCAGGGCCCCTCTTCTGCTGCTGTCACTCATGTCACCCTTGGCCAGTCTCACACAACCTGAACTGAGAGTGGGGTTTTTTATAAACCTAACTCACTGCACTGTACCCTGAACCAACAGGTGCCCTGACTTCTTTTTAAGAACCATCCCACCAAAACTTGTTTGTTTGGTTTTTTTGGTCCCTAACCTGTCCCTCTTTGGGTTGGGGTAGTAATGATCTGGTAAAGTTTAGGAGACTAGGTGATCCTGCCTCTACCTGGCTACAGTTTTTAAACGGCTACCTTGAGATGAAGGCAATCCTTGTTATATCCTCCTAACTAGATCCTGGGACAAACCGGATTTCCTTGCAAGCTAGAAATCAGGTGTCCCCTATAACTTGAGAGAACCTGTGGTTTACCCTATGGAAATCTAAGGATGCACCAGCTTTCAGTGGCTGAAAGCAAGATGCACTGCAACCCTAGTCTCTTTAAAAGGGAGCCTGATGTGGCCTAGTAGTCACGCTGCCTTTTATGAGAAACCTAAAATCTTTTAAAATTGCCCCTATCTGGCCTAGCTGAATTTTGAAAAAAGATAAAGCCCTAAACTGGATTATTTTTTTTTTTAATTTCAAAAACTCAATCCCTAAAAACACTTTTATTAGTGGGGCAGCCTATTTAGTGGCCCTAGGCAAACCAAAAGCAGCCTCAGACTCCAAAAACAATTCTATAAAAACCCCACCCCACACAGCCCACACACCAACCCTCTCACACCAACCAGAGGTAACTTAAAAAAAACAAAATGTGACAGAAAGAAACTTAATTTTTAACCCCCCCCCCCCAACCAGAACCAGGAAAAGGGACAACAAGAGAAGGCCAAGAAACTCAACTGTTAAAAATGTGGCCTTTTCACCAATAAGAAACCTCAGGCCAAATCAGTCAACAACACCTCCCTTCCTCCAAACCAGAACCAGGGAAAGGGACAACAGGACAGGAGGATGCAAAACCTGCAGCAATAGATAATAGATCCAAACAGAAGGCCAACAAACTCAATTGTTAAAAAAGTGGCCTTTTAAACAATGAAAATTAGGCCAAACAGCCCCCGCCCCAAGAACCAGAACCAGAAGAGAAAAGGAAGAATAGCAGCACAACACAACAGTAACAAAGCAAACACAGAATCCTTTTAAAACAGAAAAAAACTTAACTTTTAACAATACAAGAACTTTACCAACCCCCCCCCCAAAAAAAAACCCTTCACCCTAACCTCAAGAAATCCAAGCCACCCAAATCAAGAAAAGTAAAAGGACACTGCACTTTTAAAAGTCCTCTCACTAAAGTAAGATACGGGCAAATTGGCAACCCCCCCACCCCACCCCAGGCCCCACCCCCAGCAGAACCCCCTAACCCCAAATAAGCTACCCAGTACTCACCCACCCAAATCTGGATAAGTAAAGGGACTCTGAGTCTTAAAAAGTCCTTTTACTAACTAAAATAAAAACAAGAACCCCAAGACTGTCTTACTTTAGACGTCTTCTCTTCTCCAGGCACTGGCAGGTCAGGCAAGGCTGAGGGAGAGCAGCAGCAGCTGAAGCCAAGGGCCAGCGCAGCACAATCTCTCTCTCACACCAACACAACAGCAATGGAATGGAGTCCAGCCAGGCAGACTCCTTAAAAAGGTTCTCTGGCCCTACACAGAGCAGTTTCAAAAAATACCACTATTCTGTGATTGGCCAGAGCACACTGTTTACTTGGATACCCAAGTAAACAAAAGAACAAAACAACAACAATGTTGCTGATGGCTGAGGAATTAGCCCAGCCATCAGCTACACAACAGCCCTGCAAAGCATGCATTTGCAATGCATTTTGCAAATGCATGCTTTGGATTGGCTGCTGGGGCTCCTCTCCCCCTCCCCCCCTGATCCCAGGGAGGCTATGGGAGAGGCGGGAAAAGGCTTCCAAAGGCAGGAAAGGAAGCAAGCAGCTCCCCTGAGGCTGCAGAAGCTCCTTTCCCGCTTTTTCCATTGACTTCCGTATACTTCCAAATATTGATACAGAAGTATACGGGGAGCCATTTACGGCTTCCGTTTAATGGGCTGAAAATGGATTCGGAAGTATACGGTGACGTATACTTCTGAATCAGGGGTGATTCCGTGGTCTATGCGGTTCAGCCGAACCAAATACACACCCCTAGGTGAAGCAAGATTCACTTCATGCAGGACTGCCCTGTGAAAGGTGTGGGGGAGTTGCTAACATTGCAAGCTGTGAGCAAAGGCCCCCTTCAATTCTATAAATGGACATTGTAATCAGGTGTGATTTAAACATGCAGAACTCTCAAACATCTGTGTCAGGCACAGGCCTTGCCTGACTTATGCCAACTGTTTTGGGGGGTTTTATCATCCAAGCAGCCAGCACACAGCTTGGATACCATCCCAGTTACATGGACTCCCAGCCGACATTGCGTTCCAGTCCCGGCTATGGTACAGACGGAAAGCATGCCTGTCCTGAGCTGTCCAGCTCCATGGTTTCAGTATAGCTGCTCCAGTCTCGCTGTTCCAGTCTCCTGATGCAAGGGAAGCCATGTAAACTGGGCCCTGTGTGAACTGGGCATGAGCCACCACTACCATGAGCAGGTGCTCTGAGCCAAGTGCAGGGCTGGTATGATCCAGGTGTCCTAGTGATGTGAGTCTGGTGTGAGCCACTTCTGCAAGGAGGTTGTCCCCTCCCTTAATGAGACAAGTGTGAGCCTTGCCCCTCATGAGGCAAGAAGGACCTATTGTGAGCTATTCTGTGAGACAGGCCCAAGCTTGCTCTTCCTTCCTTCCCTACTCCATCATGGATGGGGCCAAGGGTATGCTGAGTAATGAGGCCTTTTTCCACAGCTTTTTGGGTGGTCTTCCAATCCACCCCTGGCTTCCCCACATATATGGCTTCTAGTTGGACCAGGGTAAGTGCGGGAAAAACCTACAGTACAAAGACTACTTAAAATATAAAATGTTCTGCACAAAAATATTTTAGCCACTGAATGTTTACCCAAGCAAGCATGCTTATAACAGCCTCTTTTATTTTCTCTATGTAAGCATTCAATTGCATGGAAAAAATCTTCGTGTGAGCTGGTCTTGACACACTGACAGCTGCAGTTTTTCCTTTGATCATGGAAGCTGGAGAAAGTGCAGCTGTGGTTCTGGATTTATTTATTTTTTGCATACTACCCATTTCCCACTAATGCTTCTCTACACACTTGTGTACCTACGTGTACAATAAAATAAGCAGAGCTGGTATGTCAGAATGAGCCTTAAGAATGCACACAATGCAGTCATTCGGACCCAGGTCATAGAATCTAAATGAAAACAAGAAATCGGGTGATGTTACAAGGAATGTGGCCATCCCAGAAACTCAGAGTCAATAAAGGCCACATCCAAGTATCCTTTGGAAATTCTTTGTATTTTTCTGTCCATGCAAATTTCTGTAGGTAAGGTAAAGCTGAGTTGGTACTTATGAGATTAATCTGGAATCTAAGTTTTTCAAGCTTGGGGCTGTGTAGGATAGAAATGTAAATAAAGTAAATAAATATAGTAGTACTATGTAGATAAGGAGAAGGGGAAAAACAGATCAAAAGATATTTCTATGACCATGCAATATGAGGACTTATGCATCAGCCATCTTTGGGGTCCCATTCAGCACACAACTACACATTTTTGAAAGACCAAAATGGATATTGTTATGTAATTTTCAAAGGAGGGAAGAGACAGACTTGAAAGAACATGTACAATTTACATGCAAGAACTTCTGAGCATTGTGCTTCCCTTTTAGCACAATCACACATAGCAATGCAGTGCATTGTTGTCTTGTTGAAAATTTGACCATCTCTCATTTATTCTCAGTATTTGTATCCAATCACTGCGATTAGTATTATAATTATTTTTATGGTAGCTAGCATTTTGTATCACTGCTTGGGAATATTGTAGGTAGCATGTCAGTGGTAAATGCATGTCATGTATTAAATCCACATTTCTTTCAAATGTATTTGCTTGTTGGAGATTTTTTTTTTCAAAACCAACCAAGAATCTTTTTCTTCCAACAGTGTAGTTTTCAATAGTTACAATCCAAGAAGGTTACTGGAAAAAATGAAACAAGGAAGAGACTCAGAGCTTCTGATTACTGTATCACCTAATGAATACATTTGCAGGCAATTTATGGCCGACATTACATGAATTATTTGCAATCTGCCAAATAGAGCTTGAGCTATGTTGTCTGCAAATTGGTTGTACAGATTTAAGTTAAACTCTAATGTGACTGTATATGTCTGCCCAGTGATATTTTCCCCTCCTTCATTACCCAGTCAGAGAATGCTTCTTCTGCCTACAAATAAACTCAGGATAAGCAATAAACAGCTTGCTGTGGCAACACAAGGATTCTGTGAGTTCTAATAATAAAGACAGAAAACATATCTAGTATAGCTAATGGGATTAGGAGAGAACCTCATCCCCAGTAAACTATGAGGTTGTGAACTCTGGTTGTTTCTAAGAACACACTCCCGTGTTCTATTTCTTCCATCTTGCCCTGCTGTTGGAACCTAGCTTTATCACCCCACAATTAAGAATATAGGTAGTGTCTGTGGCTCAGTGATAGAGCATCTTCTTTGCTTGCAGAAGGTCCTGGGTTCAGTCCCCAACATCTCCAGTTGAAAGGCTCAAGTAGTGTTACCCAAAACAGTCTCCTAACATTTGGGGAAATATTAGCTCTTAAAAGAGACCTTAGGCATAGTGAGAGGAAATAACTGCAGCATCTCTCCACAAATTGTATACCAGGATTTTTCTCTAGAGAACTCTTAGAATTAACCTGTTACTTAACCAAGAGAAGTTGTTTTATCAAAAGAAGAAATACTATACTAATGAAAGCATACAGAGAATAAATGCACAGTGAAAAACAAACATGCAGGTCGTCAGAAATACGGAGATGAGAGGGAATATAGCAAGGGATGTTTCAAAAGTGTGATAGCTACCTTTCCATTAGTGCAGAATCCATGAAGAAAAGCTATGAAATGGACCATTGCCTTACAGAAGGACCCAAAAGAATCTGGGGGTGTGATGCCAGTGGACGCCTAAGACAAGACACATGGAACTGTGGTTGGGCAGCCCTTTTTATACACTGAAGAATATGTTCTGGTGGGGTTACAATAGCAGGTAGACATAAAGGCAAATTTTGCATGAGACCTTGAAGACCTGTTGCTCAGAATATTAAAGTAGACATTATTGACCTCAATAAACCAATGGTCTGACTCATTACATTAAGAATCAGCCAGTGTTGTTGCCATTTTAGTGAAGTGAGAAGCTGATAGGTGAAGTGAGAAGCTACAGGAGGGACATGACTGTTATCAGGGCCTCATGCCTGAACAGAAGGCCTGTGGGCTTTCCTCTCTTAATGGTGTAATTTGGCATTGGCCCGGAGCTCTAACAACTACCTTTTAGATGAACAGGGGCCAGAGTTATTTAACGTCCACTGAACAGTTATGCGTGAAAGATTGCTACCTCCTCAATGCAAAGCACTGGAGAATGGCTAAATGCTGCAGTTACCATCCTGGAAGTAGATGTTGTTGGAAATATGTATCTGTTCTGTAAGTCCTTTACAATGTTCTAAAGTTCCAGTCATTATAGGGTTAACACTGTGCCTGATTCCCTATTATCTACATGACCTGGGAAGAAGATACTGACTGCTGTCAATCAAGGTCTAGAAGCGGGGAAAACCTGTTTTGTTTGTTTGGTCAGTTAGTTAGGTGACTTCCTTTGTTCAGGCAGAGAGGTCAAGAAGAAGGAGGAAGTAGTCTCCATTAAGCACATGATCTTCTAGTGTAAGCATGTAGTCCTACAGTGTTTGTTATTTTCACCTCCTGGTACCCTTTCCCTGTAGAAATAAATACGTTTTTGCTTTTTCATGTTAAATGCCTCTCAATGATTATTTGATCCAGTGATCCATCGCATTGTTTGAGATAATGAAATAGAATTTCAAACAGAAATCCCGAACAGATGTGAGTCTTCACCTGATTGCATTTCTGACATAGTTTTTGCAGCATAGGCATGGCTTGCATCATCATGACAAGGAAAGAGATAGGATCAAGTTGCCCCTTCATGTAATAATTTTAATAATTTGTGCATCTGTCTTCAAATGCACAGTATCCATGGAATCAAAATTTCTAAAGCAGATTCAGATTCATGTTCTTTTAACAAGCACCCAAAACCTAGTATGCAGAAACTAAAGTCTACTTGGCCAGGTGTCTTCTGTGCTGATTCAGAACATGCTTTTAACAGAGTGGGTTATGTGTTTTGGAGGAAACACTAAAATGACTATTCACCCACCTCAATCATTGTTCCATTATGTACTTACTTGTCTGTGTGTCATTTGGGAGATCATTTCAGCATAAACTCATCTACATTTATATTCTTAGATTATGTTCTGGAATAATAAAGGAGTGCAAGTAGGACATGGCTTGTCATATGACAGGTTTTTTATTCTTGAAAATTAATCACCATTCAATACAAAGATTGTGTAACCAAGGGGTATAATATATCTCATGGTCAAGGCTGGCATGCAGTGATATTGATGCATATATATACACATACACACACAAACGTACACACACAGAGACATATATATTCTCTAGACTTAAACTCATATTTTGGCAATCCCTGTCTCTTTGAACTGTAGTTGTGCCAGGAGAAGCAAGGAGAGTGATTTCTTAGCCCCCTTGACAAGCTATAATTACTAGAATTCCTTACATATTTTGAATTCAATTGATGGATTCCAGGGTTGCATCTACTTGTCCCTTAAGAGAGCAATCCTAAGTGGATTCATGCAAAATCCTACTCAGTTTTTTCAATGGGGATAATTCCCCGAGAAGAGTTCCTAGAATTGCATTGCAAGCAATTTACAGTGTAATCCCAAGAATGTTTACTCTGATATAAGTCCAATTGACTTCATTCTTAAGCACATTAGCTTTTTATAGAAAAGACCCCTCTGCATCATCAGCTTCCATTGGGTTTATAGCACTTTAGCTTTTAAGGCCAATTGTGGAACCTTGGTGTAGTTTGGCCCTGTCCAGTCGCAGCCCCTGTTGGCTGCCAACATCATTTAATCAGGCTTTTAGCAATGAACAACCTGCTCTGCACAACCATAAACATTTACGGATGTTAACTGGATTTTATGTGCTTGACTAGAAAATAAAAATCTATTTTAGGAGTCTGAAACCTTGATTGAGAAGCACAAATGAAATAATAGTACAGATAAAGTTTGAATCGAAGTGAAGTAAATGAAAGAATACCCAAAATAATTAGTAGTGTGAAAAGGGTAACTCAATGCACTCATCTTAACAGAACATGGTGGGCTTGTGCTTTTCCTTTCATTAACATTCTTGAACACAAAAGCTCCAGAAGTTCACTAAGCAAAGAGGTCACAAATATCAGCAAAAGTGACTCAGCGGCTTTCGCTTGCTGAATCTTTTTCAGAAGTTGCATACACCCAGCTGTAGTCTAGACTCCCACGTTTCAGCTGTTCTTTCTAGCCACAAGCAGGAAATAATGATCTTTTCCTAATTAATGAATTTATTGATTTGTGTGTGTGTGTGTGTGTATAGTGTGTATATGTGTGCATGCATGCACATGCATGTATAAACATTAATCAGAAATCTTAAAAAGGAGTTAGTGTGAATAAAATAAAGGTAGGTATTCTGTTTTGTGACAGCCCAATACAAATCTCAAATCTGATTCAGTTATGCCATTTGTCTGTGTGGGGGAGAGTAACAGCGAGACAGATGTTTCTCTCATCATTTTTGTTCTGGGACAGCCACTGCTATTAAGACATGTCACCATCCTCCAGGGCCACAGATACAAATGCACAGCAGGACAGCTGTGTTTAAATTATCATTGTAATTTCCACTGGGGCCCAAGGGGGGGGGGTCAGAAGCAGTGTATTTCATTCAGAGGCATTCATGCGACGTAACCTTTTTTTTGGATGAGTGTATCTGGCAGATTTCCCCCCTATACTCATGTATGAACAGATCTTGTTAGCTGTATATCAAAGCAATAGCCAGGTGTTCTAGTTTAGGCTCATCTATTGGGGTAGTTAGAAATTTAGGCAGTTCAGCACTGCTTTAGACATCTCTCATTTTCTCAGCCCTCAGGTTTGTTCACCAATTGTTTCTCCAGGGTCAGAAAATTCTCTTTCTAAGGATTGGCACTTTAGCTGCATCTGAAATTAAGGATCACCAGATGATTTTGATTATAGAATGACTTTTATTTAAAGGGCTGACTGTGTTCTAGAACAGCAGTCTTGTAACTTTTTCTGATCAAGGATCCACCTTTAAGCCCACTCTGAAATAGGGGACCCACTTTTAAACTTTTCCTTTTCTTTCTCTAGGATGATGAAACACAAATTAAACAGAAAATGTTGGTAAATTCAGCATTTCATGCAGGGTCTAAAACGTTACATATGATGAAATTATTTCTTGACACACTATTATTTAAGGAACTCTGTCTCTTCTGAAAAAGGAAAATTGTGGCAATACTATTTGTCACTAGTACAGCTACTTCAGGGCAGCATGTAGCTGGGTTGTGGATCCCAGCCCAACAACTGAAAAATTGTCTAGAACATCAATTTGACTTGCCAACTGGCCTAGAGAAAAATATCCTGTCTCTTTAATAGAGGCGGGAATTGTGGAAATGGGCAATTGAAATTTTTCATGGACCCAGAAGCTCCAACTGATCCAGAATGTGGTGGTGCAAGTCCTGATGGGAACATCACCGATGGCACATATACATCTGGTGGTGCACCAGCTGCACTGGCTCCCAGTGGAGTACCAAGCAAGTTCAAAATTTTAGTTTTGACATTCAAGGCCTTGAGTGGGCAGGAACCAATGTATCCACAGAACCATCTCCTCTGTTATGTCCCTGGGAGAGTGTTATGCTCCATGGACAGCAATCTGCTGGTGGTCCCTGGTCCCAAAGACATCTGGCTGTCCTTCAGCAGGGCCAGGGCCTTTTTGGTCCTGGCTCCAACCTGGTGAAACTCTCTGCCAAATGCCATCAGGACTCTGTGTGATCTTTTGAAATTCCTCAGGGCCTGTAAGGCAAAGATGTTCTGCCAAGACTTTTGGTTGAGGACAGCAATGGTTACCATCTGGTACCCTATTATGCTTTCCATGTTCACTTTGCCCTCTTCCCCCCTGCCTGTCAAATGACTGGCAGTCTGCAATTGTAAAGACAGGTTCTCACCATCTGCTTTTAGACTGTAAATAATTGTTATTTTTAATTGCTTATTTATGCTTAATGTTTTTATGTCTGTTGTACTTTGCTCAGAGCCCTACTACGGCAAGCATATATGATTCACAAATCTAATAATAAATTTAAAATGGATCTAATAAATAGCAACCTACTAAGTCACAGAACCATAGAATCACAGAGTTGGAAGGGACCTCCAGGACCATCCAGTCCAACCCACTGCAAAATGCAGGAAACCCACAAATACCTCCCACACACACAACCAGGGATACCTGCTCCATGCCCAGAAGATGCAGGGGGGAACCTCCAGGATCCCTGGCAAATGTGACCCCAGAGTGACAAACAGCACCTTCCTGGGTGTGCAAGAAAGGGCCATGAGAACCAAGCACCGATGCAACTCCTCCTGCCCTGCCTCTCATGATCACAGAATCAGCATTGCTGCCAGATGGCCATTTAACCTCCATTTTAAAACCTCCAAGGAAGGAGATCCCACCACCTCCTGAGGTAGCCTGTTCCACTGAGGAAGCCTGTTCCCCAGGAGGAAATGGCATTGTACCTCTGAGGTCCTATCCCTCCTAAAACCCCACCCTCTCCAGGCCCCATGCGTTAGATCTCCAGGAATTTCCTAACCTGGAGTTGGCAACCCTATCTCATTCCCTTTATCTGCCCCTCTGACTTCAGGTTTCTATCACCTTCCCCCTTCCTGCAGTCTCTACATAGGAAAATGACAGTCTTTCTTCACAGTGCAGGGGGGGGGGGAAGGACCAAAGTAGTTTATATCATTCTTCTCTCCCCCCCATGTGATTTGAACAACAACACTGTGAGGCAGGTTAGGCTGAAAGTCTGCAACTGGTCTGAAAACACTCAGACAGCCTCCACAGCAAGAACCTGGGTCTGGCAGAGCCCACTCTGAAGCCCTAACTTGTATGCCCCCTACACCACAGAATCTCCAGGAATTTCCCACCAACCTGGAAGGGTACCACTAAAGGCCTCTGGGTGAGTGCCCCCCAGTCTTGCTGTCTTCCCACCCATCCAAGTGAAGGCATTCACTCCCACCCCACCTCAAGGGGAGCTGATCTCTGCCATCTGGATAGCAATTGTAATCCTGAATGATCTCCAGCCCTCACCTGGAGATTGGTGACAGTGGTTCCCCAGGAGGAAGAGCTTCTCCCTCAGAAGCCTGTAGTGATACCTTAGGAATTTTCCACCAACCTGGAAAGGTTCTACTAAAGGCCTCTGGGCGAGTGCTCCCCCAGTCTTGCTGTCTTCCAGACCCAAGTGAAGGCATTAATTCCCCCACACATACCTCAAGGGGAGGTGATCTCTGCCATCTGGAATTTCCTAACCTGGAGTTGGCAAGCCTGCAGCCTCTACATGGAAAAAGGACAGTATTTCTTCACAGTGGGGGCGGGGGGGGACCAAGCAGGATCCTGAGGAGAGGCAGTAGTGACCAGTAAGCCCCCAGGAGAGTCTTTCAGCAGAGAACTGTCTCCCTCAGAGGTCAGAGGCCATCTTGTGGTGTTTTTGCCTGACAGGGCTGGCAGTGGGTGGTAGGGTGGCCAGACCGTCCCGGTCTCCCGGGACTTTCCCGGTTCTGGCCCCCAATTCCCGGCTCCCGGGCTGGGTATACCGGGACCATTAAGAGGTCTCGGTTTAGCCAGCCAGAGAGCCGGGGGCCGCGCGCCCGGGCGTGGAAGGCGGCGAGTGAGGGAGGGAGCGACCCTGCGCGTGCGCAGATCGCCCTGCGCACGCGCAGGGACGCTCCCTCCCTCACTCGCCGCCTTCCCCGCCCGCGCACGGGGCCGGGCGGTGGCGGCGGAGGCCCGGGAGGGCGTCGGAAAGGCCCGCGGGGGTCGCTGGAGGCCCTCCAGTGACCCCCGCGGGCCTTTCCGAGGCTTCCCGGGGCTGGAAACCCCCACCCCCCGTCCTCCTCCGCCCGGGAGGGCGTCGGAAAGGCCCGCGGGGGTCGCTGGAGGCCCTCCAGCGACCCCCGCGGGCCTTTCCGAGGCTTCCCGGGGCTGGAAACCCCCACCCCTTCGTCCTCCTCCCCCCGGGAGGGCGTCGGAAAGGCCCGCGGGGGTCGCTGGAGGCCCTCCAGCGACCCCCGCGGGCCTTTCCGAGGCTTCCCGGGGCTGGAAACCCCCACCCCCCGTCCTCCTCCGCCCGGGAGGGTGTCGGAAAGGCCCGCGGGGGTCGCTGGAGGCCCTCCAGCGACCCCCGCGGGCCTTTCCGAGGCTTCCCGGGGCTGGAAACCCCCACCCCCCGTCCTCCTCCGCCCGGGAGGGCGTCGGAAAGGCCCGCGGGGGTCGCTGGTGGCCCTCCAGCGACCCCGCGGGCCTTTCCGAGGCTTCCCGGGGCTGGAAACCCCCACCCCCCCGTCCTCCTCCCCCCGGGAGGGCGTCGGAAAGGCCCGCGGGGGTCGCTGGAGGGCCTCCAGCGACCCCCGCGGGCCTTTCCGAGGCTTCCCGGGGCTGGAAACCCCCACCCCCCGTCCTCCTCCCCCCGGGAGGGCGTCGGAAAGGCCCGCGGGGGTCGCTGGAGGCCCTCCAGCGACCCCGCGGGCCTTTCCGATGCTTCCCGGGGCTGGAAACCCCCACCCCCCGTCCTCCTCCGCCCGGGAGGGCGTCGGAAAGGCCCGCGGGGGTCGCTGGAGGCCCTCCAGCGACCCCCGCGGGCCTTTCTGATGCTTCCCGGGGCTGGAAACCCCCACCCCCCGTCCTCCTCCGCCCGGGAGGGCGTCGGAAAGGCCCGCGGTGGTCGCTGGAGGCCCTCCAGCGACCCCCGCGGGCCTTTCCGACGCTTCCCGGGGCTGGAAAACCCCACCCCCCGTCCTCCTCCGCCCGGGAGGGCGTCGGAAAGGCCCGCGGTGGTCGCTGGAGGCCCTCCAGCGACCCCCGCGGGCCTTTCCGACGCTTCCCCGGCCTCTACCACCCCCCCCCCCCCCGTGCTGGCGGAGGCCCGGGAGGGCATCGGAAAGGCCTCTCCGCCGCCGGACTCGCCGCCGCTGCCGCCGCCGCTGGACTCGCCGCCGCCGTAGGTAAGGGGGCCGCCGAAAGCGGGGGGGGCTGGCGGTTGGGGGTGGCCTTCCTTTCTTCCCTCCCTCCTTCCTTCCTTTCTTCCTTCCCTCCTTCCTTCCTTCCTCCCTCCTTCCTTCCTTCCTTCCTTCCTTCCTTCCTTCCTTCCTTCCTTCCTTCCTTCCTTCCTTCCCTCCTTCCTGTCTTTCTTCCCTTCTTCCCTCCCTCCCTCCCTTTCTCCCTCCCTTTCTCCCTTCCTTCCTTCCTTCCTTCCTTCCTTCCTTCCTTCCTTCCTTCCTTCCTTCCTTCCTTCCTTCCTTCCTTCCTTCCTTCCTTCCTTATGTTCTTATGTGACACAGAGTGTTGGACTGGATGGGCCACTGGCCTGATCCAACAGGGCTTCTCTTATGTTCTTATGTGACGCAGAGTGTTGGACTGGATGGGCCACTGGCCTGATCCAACAGGGCTTCTCTTATGTTCTTAAGTGTGACACAGAGTGTTGGACTGGATGGGCCACTGGCCTGATCCAACAGGGCTTCTCTTATGTTCTTATGTGACGCAGAGTGTTGGACTGGATGGGCCACTGGCCTCATCCAACAGGGCTTCTCTTATGTTCTTATGTGACACAGAGTGTTGGACTGGATGGGCCACTGGCCTGATCCAACAGGGCTTCTCTTATGTTCTTATGTGACGCAGAGAGTTGGACTGGATGGGCCACTGGCCTGATCCAACAGGGCTTCTCTTATGTTCTTATGTGACGCAGAGTGTTGGACTGGATGGGCCACTGGCCTGATCCAACAGGGCTTCTCTTATGTTCTTAAGTGTGACGCAGAGTGTTGGACTGGATGGGCCACTGGCCTGATCCAACAGGGCTTCTCTTATGTTCTTATGTGACACAGAGTGTTGGACTGGATGGGCCACTGGCCTGATCCAACAGGGCTTCTCTTATGTTCTTATGTTCTTATGTTCTTATGTGACATAGAGTGTTGGACTGGATGGGCCACTGGCCTGATCCAACAGGGCTTCTCTTATGTTCTTATGTGACGCAGAGTGTTGGACTGGATGGGCCACTGGCCTGATCCAACAGGGCTTCTCTTATGTGACAATACTGACTTTGGTGGACCCAAGCACTGATTCAGTGTAAGGGAGCTTTGTGTTTGTGTCTTCTAGTGCAATTTTGTTCTCAGATCCTGTATTTACTTCATCAGTATATGGGATAAGGCACTTTCTCAACTGTGCTGCATAAATCAGCCTATTTATTTTGTCCTGTTGGCTCTGTTGGCTCTATCTGCGCCACCTTCTATCTGCGTCCCTGTGGCATCGGTCCCATCATTGTGGGGCCCAGGGGGCCGGCGCAGCGGCACGCCGAAGCAGCCTGTCACTAATAACACAGGTCGAGATGCAGGACAGGAACCTGGAAGTGACCGACAGGCTGCTTCAGCGTGCCGCTGCACCGGCCCCCTGGGCCCCACAATGATGGGACAGATGCCACAGGGACGGGCTCGAAACACTCTATAACCCCTCAAAAGAACAGCAGTCTAGCTCGCTTCCCCCGAGCCCTGCCGCCATAAGCCTCAAGGGGGCTCATTTTGCGGCATCTCCCGGCGGGAGGGTGGCACCCGCACGGGACACATATCAAATGAAAGAGGGGGCGCAGGGCTATCAGAAACAGTCAGCGGAGGGAGTCGGGAGACCACCCCACTGGGGGATCCACACCCCGAAAGTGATGAAGGTGGCGCAGATAGAGCCAACAGAGCCAACAGGACAAAATAAATAGGCTGCATTATGCAGCACAGTTGAGAAAGTGCCTTATCCCATATACTGATGAAGTATATACAGGATTTGAGAACAAAATTGTTTCCGGCGGTGATATTTGGGGGATTTTTGGGGACGTCACAGGAAGTGCTGTGAAGTCACTTCCTGTTTCCGGCAGTGGCATTTGGGGAAAATGATGTCATTTGGGGGAAATGATGTCACAGGAAGTGATGTCACTTCCCGTTTCCGGCAGGTGACGCGGGGAAAATGATGTCACAGGAAGTGATGCCACTTCCTGTTTCCGGTGGTGGCATGACGTCACCGGAAGTGACGTCACTTCCTGTTTCCGGCGGCGCACCCCTGCCTCCCCCCCCGGTTGTCCCTGGCTGGCCTTCAGACATTATGGTCACCCTAGTGGGTGGGGAAAAGCAGAATCATCCAATGGCAAGGCAGAAGCAGATTGTGAGCCAATCCTGCAAAAATGTGGAGAATGTGCAGTGTGTAGATGACAGAGAGGCTACCCAATGGTAGCAGGAAGTGGTGACAGAGTGTCAGCCAATAGTTGGTGCTGTACAGTCTCAGTGACTACAACAAATCGAGATGCTGGGATTTGCCACTGTGATTTCAATTTTATGACTAAAGCATGACTGTTATTTCAGAACCCCAGTTCTTTAGACTGCTATAGAATATACTCATGGCTCTGCAATGTTCCTTGTTTTGAAATGTTGCTCTGGGAAGCACAGCATTGGTGAAACTTCCTTTCAAATACACAGGGCAGTTTAACTGGTATTAGATTTCTTTAAGCAGTTCCCTTCAAAGAGCATTCTTCTCAAACAGAGAAATTCTGGCTGGAATCTAGCAGTAAGTTAGTGCAGGAAAATGTTACTTTTACAGGCAAGACGCACAGGATTTCCTGCCCCAGGTCAAGACAAGCACACCTTCCCATTGTCCTAGTTTATATCACAGAAAGTCTTTATGCTCCTCTGTAGATGCCATCATTTCCATTCCTGGTAACTAAAGAAAACATTCCTTGGAACACTTCAGATTAGAAATTATGCTCTAATTTTGCACTAAACTGCAGGTGCCTTATTAATAACTCTAGATAGGGCTAATCCATTTGGCTGTCTTCCTCTGCTACATAAATGTAACTACTTTGCTTGATGCCTGAATTTTGCAGGGCCTGCATCCTACTGAAATAGTATAGGTCCATTGTAACCATTTTTTTTAAAGTACTCAAAAGCATTGTGCACAAATCATTCCCAGAATTATACACAGAAGGTAAAAAGATTGGGAACTATATTATTAAGCTTATCCACAATGCCAAACAGCATAAAAAGTTGTTCCAACAGGAGGCACCAGTTACACAAATCTGTGCTGCTTTGTGCAGCGTAATTGTGCTGCTGTGCAAATACCAGGGGGGTTGTAGGATTTATCCAACTGATGCCAGTCCCAAGTCACTAGACTTCAGTGAGGAATTGACTGCTCCATCCTTGTTCCACTACCCTTAAATTAAAAAAAAAGATCCTTTTACCACTAACATGAGCAGAAGTTTACAGAGAAATACCAGTTTAGTTCCTCAGCAATTAAGTCATCTCTTTTTTTTGTCTCTTTAAAAACTGTCCCTTCAATAAAAAAATCCTAGGCTTTCCCTGGACACCTTCCTTAGAATCATAGAGTTGGAAGGGATCTCCAGGGTCATCTAGTCCAATCCCCTGCACAATGCAGGAAACCCACAAATACCTACTCCAAATTCACAGGATCTTCATCGCTGTCAGATGGCCATCTAGCCTTTGTTTAAAAACCTCCAAGGAAGGAGAGCCCACCACCTCCCGAGGAAGCCTGTTCCATCGAGGAATCGCTCTAACAGTCAGGAAGTTCTTCCTAATGTTGAGCTGGAAACTTTTAATTTCAACCCATTGAAATAGGTTCTGGTCCTATTGGTTCTGGCCACAGAAAACAATTCCACACCATCCTCTATATGACAGCCCTGCAAGTACTTGAAGATGGTGATCATATCACATCTCAGTCGCCTCCTCTCCAGCCTAACATCCCCAGCTCCTTCAAGCTTTCTTCATAGGACTTGGTCTCCAGACCCCTCACCATCTTTGTCACCCTCCTCTGGACCCGTTCCAGCTTGTCTATAACCTTCTTAAAATGTGGTACCCAAAACTGAACACAATACTCCAGGTGAGGTCTTACCAGAGCAGAGCAAAGCGATACTATCACATCATGTGATCTGGACACTATACTTCTGTTGATACAGCCCAAAATTGCATTTGCCTTTTTATATTTGATATGTGTAGGCTATCTGGTTTATATGTAATTATAGAGTGACCCCCATAATACCAGTTTAATGAAAAGGAAAAAAAAATTTCAGTAATGTCTAATTCTGTGAACAATAGCAATGTTGGCCAGTTTATAATCCATTTTTCTGAGAGGAGGAATGGATGACTTTTTGTTCTGAATTTTGTTTGAAAGCCACTAAATTCAAAAGGATACATTGCTATGACTGATAATACTGATACTAGTCTCCAACAAGTTGAGCAATATATTAATATACATTCAAAGGTAAATGTGTCATACAATCATATTTCTGACACATACAAGGTTATGAAGAATGTGCATAAATTATATATATATATATATATATATATATATATATATATATATATATATATATATATATATATATATATATAGTGGTAGAGTTAGCACAAACACAAACCCATATTATTTGGGAGCATAATTATACATATTTGAAAATTTGCATCTGATGTACTAATTTACCATCCGAAGGTAAAGAGCATTTGTTGACTCAAGAGGATGAGTTGGAGACAATAAAGAAAATGGTAAAATCAACCATCAATCCCAGTTATTTATTGTTATTTAATTAGCAGATTTAGACTGCATTCTTCAGACTGCCCTACCAGGCCAAATCCCACTTAGATCAACAGGGATTTACTAGATGCTGCACACTGGTTGTTAGCATATTTGTTTTATTTCTGCCACATATTTGGTGTTTCTATGCCTTGCATGAAAGGTAGCTTAATACACATGGGGGGAGGGGAATATGTATACAAGAATCTGCCTGATAGATATAAAAACATGGTGCCATTTCAATCATAGCTAAATAACTGTCCAAGATCACAATTAAAGCTCTTGATAGCATTTCTGAATGAGGTTTTAAAAATCATGTCAGTAAGAAGGAAACATCATAAATTAATAGCCTCACTCAAAAACTAAAGCCAAACTTAAGACATACTGTAGCTGTCACAATTCAAATTACAGATTCAAGATTGTATAGTTGAATGCTCTCTGGATTAAAACAAAAACTAGCATTTTAGGGGTAAGACTAAACAATCCCCCACATGGGGCTACCCTTGTGCTGGACCCGGAAACTGCAGTTAGTGCAGAACGCTGCTGCCCGGCTGTTATTAGGGCTCCCAAGATGGGAGCACATTCGGCCGGGGCTCCAGGGTCTGCACTGGCTGCCAGTAATATTCCGAGTCCGGTACAAGGTGTTGGTTATTACCTTTAAAGCCCTATATGGCCTAGGACCTGCCTACCTTAGGGACCGTCTCTCCCCACACGTTCCCCAGAGAGTACTACGCTCAGGTTCACAAAACCTGTTGGTAGTCCCCGGGCCAAAGGAGGCCCGTCTAAAATCCACCAGGGATCGGGCCTACTCAATAACGGCACCTTATTGGTGGAACCAGCTGCCGGAAGAGGTGCGGGCCCTGCGGGATCTAGGGCAATTCCGCAGGGCCTGCAAGACAGTTCTCTTCCGGCAGGCCTATGACATTAGCTGACAATGTAAAACATCTTGGATGGAACAAAATGTATCTATAGGCCGCCGGTTTTATTCTATCTTGTTTTTTACTAATTTATGGTTTAATTGTATTTTTAAATGTTTTAAACTGAAGTTGTTTTAATTATTATGTTGTAAGCCGCCCTGAGACACTTAGGTGAGAAGGGCGGGGTATAAATCTTAATATAAATAAATATAAATAAATATATATCTATTTTTCTAAACACAGACAGCTCTCATTGTGTGCATTTTTTTAAATGGAAGAGCATTCAGTCATGTGATTTTCCCCATTTTATAGTCCAGAATCAGATTTGTTTTCATATGGCGTGAATGAGGCCTACCGTGATACTGTGTGTACATCACCAAAACTCGCAGCCACAAAGCTATCTCCCTTTCTACCTAGGCATGCATTTCCCTGCAATCTGACCCACCTCATTTCAATGACAATGTGCAACACACAAACACACCACAGTTAAGCCCTGCTGTACTAAGGTTGACATATTCCTGATTCCCAAATCAATTTAATTTGTTTATTATGGAAACTGGATCAAGATAGATAGCTGTGTTAAGTCTGTCTGTTACAGTACCTGAAGATGTGAGCAATAACTCACAAAAGCTCATACCCTGCCACAAATTTTGTTTGTTTTTATGGTGCTACTATTATGGAAATTGTTTGCTAATTTGGCAATCTAAACATATTAATTATTAAATTGTCTGCCTGCCACTTGTTTTTGTCTGCTCCAGGCAGCAACCAGGAAGACCAGAGAACAATTACTGGAAATATCTTTATACATTTCTGTTTATTAATGCTGGCATATGCTCATGCTTTCTTCTTAGACTAGGAATAAGGCCCGTTGTGTGAATAAATACAATGAACTCTAGAAAGAGGCTCTAGGCAAGTGCCCTGGCCTTGGGCACTCAGCGCTAACTTACTATGGCATCATAGCATGACGATGATCACACACATGCTGAAGTTCAACATTCAGTTTGTCTGCAATGTGTTGTTGCTGCCTTCTCCTGTTGCATTCAGCCTTGCAGCTTTTAGTATCAGCGTGCGCTTGTGGCTCGCATGATCTGTCTTTTTTGGCCTGGTCTGGTTGTGTTATGGTATACCATTGAGTATGTGCCTCCAGGCAGCCATTTCTGTAGATGAATTGATCTTTCCAGCTTTCCATCTCTTCTCCTGTCCCTGCAGCCTCTACCTTAGAAAATTACAGTTTTTCTCCACAGTGGAGACCAAAGCAGGAGGGAAGTGAACTCAGAAAGGTATAATGACACAGAGTTCACCATTTTCTCCAGGGGAGCTGATCTCTGTGTGTGATCTGAGTGATTCTGAGTGATCTCCAGCCCTCCCCTGGTGATTGGCAACAATGGTTCCCCATGAGGAAACGGCTGGAATTGGAGGGTGGAGTCTATGGCATTGTATCTGTCTGAGGTCCCACCCCTCCTTAAACCCCACCCTCTTCAAACTCCACTCTTCAAATATCCAGGAATTTCCCAACCTGGAGCTGGCAACCCTATCTCATTCCTAGCCAACCATCAACCTACTTGTATCTGCCCCTCTTTCCATTTTCTCCCCCCTCCTTGCAGCCTTTACCTAGGAAAAGGACAGTCTTTCTCTGCAGTGGGGACTAAAGCAGCTTACATCATTCTCCTTTCCCCCTTTTAATCTGCACAACAACTCTGTGAGGTAGGTTAGGCTGGAAATCTGTGAGTCGTCAAAAGTCACCCAGTCAGCTTCCACAGCAAGAACGTGGGTCTGGCAGACCCTGCTCTGAAGTGCTAACTGCTATGCTAACTGCTATGTCACACTGGCGGTCATAGGGGGGCTGCTTCTGAACAGGAGCAAGCAGCCAGGCCTAGTTAAGTCATGCCAGTCAAGTGGCATCAAGCTCCCCAGAGCTGGCAACCCTAGTCAGGACTGGCCCCAATGACTTCTCCATCAAAGGCCAAAATAGGCCTGGAAAGGGCCTCCTCTTCCCACCATTTACTGACAGAACCAAGCTTGGAATACTATGGTTGCCTAGCAACAGCCATTGAGGGTAAATGGAGGACCTAGTGGGACAGACCAATAGGATGTGAAGGCAGCTTCCCAAGTGGCCCAGTCCTGTTGTGAGGAGGGAAAGAAAAGGTGTTCCCAGCTTCTTCAGCTTTTCCTAGCCACTGCTGTTCTCCCAGGAAGGAGTGTTCAATTTTTCCCAGCTAGCAGTTTCAGCTCTATGCTCTTTTTTGATCCAAAGCCTGGAAACAGGCTTTGCCTTTCAGAAAACACTTCCTGCAGCACGTCTCAATATTAATTTCTTGTCCTTTCAGCTAGCCCAGTCTTGCTTTATACCATCTCTCCTATTTATGGTGGCCCTTTCAAAAGCATACCCCATGAACCTTTGCTAAATATGCAAATTAATACAAGCTTATGTACACATCAGCTATCTGCTAGTCTGCTCTGGCCTAAGGCGTACTGGAGTATCTGCAGTCTACTCATCAGACCTATGCCCCAAACCCTTTTTTCCATTACATGTCTACATTCTCTGCCCACTGCATCAAACTTAAGTTTGCTGTCCCAGCAAACTATAACTTATGAGAGTCGTATATCAAATTTAAACTGCAGCTAGCCATGCCCAAACCTGAGTAAGAAATGTTTTCAGTTGAACAGGTACATAAATGTAGGTCACTATTCTGACAGGACATATTTCCCTAACTGATCTTTTAATAGGAGTGGAAACCATGACCTCCTCTCTGACTGGGCTTTGGGTCAGTGCCTGGGATGGACGATGGTGTGTTGTTTTCTGTTGCACCTGAAAGTAAGACCAAAACCAACAGATTGAAATTAAATCAAAAGTATTTTTGGCTAAATAGCAGGAAGAACTTCCTGACAGAGTGGTTCCTCAGTGGACAGGCTTCCTTGGGAGGTGGTGGGCTCTCCTTTGAAGTTTTTAGGCAGAGGCAAGATGACCATCTGACAGCAATGATGATTCTGTGAACTTAGGCAGTTCATGTGAGGGAGAGCAAGAGGGGTTGCATTCTCATGGTCCCTTCCTACACACCCAAGGAAGTGCTAATTGCTATTTTGAAGTCAGGAAGCAAATTTCTCCAGACCACTTTGGCCAGGGTTCCTGGAGGTTTCTGGGCATGGAGCAGGGGTCACTGAGGATGTGGGAGGGAAGGTATTTGTGAATTTCCAGCATTGTGCAGGGAGTTGGATTAGATGACCCTGGAGATCACTTCCAACTCTATGATTCCACGCTTTGAATTTATTCTGTTATTCTCAGTAATGCTGTTGTGTATGTGGACTCAAGTGAAAACTGAATTGGGTGTTCCTGCCTGGCTCATTGGAGCAATATGAACGGAGCGTGGGGACTTAATATCTGCTGCCCTGCACCAATCACAGGCCCCCTGCTGGTTTGAATGATCCAATAGTGGGCTTGTGCAGGAACCCTGAGTTGTATATAGTTGGCCCTGTTGGCCCAGTTTGGCGGTCTTGGAGTGCAGGCTACCTTATGCTGTACTTAATAAAGCACTGATGATCACTACCACTTCGCTTCTTCCATGCATTGAACCCATTATATTATAGTGGCGACAAGGATGGGATCCTGGTGAGCAGCCCAGCAGCCAGCATCTCATTGTACATCGCTGCCTCTGCATCCAGCATCTGATCCCACATTGCCACCACTGACGAGATAGCCGCTATGCCAGGAACAATTCAAGCCTTCGATGTGGCCAGCCCGGAAAGATGGGAGACCTGATTGGAGCAGTTGGAAAACCACATCAAATACAACGATGTCACAGGCCACAAGAAAAAGGCACTCCTACTCAGCTCCTGCGGAATAAACATCCTGGAGCTGGCTCAAGGCCTCATGGTGCCCATGACCCTCAAGGCAGCCACCTATGACGACATCGTCATGGCCTTCACGGCCCATTTTGTGCCACAACCAATGGTCCTGGCTCACCGCTTCAAATTCTCCAAGCGCCACCAGCAGCCCAACGAGTCTGTGGCCAACTTCATCACTGCCCTTCGCCGGTTGTTGCTACGCTGTGATTTCCTAATCCTGGACGAAGCTCTGAGAGAAGCAAGGAAGGGGGGAAGGTAAATGGCGGTACATGCAAGAGCCTGGGTGCTGAGGCTCTGAGAAAACAACATTAAACCTGCTCTGAACCTTACTTGCCAGTTTTTGGAAGAGCGGACGACTTGTTTGGAGGTACGCTGGCAATGGGGCATGTGGAAGAAGTCAGAGAGGGAACCCCAGAGAGTGGTAGCGAGACCGGCTGAACGGAGCGCTTGGCGGGGCGATGCTGGCCTGTACTTAGGGCGGAAAGCTGCTGCCGCCGTGGCCCAGAGTGAGAAATTGATCAGGCAACAGGAGCGGAGAGTCGGCAAAGCTAGCAGGGAGCCGGCAGTGCATGACGGCAGAGCATTTGTTGGTGCGGCGCTGGCCTGGGCCCACAGCAGGGAGTTGCCAACATGGCCGGAGTTCAGAATCATTTGGGCAGCAGGAGCGGCAAGCCGGCGAGGCCAACAGAGTGCAATGATGGGGTATGACAGTGCAGATAAGCGAGGACTTTGATCCTTCAGTTGGGAAGAGCGAGGAGCTGGTGGAGAACCAGCGAAAAGTTCGAGGTGGTGCGTGATGAGAGCCAGGGGGGTGGGGCATCCTGGCCCCCAGTTGGGGACAGGGGCTGGCCTGACCCGGCAGCTATTGTCACGTGGACAGAG
The DNA here is from genome assembly GCF_032191835.1 of Heteronotia binoei. Classification (NCBI taxonomy): domain Eukaryota; kingdom Metazoa; phylum Chordata; class Lepidosauria; order Squamata; family Gekkonidae; genus Heteronotia; species Heteronotia binoei. The sequence goes on along the minus strand of NC_083223.1, from coordinate 165,278,698 downwards.
ATACATCATCAGAGCGTCCAGGAGCCCAAGGGGTAGTCTCTACCCTGAAGCAGTGAATGAGTCGAGACAGTCTTCTGGCCTCAGTCATGAGCTGCCTTGCTGGACTCTTTGTCCAGCCTTTTATCGAGTCATATCAGTTAATCACAAGACATGGTCTGAGGTAAAATAGCTGAGTTGTACAAAATTGTTTTGTCAAGACATGTGACGTACTCGAGAGCAAAGACCAGATTATCATATTTACTGAACTTAGTATATTTCCATGGGCAATCACAAAGTCCACTCTGCCTGGTTCTCTATTAACCTTTCAGGTGTGCCTGAAAGGTCAAGGAGCAAGGCAGAGCCACTACACTACCCCTCTGGTCACTGCGACGTCCGACAAGGTGCATTGCCAGCCAGAGGAGAGAGAGAAAACCCACTGGCTTTTGAGAGCTACTGGCTTTTGAGAACTGCTACCCTGGCATCTTGCACTAGCACTTTACAAAAGGACTACCACCGTTGTACCTTGTACCAGCACTTTAAAAGAACCGCTGCTTTTGCACTGCACACCAGCACTTTGGTAGAACTGCTACCCTTGCACTCTGCTACCTCTGCACTTTGCACCAGCACTTTAAAGACACTTCAAGACGCTCTTTCAAGACCTACCAGCACTTTAAGAACATTAGCACTTTAAAACTTGGCCTCCAGTTAGTGAATTATCTGCTGTGGTATACTGCAGTGTCTTCAAATTGATGACCCTACCCATATATTATTGCTTATCCTGAGGTTTTTAAAAAATAATTGTATCTGGACCAAGTTGAATATTTTATCTGCTAAATTGAATTGATATATGAATTTTTGCCAATTAACTAGATAGATTGTGGGGGGGGGGGAGAGGGTTTTTTAAACTAATTGGCTAGGATAAAATTATTAGTGGTAGGAATAAGTTTTAGTTAGGTCATAGGAAATATTAGTGGATAGAGTGCTAGGTTAAGTGAGTGAATGGGAGGAGCAGGATACGTTGATGTGCACACTGCTGGTGATCTGATACTCTGTGAAGACCATCAGTAAGAGATGTCTGGTCAGGGGATTCCAGTGCTCCTGGGGAGGGGAAAGTACAGCTGTGGAATCAGGCAAAGTTGGAATGGAAGGAGACTGAGACACAAGAGGGCTTGCTCCCCTTCCAGCCTATGTCCCATCCCAAGGATAGCGGGTATGGGGGCCAAGTGGAAACACTCACCTCCATCCCTGGTATTGTGCAATGCCAGGTCCGTAAATAATAAAACCTCAGTCCTGCAGGATTTTCTAATCAGGCAGGACATGGACCTGGCTTGCGTGATGGATGGGTGCGGGATGGGGAGACGGTTGCTCTCTCCCAAGTAGCCCTGCCTGGGTTCTCCATTCTTCACCAAACTCGGACTAGCGGATTGGGGCAAGGGGTGGCCTTTTTCATATGGGAGGATTGCTCCTTCAGGGCGCTTCCGCTGCCAAGGATCACGGGCATAGAGTGTGCTGGCCTGATGTGGGAGGTTGGGGAGAGTTTGGCAATCTGGTTGGTGTACTGTCCGCCTAACGCACCAGCCAGTGTCTTACCATCCCTGATGGAGGCTGTAGCAGGCTAGGCATTGGAGCATCCTTGGCTTATAGTCCTGGGTGACTTCAATGTCCATGCCGAGGACACGGCTTCCACTCAGGCGACGGACCTAGTGTCTTCCATGGCAGCACTGGGACTCTCCCAATATATAACAGCGCCCACACATCGGGCCGGACACACGTTGAACCTGATCTTTGTGGCGGGAGTCATAGTGGATCAGATTTCTGCTGAGGCAGTACCATGGTCTGACCACTATGCCCTGAGGGCCTGTGTGGATATTCTACCCCTACCCCATTTAGGCGGTGAGCAAGTTTTGGCTCACCTGCAAAGCCAGATGGACCCTCTGCAGCTTCAAATGGCTTTACGGGATCCCTGGCCCTCTGGTGACTCGTTGGATGAGCTGGTGGAGATCTGGAATAGCCAGCTCTCTACAGCCATTGACAAGATTGCTCCTCAACGTCCTCTTCATCCTCATATACCCTGGAGCTGCAATCGATGAAACGGCGATTGAGACGACTAGAGAGACAATGGCGACACACTCGTGACAAAGCTACAAGAACATCTTATAGATCATTTATGTGGACCTATGAGATGGCAGTCCAGGCCACAAAGAAGACTTACTTTATGCCCCGGATTGCGTCTGCGACCTCGTGCCCAGCACAATTGTTTAGCATAATTTGGTCATTAACAATTTTACCGCAAAGTAAACCAAACATTAGAGAATTAGAAATCGGCTGTGACGCTTTTGCGAGTTTTTTCACAGATAAGGTCTCGTCGCTCTGACGCGACCTTCCCGCCATAATTGCTACAGTGAAAGAACTTGGGGCACTGAGCACGTCTTCTGGTCCATTTCTAGATTCCTTCAATCCACTCAGTCTGGAGGAGGTCAACAGGATCCTTTTTGCTGTACGCCCCTCGACCTGTGGGTTGGACCCGTGCCCATCCTGGCTTATAAAAGCTAGCCAGGCATTGCTACGTGAGGCACTACAGGGTATTGTTAACGGATCCCTGGTAGAAGGGATCTTTCCCACACCTCTTAAAGAGGCTGTGGTCCGTCCCCTCTTGAAAAAACCATCTGCAGATCCGGCCATATTGGCGAACTATTGCCCGGTATCAAGCCTTCCCTTTTTGGGAAAAGTTATAGAGCGGGCGGTTGCAATTTAGCTACAGGGATTCCTGGATGACATTTCCACATTGGATCCATTCCAGTCCGGCTTTTGACCAGGTCATGGGATGGAGACGGTTCTGATCGCCCTCATAGATGACCTTATGTGACATCTGGATCAGGGCGGCTCAGCAGTGCTGTTATTATTAGATCTGTCAGCTGCATTTGATATGGTTGATCATCAGCTACTGACTAGCCACCTTGCCGATGTGGGGATTCAGGGGTCCACCTTACAGGGGTTGGCCTCCTTTCTCCAAGATCGGGGACAAAGGGCGGTGATAGGGGAGAAATCATTCCAAAGGCACCCACATATATATGGTGTGCCACAGGGTGTGGTTCTGTCCCCAATGTTATTTAGCATCTATATGCGCCCCCTTGCCCAGATTGTCAGAAGGTATGGGCTGGGATGTCACCAATATGCAGACGACACCCAGCTGTATCTATTGATGAGTGGCCAGTCCAACTGTACCCTGGAAAATCTAGACCTGGCTCTTAAAGTCATAGCATCTTGGCACAGGCTGAGTCGGTTGAAGCTGAAGGTTCTCTTCCTGAGCTGGGTGGTCCAGGGGGGGGGGGATCCCTCTGCCAGCTCTTGACGGGATGTCACTAATACCAGCCCCTAAGGTCAAGAGCTTGGGTGTGCTCCTGGAGCCCTCTCTTACATTGGAGGCCCAGGTAGCAGCCACTACTAGATCCGCCTTTTTCATCTTCAGCGGGTGCGGCAGTTGGCGCCTTTCCTGGAACATGACGACTTAGCAATGGTAATCTATGCTACGGTCACCTCAAGAATAGATCACTGTAATGCACTCTACATGGGGCTACCCTTGATGCTGACTCAGAAACTACAGCTAGTGCAGAACGCTGCGGCATGGCTGTTAATGGGGCTCCCTCTATGGGAGCACATTCGGCCAGTGCTGAAAGAGCTGCACTGGCTACCTATTATGTTCCAAGTCTGTTTCAAGGTGTTAGTATTGACCTTTAAAGCCCTCTATGGTCAGGGGCCCGTCTATCTGCAAGACCGCCTTTCTCCACATGTTCCCCAGAGAGCACTGCATTCAGGGACAAAAAAATCTACTCTCCATCCCTGGACCAAAGGAGGCTAGGTTGCATTTGAGGTGAGCTAGGGCCTTCTCGGTGGCAGCACCAGAATTGTGGAATGCTCTCCTGGAGGCCATAAGTGCCCTGCGGGATCTTTCTACTTTCCACAGGGCCTGTAAGACCGAACTGTTGTAACAGGCCTTTGATATCTAACTGGGAGAGAACTGCCACCCCACATCATTATAGAGTTACTATGTGATCACCATCAGAAAAAAAGAACTTGCTTATATTGTAGTGGTACAGCACCACGAAATGGTTTTAAATTGTAATTATGTTTTATTAATTTTAACTTGTAAATATGAATGTTGTTAGCCTGCAGCGACCTTACAAAGGCAATTAAGGAGGCAATGGTGTATGAAAAATCAAGGAAGGAGCGAGCCACGGCCTCTGCGCATTGAACTGCTGCCTCCTCATCTGAATTGGAAGACTCAGGAGAAGACGATGTGCTCAAGCTCCAGCACATGACTCAGAAGCAACCGCCGAGATGATCGACCAAGACTGTGCCTGCCCATGAGTGCGGCAGCTGCGGGGAGCCACACGAGTGCCACTCCTGCAGGTTCAGAGACACCACCTGCTACCAGTGTGGGAAGACAGGCCATCTGGCAAGGGTCTACCGCTCCAGAGCCAAGTGATCAACCCTGGGAAGCACCTCCCGATGTGAACAAGGGCGATGCCAAGAGGCCACCTTTGCAGAAGAGCTCCATCACGGCAGTGGGGGAACAGGTATGCCAACTTCCCCTGCCCTCTCTGGGAAAACTACAAATCACAGTGCTAATTGAGGGCAGAACATGTAAAATGGAGGTGGACTCTGGGGCCGGACAGACTATAATCTCAGCCCGGACCCTCCGGCAGCTGTGCCCAGGGGGGGGGGACACCAGCTGCAGTCATCCCCATTCATTATCCAGGATTACAAAAAAAAGGAGATCGCAGTACTGGGCGTTGGGGTTCTGTGGGTGAAGTATGACCAATACTCCAGGAGGCTGCCCCTGGTAGTAATATAGGGGGATTTGTGTAGCTTGCATGGCCGGGCGTGGTTTGGGCCCCTGGGGATTCAGGTGACCGGGATACACCAGAGCCCCACAAGGACGTGGATTTCCAGAGAATCTACAGGGAGTTTCTGGCCATTTTCAACAGCACTCTTGGGATGTACACCGGCCCCCCAGCGTCCTTTCAACTAAACCCAAATGTGCAGCCCATAAGGCTGAAGGCCCAGCACATTCCCTTTGCCCTTAAACACAAGATTGAGGAGGAACTAGATCTCCTAGTGGCCCAGGGGGTGTTAGAGCCGGTCACTAATGCTCACTGGGAAACCCCCATCATCACCCTGGCCGTGTCCGCCTCTGTGCAGACTATAAATGTATTATTAACAAGGCACTGCAAGGCCATGCATACCCAGTGTTGGTAGTCAGCCACGTACTGAACTTGGGGAAAACGGGCAGCAGGATCCAAATACCTGCTGCCCTGCACCAATCACAGGCCCCCTGCTGGTTTGAATGATCCAATAGCGTGCTTGTGCAGGAACCCTGAGTCGTATATAGTTGGCCCTGTTGGCCCAGTTTGGCCATCTTGGAGTGCAGGCTACCTTATGCTGTACTTAATAAAGAGCTGATGATCACTACCACCTCGCCTCTTCCATGCATTGAACCCACTATATCAGTGGTCCCCAATCCCCAGTCCGTGGACTGCTCCCACTCTGTGGCCTGTTAGCAACCAGGTCTCCCCGCCCCGCCTCCCCACCCTGCCTTGCCACCCCCTCCTCTGTGGCACTTCCTACTGCCCCCATTTTTACAATTTTAAGGCCCAGGAAGGGGCAGTGAAGTGCCTCTCGGGCTCTTTAAAGGCCGACTCCACCCTGTCGATTGGCGAGGAAAACCATGGCAGCAGCAGCAAGCAATCCGCTGAAAAGTGGTGCTGTCCTTGCCTCTTCCCCACTTCCTTCCTGGGCATGGGAAGGAAGTGGGGAGGAGGCAAGGGCAGCGTCACTTTTTCAGTGGGTTGCTGGCCGCTGCTGCCGCAGTTTCACCTGCCGATCAGCAGGGGGGGGGGTCAGCCTGGGATGCGCTTCACCGCTCCTTCCCAGGCCTTAAAATTATGAAAACAGAGAGAGGAGGAGGTGCTGTGAGGGGCTGAATTTGGTGCCTCTACCCTGCCAGGCCTGGGGCCATGGTGGGCGGGCTGGCCCTGGTCCTGGTCCCTGGGGCCAAAAAGGTTGGGGGCCACTGCACTATATTATAAATACCATCATTTTAAATGGCACAAGCATATATGAAGATGAAAAGATGAAAGGTACAAAGGAAAGCATTTCCATTTGTCTTTTCATAAGAGCCCCGTGGCGCAGTGTTAAAGCTGCAGTACTGCAGTCCTAAGCTCTGCTCACAACCTGAGTTCGATCCCTGGTGGAAGCTGGGTTTTCAGGTAGCTGGCTCCAAGTTGACTCAGCCTTCCATCCTTCCGAGGTCGATAAAATGAGTATCCAGCTTGCTTGGGGGAAAGTGTATATGACTGGGGAAGGCAATGACAAACCACCCCGTAAAAAGTCTGCCATGAAAATGTTGTGAGAGCAACGTCACCCCAGAGTTGGAAATGACTGGTGCTTGCACAGGGGACCTTTCCTTTCATAAGAAAGTAAGAGAAGCCATGTTGGATCAGGCCGTGGCTCATCCAGTCCAACACTATAAGAAAAGTTCAGAAGTTGGCTGATTGACCTTTAGCCAATGTCTGAAAAATACAGCATTGTTTTGAAGGAACTTTCATCTCTTCACACCACCCAATAGGTTTTATTTTTTTATTTTTCCCCCATAATCAAATGTTGGAATGCTGAATAGCAAGCATTTATTTGTCAGATCACGAAGTTCTCATAACATTTCTCAGCCTTAATAACACATCTGCTCTTAAAATGTGGTCTCTTGGTAATAGCTGGCTGAAAGTGTCTGAATTTAGGGATTATTTGAGACAACAGATTTCCTTCTATTTGGAATTGAATGAGGCATCTGCTCCCTCACCGTTGGCTTTGTGGAGTATTCTCAAGGCAATCATAAAAGGGCAGATCATTTTGTACATTATAGGAAGGAAAAAGACCTCTGTTGGTAATTATGAGACTTGGAAGGATGTATCAGGGTCCTGGAAAAATATTACTTAATTGCTTAAAAAAGGGTTACTTTGCAAATTCTCCATCTAATACCATTTCATATCACAGTGAAGTAGGTTCAGAAGAGAACAATGAAATATTGCAAAGCCTATTGCAGCTTGTAGAAAGAATATGGAGTGGGGGGCAATTGAAGTTTTGCACTATACCTCAGGGGGGGACACAGGACTGACTCTAAGAGATAGGAGAACTCAGGGTGAAGTGTTAGTCATGAATCCTTAGAGAAATATTTATGCCAATTGAGTGCGCTCTCTCTCTCTCTGTATGTGTGTGTGTGTATGTATGTGTATATATGTATGTGTGTGTCATATGCAGTCTTCCATATAGTGAGATAGATCTTTTTAAATAACAAAGTCAAAATAAAAAGCAGCCCACAATAATCTGGTGTTTTTATAATTCAGAATGCCTGAGTCTTACTCACATAGGCTTGCTAACTCTGGCTTGGGAAATTCCTGGAGATTTATGAGGAGTGGAGTTTAGGCAGGGGAGGAAGCTCAGAGAGATGTGATGCCATCGAGTCCACCCTTTAAACCTGCCGCTTTCTCCAGAGGAATTGTTCTCTGGAGGTGACTTATAAGTTCTGGAGAACTCCACACCTTACCTGGAGGTTGGCAATCCTATGTAATTTAAAGTTGGGAGGGGGGGGGAATCCCTGTTACTCACCTTGCTTAGTTTTGTATTCGGCTAGCAAGTGGCAGACCCAGACCAAATTAATACTCCAAGCAGTCACTACTTTTTCTGACTCCTTTTATTCCCTATATTTCTTAAAATTAGTTAGAGAGATCCAAGATGATTGAGAGAAAGATTCCTTGTCTAAATGATACACTTTTATTATTCAAGGCTGGGTATGGCAACATGTAATGTGAATGCTTGCCTCATCTATTGATCATTGTGATGTAAAACATGTTTTAAAAAAGACCCCTCCCCATTTCAATGCATTTATTTCCTGCCTTCTCTTGGGGCTTTTGAGGTTTCATATCCCATGAGTAATTGCCAAATTTCTAAATGAAGTTGTAGAACCCAGTATTTTGAAGGAGAACCATGGATACCAGGACAGCTAGATAGACTCAATGTTTTTACTTGCATCAGAATCAGAACTTAGTTACTGATAGATACTAAAAGCTTTATTCCCCACAAGCATAATGCAGATATACATAAGAACATAAGAGAAGCCATGTTGGATCAGGCCAATGGCCCATCCAGTCCAACACTCTGTGTCACACAGTAGCAAAATTTATATATATATATATATATATATATATATATATATATATATATATATATATATATATATATATACACATATATACACACACACACACACACAAACACACTGTGGCTAATAGCCACTGATGGACCTCTGCTCCATATTTTTATCTAACCCCCTCTTGAAACTGGCTATGCTTGTAGCCACCACCACCTTCTGTGGCAGTGAATTCCACATGTTAATCACCCTTTGGGTGAAGAAGTACTTCCTTTTATCCATTTTAACCTGACTACTCAGCAATTTCATTGAATGCCCACGAGTTCTTGTATTGTGAGAAAGGGAGAAAAGTACTTCTTTCTCTACTTTCTCCATCCCGTGCATTATCTTGTAAATCTCTATCATGTCACCCCACAGTCGATGTTTCTCCAAGTTAAAGAGCCCCAAGCGCTTTAACCTTTCTTCATAGGGAAAGTGTTCCAAACTTTTGATCATTCTAGTTGCCCTTTTCTGCACTTTTTCCAATGCTATAATATCCTTTTTGAGGTGCGGTGACCAGAATTGTACACAGTATTCCAAATGAGACTGCACCATCGATTTATACAGGGGCATTACGATACTAACTGATTTGTTTTCAATTCCCTTCCTAATAATTCTCAGCATGGCGTTGGCCTTTTTTATTGCAATCGCACACTGTCTTGAATTTTCAGAGAGTTATTTACCACGACCCCAAGATCTCTCTCTTGATCAGTCTCTGCCAGTTCACACCCCATCAACTTGTATTTGTAGCTGGGATTCTTGGCTCCACTGTGCATTACTTTGCACTTGGCCACATTGAACCTCATCTGCCAAGTTGACGCCCACTCACAAAGCCTCAACAGATCCCTTTGGAGTGCCTCACAATCCTCTCTGGTTCTCACCACCCTGAACAATTTAGTGTCATCTGCAAACTTGACCACTTCACTGCTCACTCCCAACTCCAAATCATTTATGAAAAAGAGCATGGGACCCAGTACTGAGCCCTGTGGCATCCCACTGCTTACTGTCCTCCACTGCGAAGACTGCCCATTTATACTCACTCTCTGCTTCCTATTAATCAGCAAGTTTTGGATCCACAAGAGGACCTGTCCTTTTACTCCATGACTCTCGAGCTTTCTAAGGAGCCTTTGATGAGGAATTTTATCAAAAGCTTTCTGGAGGTCAGGCTAAACAACATCTATTGGGTCTCCTTTATCCACATGTTTGTTCACCCCTTCAAAGAACTGTAACAGGTTAGTAAGGCAAGATCTTCCCTTACAGAACCCATGCTGAGTCTTCCTCAATACCCCGTGTTCATTAATGTGCCTACTCATTCTGTCCTTGATAATGGTTTCTACCAACTTTCCCGGTATTGAAGTCAGACTGACTGGCCTGTAATTTTCCGGATCTTCTATGGAACCCTTTTTAAAGATGGGGGTGACATTTGCTATCTTCCAGTCCTCAGGAACGGAGGCAGATTTCAATGAAAGATTACATATTTTTGTCAGAAGATCCACAAGTTCAACTTTGAGTTCTTTCAGAACTCTTGGATGTATGCCATCCCAACCTGGTGACTTATTAGTTTTTAATTCCTCTATCAGTTGTAGGACCTCCTCTTTTGTCACCTCAATTTGACTCAGGTCTTTCAACACCCCTTCCAAAATTAGTGGTTCTGGAGCGGGCAAATACTTCTCGTCTTCCACAGTGAAGACGGAGGCAAAAAATGCATTCAGCTTCTCAGCCATTTCCCTATCCTCCTTCAGTAATTCTTTTATGCCATGGTCATCCAAGGGCCCCACTGCCTCCCTGGCTGGTTTCCTGCTTCTAATATATTTGAAGAAATTTTTATTGTTGGTCTTTATGTTTTTTGCAATATGCTCCTCATAGTCTCTTTTTGCCTGCCTGATCACAGTCTTGCATTTGATTTGACACAGCCTGTGTTCCCTTTTATTAATCTCACTTGGACTGGTTTTCCACCGCTTAAAGGAGTCCTTCTTACCTTTTATAGCTTCCATTACTTTGTTTGTTAACCATGCAGGCATTATCTTATACCTGTTCGTGCCTTTCCTAACTTGTGGTATATATTTTATCTGAGCTTCTAGGATTGTAATTTTAAATAGCCTCCAAGCTTCCCCAAGGGTTTTGACTGTATTTACCTTTCCTTTCAGTTTCCTCTTCACATGCCTCCTCATCTCAGAATTTACCCCTTTTAAAGCTAAAAGTGGTTGTGCTGGTCTTTTGGGGCAACTCCCTATTTATACAAATGGTGAAATCAATAACGTTATGGTCACTACTCCCAAGCAATCACTTTTACATCTCTCACCAAGTCTTGGGCATTACTTAGGACCAAATCCAGGATCGCCCCACCCCTGATAGGTTCTGAGACCATCTGCTCCATAGCACAGTCATTGAGAGCATCAAGAAACTCAATCTCTTTCTCTCACACATTGACCCAGTCTATCTGCGGGTAGTTAAAATCACCTATTACTACACAGTTTTTATGTTTAGCCACTATCTTTAATCCTTCCATCATATTATAATCGTCCTCTATCTTTTGATTTGGTGGGCGATAACGAACTCCCATAGTTAAATTTCCTTTTGGGCCCTCTATTTCAACCCAAAGTATTTCTAGAAGGGAATCTAATTCTCTGACCTCAGTCTTACTGGACCGTATACCCTCTCTGACATACAGAGCCACCCCACCTCCAACCCTTCCCTCCTATCCTTCCAATATAACTTACATCCAGGAATCACCGTGTCCCACTGATTCTCCTAATTCCACCAAGTTTCTGAAATTCCCACAATTGTCATGGGTTGAAAAGATCTCATGAAAGCTTCTGTCTGAGTGCGAGAATTTTTGGTCAGAAGGGGGTCACACCCAGGCACCTTCTGTGAGGAGAAACTCTGTGAAGAGTTCTGTCAGCACACGGCAGACTCCTTGTTAACTGAGAACACTCAACCACTCTGAAGGGAGGACTGGATTCTTGTGTCTAGAAAGAGATCCCAAGAGTCAGACTAGGAATCTATCTGGGACTGAGACACACTAGGAGCTGAGGGGCTAGTTAGAGCACTCAAAAGGGTGTGAGTCTGGTGAGCTAGTGTGTATGTCTGTGAGGGAAAAATTATCTAACACAAGTCAGGAGTCCTCAGTGTGTGTGGAAAAGAGTGAATGTCAGTTTATTATTGTTATGATTTGCGAAGCCAGAGCATAGGGCAATATCATCATCTCTGCAAAGCCTTTCTGGTGCCCAGTAGGCACTGCCTGCCTATCCAAGGTTTTTGTATAGTTCTAAAGCCTGCCTGTTTATATATTTTTAAACTCTCTCAGCATGATAAATCTCTGGTGATCAGAGATTGTTTATTTTGAATTGTCTGCCGACTGATTTGTTATTGATTAACTATCCTGGTCCTGGCCAAGATAGGGCGATTAATCAAATACAATAAATAATAATAATTAATATTATTTTATCCCTTTCTCTTACCTTTTGTGAACCAATAAACATTCTTTTTGGTTTTTGAATTTAAAACCATGTGGTGCCTAGTTTACTTTAGTTCTGACAGGATTTCTCTGTGTGTGTGCCTGAGGGACTGAGGGAAGGTGACTGGGGAAAAATTTATAGTGGTCACCTTCCCAAGCTGATCCTGAACGGTTCCTCACACCTACCATAGACCTTTTGATGTAGGGGAGGGGCAAAAAATTCTAATATAATGGGTTGGACCTTAAATTGCTGCTGTGGAGAGTCAGAGACTTGTGGACCTATTGCCTCATGACATTGGAGGTTGCAAGGAGGAAGAGAATGGAACAAAACTGCTCTGCCTCATGTGAACACAATGTCATGACCTGCTTCAGCCCAGCAGTAGTGAGTGATGGAACTTTCTCCTCAGGAGAGGATCATGTGTAGCACCTGACACAACCAAGGACCAAGGGAATCTGAATCACCAAACCTATCACACAGGAGGCAGTTCTGTCTAGGGAACTGGGAGGAATAGAGGACTAGAAGCCCTCCAGTTGGACCCATCTGACTTCTAAGGCCAAGTTTCGGGTCCCCTCTCCCACTTCCTCGCTCGTCGCCATTGGAGTCTTCCTTGAAGACTATGATTGGTAAATATCACCCTGTTTGTCTACCCATATGTTGTCTCTATCTCTCTTTCTATTTTTCCTAGGACTGTATGTATGATTTTCTGAGTATTTTATCTTGTATGGAAGCCTATATTTTTCTGGAATAAATTTTAATTGTTTTACTTAATTAGAGTCCCTAATATTTTTAAGCATTAATTTCTGGACGTGGAATCCGGTATACACAGGTAAAAGATCCTGATTAAGCCAGGTGCCCACCTGACAATTCCACAACCTCGTTTTGAGGGCATTTTGGCTTACAGTGGGATGTAGTGGTTAGAGTTTCAGACTTGGACCTCAGATCCTCATTGTGTTCTGGAAACTCTGGGTGACCTTGGGCCAGTTACATGTTCTCAGCCCAGCTCACAGCAAGGGCCAGGACTGACCATTTAGAGCATCTGGATGCCTCCTGGTGAATTGATGGCTTCCCACCCACACCAGGGCTGAGCAGCCCTCTGACAAAAGGGCTGAACCTGATCCAGGCCCCATGAGAGATGGAATGGCAGTGCCTAGCTAGCCTGAGAAGCAGCAGAGACAGAGCCTGGCCTGCTGGACATGACAGGTGAGATGGGAGAGGTGACAGTTCCTGACTGAGCTAACTCAAGGCAAGGCAGACACTGGCAACTGGCCAGTCCCCACTCATGGCAAACACTGGTGCCCAGGCAAGGCAGAGAGCGGTGCCTGGTTGGCTGAGCTCTGCACAAACCAACGCAAGGCAACAGGAGGTGGCACCTGCACTAGTCCAGCCCTTATGGTCACTGCAGAGCCTCCCCTTTTCTGAGGTCATGTACCAGCTGACCACCTGTCATCCACCCCTGTACCTCCCATCCCCTGAGGGTCTAAGGTAGTCTATTTAACCTCTGACCCAACTCCACTCATGAGTGCTTCTAGCAGTATCCCAATTCCGCTGCAGTGATCATAAGGGCTGGACTAGTGCAGTAGCCAATAGCCAGTTAATTGGCAACCCCTGATTGGATGCTCATAGCTAGCCAATGAGTGGACTTGGCCTTAGTTACCTGATTGGCTGTCTAGGTAGCAATGGGCCAAGATGGATGCTCCAGGATGACTGTTGGGGGAAAGAATGGGGGAAATTACTGGGTGGAGGTGTGCTTAAGATTATTAAACTTATCTAAAAAGGTGACAATAGATGGCCAAATTGCTACCTAAGATAACACTTGGTTTACACAAAGGAACTTGGCTCTGGCTGAAGATGGTCTTCCTCTTCTTCAGAGTTCTTCTTGACACCAGTCTTTGTCCTTAGTTCCGTTGGACAAAGGCTTAGGTGGTCTGGCAGGATCCACGCCTAAGAAAAGCTTGATTGCCTTATGCAGAAGTTTAAGCAGCTATTGGATACGTGAGTTTCTTGCTTTGCTGTAATGGAGTCAGGAAAACAAGATGGATTCTGGTGGTATTAGCCTTTGGTTCATGGAAACAGGCTGGAAACTGTTTGTCTGTACAGTTCATGGCGGCGTGGCTTCTTCCACTGCAGTGACCAAGACTGGGCATGCAAAGAGCAGCTGGAAGCTCGTCTGTAGTTCTGGCTAACACCCATCCAGAGATGTAGAATGCTGCTGCAAAGCTGAGGCTTATAGTATCCACATAAGCCTTAGAAACCGTGGGCAAAGTCCACGTCTTAGAGCAGATGTGTGCGAGTCAGAACTCCAGGCACCCTGGCAACCATACTGGTGATCACGATGTCCATGTGTATGAAAAGTAGGGGCTTTTTCTTACACCACTGGCTTTTGTGAGATGGCTGTTGTCAAACATTAGTAAGCAGCCAGACCTAGGTGAGTCAGGCAAGTCCTGTGGTATCAAGTCACCCAGGGCTAGCCCAGTTCCTGGTAGCCCTAACCTCTATAAGTCCTCCCAAAAAGGCCAACACAATTCTTATAAGGACCCTGCCACCTCCCCCTACCTATTACCAACAGAAACCAAGTCTGTTGTCATTGCCCAGCACAGCCACTGAAAGCATACCTTTCGTAAAACTACAAACACTCATTTTATCATTTGGTTTTTTTTAACCTCCAGTATATGTGTGTTATATGTGTAAGATTTCAAATTTTCTTGCAAACCTGGTGTGTTTCAGAGGCTAGTAGAAAGATCTGTCTTGTCCTTCATAGGTCCAATCTGAAGATTTAAGTATCCTCAGATTTGGCTGACTGCAAACCTGTTATCAATGATGCTTTTATGTAATTCTATAAATAAAATCAGAATGCTTTCTTTTATGACTTATGAGATTGTATGTATAGGGTTACTGGATGTTAGTATGTTATACTGGGCCTTGTGAGTGGGTTGTTTAATCTGTTGCTTCTCATTGCATGACCATCCCAAATCACTTTGTGTATGCTGTGTTATTTCATGTGTGGGGAAAGAACGGGGGGGGGGGGGGGCTGTAGGTGGCAAAACAGCTTGTGGGGGATGTGATTTTGAGTGGGCCAACAGCATGAAAGGATAGGGTTAAGCAAGTCCCTGCCCCCTCTACCCCAAAGAAGCTTTTGAAAAGAAACCCAACTCATTAGGAAAATGAGATGGAACTTCAGGCTATAATCTATTTGTCACAAGCAAAGATCAGTAAAGGGGATAGGAACAACTTTTTGTAAACGGGGTGGTCTTGTATGGTAGCCTAGTGGGTGAAGAAAAGGGATTGATTCATAATGAGTAATCTATTGCTTTTTTAAAAGAAAAAGCCCAGCAGGAGCTCATTTGGATATTAGGCCACACCACCGGGCCTGAGAGCATGTGGCTGCTGCATGGTGGGTCAGGCCAGCCAGAGCCCTGGCCAGCTCATGTGGAGCTCCACTCCTGTGGGCTTCTGCAGAGAAAAAGCCCTAATACAATATTTTTTTGAACTCATGAATGAGGATAACTTCATGAGTAGAGATAGAGTTTTTTGTACTTCTGACTATATGTGTTCTCATATGGATAGTAATATGCACAGTTCAAATGCATGGTTGTGTTTCTTCAAGAAGGTAGGACCAAACACATTTGAAAATATGACATTTTTCAGCAGTCCAGATGCAGCGGATTAGAAGCCAGAGTCAACAGGCAATAAGTGACCTCTGCAAATGTACCTAATTTCCCTGAGACCATTAGGATTATGACAATAAATACAACCTCTAATGCTTTATAATGCCAGTAGTTCTTCAGAAATTATTCAGCACTTAATGGCCAATTTAAGGACATTAAATGTGCTTAGCCATCAATTTAGTAGGTGTTATTCTGCTTCTGTTTATAAATGTCTAATTAAGTAGGTCATTTTGCTGCATGGACCTTTCTTTTTGCGGGCCAATTTCAGCACTTAAACCAAAGCAGTAAAAATAATTGCCTTATAAAGCCTCTCTCATTTTTTTAAAGGGTGGCAGTCTGTGTATAGTTTTGCCATCTATCTTCCCCCAAAACTTTCATCCCTTTCCCAACAGAACCTGCAGGTATTTAGAGTGGTGCAAAAGAGAACAGAGCACCACATGGCTTGGCAAAAAGGTTCCATAAAGTTCTGTCCTATAGCTGTGGATACAAACTCAAGCTGGTCATGCACAGAACTCCGGCATGTTGAGCCCACTAGCCCTCGGCATAGCCAAATGTTTCAGCAGCTGCCCTTTTGTCCTGTTTCTTAAATAAACAAAGAACAGATACAAATTAATGACCTAAATTTATGGCAAAGCACACTGCCTTCCTAGAGCTAGCCGCCTTAAAAGAACAGATGTTAAAATAACATTTTGGATTTGCACAAATGCAGAGGAGGGGGGGGGGACAACTTTTTGTGTGAACACAGCACTGAAATAACATATAGAAATAACCTCTACAAAAGTCAGTCATTGCACTCAACTTTTGCTGTTACATCACAGATTGTGTGGCCATCCCATTCTGAATGGGACGTAAAATTATTCTGTGCATCACAACCCTCCCCTTCACCACTCCGTTCTGTCTTTTCAGCATCTTTGTGCTTCAGATTCACTTTGGAGGATGAACAAGAAGAAAATTATCATTTTATCTCAGTATTAAAGAGAGCAGAGATCTAATGTTAGAATCAGTTTTATACACTGTTCCCTAGGATTTTTTCATTAAAAAGAACTCTTATCCCATCCTTAAGGAGGCAGCCTTTACTCAAGAAGGATGCTTCCTTGATAAATCTTGCTGAGAATAAAGTCTGTGAATGCAGAGATTCAAGCAAATGTTAATTATATCCAGGTGCGAAGCAGTAATTAAAAGAGAGAAACCTTTAGCAAATATACTGCGAAAAATCAGATGCAAAAAACAGTGAGACGTAAAAATAATAATAAATAAAGCACATAATGTGAAGTAAAGTCACATGTAGAGCTACATTATGGCAATGTGCATTTTTTAAAAAAACCTAACAGACTTCATAGCAAAACCTATATTCAGGACCAACCTGTCAATCCCATTACTTAGTCTTCTAATCCTTTGTAATTCCATATAAATTGTCAAAGTAGTGAAATTTTGAATGTATGCTTTAAAGAGATGCATCACTGCTAAATTATATAGAAACCTTATTTGAATAAAATATTTATGTACCACATTTCCCTTGTGCAGAGCATACTAAATAGATTGAAATAGTTTAAAATACTAATTAAACATAAAATATCAACAATAAAAAGATAATCAAAACTTAACAGTTTCAGATAAAATATGAATAGCATGCAATTTGCCATAGCAGCCGGAAAACTCGGGGAAGTGCCTTGGGAAAGTGCAAGTTCTAGCTTCAAAATAAGTTAGTTGGAAGCAGTGTTCCCTCTAAGCTGAGTTAGCATGAGCTAGCTCACAGATTTTTAGCCTCCAGCTCACACATTTTTCTCTTAGCTAAGGAAGGGTGACCCCAGAGCACACTGATTCATGCGGTAGCTCGCAACTTTAATGCCAGTAACTCACAAAGTAGAATTTTTGCTCACAAGACTCTGCAGCTTAGAGGGAATATTGGTTTGAAGTCTTTGGACTACTGCTGTAAAGGCCCTGCTCCTTGTTTGTGACATTTTTTTTTTACTGCATGCAATGAAGGTATGCATAACAGGGTCTGACAAATTGACTATAACCAGCACAGTGCGACCATCTAGGAAGAAGCAGTCTCTAAAAGATTAATAGGTGCTTCCTACTTCCTTGAGTGGTGAAAAAGTCTGTGAGGAGTGCCACACATTTTTTTTTTCTTTGTTGACAGAAGTCACTGAATACTTGAGGTGTCTTCACAGTGTCTGGTTTATTCACAGCAATTACTCCTGCAATTTCAGATCTTTCTGCCTAAATTCCAGCAGTTACTGTTTCTGGCTTTCTCTCTGCCCCTCTACCAAATTCTGGGTGCTATACTCCAAAGTCCATAGAAAGATCATTATGGACCATCTAGCTTTTCTTATGTTCCTTGGTTGTACATCAAATATGTCAAGACCCATTCAAGATAATTATTAGCCAAACCCATCTGTAGTATATTGCTCACAGGACATGACGACTTTAAGGTTAGAATGGTAACTTCCCCTGAATCGATTTTAATAAAAAACCCTAAATTTGGAGAAACGTTGACTGCAGGGTAACATGATAGAGGTTTACAAGATTATGCATGGGATGGAGAAGGTAGAGATAAAACGGATAAAAGGAGGTACTTCTTCACCCAAAGGGTGATTAACATGTGGAATTCACTGCCACAGGAGGTGGTGGCGGCCACAAGCATAGCCAGCTTCAAGAGGAGGTTAGATAAAAATATGGAGCAGAGGTCCATCAGTGGCTATTAGCCACAGTGTGTGTGTGTGTGTGTGTGTGTATGTATGTATGTATGTATATATATAAATTTTTGGCCACTGTGTGACACAGAGTGTTGGACTAGATGGGCCATTGGCCTGATCCAACATGGCTTCTCTTATGCTCTTATGTTCAGGTACCATTCACAGATTTGCACATATTAAACAAACAACAAATTTCCATATAACATTTTTATATTTAATGGATTGGACATTTTTTTGTAAAAAAAAAAAGTGATCTTGTGAATGCAAACATATAGTCCTTGAGTATATGCAAGAATGTTTCACAGTCTAAATCAATAAAATACTGAGTGATCTGTGGCTAGAGTCTCCAAGAGTTTAAAAAATAAGTAGTAGTAACTGTGAAGAGATACATTAGGATCAGAGGCATGCCAAGGTGCAGAAGAGGAAGTTTTCTTTTTTCCAGTGTATTTTTGCTGAATGAAACTGATCCTGTCCCTCATGCTGTACATTCTGCCCCCCCCAGGCTAATAGAAGCAAAGAAGAAGAGTTCTGATAGGCAAAACTGGATGAGATGGAAGGATTAAACCCACTCTTCTATTGTCACCCAACCGTCAACCTGAACCAGAACCTGGTAATCTACAAGTTTCCATGAGTCAGGAAACATCAGCTGTATTCACAAATGACAGTCTGAAACCAGATTAATAGATCACAAATTGAATTCCAGAGATACATTTACTTGTCTAATGCCAAGTGCATTTTGTTTATACCGCAGCACACAGCACTCAATTTCCGTTCTTCCTCAGCAGCCTAATATACATTTTCTTGTCAAGTGTCTTGGCAGTCAGCTCCATGGTTTGCAAGATGGACTGAGAATTCCACAGGTGGACTGATTAGTGGGTGGCATTTTTGAGTTCTAACAAGCTGTTAGCATTATGTCTGTTTGCTTTAGGTACAGATGTGAACTGATTTGACAGTCAATTTCAGAAGTGTGTGAATTTTTTTAATGTCAAACTCTTCTTTACAGATACTGTCTCTTATCCACCACCCTGTCCATTGGAGGGAAAAAAAACACTCTCAGTCTGGTGGCTTCATACAGAAAGGAAAAAAATTCAAATGATTTGTAAGTGACAACACTAGGATTGCACAAGGCGAAGGGAATGTAATTCAGTTTAAGGCTCTGGTCGGTATGACCAGAATTCCTTGAGGGGTACAAAGGATCTGTTAGTAGGAAGTCAATTTTCTGTTTACTTCACACAACTTACCCGAACGAACACAAGGTTGCATAACAAAAGCCATAGATGCAAGCAAGTGATGTTTGACAAGTGGAATTCTCTGTTGACTTGCTCATTACATTTCCTCCTTTTGACAGAAACATTTGGAATGTGATTTTTCTTGCAGTTACTATGAGCCCAAAATAACAACTTCAGAATCAACGCTTCAGAGGTGGAAAGGTACAACACAAACACTTGCAGTCAGAGCAACATGGGAAGTAGGAACTGACATGCACAAGAACCACATGCGGCACATGGTTTATTGATTACATCTTGTCATATGAAAGAGGCACTCTCAGATCTTGACATCATACTTTCATATATTTCACAACTCTAGAGAAAAATATAAATACTGTCTATACAAGCTGTGGATAGAGGTAGCTAATGGGTAGGGTAAGATTCCTATTTCTAATTAGCAGGACTTTCTACAACAGGGACAACCAACATCTGTACAGGCAACTCTATTTTTGTGATAGTTGTCTGCAGATCACAAGTCTGTTTTTCCTCTAGCAAACCACTTGGGTAGTCAGACTCTACAATAAGGTTGGCACCATTATGTAAAAGCATTTCATATTTAGGGATCAAATGCATTTGGGGGAAGTTCATCCATGAAGTGAAGCCAAGGAAACAGTTCTTCCAAAATAAATCTGTCAGGAAGCCAATTGACATTGGTCTTTTGCCTTCTGGATTATTAAATTAATATGAAATATTTCTAATTTATTTATTTATTATTTAGATTTGTCTACCATCCTTATCTGAATTCACAGAGCTCAGGGCGGTTACCACGTATTGTCACACTAATTCTTTACGTAGCTGTCAGCCAAGGTACTATACAGAAAAACAGAGATACAGCAGGAAACTGAAATTCATCAGACACGCCTTTTGTAAACATATTTTTACTGATAATTTCTACATGAATACTGTAGGCAAACTTGGTTACCACGATTAATTTTAAAGTATGATAGGGACATGAGGAATCAGAGAGGATTGCTCTGGAGGCCTCCATGGACCATTTCTGTTGTAACAAAAAAGTCAATCCAAAAGTGTAGTCTAAAAAAATACCCATTTGACACTTGAGTGCTTTCGACTATTCAGTTGTTGACATGTTGATTCCAGAAAAAGAAAAATGTGTAATGGAACCATGAAGTCAACAAAGAACAAGTTTCTTTTCAGCCAAGGAGTTTGCCACTGTTGTACCGACAGAACAATATCATTAATAAGCTCTTGGCTATGTTCTGAGTTAACTTTTGATAACCTCTGGAACAATTTTAATGGGATCTACATAGGGCTACTTTGGCAATAGCTCTGATCCAGCATTAGATGGAGCTGCTTCCCCATAGCCCATAACAATTTACAGAGAGGTGAAATTGACTAGAGTAGATAGCAAAAAAGTCTGGGTCCACTCTTTTTTTTTTTTTTAAGAAGAAAGAATTAACATTGGTAACATTGGTAGCCTTGAACTCTGTTTCAGTGAATGTTCGTATGGATTAATGGATGCTCCAAACCATTTGTTGGAAGTGTGTTACTTATTGGACAGTATTCAACAATTGCTAGTAGCAGGGGACTAACTTTTCCCTTTTCAGGTATTGCACAAGGCACTACAGATTCCTGCAAAGTGAATTTGGCAAGGCAGCAAATTCCCCCTCCCTGCCCCCATACATAGTCTAACTAGTTTGCAGTTGGTTCAGTTGTTTAAGGTATTTTGGCATTTGTTGTTTCCACAGTCTGAGTCTTTAAATTCTCAGGAACTGAAGAGCAGTAGTGATGCTTCTGATATGGGTTGTTCACATTGGGAAATTAACACAATATTATCTCGGCTTTAAAAAAGCCATTTGAGTTTGGTCCGTTTCTGGCCTATCAGACAGCTGCCATTGAAGAGGGAGGATCTCAACAGCAGTCCATGGTTGCCCATTCAGACAGCTAGCGTGCCTCAACCACAGACCCACTGTGGAAAGGGTTATTTTTTTTGTTTTTTATTTAAAGTCTCCTGGTGTGTGTGCTCAAGCAGAGAAGTGCACAAGTGCTCCTGGGAAAGGGGTTATGGGAAAAAAAAACCCCAAATGCACCAGAAATGGCTTGGCATGATCACACTGCTCTTCTACTTATGAGCGTTCAGATGGCCAGCGAATATGCAACCTAAATGCAATTCAGGGGGAAACTATCAGGAAGAACCAGGTGGCTTTTTAATTCGGATAGGAGGTATCTGGAGACAGAGTAAGAACAGGTGTGGCTCAGAGGGCAGATGTGCTTGTGTGATCATGCACATTTAAACTGAATGGGAGGCGGGGCTAGGGCAGGCCAGATCTCTTGTGTGAAAGCATCCATGGTGGACCATGCAATCTTTCCAAGGTAGTTGGAAATGGTGGGATTAAGGATATGGTTTTGATTGGTTTAAATAGCTCATTATGAACAAGACTCAGAGGATTGGAGACCAGTTCTCATCAGTGTATGACTTGTCCACAGGGCTCAGTCTTATCCTCCATGTGATTTAATCAGTATGTAAACCTCTTAAGAGAAATCATTCATAAGTATAGAGTAGGTTGTCATCAATATGCTGATGATACCCAGCTCTATATTTTTTATCCATATCACCTAGTGACACAGTACAGATCCTGAGCTGCTATCTGACTGCTGTGGTTAAGTGGTAAGGATCAGCAAGCTTAAACTGAATCCTTCCTCTGTATAAGCAAAAAGAAAAAAACCCTGAATCCTGGCATAATAGAGGTAATTCTGGTTTGGAAAGCTGAAGTCTGGAAAGACATTGTATTATTCACTGTTGATGATACTTGCTGACCCAGTTAAGAGGCTACTGATTATACTGCACCCAGGATTATCACTGGAGAAGCAAGTAATACAGCTGCAAAAAAAAAAAAAAAGGTTTCCTACATAGTCTGGAAGATAGCTCCCTGTATTGACTCCACCAATATGGTCATGTAGAACCATGCCCCTGTTGCCTCAGATCTATACTATTAAATACACTCTACCTAGGTCTATTCTTAAAGTCAACTTGGAAATTCCAGTTGGTGCATAATGCCGCAGCATGGCTTCTGTTAGGCACTGGGTGGAGCATGCATATATCTCCAATTGTGCAGTCACACCATTGGTTACGAATGATTTACCAGGTTCAATTTAAGGTACTAGTCATTACTTACAAAGGCATTATGTAATCCACTCTCTGCATTATGATATAGACTGTGGGGTTTTTGGCTTGACTTTATAATCCTAGTCCTATTGCATTGTTTATTGGATGTCTATGCTCTTTTATTTATGTTATATATATATATTGTAATCCACTTTGAGCCTTAGCAAGAAGATTGGGATATGTGATTGGGAAATGCAATCCTCTATACTCAGTTAACTATGTAAGTATTTTACTATGAATCACTGCAATTGCATACATATTTAGATACACATGAAAATACAAAAGAAAATGCAAAGTTGCAGCCATCATTATCTTTTCTAACTCCAGAATTAGTAATACTATCTTCTGAGGCAGAAAATAAATACTTACAGGTGACCAACAAAACAAGCTTGCATGTGTGAACACACATTATTTGATCACATACATATTGGTCCTTCCTAAACCAGCAGTTGAACTGAAAATGAAGTTTGGCTTTGTTTACAGTTCACTTTCCTGCCACTTCCCTCTTTGAAAAGTTTCTCCTGCACCTTTTTGCTTTTCTGTAAATGTATTTAAGGCCTTGGACTTCAAACATTTTGAAGATAGTTTTCTTCTTTCTTTTTTTTTTTAAAGCTTTAATTTGACACTCTAAGAAAGCTGTTAATTTGCTTTGGCTTTTTTCTCTTTTGCACTTATAAATAAAAACATTTGTTCCATTTTTTTAAAGTGTGAAAAGCTGCAGCAGAAGCCATCAATTAACACAGGCAGACAGGGCCAGAGTCCTTCCTCCCTCCTCCGCCACAGCATACTGTAAAGATAACCATGCTGTGCAACTTTGGGGGCTGCTGCTGAAGGGGAAAGGTTAAGCTGAATAGCCCCATTACCTCCTTTACATCTGGCAAACCGCATAATCAATAAGACCTGCAATGGACTTTTCAGCAGCTGCACTGAGATAGAGCAAGGAGAAGAGAGGGGGGGAACTCTCCTAGGGTTTTTTGTTGTTATTCCCATCCTGAACAAGGTTGCCAGAGGTTGTCTGTTTCCTTCCAAGTACACCTTCCTTTCTACCATTAAAAAACTGTAAGTTGTAGGCCTCCTTCCTGCTTCCCCTGGCTGGCAGCTTAGCTTAATTAGTCTGTTTTTTTTCAGGAGTTATAAGAAATGCCTCTGCTGAATAATTTTGTAAAAGGAAAAACCAGAACCATGGGAAAAAAGAAACAAACAACTATAACCAAACAATCGGTGTATAGAAACCATATATAATCCAAAACTGTATATTTTAAAGAAATTTACTATGCGTATTCAATGTAACAAAAATCTATATCATCATCTAAACAAGTAAAAAATCATAACATCAAAAATAGACACAATTATTAGTACAAATCATACATAGACATGTTTCCACCACTTGAAATATAATAACACAATGGATTGCCAGTCTGATTAATAATCTGATGACTCTCAGTTGTGTTGGTCCATGTTCAAATTACTGTCTATGGCTCCTTTGAAAAATGGAGTAATTTCAGGTGCATAATTCACCCTGAAGACAATGCTAGCCACGTATTTTCTCAAATATGTTACTCACCATGGTGTATGAACCACAGTGTTCCATATTGTAAATGTGAAGTGAAAGAGGTCCTGATTCCATGGTGAGTAACATATTTGAGAAAATACTTGGCTAGCATTGTCTTCAGGGTGAACCATGCACTTGAAATTACTCAATTGTTCAAAGGAGCCAAGGAGCCATAGACAGTAATTTGAACATGCACCAACACAACTGAGAGTCATCATTATTCATATTTAGACTCTCAATAAAGGACTTTGTTCTGAAACTGAGTACATTCAGACCGCCAATCCGTTGGGTTATTATATCATATTTCAAGCAGCTGGAACATGTCTATGTATGATTTGTACTAATAACAGAGTATCTATTTTGATGTGATGAATTTTGTATTTGTTTAGATGGTGATATGGATTTTTGATACATTGAATGTTTAAACTATACATCTTTGAATAATTTTGTAAAGCAGACCATGACTGCCATTAGATTGCAGTCTGCAGAGAGTATTAGAAGCAGTCTGACATCCCATGACACTGAGAGTACATCCCTGCCCCAGACCCATCTTCCTTTTAAAGCCACATGTAGAAGTGCAGTCCTGATTCTTTCCAAGTCCTAAATTTGGGAGGAGTCAGATTACATTATATTGAGAGCCAGGTAGATATAGGTTGCAGTCAGATGGGCAATGTGGTCCAATATAGTTGCTGTTCCCTTATGAAATAAATGGGCTCATTCACACAGCCACATCTGGCACTTGTTCCCCAGTCATACTCACCCCATTGTATGAGTTGGATGCAGAGAAAACAGCCACCAGAAAAAGTCTGGTGCTCATGGATGTTCAAACATTCATCCTGTGTTTCCAGATGTCTGAACTCTCTGGTGCATATTCAAAGTGGTTCAGAAGTGTGAGTCTTTACTTATGTTTTCACCATTCTGTTTTTAAAAAACTGGTAGTGCATATGTGCATGGGTTCATATGCACATCCAAGAAACGTTTTCCAAATAATGACAATATGCTTTTTTTTTCCAAAGAGAAGGTGTGCTCCATGGTTGACACACAGTACTAATCTGAATGGTCAACTATGGAAAGAGCACACAGTTAGGCTGGATCAGGATGGGAATCTGATAAAAAAATCTCCATTACAAAATGTAGTAATTAGCAGCATGCCCAAACCACACCAACTTTCCAGTCTGACCACAAAGTTTGCAAGCAGTAAGCTGAGCTACAAGTTTCAATTGATCAATAATTTTTTTCATGGTAATATATAATTTATCCCCCTTCCTTAATTATTCGGTGGGTTGATTAGAAGGAAAATTCTGAGACTTATCTTGGGACTCCAGTGCTGGGCTCACAGAGGGACAAGATGTGCCAAATGTGATAAAAATGAGCCTTAAAAGATGGTTTGTTCTTCTGGTCTGTATCCAGAGCTAGCCAATAGAATTTTATATTAAGTTTTATTTCACCATTAAAGGGAAAACTGTTCTTTTAGTTTGGTAGCCTCAAAAGATTATCTTCAATATATTTTCCCCACCTTTCTATAACAGCTTAATGTTGCTGTCAATTGTAATTACATTACTCACATTTGTTTAAATATAAGAAGAAGCAATCCTAAGCAGGCCTACTCAGAAGTATCCCTTTTAATTCAAAAGGGGTTGCTCACAGAAAAGCATTCTTAGGATTGCAGTCTTAGATGCTTTCTTTAAAAGTAGCTATCGAATTAATTTAAAATAAGTCCTAAAAGAAACTACATCTCCATCTTTCCTTAAGCTTCAGGCACAAGTAATGCCAAAAACCTATCTCCCATATATAACAACCTTAAAGCTATCCCCCATCTATAACAACCTTAGTCCCCAGACTTTGCAATCTCTCTTGAATATTAACTGCCTTGAGAAGTTGATGTCTGCATCTAAACAAGTTGATGTCTGCATCTAAACAAAAATCCTCCTGAGGAGATAAAAAGATCCACCAAACATACAAGAACACTTTCTATTTACCTAGTCTAGGGAAAACCTTTGGACATCGCCTTCAGTAGTTAGCAAGACAAGGGCTGTAAGACACAGGAAACCTGGGCAACTCCCACAGCTGAGTTAACCCTAACAGGAATCTTGTTCATTAGTGTCCAGCAAGGAAAAAGTAACAGCTTTGTTGTTCAGCCTCACAGCAGCTTTACTATCAACATTATCAGTACCTCCAGTTCTCAATGTGGATACATAAATCCTGAGACTGAGTCTCTGGACAGCAAAAGAAATCATTCTTCAAACCTGTAAAAAAGCCCCAGGTTTGCAGAAAAATCTGAAATCTAATCATCATCATCTTTATAAGAAGTATGGTTTACCATCACCCAGAAATTCACAGGAGTGCAAACCAGATGAGATCATGGAGAATGATGTAACAAAGATTCTTTGAGACTTCTGATCGCAAACAGATAAACACCTGGAGTATAACACTCTTG
The DNA here is from genome assembly GCF_032191835.1 of Heteronotia binoei. NCBI lineage: Eukaryota > Metazoa > Chordata > Lepidosauria > Squamata > Gekkonidae > Heteronotia > Heteronotia binoei. The sequence continues at coordinate 165,252,274 of NC_083223.1, read as the reverse complement.
ATATCACAATTGTAGGCGGGGAGGGGGGGATCAGAAATAGGGTTTGGATCATTGGCATTGCAATCCCAGGAGACAGCAGAATTACAGAACACCACCTACCAGTCAAATATTTGTCTATGACAACAACAACAACAAAGTTAGAGTGTCTCTAGGAGGAGATTATCATTATGCCAGTTGTCATTGGAGCCCTTGGAGCAGTGCCTGGAATTGTCACTAGAGACTTTGGAGCAGTGACTAGAAGTCTCAAGAAATACCTGGACATTCTGGTCATTGAGCAAATAAGACCAGCTCAGCTCCAGAATACAGTGTTGCTTGGAACAGCAAGAATCCTGTGAAGATACCTCTGCAGAACTTGGCTAGAACTTGAATTGAAGAACACTATTTACCAGTCAAATATCTGGCTATGAAAATTAACAACAATAGGTGGTTAAAAATCTCCACATTTGTAGTAGTAGTGCCTGTAGCTTTATGAAACAATGGCTGTTGCTAGGCAACCACAATGCCAGCCTTCAACTCTTAGTTTCTGTTGGTAAAAAGTAGAGAAAGAGCATGGCCCTTTCCAGGGCTATTTTGCACTTTGATGGAAGACTGGTTGCAGTCAGGCTCACCAGCAAGCACTAGATGACTTGCAGGGCTTTTTTGGAGCCGGAGCATACAGTAATGGAATTCTGGCTGCCTTGGAGAACAATCTGACTGCCTTGGAGAGAAGGCAGGCACTTAGGGGATGGTCTCTTGAAGTGTCTGCCCTCTCCAAGCCTGCTTTCTCCAATCATGTGGCTTTCCAATCATGAGAAAGCAGGCACTTAGAAAGACTGCTAAGTGCCTGCAGCCTAGGCTTGCTGGTACCCAGGTCCCAGTTTTGTACATTCAACAACTCTCCTGAGAAAATTGCCCCAGTGAGATCAGAAAAGTGTGTGCATGCTGTGTTTATTTTGGCTTCTGTGTGTGTGTGTGTGTCTTAATTCCTTGAGCTATCCTCAGAAGTTCCTTATATATTATTTCTTTTTGATATTATTAGTTAGTGTTATTGTCTAACCTCTTCAGAGTTCTTTCCACAGACCTTTGTGTCACTCTGCTTTAAATGGTTCTTGTAGTGAGTTGAGGATAAAATGGTGGACAGGAGAATTATGTAAACTGCTTTGGGTCACAATTGTGGATAAAAGCAGGGTATAAATGAAGTACATAATAAATATAGCTGAGGATGGGGGGGTAGATAAAAGGTTATTAGGTAGGAAGGAGGGAAGGATGCAGGGAAAGGAAGAGGATGTGGAAGCTGCCAGAGGAAATGGAAAAGGGGATATAGGCAAAACTGAGATGCCCACTGCAGCTCCTTGTTGGCCCCTTATCATATAGTTGGACCCAGACTGGCAAATGGCAGCTCAGAACTCAGCCAGAATTTTTCTGAGGAGAGGTTGCTGGGGGAGGGAAGGAGGGAAGCTGAAGGTGGGGGCAGATAAAAGTAGTTTGGCTGGTGGATACAAAGGAGAGATGAAAGCAGGGAAAGGCTATAGAGCCTTTCAGGAAACGGAAAGAGGAAATAGTGGGGGAAGGGAAAATGAAATTACCATTGGAAGTCCTTGTAGGTCCCCCATTTGTATTTACCTGCTTGTGTTTTGAATATGGCTGTCAGAAACTTAAGACTAACATCTTTGTGTTATGAATTATTTTGTGCAAGAGATGGGGAAGCAACAGAGATTATTTTCATACCACACCAAAACGAATAATGTTGTCAGCTAATCTGACATTAGACCATTTCCACATTATTGAAACAAGTGTCCATACACAGTCATATTCTGATTGTTTCCCAGTATATGGTTTCACAAGTCAGACAGAGAAACTGAGTCTTCTAAAACACTTTAGAGGGAAGCATGGCTAACCAGATGCCTGACCTGTGTGTATGTTAATGACATTTAATGTAATCTCTTGAACCAATTCAAAAGGCCATACCATAATACTTCATGTGATTGTTGGATACAAAAATTCAGAAAGATAAAATTGCTTCTTATCAACAGTTCCATACAAGCAGCAGGTTTTTCAAAAGCTGGTGATGGTGCTATGGTGCCCTAATTTCCCTTGGCACATGTGTTCATTTCTGTTGGCTCACCACCCAAACTCTCAGCTGTATGGGGGTTTCTTTCCAAATGGATTTGGGAAGCACTTTGAGCTGTACCCCAGAAAAGATAAAACTAACCCTCAAGAGTGGTGCTGCCGAAGATACCTATGCATACAGAAAGGGATTTTCTTATCTTCCCTACACTGCAGCCTTCATTCCCCCCCACCCCAAACCCTGTCCACAAGGATTAGTGGATCCCTGGGAAGAACATGTCAGTGTGTAGGGAGATGGGAGAATTAGTGGAAACTGCTTTTCACCTTCTGCTAGCAGAACTAACTTCTGTTAGCAGGAAATGTAGTTAAGGATCAAAGCCATAATTATTTTGATATAATTGTGTGGGTACCTCCTGGGATTTTGGAACACAGCATTTTTCCACATACTAAAATATACACATATTGGTTTATATCCAGCCACGCAGTTCCAAAGAAGGGGTACTTCCATCTACAGAAGAGGGCAACAATTTCCATCTATTCCACATCCTACTGCAGATCCCCCACTGTGCCCTTTACTTGTGTTTGTGAGGTTCTACTGATCACTGGGAAGAAAATTTGGGGGGGGGGGCACAGTGAGTTTCAATGGAAGAGGGAAGCAGGATAGATAGATAGAAGACAGATAGACAGACAGAAAGAAATAGATAGATATAGGTTTTTTTAATGGAAAGAGAGTGTGTGTATGCATATATCTAGATATCAAAGCCATATCCCCCCTTTTCCAGAACAATTTTTGTAACCCATTTTTTCCCAGTGCTTAACACTCCAACTCTCCAGCACTAGAACAAACATCTCCCAGTTCATCTGACCTTTGGGAGGAGGAAAGCAGATGGTCCTACCCAGGTCTTTTTTTGAGCAGGAATGCAGTTCCGGCTGGCTTGGCACCAGAGGGTGTGGCCTAATGTGCAAATGAGCTTCTGCTGGGCATTTTCTACAAGAAAGCCCTATGCTAAACAATGGTGATGTCAGGGGGTGTGGCCTAATATGAAAATGAGTTCCTGCTGGGCTTTTTCTACAAAAAAAGGCCCTGGTTCTACCCACTGCATCAGGACTATCCCTTTAGAGATGGGTACTCAACCTCCAGGTGGTGGCTGCAGATCGCCCACTATTATAACTGGTTGCCAGATGGCAGGTATCAGTTCACCTGGAGAAAGTGGTTGTTTGGAAGCATTATGCTCTATGGCATTATGCCCCATTGAAACCCCTCCCCAAACCACAACCTCCTCAGCTCCACCCCTGGAATCTCCAGGAATTTTCCAACCTGGAGCTGGCAACTCTATAGTAAAATTGATTCAGCTGCTTGAAATGTGGCCTAGTCAATTTACAGACCTATTGAATTATTTTGGGGGAGGTGTGGGGTAAGAGCAGGAGATACAATTAGGAATTTACAATATGAAAACACTCTTCATTATATTGGTACAATTATCGAGCTACTAATGCTGGATCATGGTTAGTGTCACTGCAGCATTAAAGGGAAACTTTCTCCCATTCCTTTCTAGAAATGATTATATCCATCGATAGCATCAAAAAATATCAGGTTCTGTCTTCAGATCTGCAGAGGGAAGGTGAGTCAGATGTTTCTCTCTGCTTTCTTTGGCTAGAAGAACCATCAAGAACAATTAGACCCAGATTAAACTTTCCCTCAAGCACTAAAGTGGTATCTGAAAATATTTTCACCTCATCTACACTAAAATTCAAAATCTGTGCAGGGATTGTAGTGTTCACTTTCTATATAAGGACTGATCTGAGCTAAGCTTTACCAGAGCTCAGTTGAAGAACCTATTTTAATGCCAAGGACTCAGTCTTGGAACAAAACAAAACAAACAAAAAGCAATAAATTGAATAAATGAAAGTGTCTCTGAATATATGGATTTGGATATCCTCTGTTCCTAAATAAATTTAGCCTGATCTAGTCTACCTGTGATTGGAATATATTGTGTCCAGGTCAAAAGACTTAGCTTGTGGGCATGCTGTAACCTTAGCACCTATTTCATTTTTGAAATTAACTGTCAGTTACAGCTCAGTATCAGTAGTTGCTGGGCCTCTTTTGACCCTTTTCTATTTCCAGAGAACAATTTCCCTAAGGAGCTGAGCAAACAACCTTCAGAAACATATTTACAGCAATTTTGAGCCAGTGGCAATGCTGAAAATCCTTTCAGAGTATTATAACAGCATTGTTCCCATTTATAGTTATTTCAGCATTATCAGCTTGTATATTCAAACCACCTTGGCTGCTAAACTTCCTCTGCAGTGCTACAGCACTGCATGGCATAGCCAGGTGACATTAGTCAGAAAGCCAACAAAAGAAGATGCCAAGAGTGACATGGAAAAAGCAAGCTACTGTTCTCTGCAATAAATGCCAACTTCATACAGCTATTTAACTGGCAAATGTTTGCAGAGACCTCCTTCAGAGTCACACCAGATTTACCCTCCAGGGCATAAGAATTCATTTTAAAATTGTATCTGTTTATATGAGCGTACATATTCCACTCACCAGGGGGTGGGGGGTAGCAAGCACATGGTACATGTTAATCACTGGCCCTTATCATTTGCATCTTTCCATCTTTCGCTCTCTCTATTGAGTTTACAATTTACTCTAAATTTACGATTTACTCTAAACCATGGGGAAAAAAAAGTTGTGTTGCTCTTTCAACACAAGTGAGAACTGAATAGTTTTAGCTGTGTCAGGAGCTGGCCACTGCAGCCTACGTTAGCTGAAGCTTCCACTCATTCCCAAGGACATGTCTATCCAGTTGTTATGGCTGAGTGAAGCACGAAGGGTTACAGCTTTTTCTCCAGCGAGGCATAGTGAAAAGATGCCCCATGATATCACCATAGTCCAGGCTCAGTGACATGGTGAAAGATCCAGCCCCACTATTATACACATTAGTTATTATACAGATTAGTTAAGGAAGGGGATAGCTATATGTAGTCAGACTTATAAGTCTGACTTCAGAAAGGCAAACTTCAACAAACTTAGAATTATGCTGGGTAAAATCCCATGGTCAGAAATACTTAGGAAGAATGAGGTTCAAGGGGGGTGGGAATTTCTTAAAAGTGAAATACTGAAAGTGCAATCACAGACGATTCCTATGAGAAGAAAAAATGGAAGAAGCCTAAAGAAGCCAAGGTGGTTCCATAAATAGCTCTCTAAAGACTTGAAACGTTAAACAAAAACTTCTTATTACCATGGATGAATATAAACAAATCACCAGTGCTTGTAGAGAAAAAGTTAGGAAAGCTAAAGCGTAGTATGAGCTTAGGCTGGTCAAAGATTCTAAAAACAACAAAAAAGGGTTCTTTTCTTATGTTCAGAATAAGAAAAAGAGCGTGGACATGGTAGGCCCATTGCGAGGGCAGGGAAGTGAAATTTTAACAGGTAACGAAGAGAGGGCAAAACTGTTCAATTCCTACTTTTCCTCAGTCTTCTCTTCTGAGGGAAACAGTGCTCAAAATGGCAAAAAGAGAATATATAATGAGGGTATGGAGTTCCAACCTAGGATCAGCATAGGGGTAATCAGGGCTCTTTTTCTAGCAGGAGCTCCTCTGCATATTAGGCCACGCCCCCTGATGTAGCCAATCCTCCTGGAGCTTACAGAAGGCCCTGTACTAAGAGCCCTCTAAGCTCTTGGAGGATTGGCTACATCAGGGGGGCGTGGCCTAATATGCAGAGGAGCTCCTGCTAGAAAAAGAGCCCTGAGGGTAATACAAAAACACCTAGTTTCTTTAAATGAAACTAAGTCCTCAGGGCCAGATGAACTGCATACAAAGGTAATAAAAGAACTTGCGGATTTAATTTCTGAGCCTCTGGCTATTATTTTTGAGAATTCTTGGAGAACAGAAGAGGTGCCAGAAGACTGGAGGTGGACGGATGTTATCCCCATCTTCAAGAAGGGGAAAAAAGACTATCCGGGTAACTACGACCTGTCAGCTTGATGTCTATATGTGAAAAGCTTTTAGAACAAATCATCAAACAGGCAATCCTGGAACATTTAGGAAGGATGGCTGTGATTCCTAAGAACCAGCATGGGTTTCTCAAGAACAAATAATCTCAGACTAACATGATCTCTTTTTTTGAGAAAATGACTACCTTGCTGGATCAGGGGGAATGCTGTAGATATAGTTTATCTGGATTTCAGTAAGGCTTTTGATAAGGTTCCACATACTGTCCTTGTTGATAAGTTGGTAAAATGTGGTTTGGATCCTGTTACCGTTAGGTGGATCTGTAACTGGTTGACAGATCGCACCCAAAAAGTGCTTGTGGATGGTTCCTCATCCTCTTGGACAAGTGGAGTGCCTCAAGGATCTGTCCTGGGACCTGTTTTGTTCAACATCTTTATCAATGATTTGGATGAAGGAATAGAGGGAATGCTTATTAAATTGGCAGATGATACTAAATTGGGAGGGGTTGCAAATACAGTAGAAGTCAGAAACAGGATACAGGATGATCTTGACAGGCTGGAAAACTGGGTTCAAACCAATAAAATGAATTTTAACAGGGAATAAATGTAAAGTTCTGCATTTAGGTAGGAAAAATCCAATGCACGGTTATAGGACACGGGAGACTTGTCTTAGCAGTAGTATGTGCGAAAAGGATCTAGGGGTCTTAGTGGACTATACACTGAACATGAGTCAACAGTGCGATGTACTAGCTAAAAAGGCAAATGCAATTTTGGGCTGTATCAATAGAAGTATAGTGTCCAGATCACATGAAGTGATGGTATCGCTTTACTCTGCTCTGGTAAGACCTCACCTGGAGTATTGTGTTCAGTTTTGGGCACCACATTTTAAGAAGCATATAGACAAGCTGGAACGGGTCCAGAGGAGGGCAACAAAGATGGTGAGGGGTCTGGAGAACAAGTCCTATGAAGAAAGGTTGAAGGAGCTGAGGATGTTTAGCCTGGAGAGGAGGCGACTGAGAGGTGATATGATCACCATCTTCAAGTACTTGAAGGGCTGTCATCTAGAGGATGGTGTGGAACTGGTTTCTGTGACCCCAGAAGGTAGGACCAGAATCAATGAGTTGAAGTTAAATCAAAAGAGTTTCCGGATCAACATTAGGAAGAACTTTCTGATTGTTAGAGCGGTTCTTCAGTGGAACAGGCTTCCTCAGGAGGTGGTTCCTCCTTGGAAGTTTTTAAACAGAGGCTAGATGGCCATCTGACAGCAATGAAGATCCTGTGAATTTAGGGGGAGATATTTGTGAGTTTCCTGCATTGTGCAGGTGGTTGGACTAGATGACCCTGGAGGTCCCTTCCAACTGTATGATTCTATGAGTCTATTTCATTTGCTACCAAATGTACCCATAGTTATAACCTGTTCTGTCATGTGTGTGAATGTGTGATACCTGTCTTTGCCACTTCCATATTTATACATCTAAAAATGCGAATTTAAAAGCCTTCAATGTATATCTTTTTTAAAATGTATAAGAAATCTAATGAGTTGCCCAAGAGAAGGAACAAAGCATGAAAAAGGAGACTGTGTCAAAATGCAGCCTGTATTATTTTTAAGAGAGAGCACTAAACATTCAACTATTGCTCTCCTTGCTCTTTACCAGGAGTATAGGTGTAAATTGTATAATCCTATCCAGGCTTTGGCAATACCCAACTATTTTGGTTGGCATGCAGCCTGGTTCTCTGCCCAAGGAACTGAAGCTAGGACCCTAGGTACTGGGGCTCAACCTACTCCTAGAGAATCTGGCCAAATACAATTCTTGTCTTTTCCCCATCTCCTGTTGTTTGTGGGAACACTTTCACAGGTATCTGTTCTGGGGTTCTGACACTTGGATCAAAAAGATTGTCCAGCCCTGATCTAATTAATTTCATTTTTAGAAGCCTTATGCTTCTGACAATGTGGCTGTATATAAGGATTTGGATCCAAAGGTCTTGCCATGAGAGCAAGACACTTTAGCTTATGGTGTGTGGACTGGTCACCAATTTTCCTCCCATCTGCCATCTCTTACACCTGCAATGGTTGCAGAGGACTGGCAGATCCTCCAGAATGGCTTTGGGGTCCAAAAGGGGAGTAGAAGAATCAGCTTGCTCTTTGTTGATTGGAAGTACTTTCTCTTGCACAACAAGGTCTTTCAATCCATCAAAGCCAAAGTTTTTATACTTGGGTTACACTCTCTGATAAGCAGTATGTTTGCTCTAAGTGTATTTATTCTTTTCATGGTATTTTTGCACTCAGTATTTGAACTTTTGCTGTCCCTTGGATAACAAGGGCCCACCCTCATCTTCCAAAAGAATCAGATTCAGCAATCTTAACATCCCATGCAGGGAAATTAGGACAGATTTGTGCATCTTCAATAAGACCGTGAAAATCACTGCTGTACATCAGACCAACACAGAGGACTTGAATACTTTTGCTCATAGATTTGTAATGTGGGCCCAGCTGTGTAGAAAGCCATGGTAGATATCCAAATTGTGTTCAGTTTTGGGCACCACATTTTAAGAAGCATATACACAAGCTGGAAAGGGTCCAGAGGAGGGCAACGAAGATGGTGAGGTGTCATGTCAGTTCTTTTGCATATAGCTGCTGGGCTGTTCTGTTGAAATTGCTGCTGATAGACCAGTGATTTGTTTTCATGTATCATTCAAACATCACATTAGTTAAAGCAGTGGCCTCCTTCACTACCCCATTCCACAATACTGTGGCCAAATGCCTCTCTTAACGAAATCTTTATAATTCAAACAATATCATTTCATTTACAGAATGATCACTCAGATAAATGCTATTGAACATAATATAGCTAAGAACAAGGAACAGTCCCTGAGAGGTCCATGATCTGTCACAGTGGCAGTAAAACACTGTTGAGAACATATTGGAATCCCCTGATAAGTCTTATAAATAGCAAGCACGAGTCACTGTAAGCCTGAACTACTCATTACCTCAAGCTGAGAAACCATAGCAGCCTGTTTTCCTATTAACACAGTCTTAGTTCCAACAGCACATACACTAACACTTTTATAATCCAAGAAGAAAACCCCAAATATCGACTTCATTTGACACTGGATGTCAGCTTCACTTTCATTATGTTTTACAGCTGTCATCTATTCTCCCACCTTGGTGAAGCATATAACTATTGCCATTGTACAGAGGTGAACTGAAAATATGGAGGGGGAAAATGGGCAAGGGCCATCCAATAATAACCAGAATTTAAAACTTTGTCTCTGATTCAGGTCCAAAGGTTTATCCACTGCATCATCTCTCCTTTCTGGGTGAAGAACTGAAGTTGTGTGAATGGGGAAAGATATGAAGTTTAAAAACAACCTTCATACCAGACATCCCATTACTTCTAGTTAATTTTCACTATGCTACTCTACATCCCTTCTCCATCTGGCTGGTTAACACCCTTTAGGAATCTGCAGATTTATTTCCCAATCCCAACTTTATATCAAACAAGATATTTATAGATCTGAAGCAGTGCCTTCAATATATTTTCAACCTTATAAATAACCTTAAAGGTTTCTTAAAATTTAACTGAGATCTGCAAAACGTCATTTGAAATATTTAGATGCTTAGAGCTACACAAAATCAAAACTTGAACTACAAATTATTCAGATTATCAGTTGGTCAAAGAAAAGTTCCTTTAGCCTAGCGCTAACAGTCAAAATATGTAGTGTATCCATATTATGCAGGTTCATTTTGAAATAAATAGAATGTGAACCAATAAGAACACTGGCCAAAGTTAAGACTCATTGATTTCAGTGATAGAAATTTAGAAGAAAAATGTGCCATTGAGTCACAATCAACTCATAGCAGCCCCATCCATAGGGTGTTCCAGGAAAGAAATGTAAGCATGTACTTTTTATTCCCAATGAAATCAATGAAGTTTTCATGAGGTTTTAACTTGGATGAGTCTTGCTCTTGTTTTTTAAACTAGTTTTCTAGCTATCTAAGTTACTGCAATGACTGTGCAAGCTTCATTTTTAAGATATTTAGTGGACACAATTGTCTCAAGTCCAGATGGTACACAAACATTTTTTTAATATGGTGCTTTCAAGCATATAGACAAGATGGTACACAAACATTTTTTTAATATGGTGCTTTCAAACATTACTTAAGAGTAATATGAGTTCTGTGGATGTAGAGTATAGTATTGTGAGTCTGGTGTTGGACTACTGTGAATGGGTCATATCATTATGGATTTAGACTTAAGTGACACATCACATGATCACTTGAAGCTGCCTTATACTGAGTCAGATCCTTGATCCATCAAGGTTAGTACTGTCTACTTATATGGACAGCATCTCTCCAGAGTCTCAGGCAGAGGTCTTTCACATCTGGTAGAAGCCAGGGGCAATAGCAAAAGCATCTTAATATTCCTCTTTGGGTAATAATGATGAGGAGATTGTCCCCTAATAGTGCTATTAATGTTCCAACAGAGCTTGGAGGAAGTGACCTCCACTAACTGAGAAGAAGGGACAGATATGGACACATGAAGGAACAGCAGTTTTGTGTTCCGAACATCTGCATAGAGAAGCAGACAGAGCTGTGAACTGGCTGAAGCACATTGGGGTGCAAGTTCGCTCTGTCTCTGAAGCTGGGTAGGAGATTTGCTGCTCTGTAGGTGCTCTGCTTGTATAGAGGAAAGATTATAAATGTGCTGAAAACCTCCTGTGCTCTCTCCCCTCCAAAAAAACAAAACAAAACCCTCAGCCCAGGCAATGCTGCCTGTAATGTACTGCGTTACTAGACTTGTAGAAGGCAACATGCTTTATTGGCAAGTACATCACAAAGAGGACATGGTGGGGCCGGGGCCCCAATTATATACATCTCCCAGAACAACCCTCTTACCTGGCCAGGTCCAATCCTGGCCAATTAAACTTCCCGCCACAGATCTTCATAGGTGGAGTGTATTTACGTCCTTACATCCGGTGACCTGCAGTCTCCCACTGGTCACCTCTGCACACGCACACACACACACGCACTATGTTGTGAATTCAGGGACCAAATTGCAAGACACAACACTGCCCCTGGAACTGCTCTTGTGTGGAGAGCACAAACACACAACACTAGTATCCTTGTACTGTGGTTTGAGGAGCTTCTGGCTGTGGTTTGAGGAGTTTCAGTTTCCATTTGCTGTGGCACTGGAAAACTGGGCTTAGAGACATGGCTGCATCAGCATGGAATGAAAGTCCCACATGAACATTTTAAGGGGTGAAGGAAAATGGACAAAGAGGGTTAAGCCACTGCTCCTTGCATTCTATTCTAAGGCCTGCAAATTTAACATGGCTATAGAATTGCCAAGAATGGCTACCAGAGGTATAATATAGTGGGTTCTTAGGCATTAAAGAGGTGAGGTGGTAGTGATAACAAGCTCTTTATTGAGTACAGCATGGTAGGTGGCTGCACTAACAAGACTGAAGAACGGGGCCCACTGGGCCAACTATATAGGACACTGGATCCCCATGCTAGCATGTTATTGGGTCATTCAAACCAGCAGAGGACCTGTGATTGGAGCAGGACAGTTTGGATTTGGATCCTACTGCCCATTGTTCCCAAGTCCCCAAGCTCAGTCCTTTGGGCTCCAATGAGCCAGGCAGGAATATCATTGATACAGCATTGTCTCTCATACATAACATCCCTCCCCCCACAGTTCACAAGCCTTAGCAATCATAGTCCTGTAGATAGGCAGGCTTGCGGTGCTCTTGTGCTGACCTCCAGAGCACTGGAGTGGATGGTGTTACAGTTGCGGCTTCTGGCGTGACTGGCTGTGGCTTTGGTGATGCAGGAACTTTGGCCGGCAGTTCCGGGACCTCAGAGGTCTCAGGCATATATGGCTCCAGGAGCCTTGGGTACTGATGGGGAAGTGGGAACCAGGACCTCGGTGGTTCAAGGCTGCTCGGGACTGGCGCAGCCGGTTGATCGCTTCCACTCCCGGCCCCTCCCATGACCACAATTGTTCTATGTGCCACCTCCATGTAAAACCAACCTCGGAGATGACCTCATACATGACGAACCCCAGGCTGCCCCCCAAAGTTCTTAGCAAACACCAAGTCCCCTGTGTCGAACCCTCGGGGAGCCTGGACCATCTCTGGAACTTCTTGTAGGTCTGGGGCACCGTCCAGGTGCATGCAGTCTAGAAAGCTTGTCAGCTGCCGGCCCATGAGAAGCTCAGCTGGGCTGCGGCCGGTGACTGTACTGGGGATAGAATGTTGTGCCAGTAGGCACTCTGCAAGGTGGGCTTCCCAGTCCCCATGGATGATGCAGTGGAGCATTTCCTTAGTTTTCTGCACCATCCATTCTGCTTGGCCATTGGTGGCTGGGTGGAAGGGGGCTGACCTTATGTGTTTAAGTTGTGGCTGCAGAAGTCCTGGAACTTGACTAAGGTGAAGGCCATTATCTGATACCAGCGTGTCAGGCAGGTCGTGTGTGGCGAAAACCCTGTTGCCCTAACATGGCCCTGGTGGATGTGGACACTAATGGTATTATCTTGAGCCACTTCAAGTAGAAGTCCACAATGAGGAAGAATATTTGCCCCTGGAAAGGCCCCACGAAATCAAGGTGCAGGCGGGACCAGGGGTTGTGTGTGGACTCCCACTGTTGGGCTGGAGCTCAGGCCGGAGCTGGACAGGTCTCTTGGCAGGGTTGGCATCGGGCAACCCAGGACTCAATAGCATCATCAATTCCCAGTCACCATACATAACTGCAGGCCAGCACCTTAATACGCACAATCCCCGGATGGGTTTTGTGCAGCATGGTGAGGACTTGCTGCTGAAGCACCGGGGGCACCATCACCCTATTTCCCCACAACAGACAACCTTTATGCACAGACAGTTTGTCCCAGGGGGACGCAAAAGCCGAGAATTCCGAACCCACCCGGCCCACAGACCATCCCCTCCACACCCAGTCCAAGACCCAGGAGAGGATTTTGTCCTTTGCAGAACAATGGGCAATGTCATTGGCATGCACCGGGCAGTCAGGGAGGTCCTCCAGTGACATGATCTGGTACGCTGGAGCTGGATCAGGAGCCATCGAGGGCAGCAGCAGGTGACTCAGGACCCATCGAGGACTGGCCATACAGAAAGTCATGAATTTTTTTTTACCCCCGCCACAATTGCCAAGCCCTCCTTGTCAATTTGTGCATAATTGCGCTCCAGCTTTTGCAGCATACTAGAATAGTAGGCTACCAGAACCTCGCGGCTGTCTGGTATCATGTAAGTAAAGACTGTACCCACCCCATAGGGGGAAGCATCACAGGTCAAAATGACTGGCAGCTGCTCATCGAAGTGCGCCAGCAAGTTTTTAGAAGTCAGAATATCCTTTACTGCCTGAAAGGCAGCGGCTTGCCGGCAACCCCAAGCCCACGGCACCCTCTTGTCCAAGAGTCTATGTAAGGTCTTTGCTACTGCCACCTTGTGGGAAAGGAAGGCGTGCTAGAAATTTAGGAGGCTGAGGAATGCCAGTAACTCTGCCTTGTTGGTTGGGGCCGGCACATCACAGATAGCCCTAATTTTGTCCTTTGCTGGATGGATTCTGCTCATGTCCACCCTGTAACGCAAAAAGTCAATGGTGGAAACCCCCAGCTCAAATTTCTTGCATTTCACCTTTACCCCAGCACCATCGAAACACTGCAGCATGGCCCGGAGGTGGGAGGCAAATTTGTCTTTGGTGGCTGTGGCTATCAGCACATCATTGAAGAACGGCTGGACCCCGGGGATACCTTTAAAGAGAGAGTCCATTAAGTTCTGGAAGATCCCTGGGGCCACGCTGATGCTGAACTGCAGCCGGTTGACCCAGAAAGCCCCCTCCCCATATGTCACTATGGTTTGGGCCTCCGCTGTAGCAGCATCGACTGGGAGCTGCTGATAGGTCTGTGCCAAGTCCAGTTTTCCAAAGATTTTAACCCCCACCAGGGAGGCAAGCACATGACTAACCACGGGGACCAGGTATGCGTGGCCTTGCAGTACCTTGTTTATTGTGCATTTGTAGTCAGCGCAAATGCTATTCGGCTTCACAAGGGTGACTATAGTGGTCTCCCATTTTGCGTTTGCTACCGGCTCCCATACCCCTGGGCCATGAGGCGTTCTAGCTCCTCCTCAATCTTAGGTCTAAGGGCCAGGGGGACTCGTCGGGCCTTCAGCCTTATAGGCCGTACACTGGAGTTCAGTTCCAATGCCATGGGGGAGGGGGACAGTATATGTTCCCAGCGTACCATCGAAAGCGGCGGGGAATTCCTCACAGACCTCTTGGAAGTCTCTCTGTGAGGGGGTCTGATGGATTCCTGTTACCCGGATCCCCAGGGTCTTGAACCATGACTGGTCCAGCAAGCTACACAGATCCCCTTCAGTGACAATTAAGGGGAGCTTGCCAGAGAGCTGTCCGTATTTCACATGGACCTCTCCCACCACCAGTACAGTGACCTCTCATTTCTGGAAGTCTCTGATTACAAACGGGGACAGGTGTAACCAGGATTCCCTCCTAGGACACAACTTACAAAAAGTTTGGGCTGAGATGACTGTCTGGCTTGCCCCAGAGTATACCTCCATTTTGCAGGGCTTGCACTCTATGTACATGGTCACTTCGAACTTATCAGGGGGAGGCATGGGAAGCTGGCATATCTGATCCCCCGCTGTGATGAGTGCCTGAATGTCCTCCATGAACGCGACTTCATAGCGGCGGCCATTTTTCTGCTATGCGGTGCTGCCCTTGCACGGCAACTTCAAACGGCAGACTCACGCCAGATGACCAGTCTTGCCACACGTGTGGCACATGGCATCACGGTACTTGCAGGAGCGTCATTTGTGGGCATCTCCACAGCTGGTGCAGCCGTGCATCGATGCCATCTCAGTAGCACGTGGCTGCTGGCCCTTTGGGTTGGCCTGGTGCATCTTGAGGCCCTTGTCATCTTTGGGCTGGTGTGCCCCGGTGGAGTGCCGCTCCTTGTGTGACTTCTTGTAGGTGGCAGCTTCACTCACAGCATCTTTCAAGGTTAGGGTCTTCTTGACCGCCAACTTCGCCTGCATTCATTTGTCAAGACTCATGAATGTGCACTCATGAGCAAGGCGGCAGAGCTCCACAAGGAAGGCAGTGACCAATTCTCCTGCCTTTTGGTTCCACTTGTGGAATTCGATGCACTGGGTCGTGCGGGTCAGGCAGGGTGAGAAGTGGTCAGTCAACTACCCCATGATGGCCTTGTAGGTGGCTTTGCGCAGTGTCAGCAGCAACAGCAAACTCTCCACCAGCTCCAGCGTGTCCTTGCCACAGCAGCTGAGCAGTAGATGCTTCTGCTGTTCTTCATCCGTAATTTTATGGTATGCAGTAGGATGAAGAAGTTCAGCTGCTTCTCACATCTCTCCCACCACTCCGGTTGCTCGGTGTTGAACTCCCGGATGAACCCCTGTGGCCCTGGCTGGCCTGCCATGTGGTGGCCCATCAGTGGATGGTCAGTGGCTGGAGGCATGGAGGCACTGGATGTTCAATCGCTGCTCATCTTCTTCTGGTCCTGGCTTGACAACTGCTCTCAGTGATGACAGTGCAAAACGCGGAGCTGGAGCAGCTGCTGTGAGGTGCGGTGCCGGTTGCTGAATCACCTACCAGGATCCCACCTTCATCGCCACTATAATATAGTGGGTTCTTAGGCATTGAAGAGGTGAGGTGGTAGTGATAACAGGCTCTTTATTGAGTACAGCATGGCTGCACTAACAAGACTGAAGAACGGGGCCCACTGGGCCAACTATATACAACACTAGATTCCTGTGCTAGCACATTATTGGGTCATTCAAACAAGCAGGGGACCTGTGATTGGAGCAGGGTAGTTTGAATTTGGATCCTACTGCCCATTGTTCCCAAGTCCCCAAGATCAGATCTTCAGGCATGTTATTGGGTCATTTAAACCAGCAGGGGACTGTGACTGGAGCAGGGTAGTTTTGATTTGGGTCCTACTGCCCATTGTTCCCAAGTCCCCAAGATCAGTCCTTCAGGCTCCAATGAGCCAGGCAGGAACATCATTGATACAGCATTGACTCTCATACATAACAAGAGGCTCATCCTTGATTGTAGTAGCAAGCAGGAAAGTTCTGCCCCACTTAAGATGCTATGGGCACCTGTTGTAATATAGGTACAACAACTACAGAGTAAGATAAGCTCAAGAGAACTACATAACTTTCAGCACACTCCCTGTTTTCCAGGACAAAGGATTCCCCTTGCAAGCACCAGTCATTTCTGACTCTGGGGTGACGTTGCTTTCACAACATTTTAATGGCAGACTTTTTAATGGGGTGGTTTGCCATTGCCTTCCCCAGCCATCTACACTTTCCCACCCCCAGCATGCTGGGTACTCATTTTACTGACCTCGGAAGGATGGAAGGCTGAATCAACCTTGAGCCGGCTACCTGAACCCAGCTTCCGCTGGGATCGAACTCAGGTTGTGAGCAGAGCTTAGGACTGCAGTACTGTAGTTTTACCACTCTGTGCCACGGGGCTCTTGTTTTCCAGGACAGCACAGGCTTTATTTTTTTAAAAAAAAAATCATACTTATTAATGATGTGCTGGATACAAAACTGTTCTTTTGCATATGGGAGTCATTCATTTGTGGAAGGACTGTTCTATGCCTTGTACTAGAATGCTATGTCATGCAAGTAAAACTAGATCCAAAGATGTTCTTCCACTTGTACAACAGGTTGTATGCCCTCTTGCATTAGCAGAAACATAAGAACTAGTATCAAACCTACCTGTTATACTACTGCACAAACTCTGGCGCAAGCATTTGTATCAGAGCACTAATGGTTATGTTACTTCTGCTCATGGTTCTTTGGATCCAGACTAATATTTATCTAGCCACACTGATGTTCATGCACCACACAAGAGAGACCGATTCTTGCATGGGCTCACACTACAGTTTGATAGTGGGGGAAGGGCTACCCACTTCAAAATGGATTAATGAATTTATAATACTTTTGTTACATTCTTTAATGTGTTCAAATTACAAAGTATCAGACCCCGAAGTAGTCCCTAAATTTTAAGAATTGTTTTAATTCTTGCTTGCCTATCCACCAGCAGTTGGGAATGGTCCTCACCCACACAGTGGATTTATTGGATCTTATTTCAAGCTGGCGTCTCTTTATAACATCTTTCCTCTCCCCCACCTCTCTGCTGTTTGCAACTTTTAGTATAAATGTTCTTCACTAAGGATCAACGCTTCAGGCATCTGACTCACAATAGCTTATGCTGGAATAAACTGTGTGAGTCTTTAAGGTGTCACTGGATTCCTGTTAAATTTTTAGCAAGTAATCCAACATATCCTTACAGTTTGACAGCTCATTAAAATTATACAGTTTTCTATTACTCATGATAACCTTCCACCTACTTGCCTTAGAGAAAAAGACAGTTCAGAATTACCTAGTTTTTTTTTTAAAGGTGAAATGTGATTGGTCTGATGTGATGGAAATCTCCCAATAACTGCATGCCTATTGCTCCAAGGAATGCTGTGCTGCTGTCCTCAAGTAACCTTTGCCACAGCTTGCATGAGCAGATTTCTAATGAGAGGGGATAGACCACCAAGAAAGAGCGGATACAAATCTGGGGGTAAAGATAACAATTACAGAAGGGGGAACTAACTCAGTTCTGAAACTATGAAACAGTTTTGTTTGGGGGGGGGGGGGTTGTATGTTTCAGCCTCTTCATCTGTTCCTGGTAAGATGCCAGTGCACATTTCTACAGGGCACGACAATGGGGTGACACAGCAAAGTAGGAGATCTGAGAAAACTACTTGGTGCAAGGGAACAATGCCACTCAAATTGCAGAGCAGTTTGGAAGGTGAGAAAGATTAGAAGGTTTGCACACAGCATGTGGTACATAAATGGTCTTGAGTGCCTTGCCAGTCACATTAAGATGATCTCTTTGTTAAATTTTGAAAGTAGCTGCAAGCAACAAAATAAAGAAGAAAGTGTTGTAGTAAATAATCTTGCTTACGAAAAAGCTAAATGACAATGGGTGGAGCCAAAATCAAATTGAAATGCATAAAATAGAGTAGAACCACACAAAACCTTAATAGATCTCAACTAACACATGCTCTTAATTCTAAGTTAGCCCAAGCTTTTGAAATATTGGCCCAAAGAGTCATGCAACTTTTCCAAATGATGCTCAGGCAAAATAAAGCAAGAGTGGAACATAAGAGAAGCCATGTTGGATCAGGCCAATGGCCCACCCAGTCCAACACTCTGTGTCACATAGTGGCCAAAAAACCCAGATGCCATCAGGAGGTCTATCAGTGGGGCCAGGACACTAGAAGCCCTCCCACTGTGCCCCCTCAAGCGCCAAGAATACAGAGCATCACTGCCTCAGACAAAGAGTTCCAACAATACACTGTTACCAATTTCGCACACAGCTTACCACGCGGTCACATTCCTGTTCTCTGCGCAGCGTCCATCGGGTTTTCCACAATCTGTGCCAGAGTTACAGGAAGTGTCGCGGCTTTTTGCATAGCAAACGTAAACCACTAAAACCCAGTTTACATTTGTTACACAAAAGCCGCGGCACTTCCTGTAACTCTGGCGCAGATAGTGGGAAATCCGACGGACGCTGCGCAAAGAACAGGAATGTGACCGCAGGGTAAGCTGTGTGCGAAATCGGTCTGTGTCTAACAGCCACTTATGGGCCTCTGCTCCATATGTTTATCCAATCCCCTCTTGAAGCTGTCTATTCGTGTAGCCGCCACCACCTCCTGTCTGCACACACAAGAGTAGCTTAAAAGTCATCTCTGACATCTCTGTGTTTCCCAGCATGAGGATCTGGGAAACACATGCACTTCAAGAAGACACTTGTTGTTAGCTTGGGAGATTAAAACATATTTATTTAGAACATTTCTATGCTACCTTTTCAGAGTCCTGCTTGATGCAGTTAAAAATCATAGTACTGAAACATATAGGAAGAGTCGGTTTCTTAAAATATCAAGGGCCAAACAGTTTAAAGCCAAGTCAAAGAAAGCATTTTAAACGGAACCTGCAAGGCCAGGCCAATATAAACCCCACAGCAATGATGAAATGTGTCCCGCCCACACATACAAGGTCTGTTAACATAATAATCATGTGTCATATGCCCACATTATGGACATCTAGAGACTTAACAAAAGGAAAATTAAAAACATTGTCTTCAGTTGTTGCAAATATTTGCATGACTGTGATTAGTACTAAACTGAGTTGTGAAACAGGAGGCACATTTTGCATCCCCTCTCCCATGAAACACTCCCCGTTCCTTTTTAATAATTTTCACACTCCTTTGCAAAAGGGTACAAAACTGTTCACAAAGTGGTTATGTGGAGGGAAGAGAGAACATATTCCTGGTGCCAAGGCAACTGGGCTAATGTTCCCTTACCTTGTTATACTTATGCATAGAGAACAAGTTGGTGTGGAATATAGTTGGGGACAAGTGTTTGAATTCATATGCCATTGAAATGTGTGGCATTATTTTTAAAAAGATGCAAACTGAAATGTGCACCCACTTCCTCATTCAGCTCTTGCTAGTTTGACAGGAACAACTCAAGAAGTTATATAGAAGTCTTGCTATACAGCACTAGCAAGCAAAAACAAACAAATCGTCAGTGTAGGGATTAGATAACAAGCACTGACCAGGCAGCCTACGCAATGAGATGTATCCCCTGCGCCGATACTGAAGGCTTAGTTTGCCCTTGGTGATGTCATCATATAGCCTATCAATTTGGACTATTTGGTACCATGACAAGACATATTCATTATATGATCCCTACTAGGAATACAGTCCTTTCAAGTTAAGAAATAGTGTAGGAGCAATAGCAGATTAAATATGAAACTTTCATGAAAGCATGGAAGACACAAGCTGTGTTGTAGGCTTTTTCTTGTTCATTAAAAAAAAACCCTTTAAACATTTCACATAGTAAATAGCTTTGATCCTACTTGTTATTAACTGATGCTTTAACACAGGAGAGATACAAGGAAGTATTTACCAAATTGTGATTTACAACAAGGTGTATGAGGCATTTGATACCTCAGATGGAATGGATGGTTTGATGAGCAGATGTGTGGATCATGGTTATATGAAACCACTGATGAGACCTAAAATTTGTTTATTTCTGAATGGTTCAGGGCTGTTCTAAATGATTTTACATAGCTTGTTTTGTTGGCCATCAGACAGAAGATAATCTCAGATGGCTATGAAGAATAAATCCTGATCCTCACTTAACCCTTAAGTGTCATCTCATACAGCCTATACACTGGAACAACATACCTGGCTTCAGTGATTCTCACAGTGACAGATAAGCCAGAGTAGAGAAATGAAGCTGACACCATGTTTGGGATATGATTTTGTTCTGCTTGAAATCCATTTCAATGCATATGTTTACAATATCAGCAATAATAATTATTAAATATAGTAAAATACCTCCAAACTTGGCTCTTAGTATAATTGCACTTCTAGTGTGAAGGGGGGGGGGGGGGATCTGAAGTTTTGACAGCGTGCCACTTCCTCCTCCCCCAGCTTTTAACAGAAGCAGCCTCCAGTGAAATAATCCAAGCTGTGTTCAAGAAGTTGGCAAGTGGGTCCAATTAAATGTGGTTTTAGTGTATTCTGGTATTTGCATATCTACTGTGCCAAGATGTAATTTTTTAAAAAACAAAACAAAAACCCTGCTTTTGTCCAGACACAGTGAAACAGATTATAGTGCATTTTCAAAAACTGAAATTAAGTTCTGCTACCCCATTCTCAGTTGCCGAGGTGCTGCTGGCATATTTTCCCATACGTTACTTGTGAATTGATAAGAGATTATGTACCAACACCAATCCTTATTTTCCAGTTCCTCTTTTCATGAAAGTATTCTTCTCTTTTTAAAGATCTTTAAACTAAACTTATATTCTGATCCAATAATAACTGAATAGGTTAAGCTATACTAATCTAAATTTCATTTATTCAGAATTGTTGCCTGTGCAAGATTTATACTAGTGCAGCTGCCTAAAAGGAGAGGAGGCATTTCCCTTTGATTTCTTCATATAATCTTTGCAAAGCCACCATGATCAACAAAGGCACAAATTTGGGATCCTCCATTTAGTTTAAACATTACCCAGTTAAATGTGGTCCTCATATGTAGCTTGCCTTGTTAGAAGCCTAGGGCAAGAGAAGATCAAATAATTTCATTTAAAAATCCAAACGTTCCAAAGACAAAAATGGCATCTCTGCATATGTGATATTTTCAAATGAATGCAGGATCTCACCACGCAGAATCCTTAAACCTTTTATTAAGTTAGCTGTGTGTTAGTGGGACTACTCTCTTAGCAAAACTCCCCAACTCTAATCTGTGCTGTGGAGCAGTTAATTTCTTTTGGACTCAGTCTATGGCATCAAGCTGCTTTCCTCCCTTTTAAGAATGAAATCTTCACCCAAACAAACAATTAAATAATCAACAAATAAGAATATTTAATCAAAAATAAACATAGGGAAACTATCAAGATACTAAAAGCTACAAATTAACTTTATCCAGACACAAAAGGAGGTTGAGTCACCTACTAAACAAAAGAGAAAAGAAAATGCATTCTGGTTCTGATGTTTTTGAAGCTAGCTATGGCACAGGCATTAAACAAATATACAGATGCCCTTAAAAATCAGATCCTAAAGTTCTCATGTACAATTAGTTATATTCAATGTAACTCCTAACAAATAACTTATGTAGAGATTAAAGACCATCTTTCAATGTTTTCAAAAGTGACTCTAAAACCCTCTATAATTCCAAAACATATTACTTATGAACGCAGACAGTGGAAGAAAGCTATTTTTAAATTAAATACTCATTTCATGTAGTTTCTTGTGTTAACAAATGCTGGAAATGCACACACAAAAAATTAAGTGTCACTTGTGTAGAATGCGCTGAAGCCCAAGCCACTCAAGTTAATGACCTTTGACTTTGATGGAACTACAGCATGAACATAAATGCCTGATTTTTATGTATTGGATTTAAAAGAGGAAAATAATCGTAATCTTGCAGCCTGCAGCGTAGCTGCTAGGCTGCTTAGAGCTGTTTGCCCTCCAGGGCGGGAGAGTTGGACTGCGCGCTGTTTGGGCGCGCTTTTCAGGGGGCGGGGTTTAGCCGAGTCAACGGCTAGCTCCCCATCCCTCTCTTCAGTCCCTCGATGATCGGCCCTCCCACCCGCCCTGTCTGCTATGTGGGCATCGCTGGTTGCCTCATTCGGGGAGCCGGGTAGGAATTTTTTACGCCCCAGCTGATTGGCTGGTGCTGGGGTGTGTTTTTCGCCTACCCTGCATAGCAGTGCAGTGGATTGTGGAATTGGCTCTGGGATGGTGCCTTTAAATAGGCGGTCACTTTAGTTGGCAGGTTTTAGGGGTTTAGGACACTATGCGGCTAGGGGAGGACTGTGAAGCATTCCCCACTTTGGGGGAAAATTTGGGGTCTGGCATGATCGGCCTTGGGGTTTGGAGACCCGGGTTGGAGAATGCAGACTGTCCAGGAGGCTCGGCTAGAGGGTGCCTTTCCGCCGAGACGTGCGTCTGGGTTTGGGCCCTCTGGTGCGGGCCTCCCCGCTGGGCCTGCCTGGAGGGAGCTGAGCAGCTCAGCTCCGGAAGGGGGGCTGGGTCCTCGCCCGTTAATGGCAGGGGAGCGGTCGCGGTGACCCCTAGCCCTGGCCAGGCCGCTGGTGGGGGTTCCCTTGCTGTTCATGTTGTAAGTTAATAAAGTGGCCCAATTTCAATCCAATATATCGTGTCTGACTCGTTATTCCGACCTTGGTGGGCAAATGCTGATGCCACATACACCAAATGGCAGGTGCTTTATTGCATCAGTTCTGATTAATATTTTCAACTTGCTTCTTACTTAACCAGGTCGATAAATGGAGTGCTTTAGTGTTGAGAGCTTAGTCTAGATCTTCTGTTTGCAGTCAAATCTTTTTTGTGCTTGTCCTAATAGTCTGCCTAGTAAGAAAGGAACTATGTTGTCAGTAAGTGTGCACTATGAATTTTGAGAGGATTGGGAGGGAAGGGTGTGTTTGAAGGGGAGAATACACAAAAAGAAACTTTAATTCTTCTTGCACCTGCTAATTTTCCTCAGAAATATTCCTCAGACTCCCACTGACCGACCTCTGCTGGGTTTCATCCAATCTCAGTGTGGCTGAGAAAAAAAAAAGTAGGGAAAGTTGAAGGGACAGGGGGCCAATATGGGGGGGGGAATCAACTATCAAGGAAAAGACTAAGCACCCTCCTCCCTTACAAATACCTGTGCTGCCTCTTCAGTAGCACTGCAAAGCTAACAGAGTTGTATGCTCTGTAGCTTGTTCTTAGGGCTAGCCTTTGAAATAGTCTATGTGTAGTTGACACTCCCTATCACAGCTGAAGTGTCCAGCAGAGCTTGCAACACAGAGGGCCATCCCTAGGCATAATCCCTCTATACCACTCAATCACATGCTCCTGACTGAAGTAGGCAATGGCGCAATATAAGGGTGAATAACTCTGCCATTATAGACAAGGCATGAAGACTATTTGCAATGATCTCCACGTGGCAAGTGGAGCATGTAGACTGATCACTGTTATGATACAGGAAGAAATTTAACATCCTGCTAAAGCAGTTTGACTCAGCCTTCCATCCTTCCGAGGTCGGTAAAATGAGTACCCAGCTTGCTGGGGGGGGGGGGGGGAAGTGTAGATGACTGGGGAAGGCAATGCCAAACCACCCCGTAAAAAGTCTGCCATGAAAACGTGAAAACAACATCACCCCAGAGTCGGAAACAACTGGTGCTTGCACAGGGAACTACCTTTACCTTTTTAAAGCAGTTCAGGAGAAATTACCTGCTGTTCGATCGCCAGATTCCTGACACATATTTTGAATGAGTCTCATTTCAACTGTCCTTTACTCACAAGAATACAGTTGATGAGACAGTTTTTTCCTTTACAATACCTAGAACTGCCACAGTAAAATTATGGCCTTCCTACTTTTTATGCTATTAGAATCCAGAGAGCTTGTGACATTCAGCAACATTTAGAGACCTAATTTTGCGTAAATACAAGTTTTTAAAAAGCAGTGATTTTTATGAGCATTCATCATGTTTTAAAAATAGCTCATAACTATAGCAGTATTAGCAGGACAGACACTTATTTGACTAACCAATGCAATTTGTGCCTTTGGCAAGCATATCCAGTTTGTAAGCTTACTCATTTATAGTAGCCACTCAGTATTTAGAACTAGAAACCTGGCCAGTAATATGGGTGGTCCTGAAAAATAATCACATATGGTCTGAAACACAGAAAAGGCGATGCTTTCCTGCACTTCTTACATATTGTAAGTGATCATGCTATGCGCTCATGTGACCCAACTGACCCAAATAATTGTATAAGAAGCCTTAAAAAGCAGGCTACATCTACTGTACACCCAGAGAAATTTCATTATATAATTGTCACATTCCTGAACTACTCAGCCTTGAATCTAGCTGAATTTCTACTCTGTGCCTATGAAAGATCCAAGGCTACTGGACCCTGTTTAAAGATGTGTCAGGTACAGGAGTCTGACCCTTAGTATTCAGCATTGACTCTGTTGCATGCCGGGGACACCACAAAATGTATTGTCAGATTTGCATTGCACATTTAGCTGTGAAATCTACTTACATTTGGAATGTTCAGTCTTCAGAGGAAAACAAAAGGATTAATCCCAAATAAGTAAAGGTGGCAAATCTAACCTCAGACTGTTTTATAGCATAGGCTCAGTTCAGTCATTTACCAGGCTAGTAGTAACCTTCATGTGATAAAATGGTTATATCCACTTCTTCTATGTAGATTATACAGGATGGTGTATTTTAGAGAGGGGCACAATTTGAGGTATTTCCCCCATTTTTCTCTTTCAAATACTACAACAAAAGCTGTGGGACACTGAAATGCAGCAAGCTGGGAAGGATTAAGCACTCTTTGCCTACCACTTCTAGTTGTCCTTACTGGAACCAGCTTTTCTAGAAAGGGCCTGTTACACACATTTAGATGGGTTGTTACAGCCCAGACATGACCTCTCTCAGTGATTGCCTTGTCCCTGTGGAATCAACTCCAAGAGGAGGTCAGAATCCGTCTCCTCACCAGAATGTAGGAGACAGTACAAGACAGAGCTTTCCAAATAGGCAGATGCTAATTAGGGACTTTACTTGATAATATTCTCTGGCTTTGAGTTAGGACTGCCAAGCTCCCGGGTGGGGCGGGCGCTCTCCTGCTTCCAACATCCCCTTCCCAAAATTGCTGGTGTGACGTCATTTGCAAGTGACATCGTGACATCGTGCACTGACTGCTCTAGGAGCTTTCAGGAAAACTCAAAAACTCCAGGAGCGTCTGCAAACAAAAGTCCCCTGCTGGAGGCCGCAGGAGACTTGGCAATCCTATTTTGAGTCCTTGGACAAGATACAGAAAAAGCAGATAAATTCAGGTTTTTATAGAACTTGGAGAAAGGATATTCGCCACAATTCTATGGAACTATATACCTTAGATATACACGAGTTCTTTAAAAAAAATGGGGGGGGGAGCTTTGAATTCAGATTAATTAGTCCTGTTTCTTCCACAAATTGGTTACATAATTGCTAAGTGTTTCAGAAAGATAACAATTAAATCCTATGCAGAGTTACTGTACACTAAAGCTGTTTCAATTACCGTATTTTTTGCACCATAAGACTCACTTCCCCCCCCCCCAAAAAAAGTGGAGGGAAAAGTGTGTGCGTCTTAAGGAGCGAATACTGCAAAAAATTCACACAAATGCCTCTAAATTCACACAAACAGCTCTAAAAACTAGGTGCGTCTTATGCTCAGGTGCGTCTTATGGAGCGAAAAATGTATATTGATGTAGATAATCTGAGAAATACATGAGCACACACAAAAATCCCCAACTCCAAAAATAAAGCAATGGTTAAAATGGATTTGAATTGTGTTTGTTTATAAAGGTTACATCAACTACTACAAAGAAGCACATTTGGATCCAACCAGTTTTCTGCTGGTGAAAAGGGGAGAAAGAGATTTCCATTGCCCACCAAAAAGGCTATATTTGGGATAGAGGGAACCACTTGAACAAAAGCCATGAGGAATGGGGACTGTAATAAGGAGGGGGATTGGCTGAGAGTAAGCAATAAAAGCTGTCTGGATCCAACTCATTAAACTATTTTAAAGCATGCTTCATAGCTGTAAGCTATTACTTCCTCCACGGATGCCATCTCTGGGGTGCATGTGCATTGGAACACTCCAGACACCAGAAAATTAATCCATTTGGAAATATCATTAATTGTGTCATGAAAAAGGAGTAATTTCTTTTACCTGTAATGACATCTAGCCTAAATATGCTATTCTTAAAATGATCGCATTTATAAGGCCATTCAACATACCCTGAATTACACAAAATAAAAAAAGAGTCTAGTGGCATCTTAAAGACTAACAAAGTGTATTCTCGATCTACAGTATTTTTCCTTTCAGCATCAACAGTAATAACAATAAATAGTTTTAAAAAGGGGATTAGATAGGTCTATCAGTGGCTACTAGCCATGGTGACTGAGGAGAACCTCCACATTCAGAGGCAGTAAACCTCTGAATCCCCCAGAGCCAGGAGGTAACGTAAGGGGAAGGCCTTGGGCTCTATGCCATGTTGTTGGCTATTTAGAGGAACTAGTTGGCCACTGTGTGAAGAAGGATGCTGAACTAGATGAACCAATGGTCTGATCCAGCGGAAATCTTCTTATGTTCTAACATTAACATTCATAAATTACAGTGTGAGGGAAACCCCTAAAAATACAGGTATGGTTATTTAACAAGTTTATTCAAAGCATGAAAACATACATGTTTCTTCCTGGTTTGAAGATGCCTCAGTTCTTAAAAATATTATTTAAACTTCTATTTGAAAAACAATTTTAGGAAAACAATTTTTAAAATAGTTTAAAGCTTCTATAGACTTCTGTAAGTATGTACATTTGTGTTCTAGTCATCTTGAATTTAACAGTGACAGATGTTGCGTCCAAAAAACAAAATTAAAAAAGACAAAGATTAAAAGCACTGGTCAACTCTCCTATTAAAGTCCCATTTGTGTGGAAAGTGAATGAGGTCAGTTTCTGCGCCCCTTGGAGCTATTCACAGTGGAGTTTGCACAGCAAAGAAATTGCAGATTGTGGCCCTTGCCTTCATACTCTATGATAACATACCAGAACCATAGTTCTAGTTATATTGAGGCAAGTTTAAGGACATTTTGAAATCTAGATGATAAACTTAGCTCTTTAACCCCCCCCCCCTTGCAATTATTTGTTTTCTCTTATATCCAGTTTTTAGGTTCCCAGTGTTATATTACAATATAGCCTGATAATTCATCTTGGGACAGATTCTCTCAAGTCACGACGTACATGTAATTTACACAGTATAAATTGCTTTACTAATTTAAGGATGGATTCCATGCTATAGCTCGTAAAGATTAAAGATGTCCTGTGTTAATCCATATTTTGGCATTTGTAGTATGTATGGGGGGAAAATCCTTCTTATAGAACAGATTAACTCCAAAAACAATGTGAGCGTCAAAGCAACCACTACAGGAATTCATAGCAATCTGCCAGCCACATGAAAGCTTTTCAGAAATCTTATAAATATTATGCTATGTTTACAGGCATCACATCTACAAAATATATGTTTGAATCTCTTCCCACTCCCCACCTGTATAACAGTGTGCAATGCAGACCTAAAAAGTCTACAAACAAAATTTCTTTTTTATAATCTTTTCCACCAGGCCCAATTTTTATGACACCTCAAGAAATTATTAAATATTTAAAGACCACCTAACTGAAATTAAAAGGACAGAAAAAGTGAAGGACATAAAAGAGGCATTATGAGTTTTTTGGATGCCCACTTTGGAGACAATTTACAAATCTAAATGACATTTCAATACTACAGATGATAGCAGGATCGGTTGTAAACTATAAAAGCAAAATGGGTACTACATAATTTGGATTAATCTGTATATAATTAAAGTACTGCTTTACTAATTTAAAACATGAAGTAGAGGATGTCCAAGAGTGTCTGAAGTTAAAAATAAAAAAGTCCGCTAATATTGCAGCATCCATTATCACTAAAGCATCTCTACTGGATTAATAAGCCTCTACCCTCTTGTCTTCTTAGCTATTAAAAGCAAAGTCTAAATTTTTATTGAAGCAACAGTGCAATAAATATAGTACTTTTAGTAATGAAAATCTTAACACAGTGAAGAGCAGTACTTCTTCTCAAACCTGGATAAAAATTACTTATCTTCGAAACACAATGTCATCACTAAGACCACTTAACAGGTTTAGTTGGATTTTATCCCTTTGGAAGGAGTTTCTAAATCCAGACTTTAAACAGACTATTTCTTTTTTTAATAGCAGTTGTGGTGCAGTGAAAGAAGGCAGTACTTTCAACTTTTACTTTAGTTTGTAAGAGTAAAATTGTACCTTCAGTGTGCTAAATTATCTAAATTACTCAATTCAAAACATCAAATGGCTGAAACAAACAAGAATTTATAATATAGTTATAACTTCCTAAAATCTTAAAAAATACTAAATCATCTTTATATTTTTACAGTTAAAGAAACATTTTGGTAGTAGCAATTCTGTGAACATCTTTAATATAAATCAGTAAAAATACAATTCTACACTGATCAGGATAGATCCAGCCAATTTGAATACTGAAAAATTGCCTCTTGATAGTTGAGCTCATTTTAAAATATTCATTTGAAACAGTTTTTAAATTTGTTCAGTTTAAATTTTAAGTGGCACACTCATATTGTTTAGGAAAAATCTGTTATCTTCTGAATGCTGGCAATATTGTACAATGAAGTAGCATTTGAGGTACAGATGAAAATATGCTCAAAACAGAATTCTATACCAAAATGTATGCCCCCTGCCTCAAGAGACAGTTCAAAGCTAGGTCTGAGGATGCTGAAGTCACAAAACACCCATGATCACATTATCAAGCTCATAACTCTGGTTATGTGACTTTGGTTTTTCAAATACTGCTTTAGCAGCAAAGCAAATATTTTAATTCAGCAGGAAAAGTGAACCTCAGCATACTTCCTGAACAGGTGAACAAATGCAGCTGCTAGAAAGAGCCAACAGCAAAACAAATAGCATATTTTATTTTCAATTGTATAATATACACTTTTCAAATTGAAATTCTTACATAATTGTTTAGCAGGGCTATAAAATCTGTTCTTGACCCCCTTTCCCCCCCATACATATTTGTATCTATTAAAAGAGCAAGCCTCATTCTTGCATGCATCATGCAACAAGTCCAAAACACAATATGGAATGTGTGCCTGTGCACACACATGCAAGAGATGAGTGAGATAGTTTTTTCCACATTAAATATATTGCACACTTTGATGGTAACTAGAAAATGAATCACACTTGTTGCATTTAAAGTATATGACTCAGGCATTCTTTAAACCAAGACTAGTTTCAAAGGTAATAACCTAGTATATTCAAACCTTACAGAATGAGAACATTGCAAAGTTCAGTACCATTTACAATTAGTGCTAAAAAAACACCTTGTCCAGCTAACTTCCCAAAGATGAGAAATCTGGTTTATGTGCATATTCAGGTGTTTGGGTATTATTTCCACAACCTATAAATGTGTTTGTTAAACAATGTAAAAGTTATTATGATCTATAGGGTCACAAAAGTTTAAGGTGCCAGCATATACTCATGGGGAAAAATATTTTTATATGGAAACAAGCATTCAGAAAATGTAACAAGTACACACATTCTGCTGCTGCCCATTCAATAAAATAGTACATAACTTTATGTGTGTTTAATTGATGCCTCCTGCAGACTTTAAGAACACTGGTTGGAGAAAAAGCTAGAATGAGTAAACATAGCATTATTATTCCTAAAT
Source organism: Heteronotia binoei (assembly GCF_032191835.1). Taxonomy (NCBI): domain Eukaryota; kingdom Metazoa; phylum Chordata; class Lepidosauria; order Squamata; family Gekkonidae; genus Heteronotia; species Heteronotia binoei. Next base: position 165,222,334 of record NC_083223.1, on the reverse strand, counting down.
TCACAGTCACCAGTGAACTCAGCTCCTCCAGAGATGCTTACTTCTCTAAGTCCCTTCACTGCCCCACCGTTTCACTTTAAAAGTCATATGGAATATTTCATTCCAAGCATAAGCCTTTTGTTAAGTTCATTACACAGTAACTTTTGTTTTAATTATCATGAGCAATAATAAAATTCACAGTAATGGAGTATTCAAAATATACTAGCATAATTGAAATAAAATTCAAAGAAATTGTTATGCTTTTAAAAATTCCGTTATCTTTACATATATTGAGAATACTAAGCCATTTTTTGAAAAATGATACTAAGCGACAAAATGCACTCAGCTTTATGGAAACTGCACTGGTCCATAGTGAAACTTTTCTTAAACAGGTATTTTGTAAGCACCATAGCCCAAGCTCCTAAAGTAGTTTAATACTGATTAGGATCACACCTCCATCTTACCATGTAATAAAGAGCATATTCTGGACTATTCCATCTGTAAAGTGATTCTGTCTGTTTCAAAGGTGTCCCCAAGAATTTTTTTTTAAAGAGCAACCTGTTCTGCCAGGGTGAGACAAATGCACCAGTTTGACACTCCATGATGAAGAGTGCTTTGGATCATTTATGATAACTACACGTCTAGTTAAACAGGTGTTAGTCATTATCTAACCATTTTTCAAGTTAAACAAAAACCCCATACATTTTCTATTTAAAATGAATCAGCTTTGACAAATCTGTTCAGTCTTCATATAGTTTTGAACAGTGTTCTAAAACTTTGGGAATATCATGGTAATTTTTTTCACTTCAGAATAACAACAAAAAGCTACACACCAAATATTTTAGACAGTATAGTCAACAATATTGCTCTGGACAAAAACTGAACATGTGTATTATCTAAAATATTATTTCAATGGTTAAAAAGGGGAGAAGACAACTAATTGAGTTCTCAGTATGTATAATTTATTGCAGTTAGCACACAGTTTAAAAATTCACCAACACACCAATAGTACAAAACTAAACAGCATTATAAGTTATTCCCCCTCCCTCTCAGGAAAATAAAACATACTATGATTGTCAAGGCTAGATGTCAGTCTAATTTTTAGAACCAAAGAATAATGAGAAACTAAAGGGCAAAAGGAAAAAAACCCAAAGCAATCACTCACAACAACAACAAAATTCCAAAGTAGTCAATTTTTCTCAGACATTGATTGTCTTTTCTAAATAAAAATAATGATTTTAAAAACTATAAACTATTCAAGTAACTAAAAAATAATGCTCAAAGGCCATTTTCACAGCTTTTTTTTTTTAAAAAAAATGCCATTACAGCCAAATTAACATACATTTGACCAAAATATTTCCAAAACAGTCCAGCAATACACAATGGAGTTTTCCATTCAGTTTCTTAAGCACAAAAATAGGCTATGTTTACAGTAGTTAAGGCGATCAAATTTGAAACAAAAGCGGAAAGAGAAAAAAAAATTTCCATGCTACCCCCATAGACCTTATTTGTAAGTGCAAGACAGGAAAACAAACACTGTGCAAAATGCTTTTGCCGTGTGTGTTCATCATTAAAACCACACATCAGGCTGCAGTCTTTGCTACTTGGATACACAGGTCGCAAACCATCCCCCAAGTTTTCTCCCACTATTCCCGCACTCCACCCCATGTCAATCAAGGTTTTCTAGTCCTTTCAGCCTGGGGCTTTTTCACTCAAAAGAATCTTTTCAAGGGGTGGAAAAAAAATGAATGACCTATTGTTAATTTGTGCAGCAGGAATTCTAAAAATGCTCATATGGGTAATATATGCACCTAAAGTTGGAGTTGGCATGAGTTTTGTGCAATCAGATTTTTTTGACAAATGTACACTGCACATGCAAATCTCTAAGTCTGTTTGTAAACATTACTATCTTCCTTTACATAGCTAAATCAACATGTAGCTTTTGTTCAACTTAAAAGACAGTGGGCAATTAACTTAAATTATATAAAATAAAAGACAGTGCATTTATGTTCTTCATAACACCAATTTTTCCAGTGGTGTTTTTTTCCTACAAAAATTAAATAAGTTTTAAAACTCACTCATTGAAGTTATACAATGCAAAGACAAAAATATACTGAAACGCATGCATTTCCATAGCGTTAATATTTACTTTTCAAGACTCAACTGAGAGCGTTAACACAACTTGTCAATTTCCTTGACACCCCCCAGCCCATTTAATCAATTACAGTATATAACAGTAATTCACATTTTTAAATGCACAGTTCGCAACTGCTGAAGCTGCAACATCCTTTTTCATCCCAAGCACACCTTCATACAGTCCAGCAATTCCAGTGTATTTTTGAAAATCTTTTTTTAAATTGGGAATTGTTGTAATACACGTTAGAATAATAACTTAGCTGCTTATTTAAAAATAGATACTCCAGCATTTCAGAAATTTACCATTTGGGTCTAAAAGCATTCAGGTTTCCCACAGTTAGAAAAGATGCATGCAGTTTTTAAAATGTAAACAATTTGGTAACACACTGGAGATGTCTTTTTAAAATTGAGTTTGAAATGATGCAGTAAGGTTAAACAAAACCTAATAATCACACTTGTTCATTTGTAGTTTTGTTTAAAAGAAGTACTTACTTGATGGAGAAACAAGGGGGATTTTTTTTTTACTTTTATTAGTCTCATTTCTATAGTTCATACCACTAGAGCACTAAAGTAGTGAAATGTTCATGCCGCCTTAAAGTGCAAAAAACAAGCTAATGGCCAAACTTTCAGCTCAAGGAAACAAGACTGCTTTTAGACTGTACCACAACTATATAGATTTATATATATATATTATATATATAAAAATTCTATTTCCAAAGTTCTTGTGAGCTATCTTCTAATGTCCAGTCTCTGACAGTAGGTAAGCTCAGTGCTTCACTTTTGACAGACAATGAGTTCACCAACTCACAGTGAAACTTCCGAATGTGTCTGTAAAGGTCTCCAGACTGTGTGAACCTGCGCTCACACCACTTACAAGCATGCGGCTTCTCCCGTGTGTGAACTACAGCATGGCGGCTCAGATTGTGGGAATATTGGAAGCTCTTTCCACACTGGGTGCAAGTGTAGGGTTTTTCACCTGAATGAGTCCTCTCATGACGCTTCAAAGTGTACATGCAAGAAAAAGTCTTACCACACAAGGAGCAGGTCGGGACATTGACATCAGTAGCAGGCTTGCTGCGGATCCCGTCCTGCTCTCGAAAGTGCGTACTTAAGTGAATCTGCAGAATGTGGGGACTAGGAAAAACTTTGTTGCAGAGGGGACACATAAAAATTTGGCCTGCAGGGTTAAGCATGTTTGAGACATAGGGGAGCAGACTGCTGTCCATATTCCCTTCCACCTGAACTCTTTCGTTCTCTGGAGTTATCATTTCATCATCACTTGCTTTGTCCTCCCTATCTAGCTCCCTCAAAACAGAATCTTCCCTCATAGGAGCCAAATGGGCTGGCTCATATGGTACCCTGTTATTAGTGCTCACACTTTCTTTCACAGTGCTATGTTCCATGTCATAGTCATTAGTGCCAACGTCACTCTCATCACAGGAAGCCTCTTTCTCCACCTTCACCTGCACCAGGTTGTTTCTAATCATGTCCTGTGAAGAGAAATAAGAACTGTTCAAATTCTCAACTCCAGAAAGACTGGACTTGACAGACAAGTCCAGGACACAGTCAACATCTGCTGAATCCCTCATGGAGGTGACAGACCTCTGGGACAAAGACTCTGTTGAGCTACAGGGGCTAGCTACTGTTTTTCCAGCTGCTGTTGTGTGTGTCTCTGCTTCTCCGCCACTCTGGGGAATGCCTGCTGAGTCTGAGGGCAATCTCATCCACATGTTCCCAGGCTCAGATGCCAAGTCCCTTTTGCTAGGCAGGATGCTCAGTTTTTCATCTTCCCCTTCATCTTCATCACTGGGTATATCTCCCGCCATGTGGCTACTGCCATCAGAGAGACTCTCCACTTTGTCCGAACAACTCGAGGCATCTTCTTCCTTTTTTGTACTGTCTGCCTCTGTGGTGGCTTTTTCTTTTAGCTTCTTTTTACAGACTTTCACAATGTCATACATGTGGAGATAACTGGCAGCTGCTAACACATCTTCAATGGGTAAGTCTTTGAACTGGAGTTTCCCTTCATACATGAATTCAAGCAGGAGAGCGAAAGCTGGGGCTGTAACAATGTCGCTGTTCAGATGAACAATGTCTCTTTTGTCCAGCTGGTCCTTGTAAAATAGGTGGAAATACATGCTGCATGAAGCCAGTACAGCTCTATGTGCTCGGAACTGGGCATCTCCTACCAGAACAGTGCAGTCACAAAGAAAACCCTGATGTCTCTGCTCGCTCAGACACTGTAGCAAATGCCTACTATGGTCAGGAAACTCCATGCTGTCTTCATAACCTAGAAGGAAAAAGATTTAATTAAAACACTAATAGATTACACAGAGTTAAGTGAACGTATTTTTACACTCGATACTTCGACAATTTCTACCCACACAGGAACAGTTATTTTAAAAAATCACAAGACGACATACAAATAAACAATATTAGTAGCATGCAACAAATGATATGGATAAACTAGCAAACTTTTCATGGCTTCTTTCTGTTCAATTATTTTCTCACCCAAAGTTCCAAAGTTATATTAGGAATAATTTCTTTTACCAATTAATAAGTAAATTCTGAAGGAAATATAAAGTAGTCACAAAATTTAATGTTGTGGCAGATGTTCCTATACAAAAGCAAAAGCAACTACTTGGGACATTACATTCACAGAAAAAAATCATCAAGATGGCTTCTAAAATACTTGGGGGAAATGGATGGTGGTGTTTTCACTTTTATTTGACAAAGTAATTCTGATTAACATACAAAAGCTTCAAAAGAATACACTAAAATTCAAACAAGTGACAGTTTCACAGAAGATGTCATCCCTCTGTTGAGAATTTTAACTATAATGACTGGTAGTGTATTTCTGCTGGTATGCAGTAATGATAAAAAGTATTCAAGCAAGAGTTACTATTTTTTATTTTATTTTCTGAGCACTACTGTTATAATGGTATGTATAACCATTCTCTTTTGAAGGGAAGGTTTACAAAAAGGTACATTTGAAGTTTTTACTTAGATCTTAATTATTTTTCTCATTTCTGTCATACACTATACAATCAAAGTTTTCCTACAGCAGTTCCTTCTTTGGAAAGGGATAGAAAGATTCCTGTCCCAAGTATTTTCTATAAAATGCTACTGCTAAAATAAAGAAAGAAGATTTACAATACAATCACTTTAAGTGCCCCACAGCCAACATCAATCCTAATCCTTAAGAGGGCTAAAAATAAAGATTGGAGGGCAGCTCACAAGGTAGCTGTGATCAAATTAGGAGGCTGAAAGGACAGAGAGGGACGAAGAAGGAAGCTTATAAACATCTGATCCAGCTGACTGTGGCCATATGGCAGCTGCTGCCCAGATAAAGAGATTAAGAATAGAGGAGTGCGATTACAGCTGTCTGGCCAATTCAGGCAGCTCAAATCTACAAGTTCTAAATTAGTCGTGAATACAAAAACCTCTCCTCAAACAATTATTGTTGCACTGAAATAAACTTCAATATACATCTAAGAAAAAAAAGAGAATACAAGTTACCCTCAATGTGGAGTTGGGGGTCTAAAGTTTAACACACAAATGATTTATGTTTTTCAAAAACAGAAGGTTTCCATAGTTCTGAGGCTGAGTCTTTAAGTAGAAATCACTATGCAAAGGACATCAACATATACTTTAGCTTTTAACTTGCATCTCTTTTAACACTCTTATTTCTTTTATCTTTAGGAAACAGTGCTACAAGAACATGCATATCAACTGTACTGCCATAATTATCCCCCCACATACAAACACACTATGAATTGCTGTTTCAGTGCTTGAGAATACAAACCAGAGGGCTATATAATTTAAAGAGTTGTTTCTCCCAGAACTGCATAAGAACAGACAACCCAAGCCAATACATATGCTAAGCCTCAATTGCCATAAGAACTCTCATTGCTTTTACAATGAATTGCACTTATTCTATCTAAACCTCATTAAACAAGTAATGGGATTTTTATTCTCAAATTAAATAAACCCACACCAAAAGAAAAACCACACTGTAGCTTGCCTACTGCTATTCCTACCTTTAGTACACATAAACCTGATTAAGTCCTTTTGTCCGAGTCTTGCTGGCTCCAGGTCTGTTAGTTCAGTGGGGGGAAAAGCAGACTAAGAGAGAGACAGATGCAAAGTGGAGATGATGTTAGAGAGGAATGAGATACCTTCCCTACACACAGATCTGCACACACACTAACTCCCTGTCTGTGTGTTAGAATAAAAGGCTGAGGGATGGCAGGCTGTCAGCTGCTCTGACATCATGTTCAGATGGAAATGCTACCTCCAGCTGTGCTCCTTTTAATGCCATATGCTACTCCTCTACACTCCTGCCACCAGCTTTTTCTTAGGAGAACTTTTCTTGTCTGTTAGTATAAACAAAATACTTCAAAGTCTTTTTTCCCCAAAACTTTCTAACAGGGAAAAGTAAAAAACCAACAAACCTTTAAACATATGGGGCTGCACTGCATATACAGTATAGCAGCCCTTCTGTTATAACTTTGCTGAGTTTTTTATACACTGAGAACTTAACTCAAATCACACTGATACATTTTTATTCAGCTCAGAGACTAGACAGAAGCAATCTTTTAAAACTAGCTGGTTTAACTAATAGACAGTTCACCGTGCCTAGAGAAGTAGAAATTATTTTTAACTGTACAGATATTAACACAATCACGATTTCCCTAGCATTTTGCTTAATCTTTTTTAAAAAACTTACTGCTTAGCAATTTGTATGCATTGATGACGCTTAGTTCTTTCAAATACTTGATCTAAGAAGTTGGTAGTGCGAACTCAAACTGCACTGTAGGTTTTAGACTTGCAAAACATACTCTTTCTATCTGACTTCCTTTCCTTGCAATTTAATCATGCTGGTCAAATATGAGTTGCTCGAATAGAAACCACTTTTTTGGTGTACAAAATCTTAAAGATGTTAGGTTTGTTATTAATTTCAGAGAAAACAATGCTGCAACATATATTAGCATGAAATTATTACTGTTTTTACTGCCAAGGCATATAAAAACAGTTTCTAAAAGAAAGATGGAAGAGTGTTCTGGCCTAATTTTACTTGACAAGGAGTAATTTTAAGTAATAAATGGGGGCATATGCTAAAATGAAATGAGGCGTTCTAAGACAACAGAATGAGAAAGTCAATGGTTTGATTTTTGTATTTTATCAACTAGCTTGTTCCTCGTTGAACCAAGTTCTCAGTGATGTCTCCTCATAACTATACATCCCTTATTTACTGCAGTACTACTAACTAATCCAACCCCAACCCTGCAGCCATCATTCTAAAATGATACACTTTTTTTAAAAAAGAGTGAATAGTAGATGTAAACATTATGACAGATTAACACATCTTCCCTTTCACTTTTCTTGGAGACACTAAACTGACGATTAAGCCAACTATAACTTAATCCACCCCTCTGTCACTTTGTAAAGTGTGCAAAGAACACAGCAAGTCAAATGTACAGAAGGGGAGGAGAATAGCACCATAGACAGGAAGGAGGAAGCAGCCAAATGCAGCCACAGTCCAGATCACAGCAACAAAAGCAACAACAAAAAAGTAAGTAGAAGAGTTGGACACAAGATCTCAGCTGGAAAGATAGCTCTCTCTTTACCCTTCTCATCTCTCACACCCTTGTCTCCACAGCTGCATTGCTCCTCACAACCCCTCCCCTAGACCTTTTGAGCTGCAAAGTAAAACACACACTGCTCCTATTCCACACAAAGGATTCCCCTCCCTGTTCCCCCATCTGCTCTTGAGCTCAGCCCCCCAGCAAAAACTCCTCTTTCTCCTCCGGTGCATGGGAGACTAGCAAAATCCGAAGCTGATCCCGGTTACATGTTTACAGCAACCTGCTCTCTACTTTCTCTCTCCCCTACTGCTCTGTACCCCATTTTGGAGAACACACCTGCTCCCGCCCCCCATCCCTTATAGTCCTGACTAGACTTCCCTCCCGCCTGACCTATCAAGCACCTTCCCCCAACACACTTTCACACCCCTCAGACTTTTTTCTTCTACCCGACGGAAGTCACTTTCAGAAGCAGGTGCCATCTCCTCCTGCCTCCGGCCCAGTTCTCCCAACCTCTCCGTACCTGTTAGCCCCCTTCTCCCAACCTGCGCCGCTGTGTTCCAACAAAACACCTCCAAAACGCCTTCTGCCACCCCCAGAACTTGAACCGCCTTCCTCACAACAGCCTGCTGCTCCACTCGCCCCACAGAACCCCCCCCGCCCCCACCCCAGCCACCTGGCCCGACAGCAACAGCTTACCACCCTTCCCCGCAACAACCTGCTGCTCTCCTTCCTTGCTCACCGCCCCCACCCGCACCCCCATTTGCCTCAGAGTCCCATCAGGGGCAGGGTCGGGACTCACACTCTGGAGCGGCCCCCAAGTCCCAGCCGCGCTCCTCCCTGCGCCGGCCGCCACCGCTACCTCCCTCCGCCGCTCCGGGCTCCCCGTGCCCCCTGCCCGGCGTCCCGCTCGCTCCCCGCCCCAGAGGCAGCGAGTGAGTGAGGGACTGCCAAGAGGGGCAGCGAGGGCGGGAGGGGGGAGGAAGGGGGTCCCCTGCGCCGCCTCAGCCGCTCCCCATGGCAGTGCCCCAGAACAGCCCGGGCCGGCAGAGCAGGAGGGGGCGGGGAGCCGGGCGCACGCAGCGCAGGAGCACGCACAGCAGCGGCGGCGGCACAGACGGGCCCGGGCTGCGGCAGCCAGATGTTTCCTTCGCTCCCCTCCCTCCTTCCTCCCTCCCTCCGCTCCTCGACCAGTTTCCCTGACTGACAGCACGGCCAACCCATCGCACGGCCTTCTCCAATCAGAGGGGAAGAGGGGAGCTGACAGACCCGCAGGGCCCGCCCAATGACAAGGAGAGGAAGCGAAGAATACTCCGGGCTCTGGCTAATCATGGATGGGGGGGTGGGGTTAGCGCTCCTCGGGCCAGGCACTAAGCGAGTTGTTGGGTTCCGAGAAGGGCGGGGCTTTGTGGTCCCGGGTCAGTCCTCTTCTTGCTGCAGTCTCCTCGACCTCCGGAGGAGAAATGGGGCGAGCGGAGCGGCTGCCGGCGCCGCTTCTCCCTGGGCGCAGTGCATGGTGGGGATTAGTAATGGTCATGGCTCTGGGGCGGGATAGGAAAAGTGCCAGCCAGGTTATCGATAGACGAGGCCTCCCTAATAGTTTGTCTGGGGTCGAAGACCCGCTTGTACTTCGCCGCTCAAACATCCTTGCCAGATGAGTACTCAGTCATATACTCCCCGCACAAATCGCTACTGGGGAAAATATAATTTATCTCACTACATTATTTCTAGTAGTTCTTAAACATAAAAATTACCCCATAGCCACTCCCCCCCTCCCTGATTGCATTTTGTCATATTATCTGTGGATGAGGTGAAGAACTGATTCCTTTTACGGTTTTTGAAAAGAATCCGGGTACTCCTCTTCCCACAATCATTCTTCTCTCAGCTTAACTTACCTACTTCAGCTTTTTCTGAGGAAGATGGAAGTTGCACTGGTATAGTTTTCCCACCTCCAGTGTAGCAGTGGTGTATGATAAAACTGCACCTGCTAAATACTGCCCTGTTTAACAGTTCTTAAAGGGACATAAGCCCTTCTTTCAAAACCTAATTGCTAATTTCACCTTCAGTATCCTACTAATCCTCTGCTAAGAAATCACAGTCGGACCCTAACAGGGTTAGTGGAAAGGGTTCCTGTATAAAAAGGTACTGTACTTGTCATTTTATCAGTTAAGCAGTATGATTACTCAGTGGGCTGCCAAAAAAGTGGGTTGGAGCAGCATAATACAACACATCAAGGTTTTGCAGGGTTGGAACTGAGTGCCAAATCATGAGGTAAGATCTCTTGAGGGTTTTATAGCATAAATGTATAAAGATCCACTTGAGCATATTCCACTTCTCTGTATCGTCTCTTGCCATATTTACAGTACTCTGTTTTCTAAAGATTCTATTGCATAATTGAACCTTGTGTGCTTTGCCTGTGGTTGCTTGTTTGTTTACAGAAAGTTCAGACAAGCCCAAAAAACCAAAGAGGTTTTTCCTTAGTGCAGGTAACTGATGAAGGCTACTAGAGAGAGCACAAAACTATAATATGAACTTTTAGTAAAAATGGGAGCTACTATGGTTTATGGGCCCTGTAGACCCTCTATGGCCTTGGGTCAGCCATAGCTCTGGCAGAGGTTGTCCGTGAAATGGCAGCTGCTGTGAGAGCCCTCTCCAGCCCCACCCACCTCACAGGGTGTCTGTTGTGGGAGAGGAAGGTAAAGGAGATTGTGAGCTGCTCTGAGACTCTTCAGTGGAGGGTGGAATATAAATCCAATATCTAATCCTCATCATCACCATGTTTAAAACTATACATTTTGCATTGAAAACTGGAGGGCAAAGCCACATTACTTTTATGTGGAGGCGGTACTAGACATTGTAACAGTGAGTGACTAGTCCTTTTTCTGGCTTTATGCGTTCAAGATTTCTTTTTGTTCAGTGGCTATCTTTTTACTGTTAGGAGAGAGCTAATACTAATCTGCTATCACTAGGTGTCACTTTTGTGTTGGCTGTATCTTCAAATATGTTGAAGTGAAGTGCACCAAACTAGCACCAAGAGACTGAAAACAAGCATTGCAGCACAACTTTAATAAGCCAAACAAAAGAGGGGAAACCACCCAAACATTCCGGTTTATAGAGGATTATGGTTAAATCAGAACCCTGTGAGAGTGATCCAAAATAGGTCCCATTCTATTCAGTGGTGCATGTTTCCAGGACAGCATGTTGAGGATTGCAGCAAATATATAGCTTATAGCACATAGCAACCACAGGAAAGGAATCACATATATTGAACTTATCAACCTGCCTTGAGCTAAAGATTTTGGAGCCTTTGATCCAGAAAAAGCATTCTGGTTGAGTGAAGATAGCATGGAAAGGAACTGCATTAAGAGGACTGCCAGCATGGTCTCTTGCAGTTGCAACAGAAGAGGCACCAGCACTAAGGTAATTTCAGTTGTTAATTTGGACTGCACAAATCAGTACTTACCACTGTCTGAGTTGGTATAGCAAATGTTTTATTAGATGACCTATAATCTCCTTTTCCCTGTACAATGTGTAACTTAGTTTCTTATGTCAACTAAATCACCTCTCATTCCTTATTCTGTACCATATAGCTTTCTAGAATTGGTGAGTGCATTATTAAGGATACATAGGTATTGGTATCAGAAGGCAATCTTTTGAACCACGTAATTACTTGAGTTTGCCTAACTTAGACTTGGCTTTAAATGCAGAAGCTAAGGGGGAGAAGAAGGGGCTATTTTCCAACAAAGGATGGAACTGAACACTTATAAAAATGTGTAACATAGCTTCACAGCTACAGACTTCCCATATCTGAAGCACTGTTTCTGTTTCTTCTTATGTTCCCATTCACCAGTTCCAGATTGCTGGTCATGTACTTCCCAGATGACCCATTCACCTAGGATTGCTTGCTGGCCATCTTCTAGACCCCATTCCTTTCCAGAAATGGGTCCCATTTTATGGAACAGACTTCCTGGCAGTGTTCCCTCTAAGCTGAGTTTGTGTGAGCTAGCGCACAATTTTCAAGCTCCTCACACATTTTTGTCTTAGCTCAGAAAAAATGGCCCCAGAGCAAACTGATTTATGTAGTAGCTCACAACTTTAATGCCAGTAGCTCAAAAAGTTGAATTTTTGCTCACAAGACTCCACATCTTAGAGGGAACTTTGCTTCCTGGGGAGCTTTTTAGAAAAGCACTGTAAGGCTGTAAGGGAATTTAGTGAGACTTGAGTGACACACATGGGATTACAATGAGTGTTTTGTTAACAAATGGTTTATTTTATGTTTATTGTTTTAATGAAATGAGTTTTAAGTTGCTTTGAGCTATGAAAAGAAAGGTAGGATGGAATTTTTTTCATAAATAAGAATGATATAAAACATAAGATTTAGTTTAGATTGAATTTTGTGAAGATAGAGAATGGGTTTTTTATTTTTCCCTACATCATCATTAAAACAGCTATTTTGATTTTTTTTTTTAATTCTGAGAAGTGGGATCATTAGCTAAAAATACGTACTAGCCAAGTGACTGCAGCAATACATTGGAAAATATTCATTTAAATAAATTAAACATATTATCTATATTGGCAACAACTTTACAGTGTATACCTAGGTCCTACTGTTGTATGAATGACTAGTGTCATTTGCAATCACAATAAAGTGCAAACACATTAGCATATAAAACTGTAACTCTTGAATCAAGTTTACTTCTTCCCTAGCCAGGTTTGGAAATTCCTTGGTGATCTGAGCAACACAGTAAAGTCTTAAGGGATTCAAGGAAAAAAGAAAGGGACAGCTGGGCCTTAGGCTGTTGCCATTGCTGCCACTTGCCACCTTCCCTGCAGCACCACCACCAAAAGCCTTCTGCACATAGATGTATAGTATGATTTCTGTGGTTGTGTTGGTGGGAAGAATGGAGCAACAATAACACCGTAAACTTTTAAAAATGTCATGAGTAGAGTTTTCAGTGGCAGTCCCAAGATTGTGGAACAAGCTCCCTATAGAAGTACACCTACCCCCTCACAACCTGTAGGAGGCAGCTAAAGACAGTTTTATTTATGTCAGCATTGGATAAGTTGCAGTCAGGGCTTTTTTAAATAGAAAAGGCCCAGCAGGAACTCATTTGCATATTAGTCAACACCCCCTGACCCAGCCGGAACTGCTTTCCTGTGCATTCCAACTCAAAAAAGCCCTGGTTGCAGTCCTTCTTCCTACTGGCAGTTTGCAATTGTAGATTTTAAATTGGAGATTTTTGTGTATTTTAATGTGTTTTGTTGCTGTTTGTATTATAAGTCGCCTTGAGTTCCTGTATGGTGGAAAGCCAGCTAATAAATGTTTCTAATAAGATAAATAAATAAATAGAGGACAGCAGGAGGCACGTGACTGGAAGGGACCAAGCATGAACAGCAAGTCTTTTCCCTACTGGTCACTCAAATCCGTGGACTCAGCATTCCAATCTGAACCATGTTCCTGAGAGATGTTAATTGAGTTGTTTAGTTGTAAATATAATTTTTAAAAATGCATCAGATGTACAAAGAGAGAGGTACCTTCTTCTAGTGAGAAGATGCAGGGGAGAAGTGGTATCTCAGTGACAGAGTACATGCTTTGCATGGAGATGGTTCCAGGATCGGTATTTGACTTCTCCCTTTAGAGGGTCATTTAGTAAGTGATAGGAGGGAGCCAAGACCACAGAGAGCCTCTGCTAGCCAGCTAACTAGTACTGGACTTGATAGACAAAAAACTTGTGTGTTCAATTTGGGAACTTAATAGCTGAATATCTCCAAGTGGTGAATTTTTACACTTTCATCAAATTCCATTTTAGAAGATGAAATGACATGGCTGCCTTTGGGAATTGCACATTATGGAAGAAAAATAGACAAGCAATTGAACAAAAGTTCTCCATGCAATCTCACGGCACAACAGAGTAAGGTGGCCATAGGCACAGAATGGATGGACAACTTGGCGGGGGGCATGAACCTCCCCCCATACACTTTTCTCTATAAAGTTCTCTTAAAAAAAAATCCTGTCTTTAAAAAGTCCTGGTGGGGGCTACTTCTGGTTATAGTGCTTCACATGGAGAAAAACAGCGTAAAATATAGTTTTAGAATGAAAGTGCAAATGAGAGAGGATTCAGCTCCTCCTGCCTGCCCTTGCAGCAGTTTAAATCACCCCACCACCACCCTGCCACTTTGTAAGGGCTTGACAACAGACCAGATTCTGCACTTTAGTCTGTTGGTGTCTTGTCTCATTTGGCTCAAAGCCTCTGTGATAAAAAAAAAATTAAATACAAACAGGAGTTGTTTTGTTGGAGAACATTTTTTCTTTACAACATCTGGCAATACATCTGGCCTCTACATACATTTATAAAACCCCTTTCATGTCAGGCATCCCTAGGTAATACACAAAACAAGCAAAAATTTAAGTGAAGAGCGTTCATAAGCCAGAGGAAACAGGAATGTTTATAATTGACTGTAAAACAAGTGACTCCTGTATGCTACAAAAGAGAATCATTTGGGAGGAATAGCAAATCCAGGAAAACTCTTCAATTTTTACACCTGCCAACTTCAGTTTAAAACCCACAAGCAACATGAAGCCTGAAGGCTAGTGGTTCCATAAAACTGATCCTTATCATTGAAATGCCATCTTTCAACACAGAAACCTAAGAATAAAAGATGCAGGGAGAAGAGACTCCTGGCATGCCTTGGAGTGGCCACATCAGCCTACCTCATTAGGGGGCTGGGAGACAAAATCTTCCATATTCTCTTTCCTCTGATTTCTGTGCTCTTCAAACTAGAGAGCAAGACATGGGAATAAGGAATAGATAGTAATACTAGTAACACTACATTTTATAGTAAACTGGGCTTGGATATCCAGATAATGCAAGGATCCCTATATACTCCATATGTGCAGAAAAATGTGATTTTGTAATTTAACCAAAAATGCTTATCGGTTCTAACAGTACTTTAGAAGAAATGCAATGCTGAAAGTGTTAAAAAAAATCCAAGTTGCACTTTTTTGGCAGAATGTCTGTTTTGCAAAGGGAAACTGAACTGATGCAGGGAAACATTGAAGAGTAGGGTCATACACTAGTACACCAAATGCTGCTGTAAACATTAGGCTGCCCTGGACTACACTGACAAATATATGCTTGGAGTAAAATAAATAAATAATAGATATATATACACACACACACAGTATGTCCCAGAAGTGAGCACACCCCCTCACATTTTGTAAATATTTAAGTATATCTTTTCATGTGACAACACTGAAGAAATGACACTTGACTACAATGTGAAGTAGTGAGTCTACAGCTAGTATAACAGTGTAAATGTGCTGTCCCCTCAAAATTACGCAACACACAGCCATTAATGTCTAAACTGCTGGCAACAAAAGTGAGTACACCCCTAAGTGATAATCTCCAAATGGGGCCCAAAGTGTCAATATTTTGTGTGGCCACCATTATTTTCCAGCACTGCCTTAACCCTCTTGGGCATAGAGTTCACCAGAGCTTCACAGGTTGCCACTGGAATCCTCTTCCACTCCTCCGTGACATCACGTAGCTGGTGGATGTTAGAAACCTTGCGCACCTCCACCTTCCATTTCAGGATGCCCCACAGATGTTCAATAGGGTTTAGGTCTGGAGACATGCTTGGCCAGTCCATCACCTTTACCCTAGCTTCTTTAACAAGGCAGTGGTCATTTTGGAGGTGTGTTTGGGGTCATTATCATGTTGGAATACTGCCCTGCAGCCCAGTCGCCGAAGGGAGGGGATCATGCTCTGCTTCAGTATGTCACAGTACATGTTGGCATTCATGGTTCCCTCAATGAACTTTAGCTCCCCAGTGCCAGCAGCACTCATGCAGCCCCAGACCATGACATTCCCACCACCATGCTTGACTGTAAGCAAGACACACTTGTCTTTGTACTCCTCACCTGGTTGCCGCTACACACGTTTGACACCATCTGAACTAAATAAGTTTATCTTGGTCTCATTGGTTCCAGAAATCCATGTCCTTAGTTTGCTTGTCTGCAGCAAACCATTTGCGGGCTTCCTTGAGCATCATCTTTAGAAGAGGCTTCCTTCTGGGATGACAGCCCTGCAGACCAATTTGATGCAGCGTGCGGTGTATGGTCTGAGCACTGACAGGCTGACCCCACACCCCTTCAACCTCTGTAGCAATGCTGGCAGCACTCATATGTCTATTTCCCAAAGCCAACCTCTGAATATGACACCGAGCATGGGCACTCAGCTTCTTTGGTCGACCATGGCGAGGCCTGTTCTGAGTGGAACCTGTCCTGTTAAATCACTGTATGGTCTTGGCCACCGTGCTGCAGCTCAGTTTCAGGGTCTTGGCAATCTTCTTATAGCCTAGGCCATCTTTATGTAGAGCAACAATTTGTTTTTTCAGATCCTCAGAGAGTTCATTGCCATGAAGTGCCATGTGGAACCTCCAGTGACCAGTATGAGGGAGTGAGAGCCATAACCTGCTCCCTCTTCACACCTGATACCTTGTACCACTAACAAGGCACATGACACCAGGGAGGGAAAACAGCTAATTGGGCGCCATTAGGACATTATCACTTAGGGGTGTACTCACTTCTGTTGCCAGCAATTTAGACATTAAAGGCCATGTGTTGCGGAATTTTGAGGGGACAGCACATTTGGCCACCGTGCTGCAGCTCAGTTTCAGGGTCTTGGCAATCTTCTAATAGCCTAGACCATCTTTATTTAGAGCAACAATTTGTTTTTTCAGATCCTCAGAGAGTTCATTGCCATGAAGTGCCATTGTATTGAACTAATATGTTGTGAGCCGCCCTGAGCCTGCTTCGGCGGGGAGGGCGGGATATAAATAAAAAGTATTATTATTATTTACACTGTTATACAAGCTGTCGACTCACTACTTTACATTGTAGCCAAGTGTCATTTCTTCAGTGTTGTTACATGAAAAGATATGCTTAAATATTTACAAAATGTGCGGGGGTGTACTCACTTCTGGGACATACTGTGTATATATCCTGCAAAAAAACAAATAGTGATTAACAATGATAGGTGGGGGTTTTTACAGTTTATGTTGGTTTTTTAGCATCTTAGGTTCAAACCAGAGTTTTTGTTGTTTCAATTTAAAATGAAAGAATAACTTTTTCAAATAATAAAACTAGTGTTAATTACTTGATTACCAAATTGTTGTTCTCTCCCATGATTCCTCATGTGTTCCTAACCTAATGAAGTTGAATGACTCCATTATAACAAACGAGCAAAATCAGGCTACCTAATAAAGGGTTTCTTCTTTTTAAAAAATCTCAAAAGCAGTTTTATGAGGGACTAAATATGCTAAAGGGGGACAGAATGGTGAAAGCAGCAATGTCAATTCAAAAGAAAAGGGTAGGATTATATATCAGTATCCTAGTCCCTGAGAATCTAGAGGATCTGGAGAGGGAGATGGGAGAGGCAAATTGTTCCCATTCTGTCATTACTCACAGTTTAACTAATTTTGATGTCATTAATTTCAGAAACATTCTAAAATTCAGATTTGTCATAATATTTAACAGAAATGTTTTGGGGGGAATTTTTTTAATTAGCTAATATACAAATGATATGTGTTTATTTATGAAAAGGAGAGCTTCTGTCTTCTAGAGCCATAGATAGTGGCTTTGTAACTGAAACAGCAGCTACTTAAAAATAGAAACCTGGGGCTTTCTGATAATTCATATGAAGAGTATATTGCATTTTAAATGATAAATTGTTGGTCAAGGATAAGGGAAATGGTCATGTAATAATGTATATGTAATAGTATACTAGGAAATTCATTAAGTTTATTCTATTCTATTATGGAAGCTTGCAGATCTAATTCAAATCATTCTCTCCCCCTCCATCATATTAGTTGAAAATAAATCTCAACAACAAAAAAGTGTATTGTTTTGAAACTCATCTTACATATGCTCTGCATTGAGATACATAATGTATGGAAGAATTGAATCTATGTTAAATGTACTTTTCCACTCAAATTTTCCTTTTGAATATGCCACTATGGAATTAATTATTACTGTTTTTATTTGGCCATTTAATTA
Organism: Heteronotia binoei; assembly: GCF_032191835.1. Lineage (NCBI taxonomy): Eukaryota > Metazoa > Chordata > Lepidosauria > Squamata > Gekkonidae > Heteronotia > Heteronotia binoei. The sequence continues at coordinate 165,204,577 of NC_083223.1, read as the reverse complement.
TGCCATCCTTTCTTTAAATGCTCTTTGGAAATTTGTAGTAGTATCTTTTAAACATGGTGATGCTGGGGCCAAATGACTGACATGTAAAACATGTCCTTGTTTACAGGCTATTGTAAATGCCTTCCTGAAAGTCTTTAAACCAAAATATGTGAAGATGGCAGTATCTCCCCATCCGTAAGTATTCTGATTTGCAGAATGCAAGTTAAGAGTCTGCTGTTAAATTCTGTAGAGGGTTGAGTGACTGGTTGAGTTGTCAGTAAAAATCTGGAGATTAACTGACTTTGGAATCCATCCTCTAACATATTTTATGTTTATATTGCATCCTAGAAATTAAAACTTCTCTATCAGAAGGACCAGGGGCGGAATTCTAGCAGGAGCTCCTTTGCATATTTTTTCTTTTGTAATGAATGAAATTCTGGTTTTACTCACTCAAAAAGTGTAGCATAAAAAAAGTAAAATAACCTGCAGCAGGGACACCATGTGTTCCACAGCGCCCACCAACACCTTTTCATGGCACCCCTAACTGTTTTTATAAAGTAGGTGGGGCTCTTTCTAGAAGGCCTTCAGATTAACTAGGTGGATTTTTAAAATATAAATTAATTTCAATGGCAATTGCCACATGGGTTTGCCTACAACAGTTCCTGTGCAGTGGGGAGCTGCAGTAACAGACCCCAGCATGACTGGCTTCTGAAGGATGCACAACCAGTTGTACTGCCTGTTCCTGTCCTGGTGCCCTGACACAGTGCTGTGGGGGCACCATCATGTGTGCGTGTGTGTGTGGGGGGGATGTAACTCATTGATCTGTGCTGATTTCAGGCTGACAACTGCACCATCTGTCTAGGCATTTGGGGACCATGAGAATTGGGGCAGCTCCCCTTGTTTCACCCAGGCTCTCCCCTTCCCTTCCTTGTCTTATCGGTGCTGGGTGCATTTGCCTTCTTGGTTCATTGACAGGACTATCCTCTCCCCTTGGTGATCAATATTGTAGGCTGCGTACTTGCCATGGATATGACCAAGGTTGATAATTAGCTGTGGGATGGTACAGGCTTTGTTTTCTCTGTGGTCTGCTTGTGCTGAGTGCACTTTAAGTGCATTTGCTGTCACCCATGTGAAAGATTCTGTGCTCTAAGTGTGCATGCCATGGGCCAAAGTAGAATACCCCTGTGCTGAATGTCTTAGTTCCTGGGATGGGGAGCTGTGATTGACTGCCATAGAGAGTTATGATTGGCTTCTAAGAGGGATGTGATTAAATGCAGACTTGGTTGGCATTAGGAAGTTTAAAAGAAGAGTTAGTTTAAAAAAAAAGACAACTAATGGCCAAGTGATGGCATTTTATAAACTTATGTATTACCTACAACATTCTCAGCACCACCAAGGTCTGCTGTTGTGGCACTTTGTTACCATCTTAAGCCCTTTCAAGCTAGAGCTTTTAGGATGGGGCTATGAATGATCTTCCCAGTCTGAGTGGAGATCTGAACTTGGGTCTGCCCTGTCTAACCATTAAACAGCACCAGTTCTCTGCATAATTGATGGCTTTAAATCTGCCACTCTTCAGGTAATCAAAGCAATACTGAATGAATAAAAGACTTGGTGATGAAATCTTGGCAGTAGATATCTGCATATATTTACACCAATTGAAATGTCTGTCACAACCATCTGACCAGTTACATGTTGTCTCTCTTTGTAACAGCTGCTTTTACCAGAACAGTTCATGCTCATCCAGAGGATAATATTATAAAACAGGTAAATGAAATATTATTTTTTAGTATAAACTTTTGGAAGAAAAAGACTTTTGCACACAAGTTTGTCCCTCTATATTTTAATAGGTCTGCAAGACTATTCTTTTCTGTAAATGTAGACTAAAATGGTTACGTAAGCTTTTGAGCTATACCTGAGTAATCTACTTAGTAGTGCTTTAACTGCTACACCTAAAAGCTTAATTTAACATAGTATCTAAATGTTGATAGATGTGTTTACATGCTCCAACACAATTATTTTTAAGTCCAACTTTAGAAACAAATTGTTAATTCTCAGTTCGTGTGATTTCTTAATGCTTATTCCACCTTTTGCTTCCTGCTGTAGCTGATTACAGATACAGAAGATAATACACAATCTTCTTCCAATCTGTCTGTCTGTGCTGCTCAGTTCATTCACTGAATCATATAATTGCAAGATGCCATATGTTATTATCTTGTGTAAAAGTTATAAAGAAAGAGAGGACGTGCAGAGATGTATACAAAAATGTCATCACTCAACAATACCATCCCAGGAAGAAAAAAAATGGATATGATGGACTCTACACACTTTGAGGGCAAGTGGAACTATTTATAACTGGAGAGCAATAGCACCTTAAATGCCAACAAAACCCCCAAGTTAAAAGCTTTTGTGAATCAAAGTTCACGCATGAACTTTTACCCTGGAAATTTGTGTTGGTCTATAAGGTGCTGATATTGTTTGTTGTTTGTTATTAGTTATTTAAAACATTTCTATGCCACTTTCCCATCCAAATATGGTTTCCAAGGCAACATCCAACAAAAGATTAAACATTTCAACACCTTTTTTTAAAAAAAGTTCATATGCAAATATTCAATAAAAATGCATAAACACATACAACACCAAAACCAGAGAGGAATGCTGATAACAGTTATTGGAGGTATGCCAAACAAAACAAAAAAATCTTCATCCTCTGGCAGAAGACAACAATAAAGAGAGACAGACTAATTTCCCTGGGGACAGTGTTCCAAAGTTTTGGCACCATGACCGAGAAGGCCCTTTCTTGAATTGCCCAGCCAACACCCTTTAGGTTGCTTTCAGATTGTGGGGCACCTGAAGCAGGGCTTCTGAAGATGATCCAAGTGGACAGGTAAGTTCTTATTGAAGAAGGCAGTCCTTAAGGTATGCTAGTCCCAAGCCATATAGGGCTTTAAAGGTCAACACCAACCGCTTACATTGGGCCTGGAAATAAATTGGGAGCCAGTGCTGATGGAGCTAAACTGGAGTGATATGGTCTCCATGACCAACCAGTCAGCGTTCTGGCTGCAGTATTCTGTACCAACTGTAGCCTCTGGACAGCCTTCAAGGGCAACCCTACACAGAGCACATTTCAGTAATCTAATCTACCATTACTAACATCTGCTCACTTAAAACTATAACTGAAATGTGACCAAAAGGAAGATCTTGACAATAGTCACAAAAATAAAATACCCAGAGGAACCAAAACCTAGATTTAATTTTGTGAATTTGATCACCAAGGTGTGCAAATATTTAAAAAGTGCATTACAAAAAGAAGTAACAAGATTTACAATAGTTGATGTATGGACACGTGCCAGGGTGTAGATGCAAACTGATTTATTCTGTCTGAAGCAAGGGAGACAGTTCACCCTTCTGTGTCTATTATCTCCTTCCTGCAGCAGCAAGTGAGATATAACCCTTCCAACAGGGAATGGCTGAACAGACCTCTGAGTAGTAGAAATCTGCAGGAGCCTTAATATACAGTACAAGTTACTCAATTCCATGAGATTAGTGACAGAGTGCTTTCTTCTTTGTTGTAGTTTGGCTTCTCAGCACTAAAAAGTTAGAGGATTTCATGCTCCTGGACTTGAAAGATGTACCACTGTGCTTCAGAACTTGTAAAGCAAATGTATTCAGAAGGTCTGGCTTCTCCAGTTACCATAGCATTAGGCTGGTATTGATTGTGCCCAGCATTTTCCTATCAGATTTCTACCTCCTATTATGAAATGAGCATTGAATTGAAATAACTACTAAATCTAGAGGTGCCATGGTTCAGTGTGTCATTCTTTGCCTAAAGAAGGACCTGGGTTCAGTCCCTAGCATTTCTGGTTATAAAATGTCTGGTAGCAGGAGCTGGGGTATCCACTGCCTGTGATCCTGAGAATTGCTGCCAGTTAGACTAGGCATTGGTGAGCTATAAGTTATATTCATTGGTATAAGTTATATTCATATATTCAGATCTACATCCCTTATGCACAGAATGTACTATGCAAGTGGACATTTGCTGCTCAGAAACTGTATTAAGTGCAAAGGTGGGTTGTTTTTTTTAAGGCCAGTCTTTGCCATCATAACTAACTGATCTTCTGGTAGGTCAGAGTGCACCTTCTCCTGAAAAGACTCAGCATGGGTTCTATAAGGGAGGATCTTGTCACACTAACCTGAGGGGGTAAACAAACATGTGGACAAGGGGGACCCAATACATGTTTACCTTGACTTTCAGAAAGCTTTTGGTAAAGTTCTTTATCAAAGGCTCCTAAGTAAGCTCAGTAGTCATGGGGTAGCAGAACAAGTCCCTTTGTGGATCAAAAACTGGCTAATTAATAGGAAACAGTGAGTATAAATGGGCAATTTTCACAATGAAGGGTGATAAGCAATGGGGTACCGCAGGGCTCAGTACTGGGTCCGATGCTATTTAACTTGCTCATTAATGATTTGGAGTTGGGAGTAAACAGCAAAGTGACAAAGTTTGCAGATGACACTAAATTGTTCAGGATGGTGAGAACTAAGGAGGATTGTGAGGCACTTCAAAGGGATCTGTCAAGGCTGGGCTAGTGGGTGTCTGCATGGCAAATGAGGTTCAATGTGGCCAAGTGCAAAGTAATGTACATTGGACCAAAAATTCTAACTATAAATATACGTTGATGGGGTTCGAACTGATGGAGACTGACCAAGAGAGAAATCTTAGAGTCATAGTAGATGTCCTGCCCAGCCCGGGCAACGACTGCGCGAGGGGGACCCCCCGGCGCCTGCCAGCCGTTCCCGGCCCCCATCGCCACCCCGAGAGCCTCCCACACTTTCCCAAGCCCCCACGGCGGCCCCACCCCCCACCTGGGCTGAGGGGGTGCCAACAGCCGCCCGAACGACGCCTCTCAGCCGACGAGCCCGTCTCCGGGTCCGAGGAGCCCGGCCAGAGCAAGACGTTGGGGAGCAGGAGGGAGAAGCTGAGCCCAGCGCTGGGCAGAGAGGAGGAGAGCCGCCTGACCCGTGGCGGCGAGAGACGCCACACCCCAGCACGCTACAGAGGTCCAGGACGCCCGAGGCACGCCCAGGCAGCCCAGCCCCGGCTCGCCTCTCCCGGGAGTCTGGGGATTTGAAGGGGGGGAGGAGCCAGAGAGGGGCGGAACCCAGGAAGGGAGAGGATTGGGACAGGAGGATAAAGGGAAGGGAGGCAGGAAGTTGGGGAGGAAGCTGGCCGGTGCTTATTGAGGCTGCCTCGCGAGAGAGAGGGACAGGAGCCGCAGCACAGCCAGGAGGGGAACGGGGGCCTGTGGTGAAGTAACCCGGCTCCCACCCCCTGTTTCTGAGACCTCCGGGGAATGCCCCAGAGTGCCCAGGAGGGGCAACGGCAGCATCGGGAGATTGGGAGGGGTGCCCAGGGTGCGACAGTAGATAACACACTGAAAATGTTGAGACTATGCGACTGCAATTTTTAAAAAGCCAATGCTATGCTGGGAATTATTAGGAAGGGAATTGAAAACAAATCAGCCAGTATCGTAATGCCCCTGTGTAAATTGATGATGTGGCCTCATTTGGAGTACTGTGTACAATTCTGGTCACCACGCCTCAAAAAAGATATAGCATTGGAAAAAGTGCAGAAAAGGGCAACTAGAATGATTAAAGGGTTGGAATACTTTCCCTATGAAGAAAGGTTAAAACGCTTGGGTTCTTTAGCTTGGAGAAACGACTGAGGGGTGATATGATAGAGGTTTACAAGATTATGTGTGAGATAGAGAAGGTAGAGAAGTACTTTTCTCCCTTTCTCACAAGAACTCAATGAAATTGCTGAGCAGTCAGGTTAAAATGAGGTAAAAGAAAGTACTACTTCACCCAAAGGGTGATTCTCACATGGAATTCACTGCCACATGAGGTGGTGGCAGCTACATGCATAGATGGCTTCAAGAGGGGATTGGATAAACATGGAGCAAAGGTCTATCAGTGGCTATTAGCCACAAGGTATAGATGGAACTCTCTGTCTAGGGCAGTGATGCTTTGTATTCTTGGTGGTTGGGGGGGAGAGTGGGAGGGCTTCTAGTTTCCTGGCCCCACTGGTGGACCTCCTGATGACAACTGGGTTTTTTTGTTTGTTTGTTTTTGCCATTGCGCGACAGTGTTGGACTGGATGAGCGATTGGTCTGATCCATCATGCCTTCTCTTATGTTCTTAAAGGTCTCTGAAGCAAAAGCGGATTTGATCTTGGGGTCTGACATACCTGAAGAGATTTAGAAGAAGAAGATATTGGATTTATATCCCGCCCTCCACTCCGAAGAGTCTCAGAGCGGCTCACAATCTCCTTTACCTTCCTCCCCCACAACAGACACCCTGTGAGGTGGGTGGGGCTGGAGAGGGCTCCCACAGCAGCTGCCCTTTCAAGGACAACCTCTGCCAGAGCTACGGCTGACCCAAGGCCATGCTAGCAGGTGCAAGTGGAGGAGTGGGGAATCAAACCCGGTTCTCCCAGATAAGAGTCCGCACACTTAACCACTACACCAAACTGGCTCTCCACACCAAACTGGCTCTTTTATTTAAATGTCTCTTTTATTTAAAGTTTTTGTCAAATTAAATTGAATTTTATTATAAAGGTTTTCTTTATTGCCTTTTATTGCAGATATTTATGTGGTTGTTACCTTCAAGGCTATAAATAAGTTTTCTAATTACCTAACATTGCCTAATTACCTAAATTTTTGTATTTTGAGGACGGTGGTGCAAAAATAGCCTGCATCTAATTCTAATAGGGATTTTTTGAGTAGCAATGCACAGGAACGCATCAGGGGGTGTGATCTAATATGCAAATGACTTCTTGCTGGGCTTATTCTACAAAATCCTGTGTGAAACAATGGTGATGTCAGGGAGTGTGGCCTAATATGCAAATGAGTTCCTGCTGGGCTTTTTCTACAAAAAAAGCCCTGCTAATAGGTTTGAAAATCTGGCTAAGAACACAGTGATCCTAAGCAGGTGATTCAGAAGTGAATCCCACTTTATTCAAAGGGGCTTACACACAGGAAAAAATTACAGCCCAAATAACATGTAGTTTTCATTTGAACATAGTAGTTAAGAAGATAAGCAAATAGTCATAGTTATTGCTGTTACCAGAGCTGCAAATATGATACTTAGAATTTTTTTAGTTGGGGATAAGGACCAAGAGATTCAGATGAGAACTTTTTTTTTTTTAAGTTGATTTTGAGCTGGGTTATGAAAAAAAGTGGGTGACAACATGTAGGTCACTTATTAATCACTGGGAACTAATTATATTAGAATCAAACATATTAGTATTTTTATTGTAATGATTTAATTTTATGTAGTTTTAACTGTTGTTAGCTGCCTTGAGCCCTTCAGGGGAGAGTGGGATATAAATATAATAAAATAAACTTTAGTTTCTTGAATTATTAAAGTGTTTTTTCAGAGGAATAATTTCATATATATGAAATTCTCAATTATGAACAAAATTTCTCATTGGAAATTCTCTCTTTATGAACAAAATGCTTTGTAGTTTGTTCTTTGTTTTTTTGCTTATTTATAACCTTTCTTAATGAGACCAAGATTTAAGAAGATAAAATCATGCAGTCAAATACTATAATGCCATCAATGAACAATGCAGTAAGATAACAGAATTAGAAAACAAGTGGGGACTCACAAGAAACTTGCAGGCTATCCCATTTCCCACACCTTTGCTTTCCTCTGTTCTCCCCCTACTCTCATTCTCTCCCTCCTCCCATCCCTTTTCCTACTCTCTCCTCCATGCCTGTTACTTCCTCTCTCTTTCTGCTCCCCCCATCTTGTCACTCTCCTGCCCCCCCCCCCCTAGAGCAGCAGTGGCAGCAGCAGCCCTGCAGGAATCAAAATAGATCTCCCAACTACAGAGATCAGTTCCCCTTTGGGGTGTCAACTCCGGGTTGGGAAATCCCTGGAGATTTGGGGGCAGAGGGTGAGTTTCAAGGAGGGAAGTGAACTCAGCAAGGTGTGCCATAGATTCCATCCTCCAAAGCAGCCATTTTCTCCAGGGGAACTGATCTCTGTCACCTGAAGATCAGTTATAATTCCAGGTGATCTCCAGCCCTCACCTGGAGGTTGGCAGTGCTAGTTCCCATGGAGTGTACGGCATTATATTTGTCTTGAGGTCTCTCTTCTCCTCAAACCCCACCCTCTTCAAGCTCCACCCCTCAAATATCCAGGAATTTCTGACCTAGAGTTGGCAACCCTGTATCCTTCCCATCCAACAGCCAACCTGCCTTTATCTGCTCCTTTCAGCTTTTCATCTCCTTATCCCCTGCAGCCTCTACCAAGGGAGACTACATTCTTTCTCCACAGTGAGGACCAAATCATCTTACATTATTATCTTCCTTTTATCTGCACAGCATTCCTGTGAGGTAGATTAGGCTGAAAGTATGTGTCTGGTCCAAAATCACCTAGTCAGTTTCCACAACAAAATGGAAATCTGGACCTGGGTCTTGCAGACCCTACACTGAAACTTTAATCACTACACCACACTGGCTTTCATAAGGTGGCTGCTATTGAACAGTAGCAAGCAGCCAGGCCTAGTTGAGTTATGCAAGTCAGGTGGTATCAAGTCACCCAAAGGGTGGTGCCAGGCCTAGGGTTACCAACCCCAGGTGTGACCTGGAGAGCCTTTAGAATTGCAACTGAATGCTAGATGATAGAGATCTGAAGAAAATAGCTTGTTTGAGGGTGCACTCTCTGGCATCATATCATGCTGAAGTCTCTCCACTCCCCAAACCCTGGACTCCTCAGACTTCACAACAAAACCTCCATCAATTTTCCAACCTGTAGCTGACAACCATAGCCTCAGACCTGGCTCCAAGATTTGCCTTTAAAAGCCAAAATAAGCCTGGAAAGGACCCTCTTTGTATTTACTCACATAAACTGAAGCCTAGAATGTTGTGGTTGCCTAGCAACAGCCACTGAGGGAATCCTTTTTTACAGATACAGGTACTCCTTTTATCATTTCTGGTTTTTTGAACCCCCTGTGTGTGTGTGTGTGTAAAGATTTCACATTTTTCTGCAAAGCTGGGGCCCTTTTCAGGTTTGTGGAAAGATCTCTCTTGCCTGTTCACAACTCCAGTCATTGGATTAAGTACTCAAAGATGTGGCCAACTTCACTATTAGAATGTAAGATGTGAAGAACTAACTGTCTAAAGCAAGATATACTCTAAACTATGCAGAAGATGGAATTACAAAGGTAGAAGACAGTGTAGTAAAAGCAAAACAATACTTATAATAATTGCTGTAGACTGCTTTAAAGGCACACTCCTGAAGTGTTCCATTCTATTATGGTTCTAATTTCTTTCTAAATATATTGTTTTGCATATTTCTGTTTTTCACATTCTTTGGAGCCCTCTCTGATCTCCTTAGGCAGGCTGTTCCATAAGGCTGGTACCATAACAGGTAACATACATAAATGGACAGTTGCTAATCTTACCCATTTGCATGGCCTTCAGAAGGCTTTGGATGAACAAACCTGTTGTGGTGGTGAGAGGGGTGATGTAGGGGAGGTGGTTCTGCAGGTATTGGGTTCAAGGCTATTAAGGGCTTGATAGGTGACACCCTAGTATCTTGAACTGACCCTCGTAACTGATTGGTACCCAGTAGAATGACTGCAGAATGGTGTGACATGCAAGTTGTACCTAGTGCCCAATAGTAACCAGACTGCAGTGTGCTATACCAACTGAAATTTCCAGGTTGACATTGAAGGCGTATCCATGTAGAGTGCAGTACAAATGGTCTAGCCTTGGGATAGATGTTGCATGGGCCTATGGGTCCAAATCAGCTGGGAGCTATTTTCCAGGCTAAATGAAGAAGAAAGAATACATTTTTGCAGCTGCATTATCTTCTCCAGCAATAGTGTTAGGTTCAGTATAACTTCTAATCTAAGCTGTTAACTGAGTCAGTGAGTGTCAACTGGACCCTATCAAAAGAAGCACAGTATCTTTCAAAACCTCACTTCTCAATCAGCATTATCTTGCCTTACCTGGATTCAGTTTCAACTTGTTCACCCTTAGCCATTTAACCACAGCAGTAAGGACATTTGCATCATCACCATGCAATTTGGATGATACAGAGCTTGGTGTCATCAGCATACTGATAGAGTACTTAAAAAGTATGAATGATTTCTCCTAAGGATTTTACATAGAGACTGAAAAGCATGAGAGATAAGACTGAGCCTTGTATAACTGCAGAAGATAAGTTCCACACTGATGACAAACGTACTTCCACAGCAACATCCGGTATACTGGTGGGGTGTGGATAGATGAATATAGTAGTCAAGAGCCTCCAGTTCATGTTTTTTGTTTTGTTATTGGGGAGGGGGGAAGACTCTGAAATTGCACAGAACTATTTACCCTGAAACTCTGAATTCACGAAAGATTGGGTTTTCATTTGCATGGTTTGCTGACTTTTATGTGTTAGATCCAATAACAGGCTATACTAAACTCATAAAACAAAGTGAGACCAGCAGCTCCTTTTTTAATGGCAGAATGCAATAGTTATGGCTGAAGGCCTTTCATAATTCATCTCAAACCTGGATGCCTGAATTTATTATTGCTTACATGAAAATTAAATGGCCACCACAAGAAGGATCCTGGTATTTTATTAGACACTTGACTCAGATCCTTTTTTAAAAAACGTGTAGCATTACTGATAAGCTTCTGTTTAATGTAAATTGCTACTACTGGGTGGTTTAGCATATTATATAAAATGCAGGTCACATGGGCCGTTCATGTCTGTCACCATTTTTCTATCACCTGTTGGAGAGTCCTTCTTCCACACTGCAATCCTCACTGCTTAGTCTAAAAAGAAAATTAGTTTGGCATTCTTAAAAGAGAACTTGGAGCAATAAGTTAATAACACTTGTCAGTTGAACAGACTACCACTTTATTCCTTGTGTTTAATATCAGCAAATGGTTGATGAAACAGAAGGGATTTAGGTGGGATACTGTCTAAACAAAGTGGGGGGGAGTAATTTAGCTATTTTATATTCTCAGTCCTCTGATTCATCAGAATCATAGCCTCAACAATGTAAAAATGGATGCTTGGTATTCTTTCTTTTTAATTTATTTCCAATAATCTTGAAAATTTGCTCCTTCTTACTGGCATATATTGTCCAATAAAACCAGTTAATGTACCTCTTAATGTGTGGAACCATGATGACAACTTTAAATAGCCATTAAAAAGCAAATTATTACCTTCTTATCCCTCTCTTCCTGCAAATATTTCAGGAAAGCATACATGGCACTTCCTTTCTCTATTTTATCTCCATAACAGCATTCCAAGGCAGAATATAATGAGAGCTTGGAACCGGACAAGTAGTATCTAGTGAACTTTATGACCAGTTGGGGATTTAGACCTGACCAGTTGTAGTTCTGTGTTCTAGCCATTGTACCTAGGGTTGCAAGGTCCACTTACCTGTCCAGCAGGGAGATTTGGAGGGTGTTCTAGGAGTGGTCATTGACATCACATGGGAAGCTCTGGATTTTGGGCAAACTATTGTTAAACTGGATGTAAACTATCGAGTTTACCCAAAACCAGAGTGTTTCCCATGGGGTGTCCCTGATGCAATGACATCACTTCTGGGTTATTACAATGTCTCTGTTTAGGGGAGGGGTTTCCCCTGTCAGTCAGCTGGTCTGTGGGGGAGAGGAGTCCCCAAAACTGGGGGATCCCCTGCTAGGACCTGGGGCTGGCAACCCTAATTGGTTGTTTTAGTTAGTAGAATTCAGCCATTTTCAGTATATATATTTTGGCTGGGTCCTAGATTTTGTTCGGTTTTTGCAGGGGTTTTCATGCTATATATCAGGGATCTCCAATATGGTGCCGGTGAGCACTGTGGCACCCACTGATACCTCATCTGGTGCCCTCAAGTATTTTTAGACAGTAGGTGAATCACTTCTCATTGGCCACTGGAAATCTGATTGTCTATGCAGCTTAAAATAATGTTGCTTCAACATCAGCTGCTCTATGTTCTATGTCTCATTCATCTTTTCCAGCATATTTTTAAAAGTACTCCTCTTTTCTCCTGCACTTGGACTTCCTCTGCTTGAGTGTGTGGTTCTGCCTTATGCAGCAGCCATTTTATCATTGTGCTACCACCTTGTGTCAAAATTCCAGAGGTGCTCACAGACTCAAAAAGGCTGGAGGCTTCTGCTATGCATCTTGTTTTACCTCTCCACAATTGTCCCAGTGCTCTCAAATCCAGTTCCACCCCTCTGCTTGTCTCCTAACAGTCCTAGTTCTTTCCAGAATTTTGCTATGCAGAAATTAATACCTAAGGAAAATATACTTGCATTATAATCAACTGCTGGGGGGGTGGGGGGTGGGCTCCCTCCGGGTGTCCTGCCGCCCCAGGGAAAGTGCATGCGCAATACATCGCCTATCCTTTCCCGGTGTAGTGAACGCTGCGGGGTCACTGTCTGGCTATGCCTGGCAGATGGTCACTGCAATGGCCTCTCCTACATCACTGCATCCGTGGCAACACCTTCTCGCTGCCCCCCCCCCCCGTTTTCACAAAGTTTGCCACGTCATGGTGCGACCGAATGTCCGGCGGTATAACCGGATGGGCAGGTTGGGCTCACCGACCTCGCCAGCCAAGAGAAGGAAAACTCTAACATCAAGCCCAGGCAGACAGAGCTCGTTAATGTAACATCTACCACCTGGAGGACTCGCTGCCGGCGTCCCAGCTTACTGGGCCATGGCAGATGACCCCATGGTGAAAGGGTGGAGCCAGTACTGCGCACACTGCGCTTCACCTAAAAATTCCTCTGCGCAGGCCTGAAGGGTATCCATCCTGAATAATCAACTGCTGCAAGGACCTGCTTTTTCAGGTTGTTGCACCTAACAAATATTTTTAAAAAAAATTAGTTGGCTTATATTTTGCCCTTTCCCACAAGTGGACTCAGGGCAGAGAACAACATAAATTAAACAACAGTTAAAACTTACAGGTTAAAACTATACATAACAATATAATAAAACAATAATATACACCATGGGTGGCAATTTCAGTTAGGCACACTCAACGTATCAGTACAGCTATATAGGTCCCCCAAAATACAATAGAATGATAATAATAGGGATAATGTCACAGCAGATAATGTCAAAGCAGATAGAATATGGACACTTACTGCCTCAACTAAAGGCCCGGAAAAAATAGCAAACTTTGTAACACTACAATAGCAATTCTATTGTAACAACAACAAAGCCCTTAAAGGGAAATATCCATATCTATTAGAAATACATATAGTCTTCCTGCATAAAGAGTCTCACTACAAAGGTCATCTTCTTCCCTTACGATGTAAATAAGCCCAATAGAACAGTGGTCCCCAACCTTTTTGGCCCCAGCAATTGGCTCCAGGGCCAGCCCGCTGACCGTGGCCCCAGAGCCGGCGGGGGGGGGCCCATTTCAGCCTGCCCTCCCCTGTGGTGGCTCCTCCCTCCTGTTTTCCTCTCCCATTTTTCTCCTCCCTCCTTTGCCCCCCTGCACAGCCTCACCACTTTCTCCCCCCCATTTTCCTCCTCTCTCCTCCCCCCCCGTACAGCCTCGCCACCTCTTAATGGTGCAACTTGACTCCTACTTTGTTCTACTGCTTCAAACTAACACAGCTGCCCAACAGGATATATCTCCCCCCCCTGTTTTCCTCCTCCCCCCATGCAGCCTCGCCACCTCCTCTCTCCCCCCCCCCACCATTTTCACCATTTTCAGGCCAGGGAAGGGGTGGTGAAGTCTCCCCACCAAACAGCTGCAGAGGAAAAACTGCCGCAGCCAGTGGCAGCCGAGGGCACGTGGTGCCCCAGGCAGGCCCCCCCCCGCAGCGCTTCAAACACCCTCTCCCGCTCCCACAGTGCTCACCCCCTCCTTCCCTTCCCTTTCTGTCCCGTTCCGTTGCCTCTCCTCCCCATGCGCAATCACAATGCACCAGCGGCAGCAGGACCCAGGGGGAGGCAATAGGATAGAAAGAGAAGGGAAAGAGAAGGCAGGTGGCAGCGGTGGGCTTGAAGGATAAAGCAGACATGTCGCGGCCAGCAGGGCCTGGGGAAGGTGAGGTGACAGGATGGAAAGGGAAGAGAAGGAAATGACAGAGGAGGAGGCAGGCACTCCGTGGCTGCAGAGCCCAGGCGCATGGGGCAGGAAGGGAAAGGAAGGGCGGGTGGTGGCCAGCCACAGCGTTGAGCGATGCTGCTGCAGCAGTTTTCCCGGTCAATCAGCTGATCGGTGGGAGGGGGAGGCTGCACAGGGGGCGAAAGAGGCACCTGGGGGGCGGCGAGGCTGCGTGGCCCATTGAAAACAGGCCGCGGCCCAGTACCAGTCCCCGATCCGGGGGTTGGGGACCCCTATAATAGAAGAATCAAGTCAATTCAAGGGAACGGTTTCTGTTTCAAAAACCTTCATCAGCCAAGGCCTTAGCTTTGCAGTTTAGTGCATCATGCTTGGAGAAGCAATTACCAGACAGAAAATAACTGAAATTTTGTCCTAAACAGGAAGGACTGGTGCTTCAAATAGCAAGTTATCTTTTCTTTATGTGGCTTGAAGCCATGAAGTCTTTAAGGTTGTCACATTCTCAGGGCAAAGGCATGCAGGAGTCCAAAGCCAGTCCAAGTTCAAAGACCAAAAAGTCAAGCAGGAACCAAGTCACCAAAGCAAAATCGCAAACCAGAATCAGAAGTCAGTGTCCAAAAGCCAAAGGGTCAGGGTACCATGGAATTTAGGCAGGTCAGGATCAGGAAGGAGCATGGATGCAAGCCAGAGAATAGACTTGTTGCTTCCACAAGGTTACCAGGTCCTGGGTGGGAATTATATGAGAGCCTCAATCAGCCTGCTTCCTGGGTGGCAGCGACTCTGCTAGAACTCAGGGCTGGAGATCTGAAGCATCAGTGTGCCTCATGTCTTCACTCTGAAAGTTCTTTCCAGAGCCTGCTTCAAACTCTTGAGATGGGAGAGGGAGATCTTGGAGGAGATAGATTGTCAACAGCTGACATGGGTGCCTAGAATGTGGGGAGAGTGATTGATAGGCCAGCTGCTGGTTGTTCAACTGAGGAACTGGCTGGCAACTCTTCCAGGTCTGTTAACCCTCCCAGCTCCCCCTCGTCAGGGCTCATGACAAAGGGCTTTGATGTTGTTACAATATAATTGCTATTATAGTGCTACACAGTTTACTATTTTTTCCTCAACCAAAGGCATGGCAGAATAGCTGTGTCTTACAGGCCCTAAAGAACAGTAGTAGGTCAGGTAGGGCCCAGATCTCTATGGGGAGCTGATTCCACCAGGCTAGGGCCAAAGCTGAAAAGGCCCTGGCCCTGGTTTAGGCAAGATGGACATCCTTTGGTCCAGGGAAGGTCAAAAGATGTTGTGAGGAAGATCTTAGCAATCTCCAGGACACATATGAGGGGAGGCGGTTCCATAGGTATGTCGGTCTCAGGCTGAATAAGGCTTTAAATGTCAAAACCAAAACTTTGAAGTGGATCCGGTACTCAACTGGTAGCCAGTGCAATTGGTAAAGCACTAGCTGAATGCTTGCACACAAAGGCAATGCAGTTAACAGCCGTGCTGCCACATTTTGCACCACTTGGAATTTCCGGATCAGTCACAAGGGCAAGTTTGCATAGAGCGAGTTACAGTAATCCAATCTGGAAGTGACTGTCACATGGATCACAGTAGCTAAGTCCAGGGGAGATAGGTAAGGCGCTAGCTGTCTGATCTGCCAAAGATAGTAAAAAGCAGATTGGGCAACTGCTGTGACCTGGGCCTCCATGGAAATTGAGGCATCCAGTATCACTTCTAGGCTCTTCACCTTCTGAGCTGGCACAAGAAATGCACTGTCTAGGATTGGGAGGAGGACCTCCATCTTAGTTGGATTAAGCTTCAGCCGACTTTGCCACAACCATCCAGCCATGGCTCCTAAATCCCTGGTTAGATGATCTGGGGCAGAGTCTGAGCAGGTATGCATCAGCAGATAAAGCTGGGTGTCATCCACATACAACCCAGCCTAAAACCTTGGGCAATCTGGGCAAGGGGGTGCATATAGACGTTAAACATCATTGGTGAGGGAATAGCTCCCTGAGGCACATCACATTCAAGTGAGTGCCGCAAGGAGGTCTGTTCTCCAAGAGCCACCCTTTGTCTCCAACCCCGGAGAAAGGAGGCAACCCCCTGAACTCCAATGTCGGCAAGGCAGTGGGTCATTAGATCATAACTGACCATGTCAAATGCTGCTGATAGATCTAGAAGCAACAGCAGCATTGACCCGCCTTAATCCAGATGCCTTCTGAAGTTATCCTCCTCCCCCCATGCAGCCTCGCCACCTCCTCTCTCCCCCCCCCCCACCATTTTCACCATTTTCAGGCCAGGGAAGGGGTGGTGAAGTCCCCCCACCAAACAGCTGCAGAGGAAAAACTGCCGCAGCCAGTGGCAGCCGAGGGCACGTGGTGCCCCAGGCAGGCCCCCCCCCGCAGCGCTTCAAACACCCTCTCCCGCTCCCACAGTGCTCACCCCCTCCTTCCCTTCCCTTTCTGTCCCGTTCCGTTGCCTCTCCTCCCCATGCGCAATCACAATGCACCAGCGGCAGCAGGACCCAGGGGGAGGCAATAGGATAGAAAGAGAAGGGAAAGAGAAGGCAGGTGGCAGCGGTGGGCTTGAAGGATAAAGCAGACATGTCGCGGCCAGCAGGGCCTGGGGAAGGTGAGGTGACAGGATGGAAAGGGAAGAGAAGGAAATGACAGAGGAGGAGGCAGGCACTCCGTGGCTGCAGAGCCCAGGCGCATGGGGCAGGAAGGGAAAGGAAGGGCGGGTGGTGGCCAGCCACAGCGTTGAGCGATGCTGCTGCAGCAGTTTTCCCGGTCAATCAGCTGATCGGTGGGAGGGGGAGGCTGCACAGGGGGCGAAAGAGGCACCTGGGGGGCGGCGAGGCTGCGTGGCCCATTGAAAACAGGCCGCGGCCCAGTACCAGTCCCCGATCCGGGGGTTGGGGACCCCTATAATAGAAGAATCAAGTCAATTCAAGGGAACGGTTTCTGTTTCAAAAACCTTCATCAGCCAAGGCCTTAGCTTTGCAGTTTAGTGCATCATGCTTGGAGAAGCAATTACCAGACAGAAAATAACTGAAATTTTGTCCTAAACAGGAAGGACTGGTGCTTCAAATAGCAAGTTATCTTTTCTTTATGTGGCTTGAAGCCATGAAGTCTTTAAGGTTGTCACATTCTCAGGGCAAAGGCATGCAGGAGTCCAAAGCCAGTCCAAGTTCAAAGACCAAAAAGTCAAGCAGGAACCAAGTCACCAAAGCAAAATCGCAAACCAGAATCAGAAGTCAGTGTCCAAAAGCCAAAGGGTCAGGGTACCATGGAATTTAGGCAGGTCAGGATCAGGAAGGAGCATGGATGCAAGCCAGAGAATAGACTTGTTGCTTCCACAAGGTTACCAGGTCCTGGGTGGGAATTATATGAGAGCCTCAATCAGCCTGCTTCCTGGGTGGCAGCGACTCTGCTAGAACTCAGGGCTGGAGATCTGAAGCATCAGTGTGCCTCATGTCTTCACTCTGAAAGTTCTTTCCAGAGCCTGCTTCAAACTCTTGAGATGGGAGAGGGAGATCTTGGAGGAGATAGATTGTCAACAGCTGACATGGGTGCCTAGAATGTGGGGAGAGTGATTGATAGGCCAGCTGCTGGTTGTTCAACTGAGGAACTGGCTGGCAACTCTTCCAGGTCTGTTAACCCTCCCAGCTCCCCCTCGTCAGGGCTCATGACAAAGGGCTTTGATGTTGTTACAATATAATTGCTATTATAGTGCTACACAGTTTACTATTTTTTCCTCAACCAAAGGCATGGCAGAATAGCTGTGTCTTACAGGCCCTAAAGAACAGTAGTAGGTCAGGTAGGGCCCAGATCTCTATGGGGAGCTGATTCCACCAGGCTAGGGCCAAAGCTGAAAAGGCCCTGGCCCTGGTTTAGGCAAGATGGACATCCTTTGGTCCAGGGAAGGTCAAAAGATGTTGTGAGGAAGATCTTAGCAATCTCCAGGACACATATGAGGGGAGGCGGTTCCATAGGTATGTCGGTCTCAGGCTGAATAAGGCTTTAAATGTCAAAACCAAAACTTTGAAGTGGATCCGGTACTCAACTGGTAGCCAGTGCAATTGGTAAAGCACTAGCTGAATGCTTGCACACAAAGGCAATGCAGTTAACAGCCGTGCTGCCACATTTTGCACCACTTGGAATTTCCGGATCAGTCACAAGGGCAAGTTTGCATAGAGCGAGTTACAGTAATCCAATCTGGAAGTGACTGTCACATGGATCACAGTAGCTAAGTCCAGGGGAGATAGGTAAGGCGCTAGCTGTCTGATCTGCCAAAGATAGTAAAAAGCAGATTGGGCAACTGCTGTGACCTGGGCCTCCATGGAAATTGAGGCATCCAGTATCACTTCTAGGCTCTTCACCTTCTGAGCTGGCACAAGAAATGCACTGTCTAGGATTGGGAGGAGGACCTCCATCTTAGTTGGATTAAGCTTCAGCCGACTTTGCCACAACCATCCAGCCATGGCTCCTAAATCCCTGGTTAGATGATCTGGGGCAGAGTCTGAGCAGGTATGCATCAGCAGATAAAGCTGGGTGTCATCCACATACAACCCAGCCTAAAACCTTGGGCAATCTGGGCAAGGGGGTGCATATAGACGTTAAACATCATTGGTGAGGGAATAGCTCCCTGAGGCACATCACATTCAAGTGAGTGCCGCAAGGAGGTCTGTTCTCCAAGAGCCACCCTTTGTCTCCAACCCCGGAGAAAGGAGGCAACCCCCTGAACTCCAATGTCGGCAAGGCAGTGGGTCATTAGATCATAACTGACCATGTCAAATGCTGCTGATAGATCTAGAAGCAACAGCAGCATTGACCCGCCTTAATCCAGATGCCTTCTGAAGTTATCTGTAAGGGCGACCAGAACAGTCTCTGTCCCATGACCTGGGCAGAAGCCAGACTGCAATGGGTTGAAGATAGATGTATCCTCCAGGAAAGCTTGGAACTGCTCCACCATCACTTTCTCAATTATTTTACCTAGAAACGCAAGGTTTGAAACTGGGTGGTAATTGGCTAGGACCATTGGGTCCAAAGATGGTTTCTTTAAAAGTGGACAAACCACTGCCTCTTTGAGCCTAGCTGGGAACATCCCTGATAACGGGGATAGATTGACAATATCGGCCAGAGGGCCCTGGATACCATCACCACCTGCTTTAATAAGCCAAGATGGGCCATGGATCCAAAGGACAAGTGGTAGCCTTCACTGCAGCCACATCTTCCCAAGAAAGTTGACTGAAGTGGTCCAAAATAGGGCTTCCCATACTGTATCAACTGTGGCTGGAAGATCCTGGTGGAGAGCCAATATTTTATCTGTGAAATAGGTCACAAAGGCTTCACAGCCAATATCCAATTCCCTAACCCAGGGGTGGTCAACGGTAGCTCTCCAGATGCTTTTTGCCTACAACTCCCATCAGCCGCAGCCAGCATGGCCAATGGCTGGGGCTGATGGGAGTTGTAGGCAAAAAACATCTGGAACATACTGTTGGCCACCCCTGCCCTAACCTTTTGATTGTCTGTTGGTAATGTAGTTATTGACCGAATTGTTCTAAACGTGATTTCGCAGATGCAATGGGCATGATTTCGCAGACACAATGGAGGCCGCATAGAATTCCTTCTTAGCAGACTTCACTGCCTTCTCATAGATCTTCATAAACGTTCTATAAGAAGCTTTTGATTCCTCATCATAGGAACACCGCCACACTCTATCTGTCTAAGTTGCCACTTCATACTCTGCAGCTCCAGGATATACCATGGAGCCGCTTAGGCGTGGTAGCAAAGAGAGCAATGGGGGGGACAATGCCATCAATAGCCGTAGAGAACTGGGAATACCAGTCCTCCACTAGTTTATCTAATGACCCACCAGGGGGGTTTCAAACAATGAGGATTGTCAAGTCTTGTTGTTTGGTGTGGAGTTTGGAGGGCACAGAATTCTTTTTAGTGAGAAACAAATCCACCCCCCCACACACTTTCACAGAGCACCAGAGCTCTCAAGCACTTTCCTATTTTCCCTGGTTTTCTTACAGTCTTTGCTTTTCCATGATCCCTAGAACACATTGCAGCAAAGCTGTGGTGGCTACTGTGTGGACAGGGAAGTCCAGATCCTTCCATGTCTTCCTATATTTTCCCTGCCATGGTGTCCATTCCTGTGTGCACTACTACTGTGTCAAAGTCCTGTTGCAAAATGAGAAAACTACATAGTATTGTTGCCAGATGGAAATCATCTATGTCTCCAAAACAAAATAAAATAAAAAGGAGTAAAGTCAGGGTCAGAGGGACTAGACTAGACTATATTAAGGCACCCCCTAAAAATAAACCTGGAGAGACTGGTCAGTAGGATGGAATATGCCCAAGGGTGTGGCTATGAACCTGTTGTGTCAGAGTCACACAAATGTGCATAGATGAAAAATCTTGTAGGGTAGTAATTCTGTCAAGATAGCTTAAAATGGCGTTTAAGAATGTTCACCTCCTGGTACAGCCTATCAGGGTCCAGGGCTGGAGACTACTAGGATGGCCTTGAAATTCAAAGTGATGGATTGGATGCTAAACAGACCCTGAGGGAAATCAGGTACATCATCATAATAAATTATGTTATAGGATTTCTTTAGTGATACCTTCCCAACACAAAATTGAAGTCATTGAATGATAGTACCTGACAGATAATTAAACTGATGCTTAGGTGTAAATGTTCACAAGTATAAAATAAAACGACAGCCTCCCACCCCATGTCAGGCCTGCTTTATCATACATCTAATCTATGTGCCATTGGTTTGATCGGTCTATTCACTCTAATCTTTAATTTTTTTTCAATCCATAACTTTGGCTGCCAATATATTTTAATTTTAATGTATTATTACACAGCTCTGTTTTCCTTATTTTCTCTTCTATAACATTAACACATTTTGTGTTAAAAAATGTGTGAAAGATTAATTTGTAGAATGATAGGGATATGTGGGTGCACAGCAGGGGACAGATGGAGGGGGTGTAACATGATGATTTTTTTTTCTGCAGCATCATTTTGTTTTTCCTGTTACAAGTGAGCAAAGTATAACCAAAATGATAGCTATTTCTCTGGGCAAAATGCGAACAGCAGTAGGTTGACCTTTTTATTTCAATTGCTCTCCTTTGTAATTATCATGCAACTGGGCCAATTTAGCCACCAAGTTTTTGTATGTCTGGACTCCGCTGATTGTCAAAAATGGACTTGCATGTGGTAACCTACAATGCTCACTACACAGAAGTGTGGAGATAACACCAAGTCAATAAACTGAACAATGGACAGCCCATTTTTAACCATACTTACTCAGAACTCAGCTAACTGGTCAGACTTATGTTCAGGTAAGCATATTCAACAAGCAGGAATCTATAAGGACTTGTAGAGGGGCATTAGGGTTGCCAAATCTTACCTGACTGCCAATGGGGGGACTGTCCTCATGCACGCTCCGTGAGCACAACTGGATGGTGTCACCTGGAAGTGCCATAATCCTGTCAGGCACACTGCATGAGGACACTCTAGCATTCTGGTTGAAAACTCTATTTTCTTTATTTATATTTTGCCTTTCTCCACAGTGGGGTCCAAAGCAGTTTACATCATTCTTCTCTCCTTTTTATCCTCACAACAATCTTGTGAGGTAGGTTAGGTTGAAAGTATGGGACTAACCAAACATCACTTAATGAGCTTCCATGGCAGACCTGTGATCTGAACATGAGTCTGTTCTGAAGCTCTAACTTTTATACCACAGTGGCTTTATTGTTTTAAGTTTCAGATATTTCTGCAAAACTGGGGCATTTTCCAGGTTTGTAAAAAGACCTGCCTTGTTCATCCACAGCTTCAGTCATCGGATTTAGTTATACTCAGATTTGGTCAACTTGGCTACTATTAAGTAAAAATGTTTGATTACGATCACTCAACCTGTTCTTAAGTGTGTTTACTTCTAAGTATTATATCATTTTACCCCACTTTTCTTCCCAATGGGACCTAAACTGGCTTACAAAATTCTCCTCCATTTTATCTTCACAACAACTGCCTGAGATAGGTTAGGCTGTGTTTGACTGTCCTGGGTTGCCCAGCATGCTTCCATGGCAGAATGTGGTTTTTAACTTGGATCTCCCAAACCCTAGTTTTACATACCAATCACTGCACCACACAATAAAGTTTTACTGGACCATGGCAGTATGCATAGCATTGCAGCCTAAGCTACAATCCTATAAACACTTTTCTGGGAGTATACCTCACTGAATAACATCAGACTTACTTCCATATAGATCTGCTTAGGATTGCTTCCTTAGTGATTTATCAAGGATCTTTTCCCTATGTAATAATTACAATTTCCATATTATATTTCTATAGCTGAAAAATGGCACAAATCAAATAACTGCATATTATAGCTATGTTGATTTATGAAAAAATTTTAATGGTCCAGGAGTATGTGAAAGGTAGCAGTCATGGTCTGTGGCCAAATCTTAAATTTACACATACGTATTGTAGGAGTTTAGTACAATAAATGTCCCCTTCAAAGTATAAAGCAATTAACACAGCAACTCACTGTCATCTGGTACATAGAGACATTCCAAGAAAAAGTAAAACTTTGGGAGAGAAATTTAGGACAGCATGTGGGAGAGGAATATGGAGGCGCTTTTATGCCACTGTGTGAAGAGCACAGAAATGACAAACATGATGATTAAAATTTTTATCTGTTCTTTGCTCACATAAAACAAATGAATGGATTACTGCAAAGATTGTTAGCTGAGCCTCATCTGAATGTGGTGATAGCACAGGAAGCACTTCAATTTCTGTAAGATTTGGCAGGCCTCCTACTTCTCCCCAAGTATGACAACTGTTATCCAAGGATCACCAGTGATATTCCACAGACATTAGTGGTGTCAAGCACACCTTAAAAAGAAGAGGAAGATACTGGATTTATACCCCACTCCTCTCTCAGAGTCTCAAAGTGGCTTACAATCTCCTTCACTTCCTCTCCCCACAACAGACACCCTCTGAGGGGCTGAGAGAGGTCTCTGATAACTGCTTTTGAGAGGACAGCTCAGAGAACTGTGGCTAGCCCAAGTTCATTAAACTGTCTGCATGTGGAGAAGTGGGGAACCAAACCCAGTTCTCCAGATTAGAATCCACCACTCTTAACTATTCCATCAAACTGGCTCTAATGAATTCCTGTTTCAGTGCTGGCCATAGATTTAATTTCTCCTGTAGTCCAAAATGGCAACCTCCTCCTGTGCACATGAACTCTTATACAAAAAGATAAGAGTTTAGATGCAGGAAAACAGTGATCCCTCTGGAATATTCTGCTTATATTATAAAATTACTGCTAAGCCACAGATTTTGTCAAAAGGAGACCTCCATGACTTTCTCTGGAATTGAAATCATGAAGTTTTTTGCATAATTTTAGGATTCTGTAATGACCTCAAACAGTGCCAGCGCTAGGATGCCCTGCCATGCCTGCCGCCCCAGGCAAGGTGCCCCCCGCCCCTGTGGGCAAAGCAAACCCCCAGTCTTCCCCCCCAGGTGCCCAGCCAGCTCTCATTACAGCTTCTGGAGCTCCCTTCCTTGCTGCAGCATGACACATTCTGGCTGTGGACGCTGCAATCCAGACGCATGCCCCTGCCTCCACCTCTGCCACTTCCTCCCACTTGATTAAAACATGTGGGAGGG
Organism: Heteronotia binoei; assembly: GCF_032191835.1. Lineage (NCBI taxonomy): Eukaryota > Metazoa > Chordata > Lepidosauria > Squamata > Gekkonidae > Heteronotia > Heteronotia binoei. Next base: position 165,180,834 of record NC_083223.1, on the reverse strand, counting down.
TGCTGGAAGGGCCCACCAATCATCTGATTGGCAGAGCCTTCATTTACCAATGGAAATAGAAGCAGCTCTCCCTTCCTTGTTTGATGGGGGAAGCCCCAATTTAGTCCCCCCCCCGGGCCACACCCATAGGTGACTGCCTACAGTCATCTAATGGATGCGCCAGCCCTGACCTCAAGGCAACTGGATCTCTAATGCCCTTCACATTAGTAAAATTTCCCAAAGGATAATACCAAATTCCAAAAGGATAATACCAAATTGAAGCCTCTGCTTGTAGGCCCAGATAAAAAATATCACCATGCTGAAAATCTATTCTCTTCATGGGAGTGCAGTGCCAGCCAGAACAGACTCTCTCTACAACATTCTATTGGCACAATTAACAATCATCAGTATCTCCATTTTGTCTGGATTAATATTATTTGTTCTAATTACTACCTCTTGGCTCTCATTCAGGAGGCTTACCGGGCCAGAACAGGATGTTATCCATATATTAGTGTCCATTGCACACAAAATCTGTGAATCACCTTTTAGTGGCTCCATTGTATACATTAGAGCAGGGGTGGCCAACGGTAGCTCTCCAGATGTTTTTGCCTACAACTCCCATCAGCCCCAGCCACTGACCATGCTGGCTGGGGCTGATGGGAGTTGTAGGCAAAAAACATCTGGAGAACTACCGTTGGCCACCCCTGCATTAGAGGGTATGGGGAACAGAATAGTATCATTTGGAATTTCAAAGCTGAGTGTCATAGTGTTTAACAGTTGTGCCCAGCACTACCTGCAAGCATCAATCTGAAAGACAGGACTAGAATCACAAAATCATAATGAACTTGACCTAAATCTCAGCCAGTCAAACCAGAAGGATACCATGGCAGATGGTATTCATCCCTTGCTCCCTGAAAGCATATCAGAGGCTATTGTTATAAACAGAGTAGTGGACTTTCCTATTGACTTCAGTGGGTTTGGAAGGCTGGAGCTCTGTTTAGCAGTTTGCACTGTAAATATCTTTGGTCTGATCCACCAAGGCTCTTAAGTTATGTTCTTAAGCTACTGGATCTCTCCTGAGTCCTGAGAAAGGTCAGTATAATATAGTGGGTTTGATGCATTGAAGAGGCGAAATAGTAGTGAACATCAGCTCTTTATTCGGCAAGCATTAGATAGGCTGCACTTCAAGATTGAGGAACTGGGCCAATGGGACCAACTATATACAACTCAGGGTTTCCGCGCAAGCACGTTATTGGGTCATTCAAACCAGCAGGGCACTTGTGATTGGTGCAGGGCAGCAGGGATTTGAATCCTGCTGCCCATTGTTCCCGAGTCCCCAAGCTCCGTTCTTACAGCTCCAATGAGCCAGGCAGGAAACCCTATACAGTCTTCACTTTGGACTGCATACACAACAGTCAGCTTTACAGCCCTGCAGAGAACTTCAAGGAGGCAAGTCCTTATCACTGGGCAGGGATATCTTAGGGTCCAGCAATTTGATGCCTCCATGCGCTGGAAGGTGGAGGTAAGAACAGAGGTCTGGCTGCAGTATATTGTGTAGAATGAGGTCCATGGGGGGCTGTCTTTAGGAGTTTTCAGGAAGTACTGCAAGTGCATTTTGATTGCTAGTGCCTTTAATGGGTGTGAGCTCCAGGCCCTTTCATGGAGAGACTGATTTTATTGGACTTTGTATGTTTTTAAATCTGAAATTGTAAGCTACCTTGAACTACAAGGAAAAGATGGGGTAACAACAACAGTCTTTTAATGAGTTTGATAAGATTTGTGACTAGACTCTCCCATTGTTTTGAAAGTTAATAGAGCTACATGCAGCTTGGATTCAGATTGGTGCTATGTGAGGGTAGGGGAGACAAAATTTAATTCTCCCTCTTAGCAGTTTCACTGAAATCAGACACCCCCCCACACCAAACTCTCCTCCCCCCATAATTAACCCTTTTAAAAGATAGGGGGGACAAGCTACTCATCTTTTAAACTTTTTGGGCAAATTAAAAGGTTAACCATTTCATTCCCTATGTGTGGGGGTGTAATCTTCTAATAGATCTTCCAGTGTATTGTGTAGTTTAACCTTTTATCCACATCTAAATTCTTATGTATGCGGACTCTTATCTGGGAGAATCGGGTTTGATTCCCCTTTCCTCTGCTTACAGCTGCTGGAATGACCTTGGGTTAGCCATAGCTAACACAGGAGTTGTCCTTGAAAGGGCAGCTGCTGTGAGAGCCCTCTCAGCCCCACCCACCTCACAGGGTGTCTGTTGTGGGCAGGGAAGATATAGGAGATTGTAAACCACTCTAAATTTCTAATTCAGAGAGAAGTTCAGGATTTAAACCCACAGTCTTCTTCTATTTGAAGTGTTTCTGTCATATAAGATAATGGAGACAGAAAGCTGGAAATGCAGATGACAGAAAGTTGGGAATGCAGGCCCAGAATGCCATGAATAGTTATCTGGATGTCATACATGGATTCCAAATTTGAGGATTTTATTGAACTTTATAGTACTTGAACCTTGTAGTACTTGAGAAAAATCACTGGAACACACCATAATGCTAGGAACAGTTGGAAGCAACAGGAAAAGAGGAAGACCTAACATAAGATGGATTAACTCAGTAAAGGAAGCCATGGCCCTCCATTTGCAAGACTTGAGCAAGGCTGTCAATGACAGGACGTTTTGGAGGTCATTTATTAATATGGTCACCACAAGTCAGAAGTGACTGGATGACACAGAACACTTGGAATCCGGGATGCTTTTTTCCCGGGTTCTTGGATGAGCTATGTCTTCATCAGGCATGCGGTACCTGAGCCAATTGACCAGCCATGTTCACAATTATTTGTTGGTGCTCATTCTTACTAATTGCAATTGTTGCCTGAGGCCTCAAAGCTGCCCATTACCTACTGGAAGCTAAAGGGGTGCAAAATAAAGGCACCCATATTTTGGCATCTTCTTGTGTGGAAAATTCTTTAGCATTCTAAGTATATATGCTCTTTAATGGTAATTCTTGTTCATTCATACATTTTCTTGTTAGTTTGTAGTCCATGTACATTTGTTCTCTACCCACTCTCTCCTCCCCTTTGCCATATGCTTATTGTGACTGTTCAAAGGAGATCGAAGGAAGTTTTTGTATTATCTTAACCATGTTCCAAAAATAGTATTACCAATTAGTTCTAGGAAGCCTTCTTTGAATACTAGCTAGGAGGGGGGAAAGGTTTTCTTCTTTTGGCTGCTTCTACTAAGAATGTGTAGGATCTGCCATTCATAAATTGTATGAAAGCCAGCAACTGACATACAGATCATATTGTTAACTGCTTTAATTTATATTTTCATCCTGCGGGACCATAGAAAAATGACAGAGATAGGTATGGAATGTGTACAAATTCGATAGTATCATATCTATTTATGAATTCAGCAGCTTCTTCCTGCAAGTTCTAAACTCTCTTGCTGAAGTATTGCAACCTTTAAGTTTATTACTGAATGTTGAAGCAAGATGAAATATTCACCCACTGGTTTTAATATCTGATTGCTTCTATTAATTCTTTTGTTTGAGCATGTCTAGAGGTTCTAGCTGAAGGACACAGCTTGAATGAAGAATGGTATGCTCCTTCCACCTGGGATGGTCATCCTTCTTCACTGAGTTGCAGCTCCATGAGGGATGCTGGTCACCATTTTTTTAAAAAACAAAAATATATAGATATATTCTCCCGCACAAGAGAGGGGAATTGAATGTCCTCTAGAGAACTCAATAAAATAGAATAGAATAAAAAGTTAATAAAATGAAGGGAATTCCAACAAAGAATGGAGCAATGTTATTCTGCTCACCACTTGTCTGAGGGAAATGCAGTTGAGGAGAGTCTTGGGGATTGAAAGCTGCATTAGGAGGCATATGGGAAGTCTCTACAGGCTAAATTAATTCACTGGGCAGTTACTTCCCTATCTGTACTTTCTGTACATAACTAATACTTTCTGTAGATCTGAAGATGAAAAATGACTGAACAAAGGACTCTTCTTTCTTCCTCACATCCATCTTGATTCCCATCTTGATCTAACATATATGGTATCTGCTGAATAATTGTTAAACTGCTAAAATTGGTGTTATCCTTGTTCTAGCAAGTTTTTAAAAACTGTCACAGCAAATGTTGCAGAACACTTGTTGGTGTTTCTGGTTGGAAGAAGCATTAGGATGGCTGCATCAGTGTGACAAGGTCTGGCTTGCTAAGGGCTTTGACAGCCAGCTGGCTGAACAGCAGAGAGGGTGGTGAGATCAGGAACACATTTGGATAGGCTGCAAACTGATGCAAGTCATGCTTGCAAGTAATGATTGGGTACTCAGGTTTTTACTCTTAGGTATACACAGCAGAGATGGATGTGTTCAAAACAACATCCATTTATTAGCAAGAAGATACAGATGGGAGCAATGAGTTTCAAGCTAAGGGAGCTCTTGCAGTCTACAGTTCTAACAAAACTGGACAGGGACTACTCCCGATAAGATTAAACCAATGCATACAAATATCAGAGAAGGAACATACTGTTCCATTTTAATGCATACAATTGATGTACCCACAGACCATGACTAAGCTTGCTGGAGTTTCCAAGTTGATTTTGAGGGGAGACCAATGTACTGTGGTCTACATTACTGAGTATATAACTTGCTGTAAGATCCGACAATATGCATTTTACTTTGTTTAATGTGTCATGTCAATACTTAAGCTTTGCTTCAATTATTTTTTTTTAAGATTTCTGATTGGTGACAGTTTTCTTCAATCATAAGTTATAACCCTATTGCACTGTTTGTTGAGTATCCCTTCCCATTGATTTTATTGTCTCACTCTGTGTAATTAGCCTTGATCTCAGAAAAAAAGGACTCTAAATCAGAGTTGTCAAACATTTGGCCCAAGGGTCGGATCAGGCCCCCAAAGGGCTCCTATCAGGCCTGCAAGCAACTCACTGTCATCTGCTTCCTTCTCTCTCTCTTTTTTCCTTCTGCATTACAGCTTGCTCTGCCAGGCCTTGCTCAATCACACAGGAGCTACAGAGCAAAGCCTCTATTTTCTTCATTGGCTGACCAGCACATGAAGCAACTTATGTACAAAAGTTCACAATGAATGCCCAGCCATTTCATGTTTTCCCTTGGCTCAAAGCATTGACTATAATATTTCTGTAATGAATGTCAATAAATCGAAAGTAGGTTTGCAGCTTACAGACACATACCTGAACAACACCTGGACAGCATACACAAGATTGCTACACCACAGACATTGTCTCCAGATTTTGATGCAATAATTCAGAACAAGTGGTGTCAGTTATCAGAAACTGTTAAAATCTTTAACTGTGTTTGTCTGTGTCCTTTATAAAATTTATACCTTCACGACCTAGCATTACATTTTATGACACACGTGGCCTAGCCCAACAAGGTCTCATGTATGTCAGATCTGGCCCTCATAACAAATTAGTTTTTCACCCCTGCTCTAAATAATGTAAATAAATAAAATAAATAAATGTTAGATTCTGCAGTGATGGTTGTTTAATGTTAGTTGAGTAAACACTGGGTGTCACACAAGTTCACAAGATTTCCTTTTGGTTGTTGAGCTTTCTAATTTTCTGGTCATGGTGTAGAGTTTTGATTTTATATTAGTTTATGGATCTGCTTAGATATTACAGTAACAACAGAAAATCCTATAGATACATAATATTTTGTGAACATTTTAGGCTCCTTGCAACACTGAGATCTGCCAACACTAATCCAAAAGAATTACACATTTTAGGCCTGAACATAACATACTGTATGCAGTAACTCACATCAGATCAACCCATATGCTGCTGTTAATGTGCCAACTGACACATGTTAAGCCACAAACACAGGAAAGAATTGGAATTAAACTGAATTTTTATATTCTGCTTATTTCTGAGGTCCACATATTAATTTTTTAAAGCACCACCATATTTTCTCCTTTCTTCAATAAACATTCTGCTCCATCCACTGCACCTTCTACACCCCCTAGTGGATTCCTTTCAGGATATATGTTATCTCCTGAGGTAAATACAATCCAAATAAATTAGCATTTCAGATAGATAAGAGGAGTGGAAAACCAGTAAAAGTAATTTGGGTCATTTTTATCCCAATCATAATTACTGTTTTAGGGTACAGGATGGATCACATATTCTACTGACCAAATTTAAGATTTAAAGTATGCAAGGGTGACAATCCAATGCTTCAGGTATTGTTTTGAGTTTGCTGTCTGATTACTGTGTTCAGTAAGGTGATGTCTCTGAATGCAGTTTAGGACTTGACAAAAGATTGTTAATTTTCCTTTCACAGGTGTGAAGGATTCTCAAAATAGACAGGCCTTCTGCAGGGTTATATATAAGAAGAGCTTTGGTAGGTAGCATGTGGGAACAGCAATTTCAAAGAGGGGAGAGAGATATAACTGTGAAATGACTGAAGGTGAAGCCCTTTGGGGTGCAGAGTCTTTTATGGAGAACTGATGCAGCAGATCTTCTGCCTTGCAGGAGAGGCTGTTTGCATCCACTTATACTAATAAAGACAAGATTTAAAAAGATATCTTAAGATATCTTGTGCATAAAGACAAGATTAAAAAAGATATCTTAAGTCTCTATTACTCTTTCATCCTTAGTAAATGAAACTGGTATTCCTGTCCCTGGAACTTCTCACTCTGTGGGGAAGTACGGAGTATAAAATAGTATTTTAGCTTGATTTGGAGTTCTCATTCAGGTGGAAAGATTGTTCACATGAGGACACAATGTGGCTGGGTAGTTCTGATTTTCCACCATAACTATGGTGACCTGAGTGGTCATAAGCATAAACTGTAATCTTGCTTAAGCAAGTGGTCTTGAACCCTTAGATTGGAATCTTCAGGCAGGTCATAGAGTACTACCTGCTAGTACACAAGCCCCTAAAGTGCTACCTATTTTTTCCAGCTAGTTTGCATACAGATGGTTCTGTAGTACCCCATGTTTTCAGCTCACTCAAAGACTAACTAGACCAGGGGTGTCAAATGTGTGGCCCGAGAGCCAGATCAGGCACCCAGAGAGCTCCTATCAGGCCTGTGAGCAACTATCTTTCATCTGCTTCCTTCTCTCTCTCTTACTTCCTTCTGCATCACAGCTTGCTTTGCCAGGTTTGTTTGGTGTAGTGTACTGGCAGAGCCAGTTTGGTGTAGTGGTTAAGTGTGTGGACTCTTATCTGGGTGAACTGGGTTTGATTCCCCACTCCTCCACTTGCACCTGCTGGAATGGCCTTGAGACAGACATAGCTCTGGCAGAGGTTGTCCTTGAAAGGGTAGCTGCTGTGAGAGTCCTCTCAGCCCCACCCACCTCGCAGGGTGTCTGTTGTGGGGGGAGGAAGATAAAGGAAATTGGTAGCCACTCTGAGACTCTGGGATTCGGTGTGGAGGGCAAGATATATGTACATCCAATTTCTTCTTCTTCTTCAATAACACAGGAGCTACAGAGCAAAGCTTCTATTTTCTCCACTGACTGACCAGCACATGAAGCAACTTATGTAGAAAAGTTTCCAATGCCCAGCCATTTCATGTTTTCCCCTGAGTCTTAGGCTCAAACCACTGATGATAAGATTTCTATAATGAATGTCAATAAATCAAAAGTAGGTTTGCAACTTACAGACATACACCTGAACAACATCTGAACAGCATATTCAAGATTGCTACAGCACAGACACTGTTTCCAGATTTGATATAATAATTCAGAGCAAGAGGTGTCAGTTATCAGAAACTGTTCAATAAATAAAATATTGCAGGAATGCTAATTTTTAAAGCATATTTTATTTTATGTTTTTTTAAAAAATCGTTAATTGTGTTTGTCTTTGTCCTTTATAAAGTTTATATCTCTCTGCTACCTGGCATTGCATATTATGACACACATGACCTGACCCAACAAGGTCTCATTTATGTCAGATCTGGCCCCCATGAGTTTAACGCCCCTGGACCAGACACTCTTGAATCCCCATATCCACCACAAGTGGCTAAGATTTTCTGGGTTTGTTCCCCAAGAAATGTGGGAGCCCAGTCCTGAAACCAATCTGACAATGCACTGACTGGGCAGAAACCCATGTGGGCTTCTCACATAGGAGGTTTGAAAATGGAATGGGTTGGGGGAGAGAAACAGGAACCCCAGTGACTGCAGAGGAGAGATGCAGTGCTTGCCAGGTGAGGGAGCAGCCAGGGGTGGAGAGGGGACATGGGGATGCCATAATGTCTCATTGCTGCCTAGGGGTTAAAGGTGGGTCTTGGGAAGAATGATCATTGACTTGAACAACAAATAATAACAATAAATATCACCTCAACTTGCTTTCTCTAATTATAATCACTTCTTGAAAGATCAGTAGTTTCCAATTCTGAACATTCATTTCTATCTTCATATATGTAGGAGAATTCAAAATTAGTACAGATTTCTCTGGTCTTTAACACAGAATGGGAATCATAGAGTTGAAAGGGACCTGTAGGGTCATCTAGCCCAACCCCCTGCACAATGCTGGAAATTCACAAATACATTCCCCCCACACACGCGCGCGCGCACTCAGTAATGGTGCAGGGTGGGTGGCATTTTTTTTTTTTTGCAGAAGATGGCAAAAAAAAAAAATCACCTCCAGGATCCCTGGCAAAACAGGCCTAGAGAAAAATGGCTACCTAACCCCGAAGTGGTGATCATCATTTCTCTGGACATGTAAAGAAAGGGCCATGAGAACTAAGCACTTGATGTAACTCTTCCTGCCCTCCTTCCCATGATCTGCATAAGTTCACAGAATCAGCATTGCTGTCAGATGGTTTTCTAGCCTCTGCTTAAAAACATCCGAAGAAGAAGATTATGAAGGTATTGGATTTATATCCTGCCCTATACTCTGAATCTCAGAGTCTCAGAGCGGTCACAATCTCCTTTACCTTCCCCCCACACACACACACACAACAGACACCCTATGAGGTAGGTGGGGCTGAGAGAGCTCTTACAGCAGTTGCCCTTTCAAGGACAACTCCTATAAGAGCTATGACTGACCCAAGGCCATTCCAGCAGCTGCAAGTGGAGGAGTGGGGAATCAAACCCAGTTCTCCCGGATAAGAGTCCACGCACTTAACCACTTCACCAAACTGGCTCTCAGGATTGCCCTTCCCCCCAAGGAAGCCTGTTCCACTGAGGAGCCACTCTAACTGTCAGGAAGTTCTTCCTAAAGTTTAACCAAAAACTCTTTTGATTTAATTTTAACTCGTTGGCACTGATCCATCCTTCTGGGACACCATCCGCTATATGACAGCCCTTCAAGTATTTGAGATGGTTATCATATCACCTCTCAGTTGTCTCATTTCCAGGCTAAACATATTCAGCTCCTTCAACCTTTTCTCATAGGACTTCTTCGTTGCCCTCACTATCTTTTTTGCCCTTCTCTGGACATGTTTATTTAATTTATACCCCGCCCTATTCCACAAGTGTGATCAAGGAGGCTTGCAACAACAACAACACCCCCCCCCAATAAGACAGTAAAAACAGTAAAACAATGAGTGACACAGTAAAACAATAACAAAAACAAATGCCTCATGTCAGGCAGAGATAGGTACCCCACAAAGCTCCAGTGCCCAAATCATATCCAGTGGGGCACTGGGGAAAGGAGCCATGAACAGGGGAGGCCAAAAGAATTGAACATCTGGCACCTTCGCTAACAGATCCATTTTACAGGCTCTGCAGAACTGTGACTTCCAACTTGTCTATATCCTTCAGCCCAAAATTGCATTTCACACTGCTGATTCATGTTCAGTGTATGGTCCACTAAGACCCCTAAATCCTTTTTGCACATACTACTGCCAAGACAAGCCTCCCCCATCCTATAATTATGCGTTTGATTTTTCCTACCTAAATGCAGCTTTTCATTTATCCCAGTTAAAATTCATTTTATTTGTTTTTAGCCCAAGTTTCCAGTCAAGATTAGTATCATATTCAAATTTAATAAGCATTCCTTCTATTCCTTCATCCAAATCATTTATAAAGATGTTGAACAAGACAGATCCCAGGACAGATCCTTGAGGCACTCCACTTGTCACTCTTCTCCATGAGGATGAGGAACCTTTAACAAGCACTCTTTGGGTGCAATCTGTCAATGAGTTATAGATTCACCAGTAATAAGATCCAGACCACATTTTATCAACTTTTTCACATTTTTTTTACTTTGTGCACATATTTTCAATCATAGGTCAGTTTCTTTCACTTACTACAGAAGAGAAAGAAATGGAGACAGGGAGAGGGTTTAAAGAATTGTACATATTTAGAATCATAGAGTTGGAAGGAACCTCTAGGGTCATCTAGTCCAACACCCTGCACAATGCAGGAAACTCACAACACCTCCCCCTAAATTCATAGGATCTTCATTGCTGTCAGATGGCCATCTAGCCTCTGTTTAAAACCTCCAAGAAAGGAGAGCCCACCACCTCCCGAGAAAGACTGTTCCACTGAGGAATTGCTCTAACTGTCAGGAAGTTCTTCCTAATGTTGAGCCTGAAACTCTTTTGATTTAATTTCAACCCATTGGTTCTAGTCCTACCTTCCAGAGTCACAGAAAACAATTTCACACCCTCCTCTATATGACAGCCCTTCAGGTACTTGAAGATGGTGATCATATCACCTCTCAGCCATCTCCTCTCCAGGCTAAACATCCCCAGCTCCTTCAACCTTTCCTCATAGCAATAGAACAATCCTTTGTGGAGAAGTTCCACTGAAGTCAATAGGTTCCTCATCCTCATGGAGAAGAGTGACAAGTAGTGCCTCAAGGATCTGCCCTGGGATCTGTCTTGTTCAACATCTTTATAAATGATTTAAATGAAGGAATAGAGGGAATGCTTATTAAATTTGAAGATCTTGACAGACTGGAAACTTGGCTAAAAACAAATAAAATGAATTTTACAGTACTGCTTAATGACAGAAATTGCATAAGCATATAAATGGTGGTAGTGAGGATTCATTTGGATTCTGGAATAACATGTTGAGTTCTGAAAACTGACAAATCAGAAGCCAATGATTAAAACAGAATTCTAAAGAGACTATGAGGATTCTAAGGAGAATAGAGGGCCTGAAGATACAGTAATGATGCAAGTAAAAGACAAAGGGATTTACTTAGGATAAAGTTGTTGCTTAATGTAAGAAGGACAAATGTACACAGTTTTATAACTGTTAGATCATTCGGCCAATGGAATACATTTGGGGCAGTCCTTGCTAAGAGCTTTTCAGGAAAAAGTTAAGACAGGTAATTCTCAGGATGCTTATTTCCAGAATTTGGACTTGATGTTGTGCTTATGTTGTTATCCTCTATCCTGTGATCACATAAATCCCAGATTGCCCAAAAATAATCATGGACAATTTGTGGAGGCCACATATATTGTTAGGCAGCCATAGTACATATGCTTTGGAAATGAAAATCCTTTAAAATAGCAATAGAACAATCCTTTGTGGAGAAGTTCCACTGAAGTCAATAGGACCTGTTCCTAAGTTTGTATAAAACTGCAGTTTATCTGTACATAGAGATGGGTACCCTCTTCAATTTCAGCCCTTCTCATAGATTCTTTGTTGAGTAGGACTGAAGCAGTATATTCAGAGACAGAATTTGGCCTCTTGACTGTTGTGGATTTAAACCTTAATGCTGTATTAACACAGTTTTCAGCATTAGAAATGGACTGCTGATACGACATTGGGCTGCAACATTCCACTAGACTCATGCAAATTCATAATGCTGCAGTCTTGCTATGCAATCTAATATTTGGAAACTGAAACAGCCCATGGTGAGTTTTTAAGGTTGTTATTTGAGAGTTGCAGTCACTCTAGAAACATCACAGCTATAATTTCGCAATGCATAGTCAGAGCTTAAACTAAATGAACTTCCTTTTAAAAAAAATAATACCAGTCGGTTTCTGCAACTAATTGCCATGGATACTTATGTTCCCTTTACCATTTTACCTACAACAGCCTCTGCAATATTTAACTGACTGCATTATGAAGTTTGGTGTTGTTTGAAAGAAATGGCACTGTTAAAATGTGGCAAGTTGGCATTTGTACTGCATGCACCTATATAATCATTATCACAAAGCAGATGCAGCATGTAAGGCAGCTCCAACAATCAACACTGCAATTTCCACAGTAACATTGTTTTAGACCTAATTAGTGCTTATGCAGATCCCTTACAAAAATATGAAAACTGCACCAGGATGTAATTGTTTAATGAATTTTGTGCAAAGCTTATCTGCATAAAATTACATTTCAGCAGGAAAAAAGCCCCAAGTTCAAATGCTATTTGCTTAAGAGCCAAAACATTGTGAATTTTGCCCACTGTGTTTTTAGCCTTGGTAAGCTGGCTTTGATATTTCAAATAAATACTACAAAGTTAAAGCCTCCAGCTGCAGAACAACCCATCTGTACATGGTTGGTATATTTGGCAGTTCTGAAAGATGATTTCCTCTCCCACTGAAAATAACATTGAAAAAAGAGATTTTTATCAGCAAAAAACCCTAAATTGAAATACTTGTCAGCCAAAAAAGCTGAAGCTGTAAAACTGTTCTGTAGTGGCCAGTTGATGGAACCCTTAGAACATCAGAAATACTTACTGCCTGGTTTCATACCCAAGGGCAAGTCAATATGGTAGCCATTTCCCAGTTGCACTGGAACCACCAGCACACTAGGACAGTTGTGCATTAATGACAGAAACACATCCAAATGACATAACATTTTGGAACTGGTGTCACAACTGCAGATGTTGCTATCGACAGAGGGAACAATAGGGTGTAAATGGAGATATACCATATTACATGGGCCTTTTTGCCTGTAAGACACAAACACTTTGCTTAGGTAATAACTTGTTTAAAATCTATGTATATGGCAGAACTGCACATTTGAGAGCCAGTGTAGAGTAGGTTAGAGTGTTGAGCCAGGACTGGGGAGACCAAGTTGAAATTCTCACTCAGCCATGAAGCTTGCTGGGTGACATTGAGTCAGCCTCTCTCTCTCTCTTTAGCTTAACTTACATAATAGGGTTTTTATGGGGATAAAACAAAGAAGAGAGAACCACGTCCGCTACCCTGAGTTTTCTGGAGGAATGGTGGGATACAAAAATGTCATAGTTTCTGCTTTTAAGAGTATTAGGGGAAAAACTTTTTTTGTTACTGTCTTCTCTCAGTGTAATTGGAAAAAAAATAAGATAGCACCAATGAATTAGCTCCCTCCTCGTTTTATACATTAACCAAATAGTTTGATCACAGATTGCTTTATGCAAAGGGCTATTCTGCTTTCTTATCTTTACCTTTCTTCAGCACCATAATATGCTCTGGCTCATATCACAGACTAGATTTTTTTTTTTTGGCATATGTTTGCCTACATTACAAAAGAGAAAAGGAATGAAAACTTTAAGCAAAAATTGTGGCTACTGTGAAAAGGGAACAAAAGGACATCTGTGAAGTAGGCCACAACTGGCAGAAGAGCTATTTTACCTCTAGTGCCAGCTGCAAGAGAAATGTGTGCTCACCACCCCCACAAAGACTTCTTTGTTTTTTTGTGCAAACTACAGAGTGGCTGGCAACTTTTTAAGTGACATGATTTGAAGCTGACATTTTTATTTATTTATTTAAATGATTGGTTTGGTTTCTGTTTATTATTTTTTTCAGCTCAAAATAGATAGTGTTTCAGTTTCTTTATACCCTTCAGGGAATGGTCATAGTGAAGCAGTGAAGGGAGATACCTCAGCCAACCACATTCATTGCTAAGAAGACAAACAAATTCAGGGCACAATACTTCAATACCATTTTCAACTTAAAAACAGAAATCTGCAGCTCATTGCTTGTATACTACAGTAGGTTGGGTTGTGTGTGTGTGTGTGAATTTCATGCCTGTTAACATACTTCACAAGATATTAATGGTGCATCTCAGGGCTTTTTTTGAGCAGGAATGGACAGGAATACAGTTCCAGCTAGCTTGGCATCAGGGGATGTAGTCTAATATGAAAATGAGTCCCTGCATCTCATTGTATTTCACCAGATTGTGGTGCTGGTATACAACTCCAATGTATTCTAATCGAAAATGAGCTAAGGGGTAGGTTTAGGGTTGCCAATCCCCAGGTGGGGGCAGGGGATCCCTTAGTTTGGAGGCCCTCCACTTGTTTGGGTCATCAGAGAGGGGGGGAATGTCTGCTGGATACTCCATTATTCCCTATGGAGACAGATTCTCATAGGGTATAATGGAGAATTGATCCATGGGTATCTGGGGCTCGGGGGGGGGCTGTTTTTGAGAGAGAGGCACCAATTTTTCTGCATAGCATCCAGTGGCTCTCCCCAAAACACTGTCCAAGTTTCAAAAAGATTGGACCAGTGGGTCCAATTCTATGAGCCCCCAAAGAAGATGCCCGTATCTTTCATTATTTCCAATGGAAGGAAGGCATTTAAAAGGTGTGCAGTTCCTTTTAAATCTGATGGCCAGAACTCCCTTTGGAGTTCAATTATGCTTGCCACAATGTTGCTCCTGGCTCCACCCCCAAAGTCCCCAGATATTTCTTGAATTGGACTTGGCAACCCTAAGTGGGTTCCTGGTAGATTGCATCCTTTTTGGAGAAGCTGCTGCTAACTTTTGAAAAATTAAAATTCATTCTTTTCCAAGGGTGGATTGGCCTTACTGGAGAAGTTCTGAGTAGATAGCTGCCTTGGAGGGCCAGGCAGAAGCAAGCCAATCTCAGCCTCAACCTCACTGGCAGCACCAAAGTGACCACCCAGTCTGCAACAACAAGTACTGGTTTGACTGTTATCTCCTCCTTAACCGCTGGCTGCTGAGTCTTCTCTAAGAGCTCCCTACAGTGTTGTCATGGCCCATCTTGGCTTGCTTCTGGCTGGCTGTAGCTCTCAGAGGCTTAGGGGGAGGTATTTGTGAATTTCCTGCATTGTGCAGGGGGTTGGAGTAAATTACCTTGGGGGTCCCTTCCAATTCTATGATTCAGGGTTTGATCAACTTGGTTTGTGCCAGGCCTGTTTTCATAATTTCCTGAAGTCATTTTCTGACTGTTATGATAGATAACGGTAACTATATGGGAATAATTGTGCTTAGTTCTAACCGATGGCAAAAAGAAGAAAAAAAAGACTTAAAAGATTACGTGATATTCTATATCAAAAAGAACTGTTGCCACTAGGGATGCTGCAGATGTAGGGTGTTTTCACATTCAGCTTGATCCAGAGTTCTAGAGTCTTCAAATGGCCTGCCACTGTTCCGGTTTAATTATTTTCCTTTTACATTTAAGCATTTCAAATTGGGAGGGGGATGTCTCTGATCAGAGGGCAGCTGGAATACCAGTGCTTAGTTAAATGTATATGATTGCTTGGAAATTGTGTCAATACTGCAAAAACAATACAAATTTAAATTACTAGATGAGGCAAGCAATGATATGTAAAAATTTCAAGTGCTGTCAGTTTTCATGCAAATTACTGCACCTTATGATGGCTTTTGGAGGAGTATTTTAAAACACATGAAAACTTCTACAATACAAGTTTGAAACACCTGTAGAGAAAAGACCAGATCAAAACTAGTGTGGAGAAAAACATTGTAGCAGCAGCTCCAAAACTCATCTCAGCAAAACAAATGTAGATGCTTCGGGCAGCAACAATGCAAAACAGTTGTGAGAATGTTAGGTAATGTAAAAGGTGAGTTTCCAATGCGGTGATAGTCACAAACTGTCAGTGTAAAAACACCTGTAGTGTCAAATACATGCAAACATTCAAACTGAACATAGTCCATTGTGATGATGACCAAAGATGAGCCAATCACAAGTTCTGTATAGTTTGGCCTTGAACAATTCAAACACCCACCAAACAGGTTTCCTTTTCTTTTTTCCCCCAGCGGGTCCTATCCAAAACTAAACGCAGGAGTCTCTATGTCCTGACCTCTTCAGAAACAACAGCTGCACACAGGACCCACCCACTACCGTTTTGTGTGAGAGAAAAGGGGACAAAAAGAAGGAGAGTTAATATTTGCACAGTTGACAAAAAGGTATGTTTATGCCTAACAGCATATTTCCTTCCCAAGAGTCTCTTTGGGAAGGCTATTAAAGGACCCTGACCTTACGAGCATTATTTTTCAGTCAGTATATTTGACCTTCTAGAAGCATGCAGCTCATTTACATTCCTTCTTGGAAGACCATTGGAGAAGAGGCAGCACACTGGCCAGTTGGTGAATGGGATTAGGAGGATATTCCTGAGCCAGCTGCTAGTGTTCTGCCCCTTCCTAAAACCTTTCTTTTGCTTAGCAGTAACTAGTTAAGACAACTGTTTTGAATGAATGCCTGTAAGAAGTCCCTTCACTCTTTTGCTTCTGGGTTTCATTCTGTCAAGTACTGAATGTCTTCTACTCATTTGAAAAAAAAGGTAAACGTACTCATTATAACTATATCCCATTGAAGACCATCTATCATATACTCTTGTTTAGTAACACAAGATCAATAGGAAATCCTAGCGTTGGTGTGAAACTAACTTTTCATGGGATTTCTTTTTGACTCAGAAAATGTCTCTTTTTTTGGAAGTAAAATATTACAAATTATAACATACAATGTGTCATTGTTCCAAGATACATATTTCTTTGGGTCAAACTAGACATTATGGCATCCTGATGCTGACACCATTTTAGAGCTGAATTTGGCCATTTAAAAGTGCTGTGAGGGCTGCAGTATGACAGGTCTAGGCATTCTTGTCCCATCCATGCCTTTTCAGCTGCCAAGATAGCTGGGGGGGGAGGTCTGTTTTGGCACTTGAAAAAGTACACAGGGAAGAAACAAAATTGCCTAATCCCAAGGCTCATTTCCAGGGGGAACGCACAGAAAGTAGGTTCCTGGAGAGAAGATACAAATTAATTAATTATTTTTACCTTATAAGGCCACACACACATGGTGAAGTTCTCTGTCTCTCCAAGTCTGCTGTTGCAGACTGCTGGAGCTTCACAGGCTACAGTATCAGCTAGCTCATTTGAAATCTGGCTGGGGGGAAGGGGAGGAGGAGCCCCCTGATCCAATCACAGCCATGTATTTTGCAAAATGCATGGCGCTCAGGGCTGTTGCGTGCTCCAGCAAGGAAGAGGGAAGAATGAACCTAATCTCCGTTGCTGTTGCTGTGTTGCCAACTTGCCATAGAGAGACTGTGAGTGAGCTCCTGTGCCCTTTGGCTGTGCTCTGCTCTGTGGCCTGGCCTTGGCTGCTGGTGTTCCTGGCTGTACTACTGGATTGGAGGGCTACATCTGATGAGATTACTCCTTTTTGTGTGTTTATGGGGGGATTTCTGTTCAAATTAGAAGCAGGTTTTTTATTTTTAACTTTTTGAAAACCTTGAGTTTTCCTCCTGTTTTGGGTGGTTGATTTTCTGTTGGGGGCTGGGTTGCTGGGGGGTAGGGTTGCCAAGGCCAATTCAAGAAATATCTGGAGATTTTGGGGGTGGAGCCATAAGCAAAGTGGTGACAACCATAATTGAACTCCAAAGGGAGTTCACATTTAAAGGAACCGCACACCTTTTAAAATGCCTTCCCTACATTAGAAATAATGAAGGATAGGGGCAACTTCTTTCAGGGCTCATCGAATTGGACCCCCTGGTCCAATCTTTTTGAAACTTGGAAAGCACTTTAAGGAGAGTCGTCAGATGCTATACTGAAAATTTGGTGTCTCTACTTCAAAAAACAGCTCCTCCAGAGCCCCAGATACCCCCAGATCAATTCTCCATTATACCCTATGGGAATCGATCTCCATAGGGAATAATGAAGTACCCAGCAGACATTTCCATCCCCCCCCCCCATTTCTGATGACTCTGAAGTGGGGGATTGGTATCTCTATTCACGAGTTGCTGAACTTCCAATTTCTTCACAGTAACACAGAGCAACCAAAGGTTCAAGTTTACCTTTCCTATGCAAACAACCTCGGAAAAGATTGTGCAACCAACGGAGGGTCTGGGCTGCACAGACACACCATACCAAGAGGAAGCCTTTCCAAGTGGAGTCTGAAGCCTCCAGAGGTCGAAGGGCACATGGTAGCTGTGGGAGTGGGGCTTCCCCCCGCTGGCCAGCGGACTGGGTGCAGGAAGGAGCCTGGGAAAGTGGAAGAACCCCCACTGGGACCTGAGGATTGACAAGCCTAGTTTTGACTGAACATTACACTCCTAAACGTACTGTCATTTAAATTCCATAATCAAATGAGGAAAGGAGAATCTATATTAGAGTTCAAAAAATGACAGGGCACCGCTCATTTGGAAATATTTTGGAGGATATGTTAAGAGATAGATTTGTGTGTGGAGTGCAGGATGAGAAAATTCAAAGGTAGTTATTGGAACCTAACAGGCCAAAATTGTGGAACTTGTGACAGCCATGGAGGCAGCAATGAAAAATGTTGAGGATTTACAGCAAGATAACATTCAGGTGATCCCCTTAAATAAAATGCAAAGCCAGAAGCAAATGACTCCAGCCCTCCAGGGATGTTTCAGATGTGAAGGAAGTCATTTAGCCTTGGTTTGTCCACTTAAAGGATCCCAGTGCCATAAAATTTTAAAAGTGGGACATCTAGCCAGAAAATGTAGAGGCAGTTATCAGAGAGTGCAACAAGGCCCAGAGAGAGAGAGAGAGATCCTCCTACCGACAAAGGAAAGAAGCTGGAAGCTTACTATTTGGAAGAGGCAGAAAGGGAAGAAGGCCCTGTCCACACGATGTATTCTATAAAGGCAAAAAGAGTAGAACCCTATACAATCACTGTGGAACTGAAGAACAAACTTGTACAGTATGCATGGAGATACATACAGGAGCTTCAGTGACCATGGTTAATGAAAAGACTTATTAATAGAGCAAGGTAGGCCTCAAGGCCCTGGAAAATGTGGAAGTAAAATTGCAGACATACACTGGGGAAAATATTCCTGTAGCAGGGTCAGTGGGAATCACTGTGAATTGTAAAGGGCAACAGTGAGATTTACAGGCCATAGTAATAAAGGATGATAGACCCAATTTACGGGCAATAACTGGTTGAAAGAAGTGAGATAAGACTGAGAAGAAATATGTAAACTGGATCTGAAGTGAATGCCAGCCGTACAAAAGGTCCTGAGCACTCAACCTGCAGTGTTCCAAGAAGGATTGGGGCTCTTCTGCTTAGCACAAGTGCACTCAATACACTGTTTCTATGCTGTGGTCCTTGTAGAAAGCACCCCCTTCTTGGTTTGTAATTCAGATAGATTCTAAGATTTGAACTAAGGTCCTGTGTGTGGCACTGGCATCGCCACAGTGGCACTAGTTCTGCTGGGCATATAGCACTGTTCTGCTCCTTACAAACAGGCATCTGCACCACAGTTAACTGGTGATAGCTGTCAGCAGTCTTACAGTTTTGGCCCAAGTCAGGTCCCCTTGTCCCTTTGGCCCAAGTCAGGTTGACTCAGGAGAATCTGACTGCTGCCTGTTTTTGCAAGTTTTCCCCATCATAGGAAACAATGAGGAATGGGAGCAACCACTTTGGGGTCCCTTAGAATGGGAACCCCTGGTCCAGTTTTTTTGGAACTTGAGAGTTCTCGAGGTGGAGGTTCCTGCAGCTACACTGCAAATTTGATGCATCTCTCTCAAATTTGGTGCCTCCCCTTCAGCCCTCATATATTATACCCTATGTTTTGCCATTGATGTTAATGGCCCATACAGTATAATGGAGCCATATATTCAGGATAGCCGAATATCTCCTAAATCAGATTTGGGTACCGAACCTGATATTCAGGGGTATTCAGCCCCCTGAATAATTTTACCCTGAATACCCCCAAATCCAAATTTAGCTGAATTTTTCTTTCAGTGCACACCCCTAATCCTAATTGCAAGAGCAGGTATATACTTTGCTTGTACCCATTAGAAGACAGTGAAGCAGGGTTTAGGGATTGGCAAACTGCCTGTCCGCAGCAAACCTTCTCCCTAGCAGCTTTAAGGAAATGAAGCACAGGTTTTGTTTGTAAATGTGAAGGGTTGCTGTGCTGCTTGGGGTGCAGCCAAATAACCAGAGGACAGGTCCCTTGTGGTCCATTCTCCTCCCTGTCAGTGTTGGAAGGCTAACCATCTAACAGTGAAAAGAAGGGGGGGGAATAACACAAAGGCAAACATGCAAAAGATCTCTGGTAAAGGATTTGAGAGATCTGTAATGAAGATAACATTTCTGAGACTATTTTATTTCTTTCATTTTATTTAGGAGATGAGGAGGGCAAGACTGAGAAAAGAAGTCCTTTTTTTCTTTTTTAGTTCAGGGCCAAATGGGGTGATCCTCCTAGATTTACACATGATTCCAACTGTTCATGTATAAAGAAAGCAGGGAGGTGGTTGTGTAAGTTAAGTTCCATCTGGTCACTTCTGATTTATGAATTAACTAGGAATAAGGCCTGCTGTAATGGAAAAATACAATGGGCTCTAGAAAGAGGCTGTGGGTGAGTGCCCCCTCCCCCTTGCTGTCTTCCCACCCGCTTACCCAAGTGAAGGCATTCACTCCCCCCAACCTTGGTGTCTTCTCACCCAAGGAGGCCATTTTCTGTAAGGGGGCTGATCTGACTTCAGCTTTCCATTTCCTCCCCCCTTTCTAAAACCTCTACCTAGGACAGTCTTTCTCCACAGTGTGGATCAAAGCAGCTCACATCGTTTTCCTCTCCCCGTTTGGATCTGCACAATAACCCAGTTAGGCTGAAAGTGTGTGACTGGTCCGAAATCACAGTGTGACCCAAAGCAGGAGAGATATGATCCCATCAGGGTGTAATGACATAGAGTCCACCCTGCAAAGCAACCATTTTCTCCAGGGAATCTGATCTCTGCCATATGAAGAGCAGTTGTAATTTTGAATGATCTCCAGTCCTCACCTGGAAATTGGCAGCAATGGTTCCTCAGGAGGAAATGGCAGGTTTGGAGGGTGGAGTCTAAGGCATTGTACCTAACTGAGGTCCTACCCCTCCTCAAACTCACCCTCTCCAGGCTCCACTTCTCAAATCTCCAGAAATTTCCCAACTTGAAGTTGGCAACCCTGTCTCCTTCCCAGCAGCAGTAGCAAGCAGCCAGGCCTATGGTAGCCAAATTCCAGGTGGAGCCTGAACATCCCTGGTATCACAACTGAACTCCAGACAACAGATCTCTCTCCCCCTGAGAAAATAATTGCTTTGTAGGGTGGACTCTATGGCATTATATTCAGCTGAATTTCCCACCAACCTGGAACTGGCAACCCTAGTCAGGACTGGGCCCAATGAGTTCTCCCTCAAAGGCCAAAAGAGGCCTGGAAAGGCCCCCCACACACACACACACACATTTTAGTGAGAGAACCAAGATTGGTTGCATTTTACTGACAGTAGGAAACTTTGTTGCCTAGCAACATCTACTGCCTAGCAGTTTCCTCAGTGGCCCAATCCTTATCTGTCCTGGGGCTGGCAGTGGGCGGGGGAGAGGAGTGGACATGTTAAGTCCCTAGGTTCCTTCAAATGAAGAGTCTCTCCATATTTTCAGATAAGCTTTTCATAGAAGGCTGTACTAGGTGCTCATAACACTGGGACAGTGTTGAAACTGACTTGGTTCAAGATGGCAAAGGTTATATAGTTCAGTATAAGCCTCATTTTGGGCGCCCAGGCAGCTCAAACTTCATGGGTTACAAATAATGTCTCACACTAACCATTACTACAAAGCACAAGCAATAGATAAGAACATTCTAAGGTGGGAGACACGACCTTGGAGTTGTGATTTCCCACTCACAGAAGGCACAGTAGTTTAGCTTTTGTTTCTCTAGCTACATTCTACACACACACATTCCATCAGATACATACACCAGGCATAGGCAGTAAATAAGGGACTTGACATGCCAATGGCATGCAAGTTGTCTTGACTGGTGGTTCACAGGCCACAGTCAGTGGAAGAACTGAAAAATGCCAGGACATTAAGGAGGTGTGTATGTGTGTGTGTGTGTTCCACAACATCTTATCATTAGCAGCCATGCTCAGATCTTGAAAGTGAGGGTTGTGGCTTCCTTGATTTATTCCACCTCATACTGGATCTTCCTCTTCCTGATTTTATTCTCTCCATTCGTCCTCTGTCATGTGAACGCACCTTTCCCTATAATCCTTGTTTATCTGATTGAGAAGGGAGCACTCACTGGAGAAGATCCTGATGCTGGGAAAGACAGAAGGCAAAAGAAGAAGGGGATGGCAAAAGATGAGATGGCTGGACAGCGTTACTGATGTAACAGACATGAATTTGAGCAGACTTCAGGGGATGGTGGAAGACAGGAGGGCCTGGCGTGACTTTGTCCATGGGGTCGCAAAGAGTCGGACTTGACTGTGTGACTGAACAACAACAAAACGTTTTCCAGGCTTCTTTTGTAGTGATAAAATGCCCTCTATATACCCTTTTTCTATAAATACACATTACAACAAGTCCCAAGTTTCTTGTTTGACAACCCATCCTCCAATAGGTTGGGTTATCATCATCAAACTTGTTGGTATGGTTGGTGACCCACAAGTCCAAATTGATCTGGTATAGACCCATTTAAAAAGAAGAAACAGCGTATGCACAAATCAATAAAGTATAGAATCCTGTGGACCCATTTGTATAGGCTTAGCAACCCACTTTTAGGTTGGTACCACAGGCTGGGAAACACTTCTCTAATCACCTTCATATTGCAAGGTTCAAGATGCAAAAGAAAGTGGTGTCCTTTCTTACCCCATGGGAGATTTCAAGCCCTACCCAGTAATCTTTCTCAGCAGCTCCTACAAATCAGCAATAACTTGTATACAATAGGAATGTTCCTCACCTTTAAAAGATCATGCTTGTTGTCACATTCAGAATAAGAGAATTTTGCCTGGAATAGCTGCAGGTCAACCATCCTCCACATGAGGCCTGGAGATCTCCCAAAATTACAACTGATCTCCAGACAACAAAGATCAGCTCCCTTGGAGAAAATGACTGTTGTAGAGGGTGGACTCTATAGCATTATACTCCGCTAGGACCCCCAAATCCTGCTATCTCCATCTTCCACACACACCCCAAATCTCCAGGAATTTTCCAACCTGGAGTTGGCAACCCTAAGCAGCTGCCCCATACCATCCTAGTATTCTTATAATCTTTTGAAGGTACAGATAGAATTCTGGAATGTTTTCATCAAAATAAATTCAAAAATAAATTCCAAAGCTGGTTTCCCAAGACTTATTCAGAGTAAAACATGCACTTGCATATTCTTCATACATGCTCTCTGTACATTTTTCTTCATATTTTTCTTCAGGAAGAAAAATGTCACATGTGAAGGATCTCTTAGAGAGCCCTGTTGTGACCTTTAGCCCATTGCCAGTTTGATCCCTGATAAAATTCAGCATCCAGTTCTCTGAAAACATTTGCAAACTGAAATGTCAGCAAATTTATGGAAGCTTGGACTTTTTCACTGTTAGTCATTTAATCTTCTGTGCTGCTCTAGCAGAGAATCCTGAGGCAGCTTACAAAAATTATTTAAAAATGAGTTTGACTCCCCTGTTTTAGATAAAGGCTAACAAACTGAAACGTAACACAACAGAATCAGGTTGACCCAGGAATTGGGATTTCTCCAGTTCTGGATGGAGTTGCACTCCGTATAAAGAAGCAGGTTCATAGCTTCAAGGTGCTCCTAGACCTGGGCCTCCTGTTGGATAAAAAGGTGGCAGCAGTGCCCAGGGGTGCCTTTCACTGGCTTTGACTGGAGTCCTAGTTTCGGATCTTCCCGGGTGGGAAAGATCTTGCTACTCTGGAACATGCCCAGGAAACACTTAAATTAGATTACTGTGTTATATATACTTATATTTTAGATGCTTTATTCGTATCTTGATGTTTTAATGTTGAAGTATGTCTTAACATTGTCTTGAAAATTGTTTTGTTATGAGGGCCAGATCTGACATAAATGAGATCTTGTCAGAACAGGCCATGTCAGGCTGGGCCGTGTGTGTTCCTATTTCAGATTAGGTAGAAGGAATATAAACTTTATAAAGGACATAGACAAACACAATTAAATATATTTTTAAAAAAAACTTAAAATAAAGACATTAAGACATTAGCATTTGTTGGTCTTAATGGTGCTGTCTTTGTATCTCTCCCATGCAAGCCAGGGAACTGGGCAAAGGAAGCTCTGGCTTTTTCCTTACTTCCCCAGAGGACAGGAGGGGGAGGAGCCTCATCCAATAGAAGGAAGAGAGGCTTGACTCAGTAGGTCTGCTGTGTGATTGAGAGGGCCTGGAAAAACAAACTATTCCTCCCCCCATCTTCCACAAGGGAAGAGCCTCAGCCAATGGAGAAAATAGAGCTTTTGCTCTGTAACTCCTGTGCAATTGAGCAAGCCTTGCAAAACAAGCTGTTATGCAGAAGGAAGCAAGAGAGAGGAAGAAGGACGCAGATGACAGTCAGTTGCTTGGCGGCCTGTAACTGAGAGGTACTGCCTGTTAATATGGAACACCCCAATACCTAGAGAGAGAGAGAGTGGGGCTCCTATTTCTGAAAACAAAATAGAGTCTGACCAGAAACAGGCCAAGAAAATGCTTCATCTAAAATGGACTGGACCCAGCAGAGTTTGTTCCGGTCATCCCCTGGAGGCCTCCTCTCAGTGCAACCCCACCCAGTTCCTCCACCCAAACAGGATGCATAATAATGATGGGGACTGCTGGTAAGTATCACTCACATCCTAATCCTCAGCTATTGATTAATCAGCCATCTCCTTGGCTCTTTTTGCGACTCAGTTTCTCTTTGTCTACTGCTATGGTAATGGCTGACACCTGGACAGATTCTTTGTTTTCTATACTTGCCTCTCCTCAGGGGTATCTTTGCTGAACCGCCCAAACCATTAGCACATATCCTGACCTTTTGTAACCTATTGGGTGGACATTATTAAGCCAGCACTATCTATTGTTACCTGGAGATCCATTCAGGTGACCAGAGTCAGTTCTGCTCATTGGCTTAAGGTGTGCAACCATTCAGGTACCCAGGAAAGAAGCATCACTGCCCACTGCAAGCCACCCCCTTTTCTGGGAGGGCCTCACCCCCTCCTAAGATTATATACATGAGAGCAAGCCATGCTCGCTCGCTCTCTCTGCCTGAGCAATATGTAACCAGATTGTTCCTCCCTCCCTACTCTAAGTAAGGAGCATCAGGCATGACACATCGCAGTGCATGTCTATATCTTCTAGTTGTGACTGGACCCTAAGCCACCAGGATCAGGTCATATACCCTGTCTGTTTTTACCCTTGTGTTGCCCCTCTATCAATTTCATATCTGTTTTCTTAGGCCTGTATGTATGTTGTATGATTTCATACCCTTGTATGTTTGCCCTTATTCCTTAAATAAAACACCCTTTATTAGACCATCTTGCCTCGTTACTGGGAGGGTAACTCTCAAAGAAGACACCTTCTGTATAAACAGGTTTTTAGATCTCGCTAAAAGGCTGATTGCCAACCAATCTAAATTCCCCAAAACCTCTTTTGAGGGCAATTTGCCTAACAGATATTGGTGGAGAAAACGTTGGCAAAACCCTGGTCGACAGAATGCATGGGAGTTGACACGCTTGTCTTCTGGCAGCCAGACGTGGAAGGATACTTCTTTGAGAACTTACCCTGTTAGACTTGAATGATTGTGAATGAGCGAATGAGAACTGTGTGATTGGCTCTAGAAGAGCATTCTATACCTCGTGGGTGGGCTGATCCCATTTCACTCCATTCAAGGACGCTTAGCAAAATGCCCCAACTATTCCACAGGATTGTGGCTGGTCCCAATCCGTGAGTATAGGTCAAACACAAGTGGCTAACGTACTGAAGCTCCTGGCCGCTTCCTGAGGTCATTCTAAACACATTTCTATCAAGGGTTGGGAAAGAGATAAGGCTAGGTTGCAGTTTAGGAACGGATAGGTCTCTATCCCTGCTTCTCGCCCTCATTTCTTGTGCATTACACACACACACGTAGGATAGCACTTAGTCTTGTCTTCGGAGTACATGCACCGGTTGGAGTGACTCTCTGGAAGTACAAACCTTGTTTTATCAGTGATATGCTCGATGGAGTGAGGCTGGTAGATAAAATAGAGTTGCCACAGGAGGGTTGGGATAGCTTGAGCCAGTCTCCTCGTGAGTAAACTCATTGCCTCAGCAGGTAATTGAAGCTAGCTAACCTGACTGTAGAGCAGAAATAAATTGCGGCAGGAGAAACGGGATAGCTTGAGTTGATCTCCTTGCGTGCAACAGAGCCGCCTCACAGGGAAAGCGCTAACCTAAATTGAGAGCGAGCCACAGATTACCACAGGAGAATTTGGGCTACCTTGAGCTGGTCTCCTTGTGCGTAAGTAATTGCCCAATCAGGTTGTACACCGGTTGGAGTGGCCCTGATCATAGAGCAAGAAAATCCCCTGCCTCACCTGGTTGTGCACCGGTTGGAGTATTCCAGGTAGAGAAGAGACCCTTTCTCCCTTTTTGAAGAAGGACGCAGGAAATTGTGTGCCATCTGGGGCGACTTTCCTTGCGTGTAAATTCCCTGCCACACCTGGTTGTGCGCCGGTTGGAGTAACCCAGGTAGAGTGCAGACCCCTTTCCCCCTCTTTGAAATTGGAAAACTCAACAAGGAAAAAGGAAAGACATACAGGAGCCATTTGAGAGAAGGGAAGTGGCCATTTCTTTCTCTCTCTCTCTCTCTGTTTAAAATTAGTTCTAGTTAGAAGCTAAGGGCAGCAAACATGATGGCAAAGAAGGAGGTCTCTCCTTTTAAATTGGATAAATGGTTAGCTAAGAAAGGAGAAAATCTCTGGAAGTCTGGATCCTTTAAAGGACCAGACCCGCTACAAATTCTAAGGAATGCGTATCAAGAGGTATACGAGAAAGAGTGAGGATGCTGGAGTCTCAGCAGGATCCTGGCTGCCTCTCTGAGCCAGCAATTAGCCCAAATGGGCTATATAGCTGTGGGCTTTGGGAGGAGGCTTTGTGGAAGCAACTAGTCACTTACCTGACGTTCTAGCATCCACTTCGGCTTTTGACTTTGGCTTCTGGACCCCCTGACTTTGGCTTTGACTTCTGGACCCCCTGACTTCGGCTTCTGAACCTCTGACCTGCAATACCTGGACTGTGATTCGGTTTTGGCGCCTTGAACTCTCTTTGCTCACCAGCTACAGACCTTGGACTGCCCCTGGAGTTTGCCTGACCCGGCCCCAGCCCGTGACACAAAGTGAGTTGGAAAGCAGTAAAAATGAGGTGGAATGCTTGCAACAGACATTAGAGAACACTACAGAGCAACTGAATAAAGAATTGGAAGGCACTAAGTCCCAATTAAACAAAGAATTGGAAAACACTAAGTCCCAATTGAATAAGGAATTGGAAGACACTAAGTCCCAATCAAATAAAGAATTGGAGGACACTAGGTCTCAATTGAGTAAAAGCATGAAAGAAACTAGGGATACCTTAAACCAGGAGTTGCTGGATATAAAAGCAGATGAACAGCTACTCAACTTGAGACAGAGAGAGTGGGAAATGCTATAGAGAAGCAAGCACAGGCGGACCAGATTTGTGAGGAAAAAGAAAAGGCGAAGGAAACTGAATGGAAAGCTAGCGTCCTAGAGAGGCAGTTTCAAGATGCACGAGCACACATTGACAAACTCCAACATGCAGTGCAAGTTATGTCAGAAGAAATTCAAAAGAAGAGACAAGCAGCAAATCATGATATATGCAGAAGGGTTATAACAAATCTCAGGCTAAAATTGAGAAAGCAGGTTTCTGCAATCTCTGCGATACATCCTGAAGCAGTGTTAGATTGTGCCACTGAGGAGGAGGTCTACCCATTGGAGGAAGAGCAGTCCCAAGAAACTGCATCTAGTCTCAGGACCCCTGTAGCAGCCCACCAGCCCATTAACCCGGTGCACCATAAAGAGGTCACCACTACCACTGCTGCAGGAAAGAAATCTAGTGAGGAAGTTAGGAAAAAGGTCCCCTGGGAGTTTAAAGAATTAAAAATTATTGCAGATCAGATGGGTCCCTTTACTAAGGAGAACTCAGTGATGTGGTGTAAAAAGGTCATGACTTCCTACCCAACTGTAGATGGTGCCGACTTAACACGATTGATTAAGCAATGTGTCAAGGCCCCAGAGCTCAACAAAATTGAGACCACCATCATGCACAATAGACTCAGCTAAGCTACTGCTCATGAGTGAATGAGCAAGGTCCTGACCCAAATTTGGGCTTTAAGTTCTTTAAGGGAACTATACATGAATGAGAACCAGGCTCCAGCAGAGGATCCTCAGACATATGTAGATAGAATGAAGTTCTTGGCCGTCCTATCAGGGCAGGTAAAAAGGGATGGTGAGAGTGAGCCAGACTTTGATTATGACAATTTTAAATCAATTTTACATTGGGGCTTCAATTATAAGACTAGAATGCTCTTAGGGGCTTTTCACCCCACTCACCTCACTTGGGAGGAACTAAAAGAGAAGACTGAATGGGCCACTGCAATGCTCTATGAAAAGGAAGATTTAACAGTCCCACCAAAGACTATGGAAAGGAATAAAATAGAACCCATTCAAGCAGCCACTGAGTTAAAAGAGCGTGAGGAAAAGGTAGCTGTGGCAATTAAGAAATGCCAGGAGGAGGCTGCCTGTCAATTACAGAAATATCAGGCAGAATCCTCACACAGAGAACAGGAAGTCCAGAAAGAGGCTGCCCATAAGTTAGAAGAACAGCAGGATCGGGTATCCTCTGAGTTTAGAAAAGCAAAAGCTAGATTAGAAACCTATGAGAAAGAAAGAGAAAAGTTCAGAATTGAGAGATATAAGTACCTAATAGACAGACAAAATTTAAACCACACTCTCCAAGAGGTACAATGCAGACTGCAGAATTCTTTAACGTGCTCAGGCTTCTGAACAGAAAGTTGTGGTTTTAGAAGCCCAGCTCAGCCATAGGAATAGCAGAAGCCCAGCTCAGCCATAGGAATAGCAGAAGCAACTATTCTGCTTACTGCAATCAAGCACAGGATGGGTATGGGGGAAGAAGCTGGAAGTGGAAGGACCAGAACAATGGCCTTGGTTCCAACTCCTCTTGCCATCCCCATCTTGCTCCGAAGCGCCATACAGCAACTCCTCACTGCAGGCAGACCTGTGATCCTAGAGAGACACAACCAGCCTTAGAACAACCCCGTCCTCACTATGCACAGCAGCACAATAGAGACAAGGTTAGAATGGCAGCCTGGTCTCAGCTTAAAGCCACTGGAGCAGACGTGACTCATTTTGATCAGCAGCCCCCACATGTGCTACTTACTGCCCTTTCAGATGCCATGAAGCCACCAGGGCACATGGCTCCCAAAGCCACAGTGTTTGCAGAAAATGGATGTAGCTTCCCCAAAGCTACTGCTTTGGAGGCTTTCCCCAATAAAGAAAAGATAAGGGAACTCACAAACCTTACTCAGGAAAAAGACCTAAAAATCAAACAGCTTGCTAAGAAAAATCAGGAACGCCAGCAAAAGTTAGAGGCTAGCAGTAAACAAAAGGAAACTGCCAAACTTTTGCAAACTGTCCTAGAATCTTACCAAGCCACGGAGAAGAGACTAGAAATTCTAGAAGTACTGGATAAGACGAGATATAACAGGGCAAACCCAGGTGTTTAGCCTCAGACTTCCTTCCCTCTCAATGAAAATGAGAAACCTGTCCCTGTTTCAGTTCAGTCACCCCAGAATCATGAAGGAAATATGGTCTCTGAGCATACACAGAGTTGCACATTCATGTTCCAAGGTATTCTTTTCAGCAAGAATTTGCTACAGGACCAAATCTCACTTCTGTTTGAAAGAAGCTTCATGCCCTTAGTCTGTGCGATTGAGAAACCTAAAAGCCAGAATTATGTGGAACTTCAGAGAATGGTAGTTCCACATGGGCAGACAAGGCTCCTTTGTCCCTAAACCTCCCCCCAAGAAAAATCTAACTTCTAGACTTGAATGTCTTTTAGAACGGAGAAACCTGGCTTTGTAAGGTAACAAAGGCCTCTCTTTCCTTGATTGAATAAAGAAACAGAAAAGCAATTATTTGAACTACAATTTGACCAGGACAGCTCTACAGGTGAGGCCTGGAGATCTCCTGGAATCACAGCACAAGGTTCCAGGCTGCAGACTCAGTTTTCTCTGCAGAGTAATGGAATTTTGGTGTGATATCTTTAGTTTAACCCTTTTAGAATGCCAGAATCAAGTACCTCTGAGTAAGAGAGGTTTTGTTAATTCAAAGCATTCAGAGCAAAATGTAGGAAACTGACCATTTTAACTTTCAAATTGGCTGAATGAAAATCTGTGAAACTCCCAAATCCATCTTTCTCTCTCACTTATAAAGTCAGGAAATATTTATTGCCTCAGTTCTATGGACTTTAAATGGTATAGCCTCTGAGCTTGTATAGAGGTTTTATAAGTAACAAAGGCAAGGGAATATAATCTTAGAAGTGCATTGCCCTGAAAAATTTGATTTTTGTTCACCTCAAGTCTCTCCTTTTAAAGCACAAACAATCAAGGGTCTTTAGAGAAAGAGCCCCATTTTCTGTTATAAATCAGATCCATAACTAGCCAGGGAAGAAGAAATTAGGTCATTTGAAAATCTTAACTATGTGACTGAGAGATGGAAAACTCCAGGTGCCATCTTTGTCACAGGCAAATAAGAAAACACCCAGATCTTGAATTCCCCTCCTCTAGAAAACTTAGAAAGAGGAAGCCTAGTCTTTGATCCAAAGTTAATCCAGTCTCCTTAAGTAATAATAATTTTGTTTGCCACCATCTTTGCAAGGAGCCAAAGTTTCCTTTGTGCAAAGAGCTTTCTGTCCTAGTATCGTCCACTGGATCTCTAGCTAGGAAAACCTTTTGCAGAGCCTCAGAAGAGATCAAATTCAGTGTTTGTAACATAAGAGATGTTGCCTCTCCTTTTCAAAGGGCACAGCAACACAAAACAGCTAACCATAAATGGGCAAGTCTGTAGTTTAAATTAGGAATCTGCAAAAAAAAAAAATTCGACATTACACGGATTCGGAAGTATACGGGGGGGGGGGATTCAGAATCCCCGTATACTGCTGAATACCGCATTCGGAATAGCCGCATATACGGTAGATGCGCGGCAATTTCCGAATATACGGCCCTATTATACCCTATGGGCCATTGAAATCAATGGCAAATAGGGTATATTTGAAGCTACCTGGAGGAGAGGGGGTTTGAGGGAGAGCCCCCAAATTTGCAGGGGACCTGCAGGGGACTCTCCCCTCCAACCCCCCCAAGTCCCAAAAAGATTGGGCCAGGGGATCCCATTCCAGGGGCACCCAAAGAGGGTGCCCCTATTCCATCATTATACCCTATGGACCATTGACATCAATGGCAACATAGGGCATAATTAGAGGCTACTGGGGGCAGGGCGTTTGAGGCAGACCTGGCTGCAGCAAACCCAGATGCCAGCTCTCCAGCCCTGCCCCAAACAACACGGGGAGAGCTGGTCAACCACAACAAGCCTGCTGGTTCTGGGTCTCTCACCCAGGTGCCAGCTTCCCTGCCACAGAACACACAATCTACAGATGCCAGCTCTCCAGCCCTGCCCCAAACAACACGGGGAGAGCTGGCCAACCACAATAAGCCTGCTGGCTCTGGGTCTCTCACCCAGGTGCCAGCTTCCCTGCCACAGAACACACAATCTACAGATGCCAGCTCTCCAGCCCTGCCCCAAACAACACGGAGAGAGCTGGCCAACCACAACAAGCCTGCTGGTTCTGGGTTTCTCACCCAGGTGCCAGCTTCCCTGCCACAGAACACACAATCTACTCTATAAAAACAAGAAAGTGACTCAGCCCACACACACCCTCGCCAACCCCCACACCAACCAGAGGTAATTTTAAAAAAACAAAACAAAACCAGCAGAATCACAAAAGGCCAAGTGTTAAAAAAGTGGCCTTTTCACCAACAAGAAAGCTCAGGCCAAATAAGTCAACAACACCCCCACCCCCAGTCCCCCACCCCCAAACCAGGAAAAGGGACAACAGGAAAAAAGGCCAAGCAACTCAAGTGTTTAAAAAGTGGCCTTTCACCAATAAGAAAACTCAGGCCAAATCAGTCAACAACACCCCCACCTCTAAAACTAGAACCAGGAAAAGGGGGACAAAAGTGGCCTTTTAAACAATGAAAATTAGGCCAAACAGCACCCCCCCCCAATAACCTGAAGATAAAAGTAACAGCAGCAGCACAACACAGCAGCAACAAATCAAACACTGAATACTTTTAAAACAGTAAAAAACCCTCAACTTTTAACAATACAGGAACTTTGCCAAACCCCCTCCCCAAAAAAAACCCCTTCATCCTAACCCCAAGAAATCCAAGCCACCCAAATCAGGAGATGTAAAAGGACACTGCACTTTTAAAAGTCCTTTCACTAAATTAAGATATGGGCAAATTAGCAACCCCCCCACCCCAGGCCCCCACCCCCAGCAGAACCACCCCCAACCCCAAATAGGCTACCCCCACCCAGTACTCACCCACCCAAACCTGGGCAAGTAAAGGGACTCTAGTCCTTTTACCAACAAAAACTAAAACAAGAACCCCAAAACTGTCTTACCTTGTCTTCTCTACTCCAGGGAAGTCTGGTAAGGCTGAGTGAGAGAGCAGCAGGCAGCAGCTGAAGCCAAGGGCCAGCCAGCAGCAGCACAATCTCTCACACCAACCCACATACACCAACACAGCAATGGAGGAGTCCAGCCAGGAAGACTCCTTAAAAAGGTTCTCTGGCCCTACAAAGAGCAATTTCAAAAAATAGCACTGCTCTCTGATCGGCCAGACAACAGTGCTGTGCTTACTTGGATACCCAAGTAAGCAAAAGATCAAAATAACAACAATGTAGCTGATGGCTGGGCCATCAGCTACACAACAGCCCTGCAAAGCATGCATTTGCAATGCATTTTGCAAATGCATGCTTTGGATTGGCTGCTGGGGCTCCTCTTCCCCCTCCCCCCCTCCCTGATCCCAGGGAGGCTATGGGAGAGGCGGGAAGAGGCCACTAAAGGCGGGAAAGTAGGCAAGCAGCTCCACTGAGGCTGCAGAAGCTACTTTCCCGCCTTTTCCATTGACAGCCGTATACTTCCGAATAGCTATTCGACAGTATACGGCGAGCCGTATTCGGCTGCCGCATAATAGGCGGCAATGGGAATCGGCTACGGCCAATTCTGTATACAGCCGAATCAGTGTTGATTCGGCTGTATATACGGTTCGGCCGAACCGAATGCACACCCCTAGTTTAAATCTTAAAGTGCAAAAAGTAGAACCTCCAGCTGCAGGAGCAGCAACAACCAATATAGTATTGATTGGCAAATCTCAAGCAGACTCTCTAGCTTTATATATGTTTTTCTTTTAAGAAGAAAGTCAGCCAAAATTCTGACTGAGTTAAAGAAATTGAGAGGAGTTAGAAATTTTAGCCCCAGTAAGCAGAAAAATTTGACTAATCTGACCGAGCCATATGAGATAAGGCCACTCCCAGCCAGGCCTAGGAGCCAAATCTATTGTTTCTGCTTCAGCCTTTTGTTAAAAACTAAGGGAAGGAATTTTGTTTTTGTTTAAAACCTTCCCCATTTTCAATATCTAGGGGGGGAGATACAATTGAGATATTTTGTACTATTTTGAATTCTCATCTGATTTTGGGTCTAAAAGATATAAAGTCAAAACCTTTTTTCCCCTTGTATTGCCAAAATACTGCTGTCCCCCACAGAGACAGCCTCTCCGAGCCAGGAAGATGCCTGAAGATGTGCATATGTTGAAAGAAGCAAGCCAGTTTGCTCCTTAGCTTGCTCAAACACTGCTTTGTTTTTGCAAAGGTTGTCAGTCTCCAGTTGGAACCTGGAGATCACTCCTAAAATCATAGCCTTGTCGCCAGTACAGGGAGGCTAGCACCTCTGGAGAGAAAGTGTCCAAGGACGTGGACTGCATGCCTTGTGATTTTCAAATTTGACCCAAATTTCCAGAAATCTCCAGCCTGGAGCTGGCATCCCAAAGTTCTACTTACAGCCAATCCTTCTCTTCTAGAGAAAATGCTCTGCCTATAAACTGCCCTAACACTAAGAGTTCTCCTAGATTAGAAGCTTTCCTTCTGATAATTTATTTTTGCTTTACCTTTTGAGTCTTAAAATATTTTTCTAGTGGCTGGTACCAGTTTCCCCTGTACTTAGATTTTGTAGCTTTAATTTTAAGGGAAACACTTTTAAGATATTCAGTCTGTGATTTCCTTTGTTTTAAGGAAATGGTGCACCTAATAGCGAATCTTTTTGTTATTTCTAGTAGGGTTTTTTTTAAATATAGGACAATGTTTTAAACTTTAACTTGCTTCTCCTAAAAGTCCACTGGGCATTCCCAGTGCTTTGTAGTAAAAGGAAAATGCTTTGCAATCTGCAGGCCCTGTGCTAAACAGTAGAGCTAAGAAAATTTTATCTCACAAATTTTGGTTCCTACAAGACCTCTTTTCATTTGAAGCTATGACATGTACTACATTTAAGCAAATTCAATTCTAGATTGCTTCTAAGTATAGGAGGATATCTGTACACTTCCTTGGGGTAAAATTACCCTCTCCTTGTGCATCTTCTCTCTTAAGTCTCAAGAAACTAATACTCTTGTTTTTGGCAGAATTCCTGAAAGCACTTGCTCTCCATTAGAAATCTGGATTCCTCAAATGTACTTCAACTATTGATACCTTCATTTGCTCTCTTAATGTCATTTATAATTATGTTCCATCTATGAACTGTGCATTATCAATCTTCCAATTTAGCCATTTGGTGAACCTCTAGTTTTAGTTTTAATTTAGTCAAGTCAGCCTGTGGAAAGAGTCATCCACATGCTTATCTACCTTGTTTTACAATTAGATGGTCTTAAAAGGCCCCACCTTCTGGGCTCAGTATCTCTTTGTTCGATCTTAAGCAATATAGTGACACAGTGAGCATCTGACACAGTGAGCATTGCACTGGTCGTCCCCATGGTCCACATGGCCCGTGAGGACCTGGCCTCATTTCTAGTGCCAGCTCAAGGCTGTGCAGACATTCTTCCAGCGGTATGCGCCCAGGTTTTAGGCTGCAGGAAGGGCTTGAGGTCCGCTTTCAGACTTTCACCCAGGATACATGATGGCGACCATGTTAGACCCGTGCCTTAAGGGCATGATCGCCGAGCAGGCCAATGAGCTCGATCGCTGATGAGACGAGCTCTCCCAGAAGGTCGAGTGCTGCAGAGTCAGGGCGATCCCAGTGCCAGTAGCTGAGGGGGATGGAAGCAGCTCATCTGCCACTTCCACTGCTCTTCATCCCCAACCTACCTGGCTAGGCAGTGTTTCCCACCAGACTCACGCCAGGAAAAGTGCCGAGATAACACTCATCGGGTGGTTCGTTGGCCCCTCTGGGAGTGGTAGGCCCCTGAGAGTGGAGATGGGTACTGCGATGGTAAGGGACTATCTTTCAGAGCCAAATGAGTCACAGGAAATGTCTCCTTTGGACTACTGGGTCATGAAGGAGGGGGTCTGGCCGGCCGTCTCCTCCATGGCCAAGGCGTTCTTCTCATGCCCACCGACGAACGTGCAGAGCGAGCACGTCTTTTCGCATATGGGCGACATTGTCTGCCCACATTGCAATTGCCTGCAACCCTGGACAGTTGAGCAGTTGATCTTCCTGAAGGTCAACTTGCCTCTGTTCGGCTCCCCTAACGTAGACTTTGAGAGTGAATGAAGTGAGCACCTACTTGTGCCTGCATCCTCTCTTGGTCCATGCGTGGAAGGTGGTTGTAGAATGCTCTCCCACTAAACATAGACTAGAGTCCAAAGACAGCCCAAAAACTCACTCACAAATTGATTGGCAGTGCACACACCCCACCCCTCATTCATCCCCAAACCAAAAGTGAATGCTGATTTAAAATCTGCAAAGCAATCCAGATTTCCCCAGTCCCTATCCACACATGCCTAATAATACTGAAAGGACCATTGCAGCCCCCAACTGTAACCGACAGCACCCACAGGCCCAGCCAGGATAACCCAGTTTTTTTTCAGGGGCAGGAGGAAGAAAGAGGGAGGTGCCAGTGATGATGACAGGCAGTCAGCAGCTATACCAATGCTGAGGTCCCTCTAATGGGACAGTGATAGCTGGTATGTTGCTGCTGAGCTGAGAGAGAAGGAATGGTTCCCTTCCTCTCACAAAATCTGAGGCCCTCCCAGTGATCTTCCTCATTTGGGGTGCAACTCTGGCTCGCCTCCTCATGGTGCACCCTGGGTAATGCAAAAGAACCTGGACCAGCCAACCATCCATCACTCAAGGTAAGTCTAAATGCTTCTTGCTTTGTGTCAGATACAGAATGATGTGGAGCTAGGTGTGGTCCACTGCTTTTCTTGTTTGAGAGTTGTGTTGTTTGGGGCAGGGTTGGAGAGCTGGCATCTGTAGATTGTGTGCTGTGTGGCAGGGAAGCTGGCATCTGGATGAGAGACCCAGAACCAGCATGCCTGTTGTGCTTGGCCAGCTCTCCCCGCATTGTTTGGGGCAGGGCTGGAGAGCTGGCATCTGGGTTTGCTGCAGCCTTGAGCAGATTGTGTTTTGTGTGGCAGTGATGTTGGCAACTGGGTTTATATTGGTTCCAGGCCAGCAGGGTTCATATAGTAGTTAGATGGATGTAGTGCATTTGGGTCCTATAGAGATTCTCCGGTGTGAAGTTAGGTTTGGCTTTGGGTGCCCCAGGAACTGGACCCCCTGGTCCAATTTTTTTTTTTTTTGGTCTTGTGGGTTTTCTGTGGGACAGTGCCCTGAAGCTGCACAGCAGTTTGGGGAGCTCTCCTCAAAACCCCCTGCTCCCCAGAGCCACTTTTCCCACAACAATTACAGTGAGGGAAGTGGCTCTAATTGTTTTTTTCTCACCATTGGGAACAGTGTTCCTTTTGGGGTGCCCACAGATGGGTGCATTCTTTTTGGACCGGGGGGTTGCATGCAGGGGAGTCCCCTGAAGCTGCCCTGCAGTTTTGGGGCCTCTCCTTCAAACCCCCCTCTGGCCAGAGCCACTTTTCCCACAGCAATTATAGTGGAGGAAGTGGCTAATTGGGCTTTCCCCAGCATTGGTGGCAATGGGCCTTTTGGGGAGCCCAAAGACAAGGACCCAGTGGCCCAATCTTTTTGGGACTTGGGGGTTTTGTAGGGGAGAGTCCCCTGCGGGTTCCCTGCAGTTTCTGGGGCTCTCTCTCAAACCCCCTGCCCCTCAGTAGCCTCTGATTATGCCCTATGTTGCCATTGATTTCAATGGCCCATAGGGTATAATGGTGGGATAGGGGCACCCTCTTTGGGTGCCCCTGGACCAATCTTTTTGGAACTTGGGGGGTTCATAGGGGAGAGTCCCCTGCAGATCCCCTGCAAATTTGGGGGCTCTCCCTCAAACCCCCTCCCCGTCAGGTGACTTCCAATATACCCTATTTTGCCATTGATTTCAATGGCCCATAGGGTATAATGGGGTCGTATATTCGGAAATAACCGTATATCTCCAGTATATATGGCTATTCTGAGTACCGATTTTCGGAAATATACACTATTCCAAATATTTTGGCCCCGTATATTTCAGAATCAGATTAATTCCTTTTTTTTTTTTTTTTTGCACACCCCACCCACCAGCCACCACTTGTTTAATCATTTTGCTTAAGAATAGTACATTTGAGACTGGACAGTAGTTGTTCAGCTCTCCTGTGTCCAGAGTAGGTTTCTTTAGGAGTGGACATATCACTGTTCTTCAAGGCAGGGGCAACCACTTCTCTCTTGACACATTTTCTGTATCCCGGAAATGTTTTGATGTTCACCACCTTGGACACCCTACTTATGTAGAAAAGTGGCATAAGTATTTAAATTTTTAAAAAAGTAATTCAAGCATTGGCATATTCAAAAATTCAAAAATTATCAGCAGCAATAAAAATATTTAAAATCAAGGCAACATGTTCAGTTAGATATTATTAAAACAAACAGCACAAACTGAAAGCATTGAGACCATTAAAATTACAATTCAAAAAAATAAAAAAGCAGTCTAACTCTTTTCTTTAAAATTTCAGCCAATTAAAATAATGCTAAAAGACAGTCTAAGAAACTGCAAAATTCAGTTAAAGATCTGAGGAAACAAGGAAGTCTTAAATCACTGTGCTGGAGTACTTTTGCTATCATATTTAGGATGTCATAACAACCTAGATGTAATGCATCTCTTAGTCGATGTCCTTTTATTAACTAATGATAAATAAATTTGGAGGAAATTACAAAGTCCCATTAATTATTACCATTATTATTATGAAAACATGATAAAATATCCATCAATATTAGTTAATATTAATGATGCTAATCTTTGGCGTTCTGATTCTCTGAATTCAAGCTCAGAGGGAGAGGGAGTCAGGAGATAATTAAGCTGATAGTGAACCTTTCCAATCAACAGAATAAAACAAATCATGAAACAAAAGAGAATGTTCTTGATAGGTTTTTCTTTCCACAGTGTTTTTACCAGCCATTGTTGCTTTGGGTAGAGCTTTCTTGATTCTTTTTAGAAGTAGATCCTCCCCACCCCACAGTTATTTTGTTGATTTTTGTCAGTTGTAGAACCAATTTGGTATAGTGGTTAAGTGCACCAGGTTTGATTCCCCACTTCTCCATATGCACCTGCTGAGTGACCTTGGGTCAGTCACAGTTCTTGAAAGACCTGCTTACTCAACAGCAGTTCTCGAAAGAGCTCTCTCAGCCCCACCTACCTCACAGGGTGTCTGTTGTGGGGAGAGGAAGGGGAGGGAGATCATAAGCCACTCTGAGTGAAGGGTGGGGTACAAATCCAATCTCCTCCTCCTCCTCCTCCTAGTGGTTAGACCATTCTTGAAGAAGCCAGCTTTAGATCTATTCAACTGCTGCCTGGTATTGAACATACTGTTCCTGGGTAAGGTAGGTGAGAGAGTGATAGTGGAGCAGCTTCAGAGTTTCCTGGATGACACTTGGGCCCTTGATTCCTTCCAACCCAGTTTCCACCCTGGCCATGGGTTGGAGATGGTGCTCTTTGCTCTCACAGATGGCGTACACAGACAGCTGAATCAAGGTGGGTCAGCACTGCTGATATTATTTGACCTGTCAGCAGTGTTTGAAACAGTCAATTTATGGGGATTCAGGGGACAACCTTGAAGTGGTTGGTCTCTTCTGGTGACATTATCAGGCCACACATGCAAAGTGCATGCAAAAAAACAACTTGGGGGTGGGGGTGCAGGTTTCAGCCTGGGGCGCTGGAACACTTAGCACTGGGCCTGGTTTTACCATCTACACCAGGTTAAACAATTGGTCCATTTCCTGTCTCCCCCTGACCAGCCACAGTGATCCATGCAGTGATCACCTTCAGATTGGATTACTTTAACTCACTGTATGCAGGGCTATCCTTGAGACTGGCCTGGAAATTGCAGCTGGACCCAGAAATTGCAACTGGTCCAGAATGCAGCTACGATGGTGCTCACAGAAATGCCCTTTAGAGCACATATTCAACCAGACTGAAGACCAGGTCAGGTTCATGGTTTTGGTGTTAATCTTCAAAGCCCTAAATGGTCTGGGACCAGCATACCTTCAGGACCACCTTTCTTGGCATACCCTCCAGAGAGCATTACACTCCAGAGATCAAAATTTGCTTGTGATCCCTGGCCCAAAATGCATCTGGCTGTCCTTGACCAGACCCAGGGCTTTTTTGGCCCTGGCTCCAGCTTGATGAAACATTCTTCCAGCTGAGATGCAGACCCTATGGAACCTATTACAGTTCTGCAGGACCTGTAAAACAGAGTTGTTCTGCCAGGCCTATGGTGAGGGGCATATTTGATTGGTCTTTTCCTCTCTTTCCTTTCCTTCTTTCCTCCCTGCAGACCAGAATTATTATGCACCATTCCCTCCCAAGTTTTACACCATTTTAAATTATAGTGTGGTTTATAATGTAATGTTTTATTAGGTGTTTACTGTATTTATTGTATTTACCTATTAGGAATATTTCTATCATGATGTTACCCTGGACACAGGGAAAGCAGGATACAAATCTAATAAATTAAATCAATAAAGGCTGTGAGTATAGAAGTTCTGATATTTTGCACATTTTATGGACGTATATGAGCTGTAATTTTTACTAGTGTGTTACTATATTTAACTATTCCTCCCCACATTTCCTTCCCTTTTGGTATTAGTCTAGTAATCTGTCTGCTAATTCTTATCTCTGCCTATGTTTTAATATCACACTCTGATGTTACTGTCATTATTTGCTGTACACACAAATGCTCAGATATTGTGTGTTACTCAGTGATGAATGTGCATGCATTAATAATTAATCTGTCTGTGTATCACTCACAAAATATGAACTGCTCATGCTAAGATTTCCAGCTCTGAGTTGGGCGGAGCCTGTGGAGGGTATGGTTTGCACAGGTAAAGGATCCCAGTGGAGAATAATGCTGTACAGTCCAGATATCCAAATCTCACTGGGAGGTTGGCAATCCTGCTTAGCTCATCCCTTCTTGCTTTTAGATGACAAGTCAAAAAGACTCTGTTGTTTTTGATCTGTTTTTGTCTAAAGTGGCAGTTAATGATTTCTGTCTATTTAATGTGCTTTTGTCCCCCCCCCCCCCCCACTGAGCTGTTATTCTTCTATTATTGTTTCTAGTTGTAGGGATGCTTTAATTTTCATTATATTGTCATTTTGTCAGATTGTTGGATTTTTATGAATTCTGTATATGGATGGAAAGGCAGGGTAAAACATTTTAATAAGTAGAATTATTGTGATAACTTCTGGAAAAGGTTGCAGAGACACGTTGCATCCATCTGCATGTCCCATGTGGGATTCCTGCAGTGAAGCCAGACAGGTTCAGAGATACACGGCAAGTTTTGCCCTCACTGAGACTGCAATCTTGACAACATTTTCCTGGGTGTAGGCCCAATTGAATTACATGGGATTTTCTTCTTAGACCTGTTAAAGATTGCTCCCTCAAGGTTCTTAAATGTTTTGCTTTGTTTTTCCCAATAGAAATGAATGACACCTATTACTGGGAGAAAGTTAGTGTTCTGCTGGGAAATGATAGGTTGAGTGCTGAATTATTAAGCTGCCCGTAGTGACACCATCCATTGAGAAGAAGCTTACTCCTTTCTGCATAGTTATGCTTCTTCATTTGCACAGATTTACCTGTAACTTTGTTTCTGTTGTTACAACTCAATCCTATGCATGTTCACTCAAAAGTAAGGGCCAAACTACATGATACAGCCAACATGTCAAGTCACAGGTGCAGATTCTCTGTTCCTCTATTTGCATAATTTAAGTCACAGGTGCAGGACTGGACTTGCAGTCAGATGTATTGTAGGGGGGTTCACCTTAAAAAGAGCTTATCGGCTCAGTGCTGCAAGGGAGTCCTACTAAAAGAAAAGGAGTTTCTGGTTTCCCTCCCACTCCACTTTCACCAACAGAAAGGACAGCAGGAATGGAACTTTTTTGCCTGCTTTCTTTGGCTCCATCTGCATTAGGACACATGGAGTAAAAAGCCCCCACCCATTCCACTGGTGAAAACAGGGTGGGAGGGAAAACAGATGCTCCTTCACCCCCCTTGCAGGGTTTCCTGACAATACCAAGAGAATGGGCTTTTAAAAGGTGAGTTCCTCTGATGTATGGACCATAAGTCCAGTTGTGCAATCATGACCCAACACATTTTGGGTGTATCATTTCATTATGCCATAATATATTTAATGGAACGTATGCACTTGTAATTGTGTTTAGAATTGCAGCCTTAATCATGCTATAATGTGACAGAACCTTGCAAACTACCGTATGTGTGTGTGTAAAGTGCTATCAAATCACAGCCAACTTATGATGACCCCAGCAAGGGGCTTTCAAGGCAGCTGAAAACAAAGCTAGAGTCCAGTGGAACCTTTAAGACCACTAAACTGTACTCTAACTGCTTCAGACCAACATGACTGCTCATCCAGATCTAAGAAGCAGAGATGGTTTCCCACTGCCTTCCTCTAACCATGGCTGACCCTGCTTAGCTTCCAAGATCTGATGAGATAGGACTGTACTGTGCTGCTTCCCTCCTACCCTTTTATACATACTGTCTTCGAAATTAATGTGTCATTTACTTTTTCGCTCTGGCCTAAAAGCCTTGCCTATGAGGGCTACATGCAAACTTTTTGAGAAGTAAAAAAATGCCCCTTTCATATGAAAATAATTTTATATAATTATTCTTTTTGTAACAGGGTTTTTCTAATTCATTTTAAGGCATTGCATGCATTAACTTTTTCAAGCAAACAGGTAACGCATATTAGCAGAAGTGATCTAATGCTGCTATGTGCACTTTGCTATTCATCAGCTTTCATTCCATTGAAATATGAAAAACTGTGCTTTAAGAGAATGCAGGAGAATATAACCCACAAAGTTGATGTAAACAAGCTTTGGCTTTGAAACAAAGCTTGCTTTAATCTCCACAATTGGGATACAGATCGGAACATGTTTTTCAACAAATGTCTTATGAAGAAATCCTATTCATGATTATAATCTATATAAGAATT
The DNA here is from genome assembly GCF_032191835.1 of Heteronotia binoei. Classification (NCBI taxonomy): domain Eukaryota; kingdom Metazoa; phylum Chordata; class Lepidosauria; order Squamata; family Gekkonidae; genus Heteronotia; species Heteronotia binoei. Next base: position 165,138,299 of record NC_083223.1, on the reverse strand, counting down.
TTAAAATGTCTAATTGCCTTCTATTAAATCTGTATTTATCAATTGCAGCTTTCTCTGGGAAATTATGATTTGCAAAAATGCTCTGCATTCCAGGCTTTAACAGTTGGAGGTGGATGTCCTTAAGGATGGAGGGGGGGAGTTCCTTTTTAAATGGCACATTTACTAATTATAAAATGCTCTTATCTCTCTGCAGCCAAAGCCAAAATGAACATGTGCCTTGCACTAAGAAATCCCAGGATTGTCACAACTTGTGCCAGCTGTTGAGGTTATGACACCTGTGCCAGCATCGCCAGCTCTGCCCACTGTCATCTGTTCCAACTGTTCCATCTGCACTGTTTGTACCAATTCTCCCATTTCTGCATCTGTACCTTCTGCAGAAATGGTTCCAACAATGCCAGCTGTGTCATTGGTGCCAAATATGCCAGATGTTCTATTTGTCCACCCTGGGCCAAATCAATGTAGTTTTGTGCTCATTAGTTTTAGCTGGTAGATTCTATTTCACATTTTTTAAAATAGAATCATTACTAAATCGGAACTGCAACTGCTTAACATCTATTTAGCCATCCATCTATCTGTAAACACAACTTTGTCACTGTGAATTCTGTCAACAAATATTGATCATATTAAATCATGCATGATGATTGCAAGTTCTGTCTTGGTGATCATTTTTCTCTCCTGTAGACTATATAGCTCAGAAAAAGGATAGAAATAAAGTTATGGAATAAAGCTTGCAAATCACCTTAATGGTTATGGAAAATATTTCATCAGCAACAATATACTGTGTTATTCAAAGTGCTATGGGACTATTCTAAGATAACACATCCATTTAAATAAGGAATATCTTTAGTGAAGCCAGTTGGATTACATTGTGTTAGTGTTGCTGGAATCCTTGTATATCCATTGTTTATATATTATGGCAGCCATCTTCAAACTTTGCCAAAGACAACCAGCCTAAATCAGAAAATGGATCCATCCTTTTTTTAAAAAAAAAACAACAATTTTATTGGTAACATATGGCAATAAATCTATATCTTGCATCTTTTTAAAAAAAGCTTCTTTTATCTACCCCATATATTACTTTCTACCCACCCCTCCCCCCGTTACTTGACCCCCGCCAGTGTTATTTACTTAAAATGCAAATATTTAAAGGTACCCTTAATTATTAAAACATAAATTTATATTATTATTCTTTTTAAAACTTAATCATTATCAAAGATTGTCCCATGTCCTTTTATTTTCTACTCTTTTTCTACATATCTTCTAAACTTTTTCCATTCCATCTTAAAAACATCTAAATCATAGTCTCTTAATATTCTTGTTAATTTGTTCATTTTACTCCATGTCATAACTTTTATAATTCAATCCCATTTCTCTGGTATTTTTTCTTGCTTCCACAACTGCGCATACAATGTCCTAGCGGCTGAGAGCAAGTACCAGATTAAAGTTCTATCTTCTTTTGGAAATTTTTCCATTTGTAGTCCCAACAGAAAAGTCTCTGCAACTTTGTTAAACTCATATCCCAAGACCTTAGAAATCTCTTGTTGAATCATCTGCCAAAACATTTTAGCTCTTTCACAAGTCCACCACATATGGTAGAAAGAACCTTCATGTTTTTTACATTTCCAACATCTGTCTGGCATCTTATTATTCATCTTTGCCAGTTTTTTAGGAGAGAAAATGGATCCATCCTAAAGAAACTAAGGAAAGATGAAAAAGAGCTACCAGCTGTAGAAAACTCCAGGATAGTCTAGAGGTACAAAGTAAAGAGTCCAGAGAAGGTAACAGCTTCAGAAACAGAAAGCAGCATCCTTCTCTTTGGACCACCCTCCTCTGATACCATAAGTATGTGAGTCTATATAGTCCCCAAAACTAAGCCCAGTTGAACTGACATACAAAACCCTGTACACTCTGCGTATACACCCTGGTTTCGGGTCCAGTCAAAGTGCCATATTATGAACAGTAGTCAATAAATTTCTCTCCCTCTCTTGGTTGGTCTTTGTATATGGTGTCCTACCTCACACTTCTTCACATGCTATATTTTTTGGCATTTCCTTCTAGGGTAAGAACATAAGAGAAGCCATGTTAGATCAGGCCAATGGCCCATCCAGTCCAACACACACACACACACACTGTGGCTAATAGCCACTGATGGACCTCTGCTCCATATTTTTATCTAACCCCCTCTTGAAGGTGGCCATGCTTGTGGCCACCACCACCTCCTGTGGCAGTGAATTCCACATGTTAATCACCCTTTGGGTGAAGAAGTACTTCCTTTTATCCGTTTTAACCTGTCTGCTCAGCAATTTCATCGAATGCCCACGAGTTCTTGTATTGTGAGAAAGGGAGAAAAGTACTTCTTTCTCTACTTTCTGAGTCTTCCTCAATAACCCGTGTTCATCAATGTGCCTACTCATTCTGTCCTTGATAATGGTTTCTACCAACTTTCCCGGTATTGAAGTCAGACTGACTGGCCTGTAATTTCCCGGATCTCCTCTGGAACCCTTTTTAAAGATGGGGGTGACATTTGCTACCTTCCAGTCCTCAGGAACAGAGGCAGATTTCAATGAAAGATTACAGATTTTTGTTAGAAGATCCACAAGTTCAACTTTGAGTTCTTTCAGAACTGTCGGATGTATGCCATCCGGACCCGGTGACTTATTAGTTTTTAATTTGTCTATTAGTTGTAGGACCTCCTCTTTTGTCACCTCAATCTGACTCAGGTCTTTCAACACCCCTTCCAATATTAGTGGTTCTGGGGCGGGCAAACACTTCTCATCTTCCACGGTGAAGACAGAGGCAAAAAATGCATTCAGCTTCTCAGCCATTTCCCCATCCTCCTTCAGTAATCCTTTTACCCCCATGGTCATCCAAGGGCCCCACTGCTTCCCTGGCTGGTTTCCTACTTCTAATATATTTGAAGAAGATTTTATTATTGGTCTTTATGTTTTTTGCAATATGCTCCTCATAGTCCCTTTTTGCCTGCCTGATCACAGTCTTGCATTTTATTTTAGCCAAAGATAGCTGCAATCTGACTTCATGTTACACTAGAGAGAGATTTCAAATATCCCTGCACTGACAGATTATCACTGACAGATTTTGCCCTGACAGATTAGCACCAATTGCCTGTAGAGATTTTGCAAAACTATGTCTGCATTACAAATCAAACTGGAATTAAGCCAATTAACTTTGTTGTTTTTTTCAGTCCCTACAGATCCCTGAAATAAAAAGAGTGGTGTTTAAGTGTTAGACCTAGACATCCCTTAAAGAGGATACGCAAGACCACTTAAAATTTATTAGCATCCTCTCTTATTAAAGTCAGGATAGAGTGGTAAAAGGGAAAAAGATTTTCCACTTTTCAAAATGTATATATGAATACCATACCAAACCTTTAATGGCATAACAGTTGCAAATAAAAATACACAGAATAAAACATTTAAACATTGGAGATAAAATCAAAATGAAACTGAGCTTACAGATGCATTCATACATGGTCGGATTTAAATTTAAGGATGTCGGCCAAAAATTTTGCTACAGCTTCGCTAACCTCCCCCTCAGAATCGTTCAATAAATAATAACAGGGTGGCAGAATAGACAAATCTGGGGAGAAAGAAAGCTTGCAAAATAAATCTTTATGGAGATTATGATAAAAGGAACAATCAAGCAATATAAGCTGAATTGAGTCGGGAATATTCACTCCACAGGAACAGAGTCTGTCGCCTAAAGGGACTCGATATCTCCCTTGTAAAACTTTGGAGGGAAACACATTTAGTTTAGCCAACATAAATGCCCTGCGATGACTTGGAATGGTTAAGGCTGATAGATAATGGGGCATTTTGCCGCAGAAAGCATAAAGACCTAAGGAACCTGGGGAGCAAATATAAGGGTCTGTTGGATGTAGTTTCTTTTCCTCCAACTCCAACAGTCTCAGTTTAATACATCTGAAGATATATGACTCATCAGAAGAAAAAAAAATCATCAACCTCTAACCCCAACTGGTTAAGTTTGGATATAAGAACTACTGACCAGGATGAAATATATGGATGTCTTTTCATACAATCAAGAAGGCTGTTAGCATCTGTTCTAAAGTGAATTTTGAGCCAGAATTTAAACACTGCAATCCAGGCTTTTGTCTCCAGCAAAGACTGATTTACTTCAGAGTAGAGAGCAAAGTAGGACACACATTTTGGCATACCAAGAATTTGTCTAAAGAATGAGGCTTGAATGCCCTCCACTTTCCTGGTAAATGCTGAGATCCATATAGGCATACCATAGAGAATTTGGGCTAGCGTTTTAGCTTTGAACACCTTAATTGGTGCCAGAACTAATTGGTTGCCCCTTGCATAAAAACCCTGTTTAATTTGAGCAACTGAACATTTAGCCAAGTTGACGGTGTTGTTACGATGTGAAACCCAGATTAATTTGTGATTAAAAGTGATCCCCAAGTATTTAATTTTTTTTGTTTGCTCAGTTGTTGAGTTGCCAATAAACCATCTCTGTGGGCACCAGCAATTTGAAAAGACAACTGCTTTAGATTTGGCATAATTGATAAAGAGTGAATTACAATTACAGTAGTCATAGAAGGCATTCAAATACCTTTGCAGGCCCACACTTGTGCAAGAGAGGATGGTAGTATCATCAGCATAAAGTAATAAGAGGACCGCTTGGCCTGCTAGTTTAGGCAGATGACCATTAATAGGGCTCAAAAATTGTACCAAGTCAGTTAAAAATAAATTTAAAAAATGCGAGGCCAGCACGCAACCTTGTTTAACCCCCTTTAACACTGGGATTTTGCTAGTCAAGTCACCACTAGAAGAAAATTTCACTTGGCAAAAAGTATTAGAATGAAGTTTCCTCAAGAGAAACAGCAGATGAGGGTCCATTCCAAGGTAACCTAGCTTAATCCATAGTTGGGCTCTATCTATTAAATCAAATGCGCCCTTCAAGTCGACGAAGGCAGCATATAATTTTTTTGTCCCGGTATGCATATATTTTTCAGCAAGGAAGGCCAGAGTGCAGCCATGGTCCATAGCAGATTTGCCTTTGGAGAAGCCAATTTGTTCAGGACTTATGATGTTGCCTAGGTGCATCCAGTCAGTTAATCAGAGTTCTAAATGTTTAGCATACAATTTGCCCACTATAGATAATAAATTAATGGGGCGGAAATTTTCTGGTAACTGCAATCCCCCCTTTTTGTAAATTGGGATAATTATAGAATCAAGCCAAGAGTCTGGGATGGAGCCATGCAGATCAATGAAAGAGAACAATTTTGCAAGGGGCAAGAGCCACCAATCGACAAACTTTGTGAATAACTCAGCGGGAAGGCCATCAGGGCCTGGTGCTTTACCCGCCTTTAAATCCTTCAATAAATAACTGATTTCCTCTAGACTTACTGGAGGCCAGACCGGCATATCAGTAACTGTGGGGTTTGCTAAGATAGGAGGGGATACACATGGAGCAGCAAAAATGTTAGAGAAGTAATCAACCCATGTTTGCGCAGAAATATTTGGGTCAGTAACAGAATTGTTTTTTAGATTGCCCAAAATGATTCTCCAGAAAGCCTCATTATCATTAGATTTTATCAAGTGGTAAAGTTGGTCCCATTTATTCTGAAAGAAAACTTTATTTTTGGAAGTAATAAGCTCCAGGTAGGCTGTTTTACAAGTAATATAGGCCTTAATTTTTGTTGGGTCTTTGGAGTGACAGGCCTCTTTAAATAGTGCTCTCAGTTCTTGTTTCCAAGCTAAATAGTCTGTATCGAACCAGCTAGAGAAACTGGACCTAGACAAGATCACAGGTTTAGCTTTAGCATTGCAGTTATCAATTAATAATGAGAATCCTGAAAGGATTGTATCATCTGAATTGGAATTTATGATTGAATCCCTTAATCTGCACAGTGCTTCAGAGTCAAAGAGGGAAGAAAACTCCCTTTCTAGAGCTGGGGACCACTTGATTTTTTTTAGAACATTCTCAGAGGCCTTCACAGATTGGGAAGATGATACCATATTAACCTCCAGATCCAATCTTAAAGTTAGAATTAGGGGCAAGTGGTCACTTTCCGTGCGTGAATCAATGTAAAAGCCATCAATAGATGACAAAAGGTTGGGTGAACCCAAACAAAAATCTATCACACTGCAACCCCGTGTGGAAAAAAAAGTAAAATCAGTTGCAGCCAGAAATTTGGAGAGACCATTAAATATTATAGCGTTGTGTGCTATGCAGAATTCAATTAACCTAAGACCTGCCTTATTGGTTAAAGTATCTTTAGAACAATGGAGCAAACATAATTGTAGTGGCAGGGATTCAGCCACTTCAAAGCCAAAATGAGAGATCCATTTCTAATTATTATTGCCTATCCGAGCATTAAACTCACCAAAAATCATGAGCTGAGCAGTATGGAATTTCCAAGACAAAGACATCACATTCTAAAGGTCGCAGTAAAGCAGGTCTGGCTGCTTTGGTAAAATCCAACTTACCATTTAAGGTGGTCCTCTTGGATCCTTGCCCACCATTTGCCCAGGCTTTATTGCTGTCCTCTCCAGCACTGACTCTAATCATGATTAATGTTTATTTAGCCCCTTCTAATGGAGAGCTGGAGTTTGATGCTGTCTGGGAGAAATTTTCTGATTATGTATGAATACAATGAGCATTCCAGACCACTCTCATTTGTGCAAGAGAATATTCTAGGTCACCTATTCTGGGGTAAAATGCACACTATCACAGAGACCATTTAAAATCACCACAAAACTGATTCTCAAAGCTTCAACGGGGAAACTGACTTATTAAACTGCCTTCAAAGCAGTTTGAGTTTGCAGGGCACATATAGAGGTAGGTATGCAGTTATCAAAGTGTAAAGGCAGCTATTACTTGTTGGTAATAGAAAACAAGAGCTAAAGAAAACATCATATGTGCACAAGGACTAGATAATTTAAGCACCTGAGTGGTCTCATCAAAATCCAAGCTTTGATTTTACTGGACCTGGCAGGAGGCCCAGATCTTCGTAGAGTAATGCCCTGAAAAGTCATATGGCAAAATATTTAAGCCTTTCTTATTCATGCTTTAATCTCTCTTTGCCTAGAGAATTCTCTCACATAGTTCAGTGGGCAACCCAGTCATCTGATGAGCATCTGAACTATTAATACATTTGTATTAATACTTACAAAGCTGTATTTGAAAATATACCTTCAGAATGTGTGTCAACCTAACCAGGGAGCAGCTCATTACAGTTTGTATTGGGGTGAGCCGTAGATGCAACCAAAGCTCATCAGTTATCTTTTTATGGCTGCAGCTGACCCAGGTCAGTTGTTGTCCACTAGCCAGATGGCAATGAGATCCCAACTGTATAGTATCTGGACATTTTTGAACCATCAATTTTAACACCGTCTTTGGGAAGCAGGGAAGCACTATCCCTGTTTTATAGATGGGTGACTGGAGCAAAGGAGAAATCAATCAAGGTAGGGAGTTTGTGTCTAGGGTTTCTTTATTTATGCATCACCTAAAATGCACACATTAGATAGAAATTAAAAACAGTTTTATGACTAGTCAGCTCACAATCTAGAGGAATAATAATTGCATTTGATAAGTCAAAATCCAAAGAAGGGAAAATATATACCATATACCAGTATGGTATTTCAAAAGCCATATATTATTTTAAAAGATGTTGCAAATAAATATATGGAGTGAGGCATACTCCTCATTTCCCCATACCTTGTATTTCCTTAGTAGGAAACAAAAAGGATTATCTTGGGGGGGGGGGGGGGGGGTTCCTAGCAGAAAGAAACCAGTTTAGCTGTCAGCTATCTACATCTCTTCCCAGGAACCCCACCACCACCACCACCATTTGCACTGTAGTGTGGTAGTGTTACTGTTTAGTTTGTTAGGTGATCAATACAAGCAAAATGAGATGTTCTGAGAGTTCTTGTGAGGAGACAGCATGTGGGAATTTGAAGTGAGTAAGTGAAAGAATTCTGTGTTGTGTGTAGGAGGGCAAGCAATTAGATAGCTAGTATGATTTAGATGACTTGGACTGCAGATATCTAGATCAAAATACTCATTCCAGTGTAAGTTCACAACAGCCTTGGTCACATTGTTGTTTCTCAGCTGAGCCAACTACCTTACATGGTTGGTGTAAGAGAAAGGATGGTCTAATCATTTAGTGAATAAATCAATTAGAACTTGAGACATTTTACCAATAATTTATCATTTATTTTGAATACAAAACAAAGCTGGAAAAAGCATGGGCTGATGAAGAATGCTGTTATCATTCATTTAGGCATTGTACAATAGGTGACTGTAAGGAGATAAGACAGCATATACATCATTTGAGTAAATAAGCATCTTATATTGCTTGCTGAGATAATTGCATTTTCCTAGCAACTTTATATTGTGGTTTGATTATGGGAACATGTGATAAGTCTGCAACAGAAGGAAGAGAATACAATGAAAGGATAAGAAGAGTGCATTTATAGTGCACTGAAACAATAATTGGCAAAGGCCTTTGGAAACTTTGTGTCCCCTTCCTACTCAACAGCTTTTAATATTGGAGCAATTATACTGGAGGTCTAGTCTGCGTTTTTATCCAAGTTCCACATTGCCATGCAGACAAACAGCATGTCACTGTAGAGACATAGTATTATGTGGTGAATGAACAAATGGTTTGCATAAATGCAAGCTGCAACTGTCTCTAACCTATTGGAATCAATAGAACTGACAGCTCATCACCCAAGAAGGGTACAAATGAAAGGGAACAAAGAAGGAGGGAGTTAGCTGAAGAGAGATTTTGAGAGCTTATAAATGAATCTGGAACACAGAAAATTAGAAACTACTATCAAAGATATGCCAGAGAATGCAAGCAGCAGAAATGTAATTTTTTAAAGATATAAAAAGTATTCCATTTCACCCTTTCTGTGTTTGCCTCTCCATTCACATATGCATCTTGCCTACTTCCTCCTTCCAAGATTCATCTCACCATGACCAGGAGCACGTTGGGCTGCAACATTTCCACCCTGCCCAGTGTTCTTCACCAGTCCCCTTTGTGTACTTACTAGAAAAACAACAGCTCCACCTGAGGGATGGTACCATGCAGAATCTTTAGAATCATACTACAACTCTCTGTGGATTTTTAAAAATATATTTCATAATTAATGTACAATTTATTGAGTGCCTCTTTTGGGATAAAAACTCTTGGATCCTAAATCCCTCTCAGAGTGTGGAAGGAAGCAGCATAAATAAAATAGAGGAGCAATCTTTTATGCAAATGTCCTAGGTAATTGTTTTTACAACTGACAATGAGACAGACAGTCCTTTAATAAAAAATCTATTCCAGCCAGTCTAACAAAACACCTATGAATCATTAATTTAAAAAGTAACTCTGTGAGTTATGCACACAGCACATCTACATAATCTGTGTTATTACTATTACACATGTCCTCTCCTCCCTTCCCTTCTACTGTCAATATGCTACAGCCACCTGTTACGTCTTGCTGTTATTTAGCACCACGTATTCAACTTTTTGTGTGTGTCTGTGTTTGCGTGCACACATGTGTGTGTGTGCCTGTGCCTGGAAGTCAAGGTGACCTCTGGCAACTCCTACTGGGGCACAGAGGACATTCAGAGAAGTAGCCTGCCTCTGCCTCCTGGTATTTTCTGTAGGTTTCCCTTCCAAATACTCCCCAGGGTTGGCCCTGCTTAGCTGCGGAGAACTGATGAGATTGGGCTTGTCTGGGCTATCCAAGTAAGGAATGGGTTAAACTTTTCACTTGAAAATAGCATCTGTTGCACCATTGAAACACTACTGCCCACTTCCTAGTTCTTCAACATGTGTTTGCACTGCCCACTTGCACTGTGGAGCTACTGTCAGAGAGATTTATTTACATTATTTACAGCCTGCTTTTTCACTGGGACTCAACGCAGATTACACATAGTGACTCAGTACAATCAACAAAATGGGACATTCAGTAACCAATGCATTAAGATTTTAGAAGTCTGGAACCACCAGAAAGAACTGAAGCATAGCATAAGTATCAACATGACACACTAAGCAGTACAGATCCTACTACAATAAGCTATGCACAGCAGTATAGACCATAGTCTCAATCATTTATCTAGGTAACTTTGTGAAACATTTTGTAAAGTGCAACCCTATTATCTGCACAGAAAAGCCCTCTTGAATAGTTCAGTTTTCCATAGTTTGCAAAAGGCCAGGCAAATGAGAGCTTTTCTGACCTCCTCAGGCAGGTGGTTCCATAAGGTGCGTGTGTGGAGGGAATATAACAGAGAAGGCACATGTACATACAGAGAAGGTGGTTGATTTTTGCCCATTTGCAGGTTAGGACTTGCAGAAGCCCCGAATGACTTGAGCAAAGTTGTCATGGTGGAAAATAAATGGTCCTGAAAATAAGAGGCCATGAAAGGCTTTGTATGTGATAGCGAATACCATAAACTGAGCCCAGTAACAAATGAACAACTAATGGAGCATCTGCAGAATAAGAGTAATATGCACTCTCTGTCTAGCTCCTGCTTACAGCTAAGCCATGGAATTGTGGACCAGTTGGAGTTTTGAAGAGAGCCCAATGCACAGAGCATTACAGTACTCTAGCCTTGATGATACATTGGCATGGATCTAGGCCCCCAGGTCAAAGTAAGGGACCATCTTCCAGGCTAGGCTGAGTTGGAAGAAAGCTGGTTTTTGCAGCTGCTTTAATGTTAAGGATATACAGAACTGAGTATTGTCAGCATAAGGATGACAACCAACCCCCAGACTATCAATGATTTGTCCTAAGAGCCTTACATAGAAAATATAGGGGATAGAACTGTGCCCTATGGAACCCCACAGGATAGGTTTCACACTAATGACAACTGGTTTCCAATAGCAACCCTTTGACTCCAATCCCCTTTAAGTCGAATCCATTATTTATTTATTTATTTATTTATTTTCGCATTTATATCCCACCCTCCCCTCCGAAGCAGGCTCAGGGTGGCTAACAACATTAAATATCAACAATAAAACCATAAAGCAATAAAAACAATTACAATAATATCAGTTGAAATTAACAATTGCAATTTAAAGTATTAAACAATTTTAAAACAACAGTTTTGGTGCTGAGTCCCATACCATGATGTTGAGCAACTCTGTACTTTAGTTGAAGGCCATTCGAAATAATGTTGTTTTGCAGGCCTTGTGGAATTGGGCAAGATCCCACAAGGCTCTAACATCATCTGGGAGTTAGTTCCACCAGTGGGGGGCCGCAATAGAGAAGGTTTGTTCTCTGGTAGCCTTCAATCTCGCCTCCCTCAGCCCAGGGATTTCTAATAGGTTTTGTGATCCAGATCTAAGTACCCTCTGGGGAATGTATGGGGAAAGACTGAGGAATGATTTAAATCAGTTCAGTGTATATCCTCTGATATCTACTTCTGTCTCCAAGCACCTCAACAAGATGACATGTATTAAAGGCTGCAGATAAATCCAATAAGAGCAACAGAGAGGCTTGACCTTTGTTTACACTCAAAGAGAGGTCATCAACTAAAGCTAGCAGAGCCATTTTTGTTCCATAGCCTGATCTGAAGCCAGACAGAAAAGGGTTATCCAAGAAGAAATTGAGTTGACTTGCTACTGCTCTCTCAGTTACTTTGCCCAGAAAAGGTAGATCGGAGACTGACTAGGCAATAACTGGCCATATGATTTTTCTATAGAGATGGTTTTTAAGGTAGCAGAAAAATAACTGCCTCTTTGAGTGGCCAAGGGATGGTGCCCTGAGTTAGTGACTTATAATAGATACTTGGTGTGGTCTTTATACGATTTTAATAGCCAGGATAGGCAGGATCCAGGGTACAAGTAGTGGTCTTCACGATCCCAGGATCCTGTTCACATTCATCACAGAAACTGGGTCAAAATAATACATAAATACCCCAGGCTTTCTTCTGGTGTACCTATAAGTGACATCCAGATCAAAGCATATTCTTGATATTTTATCATTAAAAAACTTGGCAAAAATATCAGAGCTAATTGCCTGTTTATGGGATATTAGAGGCTCAGATTTAGGCAGTGGTAAATGCTGGGATGAATTAGCTGATGCTATAATAAGGAACATTTCTTTGCCACCATCACCACCACTTCATAGGTCTCACTGTGAGGTTTTGCAAGTTACTGACCCAAAGTATCCAAGCACATATGAATGGTCAAGGTTTAATGGAAATCAGATACATAGGAATGACCCTCTGCTGGAAGGCCATTGCTGAGAATAGTTTGAATACAGACAATGGTGATTGTGGAGAAACGCCATTTTAGTCAGTGGTGGTGCTTCATTTGGCAGGGGTCAGTAAATCCCTCAGCAGGCTTTGTAGCCTTCCCCTCACTCCCCCCCTCCCTTCCAGAGCCAAACCAACAACGCTAGGGGGGAAATCTCCTAGAGAGGCAGGAAGTGCTTTTGTTCTTGGCATGTGTGTTAGCAGGAAGAGAAGGGCAGTTGGAAGCCAGCGCTCGAGCGAGCATGTGGTGAGCAATGGAGGCTCCTGCCTGGGAGGCCCCAGGCAGGCAGACTAAGTAAGTAACTCACAAGACAGGGCAAGTTTAGATCAGGGCCAGCAGGACGCGTTTATAACACCTTTCCTTTGTCATGCTGTTTGCTGTGCTGTGCTGTGCTGTGATTATCATAGGAAACAGTGATTATCATAGGAAACAAAAAATGTGTGCAAAAGTTAAGCTCCCCCCAGTGTCCATTATAGTTCCCAGGTTTTGAAGTAAACTTTAGACCTTCCCTTGGTCTTCAAGGTCACCACACATTTCCTCTGTTGCTGTTCTAAGTTGTTGCTATAACTACCAGATAGCCACCTTCCTGCAAAGCTTGGAAAATTATAGATGCAAGCAAGCACACAAGATAGGTACTACAACAACTGTTGGATAAATCTGTGAATACATGAAAAGTATAACATATTGTCAGGGAACCTGATGCTCACAAGGAGCTCTATAGCACAACTTGTCAGATTCAGTAAGGGTTCTCTGCCAGCACCATTCTAGATGTCTTCCAACCATTTTGAGATTGCTCAGCTCCATGGAAACAGCTGGCTGGGTTTTATTCCAAGGATGGGAGAGGTTGGTGATGGGCAGTCTTATTGATAGCTTCACGTTCCGTGTTTCCACTTTAGCCTCAACAGAATACATTTTTGGAATCCTAAAATCGTTCAGAGGTGGATGGAGCATTTTAACCAGGCCCCTTCTCATGTGGAGTGTTGCAACCACATTCATCTTGGCTTTAAGGAGCAGTTGTCAGACCAGGGTTCAGGGTGAATCTCCAGCCTTGAAACTAAACCTTCCCACAAAGGCTCAAGTAAAAAATTAAATCCAGGGTATAACTTTCAAGTGTTGGGCCATTTAAAGAAGCTATAAAATTCTGGGCATGAATGTTGAAATCCCCCCGCAGCCTCTACCTAGGAAAAAGTACAGTCTTTCTCCACAGTGTGGACCAAGGAGCTCACATCTTTCTCCTCTCCCCCATTTGATCTGCACAATAATTCTGTGAGGTAGATTAGGCTGAAAGTCTGTGACTGGTCTGAAATCACAGTGTGGACCAAAGCAGGAGGAAAGCAACCTCATCTGGGTGTAATTACACAGAGTCCACCTGCAAAGCAGTCATATTCTCCAGGGGACCTAATTTTTGCCATCTGGAGAGCAGTTATAATTTTGAGTTATCTCCAGCCCTCACCTGGAAACTGGCAGCAATGGTTCCCCAGTAGGAAATGGCAGGTTCAGAGGGTGGAGTCTATGGCATTGTACCTATCTGAGGTCCTACTCCTCCTCAAACTCACCCTTTCCAGGCTCCAGTCCTCAAATCTCCAGGAATTTCCCAACATGGAGTTAGCAACTCTAACTCCTTCCCAGTAGCAGTAACAAGCAGCAACCTAGGGTAGCCAAACTCCAGGTGGAGCCTGAACGTCCCCTGGTATCAAAACTGAACTCCAGACAACAGACCTCTCTCCCCCTGGAGAAAGTAACTGCTTTGGAAAGTGGATCCTATGGCATTATATTCAGCTGAGGCCTCCAGGTCCCTAGTTAACCAGGGGCCCACGGAGCCTGGCCCCCTGGCAGGTTTTGGGGCCCCCTCACTTTCTTCCCATGGCCACCCCTCCTATCTGATTTAAATTGCACCACTGCCCCTTCCATGCCATTTAAAGGACCCGCCAATCAGCTGATCGACAGGCTCATTAAATCACACAGGAGGGAGAGGGATGGCCCCCAGCCTCTCCAGCTTTCTGTACTCACCCCATGGGCCCCTCCTGTGGCCCCCCTAGGGCCCCCTCCCCTGTGGCCCCTAGCTACAGGGCTGGGTCTCTCCCCTCCCCCAAACCCTGCCCTCTTCAAACTCCACCACAAAATCTTCTGGAATTTCCCACCGACCTAGAACTGGCAACCCTAGTCAGGACTGGGCCCAATGAGTTCTCCCTCAAAGGTTAAAAGAGGCTTAGAAAGGGCCTTCTCCCCTTGCCTTTTAGTGAGAGAATTAAGGTTGGTAATTCCAACATAGACTATACAAATCTATGCCAGGAACATATGCTGTATCAGTACTGTATGTTAATTTGCAAAAAGTCAGTATATATTTTGACGCTTCCCTGGCAAAAGTGGATATAGGTCTTCAGCATTAGCTGCTGTTTCAAAACAATACTTACGTGTCCTCACTTAGATTGTAAGCTGTGGGAAATATTTGCCTTTACTAAAAGTCTGTACATCACTTAGCACATTTCATGCAGTTTGCAAAGCAACCCTATTACACCCACTGGACAGGGATAGAATCATTCCTAAATGGTATTGCACTGGCAGAATACAACATTGCACCAGAACTGTGGATTCATACTGGTGTACTGCTGCACTGGCAGTAGATAGCAGTTCCAGAACTGCTCTACAAGTAGTAAGCTTGCAGCACAAAGGTGAAAACAAAAGAGCAGGTCTGGGAGTATGATGGGAGACAAGCTTAGATAGAAGCCTATGCTCAGAGGTTGGCCTCACCCAATGATGTGTGATTGACATTACTCCTGCAGAAATATGCTGCAAAAACACTCCCAGTGGAATCAACTGAGCCCTAGTAGACTGTCCCATCATCACCTCCACTCCCACCCACCCCTACTGGACAGTCTTGTGTAATTATATAGGAGTCAAGTGTTCACATCTAAAGTGGGTGTGAACTGAGATCTATTTCAAACAAAATGAAGCATGAAAGTGAGAAGAAATACTGCTGTGCTCCAGACTACCTTGCTGGAGGTACCTATGCTTGCAGTACTTTTCTTTCAGGCTCACTGCTGATGCCTGGAAGGAGGGAGAGTTATGGATCCCAGGAGACTATGAAGGTTCCATCACAAGCCTCTTTTCTGCCTACTTCTGCAGCTGTGCTTTTCTGTGAAGCAGGAGATATAGGATCAATAGCATATTGAGCAACACTCCAAAATGCTAAATTCAATATTCTATTTGTTTAAAAAGCATTGTCTAGCCATTTCTAGACACCAATCATGAAAGCTTCACTTTTGCACCCATCCTATATGGAGCTGAATGTTTATTTATTATGTATTTATTACCTTTAATTTATACCCCGCCCTCTCCACAAGCGGACTCAGGGCAGCTAACAGTCAGTTAAACAGTCTCTCATAAGAAATCAACCTGTGTTCCCTTTTATTGATCTCACTTGGACTATTAATCTCACTTCCACTGCTTAAAGGAGTCCTTCTTAGCTTTTACAACTTCCATTAGTTTGTTTGTTAACCATGGAGGCCTTCTCTTATACCTGTTTGTGCCATTCCTAACTTGTGGTATATATTTTATCTGAGCTTCTTGGATTTTAGTTTTAAAAAGCCTCCAAGCTTCCCCCAAGCTTTTGAATGTATTTACCTTTCCTTTCAGTTTCCTCTTCACATGCCTCCTCATCTCAGAGAATGTACCCCTTTTAAAGTTAAAAGTGGTTGTGCTGGTCCTTTGGGGCAACTCCCTATTTATACAAATGATGAAATCAATAATATTATGGTCACTGCTCCCAAGCTGTGCGATCACTTTTACATCTCTCACTAAGTCTTGGGCATTACTTAGGACCAAATCTAGGATCGCCCCACCCCTGGTAGGTTCTGAGGTAGGTATGGAGACCATCTGCTCCATAGCACAGTCATTGAGAGCATCTAGAAACTCAATCTCTTTCTCTTGACCAGAACACATATTGACCCAATCAGTCTTCGAATCGTTAAAATCACCTATTACGACACAGTTTTTACTTTTAGCCGCTATTTTTAATCCTTCCATCATCATATAATCTTCCTCTATCTTTTGATTTGGTGGGTGATAACAAACTCCCATAGTTAAATTTCCTTTGGGGCCCTCTATTTCAACCCAAAGCATTTCTAGAACGGAATCTAATTCTTTGAGCTCAGTCTTACTGGGCTGTATACCCTCTCTGACATACAGAGCAACCCCACCTCCAACCCTTCCCTCCCTATCCTTCCGATATAACTTATATCCAGGAATCACCATGTCCCACTAATTCTCCTCAATCCACCAAGTTTCTGAAATTCCCACAATGTCTATATTTCCCCCCAACACTAAACATTCCAACTCACCAATTTTACTTCGGACACTTCTAGCATTTGTATACAAACATCTATAATTTCCCAGGCAAGTTAGGCCTGCAACCTTCCTCCTGCTGCCTTGAGACTTTGGCAGACACTACGTACTGTTTGTCACCATCTCAGTGAACAACTCTGATCCATTACTTGGTAGAAAAGTAACAGCTAACCCTTCATCTCTTTGAGATGAGTCCTCTCGAACCAGAGACTTTTCATCTCCTGTTGGCTTTCCCCCAAGATTTAGTTTAAAAACTGCTCTGCCACCTTTTTGATTTTAAGCGCCAGCAGCCTGGTTCCATCTGGGGACAAGTGGAGACCGTCTCTTTTGTACAGCTCCTGCTTGTTCCAGAAAGCATCCCAGTGCCAGGGTATGTGGCAGGGTATGAGATAGCTTCTACAGAACAATGACTCACGAAAGCTCATACCCTGCCACAAATTTTGTTAGACTTTTAAGTGCTGCTGGACTCTTGCTCTTCTCTACTGCTGGTTTTTTGTTTGTTTTTTTTAAAGCAACATTGGTGCCTCATTATTGCAGTGCTCTCCTGGGATTTAAAATATTTGTACTAAATGCTCTCCAAGGTACTGAAACGGTTTGTATTGGAACTTAATAATATAGAAACGTTATACCCTTCTAAGCCCATTGACTTCAATGGACTTAGAAAGATATGACTCTGCATATGTTAGCACTAAGAAAGTTATTTAGGTGGTTATAAATTCTTAAATCATCATTTTAAGTTTAATCATGTACAGAAGAACTGTTCATGACAATTTAATGATACAGAATTCAATACAATTTTAGGGAATAATGCAGAGCTTTAAAAAAAATCAAGTCTCTGCAGTGTTTACTGACAAAGGTACAGTTAGGCAGATCTTTCATAGCAGAGTGGGAATTCAAATCTGAGTCTCCAAGATCCTAGTCTGACACTCTAATCACTGTACCACACTTGCTTTATAACTTTAACTAGACAAGGCCCTTATACCTGGTAAGAGTTTCAGGAAAACAGGGTTCAGTTGTGTGGTTTGGATTCTATTCCTGTTAGGTGGGTCTGTAACTTGTTGACAGATTGCACCTAAAAAGTGCTTGTTAATTATTCCTCATTTTCTTGGAAAGGAGTGACAAGTGGAGTGGCTCAGGGATCTGTCCTGGGACCTGTTCTTGTTCAACATCTTTAGAAATGATTTGGATTTAGGAATAGAGGGAATACTTATTAGATTTGCAGATGATACCCAGTTGGGAGGGGTAGCAAATATAGCGAAAGACAAAATCAGGATACAGAATGGTCTTGACAGGCTGGAAAACTGGGCTAAGACAAATAAAATGTATTTTAACTGGATAAATGTAAAGTTGTATTTAGGTCATGAACGAACCACTGCCGAACCACTGCCTTCTTAAGCTTGGCTGGGAATACCCCTGATGACAGGGATAGGTTGACAATCTCAGCCAGGGGACCCTGAATGTCATATCCACCTGCTTTAACAAGCCAAGATGGACATGGGTCCAGAGGGCAAGTGGTAGGCTTCACTGCAGCCAAGATCCTGTCCACATCCTCCTGGGAGAGACAACTGAAGTGATCCAACATGGGACCTAAAGACAGACAACAGGCTTCCAGTTCCTGCACTGTATCAATTGTGACTGGGAGATTATAGCAGGGAGTCGAGATCTTATCTGCAAAGTAAGTCGCAAAAGCCTCACAGCCAATGTCCAATTCTCTTACCTTTTGGTTGCCTATTGGCACCATAGTTAATGATCAAATTGTTCTAAACAATTGAGCTGGGTGTGATTTTGCAGATGCAATGGAGGCCGCGTAGAACTCTCTCTTAGCGGACTTCACTGCCTTCTCATAGACTTTCATAAATGTTCTATAAGAAGTTCTAGACTCCTCATCATAAGATCTCCACCACACTTGCTCCAGCCATCTAAGCTGCTGCTTCATTCTTTGCAGCGCCAGGGTATACCATGAAGCTGCTTTGGTGCATCAGCAAAGAGGGCACCGGGGTGCAATATCGTCGATGGCCACAGAGAGTCAGGAATACCAATCCTCCACTAACTCATCCATCAATCCACCAGGGAGCATTGGATCCCGCAGAGCCTCCCAAAGCCACTCCGGGTGCAGTTGGCTCCACGGGCGAGCATAAATCTGCTCATGGCCTATGCAGGAAGAGGGCTGCAGGTCCAGTCGGACTTTCAGGACGTAATCATCTGACCATGGAACTGTATCAACAGCTATCAGATCTGGTGTTATCCCAGCCCCAAAGATCAAATTGAGTGTATGTCTGGCCTGGTGAATGGGAGCTGAAACAACCTGGTTGAGTCCTAGTGCCTCCATGGATGACATCAAGTCCTGGGCCTGCAGAGGTGCTGCATTGTCAGCATGGACAATGAAATTCCCCAGGATTAAAAGCCTGGGGAAGTCCAGTGCCCAGGTCAATATGGCATCCAGCAGGGCAGGCAGGCTCTCTGGGGGGGTGGTAGGCGCCCGGTACACCACCCAAATGGCCAAACTCTCCTTGGCTTCCCATACCAGACTGGCACATTCAATGCCCACGATGTTTGGAGTAGGGAGTGCCCTGAAAGAAAAGGGCTCACGAATGAGCACTGCACCGCCCGGTGGCACTGCACCCCTCCTGCCCCGCCCGGTCGTCTGCTGCCTCTGTGATTGCTCCAACTGAAATTGGTAACGTATAAATAGGGTTTTCCCGCTACAGTCTGTGATTGTTGAAGGACTGAGAACCCAGGTGGGGTAAGTGACGGATAGCGAGAGTTAGCTGAGAACTGGCCAAATAGGCTGATAAGAATAGCATGCCGACAAGGAGAGACTCCACACCAGTTCTTCCAGAACTATAAGTGTATTTACAGATATTCACAGAAGTGTAGTATATATACAATAATTACAATACAGAGCTTCAAAGTGCTTCACCAAACTATCAATAATACAGAGAGGAAAAAGACTCTAGCATTCAGCTCCTTTTATAGTTCAGCCCACCTATCAAGTGAATATGCTGACTCATTTGTGACTACAGTGACTTTCCAGGCATTGCATCAGCCTGCCTAGTGATCCTTATCACATGACCTCACTACTTTGACAGTAGATTTTTTATTTTTATTTATTTATTTAAGATTTATATCCCGCCCTTCCCACGAGTGGCTCAGGGCGGCTTCCAGTAGTAGATCCAGCAAAATTACAATATTTAAACATATAAAGGGATCAGCATTTAAAACAGATAAAAACAGATAAAACCATAGTTATCAATAAACATTAATAAATATTTCAACTGTATATAAAAGAAATGCGGCAAGTTACGTTAAAATTCTCAAGCTAGGTATAGGCTAGCCGGAAGAGGGTCGTCTTACAGGCCCTGCGGAACTGAACAAGGTCCCGCAGGGCCCTCACCTCTTCCGGCAGCTGATTCCACCATGTAGGGGCCATAACAGAGAAAGCCCTTTCTCTGGTGGATTTCAAACGGGCTTCCTTCGGCCCAGGGATAGTAAGGAGATTTTGTGTTCCCGACCTCAGTACTCTCTGGGGAACGTGCGGGGAAAGACGGTCCTTCAGGTAGACAGGTCCCAAGCCATATAGGGCTTTAAAGGTGATGACCAGCACCTTGTACCGGACTCGGTATATTACTGGAAGCCAGTGCAGGGTCCGAAGACCCGGCTGAATGTGTTCCCGCTTTGGGAGACCCAATAACAGCCGGGCCGCGGCATTCTGCACCAGCTGCAATTTCCGAGTTCGGGACAGGGGCAGCCCCATGTAGAGGGCATTACAGTAGTCTAACCTCGAGGTGACCGTGGCATGGATCACTGTTGCTAGGTCGTCGCGCTCCAAAAAGGGGGCCAACTGCCTTGCCCGCCTAAGATGAAAAAACGCGGACTTGGCAGCGGCTGCTATCTGAGCCTCCATCTTTAAGGAAGGCTCCAACAGCACCCCCAAGCTTCTGACCCTGTCCGCCGCTATCAGCGGCGCACCGTCAAAGGCTGGTAGGGGGATTCCCCTTTCCGGACCGCGGCGACCCAAGCAAAGGACCTCTGTCTTCGCAGGGTTAAGCTTCAGCCCGCTCAGTCTGAGCCATTCAGCCACGGCATATAGTGCCCGATCTAGATTTTCCGGGACGCAGGTCGGCTGGCCGTCCATCAGAAGATGATCTTCATGCTTAACTTGTAAGCTACCCAGTCACTGGTTCAGGGTGACAGACTCGCCTTCCTGGGCCCAGGTCTCAGTCACGCATTCCAGGTCTATCTGTTGTTCCGTGAAGTAGTCTTGGAGTGTATAGGTCTTATTATTGAGAGATCTGGCATTAATCAACACCAATGTCGGAGCCGGGTCCATTATCCTAGCCCCACTACTAACATACTGGGTGGAACGTAGGAAGGAAGAGGTCCGAGGCTTCCCATGTCTCTGACCTCTTCCGGATCTCTGGAACCTAGTCCCACCGCCATACTTCCCCTGCCCCCAAATGACTGGAATCCCTGATCCAATCATGGCCTCCCTCCCACAAAGTTATTGAGCCAAGAATGGCCCACCTAGCCTGTGTCCACCACTATGTAATTTACAGTTTCTTAGAGCTATTATAGAGCACAGTGTCTATGAATATAACTTATCCTTCCCACTCTTCCACTCAATCCAATGCTCTCTATCACCTTGACTCTAGTATACAATATCCTACTGCTAACTTTCCATTTTTAAATAATTTCCATAATTAAATCAAGATTATTTTGGGAAAGTTACTATGAATATAGTGTTAAAAATTCCCTCTCTATTTTTACATCTATCTGTTTGCTTGTCTGTCTGTCTATCTCTCTGTCTAGATAAACAGAGATACACACACACAAGTGGGAGCCCTACAAGACTTATGGGGAGAGGAATCCTCTCTCCCCTGCCCCTGCATCACTGAGTCTGGTGCAGCTCCAGGCCTCACCACCCACCTTTGAACCCTGTCCCAGCAGAGGTTGTGTCTGGGAGGTTCTCTAAACCTTGGCTACTGCTGCAACCAGGCCTGGAAGGGTTCTGAGAGTCTACCACCATTGTGGCTGGGCCTGGAGCAATTCCTGCAGTCCACTGCCACCAGCTCTGCAGAACTAAGGTAAGTGTGTTGTCTGTGCATCCTGTTTTATCGGGGAGGGGGAATTTAAGTCCCCCTAATGTGTTTTTAAGATTTTTTTTTTCTGCAAACCTTAGGATTTTCCCAAATTTGCAGGAAAATTGTTATGTGTGTGAGTGTGTATACACACATATATACAGACACACAAAAGGAGATGAATTATGAATCTCTAAATTAATTTTTTTGCAAAACGACAGAAACTCAAATATTAGATGCCTTTCTATCCCCCTCCCAGCTCTCCTACTAGAGGTTCCACAATGATATAAATGTCCCATGGTGATGCCTTTAACAGGACAGCAGTAGGGATGGACATGAGCTGGGTAAACGCAGCTTGATTTGCTTCATGGTGCACCTATAGACCATCCTGGACAAAAACTGTTCATACAAACTGAACCAGTTTGGGAAGTTCATGATGCAGTAGAACAGCTCCCCGCCCACCCCCCCTTCCCATGCTAGAGACACAAAACTCACAACCGATCTCCAGCTGATTTTCCTCTACCTGTCCTCAAAGTCTGGTGAGAATTGGTTTTACAGGATCTGAGTTATGCCCCGCCCCATATAAGGTGCCTCCAGGAAAATGCTTTCTAGGGAAATGAGGTACAGGTTCAAGAGGGTGTATTGAACAGCCTCCTGACAAGCCAGGGGCACCAACATGCAGCACATCTCCAGCTGACTCTCCTCTACCTGCCCTCCAGGTTTAGTAAGGATTAGATTTATGGGGTTTAAGTTATGCCCCCAAAGAAGATGCCCCCACACTCCATTGTTTCCAATGGAGGGAGAAGAAAACAGCGAAAGAAAGAAAGAAAGAAAGAAAGAAAGAAAGAAAGAAAGAAAGAAAGAAAGAAAGAAAGAAAGAAAGAAAGAAAGAAAGAAAGAAAGAAAGAAATTTATTTATTATTTATTTATTACTTTACATTTATATCCCGCCCTCTCCGCAAGCGGACTCAGGGCGGCTTACAATATCATAAAAACAATCAATTCCATAAAACATATAAAAACATAGTTCACTTATCAATTTAAAACTATTTGCGCTGTCTCAATCCAGTCTGGCGGTATTGGGTTCTGACTATGATCGCCAGCTTCTGTAGGATGTCCGGTGGCAGCCCATTTTCAGTCAACCAGAAAAGCTTGTCTAAACAGTTCGGTCTTACAGGCCCTGCGGAACGCCGACAAATCCCACAGGGCCCTTATAGCTTCTGGGAGGGTGTTCCAAAGTTCTGGTGCTGCCACCGAGAAAGCCCTGGATCTTGTTATGCATAGCCTGGCTTCTTTTGGGCCAGGGGCAGACAGCAGATTTTTTGTCCCTGATCGCAGTGCTCTCTGGGGGATATATGGGGAAAGGCGGTCCCGTAGATAGGCAGGTCCCTGACCATAAAGGGCTTTAAAGGTTAGTACCAACACCTTGATGCGAACTCGGAACACAACAGGCAACCAGTGCAGCTCTCTCAGCACTGGCCGAATGTGCTCCCATCGTGGTAGCCCCATTAACAGCCGTGCCGCAGCGTTCTGCACTAGTTGTAGTCTCCGGGTTAGCGTCAGGGGTAGCCCCATGTAGAGAGCATTACAGTGATCTATTCTTGAGGTGACCGTAGCATGGATTACCGTCGCTAGGTCGCTGCGCTCCAGGTAAGGGGCCAGCTGCCGTGCTTGCCGAAGATGGAAAAAGGCAGATCTAACAGTGGCTGCTACCTGAGCCTCCATTGTAAGGGAGGACTCAAGGAGCACGCCTAAGCTCTTGACTTTGGGGACCGGTATCAGTGGCACCCCGTCAAGGGCCAGCAGCTGGATCTCTCTCCCCGGACCGCCCCGACCCAGGTAGAGAACCTCCGTCTTCGTCGGATTCAATTTCAGCCGACTCAGTCTGAGCCAAGAGGCCACGGCTTGTAATGCCAGGTCTAGGTTTTCCAGGGTACAGTCAGACTGGCCACCCATCAATAGGTAGAGCTGGGTGTCATCCGCATATTGATGGCAACCCAGTCCATACCTCCTGACAATCTGGGCAAGGGGGCGCATATAGATATTAAATAGCATCGGGGATAGGACCGCTCCCTGCGGCACCCCGCAACTAAGGGAGTGCCTCTGGGATGCTTCCTCCCCTATCACCACCCTTTGTCCCCGATCTTGGAGAAAGGAAGTCAGCCACTGCAAGGCAGATCCCTGTATCCCCACATCGGTGAGGCGGTCAATCAGTAGCTGGTGGTCAACCGTGTCAAAAGCGGCTGACAGATCTAATAACAGCAGCACTGCAGAACCGCCCTGATCCAGATGTCGCATAAGATCATCCATGAGGGCGACCAGAACTGTCTCCGTCCCGTGACCTGGCCGGAAGCCGGACTGGAATGGATCCAGTGAAAAGGATCCAGAAAGAAAGAAAGAAAGAAAGAAAGAAAGAAAGAAAGAAAGAAAGAAAGAAAGAAAGAAAGAAAGAAAGAAAGAAAGAAAGAAAGAAAGAAAGAAAGAAACAGAATCAAAGGGCCTGAGAACCTCTCCACTAGAAACTACTACTGCTAACTCATACTGCTTTTTAACTTAGTTTTAAACAGATGACTAAACTATAGGGAAAGCTAGACCCCATTTGAATGGCTGCAAAAATCTATCACAGACGTATAAAATTCTGCAGCTAAAAAAGTGATGGATCTGCTATTATTTTCTAATAAAAGAGGTGATGTTGCTATATATCTATATTTTGGAGCAAAGGAAGAATTAAAAGATGCCTAGCCTCAGAAAAACTATTGCGTTCAAAAGTCACATGATACAGAGTGTCTACATTACCTGCACCATAGTCATATATTCTACCAGAATATGATATCTTAAGATACCTCCCTTGTAATACACCCCACCAACATAAAGGCCTATAGTGGGGAAAAGTCAAATACGAGCAGTAATTAGGGAGCTCTCCAAGTGGAAGAATACCAACAAATTAAATAGAACAAACATGTCATACTCTACTGTTATAATAGTATTTAAATAGAAATTTCTTAAAAATTATTATGGCTTCATGTCTGGTAACTGAATAAAGGGAATCCAAGGAATCTAGGAACTGTAGTCATTGCTCAAAAAGTTTATCACAGTGGTAAACATAAGAGCTCTCTCTGACCAAGTCAAGGTTGGATGTCAGAGTGTATAATTTTAACCTTAAGGGGGAAGCTTTCATAAGAACATAAGAGAAGCCATGTTGGATCAGGCCAATGGCCCATCCAGTCCAATACTCTGTCACACAGTGGCCAAAAAATACACATATATATACAAACACATATATATATACAAACTGTGGCTAATAGCCACTGATGGACCTCTGCCCCATATTTTTATCTAACCCCCTCTTGAAGCTGGCTATGCTTGTAGCTGCCACCACTTCCTGTGGCAGTGAATTCCACATGTTAATCAAACTTTGGGTGAAGAAGTACTTCCTTTTATCCGTTTTAACCCGACTGCTCAGCAATTTCATCGAATGCCTACAAGTTCTTGTATTGTGCATTGGGGTTGTCACCGTCACTAGGTGGAAGGGCAGCTGAGAGGGACGGGCACTGCTTCATGCTTGGCGGCAGCTTTCCAGGTGGCCATCAATGCAGAGACACAGCGTGATTACGCCTTGCAGTGTGGCCGGTCGGTCTACTCATGCCAGCTCATCAAGGACTTTGTCAGGCAGCCCTCCGTATACTGGTCCATGAGGGCAGCCTCATTCCAGGCCAGGTCTTGGGCCAGAAGCTTGAACTTGGTGGAGTAGTTAAATGTGTGGACTCTTATCTGGGAGAAACTGGGAGCACTGTGCACATGAGCAACTAGTATTCTAAAAATAAGTAAATACAGAAATAGTAAATAGCCCCTCATGAATAATTAATGAAGGGGGTGTGGCTAGTGACGTCATATCCAGTGATGTCACCAGAAACTGCGTCATCAGGGCCATGACCCCAATGATGTCACCATATTTAATTAATTAAGCACCTCCTCCAGGAAAGTGTCCTATCTAGCCATACCCCCACGTGACCTAACCCCACCAATCACATCTATGCCCCACCATGATGTAGCTACCCCGCATATTTAATTAATTAAGCACCTCCTCCAGGAAATGACCTTACTGACTCACACCACGTGGCGTAGCCAGGCCAATCAGCTTCTACGTCCACCCCGCTGTAACGTAGCAACCCTGCATATTAATTGAGCAGGCCGGAAATCACATGTGTAGCCCCCTTCTCCAGTGCCACCCACTGCAGCGTCATTGAACTGCCACCTGTGGCACCCCACCCCGGAAATTGGGGGCCGCCACTGAGAAAGCCTGAGTAGACCCATGTGACCACGCTAACAACATGCCCAGTCACCCCTGGCCAATAGCAAATGGGCTGGGGCTCGCCCCCACCAGATTATTTTAGGAAAGAAGCCATTTGTGCTTGAACACATGTGCGCAGGCTCTTGCTGAGAACATGGAAATTCTGGCCAGACTCTTGGTACTTTCCAGCCCTCCACCATTGGTGAGGCAAAATTTTAAAAGGAGATATGTAAGCAGTTCTGAGGATGAAGAATTTGTTCCCGCAAAGCTCCATTTCCCAGGGCCTGTTTTTGACGAAGAGACACGCATTAGCATGGACAGCAGGGAGACAACAGCTGACATGCTAGCTAAAAATGGCGTTTCCCAAATTTTGCAAGGCCTCCTGGAAGATTTCCCAAACACTCAGGAACTTATTCCCTACAGCACCCAGGTTTTCCAAGAGATTCCTGATTCCCAAGAGCTGATTCCAAGCGAGAACTCTACAGCACAGGTAATTTGGGAAAGGGGGGAAAGGGGTGGACGGTGGGATGGGGGAGTAGAAAAGGTTATTGGAAACAGGCTTTGCATAGTGCTTTTAACTGAAAAAATCTGCTCTTAATTTTCTAGTATTCTGCCTGCATTGAGCCACAAATTCCAGATTTAAAATTGGCTGAAGCCACAGAGGAGAATATTCCTTCAGAGACGAAAATCTCCACGCAGGTATGGACCCCAGTTGCTTAGTGTTGTGGTGGGTGTGGGGGCTTGTCAAGGCTTGTAAAACTAAAATAAATGCTGTCTTTTAAACAGGAACAGCAAAAAATTCCATTTGGCATGACGCCCGGGGAACGAGTCATTGCCATGAGAAAGCTTTTAAGCATGGAAGTTTTTGAAGATTCTGACTGTACACCGCCCCAAAAACGGAAATCAGCAATGTCAGCATTAGTTCATGCTGCGGTCTATTTGATAACAATGCATTGTATCAATGAATTTTTATATGATTCTTGTGAAGGATGCCATCTTCAATCGCCCGGGCAGAAATCTCATGCATGTGTTTCTTGGTCTGAACAAATGGTAGACCGCAAGGTGAAATTTGTAATTGATGAAATGTCAATACATTCAATAATGCAAGTTGTGACCTCAGTTGCCTATTCATTAAAATGTCTGATCTTCATGCAAGAGAATATGGACCAAATATTTGACTTATTGAATAGAGTTGGGGACGCGTTGAATTCGCGGAAAACTCTTGAAACAATTTTGAAAAACTCTGACAGTGCAATGGTTAAATATGTTGAAGGTTATATCAAAGATGTGCATTTTCGTTCATTATTTCTGCTCCAGAAAAAAAAAATTGGCGTTTCTGTGATGTAAATAAAAAAGATATTGCAGCTGCACTCTGGGGACTGCACTCTGATTAGATCTGGCAGCATTTTAAACCGTCCCCCCCCTTTTACTGGCTGCTGTTTTTACAAAAATTTGGGGGAGGGAGAACTTATTTATATATATATATATATATATATATATATATATATATATATATATATATATTATATATATATATATATATATATTGCAGTGTACTCTGAAAAACTACTTACCCTCTTTCCATGTGCTTCCTGAAACCATGGTTGCTGCTTCTCTGAGATTGTGTGGGAGGGGAAAGGGGGGATTTTGCAGTCACATGGATGGAACCTGGTTACCTTTACAATTCATGGACAATCTCTATTGGATCAGCAAGTCACACGGCTAGGAGAACCAATCACAGTGCTCCTTTACACATAGTAGTGGTCTTGATTAGATTAGGGGGTGAGTCACATTCTTTTAGGCCAGAGGAGGAGGAGGTCAGAAGACATCTTTACCTTGAGGCTGCGGGTAAGCCATGTGCTACTATATTTCTATGTGATTAGAAATTAATACTGCTTGTAAATTTTGTATGTTTGAACCCTTTCACTGCCTGTAAAGCAGATAGTTTATGACCTGTTTGCCCCAAGCATGCTTAATGAGAAGGGGGGGTAGTGTGGACTTTCAGTTTTTCTTGCTTAGATTAAGGGGCCAGGCACATCCTTTTCTAGCTCACCGAGAGGCACTAAAGGGAGCCTTTTTTCTTTGAGGTGTTTGTCTTAAGCTTCATAAATGGGGATAATAATTTAATGCTGTAAAAAGGTTTACTTGTGATCAGCCATTTTCAATAATTATAACTTCCTAGCTCATAATGCGGATATGATAATTACTTTATCATTAGGCAATTATTAGCAGAAAAGATGGAAGTCGACCTGCTTACGCAAGGGGGGAAGCTCATGTGCGTCACGGTTAAGAAGCTAGGCATCAGATTTCTGAACAGCTTAAACTTCTTGCCAATGAAGCTGGCCAAATTGCCACAGGCCATGGGCTTCTCTGGCTGTAAGGGGTTCTTCCCCCATTACTTTAACACAGCTGCTAATTGGGAGTATGTTGGGCCGACGCCTAAGATGGAGGATTATGGGGTTGATAACATGATGAAGGGTGAGAAAGCAGAGTTTCTTTCCTGGTACATGGAGAACAAAAGCAATGAATTTAACCTACAAAAAGATATGGCCTATTATAGTCAACAGGATGTTAAAATCCTGAGAAAGGCTTGTCTCTTGTATAGGGAGGAAATTATATCCATGTCAGGAATTGACCCCTTTAACCACATAACTCTCGCTGGGGTGTGTATGGTACATGTTTTTGAAACCTGATACAATTGCCCTCCTGCCACATGGCCATTACCACAGGCAAGAAAAGCGTTTTTCAACCCCATCCATACAGTGGTTAATGTATATTGAGCACAAGGAGGGTCTCCAGATACAGCACGCCCTGAAAGGTGGCAAGCTAAAAGTAGGAAATTACTTTCTTGATGGTTATGCGATGGTTGGGGGTGGCCAACAACCTTTGAATTTAATGGGTGCTTTTTCCATGGTTGTCCCACATGCTACAGCCCCAGTGAAAGAAACCCGCTGACAGATCCATCCTTTGCTGACTTACGCTATAGAACCCTGAGGAAAGAAAGTTACTTGAAAAGCCATGGGTGTGCTGTTAGGTCCATATGGGAACACGAGTGGAGGGAGATGGTTACAGCTGACAGGGACCTTGGAGGCTTTCTGAGTGAGAAGAAATTTCCATCACCGCTGCTCCCCAGAGATGCTCTCTTTGGGGGCAGAACAAATGCCATTTGCCTCTACTACAATGCTGAAGCTGGTGAAAAAATACATTACTATGATTTCACCAGCCTGTACCCTTTTGTCAACAAGACAAAGAAATATCCAATTGGACACCCCCAAATTATTTATAAGGACTTTGCTCCAGTATCTGAATATTTTGGTCTGGTCAAACTGAAGGTGTTGCCACTCGAGGTCTCTTTTTCCCCATATTGCCATACAAGGTCAGGGGCAAACTTCTGTTCCCCCTGTCGCACATGTGCAGAGACTAAGCAACAAGAGAGTTGTATGCATTTTTCACTGGAAAGAGTGCTAGAAGGTGTGTGGTGCACAGTGGAACTGATGAAGGCCCTCGAGGAGGGGTATCAGATCATATCTATTACCGAGGTGTGGCATTTTGAGGAAAGCTCTGAAGACATGTTTTCGTAATACATTAAAGTGCACCTCTGCCAAAAACAGGAGTCTTCAGGCTATCCTAGCTGGTGTATAGATGAGGGGAAAATGGCCAAATACATACAGGATTACCTAGAGAAAGAGGGTGTTCAGTTGTGTCCTGAACACATAGCGGTCAATCCTGCAAAGAGGCAAATTGCAAAATTATTTTTAAATTCCTTGTGGGGTAAGTTTGGACAGTGTTCAAACTTAGTAAACACTACCATAGTGAGGGATGCTACCAAGCTTCTAGAATTTGCCTTTTCCCCATATGATGTGTGAGAGTTTGACATAATTGACGATGAAACAGCAAGCGTGTCCTGGAAACACACAAAAGATACAGTTACCTTAGGTGCCAACACGAATATTCTGATTGCATGTTTTACAATATCCTACGCACAGTTAGAATTGTATGAAATTTTAGACAGACTGCAGGACCGCATCATTTACCATGACACTGATTCAGTCATTTTTGTCAGTAGGGAGGGGGAATTTATTCCGGCTCTGGGAGATTATTTAGGAGATCTGACATCGGAACTCCCACCAGCTGAACATATCACAGCGTTCACGTCAGCAGGTCCTAAAACCTATGGTTACATATTGTCGGGTGGAAAGGTGCATGAAAGCCAAAGACATCACCCTCAATGTTTCTAATTGTGAAAAATTAATACCTTGAAGGACCTGGTCTTAGATTACACTGCCAAGCAGACACCTAAAGAGATCAGAGTCCAGCAACCCTCCATCATAAGGAAAAAGAATCAGTGGCTTATTGAGACAGAGCCACTTAATAAAACCCTTAAAGTCGTTTATGATAAGAGGGTCCTTGTGGCCAAATATAGAACATTGTCATATGGCTTTTAAAATGGATGTACGGTGGAAATATCCATTTTCTGCAGTACTGGCAGGGCCTAGCAACTGTGGCAAGAGTGTCTTTGTAAAAAGTATTTTGGACAATGCTCAACATGTGCTTTCTGTATCACCTGATAATGTCGTGTGGTTTTATAGCTGTTGGCAGAATCCGTATTATGAAATCCTCTGTAAATTCACATCAGTTAAGTTTGTTGTGTCAAGCATGCGATTTTCAAAAGAACGAGTCAAGTGGATACAAAACTACGTTTATTGCTAAATCAGGATGCTCTCCTAGTACAGGTCCTTGAGAGTGAACTAGAAATACATTGATACAATTCTTTTTTAAGACATACTTCAAAGGGTTCCCAAAGGAGAGGGCGAGGAATGCTCGCTAACTCATAAACTATCATAAATGTCTACATTCCCACAATGTTATCAGTGTCTTGTCCTTGCTTTCCCCAGATGTCTCACACTCCCAGGCAGGAAGATGTTGATTCTTCTTTCTCTTACTAGTTTTGTTTCTCACTATTCTACTTGACAAGCAATAAAGCAAGAAGGGGGAGGGGGAAGAATAACAGAGCCAAACTACACCGGTCCTCCATGATGTTTCACAGACCAGCTTTATGGAGGATCCTAAAGCAATTAATTACCATTGGAATTTTACCATGCTTGACATGTTGAAGGGCTGTCTGAAACCCTAAATGATGATCAACTGCTCCTCGCTAATAAAGTAAGTCTGATTATAGTGGATGATTTGATGGACTCTGCTTGTCAAAACCCTGACAAGAGAGCCTTTACCAAATACGTGCATCATCAGAATCTGAGCATTATATTTATTACTCAGAATATTTTCTTTCATGGAAAAAGCACCAGAACCATAAGTTTAAATACAAAATGCATGGTTCTGTTTAAAAACCCCAGGGACAAATTGCAGATTGCCACTCTGGCCCGCCAAATGTACCCGGGGAAGTTCTAATTCTTTCTGGAGGCCTTTGAGGATGCAACACAAAAACCTTACGGGTATCTGCTGGTGGATTTAAATGCATGCACGCCAGATTCATTGAGGTTAAGAATGGGGCTTTTCCCACCCTAGTGGCCTGCTCCCAGGGGGCACAAAAAGAAACAGCCGGTACACTAAACAGTCTGTCACCTCCGAATCCTCCAAAAGGTCAGCATGTCCAGCCGTATAAAGAGGAACCTGCCCATCCTAAAACTACTTATCAAGACTACCCCACAACAAAAGAAAGCCATTCTATGCTCAGCTTCAGATGATCTGGTCGCAGCTATCTCAGAAATTGCGCTCAATACTTTAAAAGGGAACATTCCTCTTTCACCACGTCAGGTGTGCATGTTGAGGAAAATGCGACATTTCATTAAAAAACTGAGTAACGAGAGAGTACCACTGAAAAAGAAGAAACAGCTGGTGAAACAATGTGGCGGATTTATAGGGCCTCTATTAAGCTTTGCTGTTCCTCTCTTAACTGGCCTTTTAACAAGCAGGTGATGGAATATGCAGAAAAAATGTGCTTGGTTCCTAGCCATCAGCTGGAACAATTAAGGAACCCCCCTTCCTTTAAGGAGGAGAACATCAGAGCTAATGCAATGCATTCCCTAGATACTGAAATGAAGGGTGTTCTCCGAAGGCAAGATTTAACAGAGTTTCAAAAAGTAAGCCTATTTGATACGCTGTTGCAAAAATATTTAGCTCACGTGAAGCAGGGGAAAACTGAAAAACCTAAACTGAACCTGTTTCTGCCTCAGCCAGAGACAGCCTCTGGAGAAACCAATACGAGTTCTGATGTGGTCTTCCAAGAAATACTAGACAGCATGCCTGACAGGTTTAAGACCCGTGCAAAGATGCTGTTAAGCAAAATGAAACAGAACAAAATTATTTCTTCTTGAGATTGCAATGGAACCTTTGTACATCGACGTGAAAATATAAAGGGATCTCATCTTACGGATTTGGTGAAGGCCATCACTCAAACACATGATCTGCCTAGCCATCGCCAGCCTAAAGGTTGGGATGTTTTCATGAAGGCTATGGCTGAACTAAGCATTCCATCTTCTGTTGTGGGCAACACAACTAATCGCCATGCTTTGGAATACCTAAAGAACCCCACCTCCATTCCAGAGACGCCACAGCTGTCTCTCAGAGCATCTAAAAAACACAAAGCTGTCACACCCCCTGGCTGGATAACTTTGTAATCATGTAAATAAATGTTTTTAAGTAAAAGAAATTTTGTTTGGTTAGTTTTTTTAAAAAAATGAACAGACAAAAGGTCAGGTTTTAAGCACACAAGGGGGCGCTTTATTGAAATACAATGTTGTTGTTGTGGAACTCACTGCAAGATATACATGCCAGGAGTTGCACAAAGAAGTTTAGAGCGTGTCTGGGCATGCCCTTCTTCTTTGTTAGAAATTGCTCCACCATTCCACCAATTACTATTTTACTGTGTTAGAGGCTGCCTTGAGAACTAAACAGTAGAAAAAGCATGGGACAGTAACATTTTAAGTTAATAAATAAAATGTATTGATACCATCTTCCTATTCTGGTTTAAAGCATAATTGTAAAAGATGATTACTTATGTAGATTATTAATGTTGTGCTCTCAGTTTTTCTTCAGTTTTTGAATTTAGATAATATATTTATTCATTTGTTATAATACCAAATTATTTAAAAAGCTTCAGGGTGGTAAACTATAATTACATAAAATTCAATCAATGTTTGTGTAAGGTGCCATCAAGTGAGAGCCCATTTATGGCAACCCCAGCAAGGGCTTTCAAAACAACTGAGAAGCAGAGGTGGTTTGCAATTGCCTTCCTCTGCAGTCTTCCTTGGAGGTTACTGATCCAAATACTAATCAGGGCTGGCCTGCTTAGCTTCCAAGATCAGGTTATACCATGCCACCTTCTCTCCAAAAGTAAATCAAAACAATACTGTAAAAGCAATTAATAATGAAACAATATTAATACAACAGTTAGGAATTCACAACAGCAGTGTAAAGTGATGCACAGTGGGGCAAAAACATCCTAAGTCTCTATCTGTCTAGATACATAGTAATTGTTACTAGCTTTGTTGTTGTTCAGTTGCAGTCGAGTCCGACACTTTGCAACCCCATGGACTAAGTCATGCCAGGCCCTCCTGTCTTCCACCATCCTCCAAAGTCCGCTCAAATTCATGTTAGTATCAGTAATGCTGTCCAGCCATCTCATCTTTTGCCATCCCCTTCTTCTTTTGCCTTCTGTCTTTCCCAGCATCAGGGTCTTCTATAATGAGTGCTCCCTTCTCATTTGGTGGCCAAAGTATTTGAGCTTCAAAAGAGGAGTCTATCTATCTATCATCTACACCTACCTGCTTACCTACCTGCCTACCAAACAATGGCATTTAAACTGGCAGTTATTGACAAGGAAAGGTATCATGAGGCTGCAATGGATAGATTGATGAAAATGTCAATTCAGTGTGTATGGCAGCAGTGGGGGGAAAAATCAAACTCCATGTTAGTGATTATTATGAAAGAATTGAAAACAAAACAGCCAGCATTGTAGAAGAATAAGAAGACGATATTGGATTTATATCCCGCCCTCCACTCCGAAGAGTCTCAGAATGGCTCACAATCTCCTTTACCTTCCTTCCCCACAACAGACACCCTGTGAGGTGGGTGGGGCTGGAGAGGGCTCTCACAGCAGCTGCCCTTTCAAGGACAACCTCTGCCAGAGCTATGGCTGACCCAAGGCCATGCTAGCAGGTACAAGTGGAGGAGTGGGGAATCAAACCCAGTTCTCCCAGATAAGAGTCTGCACACTTAACCACTACACCAAACTGGCTCTCTTGTACAGATGTGCAGTGCAGCCATATTTGAACAGTTTGTGCAGGTATGGTTGCTCTGTCTCCAAAAGGACACTAGTGCATGAAAAGCTATAGAAAAGGACAACCAAAGTGATGAAAGGTTTGAAATTCCTTCATATGAAATAAACTATGACTGATTTCTCACTAGCATTCCTCCACCCCCAGGCTTCAGTTTCCCCCTGACACAAGTGATCAATTTCCCACCAGTTGCTCCACGGGTGCATTTTGATGTGGGCTCCTTCAAATTCATGGGTGGTATCATAATCCTTAAGAAGACAGCACCACAAAAGTGTGCTGGGAATTGGAGGGAGCCCCACATCAAAATACACCTGTGGAGCAACTGGTGGGAAATCGATTGCTTGCACCAGGAGAAACATAAGCCTGGGGGCAGAACAATGCTAGTGAGAAATCAGTCTATATGAAGTTTTTTAGTTTAGAGAAAAGATCAATGAGCTCCCCATATGACAGAGGTTTATAAATTATGCGCTTAGAGGAAGTGCTTAAAAACCTTTTCTCCATGTCCCATAACAGAACTCATGGGGACCCAATGAAATTGATAGACTATAGATTCAGGACAGACAAAAATAAATCTTTCTTTACTCAAAGAGTAATTAACTTATGAAATTATCTGCTACAGAATCTAATGTTTGTTACTAGCTTAGCTGGTTTCAAAAGAGGATTAGAAAAACTCATGGAGAACAGCGTCATGAGAAAGCACAGATTAGTGCTATCAACAACCATTAGCTACAATGACTAAATGCAACATCCATATTTGGAGACAGTAACATTTTGAATACTAGAGCTTAGAGGCAACAACAGAAGGAGTTCTGATTAGCCGTGTTGGTCTGAAGAAAAGAAAAAAGTTTGAGCCTAGTGACACCTTTTAGACTAAGTTTAATTCTAGGTATAAGCTTTTGTGTGCATGATACCCAGAATTAAACTTCATTGGTCTTAAACTTTGTTCTGTAAAAATCAGTGTTCATTAAAATAACAAAGTACCACAAGACATCCTTTAAATAAATGTAGATTGAATAGAACAACCATAAAACAGACATGAAATTATTTGAAAAGCCAGACCCAAATAGTTATAAATAGATTATCAAATTGAAAGAGGAATACAGTAACATATCATAGCTCAGTGCTGCAAAAACTATTTAACGTATCAGTATTCTAGATGAAGTAGAACAGTGTAATTATCAAATTTGTAGCTGATCTAAGAGGAAAAAGAAACTAAGATATAACCTCAGCATTGTCTCAATAGATAGGAGAGCTGAGATGAAAGCATAACAAATAAACTAAAAAACATAAAGAAGCATACATTTGGGTAAACAATAACATTTCTTCAGGCAAATCTGCTTAGAGCTTTTGAAAGCAAAAAAACCCCTGTCAACCCTGAAATACAGTTATGGAAATGTTTGTGCTGAACTGACCAGTCCCTGATCAGTCCCCAGTCCCTGATGTGTGATCACCTCAATGCTGATTTTGCAGTCCACATTTGTTTGTTTGTTTCAATTTGCTAGGCTGTCCTTCCCTACAAGAGGGCTCCGGGCAGCTTACATCAGAAAAAAATACATAAATTAAAAAATTAACTACATTAAAACAGTTCCTCTAATAGTTAAAATTAAATCCTATGCTCAAGATGATGGTAGTTTCAGTCTGCCCCTGGATGGAGGAAATATGAAGAAAAAAAGGGGGGAGGTGGAAGTATGAAAGTGCCAGAGTGCTGCTGTCCTCAGCCAAATGCCTGGCAGAACATCTCTGTCCTACAGAAAGGGAATAGATTCCTAAGGGCCTGGATGTTCTTTGGCAGAGAGTTTCACCAGGCAAGGACCAGGGCAGAAAAAGCTGTGGCCCATGTCGAGGACAGCTGGATCTCTCTCAGGCCAGGGACCACCAGAAGGTTCTTATTGCTGGAGTGTAATGCTCTTCCAAGGGCATATGAGAGAGACGGTCCCAAAGATAAGTAGATCCCTGACTGTTAATGGCCTTAAAGGTCAACACCAAAACCTTGAACTGAATTCAGTGTTCCACTGGTTGAATGTGTGCCATCCAAGGAGTCCCCATAAGGACCTGTGTGATCGCATTCTGGATCAGCTGGAGCTTTCAGGTCAGGTACAAGGATAGGCCAGGTAGAGTGAATTGCAGTAGCCTATCCTGGAGGTGACCATTGCATGGAGATTGCCATTGCATGGATTTAGCTACCTTTTACTATGAAAGTGGAGAATGAGTTCATTCTTCTTTAAGGGACTCTTCATTTTGTTCCTAAAAAGAATTCATAGAAAAAGAAAAATTTCTTCAAATATATTAAAAGCAGGAAACCAGCCAGGGAGGCAGTGGGGCCCTTGGATGATCAAGGGGTCAAAGGATTACTGAAGGATAGGGAAATGGCTGAAAAGCTGAATGCATTTTTTGCTTCAGTCTTCACTGTGGAAGATGAGAAGTGTTTGCCTGCTCCAGAACCAGTAATGTTAATTTTTTTATATTTAAAAGGATGTAAAAATAGAAGGAAGATAAGATAAGAAGCAATTTAAAAATATATAAAATAGTACATAAAATGTTAGATGTAAATTACAGGCCTATATATTTAACTTAAACCTAAGGAAAGGTTTTAGAATTGTGTAAAAGCAATGGTTCGTGTCATAAACAGACTAAAGAGTTTGCTTCCTTGCAAGTTTTTGATGAAATGCTGAACAGATAAATGAAGAAGTGGTGCCATATCAATTCTTAGCTGCCAGGAAAAAAACAAATATTGATGGCTTCCAGGGCTTTTTTTGGTAGCAGGAACTCCTTTGCATATTAGGCTACACCCTCTGATGTAGCCAATCCTCCAAAAGCTTACAGAGCTCTTAGTACAGGGCCTACTGTAAGCTCCAGGAGGGTTGGCTACATCAGGGGTGTGTGGCCTAATATGCAAAGGAGTTCCTGCTACAAAAAAAGCCCTGGCGGCTTCCACTCAAGGATACGATACTGTGGTTTCATCACTAATGGTGCTGCAAAGATGTGCCTTTTTCCTTGTATCTCTGCAGAAGAAAAGGCTAGAGGCTTACTTTTGTTTTAAATTAGAAGTGAGAATTCAGAGAACCTGCTGTGCCTAGTTACAATGGTATATTGATATTGTGATATTCTAGGGCTCTTTTCTCTTTTCTTTTTTTAAAAAAACTCCCTGATGGCAGGGAATAAATGGTTGCTGTGTCAGGAAAAATGGCTGCCATGTGCTCTGGAAAATTTGAATTTTCTCACCAACACAGCAGCCACCCAGGCTTTACTGTGCTCTTTTCTAAATTTTATAGCAAAGCATATCTGAGAAAGATTGGGGAAAAGCCAGGGAAACACTTGAAGGTGCAAATGTACCGCAATGCTGTGGAGAAGCAGGAATTAAAAAACCTACAGGCTCATGCCTTCCTGTCCTCCCTCTCACAATCTGCCTAAATTCACATCAAGTCACAGATTCAGCATTGCTATCAGATAACCATCTAGCCTCTGCTTAAAAAGCTCTATAGAAAGAAAGCCCACCACTGCCTGTTCCATAGAGGAACCACTTTGTCAGGAAGTTATTCATAATGTTCAGCCAAAGCATCTTTTGATTTAATTTCAACCCATAGCTTCTGGTCTGACCGTCTGGGACAACAGAGAACAACTCTCCTGCATTCTCTATACGACAGCCCTTCAAATACTTGAATATGGGTATCATATCACCTCTCAGTGAATATACTTGAATAAGGGTATCATATCCTCTTCAGGGTAAACATACCAGCTCCTTCAACCTTTCCTCATCCAAAGTCAGTCTATTATACATTGGTGCTTTCCCTCACTTTCACTATGCATGTCTATTGGGTTTTCTTTGTCATTCTGCATTGATTTTCCTCCCTTCAGCACAGTTTGCTTTCTATTAGCCATTTCCTCATTTTTTAGAATGCTTTTGCCAATTTCCCCTTTGCTTTGTTTCCAATCTGAAGGTAATTCAAAAGAATACCAAATCCCTTGGATTTCTCCAGCCCTTTTGCCACCCCTCGAAGGATACTCCTCATCCCACATCAATGCTGTTCTGCCGATTCTGCACCTTCTGCCATCCTCACCCCATATTGATGTACAAGCTCCATTTCCCTTCTTTTTTTAATTTGACAAGCAGCATGAGATTATCACTAGTCTAGGCTTGCTGATTTCTTTAAAAATTAAAATCATGGGGAAAGTTTAAAAGCAGCTGCACAAGGTTAAGTTCCCTGCTTGTAATGACTTAAAAGGAAGATTGGAGACAGCAGACGGCAGCATCTCTTTTGCAATAAAAATAATAATTCAGTGCTCCATGCAAACGAAATAAAGGGGTGTGGGGATTGTCAACATAGAATGAAATTGACATGAGATGTAAAGCAAGATGGGCATTTTGATGGGAAGCCTAAAGCTTTGAAAACATTTTTTCTCTTTAATGCTTTAGTTAACAGGGGTTTTTTTGTGTGTGGGGGGGAGCATTTTGGCAGTCTCTGGAAGCCTAATGTTAAAATAGCAGCTGAGCCACATAGACCTTCTGCAAATCACCAGATTTAAGAATCATTTGGGATTGATCCATTTGGAGGACAGAGTGCAATCGACACAGGACAGGTGCTCAAAAACTCCCAAAATCACAGCCAGTATGCAGGATCAAATTAGAGAACCACAAAGAGAAAACCACACAAATTTTCAAGGAAGGGCAGGAAATTAGAGTTATTATGCAGTTGTGCTAGGGCATCAGTGAAAATAGCCCCCTTTCAATTTAGCGGGACAAGCCTAGAAAAGCTCTCAAGAGCTTCTGCCAGGGGACTCCTCCCTCATACAAATTATAGCACTGTGCAAAGCGTGATGGAATTGCAGTTGACTTTGCACAGGCACATGCACACACGTCAACTATCATAGCTTGCAATGCCAGTGTCAGTGGGTTCTACCATACCTTCTGTACATCCAACATGTTCCCCATATTATGAGATTGCACAACTCTTTCCCATTTTTCATAGGGGCCAATAACACAGCAGAGAATCTCCTAGTGCTCAGCAGTATGCTTGTTAGTTTGGGAGGGGGGGAAAGTCTGGAAAGTTTCAGATCTTCCATCTTTGCCTATTTTCATTTCTGTTCCCTAGGAACTAACATTAAAGTGCATTTGTAAAACCTGAACCATGAGGATTTAAATGAAAAGTGCTTGCTGGACACTTCTGAGCAGCTGCAATAGGGCAATTTAAAAAAAAAAAAACTTTGGATGCTACCCCCAACATGTCAAAACGATGTTCCACCCCAATTTAGAAATATGGGCAGGGCTCTTTTTCTAGCAGGAGCTCCCCTGCATATTAGGCCACGCCTTCCTGATGTAGCCAATCCTCCTGGAGCTTACAGTAGGCCCTGTACTAAGAGCCCTTTAAGCTCTTGGAGGATTGGCTACATCAGGGGGTGTGTGGCCTAATATGCAGAGGAGCTCCTGCTAAAAAAAGAGCCCTGAATGTGGGCATTTAAAATTGTAGCTACAGAATAAATACACTGAAGGAAAAAGGATGTCAAATAAGATGGCCACAGAATCCAAAGTAAAGATTAAAGGCTTACTGCTCTGAAAATGTGCAGTAAGATATTTGTGTGTAATGGGCCTTGGTCTCCAGACTCTCACCAATGTTGTTGCCTTCCTCTAGATACATTCCGACTTGTCAACATCCCTTTTAAACTGGGGTACCCAAAACTGAACACAGTACTCCAAATGAGGTCTAAGCAGAGCAGAGTTAAGTGATACCATCACTTTGCATGATCTAGAAACTATACATCTGTTGATACAGCCCTAAATCACATTTGTCTTTTTAGCTACCGTATCATACTGCTGACCCTTGGATGATCTACTGAGACCCCTAGATGGTTTTTGCATGTACTCTTGCCAATACAAGTCTCCCTCATCCTATAATTATGAACAAGATCTTTCCTATTTAAATACAAAACTTTACATTTTCTCTGTTGAAATTCATTTTGTTTTAGCCCACTTTTCCAGCCTGTCAAGATCATAGTGAATACTGATTTTGTTTTCTACAGTATTTGCTATTTTCTACAGTATTTCTTCCAATTTAGTATCACCTGAAAATTTAATGAGCGTCCCCTTTATTCCTTCACAAGTCATTTACATCAATGATTACTCCCTGTCACAAAAGGACTCGAGGAGTGAATTTACACCCTCCCCACAATTTCCTCCTCCCTTTCCTTAAAAGCACCCATAGCCTCTCCTCATTTCCTGTCTCCTCTCCTTCCCATCCACCAATCTACCTATCTAATCTTCTATATCTATACCCAATTACAGTTTTTGCACTACTCTACCCTTGGCGCCCTCTATCCAGGAACCTTATAAAAAGCCTTACAGAAGTCAAGATAAACTCTGTCTACAGCATTCCTCTGATCCAGCAAGGTGGTAACTTTCTCAAAAAAGGAGATCAGGTTAGTCTGATGTGACTTGTTCTTGAGAAACCCATGCTGGCTTTTAGTAATTACAGCCATCTTTTCTAAATGTTGAAGGACCAACTGTTTGATTATTTGTTCTAAAACTTTTCCAGATACAGATGTCAAGCTGATGGGTTGGTTCTCCTTTTCCCCCTTCTTAAAGATGGGGATAACATTGGCTCACCTCTAATCTTCTGGCATCTCACCTGTTCTCCAAGAATTCTCAAAAACAATGGACAGAGGCTCAGAAATTATGTCTGCAAGTTCTTTTAGAACCCTTGGATGTAGGACATCTGGCTCTGAGGACTTTGTTTCATTTAAAGAAACCAGGTATTTATGTACCACCCCTGTGCAACTTCCTTCCCTCATCATATGTTCTGTTTTTGCCATGTTCAGCACCATTCCCCCACAAGAGGGGAGGGATGGTGGCTCAATGGTAGAACATCTGCTTGGTAAGCAGAAGGTCCCAGATTCAATCCCTGGCATCTCCAACTAAAAAAAAGGGTCCAGGCAAGTAGGCGTGAAAAACCTCAGCTTGAGACCCTGGAGAGCCGCTGCCAGTCTGAGTAGACAATACTGACTTGATGGACCAAAGGTCTGATTCAGTAGAAGGCAGCTTCATATGTTCAAAAGAGAAGACTGAGGAAAAGTAGGAATTGAGCAGTTCTGCCCTTTCTTCATCACCTATTACAATTTCACTTTTCTGTCCTTGCAATGGGCCTACCATGTCCTTGCTTTTCTTCTTACTTTGTACATATGGAAAGAAACCTTATTTGTTGTTGCCTAGTGACAGTGACTGAGGGCAACCTTTTTTAAAGTCACAGGAGCTCCTTTTTATTCTTTGGAGTTTTTAAACCCCCCATTTTTTCAGTTTTGTAGAAAGATGTATCTTGTCTGTTCATGGATCTAATTTCTGCATTTAATATCCTCAGATGTGGCCAACTTGACTGTTAGAATACAGAAGATGTTCATTCTGTCCCTTGGTTATTTTTTTCAGTGTCTCTTTGTTGTGCAATGTTCTCTTCCTGGGGGTTTTCGTATCCACAGCCTCCTGGGTGTGTGCAACATGAAGCCAGACTGATACAGCCATGCCATGCACCCTATCATCTGAGCAATGGGTGTCCTTGCTAAGGTTTATATAGAGCTTTGAAAGACTATGATTGGCTGCAGACCTAGTCAGTATCCTAAGATGTGAGACTGCTTGGGGTGGTATATGAGGATAGTAGATAAGCTTATCCTTTGCACAAAGCTTTATGGGATTTATTGAGGGTTTTGTTTTTTTTTAACGGTGTAATGTTGCTTGAGAGTATGCCCAGGGCTGGAGAGACTGAGGAAGCCAACTAAACCCCACTTCAACCTGAAGATGCCCCTGATCCCATCCATTTTTTACAGATACAGGAGTTACACTGATGGGATTAGTCACTGTAACATTTCCAGATACAGTGAGATAAACTAGCATAAGTCTTAACTGCCATCCTAACCACTTGATTCAGGGTTTTAATAGTTAAGACTAAAATCCTTTGTAGACTTAAGAATAAAACCCAGTGGGACTTAACTTTTGAATAAACATGTACAGGATTGGCTGCAATATTACATTATCTTCTAAACAAGAAATGCATATAATTAATAAAAACTAACCTACTTGATGCCATAAAGCTCCCCAATATTTTAGTTGCTATTATTGGTACATTATGTAGCAATGACTTTCTAGTTCTTTTCTTCTGCTGCTTATGGTACAGTTAGGCACATTAACATAATAATAAGTAGTTATTCACAGTATTCTTACTGAAATCAGGAATTTGTCTTGGGCTTTCTGTTTACCTGTCATTCCTGTTATATATTTGCTTTAATCTAATTTGTTATTCCATTTATGCCTTGTCTTTTTGTGACAAAATTGTGACTCAAGGAAGTTTTGCCACTGACTGAGTTATTCTGTAGTGTGGTTGTTGGTTAACAATCAATAGGCTGCAATGTTCTAAGGTCTAAATCTTAGATCAGTAATTCACCCAGATCATAATGGAAACTGTAAGCCAAAATGCCCTCAAAACGAGGTTGGGGAATTGTCAGGTGGGCACCTGGCTTAGGATCTTTTACCTGTGTATACAGGATTCCACGTCCAGAAATTAATGCTTAAAAATATTAGGGACTCTAATTAAGTAAAACAATTACAATTTATTCCAGAAAAATATGGGCTTGCATACGATAAAATACTCATAAAATCATTCATACAGTCCTAGGAAATATATATAAAGATATAGAGACAACATATGGGTAGACAAACAGGGTGATAATTACCGATCATAGTCTTCAAGAAGGCTCCAATGGCGACGATAGAGAACGGGGGAAATGGACCCAAAACTGATCAGGAATTGGGGATGGATCTAGACAGCGGAACTAGGGTACTGCTAGATGCACACATGTGGGGAGCTGTGTTACAGGTTATATAGACTACCTTGAGCCCTTAGGGGATGGGAGGTACAGGGGTGGATGACAGGTGGTCAGCTGGTACATGACCTCAGAAAAGGGGAGACTCTGCAGTGACCATAAGGGCTGGATTAGTGCAGAAGCCAATAGCTGGTTAGCTGGCAACCCCTGATTGGATGCTCATAGCTAGCCAATGAGCGGACTTGGCCTTAGTTACCTGATTGGCTGTCCAGGTAACAATGGGCCAAGGGGGAGGCTCCAGGATGACTGTTGGGGGAAAGAATGGGGGAAATTACTGGGTGGAGGTGTGCTTAAGACTATTAAACTTATCTAAAAAGGTGACAATAGATGGCCAAATTGCTACCTAAGGTAACACCCGGTTTACACAAAGGAACTTGGCTCTGGCTGAAGATGGTCTTCCTCTTCTTCAGTCTTCTCTTGGCACCAGTCTTTGTCTTGAGTTCAGTTAGACAAAGGCTTAGGCAGTCTGGCAGGATCCACGCCTAAGAAAAGCTTGATTGCCTTATGCAGAAGTTGAAGCAGCTGTTGGATACGCGAGTTTCTTGCTTTGCTGTAATGGAGTCAGGAAAACAAGATGGATTCTGGTGGCGTTAGTCTTTGGTTCATGGAAACAGGCTGGAAACTGTTTGCCTGTACAGTTCATGGTGGCATGGCTTTTTCCACTGCAGTGGCCAAGACTGGGCACGCAAGGAGCAGCTGGAAGCTCGTCTGTAGTTCTGGCTAACACCAATCCAGAGATGTAGAATGCTGCTGCAAAGCTGAGGCTTAAAGTATCCATATAAGCCTTAGAAACCGTGGGCAAAGTCCACTTCTTACAGCAGATGTGTGCGAGTCAAAACTCCAGGCACCCTGGCAACCATACTGGTGATCACGATGTCCATGTGTATGAAAAGTAGGGGCTTTTTCTTACAAAACCACAACAATTGCTAATGTGTTTTCATTCTGTTAACAATGATTTCACTTCTTAAAATACCTGTTTTGTGCCAGCTTTA
Source organism: Heteronotia binoei (assembly GCF_032191835.1). Lineage (NCBI taxonomy): Eukaryota > Metazoa > Chordata > Lepidosauria > Squamata > Gekkonidae > Heteronotia > Heteronotia binoei. The sequence goes on along the minus strand of NC_083223.1, from coordinate 165,094,194 downwards.
CTGACTAGTAGCATGCGAGTGCTGTAAATATTGGAGTGCTCCTACAAAAGCTCAGTACTGAACAATAAAATATAAAAACACTTCCTGAGAGTACAACCTTCAAGTTAGCAAAGAACCACTGAAAACAGGATGCTGGTTATTGTAGGAATAGAGAAACAAAGCAAGATTAAATGTACATGTTGTTCCATATTTTTCCAGGAAATGAGTCTATTAATCACAGAGAAAAAATTTTCATATCACAGAGATTTTCTCCTTTTCTTCATATCCTATGTAACTGTGTGCATCAGTTTGTCTTTCATTTAAGATGGCAGTTTGGGATGCAAAGCAGGCACAGATTTCAAACATTACATGAGATACCTTTTTGTTACCAGTGCTCATTAGAGTTGGTAGGGGGGGGCACTTAAGCGTGGACATAACCCTGTCCTCAGTAGAGTGCAGGCACAAGAGCACCTCTTCAAAGGAGACTGGCTCTGGCTCTGTATTTTTTTTGCAAACATATAATTTTTATTATTTTCCATTTTCATTTTTACAACAAGTCAAAACAAAAATACCCAATAAAACTTTTCTCTCTCGGCTTGGCTTCGCGAACGAAGATTTAAGAAGGGTGCAATAGTCCACGTTTGCTGCAGGCTCGCTGGTGGCTGACAAGACCAATGTGGGACAGGCAGGTCCGGCCACAGCGGCTGCAGGGAAAAGTCTGATTTAGGGTTGGTCCTGTAGCAGTGCGATTCTTCCTCAATCTCCTTTTGTCCTCAAGACCAGCTATGCGTGCGTTCTCAAAGGAAGAGACAGCCTGGTGGATGGTGTGCCTCCATGCTTTGCGATCTGAGGCTAGGTCAGACCACTGGTGATGGTTGATGTGACAGGTGCTAAGGGATTTCTTCAAGGAGTCCTTGTACCTCTTCTTTGGTGCCCCTCTATTTCGATGGCCGGTGGAGAGTTCGCCATACAGGGCAATCTTGGGAAGGCGGTGGTTTTCCATCCTAGAAATATGCCCTGCCCAGCGCAGCTGCATCTTCAACAGCAGTGCCTCGATGCTGGTAACCTCTGCCCGCTTGAGGACTTCAGTGTTGGTCACAAAGTCACTCCAGTGGATGTTGAGGATGGTGCGAAGCAGCGCTGATGAAAGCGCTCAAGGAGTCGCAGGTGATGACGGTATAAAACCCACGATTCGGAGCCATAGATGAGGGTTGTCATCACAACCGCTTTGTAAACATTGATCTTTGTGCCTTTTTTCAGATGCTTGTTGCTCCACACTCTTTTGTGCAGTTGGCCAAATGCACGGTTTGCCTTTGCCAGCCTGTTGTCAATCTCCTTGTCGATCTTGGCATCTGAGGAGATGATGCACCCCAGGTAGCTGAACTGCTGGACTGTCTTCAGAACTGATTCACCCACAGTGATGCAGGGAGGGTGATAATCTTCCTGGGGTGCAGGCTGGTGGAGAACTTCTGTCTTCTTCAGACTAACTTCTAGGCCGAATAGCTTGGCAGCCTCTGCAAAGCAGGACGTCATATGCTGCAGAGCTGATACCGAGTGGGAGACGAGTGCAGCATCATCAGCAAACAGTAGCTCTCGGATGAGTTTTTCCATTGTCTTGGAGTGTGCCTTTAGTCGCCTCAGGTTGAACAGGCTGCCATCGGTGCGATAGCGGATGTAGACACCATCGTCCTCATCTAGATCTACTGCGGCTCTTTGAAGCATCATGCTAAAGAAGATCGTAAAGAGAGTTGGCGCGAGAACGCAGCCTTGCTTTACACCTGTGCCTATTGGGAAGGGCTCCGAGAGGTCGTTGTCAATAAAACTTACAAAACATAATTACAACGTTCGAACATAGTACCTTTTGTCTATACATTTTAGGTATATTTTCCTTATATTAAATCACTTACTTATCTAATAAAATGAAAAAAGCATTTTTTTTAGTAATGTGTGTTTTATTTTCTCATTAGTACTTATATAATAAAAAAAGGATACCATTTTTCCACATAATTATTTTCCCTTGTAGGCACTTCTGCAACATAAAGTTGTGTCACCAATTTATCCATTGCTGCCACCTCCCAGGCCTTCTCCCACCATTGCCGTATTGTAGCTATGGACTCTTTATCCCAATATTGTGTTAGTAGGGTTTTTGCTGCAATCAGGAGCAGGGCTGCCAAGTCTTTTTTTTTGGGGGGGGGGGGTGTCAACAATTTTCCAGGCCAATAGTTTAACAGAATGGATTTTATCGTACATGGAATCTTACTGCTTAACATTTGGTTTATAATCTGTAGTATTTTTTTCCAAAAGTCCATCACCTTCGGGCAATCCCACCAACAGTGTTTAAAAGATCCTACTGTCAAGCATTCTTTCCAACAATTAAAGTTTCTTGTTTTATTTACATATTGTATCCTTTGTGGGATTAAATACCATCTAGCATAAAGTTTAAAATTTTGGTATTTGATATTCAGTGCATAGGTCTTGTAAAGAGAGGAGGATCAGATCAATTCTCATTTTCCTCATTTTCTAAAGCTATTCCACAATCTGCCTGCCATGCATTTTGTTGGTTAGTAGCCTTTGACCAATTTCTTTGATTCAACATCGAATAAATTATTGTTATAAGCCCTCTCATTTTAATCGTTTGTTTTTGAATTTTGGATTCAAATGGAGTTAAATTCATTATCTCTGCCAATTTGTTTTTCTGAATAATATAATGAAACTGGTGGTATTGAAACCATGGAATTTGAAAATTATGCTTTGTTTCCAATTGTGTTTTGTTTAGCATTACTCCCTGTTTAATAACATCTCCAAATTTATATATTTTAGCTTTCCTTTAAATGCTAAAATCTTTTACTTGTCTTCCAGGTACAAACCAACATTGACCGAGAAAGCTAGCAAGAGGAGAGGTTCCTGGGACCAACACCATTCTATGTTTGTCCCAAATTCTTAAGGTATGTATAAAAAATAGGTTTTGGTGGTAAATCGCCTGTCCTTAGTCTGGTTCCAAATGGATTCGTGTAACAAATCTCCATCTAATGCAGCTGCTTCTATCTTTACCCATGAAATTTCTATATTAGGTTGAGAATATAAGATTATAAATTTTAAATTGGCCACCTTGTAGTACTTTTCCAGATTAGGTACTCCCAATCCTCCCAACTGTGATGGTCGGGTTAGTAGAGAAATTCGTACCTTAGGTGGTTTGGAGGACCATAAAAATTTGGTAAAAAAATATTGTTTTGACCGTAAATCTGCTGATGGGATAAATACAAGTAAGTTTTGAAATAAACACAAGTATTTTGGGAGAATGAAAGTTTTTAAAAAATCGATCCTTCTAGAAAAAAAAAGTTTAATTTAGTCCATTGGTTAAATTTTTGTTTTACTGTGTTGTCAGTAGGGTTATAGTTTGCTGAGTATAGGTCTTTTAAATTTAAGGGGATCAAAATGCCTAGATGAGGTAGTTTTAGTGACCCACTTAAATGAAAATTTATATGATATTTTTAAAACTTCTCCACAGGATAAATTGGATAAATTTCTGATTTACTATAATTGATAGTGAAACCAGAAATTTTACTGAAATTATTAATTTCCTCCATTAGGTGCACTAAAGATTGATAAGGATGTGACATGTAAAAAATGGCATCATCTGTGAAAAGACTTAATTTACAATCAACCTTGTTTATTTTTATTTATATATATATATATATATAAAAAGGTAGTATATATATAAAAAGGTAGTCCCCTGTGCAAGCACCAGTCATTTCTGACTCTGGGATGACATTGCATCCCAATGTTTTCACGGCAAACTTTTTACAGGGTGGTTTGCCATTGCCTTCCCCAGTTATCTACACTTCCCCCCCAGCAAGCTGGGTACTCATTTTACCGACATCAGAAGGATGGAAGGCTGGGTCAACCTGCAGCCAGCTACCTGAAACCAGCTTCTGCTGGGATCGAACTCAGGTCATGAGCAGAGAGTTCGGATTGCAATGCTGCAACTTTACCACTCTGCGCCACAGGGCTCTTGTTTATTTTTATACCTGTTATTAATTCATTTTGTCTAACTGCATGGGCCAATGGCAATATTGATATTGCAAATAAGGCTGAGGACAAGGGACATCCTTGCCTAGTTCCTCTGTATAATTGTAAGGGCTCTGAGGCTATATCATTGATCCTTATATGTGCTGTTGGTTGAGCATATATTGCAGATATAGAGTTAAAAAATGTGGTGCCAAATCCCATATATTGCAGTATGGTTTGAAGGTACGGGATCTCCACCCTATCGAACGCCTATTTCGCCTTCTGATGAAATACTTGTGCGATTTCTGTTGCATTCATACAGAGTGTTCCTCTTTCATTTTTTATAGAGTGGACTAAGTTGGATGCTATATGTTGTGTAGTCCTATGTTTCAATATTTTCACCAATTTAGCAGTCTTTGCAAAGTATTTTTGTTTCAATAGCATAAGCCTCTTCTTTATTTCATTAGTTTCTAACAAGTCTAGCCTTTTCCTTTCTTGTTCTAATTTTCTCAGTGTTTTTTTACCTCCATATTTTGCATATCTTTGTTCCATTGATTTTATTTTTAGCATTAATTGCTGTTTAATTTCTTCTTTGTTTTTTACAGAAAGAAGCCAATGAAATAAGTTTGCCCTGAAGGACTGCCTTAAATGCATCCCATGCTATTTCTTAGGGGACATCTCCATTCATTTTAATTTTAAAAAACTTCTATACTGGCTTTTATTTCCGTATTAAAAGTCTTGTTCTGCAATGAAAGTTTATTCAACTTCCAGTTGTTTTGTCTGTTACTTGCAAATTGTGTCTTTATGGTATATGCTACCCAGGAGTGATCCAAAACCACCCTTGGACCCATGTCTACAGTTTGTAATCCTATAATCAGTGATCTAGAAAGTGTAACATAATCTATTCTAGTGTGTACATCTTGTCTGGCAGAGTAATAGGAGTATTGTCTAACACCAGGATTTATATAATACCAGGCATCTATTAAATCATATTGTGTCAAAAAAGATGTAAGTTCCGTAGTTTTAAGGGAACTTGCGTGTTGTGGTTTGTGGGTTTTGTCTAGTTTTGGTTCACAAATAAAATTAAAGTCTCCTCCCATAATTACTTTTCCTTTGCAAAAATCTTCTAACTGTTGCAAAGTATTTGCTATAAACTCTTTTTGTTCTGCATTTGGGGCATATACCGAGGCTATGGTAACTGGGGTGCCATCTAGGTTTCCTTGTACAAAAATAAATCTTCTTTTAGGGTTTGTTTTAACTTGAATTGATTTGAATGGAACTGATTTGGAAATTAAAATTACCACACCACGGGATTTTTAGGAGCCCGCAGCCTGGTAGCATTGTGTAAACCACTGTGATTTAAATATGTCCTTCCCTTTTTTTTTGGTGTGTTTCTTATAAACACAATATGTTTACCTTTTCTTTAACCATAGCATCTAAAACCCTTCTACGTTTAATTGGATTACCCAGTCCTCTACAATTCCAACGATATATATTATACACCTGAGTCATGTTACATCAGTTACATCACTACTTATAACAAACTTATTCAAACGAATACACACTACAATTCCTATATCACTATAATAGTCAATGCCCCCTCCAACTTCTAGGGGGTTCACTGAAACAGATTAACAAAAAACCCCAGAAAAAATAATAATAACAGCAACACCCACTAGGAGCTGTTTTCAGGCTTTTATCCTTACCAGGGTAGGAGCAAAAATTGCCAATGCTTGCTGCTTAACCTGAGGTTACCTTCTTGGGGGATTATCACAATGCAACCCAACCCAACCCTCTTTTTCCACCCCCATTAATTTTATATAGTGAGTTTTCCCTCCTGCCCTTAACTTATTCTGTTTCAACTGGATAATGAAATAACAAAACAATCAAATTAACATCTTATAGACCTATTGAAATAAAATGTTTTTGCTTTTACAATTTTCCATTCCTCTTAAAAAACAACTTTTACATTATTAACCTTATTTATGTTATGCTTATTTGGTCCCTTCCAAAACAATTAATTAACTTAGATAATATAGCCAGAGCCTAAATAAGTATGCCTTTCAGATCTATTCTTAAAGTATTTTCCTTAGCATTACCATTCCTTCCATTTTTATTACATGAAAGAGGCAAATAGAAAAAATTAAAAAAAAATATTTTCTTAGTTTAGCCTTTACAGGTTTCTTCCTTCAGAACCCTTTCTAATAGTATCAAATTAGCCATTTCCCTTCAGGAATTTCCTTTATCAATTCTTATAGTCTATTTTAGGACCTGTTTCTCCACTTCAATATTGACTTTCCTCATACAGGTAATCTTTTATACTCCTTTCTTTATCTTACTATCATTCTCATTTTCCATCACCAAATACACCTTCCCCTCCACCCTCCCTTCCACATCCTCCTCCGTTTTCATCAATCATACTTATAATTTTCTTACCACACTTTCCCATTGCCACTCATACCATTAATTACTGTTTAAAAATCTTCATAATTTATATCCTCATTCACCACATCATTCACTCCAGCAGTCATTCACTTTATACTTTCCCATTTCCATTCATACTATTAATTATTGTATAAAAGCTTTATAAATTACATTCTCCCTCACTTCGCCATTCACATCGTCATTCATCCACACTATATCACTATCATTCATCACATTAATCAATTATTTTCATTGATAGATAGTTCTGGTGATAAGGGGAAGGTCTTTGGCCGGAGAAACACAATTCTAATTTGGTCTAGATCTCGAAGGTGTGTATAGTTCATTTCTCTCCGTTGATTAAGGACTCTCTCTTCTTCTATGATGTTTTGGTCATTAGTGTTTCTTCTTCCTCCGTGGTCATTCCCACTGCTTCCAATAGTGCTCGCCCCGAGGAAATATCCGATGACTCCAAAAGTGTTCCATTTCTATAGATGTGTATGTCCGATGATGCACTTCAGTAAAATCTAATGTTCGTTTTAAACAGTTTTGCTGCAAAGAAATTCAGCATTCTCCGCTTTGGAGGGCTTCTGGTGGTAAATCTAGCAAAATGTGTATTCTTTTGCCCTCATGTAACAGCGATCCCTTCCGCCATGCCTCACATAGTTTTTTGTCTCTTGAGCTTGGGTATAAAAATTGGATCAAAATGTCTCTAGGGCGACCTGGCTGTGTTTTGGCAAGGCTCCAATTCTGGTAGCTCTCAATATGGTGGGTGCCACCCCTTCCTCCATTTCCAATGCTTTAGCCAGTCAAGAGGATAAATACACTGCTATGTCTCCTTTCAAGTCTACAGCTTCCTTCAGCCCTCTTATCTTCAGATTATTAGCCCTCTACTTATTCTCCAAGGCAGTTAGCCTATCCATCATATTCCCCTCTGACTGTTGGGTTTGTTTTATATGGGTTATAGCCATTTTCCCAAGGTCTGATGCCTGCTCCACCATCTTAGAAATTTCTTGGAGGGCATTAGAAAAGTTACCCAATTCGGTTTTTATGGGTTGAAGTGCCTCATCAATAGTGGTTTTTAGGTGTAAATAAAAGTCTCTTTTAAAGTCATCAAGGTCACTCCTGCATAGTGGAGGAGAGGGCAGTAAGTTTTTATTGGACTCCCCTTTCCCTCCGGGAGCCATTATGGGCCTTGTAGTTGTACCTTTCTTGAATTCCCATGTTGCGTTTCCTTTCGAAAAAAGGACGAAACTGCTGTTTTTTCTTTTTGGGTGGCTTTCCTTCTTTCTCCGGATTGTCTTCCCAGCATTTGTTAAATGATCTTGGGTTGTTTATGGGCAGTTTTGATTTATCAGGGGTGAATCAGGCTGGAGCGTTACGATTTCGCGTCTGTCATGTCCCACGATGCTCCGCCCCCCCCCCCCCCCAAACCACAGTATTTTTCACATGTCAATTTAGAAATATTTTACAGCCAATTTTACAATATACAATGTTCTTTCTTCATTTGTAGGACTTCTTGAAGTCTTATGCAGGTGTAACTGCAATTCCCAAACTGGTGTGGCTGCAACTGGACTGTTGCTTCTAGGGTTGGTGCTTGGGTTTTTGGTGCCCTAGTTGAGTTGCTCACTAGTGCCCCCCCACTGAAATGTAAAAAACAGAATTGCAGGAGAAATGAAGAAACCTGAAACAATTTACATTTTTAATTTACAGTTTTTAATTTTAAATTTAATTTTTTTTAAAAAAATTGTGAGATTAAGCAATAACAATTGTGAGAATACTACTTGATCCTTTTAGCTGGAGGTGCCAAGGACAAGACCTTCACATGCCCCTACTTGATGCTTTTAGTTGGAGATGGCAGTGACAAGACCTTATGCATGCGAGAAAGATGCTCTACCACTGAGTTATGGCTGCCACCCCATGGCTCTGTTAAAGAAGAGTAGGAAGGATGAGTGGAGTCATACAACTTAAACAGGAAGCAATTTTTAGGAACTGTAACTGGCTCTTCTTCAGCTTTTACAATTGCTTAATTTATCCCTGCTGGGCTCCGAGGAGCACATTGTGCAGGTGCTGTCTGCTTTTGTGTTTCCCGGGTCTGTAACAGACCAGGGGAATGTGAAACCAGCCAGGCAGCAATTGCGCTCCATGGAACCGGCTTTCCATTGGGGAAGACAGGCTCCAAGGAGCACACATGCTGCACATGGGGAAAGGGGACGCTCTTGTGCCAGGTGGCACCCTAGGCAGTTGCCTGCTTGGCCTACTCCCATGCACCAGCCATGGCAGCTTTTGTCCACTTTCAGGGTGAATCCTTCCTCAGGCAGCTCACCAAGAGATATAGTATTTCAATTGGTACTGCTCTGTATCTCCAATGGATATTTTACAGTCCCTTTCAAGAGAAGCCAAGGACATACAGAAGTGTGGAGCCATGCTAGATCCATTGGAGATACAGAGCGGTGCCAATTGAAACACTGTATCCCTTGGTGAGCTGCCTGAGGAAGGATTCACTCTGAAAGTGGATGGAAGCAGCGGTCCAGTTGCAGCCACACCAGTTTGGGAATTGCAGTTAATGACCTGTCACTGTAGACATGATCTAAGGGCTTCCATGGTTTCAAAGAATATTTCTTTGAGAGAATATTGCAGAGAACATTGCAGAGAAAAGCATATTTGATAGCCTAACTCAGGGGTGTCAAACTCATGAGGTCCAGATTTGACATAAATGAGACCTTGGGCCAAGCCATGTGTGCCATAAAATGTAATTCCAGACAGTGGAGATACAAACTTTATAAAGGACACAAACACAATTAAAGATTTTGTATCTCTCCCATGTGATCGAGGGAACTGGGCAAGGGAAGCTCTCTGGCTCTTCCCTTCCCTCCCCAGGGAATGATGAGGGGATGGAGCCTCAGCCAATGTAAGGAAAAGAGGCTTGGCTCAGTAGCTCTGCTCTGCAGTTGAGAAAGCCTGGCAAAGCAAGCTCTGCCTCTCCCCAAGCCTCAGCCAATGGAGAAAACAGAGGCTTTGCTCTGTAGCTCCTGTGAGATTAAGCAAGTCTGACAAACCAAGCTGTGACAGAAGGAAATAAGAGAGACGGAGTCAGGGCTTTCTTTTGAGCAGGAACGCACAGGAACGCAGTTCCACCTGACGGTGTCAGGGGGTGTGGCCTAATATGCAAATGAATTCATGCTGGGTTTTTTCTACACAAAGCCTTGTGCAAAACAATGGTGACATCAGGGGGTGTGGTAATATGCAAATTAGTTCCTGCTGGGCTTTTTCTACAAGAAAAGCCCTGGATGGAGAAGAAATCAGACTCGCTCGCGGGCCTGATAGGAACCCTCCAGGGGCTGATCCGCCCCCTGGGCCACACATTTGACACCCCTGGTCTAACAAAAAAAGGTTTGCATTAAAGGCCCATACTGCTCATCCACAAATTCAAACTTTCCAAGGCAGGGATGTTATTGTGTAATCACATTAGTCTCCAAGCATCAATTAGCTCTCATTAAGGAAGTGCTTTCTGGTCCATGGTCCAGGTTGTCACAGTAATTTGATAGATGGATGTAGTGCATGGGGATTTCTTTTAAGGGTGATGTGTTGCAACAAGAGAGGCTGCATGTGGAAGAGAAAGCCCAGGGCAGTAGATTGAAGTAGGAGAGGTACGGTGCTGTGCAGAAGCTCCATTTAGCTGAAACCTCAGCACCAACTTTAGAAACCGGAAGCCAGCATTGCCATACAGAAAACACATGCTCTTATAAAACTTTTCAGAAGAGCTTTTGTCTTGTATGATGAATATTTTTAACACTCTGGCTTTGAAGGGCAACTGCTTGGGTTTTAAAAATGTTATCATTTAAATAGCTATTTTACAAATATTTTATAACAAATTGGTTTAATGGTTGTTACCAGCCCTGGGTCCCAGCTTTTTGGGAGAAAGATGGATAGTATTCAAATAAAGTAAAAGGTAGTCTACTGTGCAAGCACAAGTCGTTTCTGACTCTGGGGTGATGTTGCATCATGACATTTTCATGGCAGACATTTTATGAGGTGGTTTGCCATTGCCATCCCCAGTCATCTACACTTTCCCCCCAGCAAGATGGGTACTCATTTTACCAACCTCGGAAGGATGGAAGGCTGAGCCAACCTTGAGTCGGCTACTTGAACCCAGCTTCCGCCAGGATCAAACTCAGGTCGTGAGCAGAGCTTGGACTGCAATACTGCAGCTTACCATTCTGTGCCACAGGGCTCTTAGTATTCAAATAGCCTGGCTCAAAACAGTTTAGGGCCTTACAGGTAAGAACAAGCCCTTTGACTGTGCTTAGAAACATATGGGCAGCTACTTCAGATCTTTCAGCACAGAGCAAGGGGTAGAAATGTATCAACTGTTGAGACTTATCTATCAAGAATGATCAGATAGGAGAAACAATGTTTTCCAGCCCCACCTCCACTAAGTAATCCAGAAATAGATCATGATTGCACTGAAAGGAATTAAGAGAATCATGAGCCCCAAAACATCTCCTGTTCACTTCCAAAAAGAGGTCATCCATTGAAGAAAATGGGTTGGAACCCAGAGTGAAAAGAGCAGATAATCTAATTGCTGGTAGCTGTTTAGATGCCTAGGGTTCAGTGATTTCTTTCACAACAACCTTACAACTGGCTTTTCAAAAATATGGGGACATGAAGCAGCATTTACAAGTGACTGACAATACTTAACAGTCATTATTGTCACTCCATTACTGTTTGGGATCCTACAGTATCCTTATACAAGTCACTATTAATTGTGAAGCAAAGTGCATTTATTTCTACAAAATTTAACTACAAATGTGTTTCCTTTATGAGTCTTAAAATGGATATATAAAAAGTTAAATAAAATAGTGCTGTAAACGAAGGCTAAATTATTAAATATCTTTCTTGTAAGCGACATCCCCGTGCTGCAGAGTGTTAAAGCTGCAGTACTGCAGTCCTAAGCTATGCTCATGGCCTGAGTTTGATTCCTGGTGGAAGCTGGGTTTTCAGGTAGTCGGCTCAAGGTTGACTCAGACTTTCTTCCTTCCAAGGTCAGTAAAATGAGTACCCAGCTTGGGGAAGGCAATGGCAAACCACCCCGTAAAAAGTCTGCTGTGAAAACATTGTGAAAGCAACGTCACCCCAGAATCGGAAACAACTGGTGTTTGCACAGGGGACCTTTCCTTTCCTTCTTGTAAGCAGTATGATGGCTACAGGGCTGGACTGCCTGTTAGGTGAATTAGGCCATTGTCTGAGGCACTGGTGCTCCAAGGGCACAGAATTGGATGGTAGCCTGTGGTTTGAACGCCACCCTTGCTCCTCTTAAAGCTCTATCATCAGGCCTCAATTTGGGGTGGAGCAACTCAGCCACTATGCAGGAGCTATGCTTTGTCCTTGGCTACCTCCACTCCACCCCCAGGAAGTGGCGCTGTTGTCACTCCCTGACTGCGGGGAAACCTTGCACCCTCCTGAGGAAGGCTGCGGCTTTCTCCTTCTTGCCATTTTCCCCTCTCTGACTTTGTATGGAGAATGGGAGCCCTTGCAGGCACTCGAAGCAGCTGCTTCCACCCCCTCCTGCCTGCCCCAGAAAGGTGAATGTTGGCAAGTGCTGGGGCTTCTCAACCCAGCTGGTTGATGCTGAGTCTATGCATGGTGGGCTTCCTGGTGACCTGGGTGAGGGTTGCAAGGAAGGTGGCATCTATTCTGGGTGGGAGGAGGACTGGTAGCGGCGAGAGAGGCCATGGATGGGCACACAAACTCAGAGTCCAAGCTCCTGAAGGGAAAAGCTGTGGTGAGATGTGCCAGGGCTGAATGAAAGGCTCTTCTTATAATTAAGCCTTTCCCTCCAGTGATTTGTCTCTGCTCTTAAGATCACTGTGCTTTCCACTGGATGCTTCGCTTCTGTTGCCATCCAGGTTCCAGCTCAGATTTAAGCCCTGCAGGGCATCTCAGTTGTTTGTTATGAAGTAAAGAATCTTATTCACACAGAGAAGATTTGGGGGAGACGCTGATGCAAATCTCAACCCTTGCCAAGAATCTCACTGGATGACGTTGGACCAGGCACACTTCCTCCATGCCTAAACCATCTCAGAGTTACTTTGCATATTAAATGGAGGAAGACTGAACCATGTATTCCACCCTGTTTCCTGGAGGAAAGGGAGGAAGAGTGATTGAGATATTTATGAGTGAATGAGATGAGTATATACATCCAGATGTCAAACTTTGTAGATTCCTGAACGGTTAGTCTGTTGCCTCATGATATGATACTGGGACACTTAGTAAGTATAGCCGAATTAAGAAGAAGAAGAAGATATTGGATTTATATCCCGCCCTCCACTCCGAAGAGTCTCAGAGCGGCTCACAATCTCCTTTACCTTCCTCCCCCACAACAGACACCCTGTGAGGTGGGTGGGGCTGGAGAGGGCTCTCACAGCAGCTGCCCTTTCAAGGACAACCTCTGCCAGAGCTATGGCTGACCCAAGGCCATGCTAGCAGGTGCAAGTGGAGGAGTGGGGAATCAAACCCGGTTCTTCCAGATAAGAGTCCGCACACTTAACCACTACACCAAACTGATAAAGCTTTTTCTAGACTGTATCTATGCCCAGCTATCCCACCAAGCAATGCCCACCATGCCTTTACAGAGAAGTTCTTCCTTTTGAACATAATAGTATAATGGAATATCTTCATTTAGAACTAATATTTAGTTACTTCATTTATACCCTGCCTTTCTCCCCAGTAGGTACTTAAAGCTGCTTACATCATTGTCCTCTCCTTCATTTTATCTTTGCAACAACCCTGTGAGATAGGTTAAGCTGAGGGTGTGTGACTGGCCCATGGGCACCCAGCAAGCTTCCATGGCAGTGTGAGGATTCGAACCTGGGTTTCTCAGATTCCAGTCTGACGCTTTAACTGCTACACCAGGCTGGCTCTCGGTATCTGTATAGTTCTAAACCTGGCCGCAGAGAGTGGCTCAAAAAATTTGCACAGCAGATCAAAGTATAGAAAGAGCAAATGTTTCTACAAGTGAGCGTGCACCCTGGGGCTTGCCAAAAGAATCTTAAATTTTAAAAAGAGGGGATGAAAAACAATTAAAAGTTGTATAATGCTGAGATCTTGTGATCATTAAATACAGGCTTACTTGTATTTTTACAAGCATTGCTACCCTCCTTGGTGTGTGGGCATTGCCTGCTTGCAATTTTGGAAGCCAATGAAAGGGTCAGCCTTCCCCAATAAGCTGCTATGAGCAATTGAAGCTAAGGACAAAGCACTTTTATAGCTAAAATCACACAGCCTGGCTGTTGTTAATTTTTTTGTTCTTAATTTAGGTGCCACTGGATTCAAACTTTGTTTTGCTGCTTCAAACCAACACAGCTACCTCACCTAATTCTTTGTTAATTATTATTTATGTTTTAATAATTATTGTTAATTGTTATGTTTTAAACAGACTTGTGTTTTAAGTAAAAATGTCTTTAATTGTATCCTCCAGGCCCCCAATAGAGATGGTGAATAGAGCCTGCCCTCTCAATCTTGGTATTCCAATGAGGTCTCCCATCCAAGTACTTGGCAGTTAGCCTTGCTCAGCTTCCGAGATCTGACAAGATCAGGCTTGCCTGGGCTATCCAGGGCAGGGAGCAATTTCAAGTTTTGTGCTTTTAATTTTCCCCACAATTCATCTGTTTTTGAAAATTGGTTATCAGTGTGTGTGTCTGTGTGTGGGGACCCCCAAGTAGTTAGCCTTGCCCAGAGTGCCAAACAGTCTAGGTCTGGCCCTGGGTGTCTAACAGTGAACAGGAAAGTCCTCAGTTCTAATCTCACCTCAGCTACTCATTAGAGCAGAGGTGGCCAAATTGAAGTTTGGGAGCCACATATGGCTCTTTTACAAATATTGCGTGGCTCTTGAACCCCCACTGTCCTGATGGCCAGCTTAGAGAAGGCATTTGTCTCTTTAAATCACTTCTCCAAACCAAACCAGCTGGCAGCTTGGAGAATGCATTTAAACTTAAAATTGCTTTCCTTTCGGTTCCCCTTCCTTCTTTCCTTCAAACATCTGATGTTCATGTCTTGTGGCTCTCAATCATCTGACATTTATTCTATGTGGCTCTTACATTAAGCAGGTTTGGCCATGCCTGCATTAGAGTTAGTGTGTGTGCACACAAAAGCCTATACCCAGAATAAAACTGTGTTAGTCTTCAAGGTGCCACTAGACTCTAGATTTTGCTCTAAGTCATTAGATGTCCTCAGAAGCCATCCAACATCTGCCTCACACTTCCAGATGATCCCAGGGAGCGTCAGGAATGTGTAAGGACAAACAAACTGAAACTTAATCCTGTCAAACTAAAGGTGCTGCTGGCGAGGGGACTCAGGCAATGGAATATCTCCTGCTCTGGATGGGGTTTCATTCCCTTTAAAGGATCAGGTTTGTAGTTTGGGGGTGCTCCTGGACCTGGGCCTCCTGTTGGATAAACAGGTGGCAGCAGTGGCCATGGCTTCCTTTCACCAGTTTCAGCTGCAGCTCTTCCTGGGGAGAACAAATCTTGCCACTATGGCAAGCTCTTGTAACACCAGGACCAACAACGCACTCTACATAGGGTGCCCTTGAAGACTGTCTGGAAGCTACAGTTGGTGCAGCATGCTGTAGCCAGAATGTTGAATGTAAGGACCATATCACTCCAGTCCTATTCCACCTACAATGGCTTCCAGTTTGTTTGCAGGCTCATCCATAAGAGCTAACTAGACACTGCATAGCATCTTGCTTTTTCTTTCCTGCCCAGTGATGCAGCCATCATTTTCCTGATTGCAGCATGCTGTGGCCAGAATGTTGACAGGAGAAAGTTGCAGGGACCATATAACTTCAGTCCTGTTCCAGCTATACTGGTTCCAGTTTGCTCCCAGGCACAACCATTAAAGCCCGGTATGGACTGAGGACAGCATACCTTAAGGAATACCTTTGTTGTCCACTCTGGTCATCCTCACAGGCTTCAGGGGGCCCCATCATCTGAGACTAGATAGGTGGTCATCTTGGCCACAGTGCCAAACTTTTGGAACTCCCTATGTTGTTGTCTTTTCCCAGAAGGTGAATACTTTGTTTTGTTTGGCATACCCCCATTAACTGCAATTGGCCTTCCTCTCTAGTTTTGTTTTGTGTGTTCATGTTTTTATCGAATTAATGTGTGTGTGTATATATATATATATGTTTAAACATGTTTTAATATTTTGATATTCATTGTCTATTTGTGTGGAAAGGTGGCACAGAAATATTTTAAAGAAATCAAATAAATTCTCTCAGCCTCATTCTTTCAGTTCCCCTACAAAGCCTTTAATGGCCTTGGACACACATAATTGCAGGACTGCATCTCCTGCTATGCACTCATGGGACAGCTTCATTCATTTGAGCAATACCTTCTAAAGATGTTACTCTGCAACTGAGTAAGATAGAGTTCAGGCAGGGTTCATACTTGAAATACTGATATTCTGAACATACACACTTTTTGAGAGATACCACATTGCCATATACATCCATTTTGACCATCTTGAAAATAGATATGGGGCTCAAAAACACAACTGCATCTTGAACATATAGACTAAAATGGTTCAATTTTTATGCTTTTATATCTTAATGTGATTTTATGTTCCATGTATTTAAATGAACGTGTAAGCCACCCTGAACCTGCTTTCGCAGGGAGGGCGGGATATAAATTGAATTTTTAAAAAATCTAACAGCTCAGCAGTCAAGAAAATATCATATTTATATCACCTTTTTTCTCAATGAGGGCACAAGGTGCCCTTTACAACACTGTCCTCCCCCTCCATTGCATCCTCAGAGCAACATCCCTGTGAGGCAGATTACACTAAGAGTGACTGTCCCAAGATCACTCAGCAAGTTTCTGTGTCGGAGTGGGGATTCAAATGTGGGTGTCTCTGATCCTGAATGTCATATTTTGCATTTCTTTCTTTCTTTAGAAGGGTGGGTATAGGGTTTGAGTTGGTATTCAGACTGTGTAGAATCGTGTTCTCCTGAACATGTATACCAAATTTAAATTTTGTATTTGTTCAACAAAGTTCTCGCAGAACAATAGAATGCAAAACATGTCAGCTGAACCAGACCTTACTTCATTAAGTTAAATTAACTTTTAAAACAAAAGGAAGATCCAAACAATAGGAGCCCATATTAATAATTAATCCATTACTACTAATATTTGAAATAAATATGTTTAAAAGATTTGATGGAACCAATGCAATAGTAGTTTATAGGGAATTATTTATATGGGAGCATGTTATATGAACCATATAGCAACCTTGAATTTCTTCTGGCAGTCTAAACATTCTCCTGTCATTTTGCCTCACCTCACCTTTCAGTGCTTCATTAAGTTCAAGCAATTCAATTTAAACCCTTGGTTTATGGGTTTAGATGGCTGCTGAAAGCATTTATTCTGATACATTTGACAGTTGGTTCTAGTCAGTGGTGAGAAATTTGTAGAAAGATGGATTGTGGCTAATATTCATACTGTGGAATTGTGTTTTTTCTTGAATGAAGTGGAAGTCACTATGAGTCGTTTTAATGAAAAGAGTGGAATCAAAAGAAACAAAACAAGGAACATGTGGTGTACATATTCTTATGTCTATATGTGAGTATCCATGAAAGAGCCAGGAGCAATAATCTCTGAAGGGGGTTTCATTTGGCTTTACTATTAGACACAGTAGTACGATTGCTGCCACGTACTTATCAGGGTCACAATGACACCAATATAAAGCTAAGAAAATCACTGCCGCTAGGAACTAAAGCTACCCCCCCCCCCCCTTTTTGGAAGGGGCAAAAAAGAAAAGTTAATACTTGGCTGGATCGAAGACTGCGCTGCAGCCTTTTTATAAACCCCTTGCCATGGCGGCTGAGACTCCGATCATTCCTCTCTCTACTACCTTCTCAACAATTACCTTTCCATCGTATCCTGCCCCAACTTTCACCTCAGCCCTCCCCTTTTCTGCCTCGCTCCCTCCCACCCGTCCTCGTTTCCCCTCCGCTTCCCCCTGCCCCTCCCCTTTCACCTTAGCTCCCCTACAGGCGCCTGCCGGTTGGTCAGCCTCGCTGGCTCCGGCTCCCTTGCCTCACCTCCGTCTCCCGCCCTTCCTTCGCGCACTCGCTCTGTCTGGCTCCCCCGCCTTTCCCCTCCCTGCTCTGTCTGGCAGCCCCCCGCGCCGCACATTGGCGCTTCTCGCGAGAACTGGGGGATGCCGATGCTGCTGCTGCTGCCGCCGCCGCCGCCTCGGAGGGGGAGACACTCGGGGGGGAGCCAGTGACGTCGGGAGTTTTCCTGAAAGTCAATAACGAGCCTGGCGGAGGCGGCGGCAGGAGCCGAGCCCAGCATTGGGCCCCGCGCAGCTCCGGCTGAGTTGAGCCGGGAGGAGCCGCCGCCCTGACTTCGCGGATGCCTCGGCCGAGCTGCTGGGGCGGCCGCTACTCAGAATAGCGGAGAGCCTCCATCCATGTAGCCGCCGCCCCTGCTGCGTCTTCTCAAAGCGCTGCTATCCTGGGCCGGAACCTTCTTGTTCAAGCTGAAGCAAACAGAGGCTGCGAAGGACCGAACCCGGCGGGGTGGGGGGGAGGACGAGGGGCGGGGGGGGGGGCTTGTCAGGAGCCGGAGCCTTCCCGCCAGTTCCGCACCAACGGCCAGCATCCAGCGCCCTCGCCTTTGCAGCAGGTAAAGCGCGCGCAAGAGGAGAGTAAAAGCAGGGAGAGGCGAGGTGGGAGCGCGCGTGGAAGGAAGGGTGGGCGGCGGGGGATGCTGGCTGGGCGCTGGCTTCTCTTAGGGCACGTGAGGTGAGGGCGGGAGGAGGGAGTCGAGAGGAGAGGGTGGGGATGCCTTCTTTCCTCAGACGGTACCTGCGGCTGCGCACGCAGGCGACAGCCACAACGCCCCCTCCTCCCCTCAGTCCCTGGCATTCGCCCCTCTTCCAGGGATGTTTCTGGCCTAGTGATTCCGTCAATGCCTTGCACTGACAGGGCGGAGTGGGAGGTGGTGGCTGCATCGGGTTCTCAGCTCCTGCTCTTCAGTCAGCGCATACAGCAGCAGAGGCTTGAAAAGATAATGGTTCACCTCTGTCTCGTGTTTGGTGGGCCAGACGAGCTTCTATAAAGAGAGATGTTATGTAACGTTCGGGGCACGAGGCACAACATCAGCGGGTGCACACATAAACATACGTAGACGCAAACACAGTTACATGTAAGGAATATCGCTTTTTAAAAAAACTTCTGATGATGTGTTGGAGATTATAAGTAGTTAAATGGTTGCACAGGTGCCTGGTCTTTCTCCACATATTTCAATATCCAGCCTCTCTTCCCACCTTTTGGATCATCTCTTCCTCTCCCTTCTTTCCCCCCTTCTCTAAAAGGCTTGTCATGGATTGCAGGTAAATGACATTAATTAGTAAGTAGTAAATGTTTTATCAGCTTAAATGGTGTCTGTGTGCTAATAATAGAAATGGGGAAGGATAGCAGTGCACTGCTCAAGTGATGTTGCTGCTGGCAGCTGTGGCTGCAAGTAAACAAACCAGCCTCTTGCGCATCGTTCTTGTTGGAACAGCCATTATGGTGGCTCCCTTGTACATACAGAAGTGTGTGTCTATGTACACACACACATACATTTGAGATATATATCTCAGTCTCAAAGTAAGACGCTGTGCCTCCCTTCTGCCTTCATACTGACTGTAATTTAAATAGACTATCAAATAACCTGATACAGGTGTATAAAAGGGCTGCAGCCAATAGTATGTGAGTTTTATGTAATAGTATGTGAGTTGTATTTTGTAGTCATAATATATTAAGATAAACATTAAGATCCACAATGAGGTACCAGGAGTATGTAGATAGGGAGCACTTAAATCTACTTTATCATACTATTCAAACAGTTTTCCTTCTAATTAAAAATTATATGTAATTGCTTATAAATCTATGCTGAATGGTCTATCCTGTTGCAGGCAAATGAGGATTCATAAAAGTCTATGAGAGATTCTTTGGTGCTTATCTCTCTGTTCAAATATGTTCTTTTAAATAAATGAGCCCTTTTTTCAAATAAGAACCTTAAATCATGAACTGCAATCTTTCTGAAGAAGAATTTCTTAAGAATGTTCTTAAGCTTTGCTAAGATTAAATTTGTATCATTGGATACACAGGGTAGGTTCAAAGAATGCTAAACCTGAAAATTGAATTTACCAGTATTTGTTTTAGAAATGAATTTTTTTTTTACATTCTTCCCTGAGTTTAAAGATATTTTTTTCTGTGAGTACATTTGTGAAACTGTGGTAATTTGGTTTTGTGCCTTTGCAACCCTAGTTGGAATAGAAAAAAAAATGAAATGTAAAGGGAATAATATCAATGTGAATACTGTACTCATATAAAATAATCTGTAATTTAGCAAGCATATTCCTATGGAAAGATAATTTGCATAATACGTTTTAGAGTCATTGATGGGAAAATAAAAAGGGCTTGCCAAAGAAAATTGTTTGTTTTTGATTGTTTAAGGGTGGTCATTAAAGAGATTCTGTTTGTAGTTCTGTTTGTTTTTCTTTGGTGAGCTTTAAGTTGACCTCAATATCTTTAATTGGATTGGTCTGCTAATTATAATGTATGTGTGCTTTGATTGGATAAGGCAAAACATGGAAGTTGAGAGGAAGAGTGCACAAAAATGTGTCAGAAGTTCTGTGTATATGTATGAGCACAAATGCATTCACAGATTACCTATGCATTCACAGGTTACCTAGATCATTTGAAGTGACCTAGATTTTTTTTTCTCTTTTTGATGCTAACGATGAAACAGATACACAGATTAATCCTATGTTTTTTGTTTCCAGTAAACACAGTAGCCTATGTTTTTAGCTTACAATTGTATACATGTAGACTTATTTCATTGGAATGAGTAGGATTTGTTTTTGAGTAGATATGGTTAGGAATGAACTGTGAAAGTGCTATCCTAGGGACACATACTACAGTTTAAGTGGAACACAGGAAGATTCGCTTCTCTATTAATCCACTATGTACTAAGATCCTTCATATATCCTATCTGTGAAAAAAACTAGTGGAACAATTGAGTAGAGACTGTATTTCAAAAACCCAATCAACAATATTGGAAGTATGATAATACATTAAAATATTTTAAATTTGATAATAACTACTGGCATGTCTTGGAAGTTTTTGGGTTTTTGTGTCTTTTATGTACAATAATTATGTTTTTAAAATGTGACCATTTTTGTGTAATGATGCATATTAAAACCCAAAGGTTTACTGGTATTTCTAAAACATAGACATTTCTTTTGTGTCATCATAATATATAATTGTTCAAGTGTGTGTGTGTATACTTGGGAACAAATTTGTATAAGATCAATCTGTAATTCATCTGGCATTTGCAACCACTTGTAGCAAAGACTAAATAAGTGATCATATACCCTAATGTTACTGTTTAGGACAGTGAATAGCTTGATTCTAAACATGCGTCTTTAGAATATGTCCTGTTGTGTTTAAAATATATTATTTTCATGGAATTATATTTAGTCTTCATGGAAAGAACAGTGGGTTGTACAATGGTTTGCTTGGAAGACTACCAGCTTCTTCTTCTGCTTGTTGATATGTGTGACACAGGATCCTGAGTCTTTTACTGGAGGGTGCTTTTACTGGAGGCATAGAGGCTGCTACTGTATAGGATTTAGGCTGATGAGTTAAGAGCAATGTCCAGCATAAGCCATGATGTCAGCAGTGATGGGCACTGCCATCCACTCAGCAGTCATGTGCCTGTACAGTGCTGAGATAGCTGTCCCTGTACTTTCACCACCATGCTTGCAGGGTAAGGGTGTTGGTCCCACTTTTCTGTGCAGCAGTTTTCAATAACAGAAGTTGGTAGTCCTCTAATGATCACTGAATAAGCCCTCTGAGTAGAAGTACATTTATTTTAACGTTTCAGAACCTACTTGATTTATTTATAATTAAATAGTTTATTCTTCTGTACAAAATAAATCCTTTGGTACAGATGCTGAAATCCTGTACACATTTAATTGGTGTTTGCAAACATGCATGTGATTGGCTGCATTAAAATGCTTGTGTGTTCTAAATAGCCACAGTAAGTGTGAAGATAGCTACTTAATTAGTATCATGTACTATTTAAGCTATTTTGTGTTAACAAGTGGTTTTTCATATCAAAGGGAAACATGTAAGGACTTTTATATTAGTTAACTGAGTTTGAAACATGGGTGAAAATCTTGAATTTTTTAAAAATAAATATGACAGAATTTCATTGGTAAGAATGTTACCTTTTTAACAGACATAGATGCAATTTAATATCAGTACTGAGTAAAATACTATGTAATGAAGGAAAATAATTAGACTAAAATAGAACATTGATAAAAAAACAAACTGGAGATCAGAAAAGTACTTTTAAATACTTAATTGTGTAGCCTCAACTGCTGTTTTCTTTCTTGTATCAGTTCATAATTCACCCTAGCATTGCAACTTCTTATACCATAGACAAATACTAAATAACTGATGATACACCCTAATGCTACTGATCAGGGCAGTGCTAGATCCTAAACAGAGCTTTTTTCCTGCTGGAGCCCACAGGAGCAAAGCTCTGCCTGGGCTGGCCAGGGCTCCAGCTGGCCCCACCCACCATGTGGCAGCCACTTGCTCTCAGACCAGGTAGTGTGACCTAATATGCAAATGAACTCCTGCTGGGCTTTTTCTTTTCTTTTTTAAAAAAAGCACTAATCCTCAACATGCTTCCTTGGCAGAGGGAGATATCTGATGAAGGGAGCTTTGCCTCAAAAGTTCATACTCTGAAAGTGCTACTTAACTCTGGTTTGTTCTACTGTCTTTCTCTCTGCGAGCCATTCCCATATATTTGTTTTCAGCATCAAAACATTGCTTAGCATTCAAGTAATTTTTTTTATTGTGGTAGTTTGTAATTTTTAAAATAACTTCTACTTAATTATTTATTGCAGAAGCATGCTGTGTACTTGGAAGCCCTACCTTTGCACTTGTGTCTGTCACTTACTCTCTCTTGTGGATCTCTTTTACTTTGAATATTTATGATTATATGTATATATTAAGATAAGGCATACAGTAGTAAGTGAAATGCTAAAATATTGTGCCGCTTGATTTAAAGGATGAATGACAACACAATGTAGGGGTTTATTAATCTATACTAGAAAAATATGGATGGAGCAATAGCTTCCTCTCATAATTTGGTTCCTCTACCACTAACAGAAAGGAAGGAGACTTGTAAATATGAAACATGGGGATTTCTTAAAGCTCTTTCCTTTTAGGTACCATGTTTAGGTCAGTTTGCATTCACTAGAGGCAGAACCTGTGTTCTCTAGAATAGTAATTTATGTTGAATGCAACCTCCAACCTAACATCTTTCAATTCTTGTTTTGTAGTCAAAGTGAGGTATGAGGTTTTCTTTAAAATGAAACCTGTGCCCTTTATCCTTCTTTGGTACATTGTGCAGAGCTTGGCACAGGTTGGGATAAGGCTAATAATAATAATAATAATTCTAAAGTAATAATACTAATAATAATGCTTGAACCTGTTATGCTAATGTTTCAGAATAGGGTTATTTCTCATCATTCCAGAATTCTTTAGTCCAAGACAGGGGTGGGAGGAAGCATAGAAGGATTTGCATAAATTAACAAGATTCTCTTTATGAGAAAATGTGTGTAGATTGATTTCCGAATATAAAGAACATGTAAATGTTGCAGTATATACACTCCTCAAAAGAATCCACATAATTAATACTGCTCTCATTTGTTCATACAAACATAGTCCCATAAAGCATGATGATCTGGGGAGTAACTATATCTTGATGATTATTATAGGTGTATTTTGACAGGCATCAGTCATGCCATTCTCAAGGGTCCACTGTAGAGAAAGAACTGCCCTCTTATCCAGAAAGCTTTTTTCTTTCTTGAACAAGTCTGAGGTGTTCCTGAAGTGGGAGATTGACTCTCACTTTCACCAGCGGTATAAGAATTTGTATAAGAGTTGTTATTGTGTTTGTTATCCACATATATAAAGTTACTCATGTGCCCTGATTCTGAAAGAAGTAGATGCTTTAGGAAAGTATCTAGCTTTACTGTTAATAATATATAGGCATTGGTCTTTCCACTGACTAGACAAGATACTGTTGCAGTCTTTCAATGAATAAACATAAACTGTCCTATTAAAATTAATCACAATAGAATGAGTGCAAAACATTGAGAGATACCAAATCATGTAATGTTAATCTCAAAAGCTGAGCTGGCAAAAGAGAAGGCTGAACACTACCAGCTTTTTCTGTTGGCAAAAGAGAGATGAGGGCTCCTTTATAGCCTCAGAGGGACTGTGTTGGGATTATGGAATGCATGTGAGCAAAACATTATGCATCCTGGGACTGTAGTGAGGGGAATTTGTCTAGATTTCCTCCCCTACTTCTTGTGTCCCACTTTGAAACAGCTGCCACTGCAGGGATAGGAGAACAGGTAAGCCTTGAGCCTCCCTGAACTATGGGCCTCATGCCAGGGATAGAAATAAGGGGTCTGTGGTACCTGTGGGGTGAGGGGGGAGGAAAGCTCTGAGGCAACCATCTTCTGGCCTGAAGAATATCAATCCCCACTTTCCCCCTTCTGGAGATTCCTTATACCCCACAATCAAATAAAAAGGGGTATAGAAGCTTTAAAGACTGGTAGTGTATAAGTTATGCGCACTCCCTAAAGGTGAGAGCCATTTTGGTGTAGTGGTTATTTAGGAGCACCGGATTTGATTCCCCACTCTTCCACTAGCAGCTGTTGGAATGGCCTTGGGTCAGTCATAGCTCTTGCAAGAGTTGTCCTTGAAAGGGCAGCTTCTGGGATAGCTCTCTCAGCCCCACCCACCTCACAGGGTGTCTGTTGTGTGGGAAGAAGATAAAAGAGATTGTAAGTCGCTCTGAGACTCTGATTCAGAAAGAAGGGCTGGGTATAAATCTGCAGTGGTCTTGTTTTTAAAGGTCTGTTATTTGGAAACTTGCTAGACTAAGGCTGTACTTACATGTGAGGTAGAGACTTGTGCTTCTTAGATTTTTGACTTGACAGACCTGACACAGATGTAAATGAATGACAAAGGTTTAATTAACAGAAAATAAAGTATTTAATAAAGCAAATATGATGTGTTGATATATAAAGTAATGCTGGCTGTCAAATACAGTAAATAACCCCTGAGGAGAGATTTGACTCTTCTTTCTCTGGACAGGTATCTCAGCAGGTTCAAGGCTGTTCTTTTCTCTCACAGAGCACCTCACTCCAGAACCTACACACATCAGCTCAGAATATTGCACCCTTAACAGGATACTTACTTGTACCTTCAGAATAAGCATTCTTCTGTAAGCCAAACTCTAACTAAAAAGCCAAATAAAAGCCTGGTGAAGCTGAAAGTCCTTTCCAGAGCCATGAAATCCCTATCCCCCCCCCCCAAATTGTTTCTTCCACGTTTGATTCCATTTAATGCTCTGTAAAATTTTATGCCTTTATTTTACTCACACTGATTTATGAAGATCAACATTTAAACATTGTTTTCTTCAGTCATGGTTTATTGATCAGCAGCAGGTCAACCTCTGAATTCCAGTGTCCGGAGGCAACATCAGAGGAAGGCCTCCCCTTTCTCAACATGCAGCTTGGTCACCTCTGTGTGCCTTAGCAATTTAACTCTTGGGACTCATTGGCAAAAGTTCAGAGGTTGTAATGAGGCACAACCTTTACATGCTCAGAAGTAACATGGTAATTAAGTTATAGTTATAAATTAAATATCAAATAGCTATGTCTGGTATTATTGTATGTGTGTTCAGAGAAGTAGCATACAGGACATAACAGGAGTCATAGAATCAAAGAGTTGGAAGGGACCTCCAGGGTTATCTAGTCCGACTCCCTGCACAATGCAGGAACTTCACAAATACTCCCCCCCCCATGGACATCTCCAGTGACCCCTGCTCCATGTCCAGAAGATGGCAAAAACCTCCAGGATCCCTCGCCAAACTAGCCTGGAGAAAAATTGCTGACTGACCCCAAAGTGTCTATCAGCATGTACCTGGGCATGTAAGAAAAGGGCCTCAGGAACTAAACACTGATGCAACCCTTCCTGCCCTCCTGATCTGCCTAATTTGCAGAATCAGCGTTTCTGTCAGGTAGCCATGTAGCATCTGTTTAAAAACTCCCAAGGAAGCATGTTCCACTGAGGAACAGCTCTAACTGTCAGGAAGTTCTTCCTTATGTTTAGCCGGAAACCCTTTTGAGTTAATTTCAACCCATTGGATCTGATGCAACCTTTTGGGGAACAGAAAACAATTCTGCACTATCTTCTATATGACAACCCTTCAAATACTTGAAGATGGTGATCACATCACCTCTCAGTCATCTCCTCTCCAGGCTAAACATGTCCAACTCCTTCAGCCTTGCATTGTAGGACTTGGTTTCCAGAGCCCTCACCATCTTTGTTGCCCTCCTCTGGACATGTTCCAGCTTGTCTATATCCTTAAATTGTAAATACAATACTCTAGGTGAGGTCCAACCAGAACAGAGTAAAGTGATACCTCCATTTCACGTGATCTGGACACTATATTTCTGTTGCTACAGCCCAAAATTGCATTGGCCTTTTTAGCCACTGCATCACACTGCTGACTCATGTTCATTGTACAGTCCACTAAGACCCCTAGATCTTTTTCATATATACTACTGCCAAGATAAGTCTCCCCATCCTATAATTATGCATTTGATTTTTCCTACCTAAAATGCAGAATTTTATATTCATCCCCATTAAAATTCAATTTTTCAGCCTGTCAAGATCACCCTGTATTCCATCTCTGTCTGCTACTGTATTTGCAACCCCTCCCAATCTAGTATCATCTGCAAATTTGATTAGCATTGCTTCTATTCGTTCATCCAAATAATTTTTGAAGATGTTGAACAAAACAGATCCCAGGACAGCTCCTTGAAGCACTCGGCTTGTCATCCCTCTCCAAGAGGATGAGGAACCATTCACAGGCACTCTTTGGGTGTGATCTGTCAACCAATTACAGATCCACCTAACAGTAACAAGGATCCAAACCACATTTTACCAACTTGTCAGCAAGGACAGTATGTGGAACCTTATCAAAAGCCTCATTGAAATCCAGATAAACTATGTCTACAGCATTCTCCTTATCCAGCAAGGTAGTAACTTTCTCAAAAAAGGAGAACCGGTTAGTCTGACATGACTTGTTCTTGAGAAACCCATCCTGGCTCTTAGTAATCATAGCCATCTCATCTAAATGTTGAAGGACTGACTGATGATTTGATCTAAAACTTTTCCAGATATAGACGTCAAGCTGTCAGGTCAGTAGTTACCTGGTTCTTCCTTTTTCCCCTTCTTGAAGATGGGGACAACATTGGCCCACCTCCAGTTTTTGACACCTCTCCTGTTCTCCAAGAATCCCCCAAAATAATGACCAGAGGCTTGGAAATTACATCTACAAGTTCTTTTAGTACCCTTGGATGCAGTTCATCTGGCCCTGAGGACTTTGTTTCATTTAAAGAATCTAGGTATTATGTACCACCCCTGTGCTGATCCTAGGCTTCAATTCTCTTCCCTCATAATATGTTCTGTTTTTGCCATGTTGAGTACCATTTCCCTCAGAAGAGAAGACCGAAGGCGGGAAAGGAGGCAAGCAGCTCCCCTGATGCTGCCGAAGCCCCTTTCCTGCCTTTTCCATGGATTTCCATATACTTCCGAATATCTATAATGGGCCCCAATTGGATTCGGCTGTATGCGATTCCGTATACAGCTGAATCGGGTGATTTGGCAGTTGATTTGGTTCGGCCGAACCAAATGCACATCCCTATTCATCACCTCTTACAATTTCATTTTTCTGTCCCTGCAATGGGCCTATCATATCCTTGCTCTTTTTCTTACTTTGTACTTAAGAAACGAACCCTTTTTTGTTGCCTTTAGCATCTTTTGCTAGCCTAAGCTCCTACTGAACTTTAGTTTTTCTAACTCTTTCTCTACAGGCACTGGTTATTTGTTTATAATCATTCTTGTTTATAATCATTCTTGGTTATAAGACCCTCCTTCCATTTCCTAAATGAGTCTTTAGAGAGCTGTTTATGGAGCCACCTTGGCTTCTTTAGGCTTCTCCCATTTTTCCTTCTCATAGGAATCATTTATGATTGTGCCTTCAGTATTTTGCTTTTAAGAAACTCCCAGCCCTCTTTAACTCCCTTCTCCTTATGTATTTCTTACCATAGGATTTTACCCGGCATACCCCTAAGTTTGTTAAACTTTGCTTTCCTGAAGTCCAAACTATATGTCTGACCATGTGCAGCTTTTCCCTTCCCCAAGGCTGTATTCCAAAATCACATGGCCACTACTACCCACGGTGCCCCCAACCCCATATCTTTGGGACCCCCTCTCCCCATATGAACCCCCTCTCCCCATATGAACCCCCCCCCCCCAGGTTCTGAGGTCTACTACTCAACATGTTCTCATAGTCCGTGGTCCTAAGGATGCCCGGCTAGCTTCAACAAGGGCCAGGGCCTTTTTGTCCTGTTTTTGTAATGTTTGTTTTTATCCATGATATTAACTCTTGTTTTTACTGTTGTAAGCTGCCCTGAGCCCGCTTGTGGGATAGGGCAGGATATAAATAAAAAAATTAAATTAAACTTCCGCCTCAACAACCAGTTCTTTCCTGTTGGTGAGAATCAAGTCCAAGATAGCAGATCCCCTTGTTTTCTTTTCCACTTTCTGGAAAAGGATGTTGTCAGCAAGACAAGTCAGGAATTTATTTGACCTTTTGTTTTTAGCAGAGTTGGGACTTCCAACAGATATCTGGGTAATTGAAATCTCCTATGGCCGCTGTGTCCCTTCTTTTTGAGAACTTTACAATCTGTTGTAGGAGTACCTCATCTAAGCCCTCTGCCTGTCTTGGTGGTCTACAGCAGACCCCCACATCACTGTTATTTCTTACTCTATTTTTTACCCATGGACTCTCAACTGGACTGCCATGGTTAAATTCATGTATTTCCCCACAAGTATATACCTCCTTCAGATATGATGCTATGCCTCTGCACTTCCTTATTTATCTTTTTTAAATAAGTTGTGCCCCTGAATAAAAGGGAGCACAGGCTGTGGCAAATCAAATGCAAGACTGTGATCAGGCAGGCAAAAAGGGACTATGAGGAGCATATTGCAAAAAACATAAAGACCAACAATAAAAATTTCTTCAAATATATTAGAAGCAGGAAACCAGCCAGGGAGGCAGTGGGGCCCTTGGATGACCAAGGGGTAAAAGTATTACTGAAGGAGGATAGGGAAATGGCTGAGAAGCTGAATGCATTTTTTGCCTCCATCTTCACTGTGGAAGACGAGAAGTGTTTGCCCGCTCCAGAACCAGTAATTTTGGAAGGGGTGTTGAAAGACCTGAGTCAAATTGAGGTGACAAGAGAGGAGGTCCTACAACTGATTGACAAATTAAAAACTAATAAATCACCAGGTCTGGATGGCATACATCCAAGAGTTCTGAAAGAACTAAAAGTTGAACTTGTGGATCTTCTGACAAAAATATGTAATCTTTCATTGAAAACTGCCTCCGTTCCTGAGGACTGGAAGGTAGCAAATGTCACCCCCATCTTTAAAAAGGGTTCCAGAGGAGATCCGGGAAATTACAGGCCAGTCAATACTGGGAAGGTTGGTAGAAACCATTATCAATGACAGAATGAGTAGGCACATTGATGAACATGGGTTATTGAGGAAGACTCAGCATGGGTTCTGTAAGGGAAGATCTTGCCTCACTAACCTGTTACATTTCTTTGAGAGGGTGAACAAACATGTGGACAAAGGGGACCCGATAGAGGTTGTTTACCTTGACTTCCAGAAAGCTTTTGATAAAGTTCCTTATCAAAGGCTCCTTAGAAAGCTCAAGAGTCATGGAGTAAAAGGACAGGTCCTCTTGTGGATCAAAAACTGGCTAATAATAGGAAGCAAAGAGTGAGTATAAATGGGCAGTCTTCGCAGTGGAGGACGGTAAGCAGAGGGGTGCCGCAGGGCTCAGTACTGGGTACCATGCTCTTTAACTTGTTCATAAATGATTTGGAGTTGGGAGTGAGCAGTGAAGTGGCCAAGTTCCAGATGACACTAAATTGTTCAGGGTGGTGAGAACCAGAGAGGATTGTGAGGCACTCCAAAGGGATCTGTTGAGGCTGGATGAGTGGGCGTCAACTTGGCAGATGAGGTTCAGTGTGGCCAAGTGCAAAGTAATGCACATTAGGGCCAAGAATCCCAGCTACAAATACAAGTTGATGGGGTGTGAACTGGCAGAGACTGACCAAGAGAGAGATCTTGGGGTGGTGGTAGAGAACTCACTGAAAATGTCAAGACAGTGTGCGATTGCAATAAAAAGGGCCAATGGCATGCTGGGAATTATTAGGAAGGGAATTGAAAACAAATCAGCCAGTATCCTAATTCTCCTGTATAAATCGATGGTGCGGTCTCATTTGGAATACTGTGTGCAATTCTGGTCACCGCACCTCAAAAAGGATATTATAGCATTGGAAAAAGTGCCGAAAAGGGCAACTAGAATGTTTAAAGGGTTGGAACACTTTCCCTATGAAGGAAGGTAAAACGCTTGGGGCTCTTTAGCTTGGAGAAACGTCGACTGCGGAGTGACACGATAGACGTTTACAAGATAATGCATGGGATGGAGAAAGTAGAAAAAGAAGTACTTTTCTCCCTTTCTCACAATACAAGAACTCATGGGCATTCAATGAAATTGCTGAGCAGTCAGGTTAAAACGGTTAAAAGGAAGTACTTCTTCAACCAAAGGGTGATTAACATGTGGAATTCACTGCCACAAGAGGTGGTGTCGGCTACAAGCATAGCCACCTTCAAGAGGGGGTTAGATAAAAATATGGAGCAGAGGTCCATCAGTGGCTATTAGCCACAGTGTGTGTGTGTGTGTGTGTGTAATTTTTTTTTTGGCCACTGTGTGACACAGAGTCTTGGACTGGATGGGCCATTGGCTTGATCCAGTATGGCTTCTCTTATGTTCTTCTAAATATTCCAATTGTGAGTTTCATCCCACCAAGTTTCAGTAAGACCTATTATGTCATAGTCTCCTTCCTGTATTAGGACTTACACTTCCTCCTGTTTGTTCCCCATACTCTGCCCATTAGTATAGAAACATTGGAATCCATGTTTTATGCACCCTGAGGTTTTGTTTCCTTATGTACCTAGTAATGTTACCTATCATCTGTTCTACTCCCTGCAAAATGTTAGCATTCTTATCTTGAGTTATTGGCATCATACTAGGCTTTGAATTAGTCTTGCTTCCCATACAATTTATTTTAAAATCCTCTAATAGATTAGCAAAGTTCTTGCCAAGCACCTTTTTTCCTACCTTCATGACATGCAAACCATCTCCTTAAAGAAGAGCTCTATCTTTAAAGTGTAAGCCATGGTCCACAAATCCAAACCTTTCCTGAAGACATAATCTATGCAATCAGTCATTTGTTTACAGTCCTAATCCATGGCCTTCGACAAGAAGAACTGATGAAAACACCTTCACTTTCTGACCCAGAGCTACATAGTCTCTTAATATGTTCCCAGCTGTGCCGGGCAGAAGTGTTCCCACATAGACCAGCAAGAAAGGATGATAATCTGTGGGTTAATCACATGGATTTTTTGGTTGATGGTAATTGCGAATATGGCTTTCTCGTAGGGTGGCCATAATATCTGCAGGCCAGCCAGGGACACCTTGAGGGGGGAATGAATGTGTGTGCGCGCGCGAGAAGCGTGCACCGCCGGAAGCAGGAAGTGACATCACTTCCTGTGACATCATTTCCCCCAAATGTCACTGCCGGAAACAGGAAGTAAAATGAGTACCCAGCTTGCTGGCGGGAAAGTGTAGATGACCGGGGAAGGCAATGACAAACCACCACCTAAAAAGGTCTGCCGTGAAAATGTGAAAGCAGCGTCACCCCAGGGTCAAAAACGACTGGTGCTTGCACAGGGGACCTTTCCTTTCCATTGGTAATAACGGCTAGGAGCACCTTCATTGGAGGCTCATAGAATAAGACCCCCTGGTCCAATCTTTTTGAAACTTGAAGGGTGTTTTGAGGAGAAACACCAGATGGTATGCTGAAAATGTGGTGCCTCTATCTCAAAAAACAGCCCCCCAGAGCCCCAGACACCCGAGAATTCTCCATTATACCCTATATCAATTCTCCATTACACCCTATGGGAATCAGTCTCCATAGGGAATCATGGAGAGCCCAGCAGACATTTCCCTCTTCCCCTCTGCTTTCTGATGACCCTGAAGTGGGGAGAGGGCCTCCAAACTGGGGGATCCCTTGCCCCCAACCTGGGGATTGGCAACCCTATCCCCTCAGGCTGCTTTCACGGCCAGTGGCTGGCCAATCTCGACTCTCGTCCGGCTTTCCTCCCTGCCGCGCTCCCCCCACAGGCGCTCCTCTGATCCTGGGGAAAGAGCAAAAGCAGCCCTCCCTCCCAGCAGAGAGAACTGCTTTGCAATCCATAGGATGCTCCCAGATTCGCATTTCGGGGAGCAGGGGTGGAACACCGTTTAGGGGTGCTCCCATCCGCTTCCAGCTGCTGGACTTCTGCCAGGTCCCCGCCCCAGAGACCTTCCAAACACGCAAGCTGAAGGAAGCGGAGTCCGCAAAGATCACCAGATGCAGTGTAATGGATAAGCTGTGTGTGTGTACTGTGCCATCAACTGATGGCAACCCCGGCAAGGGACTTTCAAGGAAAGTGAAAAGCAGAGGTGGTTTGCCATTGTCTTCCTCAGCAGCCTTCCTGGAAGTCTCCCATCCAAAGACTTAACTAAGACTGACAAGATCTAGCTATACCATGCCACCTTCCCTTCCAACGGATGAGTCATATGCCAGTTTCATTTTTCTTCTCCCAAAGTGGAAAACAGTACACCCAGTGTCAAAAGGGGATATAAAGAATTCCTTAAAGGTCCCATATCCCAGCAGAATGTTTGTTCAACTGTGTGTGTGCATGTGTGCATGTGTGTAAAGTGCAGTCAAGTTGCAGATGACTTATGGCGAAACCAGCAAGAGCTTTCAAGGCAAGTGAGAAGCAGAGGTGGTTTGCTATTACCTTTCTCTGCACAGTTGTCCTTGGTGGTCTTCCAAATGCCAATCCTGCTTAGCCAAAACCTAAAAAGACATTTCTACCTACTGGCAGAAGAGCTCATAACCTGAAGCCTCATTTTAAGAAACAAAATTTAGAAGATTTTGATACTCAGACCACTTCAATTTAGTTAAAAGTTTATTCTTCTATTTAAAAATAGACACATTGTCAACTATGCCATAAACTAACTGTATTTTCTCACAACGTGCTTGCTTAACTATTCTTGGAATCACACCATAGACCCTTTAAGTTAATAATTTCAAAAATGCTGCTGACATGCAATCTGATGCAAAGAAGGGCTTTGCTTGCTCTGTCAAAAAAGAAAGAAAACTGAATAAAGTTGCACAGTCTTCTCTTGGTTAACCACAACTCTGGGAGCAAGAATTAAGATACTGCAGCACATACACTGGTTAGAATGAGCAACAGATTTCCACTGTAGGATTATTATTCGCTATAATAATAATGCACAATCCTTTAAATGTGATCACATGGTCTCTATGCATGCACGGGGCAAGTGCAGAATCAAGACAGTGAAACTTGATCATAATATTTAAGAGAATACTGGCACATTCAGAGTTTCTGTAGTAATTCATTCTGCCCGCATTCTATTACATCCTATGAATGCAACAACTCCTAGTCATTGATCCCAGTACTAATATTATTGGTCATTTCAGGAACGTTATTTGTGGGCAGTGTAAAACTTTTACTCACTTTATCTTCCACCCTCAAATAACTGTTACAAAAACAACCTAGATTCTCCTTTCCTAAAACTAAGAAGTATTTCCTAATGCCACCCTGCCACCCCAGATCTCAGGACTCTCACATGCCTCTATTAAAAGATGCTCAGAAGTACTTTCCACAACTTCCAATGGCAAACAGAAAAGGATTACACACACACACACACACACAAAGACTGCCTTTAAAACACTATAACTCTTTTTTGGGTTTTGCTGTAAGTTCTATGGAACTAGACCCTCTTTTTTGTAAGCTCTTGGAGGATTGGCTACATCAGGGGGTGAGGCCTAATATGCAAAGGAGCTCCGACTAGAATTCCACCTCTGAATAATACCCATCTTGATAGACCAAAGGTCAGTATAAGACAGCTAGAAAGCAGTATAAGCAGCTAGAAAGCGGCTTTGGCTTGGCATGCAGAAGGTCCCAGGTTCAACCCTGGCATCTCTAGTTAAAAGGATCATGTCATGTGAAGACCTCCACTTGAAACCCTGGAGAGCCAATGCTAGCTTGAGCAGACAATACCCATCTCGCTAGACAAAAGGTCAGTCTACAGCAGACTGGAAGGGTCTGTGGCTCAGTAGCAGAGCACCTGCTTAGAATCAAAGAATCACAGAGTTGGAAGGGACCTCCAGGGAACCCTACAAACAAAAAAAAAGAAAGAAAGAAAGAAGAGAGAGAAGGAGGGGAAAAAAAGACAACAGGGGGTTGGTCTTTTCCACAACAAGCCTCTTGTCGGAGAGGAGACAGATATTATTTCTCTTTTTAAAAAAAATATACACCACCACCACCATAACAACATCCATAGAGCCAATAAGCAACCTTTACACCAAGCAGCCTAAGCACCCTGTGATAGACAATTTTACACGGCAAAGTGGGAGAGGAAACCCCAATTTTAAAAAGCAAGCTGGCCTAAGAATAGGGTTGCCAAGTCCAATTCAAGAAATATCTGGGGACTTTGGGGGTGGAGCCAGCCAGGAGACATTGGGGCGGAGCCAGGAACAAGGGTGTGACAAGCATAATTGAACTCCAAGAGAGTTCTGGCCATCACATTTAAAGGGACAGCACACCTTTTTAAAATGTCTTCCTTTCATAGGAAATGAAGATGTTTCCCTCTCTCTGCCCCCCCCCCCTTTCTGGCTAGTCGGCTCTGAAGAGGGGATTGGCCTCCCTACTCACGAGTTGCTGCCACAGGAGGTGCAAAAGCACATGGTCCTGGGGCTTCCCCTCCTCCCCGTTCCTGGCTAGTTGCCTCTGAAGGGGGGATTGGCCTCCCTACTCACGAGTTGCTGCTACAGGAGGTGCAAAAGCACATGGTCCTGGGGCTTCCCCTCCTCCCGGTTCCTGGCTAGTTGCCTCTGAAGGGGGGATTGGCCTCCCTACTCACGAGTTGCTGCCACAGGAGGTGCAAAAGCACATGGTCCTGGGGCTTCCCCTCCTCCCCGTTCCTGGCTAGTTGCCTCTGAAGGGGGGATTGGCCTCCCTACTCACGAGTTGCTGCCACAGGAGGTGCAAAAGCACATGGTCCTGGGGCTTCCCCTCCTCCCCATTCCTGGCTAGTTGCCTCTGAAGGGGAGATTGGCCTCCTTACTCACGAGTTGCTGCCACAGGAGGTGCAAAAGCACATGGTCCTGGGGCTCCCCCTCCTCCCCATTCCTGGCTAGTTGCCTCTGAAGGGGGGATTGGCCTCCCTACTCACGAGTTGCTGCCACAGGAGGTGCAAAAGCACATGGTCCTGGGGCTTCCCCACCTCCCCCAAACACCCCAGTTTTCCCTCCCCCTCCCCTCCCTATCGTACCTTCTTCTCTCTCCTCTCTTCTTTCTCTGGTTAACTGCAATCGGGCGGGAAGCCTGGAGGCGGAGCCTCCAGGGCAGGCAGCAGGGCCCAATCTGGTGAGAGCCCTGGTGCCTGGCATGCCCCCCCTCGCCTTCCAGGTGCCCCTGTGATTGGCTGGGGGAGGCAGGCTGCCTTGTAATTGGCTTCATCATTAAAAAATGGAGAAAAAATGACAGACAGGGGCACTGGCCAATCCGGGACTCTGAATGAGTCCCGAGCTTGGCCAATCGGGACGCGGGATTCAGGAGGCGGGGGCGGGACTTTTCCGGGAGGGCGGGACGTTCTGGCCACCCTAGCTTTCTGTGAATGAGTACCACTGCTATAGTATAGAGCATCTCCCGTTTGCAGTCTTGGATGTGATTGTGCTGTGTTATAAACCATTAAACTCTTAAAAGATATAAGACAGAAGTGCAGGACATGATTTTTAAAAACGCAACTGAACCTATGGTAGTGCCATTTGAAGATTGTTTTGAGCATTTTCTTGAATATCTGACAAACAAAAAGCAGTATTTTGCATTTCTTCTGTTACCTGTCCGATTAATCAGATAAAGAGTATTTAAAATTGTGTGTGTATCTGTTTTACAGTAGTTCAACTGCACAAATACATGATGGTTTCTTGGAACACTCTGCAAAGGTTAATGGTCTACTCATACGAAAAATCTTTCAGGAAACTTTCTTTTTTATTCTACCCTTCTTCTAGGCGCTCAGAGTGGCTTACTTGGTTCTGTCTTCTTCCATTTTTCCTTCACATAAACCCTATAAGTTTGGTTAGACTGAGACAGAAGATTTGGCCCAACGTTATCTGGAGCCCAAAGTTAGCTGGCACCTTTGTCTCCTCAGGAATATGTGCGCTTTATCTATTGAAGGTGGATGCCTTCACAACAACCTGGTAGAAATTGGTAATTTCGCGCCTGGATTGTTTGGGGATTTCCCCTAATGATATTGATAGTCTTAGTCTGACTTCTGTTACAAACTTGATTATGAGATGTCTTTGTGCTTTAGTCTGATACTAGATTTCAGGCCGATAGAGTTTGCTTCTCTCTCTCTACTTGGTATTGGTATATTCAAAATCCAGCCCAGTTTACTTCGATTATTTGGTGGTTCCTAAATATCAACAGGCCTTTATATTGGCTCATCTTAACTCAGTTCCAAGAGCAGAACGTGTTACCCGTGTTGAGGGGATTCCATTAGGCTGATAGATTTTGTAGCTGTGATACAGGGAATCTTGACACCTCGCTGCATTGCTTATTGGATTGTCTA
The DNA here is from genome assembly GCF_032191835.1 of Heteronotia binoei. Classification (NCBI taxonomy): domain Eukaryota; kingdom Metazoa; phylum Chordata; class Lepidosauria; order Squamata; family Gekkonidae; genus Heteronotia; species Heteronotia binoei. The sequence continues at coordinate 165,057,784 of NC_083223.1, read as the reverse complement.
GAATTTCACAGATACAGAACCATGTTTAATTCCCCCTTCTTAAAGGACCTCGTTAGTCTTTCAGCCTACTGTAAATTACAGACCCTTCTGGCCAGAAGTAGCCATGTTACTACCTTGGCAGTTACTTTTTTTCTTTCGTAATCAAATCCAATAGATAGTTAGATATAGATAATTTGGTGTTTAGCTGCTATAGATGTATTTATTGTTACCACTAGGAATAGGCACAAATGAAGAAACAAACCATAGTTTGACTAGGAACTGGGCCAATTTGTGATGTGTTTTGAACCGGTTCGTTTGGGCATGTCATTCTTGAACAAAAAACAAACTGCATTTTTTCCATCGTGGTTCATTTGTTTTGTTTTTGTAGTTTGTTCTCCAGATAGTTTGGCTCAGATTCAATCAATTCGTAGGCAACGCTGGGGGTGGACTTGTGGAAAGCCCTAGAAACACCCAAAGCAGTTGCCATAGCTTTATTGGCAGCTCTGGGAGCCAGCCATGGGGCTCCCATTCTGCGCTATGGGAGCAGATAATATACAATACCACACCCTGACCAGTTGCTTTCACTTTGAAGCATGAAGAGAGAAGAGTTTGTTCAGTTGTTGATTGATGCGTAGTTGATTTAGGGGGGGCTTTGAGGGACTCCTTTATCCTCACATACTGGGACAATTTCTTAAACACCTTTTCCAGCTAGGAAGGTGTTCCTTGCTGTGGTCTCAGGGACTGAACTTGAAGCTAGAGCTGAGCCTTCTTGGGGCCACCTGCTTTGGGGGGCTATAACTCAGACATCCCAAATCCAATCTTTGCCAGACTTGGAAGGCAGATGGAGGAGAGCCTGTTGAAGACTTCCTGTGGGTTTGGCATCTCTTACTCACAAGGGGACTGTTCTACCACTTCCCTAACCAAATGAACCACAGAGTGGTTTGGGCAGCCAAATGTACTATGAACCAATACAAACCACCATTTTCCCGGTTTATTCCCATCCCTAGTTCCCATTGTAGTGCCAGGGGTAAGTTTTAACATGACAAGTTTCACAGGATCCCTTCCCTTCTGCTATAAGCCACAGGATGGAGCCATCAGCTGCAGGCTCCCTGAGGGCCAATTAGAGGTTGGTGGGTTAGAAAAAGGAATTTTTCTCCTAGTCTTAAGCCTTTGTCTACTTGCTGAGGCAAGGAGTGGCAGTGACCTAAGGATCAGCCAGAATACTTTGGAACCCTGATGGACGTGTCGGGACCATCCCAGGAGGGAGTGCCTGAGGCCCTGAGGGACTCTGGAATGTTTTATCTTCCTTCAATCAACTTAAGGGTTGAGGTACTAGTTAGCTTTAAGTTTTGTTATTTTCATCGCATTGTGTTGGGGGATTACCTGCACTGTTAAAATAAAACTTTGTTTAAACCTTTCTTTGTGTCAGGGGCTTGCAAGGTACTAGTGCCTATTGGCCCTACTTTAGAGAAGGTAAAAGCCATAACAGCTTTTGGTTTGCTGGAGACAGTTGAGCCCTTGGGTGGAGAACCAGGGTGGATTGGGCCCTATTAAACCAGTCTGGTTGCAGCAACCTAGGGGAAGGTGGAAGAGCTTGGCCTCCCCTCTGTTATTAGACATAAGTGTCCTGGGAGTAAGTTCCTAGACTGACCTTACAGGGAGCTGGGAGGTGACTAGAGGGCACCACACCTTTACTGTAGTTTTCCTTTGCTGTATTTTGATTGCTGAATTACTGTTGCTCAAGACTGTAGTCATAAGAGCAGAGAATATATTTTTTTTTAAAAAAGAAGACGGTTACCTGGAACTTTATGGCCTCATGGAGATGTGAGGTCTTACTGGTTCTTGTCTCATGCTGTAATTTGTGTCTCTCATAAATGCTAGTCTCCTAGAGAGTTCCTTTAGGACTCTGCCTCTTATCAGATTTCTGTACTCCATACTAGTCTTTTTAATATTGCTTAGAAAGTCTGAAAACAAAGAAATAAGCAAAAACAAAACCTATCATAGTGCTTAGAGCAGGGGTGTTAAACTCATTTGTAATGTGGGCTGGATCTGACAAATGAAACCTTGTTGGGCCAGGCCATGTCAAGCCAAGTGTGTACTTATTTAAGATTAGCTAGCAGAGATATAAACTTTATAAAGAACTCAAACAAATACAATTAAATGTGTTTTTTTTTAAAAACTTGAAACATGTTTAAAACCTTAGCACTTGGTCTTAATGGTGCTTTCTTTGTATCTCTCCAGTGCAATCCAGAGAACTGGGCAAAGGGAGCTTTCCTTTCCTTTCTTCCCCAGGGGACTGGGAGGAGGAGGAGCCTCAGCTAATAGGCTTGGATCAATAGCTCTGTTGTGTGATTGAGAGAGCCTGGAAAAACAAGCTTTGCCCTTCCCTCCCTTCCTCTCCAAGGGAGGAGCCTCAGCCAATGTAGAAAACAGAGACTTTGCTCTGTAGCTCCTGTGCGATGGAGCAAGCCTTGCAAAGCAAGCTATGTTGCAGGAGGAAGCAAGTGAGAGGGAGAAGGAAGCAGATGATAGCCAATTGCTTGGGGGCCTGATAGGAGCCCTCCAAGGGCCTGATTCGGCCCCCAGACTGCATGTTTGACACCCCTGGCTTGGAGCCTGGACTTATTTCCTTACTGTCAAAGTTCTCTAAGTGATGGTGGAGTGATGGAGTGAGGTAACCCTCTTCCTTGATCATGATAGCCACAGTGCTGGGAGTTGTTTAGGCATGGTGTTTTCAGGTTTTCTGCATTGCACTAAAGGAGAGGCACAAGTAGCAGCAGTGTGGAATAGAGTACTGTTTGGTGAAGCAGGTTATCTTCTCTGGAGGAAGCTCTATTATGTTTTACTCAGGGTAGGCCATTCCTATTGTCACTTCAGAATGATTCAGGAATACAACAGATGGATCAGGACTGTGGACTGCACTACTAATATGCATTATCTGTTGTATATTTATCTTGCACTACTTATATAACACCATTTCTTGCATTAACAGGTTTAGTACTTATTCCTTGTTTCAGATTTCTGCTATCCTAGAACTGTTACATTGTTTTCTAGATGTCTCCTTAACCTATAGATTCTATTGATGTATGTGTTGTAAAAGGCATTGAGTCTCAGTGAGAAGGACAGACTATAAATAATATAAATACATTTTTAAAATACCTGTGGCAAACATGTTAGGTTCTCCCTCTTCCTAAGAGTGGCCAGTAGGAGCTGACAGAATGTTAATAAGAGACAGTTGGAAGAGAGCTGTTGAGAAGAGTTAGCAGTTGAGAGTGTGTCTGGCTGAGTGAAGTTGTGGTGAAGAGCAGCTTAAAGCTGACTGAGTCAGTGTGTAACAAATGATCCCACTCCGAACTTCAGAGTCTCAGAGTGGCTCACAATCTCTTTTCCTTCCTCCCCCTTAACAGACACCCTCTGAGGTGGGTGGGGCTGAGAGAGCTCTTATAGAGCAGTTGCCATTTCAAGGACAACTCTGTGAGAGCTATGGCTAACCCAAGGCCATTCTAGCAACTGCAAGTGGAGGAGTGGGAAAACAAACCCGGTTCTCCCAGATAAGAGTCTGCACACTTAACCACCACACCAAACTAATAGAAATAGAGAGCACAGTTGTATTATCTCAATACCATCCCCCCCTCCCTGTCCATAGAAAAATTGTCTTCCACAGAACCCAGTCCATGGTGCCAAAAAGGTCAGGGACCCCTGCTATAAACCATTTGCCAAAAGGGCTGCAGTTTGGTGCAAGACCACGAGGAGTGATAAGTTCCTGTTTCTTTGTACTTTCTCCAACGCTCTGTCCCCATTCGATGATTAATGTGATGAAGTTGTAAAGGGGTGTAATACCAGCACGCCATCACCTTGAATGACTGAAACAATACCTTCTTTTTTTAAAAAATGTGTTTTTTTGGTACTTGCCCCCATCTACTTGGAGAGGAAACATTAACAAGGGCAATAGCCCAACAAGGAAGCCAATTTTTAAATTCCTTCATATAAAATAACACAGAGATAAGTTTCTCTTGTGATTATAAGATTTCTGAGAATAAGTATATTCTTGATGGATTCCAACAGAAAATGAGATGCTATCTAGATAACGTCTTTGAGCAAGAACTATTTGTAAGCAAGCTTACTCTTGGAGCCAAACTGCATGCTACACTGGATATCTATAACCAGTGATTGGTTCCCCCACAGCCTGCTGTAGACGGGGGTGTGTGTAGATTGCAGTGCTGGGGAGATGAGTTTAACACTTTTCTCCTCTCCTTCTCCATTAAACTTGTTTTACAGCTGCTATATAATATTTTTTAAAAATCAGACATATACTTTTATATTCTTAAAGTAGTAGTATATTTTGAAAGCATAAATGCCTTAGTTTGACTGAGAAAGGTGGGCTATAAATAATTACAAATGTATTTGGTATTAACAATGGAGAGCTGGTATAGCTGTTACTTTTCTTCCGGGTAATGGATCAGAGTTGTCCACTGAGATGGTGACAAACAGTATGGACTGTCTGCCAAAGTCTCGAGGTGGCAGGAGGAATGTTGCAGGCCTAGCTTGCCTGAGAAATTATAGATGTTTGTATGCAAATGCTAGAAGTGTTCGAAGTAAAATTGGTGAGTTGGAATGTTTAGTATTGGGAGAAAACATAGACGTGGGAATTTCAGAAACTTGATGGAATGAGGAGAATCAGTGGGACATGGTGATTCCTGGATATAAGTTATATCGGAAGGATAGGGAGGGAAGGGTTGGAGGTGGGGTGGCTCTGTATGTCAGAGAGGGTATAAGGTCCAGTAAGACTGAGGTCAGAGAATTAGATTCCCTTCTAGAAATGCTTTGGGTTGAAATAGAGGGCCCAAAAGGAAATTTAACTATGGGAGTTTGTTATCGCCCACCAAATCAAAAGATAGAGGACGATTATAATATGATGGAAGGATTAAAGATAGCGGCTAAACGTAAAAACTGTGTCGTAATAGGTGATTTTAAATACCCGCAGATTGATTGGGTCAATATGTGTTCTGGTCGAGAGAAAGAGATTGAGTTTCCTGATGATATCAGTGACTGTGCTATGGAGCAGATGGTCTCCAGAACCTACCAGGGGTGGGGCGATCCTGGATTTGGTCCTAAGTAATGTCCAAGACTTGGTGAGAGATGTAAAAGTGATCGCACCGCTTGGGAGCAGTGACCATAATGTTATTGATTTCACCATTCGTATAAATAGAGTTGCCCCAAAAGACCAGCACAACCACGTTTAACTTTAAAAGGGGTAAATTATCTGAGATGAGGAGGCACATGAAGAGGAAACTGAAAGGAAAGGTAAATACGGTCAAAACCCTTGGGGAAGCTTGGAGACTATTTAAAACTACAATCCTAGAAGCTCAGATAAAATATATACCACAAGTTAAGAAAGCTATAAAAGGTAAGAAGGACTCATTTAAGCAGTGGAAAGCTAGTCCAAGTGAGATTAATAAAAGGGAATACAGGCTATGGCAAATCAACTGCAAGACTGTGATCAGGCAGGCAAAAAGGGACTATGAGGAGCATATTGCAAAAAACATAAAGACCAACAATAAAAATTTCTTCAAATATATTAGAAGCAGGAAAGCAGCCAGGGAGGCAGTGGGGCCCTTGGATGACCAAGGGGTCAAAGGATTACTGAAGGAGGATAGGGAAATGGCTGAGAAGCTGAATGCATTTTTTGCCTCCACCTTCACTGTGGAAGACGAGAAGCGTTTGCCCACTCCAGAACCACTAATTTTGGAAGGGGTGTTGAAAGACCTGAGTCAGATTGAGGTGATGAATTAAAAACTAATAAGTCACCAGGTCCGGATGGCATACATCCAAGAGTTCTGAAAGAATTAAAAGTTGAACTTGTGGATCTTCTGACAAAAATATGTAATCTTTCATTGAAAACTGCCTCCGTTCCTGAGGACTGGAAGGTAGCAAATGTCATCCCCATCTTTAAAAAGGGTTCCAGAGGAGATCCAGGAAATTACAGGCCAGTCAGTCTGACTTCAATACCGGGAAAGTTGGTAGAAACCATTATCAATGACAGAATGAGTAGGCACATTGATAACACGGGTTATTGAGGAAGACAGGTTATTGAGGAAGACTCAGCATGGGTTCTGTAAGAGAAGATCTTGCCTCACTAACCTGCTGCATTTATTTGAGGGGGTGAACAAACATGTGGACAAAGGAGACCCAATAGATGTTGTTTACCTTGACTTCCAGAAAGCTTTTGATAAAGTTCCTCATCAAAGGCTCCTTAGAAAGCTCAAGAGTCATGGAGTAAAAGGATAGGTCCTCTTGTGGATCAAAAACTGGCTAATTAATAGGAAGCAGAGAGTGAGTATAAATGGGCAGTCTTCGCAGTGGAGGACGGTAAGCAATGGGGTGCCACAAGGCTCAGTACTGGGTTCCATGCTCTTTAACTTGTTCATAAATGATTTGGAGTTGGGAGTGAGCAGTGAAGTGGCCAAGTTTGCAGATGACACTAAATTGTTCAGGGTGGTGAGAACTAGAGAGGCTTGTGGGGCACTCCAAAGGGATCTGTTGAGGCTGGATGAGTGGGCGTCAACGTGGCAGATGAGGTTCAAAGTAATGCACATTGGGGCCAAGAATCCCAGCTACAAATACAAGTTGATGGGGTGTGAACTGGCAAAGACTGACCAAGAGAGAGATCTTGGGGTGGTGGTAGAGAACTCACTGAAAATGTCAAGACAGTGTGCGATTGCAATAAGAAGGGCCAACTGCATGCTGGGAATTATTAGGAAGGGAATTGAAAACAAATCAGCCAGTATCATAATTCTCCTGTATAAATCGATGGTGCGGTCTCATTTGGAATACTGTGTGCAATTCTGGTCACTGCACCTCAAAAAGGATAGTATAGCATTGGAAAAAGTCCAGAAAAGGGCAACTAGAATGATTAAAAGGTTGGAACACTTTCCATATGAAGAAAGGTTAAAACGCTTGGGGCTCTTTAGCTTGGAGAAACGTCGACTGCGGGGTGACATGATAGAGGTTTGAAAGATAATGCATGGGAATGGAGAAAGTAGAGAAAGAAGTACTTTTCTTCCTTTCTCACAATACAAGAACTCATGGGCATTCGATGAAATTGCTGAGCAGTCAGGTTAAAACGGTTAAAAGGAAGTACTTCCTCACCCAAAGGGTAATTAACATGTGGAATTCACTGCCACAGGAGGTGGTGGCGGCTACAAGCATAGCCACCTTCAAGAGGGGGTTAGATAAAAATATGGAGCAGAGGTCCATCAGTGGCTATTAGCCACAGTGTGTGTATACACACACACACACACACATATATATATATATGTGTATGTATTTGCCCCCCCCCCATATATATATATATATATATATATATATATATATATATATATATATATATATATATATATATATATATATATATATATATATATTTATATATATTTATATATTTTTATATATTTATATATTTGGCTACTGTGTGACACAGAATGTTGGACTGGATGGGCCATTGGCCTGATCTAACATGGCTTCTCTTATGTTCTTACAGTATGGTCATTAGAATGTTGGACCACGACTGAGGAGACCCAGGTTCAAATACTTGCTCTGCTGCAAAGATCATTGGATGGTCTTGTGCCAGTCATTTTCTCTTATTGTCACTGATTTATGGAAATAAATTTATCAATTTAAAACAATTCCTGCTGTTTTTCTTTAGGAAGGACTCAAAGCTGCTAAAAATATTATTAATGCTATTTTCACACAATCACAAAGTAAATAAATAAAGGAAAGGTGAAACACAGTAATAAAAAAGCAGAATAATTATCAGCTGCTAGCTGTCCTCAGATACCTCCGTAAACAACTCTGCCTTTTATAAAAAAACAGAGTTGGGGACCTCTTAAATTTTTTCATAGTGTAGGATCCATCATAGAAAAAAAGAAAAGACTAGGCATATTTTACCTCCCTGCACAAGGAAATAGATTTGAGTCACTGATTTCCTCAGTGGTGTTGCTATGCAGGTTCATGTTGGGAGAGATGGCCTTTTGAGTATGTGGGTTCCAGATTATGAAGGACATTGAAAGTAAGAACCAGCTGCTTGAATTTAGCTTGGAAGCAAATAATGCTGTCTTACGGTGGACATTGTAAGAGTATAGAGGCTTGGATAAATTACAGTGCAATCCTAAGGAGAGTTACTCCAGTCTAAGCCCATTCATTTCAACCAAGCTGTTTTCCTTTGGATCAGCTGAAGTTTGAGCTGTCTTCAAGAGTAATCTTCATAGTCAGGTATTGAGTTTTTTGTTGTCAAGTGTTGCAGTAGTGGAATCTTGAGGTTATTATAGCATGAATCACCATGGCCAGGCTGGCTGAGTCTAAAAAAGGCAATAACCTGCAACAGATTCACAGCATGACTTCCATAATATATACCTTACCGACCAGCATAATCTCTGTTACATCTGAATTTAATTTCAGCTCTCTGAGCGTGACAGAGACAGTGGCCTAGAACAGTCTCTTGAGTGTTACTCTAAGAAATATATAGGTAGCGGTGGTCAACCTGTTGATATATTCCATTTTAAAGCTTTGGCTACTCTCATTGATGGTCTTATACAGATACTAAAAAGCACTGGGGGATAATGCGGAACCCTACTTGTTAAGTCTCATGTTACAGACTTAAAAGCTTGACCACAACTTTTTAACACAATCTGACTGGAAAGAGTTAAACCACTAAAGAGCTTCCCAGTTGGTATTCTTTTTCCCATTCCTGGTCAACAGTGTTGAAGCTTCCAAGAGATGAAGAAGCACTGACAAGGATTTCCCTTGTGAATTTACAGGGATTGTTCACCAGAGTAACCAAAACTATCTCTGTTCCATAGCCAGGTCTGAAACCATACTGAAAAGGATCAAGAGCAGATGAATTATTCAGAAGACTGTACAGTTTTCTCTGCCACCAGCCTTTCAGTTATCTTCATCATGAAAGGTAAGTTTGAAATTGGCCTATATCAAAAGAGGACTTTTAAAATAGATGCTGAATAACACTTCCATCAAAGCCCCCTCATCTTGTCCTTGTGAGATCTTACAATCTAGAAGGATAAGGGTCTGGTCTAAACACGGTGGCCTTTGTTATACCTAGAATCCTGGCTTGTTCCCAGGATACTAAGCTGAAACTATACATGAACAAAGGACCAGATGGTCCAAAGAACCAAACTTTTAGTATATGGTCTGTTCCCAAACTGGCACACAGTTCAGAGTATATTTGAGAGATTTTACCAGCAACAATGTTGCAGCTAGTAGTCATTTAAAAACATTTTGATTCTCCACACGAGTTGTCAGCTTCCAGATTATTCTAAATTATGAGCAGGGTGCAGTTCAGATGACATAGTGGTAGCAGGAAGTGTTGCTCCTTTACCACTATCACTGGTACCTAATAGGTTTCTTATGTTCTCTACAGTGTGCTCTGTCAGATTCAGCAATTTTTCTATCCAGTGACACTTCAGACATCTTCCCACCTTCAAATATCCTAACTCCATATTAAAACATGGGGTTAGGATCCTACATAGTAGACATTGGAGACAAACCCTGTACATTGTCTGAAGGAGCCTAGAATAAGATGGGTAAGATTCCAGTGCAGTTTTTTTTAAGAGTCTAGAAGGCTTGGGACCAGTGTTTCCTTCAGTACTGTCCAGCCTACCAACTTAGATCTTTATCACAAGCTTCTGTATCCTGCTTTTGGAGGCAAATAGCGAAGTGACCAGAGATTCTCTTCCCCCCCCTCCCCCGGCAGTACCACCTTACACGTGGAATGCCTTCTCCTTGAGGCTCGTCTAGCACTTACCCTACTCTGTTAGGAGTTGCTATTTTTTAACTTCTTTTTAATAGCCTGCTTCTAGCCTGAGAACTGTTTTGAGACTTGTTTTAAGCTTCTCAATGTTTCATGCTGTTTTTAATAGTTTGTTAATTGTTTGTCTTAATGTGGTGCTTTAGGTTTCTGTTATGTTTTTCTTTGTAAGCTACCTGAAGTGGGCTCTCTGGTAAAGGTTTATAAAATCATGCATGGGGCAGAGAAGTGGAGAGAGAGAGCTTTTGCTTTCCCCCCATAATTCTAGAACTCAGGGGCACCTAATAAAGTTGATGGGCGATAGGTATGGGATAGACAGAAGGATGTACTTTTTTACTCAGTGAGTAATTAAATTGTGAAATTTGCTGCCAGTTGATGTAGTAACTTTAGAAGGAGGTTAGACAGTTTCATGGAGGATAGGTCCAGTGCCTTCTGCCTTGGTGACTAAAGGGAATCTCCATATCCTGAGGCAGTAAACCTCTGAAATTCAGTGTTAGGAGGCAGTCTCAGGGGACATCCTTGGCCTTTATACTTTATTTGTTGGTCCTCCAGGGCAACTGGTTTGTCACTTTATGAAACAGGGAGCTGGACTAAATGGACCACTGATCTGAACAGGCAGGAACGTTACATTCTGGTGAGTCAGTATAGAAATTATCTAAAAAATAAATAATTCACAGCACCATGAGCTCTGTGGAGAATACCCAGGCTAAACATCTAACTAGAAAAAAGGGAGAAAACGGCTGCCCCAGAAGGCATCTAAATCAACCTTAGGAAAAATAAAAGGCATAAAACATCAGTGCTTCTGTAAACAGAAGCGTATTTAATTTGGACTTAATCATACCTCTAATCCATTCCATGCAGTCAGCATTATCCAGAAACAATATAATAACCTGCAGTTCCTGCTTATCAGAGTTGACAGCAAAGAATGTATACACCACAAGTAAGATTCTGCTGTTGAACTGCTTGTAGCACCCTGAATTATAAAAAATAATCCATGCCTGCCTCCAGGTCATTGTAGTAAAGGGTGTAAGTAAATCTAGATATTAAGTCAGTTTTATTGATCTGTTCGATAGAGTATTATTGTCACACACAGTAAAAGTCATAGTAGTGCTGAACTGAATTAGTCATATCACATCTAAACAATAAGTAGTACTAGAATCTGGGTGACTCAGGTTGTAATCCTTCATCTGACATGAAAACTTGCTGTATGACCTTGTGCTAGTTACTTACTGTTAGCCTAATTTACCTCACAGGTTTCTTCTAAGGGTAGAATACAGGAGTGGAGAATAATGTAAGCTGTTTTGGGTCATCCCTGTCAAGAAAAGCAGGGTATATTTAGTTTTATTTATTTTATGTTAATCTTTCTCATTGAGATCCAAGGTGGATTATACAGTATAAGTTAATATGATTAACAGGATGGGACATGCAATAAATAATGCAGTAGGATTTGGACTGCAAAAATCTAAAAACAAGTAGAAATCTGAAACAAAGTTAAATGATACAGAAATTACATAGCAGGTGCATACTTAAATCAACAGACAGTACATACTGTAGTATAGTCTCTCTGTCTCCCCTGTAGTGTAGTCCACAGTGCCTGTCCCATTACAAAGCATCTTTCTGAATCATTTAATTGCAGTGCTACACCCAGATTATCTGTATAAAAAAGCCCTTCTGAATAAATTCAGTTTTACATGCTTTATGGAATGGCAGGGGCCTTCCTAACCTCATTAGGCAAGCCATTCCATAAGGTGGGAGCCACAACAGAAAATGCATGTGTAGGGACGGTTGTTGATTTTGCCCATTTATATGGTGGCACCATCAAAAGACCTGCTCAGATGAGCAAAGCTGTCATGGCAGAGTGCAGGGAGAATGATGATCTTGCGTGTATCAAGGGACCTTCCATGAAGAACTTTGTATGTGATAGCCAATAACTTGAATTGAGCCTGGTAGCTAATACGGAACCTGTGGAGTGACTATAGAATGGGAGTCCTCTTCTTTCTTCTTCATTTCTCATAACAAGTGCCCCAAGAGATCATGTAGAATTCATAGGGAGTTGACCTGTACGAAGAGCTACAGATCACTCATCCTGTGACCCTAAGCAGTGAAAAAGTTATTCAGTGCTGCCTAAGGAAATGGAAATAGAGTATAATATACACTTATGATAAATTAATTGTTCCTAATAAAGCATACTTTAAAAAACAATGTTTCTATCAAGTAAGATCAGGTTGCTTATCTGTAACCATTGTTCTTCAAGTAGTGATCTGTGAGCTCACACTGATGGGTTCTGCTCCTGTCTAGAAACTGATCTCATACACTTCTATAGCTACAAAAGTGTGTGCAAATCACCTCTGCACATGCCCAAAGGGGAGGATCCATGCCTGTCCCATTCAGTTCTGTCCAAGCTGAGGATGCTGCCTATATAATTTATTACCTTTACTGGGGAAAGAGGACAGGTGCATGAATGACTGCTTGAAGAATAACACTAACAAGCAAACATCCTGTTTTACTTCTTTGTGGTCTCTGTACATTGCACAGATGGGTGAAGACTGGTAAGCTTGCTTACCTGAGGGGGGGGGGTCCATGTGCTTCTAGGAGAAGATAGAGTGAAGTGCCCAAAGAACTTCCTCTCTTACCTGATTCTTCCCACTTCCATTTAACAAACATCTTCCCAGCCAAATACTTTCCTACCTTCTAAATTCTCCTGAAATGAACTCTCTATCTCTGACCTAGATTCTACTAAAAGTTAATTCTACAAGCTTATAGGCATCAAGTAAGTTTTCAAGTGCTTCAAATAGTGTAAAATGACTTAAATCTCTCATGGGATGTTTTCATAAAGGGATCAGTCAGAAATTTTTCTGCAACAGAAGGATGTCTGTGAACTCTCACATGAAGTGCATAATGTTTTATGAAGGTTATGGGCTATGTTCATGTAACCATTCAGGGAATGAGATCTGGGCTGCTATAGACCTGACAGAGTGTGTTTTAGGCCAAGGAGATGGTGCTTTGTATGCCAACTGGTAGCAAAGTTCAATAGCGAAATCTAGCAACTTAGCTTTTGAGAAGACACGGTTGTCTCTTATGACCACTGACATACACTGTAAAGACATATGAATGAAAAAATGCAGTTTATGTCATTGAGGGAATTTAAGGTCCTTCACTTTCTGCATCATTCATGTTGTAAAGAAAAACGGTAGGTACAGTGATAGCTTGTTTGAGATAAAATTGAATATAACCTTAGAGAGGAAGGAGATGTAATCTTGTTCTGGTGGCAGTTAAGGAAGGGTGGATCAGGCAGTAATGCTGTTAGTTGAGGCTCTTCTGTTTTGGCACTGAAGTGGTCTTCACCACTGAAAAGGGGAAGCCTTCAGTCCTCAACCTCATGGCTGGTGCCAAAGAGAAGGACTGCTGTCATGCATGGCAGTGGACAGCTATAGCTGTGGCCCTGTGTCTCATGCTGGTTTCCCCAAATGTTTAGCAGTATGCATCTGTTGCTTAGGGAAACAAGAAGGCCTCATCTTTGAAGGTGAGGGCCATGGAGCAGAGCTGCTGAGGAAGATGTTCAAGGGCTGGGGATATTGAAGAAATATGTTTTTCATGGTATCAGAATAGCTGATATCATGAGAAGCATGCTTGATAGTTGGCAGTTTTAAAGGTCCTGCCTTCTTTGTTGGTGGGGTCAGAATGTGATAGCTGTTGTGTCTTCCAAAGAGCAGCTTCAACAATAACCCAGTTATTATTGTGGAGAATGTGTGGAGAGGAAGGAACAGACCTCCATTTGCAATCTCCAGTATTTACTCAAATCTAGGACTAGTTTTTTCCCTCTTAGGAATGTCATCAAATAAAAAAAGGAGGGTGTCATCTTAAATTTGCATAGAAGTTACAGTTAGGTCCCATTACTATAAACATTTTGGGTATAACTTTTTTTTTGGGGGGGGGCATTATCTTACATTCAGGGTTGTCTTCCTTTAGACCAGGGTTTCTCAACCTCTCCCCCCCTGTGGTCTGGTTATTTTTATACTTCTCCTTCATGACCTACTTAAATTTGGGGGTGGAGTTAGAAGACTTTGGGGGTGGAGCCGGTAGACAGGAAATGATGTACAAACATACTTAAAACTCTTGCAATATTTTGTTTAGGAAAGGTAGGAGAATAGTGGGATTTTGCAACGGAATTCTAAAAAGAAAACATCAAGAAAAAGCACAAGGATCACACAGCAGAAAACCAAAAATATCAAATGCTCTCAGCCTGGAAAAACATGAAATGGCAGTCTGGGAAAACATGAAATGGCAGGGCATTTCAAGCTTTCCCCCTCCCTCCCCTGGTCTACTCAGATTAGCAATGGCAAAGAAGGTAGGAAGGCGACAGAGGAAAAGAATGACAGAAAGAGAGAGAGAGAGAAAGAAGACCGGGGAAAAGACAGAGAAAGAGAGAGAGAAAGAAGGAAGGAAGATAGGGGAAAAGACCGACTGACAGAAAGAGAGAGAGAGAGAGAGAGAGAAGGAAGACAGGGGAAGAGACTGACTGACAGAAAGAGAGAAAGAAAGAAAATGAAATTGCAGCCTGGAAAAACATGAAATGGCAGGGCATTTCAAGCTTCTTCCCCACCCCCCACCCCAGCAAGGAAGGAAGGAAGACAGACAGACAGAAGAAAAGACTGACTGATAGAAAGAGAGGGGGAGTGGGAAATAAAGCAAATAGGGAAAAAGACATTCTGATAGAAATAATGAATGAATGAGTGGGCAAGTGGGAAATAAAGCAAATAGGGTAAAAGAAAAATTGACAGGAAGGAAGGAAGAGGGGGAGGGGGAGGGTTGGAAACAAATAGACAGAGAAAAAAGAGGGGAGGCATGGCGGGAGGCAAGTGCAGCTGGGTCCCTTGACTTCCCCTGGCCAGGGGGGACGTCAGCAGGAGGCCATGCGACCCGGCATTGAGGCCTGTGTGGCCCGGTGCTGGGTTGCAACCCTGCCATTGGGAAATGCTGCTTTAGACTAAATATGGAGATGCCCATTTTACAACAGATGAGAAGAATGGAAGATGGCTTATCCCATGAACCTTTGATCGTCTCCAGGACTCGTAAGGCTGGCAAGAGGGCCACTAATTGGTGACCATCAGAATATAGGACTCTTCATATTGAATCTGGTTTAAGTGGCTATTGTTTTTTCATCTGAGTTTCCAAGGCAGCCACTATGCACAAGAGTTGTTCTACATAAAATGACAGAGAGAGAGAGAGAGAAAGAAGACAGGGGAAAAGACTAACTGAGAGAAAGATTGGAAGTCCAGTCAGAGTTATCCTCAGAATTAGACAGTTGAAGATCTGGAGCATCTGAAGATTAATGAAGAGGGATAGAGGACTGACAATCTTGTGGCACAGGAGGAGGTAGCTGTGACAGCTGGTGAGAGTAATCAGTGTTATCTGAGATTACTAATGTTGGCTGCTGCTGTGTATGATGGGCAGTGACTTGTAGCGTCTCAGTTTGGGGTTGAAATGCAGTTGGAGGTTGAATGACCATAGGAGGTACAGGTGGTGGCATCATTGTAGGGGTTAGTGAGTTGTTAGGGGCCCATAAGATTGTTGCTGAAGGTCTGGGTTTGGCAGAAGTCTCTGTGTCATGACTCATATAAACTCTGAAAGTGAGATCAGGATTGAGGCTGACGTCTCTGATCTGGAGAAAGAGATCTCTGGGATGGGAATGGTATCTTCAGGATAGATGTCATGACAACAGTGATTGATATGGTTACTGATGTCATTGAGATCAATAGAAGGGAGAGTAGCACCAAGAAAAGTAACAGGACAACAAGAATACTGCTTCACTGAATGTTGAAAGTGGGCCAAAGATGGTGTTCAGGAGTAGTGGTGGTCACAAGGTTGACATTGTGCAGGGGGTTGAACTAGATGACTCTGGAGGTCCCTTTCAACTCTGTGATTCTGTGACATGGGTATATATCCTAATGGCCATGATGAAAATGGAAGTGATATTGATGTTGTTGAGAGCTGATACATGAGGCTCTGAATGATGCTTATCTATAGCAAGATAAATTCCCTAATCAGTGAGGTTGAAATCTTTGGGGATTAAGCAGCTCCATGAGCTTCTTCAGTGGAATCTTTCAGCTGGCCCTACAATAGAGAGTAGCACTCCAGTCTAGGTGTGTGCACTAGAGGCAGTTTGTCCTGGATGGCCTCCAAAATCAGCTCAGGAGTGACCCGCTTTTGCTGGGGATTGAATATGATCTAAGGAGGTTCCTGTGTAAGATCAAAGGTAGCGATCACAGGCTGGGTAGCATTCGGGGGTGGCAATGATAAAGTCAGCTTGTTCTGCCTCTTCTTTATCTGTGGGTGTGGAAGTTTTTGCAGTGTGTTCTTCATCTTCACATTCTTAAAATGGAACTCCAGAGTATCTCCCTTGCAAAAGTGCTGAACATTAAACTGTCTGGTAAAAACTTTACTGAATTTGGGGATTAGAGACAAGATTACTAGTTACATCTAGCTTGCCTGGTTAAGATGAAGCAGTGTTTATGCGAATTGGTGTTACAGGCCTCCTGGAGGCAGAGGAGACAGTGATCATGGCCATTGTCAATGGCAGTTTTCTTCCACAGTCCCATCATTTTTTTTAAATGTAATCTTTATTGTTCTCATAGGGCTACTGAGGTGGCTAACAAATGAAACATACAAATTGAAATCTCATTTTAAAAGTCACAAAAACCAACAAACAAATACATAATTAAAACGACTTGAAATGAGATCTTACAATAAGTGCAAAAGATAAAAACAACAGTTATGACACTGGGGAGGGAGGGGTCACTGAGAGAATGCCAAGCATTGCTAAAAGTCTTTAGCTGCTGGTGGAAGATGGCAACAAAAGGGGACAGGTGAATTTCCCTGGGGAGAGAGTTACACATGCAGAAGGCCCTCTCTCAGGTAGCCACCTACCTAATTTCAGAAGGTGGGGGCCTCCAAAGCATGGCCTCAATGTATGACTGCAGCGGTTGGGTAAGTTCACATGGGAGTAGGCAGTCCTTTCCAAACCATATAGGGCTTTAAGTATCAGTTTTAGTACTTTGACTTGTGACTGGAAACAATTAGAAGCCAGTGTTGATGAGCCAAGACTGTAATGATATGTGCCTAATGATCCTGGCTGCAGCTTTCTATACCAATTGCAGCTTCCAAACATCTTTCAGGAGCAGATCCATAGAACACATTGCTGTAATATGATCTAGACGTAAGCAGGACATGTAACACAGTGGCCAGATCTTTCTTGCCCTGGAAAGGCTGCAGCTGGGTAACCAATCAAAGCTGGTAAAAGATACTCCTGGTTATGGCTGCTACCTGCTTGTCCAACAGGAGGTCTGGATACTTCCAGACAATGGATCTCTTCCTTCAAAAGGAGTGCATTCCCTTCTGGAATGAATGACACCTTAGATCCTGGGTCAGCTGTTCTGTTCACCAGAAGCACTTTTATCTTGTTGGCATCAGGCTTCAGTTTACTAGCCAGTATCCACTCCAAAGCTGCTTCCAGGCATCAGTACAGGGTTTCTGCAGCCTTCCAGGAGTCAGCTGGAAGTGAGAGAAAGAGCCAAGTATCTTCCATGTATTGGTAGCAGCCCAGCTGGAGTCTCCAGGTTATCTCACCTGGCACTTTCATGCAGATGTTAAAAAGCATTGGGGACAAATGGAACTTCGTAGGACCCCATGGGCCAGAGGCCAAGGGGCTGAAAAACAGTGCCCAGCTACACCATCTGAAATTTACCCTCCAGGTAGAACTGTAAGCACCAAAGAATGATGTCTCTCAATCCCAGCATGGAAAAGCAATCCTGAAGGCTACCCTGATCAATGATATTGAAAGTTGCTGAGAGGTCTGGGAGAATCAACATAATCTCCCTCTCTCCCAGCACAAGTAATCCATCAGAGTGATTAAAGCTATGTCAGCTCCATAACTAGGCCTAAAACCAAATTGGAAAGGATCTACACAATTTCTTTGTCTCCTCCAGGAATGCTTGAAGTTATCCAGCCACCACGTGCTCAGTCTCCTTGCTCAAGAATGGAACATTTGGATGTGTTTAATAGTTACTGAGATCTCCTGGGTCCAGGTTAGACTTCTTGAGAAGTGGGTGTACCACAGCTTGTTTCAAGGCTGGGGCAACTGCCTCATCCCTCAGGAAGGCATTAACTACCTTTCAAACTCAGCCTTCCTGTCCCACCTCCTGGTAGGTTTAAGGACATCTTTTGAATCAATCAATTTTATGTTTTGCAGCTTTAACAGGAAACTGATTATACTTGTGGATCAGTCAGTTTTGCTGAGTCAGCAAAGATCTCTGTGCAACAATATATCTTTGCTATATTTATATACTGATTTCCTCATCATTAGTAAGTAATTGCAAGGATGAGTTTAGTTTGTTGTCAAAACCTATGACAAAGCTTAAGCAATCTTGTCTTCACTTTTAATTTTTAAAATTAGTATTTTGAGGGTTGGGGATTTGGATGCCAGGGAAGAAAACACACGAGGAAAGGTAATTTTTGTTTATTTATGTTTGCAGATTGATTTGTCTCTAGATCCTGAAAAGCCAGAAGTGAACTGAAACCCTGATACTGCAAAATACTGTCTTTGTGAGTTTGAGGGGTCAGCGTGAAGCCATCATGAGCGATGTTTCAATTGTGAAAGAAGGCTGGGTTCAGAAAAGGGGTAAGTATTAAATGAAACAAAATATATTCTATTGTAAGAAAAAAGGCTTTACTTTTTTGCCATGATTTTGTTTTTACCAATTTATAGAAGAAAGGATATTAATGAGTATCAAGAAGATTTTAATCTTGAAATAGTTTTAGATAGAGTGCTTAAGAGCAGAGTGTTCAATGCTACATATATAAACAAGCACACTGAATTCTGTAACTGTATCCCTTTCCTTTCTCAGTAACTTATTAACATGCCACATAACTTTAACAGCATGAATCTTCTGGGACATGTACAGTATTCAGAACCTATTCTGTTTTTTGGCTCATTTAAGTAAATTTTGGAATAGGTGGAAATTATGCTATGGCCAGAGTGAGAGATTATAATTGTGCCTCCTTTTTAAAAAGGTATGTGTGTGAGAAGAATCCAACAAAATTTCTATAATCATAACTATCCTGAATATTTCTTTTAAATTTAAACTATATTTGCTGCTAAATAAATCAGAATTGTGAATGGAAATGAATGAGATTTTTGATAAGAGAGAACTAAGTTAGAAATTCTTATTTTCTTGTCCATCATCTGATTAAAAATAGTCTGTTATAATCAATCTTTTTTTACAGTTTCTGTAGGTATTGCTGATATTTGATGGAATTAACACAAACAGATTGTGGGTTAGGGCAGGTTTAAAAACATAAGAGAAGCCACGTTGGATCAGGGCAGTGGCCCATCCAGTCCAACACTCTGTGTCACACAGTGGCCCCAAAACCAGGTGCCATCAGGAGGGCCATCAGTGGGGTCAGGACACTAGAAGCCCTCCTCACTGTGCCCCCCCCAGCACCAAGAATACAGAGCATTACTGCCCCAGACAGAGAGTTCCAACAATGCGCTGTGGCTAATAGCTGCTGATGGATTTCTGCTCCATATGTTTACCTAATCCCTTCTTGAAGCTGTCTATGCTGGCAGCCGTCACCACCTCATGTGGCAGTGCATTCCATGCGTTAATCACCCTTTGGGTGAAGAAGTACTTCCTTTTATCAGTTCTAACCTGATAAAACCTGCTCAGCAATCTCATTGAATGTCCACGAGTTCTCGTATTGTGAGAAAGGGAGAAAAGTGTGTCTTCCTCTACCTTCTCACTGTTGGGAGTGAGCAGTGAAGTGGCCAAATTTGCGGATGACACTAAATTGTTCAGGGTGGTGAGAACCAGAGAGGATTGTGAGGAACTCCAAAGGGATCTGTTGAGGCTGGGTGAGTGGGCGTCAACGTGGCAGATGCGGTTCAATGTGGCCAAGTGCAAAGTAATGCACATTGGGGCCAAGAATCCCAGCTACAAATACAAGTTGATGGGGTGTGAACTGGCAGAGACTGACCAAGAGAGAGATCTTGGGGTCATGGTAGATAATTCACTGAAAATGTCAAGACAGTGTGCGTTTGCAATAAAAAAGGCCAATGCCATGCTGGGAATTATTAGGGAGGGAATTGAAAACAAATCAGCCAGTATCATAATGCCCCTGTATAAATCGATGGTGCGGTCTCATTTGGAGTACTGTGTGCAGTTCTGGTCGCCGCACCTCAAAAAGGATATTATAGCATTGGAGAAAGTTCAGAAAAGGGCAACTAGAATGATTAAAGGGCTGGAACACCTTCCCTATGAAGAAAGGTTGAAACGCTTAGGGCTCTTTAGCTTGGAGAAACGTCGACTGAGGGGTGACATGATAGAGGTTTACAAGATAATGCATGGGATGGAGAAAGTAGAGAAAGAAGTACTTTTCTCCCTTTCTCACAATACGAGAACTCGTGGGCATTCGATGAAATTGCTGAGCAGACAGGTTAAAACGGATAAAAGGAAGTACTTCTTCACCCAAAGGGTGATTAACATGTGGAATTGACTGCCACAGGAGGTGGTGGAGGCCACAAGCATGGCCACCTTCAAGAGGGGGTTAGATAAAAATATGGAGCAGAGGTCCATCAGTGGCTATTAGCCACAGTGTGTATGTGTGTGTGTGTATATATATATATATATATATATATATATATATATATATATATATATATATATATATATATATATTTGGCCGCTGTGTGACACAGAATGTTGGACTGGATGGGCCATTGGCCTGATCTAACATGGCTTCTCTTATGTTCTTATGTTCTCTATCCCATGCATAATCTTGTAAACCTCTATCATGTCACTCCGCAGCTGACGTTTCTCCAAGCTAAAGATCCCCAAGCATTTTAACCTTTATTCATAGGGAAAGTGTTCCAACCCTTTAGTCATTGTAGTTGCTCTTTTCTGCACTTTTTCCAGTGCTATGATATCTTTTTTGAGGTGTGGTGACCAGAATTGTACACAGTACTCCAAATGAGGTTGCACCATCGATTTATACAGGGGCATTATGATTGTAAACAACCTATACTCCCCCACCCTGAGGCAGAGCAAGGTGTTTTCTTTACAGTGGCAGACAAGGCAACGCAACTCAAAAGATAAGCAAAAATATTTCTTTATTGAGCTGGCAGGCTGTTTCAGAATAGATTGGTGAAAACAAAATAGCAACGTTATAAAATATAACTAACTAATATTACTTACATAGCACCCATAATCACCAGCCAGTAAACAGGACGGTTTTTTGCCAAGAAAACAATAATAAATAAAATGGTTTTGGGAAACAGTATAAATCCCCCTCAGCTGGCTAATGACATACCAAAAATGGGCATCCTGGAAGAACCAATCAACCCAAGCTGACTCTCCTAGTGCAGCTGAGAGTAACCAATAATTAGAAGGAGATTAGAACAACTCCTTCCAAGGTCACACATAACCAAAACACTGCTGGAAGAATAAAAAATGGTAAGCAGCCCAGAAACAAAACCACCAGATATATGTACATAATTAGATTTTTAAAAATCCACAATACCCTTTAAAAGAAATCTTCATTACACCTTTCCCTTCAAGCTGAAATTTAGAGTTGTTTAACTCAAAATTTTCATCTAACTATACAAATAAAACAGTCAATTTCCATATTTTCCAACACCAGAGCATACGAATATATCTTCAATGTTTTCAGGCTCCCATACAAAAAGCGGTTACATTTTTAATCATCACTCGAATACACTCTAGAAAGGGCATCAGCAACCTTATTAGCCTTTCCAAATAAATGGGTCACAACCAAATTAAAATCTTGTAAAGTTAAACTCCATCTAAGTAATTTTTGATTAGAATTTTTTATCCTATCCAACCAACATAAAAGTGAATGATCAGTTTGAAGGTCAAACTTCTGCCCCCACAAATAACTACGAAGCTTTGTGAGAGACCACACAAGAGCTAAAATTTATTATTATTATTATTCTCAATAGTAGACAAATGTCTCTCTCTTGGCAAAAGCTTTTTACTCAAAAACACTATAGGATGCAGCTCCCCATCAGCACCCTTTTGCAAGAGCACACATCCAATTCCAGTATGAGAAGCATCCATTTGAACCACATATGGTTGGGTAGGGTCAGGAGCCTGCAGAGCAGGTGATAAAGCACGTTTCAGGCCCTCAAAGGCTTTCTGACATTCTGATGTCCACTTCACTTTAGTAGGCAAACTTTTGCTGCACAACTCAGTAAGGGGAACTGCCAGAGTACTAAAATGGGCCACAAATATTCTATAATAACCTATCAATCCTAAGTAGGCTTGAACTTGTTTCTTTGTAGTAGGTATTGGCCAGTCAACAATACACTGCACTTTGGCCTGCTGCAGAGGCTTGATGGTTCCAGATCCCACTCTGTGTCCCAGATAATCCACTGTAGCCAACCCAAACTGACACTTAGACAGCTTGATGGTTAAATTGGCCTTCTTAATACGCTGAAGCACATTTTGCACATGCTCCAGATGTTGTTCCCAACTATCAGAAAAGACAGCAATATTATCTTTTTTTTTTGTTAAAACAATTTTATTTGGTAACATATGGTAACAAATTATATTGCATCATTAATAACTTCTTTTATCTATCCCATATATTACTTTCTACCCCCCCCCCCCGTTACTTGACCCCCGTCGGTGTTATTTACTTAAAGTACTAATGTTTAAAGGTGCCCTTAACTAATAAAAACAAAAATTAATATTCTTTTTTCTAAGACTTAGTCATTATCAAAAATTGTCCAATGTCCTTTTATTTTCCACTCTTTTTCTACATATCTTCTGAACTTTTTCCACTCCATCTTAAAAATTCTTGTCAATTTGTCCATTTCACTCCATGTCATAACTTTTACAATCCAATCCCATTTCTCTGGTATTTTTTTTTGCTTCCACAACTGCGCATATAATGTCCTAGCAGCTGGAAGCAAGTACCAAATTATAGTTCTATCTTCCTTTGGAAATTTTTCCATTTGTAATCCCAACAGAAAAGTCTCCGCAACTTTCTTAAATTCATATCCCAAGATCCTAGAAATTTCTTGTTGAATCATCTGCCAATTCTTTTTTGCTCTTTCACAAGTCCACAACATATGGTAGAAAGAACCTTCATGTTTTTTACATTTCCAACATCTGTCTGGCATCTTATTATTCATCTTTGCCAATTTCTTAGGAGTCATATATCATCTATACATCATTTTAAAACAGTTCTCTTTAATACTATGACACATTGAAAGCTTCATAGAGTTCTTCCACAAATTCCCCAAGTTTCCATCTGTATTTCTTTATTTACATTAATTGTCCACTTAATCATTTGAGATTTCACTACTTCATCTTCTGTAGACCATTTTAAAAGTAACTTAAAAATTTGCGAAATTAATTTTTCATTATCTCCAAGCAGAACTTTTCCATTTCCGTTTGTTCTCGTCTTATTCCTTCAGTTTTAAGATCATTTTCCAACAAACTCTTTATTTGTTGCATTTGAAACCAGTCATACTTATAATTCAGCTCCTCAGCAGTTTTCAACTCTCCTTCCCCGCTTTGTATTTTTAATAGTTGATTATATGACAACCACTTTTCTTCACCCGTCTCAGCTGTTATTTTTATCACTTCTGCTGGCACTATCCATAACGGTTTTCTCTCATCTCCATATTTCTTATATTTCATCCATGTATTTAGCAAGCTGTTTCTTATATAATGGTGAGAGAAAAAAAGTCTATCTTCCCCCCCCCCCCATAATACATATAAGCGTGCCAGCCAAATTTATTTCCATGACCTTCCAACGCTAAGAGTTTTTTGTTTAACAACATTATCCATTCTTTTATCCATACTAAGCAAACTGCTTCATGATATAATTTTAAGTCTGGTAATTGAAATCCGCCTCTCTCTTCTGCATCTGTTAAAATTTTCATTTTAATTCTTGGTTTCTTCCCCGCCCACACAAACTCTGAAATTTTTCTTTGCCATCTATTAAATTGTTACTGTTTTTCACAATCGGAATAGTTGGAAACAAATGCATTATTCTTGGTAGAATATTCATTTTAATTGCGGCTATTCTACCCAACAGTGACAAATTAAGTTTATTCCACTTTAACATATCTTCATCCATTTTAAGCCATAACTTCTCATAATTATTTTTGAACAAATCAATATTCTTCATTGGTATCTCTACACCCAAATATTTTACCTTGGCGGTAACTTCACAGCCCGTTAGTCTCTGCAATTCTTGTTGCTTATTTATTTGCATATTTTTACATAGAAGTTTTGATTTTTCTTTATTAATACAAAGTCTTGCCAACTCCCTATGTTCTTGTATTTTGGCTAACAACAAAGGTGTGACTCGTTTGGGTTTTCATTTATAATCATTATATCATCTGCAAATGCTCTGTATTTGTAAGTAAATCCTTTTACTTTTAATCCTTCTATTTCTTTATCTTCTTGAATTTGCATCAGTAATATTTCAAGAGTCATTATAAACAACAGTGGGGAAAGTGGACAACCTTGTCTTGTACCTTTACTAATTATCATGTCTTCTGTAAGATCAGCATTTATACATAGCCTTGCACGTTGTTCAGTATATATTGCTTTTATCATTCTTATAAAGCTTTCTCCCAGCTCCATTTTCTCCATTACTACAAACATAAAATCTCAATTTAAATTGTCAAATGCTTTCTCTGCGTCCGCAAAGAATAATGCTACTTCCTTTTCTGGATGTCTTTCATAATATTCTACAATATTTACAACAATTCTGATGTTGTCTCTTATTTGTCTTTTGGGAAGAAATCCGCTTGATCTACCTTTATAAAGTTTATCAAATATTGTTTAAACCGTTCTGCCAATATTCTTGTATATATTTTATAGTCATTATTTAATAATGAAATTGGTCTATAATTTTTTACATTCGTAACATCTCTATCTTCCTTTGGAACCAACGAAATAACAGCTTCCTTCCACGTATTTGGTATTGTCCCTTTTGTTCTTATCAAATTAATCAATTTCTGAAGTTTTGGGATTAACTCCTCTTTGAGGGTTTTAAAAAATTTAGCTGTGTATACATCTGGCCCAGGTGCTTTTCCATTTTTCATTGCATTAATTGCTGCTTCAATTTCTATTTTTTCAATTGGATCGTTCAAAACTTTTTGCATATTTTCTGCTAAGGGTGCTATTTTTATCTTTTGTAACTACTCATCCATCTTTTCTTTCCTTATTTTAACATAAACTTATTTAACTTTAAATAATTTGGCATAATACTTAAAGAATTCTCTTTTTATTCCTTCTTGATCTACCACCTCTCTTCCATCCACCACAATTTATCGTTTATTTGGAAGAAGGCTTTAGTTTCATTTTCATTTTTTATTTTTATTTCATTTTTATTCCTTCTTGATCTACCACCTCTCTTCCATCCACCACAATTTTATTAATAATTTTACTTTCTCTCTTTTTCTCCAGTTGCCGGGCCAAATATTTTCCGGGTTTGTTTGCTGCTTTGAAAGATTTCTGCTGCAGTCTTTTCAGATTCCATTCTAGTTCTTTATTTAACAAATGTCTCATTTGCTTTGTAATATTGTAATCTCCCTTATAATTTTCTTTTTCCCTGGCCTTTTTCTCAGTTCCCCTTCTTTTTTCTTTGTTTTATTTTGAATGTCCAACATCTGTGTTTCTTTTGCTCTCTTATCTTTGTTATTCAATGTAATCAATATTCCTCTCATTACTGCTTTATAAGTATTCCAGACTGTCTGAAATTCTATATCCTCTTTATCGTTTATTTGGAAGAAAGCTTCAGTTTCATTTTCTAGAGATGTCACTATTTCTTTATTCTGTAGTAAATCTTCATTCAATCTCCATCTTCTCAACTTCTTAGATAATTTTGTAACCCACATTATTGGGTTATGGTCAGTCCCAATTTTAGGTAAAATCTCTATTTTTTTTGTTATAAGGCCTAAGTCTTTAGTGCCCCACAACATGTCAATTCTGGAAAAAGTTTTATGTCTTGCTGAAAAAAAGGTATAGTCCCGCACTTCAGGATTAAATTTCCTCCATATATCCTCCAAATTTTCTTGTTTGACCATTCAAAGACGACTTTGGCAATTTTCCTTCCTTATTATTTTTCCCCCCCAGACCTATCCAGTGTGTTCTTAATTGTTCCATTAAAGTCCCCAATTATCAAAACTTGGTCATAAATCAGTTCATCACATTGTTGTAAAATGTCTTTTAAAAAAGCATCCTTTGCACCATTTGATGCATACAGTCCCCAAAACAACTTTTTTTGCATTTAATATTATTTCTACCGCTACAAATCTTCCATCTTTATTTTTAAACACTAATTTCGGCTCCAATTCTTGCTTAATATTGAAGATCACTCCCCCTTTCTTTTGTCTAGCCAATGAATAAAATTCTAGTTCCAGTTGTTTATCCCATAAAAATTTGTAATCCTTTTGTTTGATATGCACTTCTTGTAAACAAACTATATTACAATTTTGCTTTTTAATCCAATGAAACGTTGCCTTTTTTTTGTGGTGAATTTAGTCCATTTACATTCCAAGATAATAATTTGTAATCCATCATGGTACAAATTCTTTATGTTCTTCATAAAACCTATGCAGTTCCTGTGTGTTTGTAAGTGTAATCCTTTTTCCTTGCAGCTCAAAGCTCAGACCTTCAGGTATTATCCATCTATACCTCATTTCATTGTTACGTAGTTTTTCGGTCAATTTTTAGTATGCTTTTCTGTCATTTATCACCTGTCTTGGCAATTCTTTCATGATTCTTATTCTGCTGCCTCCCACTATCAATGTCTTTTCAAAATTTTTATTGAAGATTTTTCCCACCATTTCTTTTGTCATATATCTTATAACCACATCTCTTGGTAGATTATTTTTCTTGGCATATAATGAGTTCACTCTATACATATAGTCATACATGCTTCTAGTTCCTTCAGGATCTTCCTCCAAAAATTCTGCAATTCTTATTATATATCGTTTCAAATCAATCTCTTCATCCTGACTTCTGGGATCAGAAAATGGCGAGCTGAGCTTCTTTCCTTAACGGGGGCAGGCTGGCACTTCTGTTCAGGGTAGTAAAAGGCAAACTAATGCCTTCTACCTACTTTTCTCAGCTAGAGAATTGTCCAAGATATGCACAGATACTTTGAGGAGACTTACCTTGGCTGAAAGGGAGTTCCGGAGGGGGCTCCTTTGAGGCTTTGAGGGATCTCCGGAGAGAAGTTGCATATTCATCATCTACAGAAGTTTCCAGAGTCATTTATTTGACTTAAGCTCTACAGGATTCGAGTTTTTTTACAACTTTAAACATCTAATCTACAGAAGACTGGTGTCGATTTGGATAAACTACAAAAAAAGGTATTGATCTCTATCTTTTCATTCTGGGACTAATTAAAGCTAAACAAAACAAAATTAAAAGGTGGGAGTTGGATATAATGGAAGCCTGAAAGGAGGAGAAGAAAAGGGGCTAGATTTGAACTTTGTAAATTTAAAAGACAGTGCTAAAAGGAGAAAGGAATTTATTGTTTTGTCTATCTGTGGTTGAGGAAGTAGCACCATCGTCATATATCTGCAGCACTCACAGTCAACACAGGAAGTACGTCAGACATTGCAAGATTTCTCTACCAGTGAAACGAGATTTGGTGGCAGGAAAAGCAGAAAGTACCAGAGGAAGAAGAAGGAAGCAAGAGAAGCAAACAGCCTACTCTAGGATTATAATATCAGAGAGAAACATCGGTGGCCTTTGTTGGGAGGACAAAGTTTTAACAACGTATTTAAAGTGACAGGGACATTAAAAATGGTGGAGTTAATTGAGTTGATAATTTTAAAATAAGGACTATTGGACAGTGGTGAAGAAAATTTGAATTGGATTAAGGGAAAAGAAGGATATTTTTTAAAGTGAAGCAAAAGTTGCGTCCGCCATTTTGGGGAAAAGAAAAACTTTAAACATTAATATCTGAGCCTGGGAGGCTCAGAGGACGGAGAAATTGGGTTCATTGAAAAGGGCAAGCTTCACTCTATTAAACCTGATGGTCCAAATTTAATTTGGCGAGATAAAAATTCTTGATCTTTTTGTCGGTGCGGGTGTTTGCAGAGTGAGCGGTGTGATATGTACAACGGTGAGCCCCAGTAAAGAAGTGAGCCAGACACCTGCAGCTAGTGCTAAAACAGTGTATTTACAGAATATATACAACGTGTCCACTAGTGCAGTTCTATACATCAACCTTAGGATCAAAGTGCTCCACCAGCATGTGACTCCTCAAAGAGAGACCTGTGCACTGGTAGTGCAGTCCATATATAGTTCCATCAGCCAATCCTGGCAGTCCACAGTCATGCTGACTCAGCAGGTACTTTCCACCTGTCCTCCACCGGCTAGAACCGGCTTCTAGATAAGGTCACAGTGACCTAGCCTGCCAGCTAGATCACCTGCTGTCATATTATAGCTGTCAAACTGTGTAAAGGCAGAATCAATACTAACACTTTTTTATATGTCAGGTCCGATGCAAATTTGTACTAGGTCTGGTTCGATGGAGAAAATGCAAGCCCAATTAGATGCAGTGGAAGCCAGGATAATGAAGGGGGTGAAAGAAATGATAACTGCCTCTAAAAAAGAAATAAGAAAAGATATTGAGGACTCAAAAAAAAGAATTAAAAAAAGAGATAGAGAATCTTAGAGATGAGATTGTAATAATAACAAAAAAAGTACAGGAGGTGGAAGAGAGAGTGAAAACACATGATTCCACCTTATTAAAATTACAAGAAAAGGTGATAATACATGACTGCAAGTTGATGGAGACACAGATTCGTCTGAGAGGTGTACCAGAAGATGAAGAATCTGATTTGAAAGAATACATAATAAAAATAATTGCAGAATTTTTGGAGGAAGATCCTGAAGGGAATAGAAATATGTATGATTATATGTATAGAGTGAATTCACTCTATGCAAAAAAGAACTATCTGCCAAGAGATGTGGTCATAAGATTTATGACAAAAGAAATGGTGGGAAAAACCATGAACAAAAATTTTTGAAAAAACATTGATAGTGGGAGGCAGTAGGATAAGAATTAAGAAAGAGTTTCCAAGACAAGTGTTAAATGACAGGAATACATACAAAAAACTGACAGAAAAATTACGTGACAATGGAATGAGATACAGATGGATAATACCTGAAGGTTTGAGCTTTGAACTTCAAGGGAAAAGGATTACAATTACAAACACACAGGAACTGCGTAGATTTTATGGAGAAAATAAAGAATTTGCACCATGATGGATTACAAATTAATATCTTGGAATATAAATGGACTAAATTCACCACAAAAAGAAGGGGAATATTTCATTGGATAAAAAAACAAAACTGTAATATAGTTTGTTTACAAGAAGTGCATATCAGACAAAAGGATTATAAATTTTTATGGAATAAGCAATTGGGACTAGAATTTTATACATTGGCTGAACAGAAGAAGAGAGGAGTAATTTTTTATATTAAAAATAATTAGATCGAAATTGGTTTTTAAAGATAAAGATGGAAGGTAGATCGCAATGGAAATTTTATTGAATGCTAAAAAAACTTTGCTGGTGGGACTTTATGCACCAAATGGTGTAAAGGACACTTTCTTTAAAAATATTACGCAACATCTTGATGAAGTGACTTATGAGCAAATTTTGTTGATGGGGGATTTTAATGGAACTATTCAGAATACACTTGATAGATCTGGGAAGAAAAAAATAGATAAAGAAGGGAAATTGCCAAAATCATTTTTTGAGCTGGTTAAACAAGAAAATTTGGAGGATATATGGAGGAAGTTCAATCCTGAAGTACAGGACTATACCTTTTTTTCAAGCAGACATAATTCTTTTTCTAGAATCGACATGTTGTGGGGTACCAAAGACTTGAGACTTATAATAAAGAAGATAGAGATTGTACCCAAAATAGAAGCTGACCATAACCCAGTAATGTGGATTACAAAATTGTCTAAAAAGTTGAGAAGATGGAGAATAAATGAAGATTTACTACAGAATAAAGAAATAGTGACATCTCTAGAAAATGAAACTAAAGCTTTCTTCCAAATAAATGATAAAGAAGATATAGAATTTCAGACGGTGTGGGATGCTTATAAAGCAGTAATGAGAGGAATATTAATAACACTGAATAATAAAGATAAGAGAGCAAAAGATAAACAGCTTTTGGACATTCAAAATGAAATTAAGAAAAATGAAGGTGAATTAAGAAAAAGGCCAGGGAAAAAGCAAATTATAAGGGAAATTACAATATTGCAAACACAAATGAGACATTTGTTAAATAAGGAAATGGAATGGAATTTGAAAAAATTACAACAGAAATCTTTTGAGGGAGCAAATAAACCTGGAAAGTACTTGACTTGGCAACTGAAGAAAAAAAGAGAAAGTAAAATTATTAACAAAATTGTGGTTGATGGAAAAGAGAAGGTGGATCAAGAAGGAATAAAGCGAGAATTTTTTGTTTTATGCTAATTTATTTAAGTGTGTTAAAGTAAAGAAAGAAAGGATTGAAACGCATTTGCAAAAAATCAAAACAGCACCCTTAACTGAATATATGGAAAAAATTTTGAACGATCCAATTGAAAAAATAGAAATTGAAGTAGCGATTAATGTAATGAAAGTTGGAAAGGCACCTTGGACCAGATGGATATACGACAAAATTTTTTAAAATGCTTAAAGAAGAATTAGTACCGAAACTTCAAAAATTGATGAATGCAATAAGATCAGATGGGAAAATACCCAATACATGGTAAGAAGCTGTAATTTCGCTGATTCCAAAGGAAGATAGAGATGTCACGAATGTAAAGAATTATAGACCAATTTCATTATTAAATAATGGTTATAAGATATATTCAAGAATCCTGGCAGAATGGCTTAAACAATATTTAATACATTTTATAAAGGAAGATCAAGCAGTTTTCTTTCCAAAAGGCAAATAAGAGACAATATTAGAACTGTTGTAAATATTGTAGAATATTATGAGAGACATCCAGAGAAGAAAGTTGCATTATTTTTTGTGGATGCAGAGAAAGCTTTTGATATTCTGAACTGGGACTTTATGTTTGCAGTAATGGAAAAAATAAAGTTGGGGGAGAATTTTATAAGAATGATAAAG
Organism: Heteronotia binoei; assembly: GCF_032191835.1. Taxonomy (NCBI): domain Eukaryota; kingdom Metazoa; phylum Chordata; class Lepidosauria; order Squamata; family Gekkonidae; genus Heteronotia; species Heteronotia binoei. Next base: position 165,026,797 of record NC_083223.1, on the reverse strand, counting down.
GCAATATATACTGATCAATGTGCAACGCAGATCTCACAGATGAAATAAAAATTAGCAAAGGTACAAGACAAGGTTGTCCACTTTCGCCATTGTTTATAATGACTCTTGAAATCTTACTGATGCAAATACAAGATGATGAAGAAATAGAAGGAATGAGAATTAAAGATTTTACCTATAAATATAGAACATTTGCAGATGATATAATGTTTATAAATGAAAATCCTACACAAGTAACACCTTTGTTATTAGCTAAAATACAAAATTTTGGAGAATTTGCAGGACTTTATGTTACTAAAGAAAAATCAAAACTTTTATGTAAAAATATGCAAGTAAATAAAAGGAACTGCAGAGCCTAATGGGATGTGAGGTTACTTCTAAAGTAAAATATTTGGGTGAGGAAATAACAATGAAGAATATTGATTTGTTCAAAAATAATTATGAAAAGTTATGGCGGAAAATGGATGAAGATATGATAAAGCGGAACAAGCTTAATTTGTCTTTGCTTGGGAGAATAGCTGCAATTAAGATGAACATTTTGTCGAGAATAATATATTTATTCCAAACAATCCCGATTGTGAAAGACAGCAAACAATTTAATAAATGGCAAAGAAAGATCTCAGAATTTATATGGGCTGGGAAGAAACCAAGGATTAAAATGAAAGTTTTAACAGACACTAAAGAAAGAGGTTTCAACTACTGGATTTAAGACTATATCATGAAGCAGTTTGTTTGGTGTGGATAAAAGATTGGGTGACGTTATTAAATAAAAAACTTTTAACGTTGGAAGGTCATGGAAATAAATTCGGCTGGCATGCTTATATGTACTATGGGAAGAAAAAGATGGATGGTTTTTTCTCTCACCATTATATAAGAAACAATTTGCTAAATATTTGGATGAAGTATAAGAAATATGGCGATGAGAGAAATCCACTATAGATAGTGCTGGCAGAAGTAATAAAAATAACAGCTGAGTTAGGAGAGGGAAAAAGGATGTCATACAATTAATTATTAAAAATACAAAGCGGGGAAGTAGAGTTGAGAACTGCTGAGCTGAATTATAACTATGACTGGTTTCAAATGCAACAAATAAAGAGTTTGGTGGAAAATTATCTTAAAACTGAAGGAATAAGACGAAATCAAATGGAAATGGAAAAGTTCTGCTTGGAGATAATGAAAAATTAATTTCGCACATCTTTAAGTTACTTTTAAAATGTTCTACAGAAGATGAAGTAGTGAAATCTCAAATGATTAAATGGGCAATTAATGTAAATAAAGAAATTCAGATGGATACATGGGAATATTTGTGGAAGGACTCTATGAAACTCTCAACATGTCAGAGTATCAAAGAAAATTGTTTTAAGATGATGTACAGATGGTATATTACTACTAAAAAATGGCAAAGATGAATAATAAAATGCCAGACAGATGTTGGAAATGTAAAAAACATGAAGGTTCTTTCTACCATTTGTGGTGGACTTGTGAAAAAGCGAAAAAGTTTTGGCAGATGATTCAACAAGAGATTTCTAAGATCTTGGGATACGAATTCAACAAAGTGGCAGAGACTTTTCTATTGGGATTACAAATGGAAAAAATTCCAAAAGAAGATAGGTCTTTAATCTGGTACTTGCTCTCAGCTGCTAGGACATTTTATGCGCAGTTGTGGAAGCAAGAAAAAATACCAGAGAAATGGGATTGGATTGTAAAAGTCATGACATGTAGTGAAATGGACAAGTTAACAAGAACCTTAAGATACTATGATTTAGAAGTATTTAAGATGGAGTAGAAAAAGTTCAGAAGATACGTAGAAAAAGAGTGGAAAATAAAAGGACATTGGACAATTTTTGATAATGATTAAGTATAAGAGGGAGGAGGATATGAATATTGGTTCTTATTAATAAAGGGTACCTTTAATACTAATATTTTAAGTATAGTACACCGGCAGGGGTCAAGTAATGCGGGGAGGGGTAGGTTGAAAGTAATATATGGGATAGAGGGAAAAAGTAGTTATTAATGATGTAAGAAATTGAATATACTACCATATATTACCAATAAAATTGTTTGAAAACCAAATCAGTCTCTTCATCCTCAGGTACTCCTCTCAGATGTATCTGGGTTTCCATCAATTTGCAGTCATGAATTGCCACCTTTTCTTGCATTTTTATCAAGATGGAATCATGTATTTTCACTCTCTTCCACCTCTCGCCCTTTCTTACCACAGTCTCATTTCTGAAATCTTCTATATCTTTCCTTAGCTTTTCAATGTCTTTTCTAATTTCTTTTTTAGAAGCAGTTATCATGTCTCTCACCCCTTTCATCATTCTGGCTTCCGTTGCTTCTAATTGCTCTTGCATTTTCTCCATTGAGGCAGTCCTTGCACGGGTTAACTTATGCTCTGACATTTAAAAAAACACCAAAAATTTTGACCTCTCCAAATTAAATTTAAACTATCTGGTTTGATAGAGTAAGACTTGTCCTTTCCAATAAGCCTAATTTCGCCGTGCTCAGAGCCTCCTGGGCTCAGTTATTAATTTTTTAAAGATTTTATCTCTTCCAAAATGGCGGTCGCGACTTTCTGCTTCCCTTTAAAGAAATTTTCCTTCAAAAGGCTTCTAAAATAATTATCAGCAATAATGTCCAATAGTATATACCTTATAATTGTCACCTCTGTGAGCTTCACCAATTTTTAATGTCCCAAACACTTTAAAAACTTTGTTTAAATTTTGACCTCCTAGCAATGGCCGCCGATGTTTTTCTATGATATTATAGTCCTAGAGTAGGCTAGCTGCTTCAGTGATTTCCCTCTTCTATCTGACGCTTCCTGCTTTTCTTGCCACCAAATCCCGTTTTCACTCGTATAAAGCTCTCGTGATGTTTGACGTATTTCCTGTGTTGACTGTGAGAGCTGCAAATCTGTGACGATGGGGCTTTTTCACCAAAACCGCAAGTAGACAAAACAAAATCCTTTCCACTTTTTAGCACTGTCCTTTAAATTTACAAAGTTCAAATTTCGCCCCTTCTCCCCTTCTTCCAAGCTTTCTGAATCTCTATTTCCCACCTTCTGATTTTATTATGTTTAACTTTAAATAGTTCCGGAATGAAGATAGTCATCAGTACCTTTTTCTGCAGTTACCCAGATCCAACACCGGTCTTGTATAGCTTTAGATGTTTAGCAGTCTCAAAGAAGGTTAGGATCCTGTCGAGCTTATGTCAAATAAATGACTCTGGAAACTTCTGCAGATGATGAATATGCAACTCGTCTCCGGAGACCCCTCAAAGCCTCAAAGGAGCACCCCCCCCCCCGGGACTCCCTTTTAGCCAAGGTAAATCTCCTTAGTGTTTCCTGTGCATATCTTGGACTGATCTCTAACTGAGAAAAGTAGGCAGTAGGCAGTAGGCATTAAATTGCCCTCCACTACCCCGAACAGAAGCCCCAGCCTGCTCCCTTTCTGAGAAGCAATTCAGCTCGGCATTTTCCAACCCCGGAAGTTCAAGACAGCAATATCATCTAAGTAAGCACAGCAGTACTCAGACAGACCACTAATCATAATGTTAACCAAATGTTGAAAGGTTGCCGGGCTGTTATGCATCCCAAAAGACATTACTTAAAACTTATATAATCCCTGTTGGGTTACAAAAGGAGATCTTAGGGCAGCTTCCGGAGTCAAAGGTACCTGCCAATAACCTTTGGTCAAATCAAAAACAGAAATAAACCTTGCTTTCCCTAGACGTTCTACTAATGAATCAATACGAAAGAGAGGAAAAGAATCAGCCACTGTTAAAGCATTTAGTTTATGATAATCCACACAGAATCTTATGCTTTGATCTTTCTTTGGGACTAATACCATAGGTGATGACCATGGTGACTGACTAGGTTCAATCACACCCAGTTGAAGCATTTCAGCTATTTCCTTAGCCACATCCTGTGCATGAGCATCATTTACCCGATAAGGTCTACTTGAAACTGGAGCAGCAGCCCCAGTATCAATATGAGTTATTAAAGAAGTTCTTCCAGGCCGCCCACAAAAAACACTCTCAAAAGTTTTTTAACAAACTATATAGTTTAGCAGTCTACACTTCAGACAAGCTGGAATTAGACAAAACATCATCAAGGCAGCATGAAGCTTGATACTCTGCCAATAAATCACGAGGACCCTGAAACAGCTCCTCTTCTTCTGATTGCAAACTCACAACATTAACAGTTCTCCCATAATATTTTTTAAGTGAGTTCCCATGATACTCTCGGAATGCAATTCTGGACAGGCCACTAAATAACACACTGAACTTAGTCTTTGAACAATAGTGCCAGGTCCCAGCCACTTTGGACTCAATTTATGTGGCTTAACTGGCTTCAAAATCATCACCTTTTTATTAGGAAAAAATTATCTACAGCCTTACGATCGTAAAACCGCTTTTGACTCTCCTGAGCAGCCTTTAAATTACTTTGAGCTGCTTCCCAGACATCCAACAAAGTGCGTTGTAAGTTTTGGAAATAGACAGCAACACACTGAGGTTTAGCATCCACAAAACCTTTCCATTGACTCTTTAACAGGGATAAGGGATTATTTAGGGTCCTGTCATACACCAACTCATTCGGGGCAAAACCCAAATTCTCTTGCACAGTGTTGTAAGCAGCTATCACAAAAGGTAACTCACTATCCCAAGTACTACCATGAGCCAGAGCATATTTGCCCAGCATGTTCACTAACGTTTTCTGAGTAACTTCCACTAAACCATTCCCTTGATGTTGAAAGGCTATACTGGTATGATGATCCACTTTTGCTAAAGCAAGCACCTGCTGGGTCAGAGTAGACATCATATTTGACCCCATATCTGATATAAGAGTCCTAGGAATTCCCCAAGTGCAAGTAACATTTAAAAGAGCTTTAACCAGATTTGCAGCAGAGGTAGTAGCCATAGGAGTGGCTATAACCATGTGTGAGGCATAATCAATCACTGCGCAAATATATTTCTTACCCCCACGTGTTGGCCTTTTAAATGGGCCCACCAGATCAATACCAATTTTCTCAAAAATAGCAGAATCCATAGGAATACTCTGCAAGGTGTTGGGGGGTTATCATTTGAATAACCAACCACCTGACATGTATGACAGCTCTTAACATAATCCCGTACTGAATCATAAACCCCTGGCCAATGGAAATACCTAGTTACTTTTTCCAGTGTCTTTTTTATTCCTGCATGGCCAGCAAACACAGATGTATGTGCTAAATCCAAAACTTTAGCTCTAAACCCACTGGGGACCACAAGCTGTTTTCTAGAGTCACATTCTTCAGGAAAAGCTTTTGGTTTGTGTTCCCTATAAAGCAAATCGTTTTCAAAATAGAACTGAACACGAGCATCTTGATTACAAGGTTTCTCTGCAAGAGCATGGCGGGTCTCTAAGGTTGGATCAGTCCTTTGAGCACTTTTTAAATCTTCTAAATTTTAAAGAAGGGAGAGCAAAGCTGCTTGTACACAATGTTTCAGCTGGTACCTCTTCACCCCTCCCCAATTGACAACTTGCCTGCTCCAGATTTACAGCCGGCTTCAACTCAATTGGCATGCAGGGGAGATTATTACTGGAAGACACAACGATGCTGCTCTCACCCGCAGTCTGAGATTCTACAGACTGACGGGTTTCACTGGACCAAGCAGGATTAGATAACAAGGTATGTTTATGACAAAGATACCCAAAGTCATTACCCAGCAACACCGGAATTTTACAGGCTGCATCTGGATGTACAATGACCTGCAAAACCATCTTCAGTCCTTTATACTCCAATTCCACTTTAGCTAGCTCTTTCTGAACTGCAGCAGAAGCATAAGGAGTTATCCACACAGATTTGTTTAACATTTGATGGTCTTTAACCAGAGATCGCTGAACTGCAGTGACATCACTTCCTGAGTCCCGAAATGCAGTAACAGGGATATCATTAATCCTTATCTCTCTTGAAAATTATAGAGTTGCCCAATTCACACTGAGTGGAACAGAATTAACGCCTCCTAAACTTGATGCTTTTGTCGAAGCAGTAGCAAATGTAAAAGTCCTAGGCTCAGCCACTAATTCAGTAGTGACTGGAGCAACAGTTAAAGCACCTGTCAATGTTTCTTCTTTCTTCCAGCCCCTGGTTGCAAGAGGGTCCTGGGAAATAATCTGAACAGCTGGACTGCTAGTACTGGGAGGTGCCTTAGCTGGTTTATTAGCTTTTAAAAATTCACAGTCTCTACATAAATGACCAGGTTTCCAACAGAAAAAACAAATTCCACTAGAAGGGCCCACCTTAAAATGAAATTCAGCTGTTAGGGAAGAGCTCTTCTCCTGGGGGGTGGAGGATTTACTCCCCTCCCCACCTTTTCCCAGCCTACCCATTTCTGTCACAGCAGAGCAACTGCTAGCTCCTCCAGCTGAAAGCTGCTTTCCAAATCCACGCTGTCTATTCAGTTTTAAAAGTTCTGCTAGGCCTGCTGCACCCTCTACTGTAGCAAGGGCTCTATCAAGGACCAATGGGGCAATTTCATCTGGCAGTAATTTCTGGAATTGCTCCTTCAGAATCAGTTCTCTCAGGCCCTCAAAACTACTGACTCTTTCAGCTGTTAGCCAGTAATCCAGATTCTGCCCCCATATTCTTCTATATGTTTCAGCATTCAGTGCAAAACGCTGCCTAGCCAAAACTTTAAACTTGTCATAAGACAGAGCATCTTGGGGAGGTAACTGTCCCATAAGTTCCAACAGATCCTCTATAAAGTACTGGGGTCGACGCAGTAAGAGACCAGAGTCGGAGAGTGATTTCAGCAAGCTTTACTTCAGGAACACAACACAGACTGAGCTCTATTCAAACCTCCTGCTCCTTTATACAATTCTTGCCCCCTTCTCATTGGACCTTAACTATGTACATGGATTGGCTATTTACAGAGGCCTAAGGGCCTATCAGGGTACAGTATGAGCCTAGATGTTGATTGGCTACTTATGTTTCAATCCTTCCCCTGATTGGGCACGCTTAGGCCTTCTCTGGAACCCTGGTGTGGAGTACAAGCTTGGCTTGTTCAGCTTCCCTCCAAAAGTAACAGTTCCCTCCAAAAGTAACAGTTCTCCATTTGAACCTAGGACACAACATCCTCAGACAACAAAGATCTCAAAATAATCATATAAAATTGTTGGGGAACTTGCATCTCTACACAGGTACGTTCAAAAAGAGAAAAATAAGCCAAAATATCCATAGGTGGCTTATAGGATGGAAACATTTTGCTGTCATAACACCAAGGAGTGTTCTCTCTGGTGTTGCCACATTGGGCTATCATGCCTCTGTCTTTGCCGTGGCAACCCATCCTCTAGATGCCTCTGCCAATTCCAACATGGAGAGTTGTAATCCCCAAATCTCTGCCTAGGGGGACTGGCTACTCGAGACCATTGTCTAGAGGGAGAGAGAGGTGAAGCTGCAACACTCCTTTGCCCAAGCTCCGTCTCTACATATTTATCCCTCTGTCTGGGTAGATGTCGTGGTAATTGTAAGCCCTTAGCCTCTTGTGGCTGAGACTCCCCATCTTGATCTCCTTTTGGTGCCCAAAAAGCAGGTTCCCATGGTTGTGGCAGCCATCGGTTCCCAACCCCACAGCGTCTATCTGGTTCAATCTCCTGAAATTCCAAATCAGAATGTCTCTGAGGGGGGAGCTCAATCAATCTCTGCTCCTCCCACCATGCCAAAAACTCAGCTGTATGTCTGGGAGTTTCTCCTTGCCATAAATCTCTGCCCTGGAAATCTCTCCACCTGGGCTTAACATGGCTTGACTCTAATGCAGGGTCAAGGCAAAATTCTGATCTTCCTTGTGCAAACAAGTCAGACAAACAAGTCAGGTCTTCCTGTTACATCCACTGTCTGCAGCGTATGGAATGTAAATTCCTCTGTTCCATTCACGAAAGGGTTCAAGCTCTCAGCCATCCTGACTATCTTTCAAAAATAACAAACAGCTCACAGTCCTCGTCAACCACCTGCACAGCCTCAAACATCCTTGCATTGAATGCCACACTAAATCACATATCCCAGCGCTGCTCACCATGTAAACAACCTATACTCCTCCACCCTGAGGCAGAGCAAGGTGTTTTCTTTACAGTGGCAGACAAGGCAACGCAACTCAAAGATAAGCAAAAATATTTCTTTATTGAGCTGGCAGGCAGTTTCAGAATAGACTGGTGAAAACAAAATAACAATGTTATAAAATATAACTAACTAATATTACTTACCGTACATAGCACCCATAATCACCAGCCAGTAAGTAGGACTGCTTTTTGCCAAGAAAACAATAATAAAGAAAACGGTTTTGGGAAACAGTATAAATCCCCCTCAGCTGGCTAATGACAAACCAAAAAGGGCATCCCGGAAAAACCAATCAACCCAAGCTGACTCTCCTAGTGCAGCTGAGAGTAACCATTAATTTGAAGGAGATTAGAACAACTCCTTCCAAGGTCACACATAACCAAAACACTGCTGGAAGAATAAAAATTGGTAAGCAGCCCAGAAACAAAACCACCAGATATATGCATATAATTAGATTTTTTTTAAATCTACAAAACCCTTTAAAAGAAATCGTCATTACAATGAAAATGGCTGATTTGTTTTTAATTCCTTTCCTATTTTCAATTCCTATTTGTTTTTTTCAATTCCTTTTTTATTGTAGTTGCACACTATCTCGACATTTTCAGTGAGTTATCTACCACGACCCCAAGATCTCTCTCTTGGTCTGTATCCACCCCATCAACTTGTATTTATGGTTAGGATTTTTGTCCCCAATGTGAATTACCTTGCACTTGAGCACTTTGACCCTCATTTGCCACATTGATGCCCACTCGCCCAGTCTCGATAGATCCCTTTGGAGTGCCTCACAATCCTCCCTGGTTCTCACCACCCTGAACACCTTAGTGTCATCTGCAAACTTAGCCACTTCACTGTTTACTCCTAACTCCAAATCATTAATGAACAAGTTAAAAAGCATGGGATCCAGCACTGAGCCCTGCAGCACCCCACTGCTTACCACCCTCCACTGGAAAATTGCCCATTTATACTCACTTTCTGTTTCCTATTAACTAGCCAGTTTTTGATCAATAAGAGAATTTGTCCTTTTACCCCATGACTCTCAAGCTTACTAAGGAGCCTTTGATGAGGAACTTTATCAAAAGCTTTCTGAAAGTCAAGGTAAACAACATCTATTGGGTCCCCATTGTCTACATGTTTGTTCATCCCCTCAGAGAACTCTTAACAGGTTAGTGAGATAAGATCTTCCCTTACAGAACCCATGCTAAGTCTTCCTCAATAACTTTTGTTCATCAGTGTGCCTATTAATTCTTTTTGATAATGGTTTCTACCAACTTTCCCGGTATTGAAGTTGGACTGACTGGCCTGTAATTTCCTGGATCTCCTCTGCAACCCTTTTTAAAGATGGGGGTGACATTTGCTACCTTATAGTCCTCAGGAACAGAAGCAGATTTCAATGAAAGATTACATATTTTTGTCAGGAGATCCACACATTCACCTTGGAGTTCTTTCAGAACTCTTGGATGTATGCCATCTGGGCCTGGTGACTTATCAGTTTTTAATTTGTCTATCAGTCATAGAACCTCCTCTCTTGTCACCTCAATCTGACTCAGGTCTTTCAACACCCCTCCCAAAATCAGCGGTTCTGGAATGGGCAAACACTTCTCATCCTCCACAGTGAAGATGGAGACAAAAAATGCATTCAACTTCTCAGCCATTTACCTATCCTCCTCCAGTAATCCTTTTACCCCTTGGTCATCCAAGGGCCCCACTGCCTCCTTGGCTGATTTTCTGCTTCTAATGTATTTGAAGAAATTTTTATTGTTGATCTTTGTTTTTTGCAGTATGCTCCTCATAGTCCCTTTTTGCCTGCTTGATCACAGACTTGCATTTGATTTGCCACAGCCTGTGTTCCCTTTTATTAACCTCACTTGGACCAGCTTTCCACTTCTTAAAGGAATCCTTCCTACCTTTTACAGCTTTCATTACCTTGGTTGTTAACCATGCAGGCTTTTTAAAATACCTATTTGTGCATTTCCTGACTTGTGGTATACATTTTATCTGAGCTTCTAGGATTGTAGTTTTAAATAGTCTCCAAGCTTCCCTAAGGGTTTTGACCGTATTTACCTTTCCTTTCAGTCTCCTCTTCACATGCCTCTTCATCTCAGAGAATTTACCCCTTTTCAAGTTAAAAGTGGTTGTGTTGGTCTTTTTGGGCAACTCCCTACTTATTCAAATGGTGAAATCAACAACATTATGGTCACTGCTCCCAAGCAGTGCAATCAGTTTTGCATCTCTCACCAGGTCTTGGGCACTACTTAGGACCAAGTCCAGGATCGCCCCACCCCTGGTTGTTTCTGCGACCATCTGCTCCATAGCACAGTCATTGAGAATGTCTAGAAACTCAATCTCTTTCTCTTGACTTGAACACATATTGACCCAATTAATCTGTGGGTAGTTAAAATAACCTATTATGGCACAGTTTTTATGTTTAGCCACTATCTTTAATTCTTGCATCATTTCATAATCATCCTCTATCTTTTGATCCAGTGGGTGATAACAAACTTCCAGAGTTAAACTTCCTTTTGGGCCCACTATTTCAACCAAAGCATTTCTAGAAGGGAATCTAATTATCTTACCTTCCCAGTCTTACTGGACTGTATGCCCTCTCTGACATACAGAGCCACCCCACCTTCAAGCTTTCCCTTCCTTTATTTCCGATATAATTTATATCCAGGAATCACCATGTTCCACTGATTATTCCACCAGGTTTCTGAAATACCCACAATGTCTGTATTTCCCCCCAACACTAAGCATTCCAACTCTCTGATTTTACCTCAGGCACTTCTAGCATTTGTATATAAACATCTATAATTTCCCAGGCAAGTTAGGCCTGCAACCTTCCTCCTTCTGCCTTGAGACTTTGGCAAGCAATCCATGCTGTTTGTCACCATCTCAGTGGACAACTCTAATCAATTGCCCAGTAGAAAAGTAACAACTAACCCGTCATTTCTTTGAGATGAATCATCCCGAACTGGAGACATTTCATCTCCTGTCGGCTTTCCCCCAAGATTTCAAGGTTTCATTTCCAGTTCCTGTAAAGCAGGGTTTCCCAAACTTTTCTTTCTCATGGCCCAGTTATTTTTACACTTCTCCTTCATGGCCCACTAAAATTTGGGGGTGGAGCCAGGAGACTTTGGGGGTGGGGTCAGGAGACTTTGGGGGTGGGGTCAGGAGACAGGAATTATGTCATTTCCAGTAGTGTCACCTCCAGGTCAAGAGCCAAGTGATGTCACTTCCGGGGCACACTGAACCAAACCCCCACCTTTTCCTGTGATGTCACTTCGAGGACACTCCCCCAAACCTGCCCCTTCTCCTGAAGTAACTTAGTTTTCAGAAAAATCTCTCTGAAACTCATGCTGAGTCAAAATGGGGTGGAAAGTGGGTGGTCTGCAACTTTTTCATACATTCCCAGGGTCCTCTCTTTCCACCTGCATGGACCTGTTTGTGTGTTCTACTCCAGCTTGCAAGCACTCCTAATGCCCATGTTCTATTGCCCTCACAATTTACACACCCATTCCTCAATAGCACTGGCCAGTGTATGCTGTTGCTAGTGCTGTTGCTATTGTCATCAGGAATGCCAGCACTGTGTACCACCCACACTGGGCCCTGGCAGCTGCTCTACCTCAAAATATGCTGACACATTTAGTAGGCCCTTCCTCCAGCTCTAAATCCAAATACCTTTATTGGCATAGAAATAAAAAGTGCAGCATAGCAAATTTACATGGCGTTTCAGCTATAAAAACCAGTCAAACATCAAGAAGGGGAGCTAGTCTTTTGCTCCCTGATTGTTATGGCAGCCAAAAGGTACTTTGCAACCAGGCTTGTGATATGGTCAGACAGTAGAAAAAAAAACTAACTTTGCTTCAGGTAATCCAAAAAAAATTAGAATAGGTTTGATTATGCAGTTCCGCACTTCCCCATAAAAATCACAATAAAGTAAGACATGGGCGACCGTTTCAAGGTGCCTTCTGTTACATGGGCAGACTCTATCCTGATAAGGGATGTTGGCAAACCTCCCAGACAATACCGCTGAGGGTAGAACATTGAGTCTTGCTAACATAAAAGAGCAGTGTAACTGGGGTGAAGTAATCTGGGAAAGGTAGGCAGCAGGCAGCCCATTATCTGGGAAGATACCAAATGCTAAAGGGGAACAAGTTTTATGTCCAGAAGAACAAAGGGACTGTTTCTAAGAGCCTCTGTTTCAGGATTCTGAATGTCTGCATTTCATTTAGCATACGGAGGTTGGACCAAGGGTACACCTATGGAATGTATTTTTGTCTGGATCTGACTATACCAAATGGAAATGAATTCCTTTAGCTGCTACTACTGGAATCCTGCCTCAAGCTACAACCAAGCTTGCTTGGTTTCAAGAAAATCCTTTGACAGCTATTTTTCATACTTTTCCTTGGCTGAAACACTGGGAAATTGCTGTGAAAGGTAGCAGAGAATTGTACTGCAATTAATGAATCAATTTCAAGTTATATGAAGTTCATACAAGCTTTTCTGCAGTTATCCGAAAAAGGATATTTATGAGGGGCTTAAGCTTTTTACTGGCTGTGTTTCCCATGCCTTTAAAAGCAACCTGTTTTGCAGATATTTAGCCAGTGAACTTTCATCCTTTTTAATATCTACAGGAGAAGTTTAATTTTGGTGTCAGACAGCTGTTGAGAGCAGGACCAGTAAAATGGTGCCAAGTTCATAATACCATCACTTCCAGTGCTGTTGAGATATATAGCGGTAATCTCCAATAATCTCTTTCTGCCCCACACCTCTTACTCTCACTCACTCACTCACACAGAAATCTTATAGAAAGGCCAGCTGGCTACAACTGGGGGTGCCAACTTTTCATGTCTGCAACAACAGTATGATGAACAGAAAAGTTTCATCCAGTAAAAATGGAAGGAAAGAAAGAGAATGAATGAAATGGAAGGAAAGGAAAAGAAAAGAAAGACATGGAAAGAAAGAACATAAGAGAAGTCATATTGTATCAGGCCAGTGGACCATCCAGTCCAAAATTCTCTCACACAATGCCCCAAAAGCACCAGAATGTCCACCAGTGGGGCCAGGGAAACTAGAAGCCCTCCCACTGTTGCCCCCCCCCCCCACACACACCAAGAATACAGACAGAGCATCACTTGCAGGGAAAGAAAGAGAAGGGGACAAAGAAAAAAAAACTTTACTTACCATCAGATGACCCCAGCCAGCAACAATTCTGCCCAGGGGTTGTTTGATAAAGAAAAAACAGCTACTGGAATGCCCACTCCCCACCCCTCCCAGCTGAAAAAAATCCCCCCTTCTTTGCCGGCCAGGCCTCCCAGGGAAATCTTCCCAAAAGAACATACTGCAAGGTACATGAAAGCATCTACCCTGAGCCAGCTTGCAGGGAGGGTGGAATATAAATTTAAATAATAAATTAAAATTTGCTGGTGGAGGTGCGGAATGGCTACTGCAAGGAACAAGGTCAGGAAAAATGGCTGCCACATGGCAGGCTACACAACAGCTACCCAGAAGGTTTCAGAAAGATTAGAGAAAAGTCAGGGAAACCCCTGGAGGAGCTCAAAAGCTCCATGTTGTTGGAACGCAGGAAAAGCATTGAGCTTGGGGCAGATAACCCACGTAGGAATGGCCTGAATTAAAATGTTAGGAAATACTTTTCTGTGGTTGTAGTAACAAGGTCCTTTTGTGTTGGTATAAATATAAAAGTGGCTCTGAAAAGTGAGTTAAATGCTCAATTCTCACTGAGCATCATTGTTCTGTATTAGTTAGCATTTCAGGTAAGATGTATACTGTTCTAAATGTTGGTGAATTATATCTCAAATGTGTAAAACAATGTGGCTTTTATTTCTGAGAAATGTAAATGTCATACTTCAGAAGTAGATAAGGAAAAGGAGGACATCTGCTTTTTAAATGCTGCTAAATTACAATAATTAAAAGTTAAATAAAAGCTGGAAAAGCTTTGAAATTTTGAAATGTTTGTAACAGCTAGTAATATGACTTACTGCAGACATTTTTGTCAAAGTTGAAGAAGTTAGAACTAATTAATTTCTTGGGAGACATATGATGAAATGGTAGGTGTGATAACATATTTGAGTAGCATATGGTCGTTATGGGGTACCTTTCTAATGACTGAGCAGCAAATTAAAAATAGACCTCTGCTTTTCAGTATTTCTTATACCAGTTCTTTGTTTCTGTTATATTTAACTATGCTTACAATGGAATACTATGCATCCTTGCTCAGAAGTAAATTTCATTTTATTCAATGGGATTTCCTTCCAGTTGATACTGAATAGTACTGCAGCCATGATTTCATTGTAAGATATTATTTTTCATCTTCATGAGGAATTATGAAACTAGCTAAGACTGCACCAGTTCATGTGTCCTGCAAATTCTTAAATACATTTCCATTTAAGTACAAAAATGTTCCTTTCCTGTCTCAAATTTGGACAAAATGGCAGAAGAATCTTGCCCTTGAAACTTAATATCTACTAGAGAATTGTGAAGTTTGATTTTTGGGGTGGGCTAGAGAATTCCAGTTGTTTCTCAAGTACACTTTTCTAGTTCTCTTCTCCCACCCTTCCATTCATTTCTGACATCTGTTTTCCAACCTGAACCTAGTCTCCATGTTATAAAGATGAGGCCTACCATTTGCTTTCTTTTCTGAATTCCCTGTGAATTGCAGTTAGACAATACAGTAAGACAAGGCAACTTTTCTTTGAGCTCCTGGGTCAGCTGAGTGCCTGGGTGAAGACTCTGAAGTGCCACTGGACAAACACTGTCTGGGAGAGAGATCCAGGTGGGCAGCCGGGTTGGTATGAAGCAATAAAACAAAGTAGGAGTCCGGTAGCACCTTTAAGACCAACAAAGTTTTATTCAGAATGTAACCTTTCGTATGTATGCATACTTCATTAGATAATGGAATGGGGTACAGTGAGTAGAGCTACATATAGTTTGTGATTAAGAATGCAAAGTGGTACAAAGTTAGAATCCAATGGCAAAATAGTGAAATTAACAAATTGAAAGAACATTTGGTCTGGATAGCAGTTGTGTGGGAAAGCAATAAAACACTAACATGTCAGAATGGGAGAATGATGGTGAGAATGTCATAAGGCAATAAAATGCAATCTGTTAATTGTTCTGTTGCTTGCAAGCCTGGGTTAAACTATGAAGAGAGAGTCGGCTCCAAGTAATTGCTGAATGGTTTCTCTGCTGCCTGTTGTTGGCTACCAAGGCCACCTTGTGTAGGGCACTCATGCTCCACCAGATGCTTGAGTCTGGCTTCTGTGAAGTTCCATTGGGTAGCCACGTCATTCGTTGAGCAGTGCTCTAACATGCTGACCATTTCCTGCTTCTCATGTGGCAGATGGTTGGCCTTCACACTATGTGAAAAGTGAACCTTGATTTTCTGGCAGGTCTGCAGAAAATCTCAACATTCACAACTTGGTGCGTATCTGCTGGGTTTGTGTTAGGAAATCAAGTTGAGAACATCCACCCTGGCCCATAGCCAGGGTTTTTTTGGGGGTGTATTTAATTTTTTAACGGGGCAGTTGATTATATTGAGGTTAATTTAATTACCTCAGCCAGGGGCCTGGTGTAGTGTCCCATGGCCCTCCCTGGGGAGAACATAGCAGCCCAATTGTATCTTGGGGTGGTGAGGTCTTTTGAGGACCTACCTGACTCTTTCCCTTTCAGGCTGATGATGAGTCACTGCCTTTAGGCTCCATGGAGTACAGGATCATCGGGGGTGGGTCGAGGCTGAGGCTGGGCAAGGCGGATGAGGAGGAGCCCGTCTGAGCTGCCTGCATGGAGTCAGCAATGAGCACACCTCCCCACAGTGAATCATCACCAGCCCACTGTCCCATGCAGTCCATCCCCAGGGAGAATGCAGCAGCCCACTTGTGTCTTGGGGTTGCATTGCCTCTCAAGGACCAATCTGGCTCGTTCCCTTTCTGGCCAATGACGGGCTCCATAGGGAAGCCGCAGCCCCAGGCAGAGGCAGTAACAGCAGCTGCCACTTCATATTGGTGGACTACTCGCCTAGCTCCTCAGCTGGCTGGGGGCTCTTAGCTACTTACTGCTCTCGTGCCTGGCCAGCAGGTGGTAAACTAGCTGCTCGCTTGTCTGCTGACCAGTGCGACTTTAAAACATTTGAATATATATTTAAAAATAAGTTCCTGGCATGGCTGTTTTTGAGGTATGATTTGTAATTAAGGGGCCAGGCCCAGAAAAGCCCCCACCATGGATTACAGGCCCACATCTACCTAGTGGAGGAGGTGGGTTGTGCAATCACTGGCCTTCAGGTCCATAATGCCCCAACTTTGTCTAAATATTAGAATCACCATCAATCAGTATGAAATCTCTTCCTACCCAGTTCTCTTAAGTTCGGCTGGATGGTGTGAGAAAGTTTGTCTGATGTGTGATCTGCATCCATAATTTGCATATGAAGCAAAGCCTGCTAATAACCAACCCTTTGACTCCTCCCTATCATTTCTTTGTTGCCCACCCACAACCTCCTTAGGTTGCCACGAGAACATTGTCAGCAAAAAGTAATGCTCACTCTGACTTGTTGCTAGTCCAGAGGTCCATTGTGAAGTGCCTTATCATTCTGAGTTTAGTACAATTATGCTTTCACATATTCCCTGGCAACCCAATGAAGCAATGGCACCAAGGTCTTACTCTACATTGTGCAAGAAGGGATTGCATAAGAACATAAGAGGAGCCCTGTTGGATCAGACCAGATCTATCTGGTCCAGCATCCTCTCTCACACAGTGGCCTACCAGTTCCTCTGGAGGGCCAACAACAGGGCATAGAGACCAAGACTCCTGATGTTGCCTCCTGCCTCTCGGATTCAGTGATTTAGTGTCTCTGAATGTAAAGGTTTCGCTCAGTCACCATGGCTAGTAGCCACTGATAGACCTATCCTCCACGAATCTACCTAATGCCTTTTAAAGCTGTTTATTCTTGTGGTCATCGCTGTATCCTCTGACAGTTAATTCCACATTTTTCATGGAAACACAAACAGAAGCAGCCTACAGAACTCTAAGCCCTCAATTTGGGAGAAGAAAATTGCTATTTAGAGTGATCATCTCACCAGGCAGGCATATGACTCTCTGTACTGCCTGTTTCTGCTGCCCGCCTTGCTAGCAGCTATTGCTAGCACCAAACATCTCCATCAGAGATGTTTAGTGTCTCTTGCCTACTTGAAATGTGTAGGACAGAGAGCCAGATGGAGTACTGGAGTGACTTCTCTCTTTGCTGGCCAGTGGCTGTGCAGCTACTGTACCAGTATCTTTCTCCTCTTGAAGAAGCACTACCTGGTGGTGATTCCTTAGATGGAACTGTATCATGTTGAGATGACTAAAGTATCTCTCATGACTTATCTTTGCCCTACACACTAGGCACTATGCAACACAGGGATCCTCCATTTTCTGGAAAAAATTCCAGGCAACATAATTTTGTGGGGCACTCACATAATCTTGCAGCTTTGAGCACTGAAATATGCTAACATGATCAGTCTCTGAATGCAGGTAGCAGAATAGCAGCACCCTCTGGAAAAGGCCTTTATGAGGACTCTTTTTCACTGTAGGCTACTACAGACTGCTGGTCTGCTGGGTCACAGCTGTTCTTGTTCTCTCTGTACAACTGGCAGGAAAAACCACAACCTTCTCTTGCTCTGGCCCACTTGAGATGTGTAGAACAGAGAGCCAGATGGAGTACTGGAGTGACTTATCTCCTTGCTGGGCCTTCTGCTGAGCCTTCCCGTGTCCCATCCCCTTTGAGAGCTTGCTGACATCTTTAAAAACTTTTTAAAAATGAAAACTTTAATTATTTGCTTTGCTTTGCTTTTGATTAACTCATTTAATTGCAATTAATTATTTTTTTAAAACTCAAAACCTAGAACCAAAGTGAAGGAGAGCCTTCCAGTTTAAAATGTAAAACCCAGCAAAACAAATAGCAAAAGACCCAGAATTTTTTTTGAAAAATTAGCCTCCCTGGGGCAGAATGGGTTTGCTCTGGCCTGCAGATCTTATTCCACTTTGCCCTCCAAGGCTTTTCTCAACCCCTGGCGAGACTTGTCTTTCTTTCTGCAGTAATATGCTGCCATCACTTGACCTTTATACAGTATTGCCCACTGGAAGGGTCAGGACTCCTGACTTCCCTTCCAAGTTCTGAGGCCTTGCCTCTGTGTCTCCTGTCAATCAGCACCTGGCCACCGTGGGGACAGTTTAATCCCTTGGCAAATAAAACAAAGACCCCTATGTCTGCCTTGCCCCATTCTCACCCAGTTCCTGTCCTAACTACACTACCTAACCAGAAAAAAAGGGAAATAAGAATTTTTAAAACTCTAATAAAATTAAAAATAAATCAAACTTTGTCCAGGGCAGGCAAGGATCCACAAAACACAGGTCTGAAGAGCAAGAGTCCAGAGTATGGTCTCTAATCTCAAAGACTTGCCTATCAGGCCACATATAGGGACAATGTTCAGAAATTGCTCCAGGTCTCAAGCCAGTCAGACTTTATTTTCTTTTCTATACCCCTTTCTGCCCCATCCCTTTTGCCATGGAGTGTTGCCTTATTGACCATAGACAGCTCTCAGGTTGACCTAGGACAGCTATCTCCCCCACACCCATTTCCTAAGGAACCAGAAAAAACAACAACTGCAAGCAGGTTGCAGAACATCAAAAAGGCCTCCTGATATGATTCCTGATACTATTGTGAATGGGAATACTGAAATTGAAAAATACTGTGCTGCTCACTGAATCAGATAATGGAAAGAGCAGGTACTTTATGGAGTCAGCAATAGCTGATGTTGCACATTCCTACTTCTTTTTGTTGTGTAAATTGATTTAATTCAAAATAAGTTCTATGCCAGACTTACTATGCTATTGTAGCTATAATTTAGTGACAGTTTATTTAGGACAGTATAATTTAGTGACAGTAATTTAGGAGAGCCAGTTTGGTGTAGTGGTTAAGTGTGCGGACTCTTATCTGGGAGAACCGGGTTTGATTCCCCACTCCTCCACTTGCACCTGCTGGAATGGCCTTGGGTCAGCCATAGCTCTGGCAGTGGTTGTCCTTGAAAGGGCAGCTGCTGTGAGAGCCCTCTCCAGCCCCACCCACCTCACAGGGTGTCTGTTGTGGGGGAGGAAGGTAAAGGAGATTGTGAGCCGCTCTGAGACTCTTCGGAGTGGAGGGCGGGATATAAATCCAATATCATCATCATCATCAATTATGTGTTGATTTTTAACATTGGCTGCTGTTTTACTGATTCTAGTTTTTAAATTCAGTTCTTTGAATTTATACTCTGTATTTATACTCTGGGTTAAAGCCATGTTAATATAGGATATTTATTTATTTAAATTATTCATGAGTTTATTGTATTTGGTAGATTTATGTTGTGTTCCTTTTATAAAATGGACCCATGTTTTTTAGAGATAAAATTATTACAATTCAAAACTAAAACAATCAAAATCAATAGCAGCATAAAGTGCTTCGCAAAAATTAAAAAAGAAAAAGAACTGAATTTAAAAACTAGAATCAGTAAAACATCAGTTAAGGTTAAAATCAATATGTTAATGTACTACTTTTCTTAAAATCAATCAAGAAATCATAAACTATTGCAAATCATAAAAATAATTAAATCACATGACATGTTTGTCTGATCCCTTGACATTGAAGTTTTCACATTCTATATTTTCTCAGTCCTTCCCTATGTTATAATAGTCTTTCTCCCCTCCCTGGTATCTCATAAGAGCTGCAGAGGGATGAGCAATTTCTGTTGTGGCAGCATGAATGCAATGGACATCCATGGGATACTAATGAAGTATGGCAGAATTCCTTCCCTTCCTTCCTGGGAATATTTGCATCATTTTATGAACTTTAAAAAACATTCTTATCTTTAATTACTTTTTGATATTGTTCACAGCACTACATGCCTCTTGTGTTTCATTGTGGCACTGGAGCTGTTTTGAAGCCTGATTTTGAAATATGTTCTAGAAACTTAAAGTCTGTACTTCTGCTTTTAAGGAATTTTATTACAATGTTAATACAGCTCTTTATAGTAAAGATATGACATTACTACTAGTAATGGATTGAGGCTAGTGCAGATGCTGTGCAATGGGTAAAATCCATGTTTTTTTAAATATAGAAGAGACTTATGGGATCAGATACAAGCAACGCAGAGTAATTTTTCTTTCTCTAAATAACATTCATGAATCTTGGTACCTTTCCTGTCATTTTTTTTAAGAAAGAGGAAGCAGTGTTGGCTTTGTTTCCTAGTCTTTCAAGCTGGTGAAAATAGTCCAGACAGTTGTTTGACCTCAAATAGACCTTTTAGTTTCTGGCTTGTCAGATGACACAGACAACAGGGAGAGCACAGTTAATTGGCATTCAGATCACACACAGCCACTGGGCTCAATGCATAGCCAAGCACTACTTTAGGATTTAGACAAAGGCACTCTGGCAAAGCAGCCCAGTTGTCAGGGTAGCTAGTGGTTTCCTAAAGAACTATTACATAACGGAGAGACTGAGTACAGCTATTACAGGGTTTTTTTGGTGGAGAATGTAGAAAGTGGCCTTAACCCGAGAAAACAAACATCTTTTCCCTTGGAGAGCACAATTCCTGCTTTTTAAAAATGTCATAGTCACAAAAGTAATTACTATTATTTATGCATATTAACTATTTAAATCTGTGGTTGTGTCATGTCAATCAGAAAAGATTTAAAATTTTGTGGATATGGGAATGGAGATAAGAAGTGTCTTGGAATTATAACCTTTACACCACCTACCTAGTACTCTGACGCAAATGAGTACTGGTTTTATTCATATGACTTTTATTATTATATTAACATCCAAATAATTTAATTTTGTTAACGTATTGTCTAGTTTCTTGTTTTCTATTACTATGCATTAGCCTCTCTGTAGATTGTGTGGATTTGTTGATAACTTGCTGGTTTTGTCTGTACATGTTTCATTAGGATGATATCATTTGAGTAATCCTTTAAAAACGTATTTTCTCCATTCTGTTTTGTTTGGAAACACAATATAAGGACAACACCATTCCTTGTTAACGGAATAATTGTAAGAATCAATAGTGCATCCAAGGGACAATTCTGATTCAACTTGTTACTTCTCTGCTATTCAGCAGCCTTTGGATCTAATTTTCTGCTATTCAGCAACATAAGTCCAACAGTAAGGCACTTATTTCTGCTAGACTAACACTAGCAAAAATGTGGAAATTGAAGACCATTTAAACTTTTTAAAATTAAATTTTAAATTAAATTTTTTTAAAAATTAACTTTTTGAACATATATATGAAGCTGCCTTATACTGAATCAGACCCTTGGTCCATCAAAGTCAGTATTGTCTACTCAGACTGGCAGCGGCTCTCCAGGTTCTCAAGCTGAGGTTTTCACATCTACTTGCCTGGACCCTTTTTTAGTTGGAGATCCTGGGGATTGAACCTGGGACCTTCTGCTTCCCAAGCAGAAGGTTCCCAAACTTTTTTTTTTTATAAAATTAAGGAATGCTATATACTTTAGGTTTAATCATTACAGAAAAAGGAAGGCATACTGGATTTAGATCTAACATGGCATGAAGCTTTGTTATGAATGGAGCAGACTATATCAATTTTCTATTCAAATAAAATATTTTTTTAACGTGAGAAATGTGAGACATGGGTGGAATCCCATCCTTTAATCTTGCTTTTTCGGCACCCTTTTATTTTTTTCAGTCCTCCAGCTTCTTTCACTTCTTCAGCCCCCCTGCCAGTACTTTCTCTCCCCTTTTGACCTCCTTGCAGCTTCTCTCCCATCCTCTATCCCTCGCTGCCTCTTCCTCCTCCTCCTGGACTCACCTCTTGTCCTCCCTCCCTCCCTCCCTGGTTGCTGGTGTGCCCATGACTTTCTTGCCTGTATTGTCACTGCTTCTGCCCACCTGACTCACCTGGTGGAGGGTGTCCTATCCTCCCTGCCACCTCCACCTTTTCCCCGATCACTTTTACTGTTCTCTTGACACTCCCAGCAGCAGTGCCTTCCAGACTTCCTGGCTGGTATTGACAAATTAAGCAACCCTCAAAATGGTGGCCAAGATACAGCTTGTTAGATCTTGGTTTTTTTCTATGGCAGATTAACTTTTTATAAGGTTTTTAAAATTCCTGTTATCTTTTTTCTTTTTGTTTTATTTCTATGCACACCTGTAGGCCAACCCACATTTGTTCAACATACTCCCAGCCTGCACCTGGCCCTAGTGTTTTTCAATCCAACCACCAGGTCCAGTTTCAGTGTTAGAGAGTTTATGTGTATGTCTGTATCCATATATCTAACACACACACAATGCTGAGATGCATGATGCATCAGCGTTAGATATATACGAGACATAAATTATTGAGAATTTCTATATAGCATTTTTTTTTAAAAAAAATATGTAGCTGTGGTTTCCCCCCTTAACTTTTTTGTGTTTTTACTCTTCCAAATCAATTTTTAACCAAGATTCCATCTTTCTGCATTCTTAATTCTTAGCCCAGAATGCAGCATTGATGTTGGGGTTACACTTTTCTGTCTCAGATTATGAATATGCTTTTACTGAGTCACACATCAATCAACTTTTAACACTAAAGTTAATGCAGTGGTGTAAACTTTTTCAAAAACTGTGTACTCATCTATATAAAATGAACAAACAATTGAGAATTTAAGGTAGTTACTCCTGGAAGAAAAAAAACAGTTCAATGTAGTCTGAAAAGTACTATCACCTGCTTCAAATTCCATTTTTTTAAAAAGATACTTTCAGTCATTGGAAAGTTTGCATCTTTAAAAAATAGTTTTCTATAATTGCTATCTGGGGACAGATTTATTTTGGAACAACGCATTACTGAACATTGTGTGATTTTTGTGGTAGGATCTGTCAACCCTTATGAGACAGTTAATGTACAGAGAGGCTTGGTGTGGAGGATTGTTTTCATACCTTCACAAACCTCCCCCCCCCCAAAAAAAAAGATTTTCTTTTGATAAGTGATATGAGTTATACAGGAATGAATTTAAGTGAGGCGCTGGAATGAAGAAGTGTGGATATGGCAGTTTAATGTGTTCACTCAGTTAAGATGTAATATCTTGCTGTTGTATTCAGAGTAGTTAAGATGAATAAAGAGAAGTGGACTTTTTTCTACTTTTGAAGTAGAAATTGTAGTTTGCATTGATGATTGAGAGAATGGCTTTGCTAGAATCCTATTTCTTATGCCTATCTGTATAATTATCTGCTACTTGGCACTTTTAAAAGAATTAAGGATGGGATGGGTATATTGCTATTTTGCTTGTACTAAACTTAGGCATTTATAACTTAAATTCCATAAAAATGTCAAATGTTTGAATTTTATATGCTAAGTCAGTTATGTTAAAGCAGTAAACTTAGTTTAGGTTTAATAGGACAGTATCTCTCCTATATGATAATTCCCTTAGCAGACTGGTCACAAGTAAGATACTCTCCTATTGGCAGAGCTGCCTGTTGCTGCTTCTCAGAGGAGAGAAACAAAGCCTTCCCTCGATTGGCTGAGGGAGGGAGGATGCAGGAAAGAGTCAGAGAAAGCCTTCCCTTGATTGTTTGAAGGCTCCTCCCTTTCCTCCCCTGGAAGGGAAACAGCCAGAGGTGAGGGAGGGGGAAATGGTGCCCCGTTTCAGCAGAGCAGGTGAGGGGGGGGGGAAGGGAGGGAGGGAGGAAGTAGGGAGGAAAAGCCAGAGAGGTACAGAGAGAGAGAAAATGAACTACTGTGTTTAAAACTAACAACATTATCAGAGAGAGTGTGTTGGTCTGAAAGGTGTTGGTCTGAAAGGTATCACAAAAGGACTTCGAGGGAGAACTCACTGGGGCCAGTCCTGATTAGGGCTGCCAGTTCCAAGTTGGTGGAAAATTCCTGGAGATTTTGTGGTAGAGTTTGAGGAGAGCAGGGTTTGGGGAAGGGAGAGGTTTCCGCTGAATAGACTGCTATGGAGTCCACCTTTCAAAGCAGTTATTTTCTCCAGGGAGAGAGAGATCTGGAGTTCAGTTGTGATAATAGGAGGTCTTCAGGCTCCACCTGGAGGCTGGCTACCTTAGGCCTCACTGCTTGCTGCTGTTCAACAGCAGCCCCCCTATGATAGCCAGTGCAACACCAGGAGTTAAGGCTTTAGAGCAGGGTCTGCCAGACCCAGGTTCTTGCTGTGAAAGCTGACTGGGTGATTTCAGCCCAGTCACAGACATTCAGCCTAATCTACCCTACAGAGTTGTTGTGCAGATCAAAAGGGAGAGAGGAGAATGATGTAAGCTGCTTTGGTCCTCACTGCAGACAAAGGCTGTGTTTTTCCTAGATAGAGGGGGGGGGGGGGGAGATGAAAATCAGAATCAACCCTGAGTGTAGAAACAGCCAAAGTCCGATCAATTCGCCTACAGAAAACGGCTGCCTTGGGTGGGTGGGAAGCCAACAAGGGTGGGGGGGGGGGCTTGGCCAGAGCTTCTTTCTAGAGCCCATTGTATTTTTCCCCACAACAGGCCTTATTCCTAGTCTGCAGTAAGGTGCAAAGAGTGTGTTCGTAGGTTTGTAGTGGGCAATTTTAAATAGTTTTAATAAGAACAGAATGAAAAATTCCAGTCTCCACACAAAGAAAAAGTTGGAGGGATGATATTTATTTACAATATTTCCAGACCACTTTTCAATAAAAATATCAAGAATGCAAGGTAAAATTACACAAAACAAAAACAACAATTTAAGAATACATAAAGGCAATAGTAAAATCATAAGAACATAAGAGAAGCCATGTTGGATCAAGCCAATGGCCCATCCAGTCCAACTCTCTGTCACATAGTGGCCAAAAAATCTGGTACCATCAGGAGGTCCACCAGTGGGGCCAGAACTCTAGAACCCCCCTCACTATTCCCCTCCCAAGCAGCAAGAATACAGAGCATCACTTGCCCCGACAGAGAGTTCCATCTATACCTTGTGGCTAATATGAGAGCCAGTTTGGTGTTGTGGTTAAGTTCATGGACTCTTATCTGGGAGAACCGGGTTTGATTCCCCACTCCTTCACTTGCACCTGCTGGAATGGCCTTGGGTCAGCTATAGTTCTGGCAAAGGTTGTCCTTGAAAGGGCAGCTGCTGTGAGAGTCCTCTCAGCCCAACCCACCTCACAGGGTGTCTGTTGTGGGGGGAGAAGATATAGGAGATTGTAAGCCGCTCTGAATCTTTGATTCAGAGAGAAGGGCGGGGTATAAATCTGCAATTCTTCTACTTCTAATAGCCACTGATGGATTTTTATCCAGTCCCTTCTTGAAGCTGTCTATGCTTGTAGCTGCCACCGCCTCCTGTGGCAGTGAATTCTGTGTCTTAATCACTCCTTGAGTGAAGAAGTACTTCCTTTTATTGGTTCTAACTGGACTGCTCAGCAATTTTATTGAGTGCCTATGAGTTCTTGCATTGTGAGAAAGGGAGAAAAGTACTTCTTTCACTTCTTTCTCTATCCCATGCATAATCTTGTAACCCTCTATCATGTCCCCCTGCAGCTGACATTTCTCCAAGCTAAAGAGCCCAAAGCACTTTAACCTTTCTTCATAGGGAAAGTGTTCCAACCCTTTAATCATTGTAGTTGCCCTTTTCTGGACTTTTTCCAATGCTATAATGTCTTTTCTGAGGTGTGACCAGAATTGTACACATTATTCCAAATGATGCAGCACCATTGATTTATACAGGGGCATTATGATACTGACTGATTTGTTTTCAGTTCCTTTCCTAATAATCCCCAGTATAGTGTTGGCCTTTTTAAAATTGCAGTCGCAATACTGTCTTGACATTTTCAGTGAGTTATCTACCGTGACTCCAAGATCTCTCCTTTGGTCAGTCTGCATTACTTTGCACTTGGCCACGTTGAACCTCATTTGCCATGTTGACACCCACTCACCCATCCTTGACAGACCCCTTTGGAGTGCCTCACAATCCTCTCTGGTTCTCACCACCTCAAACAATTTAGTGTCATCCGCAAACTTAGCCACTTCATTGCTTACTCCTTCCATTAATCCCCAGATGTCTGGAGGAGCAAAGAAATATTAATCTGCCTCTATAAAGACACAATAGAAGAACATGCACAGATTTCTTTTGACACATGTGATAATGCTGTGGCCTCCACAGAAAAGGCTTTGGTTCTGGTAGATGACAATCTTAATTGACTAGACAACAGAACCTGGAGCAAGGCCTTTTTCATAAATCTTAGAACCATAGAGTCTAACAGAGCAACGTAAACTGGCTGATACTTGTTTGTTTCTAATTTAGCTTGCCACTCATGGGGGTATCTGTTCTGGCAAAACCCACGAAAACTGGGAGGCAGGGTTCTGCAAAGTAGGAGGTAAAAACAGTTGAAGTCTGATAGTTTGACTGCAGAACCATAGGGCTTGATCAGACTGTGAATAAGTGAAATCTGCGCTGGTTGTGCTGATCATTCTGTACCATCCTGATTTGGTTCTGCTTATCCAAACAGACTAGCAAGACGTATGGCAAGTTGGAAACCATGAGTCCAAAACCAGCATTTGTGATACCTGCTAGTATGTATCTCTCTTGTGAGAAACTTTCTCTGTCTTTTCCTGTTTATAGAGCTGGCATTGGTGGGGAAAGCTGCTATGTAGATCCCACCTTAATGACCAGCAGCGAAATTTACTATTGGAGCAGCACTGACTCCACACTACACAACACAAACATATTTCTAACTTTTACACACTATCCTAGCCGTGTCTGACTCTAACCAATGTTCCCTCTAAGCCAGGGGTGACCAACGGTAGATCTCCAGATGCTTTTTGCCTAAAACTCTCATCAGCCCCAGCCAACATGGCCAATGGCTGGGGCTGATGGGAGTTGTAGACAAAAAACATCTGAAGAGCTACCGTTGGCCACCCCTTCTCTAAGCCATGGAGTCTTAGGAGCAAAAATTCTACTTTGTGAGCTACTGGCATTAAAGTTGTGAGCTATTGAATAAAATAGTTTGCTCTGGGACTATTTTTCCTGAGCTAAGACAAAAATGTGTGAGCTGGAGGCCAAAAATATGTGAGCTAGCTCACACTAACTCAGCTTAGAGGGAACACTGTTCCTAACTGGAATAAAAGTGTAGGTTTGCAGATTAGCTTCTCTAAAAAGGTAGTATGTCATGTCTTGAGCAAGAAGTTACTTGCAAAGGATAGCGTTGTTTAAACAAGAGCTTTCCTTGGAGCTGTGCATTTTTACTTATGGATTATAATTTGCAACTGGTACTGTATTGGACAGGTAGGAGGGAAAAAAGTGCATGAAAGCTAATTATAGTAATTGCAGCTGGTTTCAAAGTACTTCTAACAGTTTGTGTATAATGCTTACTTGAAAGCATCAAATGGGCACTAGTTGTGAAATAGAACACCTGTTTGTTGTTGAGCATGTGTTTATGCAGATGATTGTTGTTGTCAAAGCACCTTGATGTAGAGTAGTCCTGTTTACATTTACATTCTCCCTAAAGGATTAACAGTGTTCTCTCAATAAATTTGCAGTCTATTCTCCTCTCAAAGACTGCTGTTTGGAGGGTGGTGTGAACGAGGCAACAAGTGCTTGCTAATCACTTGAATATACATAATTAGCGACAGTCTGGTGCACTGGAGTCTTTGTATAACCAGAACAATAGTGATTGGCAGTAGCAGATAACAATAGTTGTGGCAACATGTTGCCTGCTGGCTGTTTTGAAGGCATCTTTACCTGTTTGTTTTGCAGTTGAATTTTTGAGCTAGCTGTCCTTCCTGTTGTTTCTTATCATTTGGTTTGGGTTAATGACAAAGGTGAGCCACATGGATGCACTTTAGTAGCCTTCTTTTCCTGCACTGTGCCTCCCAGATCTGATTTATGGTTATCAAAAGCCTTAACTTCTTTTTGAATTCAGAATTGGAGTGCATTTGCCTACCCACCATTCTAGTAGACTCAAATGTATACCATAGTCATATTTTATATCAGTGATCTACTAGTGATTTGGGCATCTGAAAGCCCAATAAAAATATTAAATATCATCATTATCATCATTGTTACTTTTTAATAATGCAGGTTTAGTAGATGAACTCCATTAGTCAACATCAGGGTTTTTAAATTAGTCTTTTATTTAAGAATTGTGCAGCAGCTTATATTATCTGACTGTGTAGTAGATTACTGCTTTCTGTCACTAACCTAAGCCTGAATTACTTATTTTTAAATTATTTGTGTGTTTGTGTAGAGATAGAGAACATAAAATATTAAAATGTAACAGTAAAATCAATACAGCTGTAGTCTAGCAAACAGGGGGGGGAAACAGAAGGAAAAATCAGTAGAAGAGATGTAATTTTAGTCCATGTCACCTATTCCAAAGACCTGATGAAACAGAAATGTTTTGACTATCCTTAAAATTCAAACGAGATGGTGTCAAATGTGTCTAAGGAGGGAGGATTTTCAGTGCTTCCCTGCTGCCACCAAAAAGACCCTATCACAAGTTGCTTTCTGCTGAACCTCTATTACAAGCAGTATTCAAAGCGGGGCCTTATCCAGTGATCTCTCAGTTTAGGTACTCTCATTTTAGAGAGTATTCATGTATCCTGGTTACACAAATTTTAGGATTTTTAAAGGTTATAACCAGCTCTTTGAATTAGGTCTGGAAATGTACTAGAAGCCAGTGAAGCTATTGTAAGATTGGTGTTGTGTGATTTAAGCAACTTAATACAGATTGCAATTGGGTGACTATATACTGAACCATTTGAAGTTTCATGAACTTTTCAAAAGCAGCTTCCATACAGTAGTCTAATTTGAATGTTATGAGAGCATGTAGCTAGGTACTTTTACAAAGATATCAAAGTGTATTTATGTTTATATATTTAACTATTCATACTCCATCTTTCCTTTTGTTCTAGGTGCTTTAAAGTTCCAATTAAAATACTAAGTACAATATAATTTTAAGTAGATGGATTCAGGTGCGTAGTTGAATTAGTCTGAAGTAGCAGTACCTTTAAGACCAACAAAGTTTTATTCAAGGTATAAGCTTTCATGTGTAAGCACACTTTTTCAGATAATGAAGGATCTGAAGAAGTGTGCTTGCACATGAAAATAAATAAAACTTTGTTGGTCGTTAAGGTGCCACTGGACTCAAATATAACTCTAACACCTAGTTGAAAGACCCACAAATATAAAGGACCTAAATAAAATTGCCTTGCAGTGACTCCTAAAAACTTATATAGCTGGTGCTTCCCTCAACACCTCAGGGAACTTATCCCATGAGGTGGGAACAAATATAGAAAAAATATGGGCTCTGGTAGATACCAGGCAGACTACCTTAAGCAGGTGAACAGCCAGAAGGTGGCAACCTGAAGACTGTAGTTGGCAGGGAATTATGGAAAGACTCAGTTCTTTATATTTGTGGGTTTTAGGCCATAAAGCATCATAAGGCTCTTTATTAGTTTGCAAGTAGCCCCTGATCACAACATGGAAGCTACAATTGGTGCAGAATGTGGTAGCTATACTATTGATAGAGGTTAAACTTTTTAAAAACATTACCACAGTTTAAGATCACTACAATGGCTGTCAGTTTATTTCCATTTTTCATTGAAGTCACTTCTGTTTTATGGAATGGGCTTCCTGTTGACTTCAGTAGAAGAGACATTGCTTGCCGAAATGTTGGAGGCTCTGTAAGGTTCAGTTTTTCTGATGTGCATTTGAGGGTTGTAAGTGAAGATCAGTTATGATGGGGTAAAAGTTCTGTAGCCATTGTATTTTTGTGAAATGAGTTTTTTGTTTTAATGATCTAAGCCACTTTGAGTCCCTTAATGATGCAAACCACTTTGAGTGTCTTAGATCTGGAGAAAAGCTGGATATAAATATTATATAAAATAAGGTTCTCTTTCTCTAGGCAATTGATTCTGACCCCAATCCTGAAGATGAAACACCCTTGAGCTGTAATCTTCACAGTACTCACAAGTTTTCCAAGGCTTCTGGATCAAATGTAGAATGTTCACTCTGGTTCTTCACTTAGTAGTCCCTGGCTGCATTGTGACCCTACTGATTTATTCAAAAGTTATTCAAAAGAAAATTCTTTTTAAAATAACTACAAGTATCGTAATCTGACTTTTAAAAGAAAAATTGTAGCTCATAGTACAAAGAAAGTTCAGCACACTTAACAATGCAGTCCTAAACAGAATTATACCCTTCTAATTCCACAGAAGTTAATGGGCTTAGGTGGGTATAACTCTGTTTTAGAATTATAGTACACAGCTGTGTGCACTTACCTAGAAGTAAGATTTATTGAACAAAGGACTTATTTCTGAGTAAACAATCATAGAATTGGGCTGTAAATTCTATTGAAATCAATTAGATTTAGTTTAGTGCAATCCTAAGCAAAGCTGAAGTCAGATTTAGAAAGATGTAATTTTTCTTAGGATTTCATTGTAAATAACATGTGTTACAGTGGGCATTAATCATACAGAAATTGATTTGTGCCAGTTGCTTTGGAGTTTGAAATTTATCTTTTCCAGCTCATAGCTATACACCCTCTCTCGCAGGACACTATAAGTGGTTTAGTAAATTGGAAGTGTTGGGATGCACTGACTTGGATGACACAGGCTAGCCCAATCTCTTCAGATCT
Source organism: Heteronotia binoei (assembly GCF_032191835.1). Taxonomy (NCBI): domain Eukaryota; kingdom Metazoa; phylum Chordata; class Lepidosauria; order Squamata; family Gekkonidae; genus Heteronotia; species Heteronotia binoei. The sequence goes on along the minus strand of NC_083223.1, from coordinate 164,996,090 downwards.
TGGAAACTAAGCAAGGTTGGCTCTGGTTGGTATTTGGATGGGAGACCACCAAGGAAGTTCTGTTTAGAGGCAGGCAATGACATGCCACCTTGCCTTGAAAACCCTATAGCAGGGGTGTCAAATATCCTGCCCATGGGCCAGAACCAGCCCACTCCGGGCTTTAATTAGGCCTATGGCTCTTTTCTCTCCCTCCCCCTTCTGTCCTCACCCTTTGAAGCCCCAAGGCTCCCAAAGTTCCCAGTTTCTTCTGTGTTGTCCTTGCTGGCTGCAGCAGGAAGCTCTTTTAGGCTTGCAAAGCTGCAAGGAAAATGTGGAGTGGATTTTAAATTAAGATCTCTGTGGCCAGACAGTCTTTCTGGGCCCAGAGACCTTAATGGAAAATTTACTCCACATTTTCCTTGTAACTTTGTGCTGCAGTGTGTTTCAGTGGAGTGGAACTCCATTTCACCTTCCAGCGTTCCTATGGCCAGCTGAAGCTATTGCTTCCTGGAGTTGTGTCCTTTTAAATAAAGGATTGATGGTTTGAGCCAGCTTGTCTTTGTCTCAATAGTCAATAATTTTTTATTGTCTAACTTACACCAGGCTCTCAGCCAAGCAATACAACAAGCTTTATAATATAAGTTCCAGTCAGGTAAGGCTAGACCACCTCTTAGTTTACTATCTTGTAAAACTTTCAATTTGATTCTAGCTTTCTTGCCTTGCCAAATGAAGGTCTTGGTCATAGAGTTGAGTTGCTGGAAGAATGATTTAGGTAAGATAATTGGGATTGTTTGAAACAAAAACAAAATTCTTGGGAGGATGTTCATTTTTATTGTGGCAATCCTGCCTAGTAGTGAAATTTGTAAGTCTTTCCAATTGGTTAAGTCATTGCGGATTTCTTTCAATATTTTTTCATAATTGTCTCTATATAAAGACTTTAAGTCGCTTGTAAGCTGAATCCCCAAATATTTTATCTTTTTTTCATGTTTAAAGCCTGAAAGCTGCTCTAATATTTCGATTTGGTCTTTTCCCATATTTTTCGTTAGAATTTTGGTTTTAGCGACATTCAATTTGAATCCGGATACTTCTCCAAACTCTCTTAATCTTTGCTTTAAAGGAACTATCGAGGAAGAGGGTTGTTCCAAGGTAAACACAAGATCATCCGCAAACGCCATAGTCTTAAACTCTATGTTATTTATTCTAGTTCCTCGTATTTGAGAGTCTTCCCTGATCTTCTTAATCAACGGTTCTAGAGTCAGAATGAAGAGCAAAGGGGATAACGGACATCCCTGTCTGGTACCTTGTTCTATCTCAATTGAGTCAGTCATTACTCCATTAAAGCTCACTTTTGCAGCCTGCTTTGAGTAAACCGCTTCAACCATTCTGGAATATCTCTCACCACAGCCGACTGCAGACAATGTCGCTTTAATAAAGTTCCAGTTAACATTATCAAAGGCCTTCTCTGCGTCCACAAATATGGCAGCAAGTTCTTTGTCAGGATGTTCTCTATAATACTCAAACGCGTTCAACAATAGCCTCACGTTCTGGTTCATTAATCGACCTGGAACAAAACCAGTCTGATCTTCATGAATTAAGCCAGCAATTACTTTCTTCAACCTATTTGCCAATATGGCTGCGTATACCTTGTAATCACTGTTCAAAAGCGAAATTGGTCTATAATTTTTGATTTCTGAAGGATCTGTACCTTCCTTATGAATAAGCGTAATTAAAGCTTCTTTCCAAGAGTCTGGAATCTCAGCTGTGTTATAGGCATTCTCAACTACTTTTTGGAAGGGTAGCAATAATAAATCTTCAAAGGCTCTAAAAAACTCAATCAGAAGTCCATCCGGACCTGGAGTCTTGTTACTTTTTTGAATTCTGATTACGTCCACAATCTCCTGTATTGAGATGGGATTCTCCAAACTTGCTTGCTGTTCCCTTGTTAATTGCTTCATTTCTACCCCCTTTATGTAATCTTCTTGTTTTGGCAAATCAATCCTCTGCTTTTTATAAAGATTCCGGTAGAAATCTTGAATAATTTCTTTCATCTGGGAGTTTTGAAACACTTCTTCCTTGGCTTGATTTTTCAACATTTTTATAATCTTTTTCTCCTTCTCCTTTCGCAGCCTATAAGCCAGCCATCTACTCACTTTGTTAGCATTTTCAAAATAGTTTTGTCTTGCCCACTTCAGTTTTTTCTCAATTTCTTCCGCCAAGAGAGCATTTATTTGATGTTGAAAAAACATGATTCTGGTCTTCCTTTGGCTGGAGTTTCCGGTTTTCTGTTGTCTCTCGCAATGCTTCAGTTTTGTTATAAGTTCATTGTAGGCTTTCCTTTGTTCTCTCTTTCTCTCTGATGAATATCTAATCGCAACTCCTCTGAAAAAGGCCTTAAATGCGTCCCAGATAATTGGGATTTTCGTATCTTTTTCAACATTGAGTTTAAAAAATTCCTGAATCTCTTTTTTAGCCACCTCCAAGAATTTAGTCTCTTTTAAAATTTGTAAATTTAAGGACCACCGAGGACTTCTTTGCTGTTCCTGTAATGTCAAGACAATTGGGTTATGATCTGCATAAGACTGAGGAAGAATATCAGCTTGATTAACTGACAATATCATACTCATAGATATCCAGAACATATCTGTTCTTGACCAAGATTTGTGTGCATGGGAATAGAAGGTAAAGTCCATTGTAATCGGATTTTTTGTTCTCCAGGCATCTACTAAATTTAGTTCTTCTACCATTTTCAAAAAAGAACCAGGTAATAAATTCCGATTCTTCTTCTTTTTTCGGGGGTCATCATATTTTTTGTCCATTTTGATGTCAAATATTGCATTAAAGTCCCCAACAATGCAGTACCTGTCTGAATTAAATTCTCTAAATTTTAGATACAAATCTTGGTAAAATTTGTCCTGGTTTTCATTAGGAGCGTAAATGTTCCCAACAATTGTTTTGAGGCCATTTAATTCCAATTCAACAATGATAGTTCTTCCTTGTTCATCCGAATATAAACAGTTTGACTTAATGTGATGATATATATATATAGCTACCCCCTTCTTCTTTTTAAGAGGATCACATGATGAATATAAAGTACCCAACTTCTTGTTTTTCAAATACTTCACGTCATCTGTCCTAATATGGGTTTCTTGTAAACAAATAATTTGCGCACCAGATTTAATTAATTGTTGGAAAGTCCTCTTTCTTTTTCCAGGTTCATTTAAGCCATTAACGTTCAGGGAAAGTATCTTAGTTCCCACCTTAGAATTCATTTTTCTTGGTCAATACTATCAGGTATCTTAGCTAAGTCTTTCTTGCTCTGAAGTCTGGTTTTAACTTTCTCACGTTGTTTTTTGGGGGACTCCTCGTCAAGAGGTTTCTTAGCACCTTCTTGTTCTTCTCCTGAATCAGATCGCTCCACCCATTCTTCCCAAAATTCTTCCATCTTTGCCTCAGTGGTGAAATTGTATCTCTTAGCTTGGTATGTAAAAAAAAGGCCTTGAGGAATAAGCCATCTAAATTGGACTTCATGTTTAATCAGCCAAGTGGACAGTTTCTTAAATTTAAATCTCCATTGTCGCACACTCCAGGGTATCTCTTTCAAAATTTTGATCTTGGTTCCCTTCCAATTCATGTCACACTCTCTTGCTTTCCGCAAAATTCTCTCCGTGGTTTCAGGGCGGATGAACTTTACTTGGACTTCCCTGGGAAGTTTAAATTTCCTTATATAGCTTGAGGACACTCTTTTGGCCCAAAGGATGTCCTTGGGTCCTTCTTCCAGTAAGTCTTCGTCATCCACTATCAGGATATCTATAATCTTACTAATCAAATCTTCCTCCTTCTCTTCTGGTAAATTTTGAAATCGAAGAATAGTTGCAGCTTTTTCCATTTCAAGCCTCATCACACGATCCTCCAGCTCCATCAATTCTGTTTGGTTTTCTCTAACTATATTAGAAGTTCTCTTATCTCGATCTTCCATTCTCTCAACCTTGGCAGTTAAGTCATGGACTTGTTGCGTGTTAGCCAATACTTGTTTCTGAAAGTCTGCCAGCTGGTCATTGGTTTTCTTAATCTGGAACATCAAGTCTATTTTCATCTCGTTAAGAGCTTCTTGGTTCTTTTTAAAGCCAGCTGTAACAGTATTCTGCAATTTTTCCAAAGCATCATGATCGGTGGCGCCAGGGACTACTTTACCTCCCCCTGCCGGGGGAGTACCCTGCAAATACTTTTTTACCTTAGTTTCTGTCATGCTAGTATACTGCCACGTCCCAGTACCTTTAACTCAATTTCAAAATTATCGTAGCCAACCCTAGGCAGTATGTACTACAATAATATACACAATCAAGACAGTGAATCTACAAATCAGATCAACAATTCCAAAATTCAAACTCCCCACCCCACATAAACATAGAGCAGTAAGACTAAGCGCTTAAATTTAAGTCATCAAAAATTAATTGGGATCAAACAACTTCAATTAATTAACAACAATCAAAGTGTATAGTAGATCACAAGAGACAAATTGCTGAGTCCAAGAAACAACCAATAAAATTATGTACACAGTCTTATCTTACTTCCTCTTCTCTCTTCCTCTTCCTTCTTCTCTCTTCCCTTCTCCAGTTCTTTCTTCTTCCAATTCCCAGTCTTAATGTCCAAGTACAATCCACAAGTCTAACTCCTGTTTGAGTACCAATTACACTGCCAGTCTATGTCTCTGTTCTCTATTGGTAATAGTTATAGCACTAGGACCCAGAGTCTTCAGTAAAGTGCAGCCGCAGCAAAGCCGCTCAGAACTGCTGCTTTACCCTTTAAGTTATAATCATCCCGGAAGTGCTCCAATCGAAAGACAAAACAATCCCCTTCAGTAACAAAACCCCTTCCACAACAAAATATAAGGAATAAACAAGTACAGAGTCAAAACAGCACAGAAGCCGAAAAAAGAAAAACGAAGCAGATCAGAAATAAAGCGTAGGGGTCTCACACAGCCTTAGAATTCAGACGCTCCCGGTGTCTTCCACTACTTCAAGCCGCTGCCGCGTCCGCCATTACAGGTCACCCACTCCAATCTAGCCCCCACACCGTAGGGACGACGATTGCAACGACGGCAAAGGCCAGTCCTTCAAAAGCAGGAAGCGCCTCTTCCCCCCTCGCTCTCTCGCCACTTCACGCCCTTGCTTCACCTCAGCCACGTCAATCCACTCAGTCTCAGCCTCTGCTTGCTTCCCCTCGATCGCTCGCCCGACCGTCTCTCAGCCGCTCGCTCCTCCGGCGACGCTCAGCAACCGCGCCGCCACTGCATACCCGACAGACCGTTCCCAAACAAAGCTGCACGCTTCTCCAAGTACACTTGAAAGGTAAGGCAACCCTACTAAAAAGAAGGCTAGTGGGTATAGTATAGTTAGAGGAGATTAATGGTGTCTCTCCGATCTCCCTCTCCGGCGGCACAGTTAGGCACCGAAGTGTTGGTGGGGTAATGGCCAGGAGGAAACTGGCTCTGAATGAGGAACCTCCATTCCTCACTCACGTTCAGAAGCCCTCCAGGCTTCGGAGCGTCTCCTGACAGCTCCTTAAGAGGTGCCTCCCAACCGGGAAGCCCCCTCAGTTACCTCCCAAACAGAGTTCCCTCCTCAGGCAAGGAAAGGAGCTCCGCGTCACCCGGCCATCTTCCCGGAACCACTGTAGTTGTTAGTGTTAGCTGCTTGTTTTTGGGGGCGTGTGGGTGGAACGCGTTTTTTGTCCCCTTCCTTGTCTTCCCGCCTTTCTGGCGTATGGAAAGGCGGTGGGGATTTTTTCGGCGGTGATCCAAGTGCGGGAGCAAAATAGCTCCACCTGACTGACATTCTCTCTGCCTTGGAGAACGACATCGCCCCGACTCTTGCACGCACTGTGCAAAATTCTCTAAACAGACTCGAAAGAACCGAGCGGCGAGGCTTGCGGCAGCCCTCATGGAGCAAAACCCTGTCTCCGGTTTGTTCATTGGCGGGAAAGGCGGACCAGCCTGTCGCTACCGATCCGCCATCGACATCGACGTCTTCGATGGTCGATTCCGAGCGCCCTCTATTCGACGCCGAACGGCACGTGAAATGCACTGCCCCGGCTCCTTTGTCGGACTCCTCTATACCAGCTAAGCGGTCTAAAGAGGATAAGGGCCTGGAGAGCAAGAGGAAGAAGAAGGCGAAAAGGCTGGATAAGCCAAAGCCTAAATCCTCATCTTTCGTCGCTCCCGTTTCCCCTCCGGACCCGACGGCTCCGATCATACCGCCGCTGAAGCTGCTCGCCTCCCCGATTCGGCCGTTAGCATCGATGTTGACGGAGCTCGTCATCTCCTCCGACCAGGAGATCGAGTCCGTCCAGCGTCCCGATATCGAACCACCGTTTCGACCCCATCCTCGCCCCTCCCGCAGCCCGCACTCTCGGGACCGAGAGAGGGGACCCAGGGACCGATCGCCCAAGAGCCATTCGCCTCGAAGCCGTGACCCTGCGTAGATCCCATGGGACCAGAGACAATGGCAATATCTATATGGAGCCTACCCCATACAACCGTCCTTCCCGTGGCTCCCTCCTCGTCAGCCGGATTGGGATCAATCCTCCGATGCCTCCTACTGGTCTAGGACATCTTACCGTCCTCCACGCCGTACACCTGCTTCGGTGTCAAAGGCCCCCGTCGTCGAGGACACTAGACTATCGGCTCGGCATAGAGCCCCAATAGAGAAGCCGAAGCCGAAACTCCCGGTGTCGCCGCCCGACCCGCATCTATCGGACCGTTCGGACTCACCCGCCAGATCATCCAGGTCGCATGAGGGCTCGTCTGCCGACGAGCAGGACACATCTTCACCCGGGGAACCCTCCCCTCCACAGAAGACGTCCGAGGAACAGCCAATTTCCCTGTCGGAGGACTTAAAATCTTACGGGGATTTGGTTAAGCGTATGGCCCAGTCGCTGTCTCTCACCACGGTGCAACCCGAACCGGTCATCACCGACACCGTGTTTGACATCGTGCAAAGGGATACCTCCACTGCGGTGGCCCTGCCTTTGACCAATGTCATGATGCACACGGCCAAGGCTTCGTGGGATAAACCCATGTCGACGCCAGTATCGTCTAGACGCCTGGATCATATGTACCGAATCCAGGAAGCGGGGGCGGAGTTCTTATATAATCATCCTCGTCCGAACTCTATCGTTGTCTCATCTTCGCGAGCCAAAAAGACGCACTCCACTCCCCCCGATAAGGAGGGGAAGAAATTGGACTCTATGGGCAGGAGGCTGTACTCTGCTGGGTCTTTGGGCATTAAAATCGCCAACTACGCGGCCTGTATGGGTCTCTACCAATATGGTCTGTGGGACCAAGTCTCTACACTCCTCCCCAGTCTTCCCGAGCAGGCCAAGGTCACCCTCCGCAGATTGCAGAAGGAGGGTATGCTGCTAGCGAAGCAACAATTGAACTCCTCCAAGCACTCGGGCGACATTTGCGCAAAGACGCTGATGACCGCTATCGCGCTGCGCCGCCACTCCTGGCTCCGATCCACGGCCCTCCAACATGATACCCAGGCCTATATAGAGGACTTGCCATTCGATGGCTCTGCTCTGTTTAGTGTAACCACCGACTCGGTGTTGCAAGAAATGGACAAGAGCATAAAAACGTCGAGGAATCTGGGGGTCTCCACCACACGGCCCCAGCCCAAACAGCAAGGGCCAAAGCCTTGGAACAGAAAACCGTTCCCCAAGTCACCGGACCAGCCATGGCGCCCCAAGTCTGCTTCACCATACTCTAAGCAACAGTACACCAAGCCAAAGTACTCTCCTCCAGCTGGCCAGCCTTCCAGGCAGAAGGGTTCCAAACAATCCAAGCAGGGCCTTTGACTGCCTCCTGGCCCTCCTCCCGTACCCTTCCCCTTCCTCGGACCGTACCCGCCTCTTCCCATTCCTGAAGGCCTGGTCGACCATTACAACCGACAAATGGGTCCTTGGCATTGTTCGAAGAGGTTACATTATCGAGTTTTGTCAACACCCTACCACCCCCAAATTCGTCTCAACCAACCCCACGGACACGTTGAAGGAAGAAGTCGTATCTCTCCTTCAGAAGGATGCCATCGAGCGCGTACCCTCGAACCAGAGCGGGCTCGGGTTCTACTCCCGTTATTTTTTAGTCCCCAAGCGGGGTGGTGGCCTGCGGCCCATCATGGACCTCCGGGCCCTGAACTTATTCATCAGCTATCACAAGTTCCGGATGACGTCTCTGCCGAACATCCTTCCTCTCTTAAACCACGGGGATTGGATGGCCACATTGGATTTGAAAGACGCCTATTTCCACGTGTCTATTCACCCCCTCCACCAGAAATTCCTTCGGTTTACAATTGGCTCAGACCACTTCCAGTATCGGGCCCTCCCATTTGGTCTTTCTACGGCCCCCAGGGTCTTTACAAAGACTATGGTGGTGATTGCAGCTTTCCTGCGGTTACAGGGTATCACCCTGTTTCCGTATATCGACGACTGGCTACTAGTCGCACCTTCTCGAGAGACTCTGTTGTGCCACATCACCTCTACCCTTGCACTGCTGCAGAACCTGGGCCTGCAGGTGAACCACAAGAAATCTCGGCTCCGGCCCTCGCAGAGGGTCCAGTTTATTGGTGCCATCCTGGACTCCTGGGTGTGCAGAGCATTCCTGCCGTCAGATCGGGCGGACGACATTATTCAGGCGGTGAGGACTCTCCAGGGGTGCCCTGTCGGCTCCGACCGCCAACTGCAGCGGCTGCTAGGCCTGATGGCCGCTACCACCTCGGTGCTGGTTTTTGCGAGGCTTCGCATGCGGCCTCTTCAGCTTTGGTTCCTGGTGCACTTCAAACCCGGGAGAGATTCGCCAGGGCGCCGCCTGACTCTTCCACCAGAGGTCCTGGCTTCTCTCGACTGGTGGACGCGGAGGACTCATTTGCTGGAGGGAGCTCCCTTCCACAAGGAACCCCCTGCCCTCACGATCACCACGGACGCATCCCTGTGGGGCTGGGGGGCGCATATGAGGGGGTTTTGTGTGGTGGACCGATGGCCCCGGTCCCAGGCAAGCAACCACATTAGCTTCCTGGAGCTCCTAGCAATATCCCACGCAGTGAGATCCTTCCACAAATTCCTGCGGAACAAAACTGTAGCAGTTCTGACGGACAACACCATGGCTATGGCGTACGTGAACCAACAGGGTGGCACAGTTTCTTGCCGACTCTGTGGCCTAGCCTTAGCTCTGTGGGACATGTGCATTGCCCTAGGGACGTCTCTAGTCGCCACTCACCTCCCCGGGGACTTGAACACCCAAGCGGACTTTCTCAGTCGGGGGGGGGGCGCTGCCATACACGAGTGGGAACTCAATTGGACCTTCCTGCGTCCTGTCTTCCTATCGTGGGGGACACTGGAGCTCGACGTGTTCGCCACCAGGTCGAACAGGAGGTGCCCTCTTTTCTGCTGCAGAGGCGGGGCAGACCCGCTCTCCCTCGGAGACGGACTCCTGGTGCCTTGGACTCGGCACAAGGTATATCTCTTCCCTCCAATTCCCCTGATCACCAGGGTGATCCAGAAAATCATCAGGGAACGACCGGAGGGCATTCTTGTGACTCCCTGGTGGCCCAGGCAGCATTGGTTTCTCCTGCTCCTTCGCCTGGCTGGCGGGGTATATCACCACTTTCCACAGGCCCCGGACTTATTGTTGCTGCACGGGGGGCAGGTGGTACACCATGACATACCGCAACTGAAGTTGACGGCCTGGCGCCTTCAGTAAGGTTCTTGTCTGAGAGGGTCCAGTTCGTGATGCTAAATAGCAGGAAACCTTCCACTCGTAGAGCATACTCCTACAAGTGGGGAGTGTTCGTTCAATTCTCTTCGTCCTGGACTAGCGACCCAGTGTCGGCAGGCCTGCCGGTCATCTTCGACTTCCTACTATCCCTGCTGGACAGGGGACTTTCGGTCTCCTCCGTCCGCGTGTACCTCACAGCCATTTCTGCGCATCATTCGCAGTTGGACGGGCATACCGTGTTTGCCCACCCAGACACTAAGCGCTTCCTGAGAGGTGCTATTCGGCTGTACCCGGCAGTGAAGCAGTTGGCTCCAGCCTGGGACTTGACTCTGGTTCTACAAGTCCTCTCGGGGCGACCGTTCGAGCCCATGGCTACGTGCTCCCTTCAGCTGCTAGCCTGGAAGACGGCCTTCCTGGTAGCCATAACTTCGGCTCGACGGGTAGGGGAACTGGCAGCTTTGCGCTGCTATCCCCCCTACTTGTGTTTCTCGGAGGACGGAGTGCGTTTACGACCCGACATCACCTTCCTTCCAAAGGTAGTGTCAGCATTCCACCTGAACCTGGAGACTTGCCTTCCAGTCCTTTTTCCCAACCCGTCCACTGAGGATGAGCGTAGATTGCACGCCCTGGACGTGAAAAGGGCATTAGCCTTCTACCTACATCGAGTCAAGCCCTTACGGAAAGACCCGAGGCTCTTCGTATCCTATGCCCAGCCCTCTCTGGGGCATAGAATCTCGGCCCAGAGGTTGTCCAAATGGATAACAGAGACTATTAAACTTTGCTACCTGTTACGCAAGAGGCCCTTGCCCGGGCCCATCAGGGCTCATTCCACCCGAGCGATGGCGACGTCGGCTGCCTTCATGCGGGGCGTCCCACTACAGGACATTTGTAGAGCTCCTACCTGGTCCTCTAGGCACACCTTCGTATGCCACTACGCGCTGGACCTACGAAGTCATGGCGATGCGGCGCTGGGCCGAGCGGTGTTGCAGTCTGCTTCCCGTTGATGGACCGTGGCACCCGCCTCCAGGTATGATTGTGGCTTGCTAGTCTCCCATCAGTGTGATGCACAGAGACCACGAAGAAGATAAACAGGTTTCCTACCTGTAACTGATGATCTTCGAGTGGTCATCTGTGCAGTCACACTCCCTGCCCTCCTTCCCCGCTGCGGCCGGTCCATCTCTGGGCTGACGTGGCGGTCAGAAGGAACTGGCGGGATGTCCGTGTCCGTCGCAGTGAGCATGCGCGGTGGGGGCTCCTGGGCATGCGCACTGGGACGTCGGCGCGGAAATCCGCAGCTTTTAAGTTTACCGATCGAGATCGGCGCAGGCGCCTAACTCCCATCAGTGTGACTGCACAGATGACCACTCGAAGATCATCAGTTACAGGTAGGAAACCTGCTTTTCTAGTCTGACTTTTTGGGGCAACAGAAAACAATTTTGCACTTTCCTCTATATGACAGTCCTTCAAGTACTTGAAGAGGGTGATCATATCACCTCTCAGTCATCTCCTCTCCAGGCTAAACATACCCAGCTCCTTCAGCCTTTCCTCATAGGACTTGGTCTCCAGATCCCTCACCATCTTCATTGCTCTCCTTTGGATGTGTTTGAGCTTGTCTATATCTTTCTTAAAATGTGGTGCCCAAAACTAAACACAATACTGAGGCCTAATTAGAGCAGAGTAATTGCTTCACATGATCTGAACACTATATTTCTGATGCTATAGCCCAAAATCACATTGGCCTTTTTAGCCACTGCATCACACTGCTGACTTGTGTTCAGTGTATGGTCTACAAAGACTCCTAGATCCTTTTTGCACATACTACTGCCAAGACAAGTCTCCCCAATCCTATAATTATACATTGGATTTTTCCTACCTCAGTGCAGAACTTTACATATATCCCCATTAAAATTAATTTTATTTGCTTTAGTCCAGTTTTCCAGCCTGTCAAGATTATCCTGTATCCTGTCTCCGTCTTCTAGTGTACTTGCAACCCCTCCCAATTTAGCATCATCTGCAAATTTAATAAGCATTCCTTCTATTCCTTCATCCAAATCATTTATAAAGATGTTGAACAAAACAGATCCTAGGACGGATCCTTGAGGCACTCCACTTGTCACTCATCTCCAAGAGGATGAGGGACCATTAACAAGCACTCTTTAGGTGCAATTTGTTAACCAGTTATGGATGCTCCTAACAGTAGCAGGATCCAAACCACTTTTTACCAACTTGTCAACAAGAATAGTGTGTGGAACATTATGAAAAGCCTTACTGAAATAAAGATAAATTATATCTACAGCATTCCTCTGATCCAGCGAGGTAGTAACTTAAAAAAAAAATTAGTTTAGTCTGAGATGACTTTCCCCCCAACTTTAGCAAGTATTTATTAACCAAACATATAAAAAAGATACATAATAATCAACAATGTACTAATACAGATAGATAATAGGTAATAACAGGGCTTTTTTTTAGCAGGAATGCACAGGAAAGTAGTTTCAGTTGGCTTGGTGTCGGTGTGTGTGTGTGACTTTATATGCAAATGAGTTCCTGCTGGGCTTTTTCTACAAAAAAAGCCCTGGATAATAAAAAAAAATAAAGATACTATTTTGGCTGAGTATAATGCAGAAACGAAAAATAGAAACATGATTGAATGAAGGAGAAATACAATATACAGGTTAATAAATTGCATTAATAGAGCTGAGAACTGATGCAAATTCTGGGTTTTTTTAAATAAGTATTCAAAAAATGGAGCCCCGGGGGGGGGGGGGTCCTTTGAGGCTTTGAGGGATCCCTGGAGAAGAGTTGCATATTCATCATCTGCAAAAGCTTACAGAGTCATTTATTTGACATAAGCTTGACAAGATCCTAATCTTCTTTGAGACTACTAAACATCTGATGCTGTACGAGACCAGTGTTGATCTGGATAACCTTAGAAAAAAGTACTGATTGTTATCTACCATCCCGGGACTATTTTAAAGCAAACACAATAATATTAGAAGGTGGGAAAGAGAAAGTTTGAAAGCTTGGAAGAGGAGAAGGCGTGAATTTTGGACTTTGCTAAATTAAGGACAGTGTTAAAAATTGGAAAGGAATTTATTGTTTTGTCTACCTGCGGTCATGGAGTGAAAGCACCATCGTCAGAGATCTGCAGTTTCTACAGTCAACACAGGAAATACGTCAAGTATTGTGAGACTTTGTTACCAGTGAGAACGTGACTTGGGGCAAGCAAAGCAGGAAGTAACTATTGAAGAAGTGGACCTACTCTAGGATTGTATTACCATAAAAAAAATCAGCGGCCATTACTGGGAGGCTAAATTTTTAAAAAATTAATATCTGAGCCTGGGAAGGTTGGAGGACGGCGAAATTAGGCTCATTTGAAGGGGCAAGTTTTAATCTATCAAACCTGATAGTTGAAATTTAATTTGGAGATACCAAATTTTTCACTGTTTTTTTAATGTCAGAGTCAAAGGTAACCCGTTCAAGGGCTGCCTCATTGGAGAAGATGCAAGATCAGTTGGAAGCAATGGAAGCTAGGATGATGAAAGGGGTGGAAAAGATGATAAATGCTTGCAAAAAAGAACTTAAAAAGATATTGAGGACTTTAAAAAAGAAATGGAAGAGCTTAGAAATGAAACAGTGGTGGTGTCAAAAAAAGTGCAGGAGGTAGAAGGGAAAGTTAAACTCCAGGATTCCACCTTATTAAAAATGCAAGAAAAAATAACAATCCATGACTGTAAATTGATGGAGACACAAATACATCTGAGAGAAGTACCTGAAGAAGAAGGGACAGACTTAAAAGAACATGTAATAAAAATAATTGCTGATTTCTTGGAGGAAGATCCTGAAGGGACTAGAAATATGTATTTTTATATGTATAGAGTGAATTCATCATATGCCAAGAAAAATAACTTAACAAGAGATGTGGTTATAAGATATATGACAAAAGAAATGGTGGGGAAAATCTTGAATAAAAATTTTGAAAAGACATTGATAGTGGGAGGAAGCAGAGTAAGAATAATGAAAGAATTGCCAAGACAAGTGATAAATGACAGGAGAACATATAAGAAATTAACAGAAAAACTACATGACAATGGAAGGAGGTATAGATGGTTAATACCTGAAGGTTTGAGCTTTGAGCTACAAGGAAGAAGGATTACAATTACAAATACACAGGAGCTGTGTAAATTTTATGAAGAGAATAAAGAATTTGCACCATGATGGATTATAAATTAGTATCTTGGAATGTAAATGGGCTAAATTCACCACAAAAAAGAAAGGCGATATTTCATTGGATTAAAAAACAAAACTGTAATATAATTCGCTTACAAGAAGTTCATATTAAACAAAAGGATTATACATTTTTATGGAATAAACAATTGGGACTGGAATTTTTTTCATTGGCTGAACAGAAGAAAAGGGGTGTGATTTTTTTATATTAAACAAGAATTGGACCCAAAAATAATATTTAAAGATAAAGATGGAAGATTTGTGGAAGTAATAATAAATGCGAAAAAAACCTTATTATTGGGACTGTATGCACCAAATGGTGAAAAAGATTTTTTTTTTAAAAAAAGACATTATAAAACAACTTGATGAAGTGACATACGACCAGGTCATGATTATGGGAGACTTTAATGGAACAATTCAGAATACGTTGGACAGATCGGGGGGGGGGGGGGGAGAAGGAAAATTGCCAAAATCCTTCTTTGAACTGGTTAAACAAGAAAACTTGGAAGACATATGGAGAAAATTTAATCCTGAAGTACGAGATTATACATTTTTTTCAGCAAGACATAATACTTTTTCCAGAATTGACATGTTATGGGGTACAAAGGACTTAGGCCTTATAACTAAGAAAATAGAGATCTTACCGAAGATAGGTGCAGATCATAACCCAATATTATGGATTACAAAATTATCTAAAAAAGTGAGAAGATGGAGATTAAATGAAGATTTACTACAAAATAAAGAATTAGTGACATCTCTAGAAAATGAAACTAAAGCTTTCTTCCAAATAAATGATAAAAATGATACAGAATTTCAGATGGTGTGGGATGCTTATAAAGCCGTAATGAGAGGAATATTGATTACATTAAACAATAAGAACAAAAGGGCAAAAGATCTCTATGGGATCTTTCTTATATTTGTGTTTCAAGTGCATAGTTGAATCAGACATGTCAAGTTGTAGGTTGGGTATAATTAAAGTCTGCTGCAATAATTACCTGAGAGGTAGTGAAGTTGGAGAGCTGGGAAAGGGATTTGCCCATTGTTAGGCACATATATGAATGCCAGTGTCAAAACGTTTGTCATTAAGGAAGCCCCGAAGGAAAATAAAATGACCCTAGGATTTAAAAGTGAGTCTTCTACTTTAAAACCAACTCTGTTGGAAATGAGGATTGCCACTTGCTGTGCCTTTGTGGAACCTGCAGGGTAAAAAGCAAAGTGGCAGCACAGTATATAACAAGACAAAAACAATCACAACTGTGCATACAAACAATAAACAGTTTATAAATCAAAATTCAAAAGTCTCTTATTATTTATCAAGGATACCTAATACACAGTACAAAAATGTCTTAGAGGGGATGGGTACCACAACATAAATTTCTGTCCTATTCTTTCAGAAGAGTTCCAAATGTATTTGCAGAGAAATTTCTTATAGAAGCTTTCATTTGGAACATATAATCATAGTCCTCCTCAATGTGGTGGCAAGTCCAATTCCCCTAAGATAAAGGCTCCAGTCTTCTCCTTTACGTGCCTGTCAACTTTATATAATGTTGCTTTTGCTTGTGGAACCTGGAGCATGAAACTGTTGAGGAAAGTGTTTAGATTTAAATATAAATTTAGTAAAGGCTTTTAGGTGGGTTTCCTGCATGCAAATGACATCAGGGTCTAATTTTAATAGTGCAGACTCCAGTTTTTCTTAATGAGATTATTAAGGCTCCTGCAATTAATAGAATATACTCTTTAGTTGAAATTCATTGGTAAAGTGTATAATGGAAAGAAGACCTCAGAATCATAGTAAAAATCAGTGATAAAAAAGGTAAAATTCATTAGAAAGAATTGCACCAATCCCCTCAGAAGAAAAAAAGTGTAATGGTATAGAAAGGATTTTTGGCCTTTTGACTAAGATCAAGTGTAGCGTGTGTATAGAAATTCATCAAGAAATGTGCCTTTCAAAAATTATGAAGCATGCCCAATGATGTCTTAGTATGATGTGTGAAGTTGCTTTGAAAAAATGCATACAGTGCTCAAGAACATAGATAAGCCAAATGGCAAAGGAGGAGATAAAAACAAGGTGTGAGTATTAAAAGACATTAAAAATAGGGAAGACTTTTGCTGCACAAACTGAGGGTATCCCACAGTCCAGAGCAACAGTTTCTATGCAGCAGCAACAGAAAGGGTGTGTCAAGATTAGAAAAGTGGAAACATAGATAGGCAGAGTTAAAGACATTAAGCCAGGCTCAAGTCTGTCTGTATCAAGTGCAAG
Source organism: Heteronotia binoei (assembly GCF_032191835.1). Lineage (NCBI taxonomy): Eukaryota > Metazoa > Chordata > Lepidosauria > Squamata > Gekkonidae > Heteronotia > Heteronotia binoei. The sequence goes on along the minus strand of NC_083223.1, from coordinate 164,979,858 downwards.
AGCCTTCAGAAAGAGTGGAAAAATGTGTTTCTTCAAAATAAAAGCCATAGCTATACAATATAAAAATATATAAAAGTTCAGCTATGAAACAAAAGGGACTAGTAAACCCCCCATAAAACAAACCATGGGGGCTCTCAAGGAGCCAACAGGCATCAACTTTTCTTTCTACCCTAGGTTGCAGCCATCACTGTATATACAAGTACTGCTAATATGGAGAGAGAGAGTAATGGATTGTAATTTGTATGAAAGAGAGTACATGGCTCAAAGCCCTGTCTCCAGGTGATCATAGTGGGGAAATTAAGGAGATAGATTAGTATTTGAGCTCTGAGTAGAGTGTATATTTAAAAATATTGTATGAACAGTAAGAACAACAGATCCTGAATTATAACATTGCGTGTGCCTGTCCCTTTAACAACAAAGGAAGTGGAGCCGAGGGAGGGAGGAAGAGCCACATCCCACTTGCTAAAGGACTTAAGTGACCAACTAGAGAGCAATCTGGAGAATAAAAATGCATAGAAAAACTCATGTAAGATCTGTAATACTGTAAAAAACCCCAAAACCAAATGCTTTAAGTCAGGAATTTGGAGGAATTCCCCTTCCCGAACCCACTCTACTCCTCCTGATCAGAGCATCAAGCCTCCTATAGAAAGATTCCTTGCTAAACAGAAAAAATGAGAAGGAGGCTGAGAGACTTGGTTTGATTGTGCAGTGGCAGAAAGGAGGGGCAGGAGGGGAATGGCTGCCAAAAAGGTGGGAAAAATGGGGGGCTAAAACAAAAAATCCAACAGCTCTTGGACTCCATAGCCTCTTTACCCGATGACAAGCTTTCTTCTGCAACGAAGATTCAAAAGGAGGGCATGTTGTTAGCCAAACAGCAACCAGCTATATCCAAGCGTATGATTGACATTTATGCCAAGACTTTGACATCTGCTGTCTCATTGTGGCGCCACACCTGGCTCCGTTCCATGACATTCCATGGCCCTCCAACCTGATACTAGGGCATTTGTCGAAAATCTCCCCTTTGTAGGGTGGCCAGACCGTCCCAGTCTCCCGGGACTTTCCCGGTTCTGACCCCCAATTCCCGGCTCCCGGGCTGGCTATACCGGGACCATTAGAAAGTCCTTCCTTCCTTCCTTCCTTCCTTCCTTCCTTCCTTCCTTCCTTCCTTCCTTCCTTCCTTCCTTCCTTCCTTCCTTCCTTCCTTCCTTCCTTCCTTCCTTCCTTCCTTCCTTCCCTCCCTCCCTCCCTCCCTTCCTTCCTATTCCTTCCTTCCTTCCTTCCTTCCTTCCTTCCTTCCTTCCTTCCTTCCTTCCTTCCTTCCTTCCTTCCTCCCTCCCTCCCTCCCTCCCTCCTTCCTTCCTTCCCTCCCTCCCTCTCTCCTTCCTCCCTCCTTCCTTCCTTTCTTCCTTCCTTCCCTCCCTCCCTCCTCCCTTCCTTCCTTCCTTTCTTCCTTCCCTCCCTCCCTCCTCCCTCCCTCCCTCCCTCCCTCCCTTCCTTCCTTCCTTCCTTCCCTCCCTCCCTCCCTCCTCCCTTCCTTTCTTTCTTCCTTGCCTCCCTCCCTCCTCCCTTCCTTCCTTTTTTCCTTGCCTCCTTCCCTCCCTCCCTCCCTTCCCTCCTTGCCTCCTTTCCTCCTTCCTTCCCTCCCTCCCTCCTTCCTTCCCTCCCTCCTTCCCTCCCTCCCTCCTTCCTTCCCTCCCTCCCTCCCTCCCTTCCTTCCTTCCTTCCCTCCCTCCTCCCTTCCTTCCTTTCTTTCTTCCTTCCCTCCTTCCTTCCCTCCCTTCCTTCCTTCCTTCCCTCCTTCCTTCCCTCCCTCCTTCCTTCCTTCCCTCCTTCCTTCCCTCCCTCCCTCCTCCCTTCCTTCCCTCCCTCCTTCCTCCCTTTCTTCCTTCCTTCCTTCCTTCCCTCCCTCCCTCCTCCCTTCCTTCCTTCCTTCCCTCCCTCCCTCCTTCCTCCCTCCCTCCCTCCCTCTGGCCACCCCTGGAGTAGACAATACTGACTTTGGTGGACCCAAGCACTGATTCAGTGTAAGGGAGCTTTGTGTTTATGACTGGAGTAGACAATACTGACTTTGGTGGACCCAAGCACTGATTCAGTGTAAGGGAGCTTTGTGTTTGTGACTGGAGTAGACAATACTGACTTTGTTGGACCCAAGCACTGATTCAGTGTAAGGGAGCTTTGTGTTTGTGACTGGACTAGACAATGCTGACTTTGGTGGACCCAAGCACTGATTCAGTGTAAGGGAGCTTTGTGTTTGTGACTGGACTAGACAATACTGACTTTGGTGGACCCAAGCACTGATTCAGTGTAAGGGAGCTTTGCGTTTGTGTCTTCTGGTGCAATTTTGTTCTCAGATCCTGTATTTACTTCATCAGTATATGGGATAAGGCACTTTCTCAACTGTGCTGCATAATGCAGCCTATTTATTTTGTCCCGTTTGCTCTGTTGGCTCTATCTGTGCCACCTTCATCACTTTCGGGGTGTGGATCCCCCAGTGGGGTGGTCTCCCGACTCCCTCCGCCGGCTGTTTCTGATAGCCCTGCGCCCCCTCTTTCATTTGATATGTGTCCCGTGCGGGTGCCACCCTCCCGCCGGGAGATGCCGCAAAATGAGCCCCCTTGAGGCTTATGGCGGCAGGGCTCGGGGGAAGCGAGCTAGACTGCTGTTCTTTTGAGGGGTTATAGAGTGTTTCGAGCCTGTCCCTGTGGCATCGGTCCCATCGTTGTGGGGCCCAGGGGGCCGGCGCAGCGGCACGCTGAAGCAGCCTGTCGGCAGCAGCAGCATTCTTGGTTGATACCTTCCAGTAAGTTATACAGCTGTCAGGCAAGGCCAATGGCATTAACTGTTACTGCTTTCCATAACACTTGGCTCCATACCTGGGAAGTGGATCTGACCCCCAGGGCTGGCCCTCCCACTAGGCAAATTAGGCATTTGCCTAGGGTGCCAGGCCAGGAGGGTGCCGAATTGGGCACTCCCCCCTTCCCGGTGCCCTAGGCAAATGTCAGCTGTGGCTTCCTGCCTTTGCTTTGCCTCACTTCTGGCGCCACCGTGGGTAAGGCAGCAGGGGGCAGGCCTGCCTAGGGTGCTGCGTGCCCTAGGACTGGCTCTGCATGCCCTAGGGCTGGCTCTGCTCACCCCTCAGGCCCATGTATCCATACCTTGTGTTCCAAAGAAAAATTGAATTGTATGAGCAATTCTCAACCTGAAATGACTGAGCCACAGGATGAAAAAGCAGCAATGCAGAATGGAAACCTTCAGGTTTATAATCAGGAAAGGGGGCTTTCTGACCTCAGTAGATCTGGTGGAGGCATGCATAAACATCCTGATCCTCTGAGCCCACAGGAAGTGCCTTTGGTTTTGCCTATGCAGGACACCACTTTCAATACTAAGCCCTTTCCTTTTGTTCTGAAAACAGTGCCTATAGTCTTCACAAAAGATGTTATGTCCCTGGTAGCCCAGCTGAGAACTAGAGGGTTGTCGATATTCTCTCCCTGAATGACCTTCTAATCAGGTCGTCCTCCTTTCATCAGGTTGACAGATGTGTAAAAGACCACTGACTGTCTGCAGAACCACAGATTAATAATCAACAGAGAAAAAAGCTGGTTGGTTCCTACTCAGTGTGTTCTATGAAATCTCATAGAACATGATCTTCCTATCTCAGGAATGGCAATTCAAGATTCTTATGATGATTCAAGAGATCAGACAAAAGCCTCGATGATATAATGACTCTAATAAGGCTCTTGGGCATGCTTGTGTTTTGCCAGGATATTTTCCCTTGATGGGGGGGGGTGGTTTCCTCACCAGGCCCTTACAGTGTGGTGAAGTTTGCCCCCCCCCTTCTCCACCCCAGGTCAATTTCAATGTCCGGAAGGGTGCCTGAAGGCAACTCTAGTTGCTTTATTTCCCACTCCCCCCTTTTTCTGTCAATCATTCTTTTATCCTGTCTTCCTTCCTTCTTTCTCTTTCTGTCAGGCAGTCTTTTCTCCTATCTTCCTTCCTTCTTTTTCTCTCTCTCTCTCTTTCTGTCAGGCAGTCTTTTCCCCTGTCTGTCTTTCTTCCTTCCTTCCTTCCTTCCTTCCTTCCTTCCTTCCTTCCTTCCTTCCTTCCTTCCTTCCTTCCTTCCTTCCTTCCTTCCTTCCTTCCTTCCTTCCTTCCTTCCTTCCTTCCTCCCCTCCCTCCCTCCCTCCCTCCCTCTTTCTGTCAGGCAGTCTTTTCCCCTGTCTTCCTTCCTTCTTTCACTCTCTCTCCCTTTCTGTCAGTCAGTCTTTTCCCCTGTCTTCCTTACTTCCTTTGTTTCCCTCTCTCTTTCTGTCAGGCAGTCTTTTTTCTTGTCTTCCTTCCTTCTCTCTCTTTCTGTCAGGCAGTCTTTTTCACTGTCTATCTTCCTTCTTTTTTTGCTCTCTTTCTTTTTGTCAGTCAGTCTTTTCCCCTGTCTTCCTTCCTTCTTTCTTTCCCTCTCTCTTTCTGTCACGCAATCTTTTCTCCTGTCTTATTTCTTTCCTTCCCTCGCTCTCTCTCTCTTTTTGTCAGTCAGTCTTTTCCCCTGTCTTCCTTCCTTCTTTCTTTCCCTCTCTCTTTCTGTCAGGCAATCTTTTCTCCTGTCTTATTTCTTTCCTTCTCTCTCTCTCTTTCTGTCAGGCAGTCTTTTCCCTGTCTTCCTTCCTTCCTTCCTTCCTTCCTTCCTTCCTTCCTTCCTTCCTTCCTTCCTTCCTTCCTTCCTTCCTTCCTTCCTTCCTTCTCTCTTTCTGTCAGCAGTCTTTTCCCCTGTCTTCCTTCCTTCTTCCCCCCCCCTCTCTCTTTTTGTCAGCCAGTCTTTCTCCTGTCTTCCTTCCTTCTTTCTCTTTCTGTCAGGCAGTCTTTTCCCCTTCCTCTCCTTCCTTCCTTCCTTCCTTCCTTCCTTCCTTCCTTCCTTCCTTCCTTCCTTCCTTCCTTCCTTCCTTCCTTCTCTCTTTCTCTCTCTTTCTCTTTCTCTCTCTTTCTCTTTCTCTTTCTCTCTCTCTCTTTCTCTCTCTTTCTCTCTCTCTCTCGCTACTCAGATCAAAGGTTTGCTCAGTTTGTTAATTTTACTATTCTGTCATTGACCATTTTACATTCTAAACCACTGCCTACCAGATAATTTTACTTCACTGTCATTGGTTCTTAAATCTACCATGTTGCATTCTGGGCCACTGCATACCAGCTATGTATGGCTCTGCTCAGCTATGTATGGCTTTGCTCACTGTGCTGGATTCCTCGTCTGATGAAGTGTGCTTAAGAGCACATGAAAGCTTAAGTTCTAAATAAAAACTGGTTGGTCTTAAAGGTGCAACTTGACTCCTGCTTTGTTCAACTGCTTCAGACTAACATGGCTGCCCACTTAGATCTATCTACATCAAACCATAGTTAATTATGGTTAATACTTTCCACATTTACCATTGTTTAATTAAACTGTGATTTCTTGTGATGTCTGAACTGAGGCACAGAGGCACAACATATTGGTCATTGCCAAAGATTTCTGGGAAATTACTGACTACAGTGATTAGATTACTTATATTAAAGATATTTGGGCATTTGGCTTGGATAGTCCTAAAATTTATCTGAGTACATACCCTTTTCGTTCAATAAATTATCCATTTTTGTTGTGGGTGATAAATGCAACTGTCCTCAAAAGTTTTTTGATGTTAAGAGTAGGGCACTTTCTACTAGCTAATCCTGTTTGGGCTGTCAGTTAGCTGCATTTCTAGATATGAAGATGATTATTTTTTTTAGCGTTCCAGCTACTTAATTATCACTCTGTCAGTTGCTTTGAGCTGCTCAAAAACCAAAGCAATACAATCATTTTTAGACCATATTAAAGCAATCTTATCGTAGTTACCCTGACTAGTTATTAAGCTAAACCTGAACAAAGATCAAATCCTCAAAAGAGTTTCAGTATCTGGGACTTAGTCTTTCCAAATGCTATTAAACATTTTCTTCAAATGACCAATGTGGAAGTAGCAACAATATATGTTACTGTCTTATAATCAGTAGAATGGGCAATATGTAGTTTGGTAGATGGCTTACATGGTTATTCCAGAGCAATAATTTCCGAGTTTGCTAGTCTGACAAATCTGAATGGTGTTTCCCATTTATTATCAGCCAGGTTTACTCATTGCATCCTCTTTCTTCTCTCCTGCATAATTTCAAAAATGATTTCAACTGGATATACACTTCACAGAGGCCTAACGTTTGCATCATGTTAGGGGAACATTGATTTGAAGGGATATATATTCAGAAATTAACTAATTGGCTAAAGAGATATGTGGATCACTCACAAATTCCAGGGTTTAGCTTGAGTGGTAACCACGAGTCATGAAAACTGCCTAAATACAAAGTGTATCTCATATACTAGGGAGTCAGAGCACTCAGTGCTTCCAGCAAACTACTACTTCTTGAATCCAAAAATCCTCTAGAATGCAAAGTAGCAGTAGATAATCAAGAGTGTTGGCTTTCTGGCGTGAGCTGAGAGAGTTTACCAAGCCTTGAAAGTACAGATCATCTGGAGTAAGCTTGCATGAGAGGCATTGTGTGTAGTGGTTACAGTGTCTGAGGGTGATTTTGGAGACCTGGCTCAAGTTCCCAGTCAGTCATGAAGCCTGTTGAGCTAGTTGCTTCTCTCTTAAACTCATATGTCTCACAGGGTTGTTCTGAAGAAATGGAGAACAACCCCGAGATCTTTGGAGGAAGGATGGGACATAAATATTCCAGATAGATAGATGCAAGGAGTCTCTGATGGGTAAGTGTCTGGGACATGATTTCTGTAATATGGTCAGCCTGTGCTTATTCATATTTTCATTTGCTTTTCCACAGTGCATTTTCATGTCGTAGAATCTCACTTTGATATCCCTTCTTCCTTTTATGTCAGTCCACTTTTGCCTGCCAACCAGATGAATACTGATAGGCACTGGCAGCAATTACCAGGAGTTTGCCCACTATTAGCCTAGGTAAGGCATTATCAGTGCATTCTTGAGAGCCACCAATGCAAAAGTAGCATTGCTAGTCCATTCCCTGTAGACCTTCTACAGGAGGCAATAACTCATGCTGCTCCATAAAGCACAGATGACATAGCAAGCATGCCGGAGTCCCAGCAACCCCAGAAACACCCATCAATCAGATAAACGCAGCTGATGACATCAGTCTTTGGCTATTGATTCAGCCTCTCCTTGACACCTCTTCCAGCTCCTCACAGAGAGCCAGCAGACAGGGAGGAAAGACTCAGAGATAGTGCAACCCCAACAGAGGCATGTAGCCTGAGTGCCCCCCCCCCCGCCCATAAGAGAAGGACACCTGTGAGGGCAGACAGGACTTGCATCTCTTTCCCAGCAAGGGCCTGATGCAACCATCCCTGCTCTGAGACAGAGGCTATGCTTGAACCCATTCAAGACCAACATCCATATCACTGGGCCAGGAGAGTAAGTTCAAAGGAGGCATGCCATTAGGCAGTGGGCTGTCTGCTACAGCCTTGACATTACCACCAGCAACATGCAGCCAGGCAGAAACCAATGTACAGATAGGCAAGGCTCATTGGAAACGTACTGGCATAGCATGGTTTCATGGGCCAGCCAGCTGCCTCCTTGTCCTCCTCCTTGGAATTGGAATAATCAGGCCCTGCACTGATGGAATCCCCACCTGAGCAGCTGGATCCCACAGCATACCTAATAGGGGAAGCATTTGGAAGTGACAGTGCTTTTCAGATATGGCTGGGCTGCTCTTTCGTCCAGGAGAGGAAAGAGAAGTTACTGAGGCTGGGGTCCATGTCAGTCTCTCCTCAGCCAGCAGAGCGTAGAATGAGGAGAGAGCACTTGATGACTCAAGAGAGATGATGAAGCACATGCCTGGCTGCCCAACAACAATCAGTGTTAATTTCTGATGGGCTGATAGGGAAACAGTAAAAGATCTGCACTTGTAGGAAGATGAATGCAGTTGTAAGGATGAGTCAGCAGAATAGGCAGATAAAAAAAAACACACATTGAGCAAGGCTTGACATCGAAGCAATCTTGCTGGCTATCCCTCTGTGTGCTGATCTGCCTAGCAAACAGCTCTACCCTGACTTTGATGCCTTGTTGTTGGTCACATGTGCTTGCTTCTGGCTGGGACCTGGACCCTGTATCCCGTATCTGTTCTCAAGCCTTACCTCCGGACTAGACCCTTGGATCTCTGACAATGGACTGGTTTGTAGACCATGCTCCTATATTTTGCTTTACTTGTTGTCTTTGTATTTGTGTATCTTGAAAACCCTGAGTCAAGCAACAGCACCAGGCTTAGCCCTGATCATGACAAATGGCCAGAGCTCCTGGTTCAGTCCTTACATGGGGTGAAGCCAGTAGCAGCAAAAGTCTCAGAGCTGATGTTTTTCTCTTGGAAACCACAGAAAGGGGAACAGGATGGCTAGCTGATGGGACCGTCTTGAAGATTCATCATGTTGACTGGAGCACTGCGCCAAAACCCCTCAGTTCTTTACCTATGGCAGCAAGTCCCTTGTGTCCATGCTTGGTCCACTGCACTGGTAAGCTGCACAACTTATCAAATGCTAGCAGTGCTGTGGGGCAATGTGGGATCCAGAAACCACTGCCTACCATTATAGAACAGCTCCATGTAAATTGCATATAGCTGCCAGCAGAGTGTATGAGTTTGAAGGGAGTAGAGACTAATTGTCTTTGTCTTCAAGGTGCTATTTGTGAAATAGAAGTCCAGAGGTTCCAGAAAGATCAACAACAGCAATCCATGCATGGCCATTACTCTCCAATGTGAGAAGGGGCAGCCCTAAAGGGAAATCACAGATGGGGGGAGGAGGGACAGGAAGGGGTGTGCAGCTGGTCTCATCTGCTCAGAAGCAGACAAGGATAGAGATGTAGAACACCCCAGACTTTATTGAATAGCAAATAATGAAGAGCTGTGATGAACTGGGTTGCTGACTCTCTCAGTTCAATAATGACATCAGTGTCTTTGCAAGATGCACTGAGGGGATTTGGAAGACAGGCTGAGTTATCCTTAGCACTGCTTACATATGAGTGAGAAGTACTTACTGGTGAGAAGGCTGCCGAAGGCAGTTTGCTCCAGGAACTGATGACTGAGCAGAATGGCAGGACCTGCACTGGTTATGCTTCCAGATCCTCATGCTGAATCATCACCTGCACAGATGTTAAACAGAAACATGTGCAGCAATGGCAACAGTACAGGTGGCACAGTCCTGTTTCTGAGACCCCTGCAGGGTCTGTGGGTCCACCCCATGGGGCTCCACTTTCCAGGACATACCCCCCCCCCCCCCCAGTGCATGTTGTATCCGTCCAAAGGGGTCTGTCTAAATCAGTATTACTGAACCTGTGTGGAAGTTCTCTGCAGCTTCAGTCGCTCCATTTGCTGCTGCTGCAAGGCAATGTGTCCCATGGTTGCTTGGCCAGCTGATCCACAGGGTGAAGTGTGAGGCACTGTCCTCACTCTGTCAGAAGGGGTGCCCTGGCAAAAGAGTATATTAACAGCCTGGTACAGAGTGATCCTACCTTCCTATCACATTCAGCTCTCCCAGGTACACATCTTGGAGAGTATATACCATAGCATGACATGGGGCTAGACTGGGTTGCCTTATATGCACACATCACTAACTTCAAGTGTGGGAGCCAACATTATCATGGTAGCACCTGGACTCATACAAGGGTTATGGGGGAGGCAGTTGCAGACTCCTGGACAGGGGCAGCAGGATTCCAGCCTCTCCTCACCTGTCAGTGTGTGGTTGCCCCCTTGGTTGAGCCTCCAGTGATGGGGTATCTGTTCGGATTCAGAAATGAAACATGGTTAGCCCTTTCTGTGTCTCTCCCACCATTGAAGGGCAGTGTTGTGTACTCTAAATGTATGGCGAAGACCTCTGAGAACGCCAAGTCAGTGTTCTTCCACCTGAGGCGGGCAAGGCAGTTGGCCCCTTTCCTAGAGCGTCGGGACCTAGCAACAGTGATCCATGCGACGGTCACCTCAAGATTGGACTACTGTAATGCTCTCTATATGGGGCTGCCTCTGTGCCAAACCCAGAGGCTGCAGCTAGTGCAGAACGCGGCGGCTAGGCTGTTGTTAGGACTCCCGAAGTGGGAGCATATACAGCCGGGGCTACGCGGACTGCACTGGCTGCCGGTCATGTACCGGGTTCGCTACAAAGTGCTGGTCATTACCTTTAAAGCCCTATATGGCCGAGGACCGGCCTACCTGAGGGACCGTCTTTCCCCATATGAGCCCCAGAGAGCACTGAGGTCAACAGGGAAAAACAAGCTGACCATCCCAGGGCCAAAAGAGGCTAAACTTCAGAACACTCGTGCATGGGCCTTTTCCATCGTGGCCCCATGCTTATGGAATCAGCTCCCGGAGGAGGTGCGGGCCCTGCGGAACCTTGACCAGTTCTGCAGGGCCTGCAAGACCACCCTTTTTAAGCTGGCTTTTACGGACTGCTGAGTTATGATTGTTAAATAAAGGGACCCACCAACATGATTTTTTTTATTGAATTGCTTTTATATGAATTGAACTGAATTGTTTTAAATAATGTTAATTTTAATGTCTGTATACCTATTGTATTGTATTGTATACCTATGTATGTTGTTAGCCGCCCTGAGCCTGCTTCGGCGGGGAGGGCAGGATATAAATAAAATTTTATTATTATTAAGAGACAGAACCCCATGCTGTGTGCCCCACTTACTGAACTATGGGGCATCTTGGCTGTGGGAACTGTGATTTGGTATTGGTGAGGGAGTTTGGCCTCTGCTGGGGAAGGGTGTGATTGGGTGTGGCTGTAGATGGCATCCTGTGCTTCACTGGAATTTTTGGCAGGGCTATGCCTGTTGTTGGGGTGCTTGATTTTTTCTGTTGAATTAGTGCCTATGGGCTACTCCATGGTTTTTGATGGACTAACTTGCTGCTAGTTTTGAGGATGTTCCTAGGCTTGGGGTAGCTTAGGGACCCAACTAATTCATGCCACACCCCTGGGTCCCGCCACCTTTTCCCACCAGTGTGTGCTGATGTTGTGCCACTAAGTATGCTGGCATAGCACCTAGTTGATGTCTTGTGTGACAAATACCTTTATCTCCATACTGAAGGAAGGATTGGGTTGGTAGAGACCAATGCGCTAATACAGTGACTTTCTTAATGTTAAAAACATTCTTAATGTTAAAAAGATTACATTTGAACCATTCGCAGTCTTTGATACACTAGCACTATTAACCACTTTAGTAGGTTCTCACATTGTTTCTAGTAATAAATTATCCCTGATATAAAGGATTATTTCTTCATAAGAAAACACTTCACCTGTGCTAACTAGGAATCCCTCGACCCCGAGAGACCTCCCTAGACGCCGAGATGATAGATCCCGAAGTGGAGGCCGAGATGATAGATCCCGAAGTGGACGCAGGGGCCATTATTATTATTATTCCCCTTCGAGGTCTAGATCTCCATCTCCTCGCAGGTACCACAGATACTATAGATCGCCCTCCCACGGCTCCTACAAACATCGCACCCGAGGACACTCTCGGACCCGTGAAAATTCCAGATCCCGAGAGAGACCTTATTACAGGGATCACTCCCGCGAACGCGACCGCCCTCGGTACCGGGACCCGTCTCCTCACGACTACCAGAGGCTCCACCTCGATCTTCATCAATACCGTGATTCCAGGCCTAAACTGTCATCCCCTATAAATCCGACGCAACCGCCTGTACTTGAGCCTGCTGCACCTTAGCAGATCAGAAAAACTCCAGAGGTTGACACCATGGATGACTCGGAGGCTGAACAATCCATATCATCACACTCCTCAGCGTCAAACCTCCACTCACCAGATTCAGACATAGCCAAGCCGGCGGACCTCTCTCCATCTGAGGGCCCTAGGTCTTACCTTGACCTTCTATCCAACATGGCTGCATCTCTCAATGTAAAATTGACATCAGACGTCCCGAGAGTCTCGGACGTGGTCTATGACCTGGTTCATGCTGACCTCCCTACTGGATCATCCTTTCCTATGCTCCCAGTTCATCTGGAAACTTTAAGGGAAGCCTGGGACAAGCCGGCCTCTGTTCCGCCAACATCCAAAAGAGTTGAAGCCTTATACAAGGTACATGCACCAGAGTCCAAATTCCTCTTCAGTCACCCAGCTCCCAACTCTATGATCGTCCACTTGTCCTCAAAGTCCAAGCAGACCAGACACCCTGTACCCCCCGAGAAAGAGGGTAAGAAATTAGACACTATTGGGAGAAAAATTTACTCCCTCACTACTGCTACCACCAAGATACTTAATTACATGGCATATTTTTCCACTTATGCCCACAACCTTACAACCCAGCTGAGCTCTTTGGTCACAGCCCTTCCGGAAGCTACCCAAAAGCAAGCCAATCATGCCCTTCAGGAACTTTCCAGAGTGAGCAAGCAGCAGATAAATACCGCTCGTCTTGCAGCCCAATGCTCCTCCAAGACATTAGCTTCAGCCATTGCCCTGCGCAGGCACGCCTGGCTCAGATCTTCTTCTCTGCAGCCGGACATTAAATTCAAAATTGAGGACTTGCCGTTTGACGGTCTTGGACTATTTAATGCCACAACGGATGACATACTCACCAACGTCGACGATAGCAGAAAACGGGCAAAGCGGCTAGGAGTCAACCTGCCACAATCCACCTCCAAACAAAGACCTTGGAAGCCCAATTACTTCAAAAGCTCCAGATCCCCACGCCAAACTGAGCCCTGGAGACGCAAGCCTCCCCAGACTAAGCAACCATTCCAGCAGAGGGCTCGCCCTCAGACATCAAAGAAGACAACACCCACCAATAAGCAGTCTCTTTGACTCTCCTCCTCCTCTCTTAACAACTCGTCACTTGGACATCAGACTGCAGCCGTTCTTCCACAACTGGGAAACCATAACATCCGACTCCTGGGTACTCTCTATCATTCTAAACGGGTACTCAATAGAGTTCAGTTCAACCCCAACTCACCGCAGGTACATCTCTACCCCTCCGTCACCCCATCTTCTCCAGGAAGTAGCAACCTTGCTGGCCAAGGGAGCTATAGAGCCAGTCCCCCCCCCAATACCATCGCACCGGGTTCTACTCCCGCTACTTCCTCGTACCGAAGAGGGACGGGGGCCTGCGCCCCATTCTACATCTCAGAAAACTCAACCACCATATTCTTCACAAGAAATTTCGGATGGTCACACTCCAATCCATCCTCCCGTTGCTCCCAGAACAAGCTTGGATGGCTTCGATAGATCTCCAAGACGCATACTTTCACCTTTCCATCAGTCATCATCACAGGAGATTTCTCAGATTCGCCATAGGGGATCAACACTACCAATTCCGTGCCCTTCCTTTCGGCCTCTCGATAGCCCCGAGAGTATTTACAAAATGCATGGCGGTAGTAGTAGCGATTCTGAGACAACAGCGCATCTCCATTTACCCTTATATAGATGACTCGCTGGTCGTCACCCATTCCAAGGAACAGCTCCAGTCTGATGTCTCAGTGACACTGTCCCTACTGGCCACTCTGGGCCTTCAAGTCAACACTTCCAAATCGAACCTAACACCTACTCAATCCATTCAATTTATAGGGGCTCATCTTTCGACTCTGTCATGCAAAGCATATCTACCAGCAGACAGAGCGCAACACATTATGTCTCTGGCCAGAGACATTATCCTGCATCGTTCCCAGACAGCTTTCACCTTTCAGAGGATGCTAGGCCTCATGGCCGCCACCACGTCTGTGCTCCTGTTTGCAAAACTGCATATGCGCCCTCTTCAGCTGTGGTTCGTGAGAACCTTTCATCCTCAGCATCAACATCAGCTCACTGTGCTCACTGTCCCGGCTCACATCATTCCGTCTCTCGAATGGTGGACCGTGCGCCATCACCTTCTCAAGGGAATGTCCTTCATTCGGACTCCGCCGTCGGTGATTGTCACTACGGACGCTTCAAAGTGGGGATGGGGAGCCCACTTAGGACAGCTCACCGTACAAGGCCAATGGACAGAATACGAGCGCTCCCTTCATATAAATTGTCTGGAGTTGATGGCAGTCCACAGAGCCCTGCGGTCGTTCCTCCCATCACTTCACAACAAGCATGTCCAAGTCGCATCGGACAACATTGCAACTGTCTTCTACATAAACCGACAAGGGGGTACGGCTTCCATCAGATTGTGCAAGAGAGCCTTGAGCCTATGGCACTGGAGCATTGCCCACGGCATTTTCCTATCTGCAGTGCATCTACCCGGAGTCCAAAATGCTCAGGCGGACACTCTAAGCCAACACCCCATCAACGACCACGAGTGGTCCATCAACCGCCGTCATCTCCTTCCCGTATTTCAGAAGTTCGGTGTGCCGGACATAGATGCCTTTGCAACGCAAGAAAACACTCAGTGCCCGCACTTCTTCACCCGCGGCCAGCCGTCTCCACTGTCAGCAGGGGATGCCTTCCTACAATCTTGGAGCGGCCCGAAGTTGTACATGTTTCCACCAATTCCTCTCATTACGAGAGTATTGCAGAAAATCATGACGGACAGTGCCAATTGCATCTTAGTGACTCCTTGGTGGCCACGTCAACCGTGGTTCACCACTCTCCTCCTGCTGTCGCAAGGTCTCTTTCACCACTTCCCGCGAGCTCAGGACCTTCTCTCTCAGCAGAGGGGCAGGGTTCTTCATCACAACCCTACTCTCCTCCGCCTTACGGCATGGAGAATCAATTCCTAACCTTCACACCAGAAGTCCGTCATATCATCCTCAATGCTAGGAAACCGGCTACCAGGAAAGCCTACAACCTCAAATGGAAACGCTTCTCTAAGTACGCTGAATTACATTTCTTTCGACCTGAGTCAGCCAACATCAATCAGATTTTGACTTATACCCTGACTCTCTCCAAGGCTGGACTCTCTCACTCTTCTCTGAAAGTGCACCTGGCAGCTATCTCTGCATTCCACCCATGCATAGACGGCTCCACTGTATTCTCTCACTCCGCCACTAAGGCCTTCTTGAAGGGAATCCTTCACCTTCACCCTCCAATTCGCAAAATACAACCTGCTTGGAGCCTTTCCTTGGTCCTCAGCCAGCTAATGAAGCCTCCATTTGAACCTATGGCTTCCATCTCCTTACACCTTCTGACGTGGAAGACTGCCCTTCTGGTAGCCATCACTACTGGCAAACGAGCAAGCGACATCTGCGCCTTCAGGGCGGACCCTCCGTACACTATTTTTCACCATAACAAGGTGGTGCTGCGCCCTGATCCCGCCTTCTTACCTAAGGTGGTGTCGCCTTTCCATCTTGGGAAACCTTCCGTCTTACCGGCGTTCTTTCAGAACCCTACAGACACGGGCCAGCGCACCCTGCATCACCTAGACGTACGCAGAGCTCTGGCTTTTTATATTGAAAGGACTAAACAGTTCCGAAAAGATAATAGACTCTTTGTCTCTTATGCTACCCATAATCAGGGTGCTAGAATCTCTACTCAAAGATTCTCCAAGTGGATTACCTCCACCATATCTTTATGCTATGAACTGGCTAACCAGCCCGTACCTGAGCACTTGCGAGCTCACTCCACCAGAGCGATCGCAACCTCAACAGCCTTCTGTAAGGGCGTTCCGATGGAGGACATTTGCGCTGCTGCGGTCTGGTCGTCCCCATCTACCTTCGCCTCGCACTATGCTCTCGACGTTCGTGCCCGGCGTGACACATCCTTTGGGCAGGCTGTGCTGAGATCAATCTTCGACTGAAGTCACCTGCGTCCTATTGTGAGTACAATTCATACTACTTACTCGACTCTAACTTGCAGACTTTCTTTCAGATCCAGCACCCGCCTCCTGCCAGGGAGCTTGCCAGTCACCCATATGTGGGACTGCACAGAGACCACGATGAAGATGGACAGGTTTCTTACCTGTAACTGATGATCTTCGAGTGGTCATCTGTGCAGTCACACATACCCACCCAGCCTTCCCCGCTGCTGGACCTCCACATTCTTGCATCACTGCATTTATATACCTGCCCGGCGGCTGGAAGAAACTGAGTGGGTTGGGCGCCTTCCCCTCGTCTGGGCATGCACAGTCGCTGCCCCCTCCCCAGGATGAGGGAAAAGGCGCGCCAAAAATAACGCTTAGGATTGCTTTGAATTCTCCGAGATGGGCTCGATCCTGGCGGATAAACCCATATGTGTGACTGCACAGATGACCACTCGAAGATCATCAGTTACAGGTAAGAAACCTGTCCTTCTGTTTGCCCTGGTGTGATGGGGCCGGATGCCATGATCTTAGTTTTTTTGATGTTGAGTTTCAAGCCTACTTTTGTAGTCTCCTCTTTCACCCTCAACAAGAGGTTCTTTAGGTCCTCCTCACCTTCTTCCATTAGAGTGGTATCATCTTCATATCTGAGGTTGTTGATGTTTTTCCCGGCAATCTTAATTTCGGCTTGTTCTTCTTCCAGGCCAGCATTTCGCATGATGTACTCTGCATATAAATTAAATAAGCAGGGTGACTATATACATCCTTGTAGAACTCCTTTTCCTATTTTAAAGCAATCAGTTGTTCCATATCCCGTTCTGATCATTGCTTCTTTATCCTTATACAGGTTTCTCAGGAGACATGTGAAGTGGGCTGGTACTCCCATCTCTTTAAGGACTTGCCACAGTTTGTTGTGATCCACATAATCAAAGGCTTTAGCGTAGTCAATGAAACAGAAATAGACGTTTTTCTGATACTCCCGTGCTTTCTCCATAATCCAGTGAATGTTGGTAATTTGATCTCTAGTTCCTCTACCTATCCGAAACCCAGTTTGAACTTCTAGTAGTTCCCGATCTACATACTGCTGAAGCCTAGCTTGTAGGATCTTTAAGATGACCTTGCTGGCATGTGAAATGAGTGCAATGGTGCGATAGTTTGAACATTCTTTGGCATTACCCTTCTTTGGAATTGGAATATAAACTGACCTTTTCCAATCCTGTGGCTACTGTTGTGTTTTCCAAATTTGTTGGCATAATGTGTGCATCACTTTAACAGCATCATCTTTTAGGACTTTGAATAGCTCAACTGGGATACCGCTCGCTTTGTTGTTAGTAATGCTTTCTAAGGCCCATTTGACTTCACACTCCAGGATGTCTGGCTCAAGGTCAGTGATTTCATTATCATGGTTGTCCGGGACATTGAGATCCTTCTTCTATAATTCTTCTGTGTATTCTTGCCACCTCTTCCTGATCTCTTCTGCTTCTGTTAGGTCCTTACCATTTTTGTCCTTTATCATGGCCATCTTTGCATGAAACGTTCCCTTGATTTCTCCAATTTTCTCTTGACCTTCCCATTCTATTATTTTTCTCTCTTGCTTTGCATTGTTCCTTCAGGAAGGCCTCCTTATCTCTCCTTGCTGTTCTCTGGAAATCTGCATTCAGTTGGGTGAATTTTTCCTTTTCACCTTTGCCTTTTGCTTTCCTTCTTTCTTCAGCTATTTGTAAAGCCTCATCAGACAGCCACTTTGCTTTCTTGCATTTCTTTTTCTTTGGGATGGTGCTGATTGCTGCCTTCTGTAGAATGTCAGGAACCTCCGTCCATAGTTCTTCTGCACTCTGTCTATCAACTCTAGTTCCTTAAACCTATTCTTCACCTCCATTGTATATTCATAAGGAATGTGATCAAGGTCAAACCTGAATTGCCTAATGACTTCCCCAATTTTCTTCAGTTTAAGGCTGAATTTTGCAATGAGTAGCTAATGAACATAAGAACATAAGAGAAGCCATGTTGGATCAGGCCAACGGCCCATCAAGTCCAACACTCTGTGTCACACAGTGGCAAAAAATTTTATATACACACATACACTGTGGCTAATAGCCACTGATGGACCTGTGCTCCATATTTTTATCTAAACCCTTCTTGAAGGTGGCTATACTTGTGGCCACCACCACCTCCTGTGGCAGTGAATTCCACATGTTAATCACCCTTTGGGTGAAGAAGTACTTCCTTTTATCCGTTTTAACCTGTCTGCTCAGCAATTTCATCGAATGCCCACGAGTTCTTGTATTGTGAGAAAGGGAGAAAAGGACTTCTTTCTCTACTTTCTCCATCCCATGCATTATCTTGTAAACCTCTATCATGTCACCCCGCAGTCGACATTTCTCCAAGCTAAAGAGTCCCAATGATCTGAACTACAGTCAAGATCCAGGTCTTATTTTTGCTGACTGTAAGGAGCTTCTCCATCTTTGACTGTAGAATATATAAGAACATAAGAGAAGCCATGTTAGATCAGGCCAATGGCCCATCCAGTCCAACATTCTGTGTCACACAGCGGCCAAATATATATATATACACACACACATACACACTGTGGCTAATAGCCACTGATGGACCTCTGCTCCATATTTTTATCTAATCCCCTCTTGAAGGTGGCCATGCTTGTGGCCGCCACCACCTCCTGTGGCAGTGAATTCCACATGTTAATCACCCTTTGGGTGAAGAAGTACTTCCTTTTATCCGTTTTAACCTGTCTGCTCAGCAATTTCATCGAATGCCCACGAGTTCTCGTATTGTGAGAAAGGGAGAAAAGTACTTCTTTCTCTACTTTCTCCATCCCATCTTGTAAACCTCTATCATGTCACCCCTCAGTCGACGTTTCTCCAAGCTAAAGAGCCCTAAGCGTTTCAACCTTTCTTCATAAGGAAGGTGTTCCAGCCCTTTAATCATTCTAGTTGCCCTTTTCTGAACTTTCTCCAATGCTATAATATCCTTTTTGAGGTGCGGCGACCAGAACTGCACACAGTACTCCAAATGAGACCGCACCATCGATTTATACAGGGGCATTATGATACTGGCTGATTTGTTTTCAATTCCCTTCCTAATAATTCCCAGCATGGCGTTGGCCTTTTTTATTGCAAACGCACACTGCCTTGACATTTTCAGTGAATTATCTACCACGACCCCAAGATCTCTCTCTTGGTCAGTCTCTGCCAGTTCACACCCCATCAACTTGTATTTGTAGCTGGGATTCTTGGGATATAATCAATCTGATTTCTGTGTTGCCAATCAGGTGATGAGCCTGCTTCGGCGGGGGAGGGCGGGATATAAATAAAATTTTACATTACATTACATATACTGCTTTGTAATTTAAGCTGGCTTTCTCTAGGGTTAAACCAGTTGTTGGACATACTGTTCTTTTTGTTTTGATTTAACATATGTGCATACATATATCACGCACGCACACACACACACCCACTGTTTTTTTGCCTTTCTTGTGATCAGTTTGTGGCGAAACAAACTATAAATATAAATAAATCTCAGGCACTTTTTCCATACTGAGGAAAGTTGATAATATATAGTTTATAAAATATATGTACCCTACCTGCTTTTTGACCCAGACACTCTTTCTTTTGCTGCTCAACAAAATAAACTACAGACTGATATTTAATTTTGGAAAAATGTTTGCATATATTTTGACATTATTGTGGTTCCTAGAATGGCAAATACTGTATATTGTTTTGATGCTGTTTTGCATGTCTTGTCTTAAAACAGCCCTTGTATCTGGCATAGTGACCTCTTCATAGAATGTGCATTAATTAATATTAGTATTTTACAGTTTTAAGAAGTGTCATTAGCAAACTATTTATGATTTAATTACCACTGCCCATTCCATGTGACCTTCTATATTTTTGAGGACATGATAGTTCTACAGTTTGGTAAATTTTTGTGTAAGTCAATGTACAATGCCCAGGCATTTTCGTTGCTAATTATGTGCAACTTCCCTGGAGTATCAGATATTCAGATCTGTCTTTGTGAATGTGGTAGAGAGAATAACAACTGTAAAACAAAGCACTGAGCATGTAAGTGACTGTTTGCGTATATTTCAGAAGGGATAAATGCTCGCCATATGGTACAATTACTGTGTCCAAGTTTTCAAATTAGCTTCTCTCATCCTCCTTATTACTGTCTTTAAAAAGAGAGGGGAAAAACCCAACACGATTTATCTACTTTGCACAGAACTCTTGACGCAAAACAGCAGCCCAGTTCTGTCCAGTTTTTTTTCTCTAGCATAATAGAGGCTGTCGGACTTTTTTATACTAATTACTGTGTGAGCCTCAGATGAACCCCCTTCAATTCACAGGGCTTTGTTAAGGGAGGAGCTGTCAATGTGTCTGCCCGTTTGCAGCTGTGCTGTGGCTTTAGCTTGCTTAACATTATGCTGCTTTTTAGACTTGACAGAAGGGATTTTTTTTTTATTAAAGCAAAGCAGCCTTGTAGCGAAATGGTTTAAGCAGCTGCATTGTGGCGAAGCACAAAGAAGTTATTATTGTGTCTGTTTGGGGGGGGGTTAGAATGGAGGGGAGAGATATTCGGCTGCTGTTGATGCCGATTGTTGACTTGCCATCTGCCAGATAGGGAGAAGAAAAAAAACTGACAGCTCCAGCAGGGTGTTCAAGAGGTTGTTTGGAGAGACGCATAAACATGTGCAGATGTCGAACTGAATAATGGCAAGAACTTGAGACGGTTTATGATGCTGCTGCTGTGTGTGCATATACAGAATAAATGTATGTGGGGGTTTGGTGGGGGGGGGAGGCAACACACTAATTATCCATGTTCCTCCCCACCTCCTTTCGTCTTTATAATTAGTTCAGGAGTTGAGTATTTCTGTGCCCCTTCATTGTTATATCTGAAAGAAACCTTTCAGTTAAACCAACTTCATACTTTTTAGATTTGGTAAATGTATTACTACTTGAGAGAGTAAAACTAATAAGTTTTTTAATCACAGTTCTGGTTACAAACGGGTGTCTTGTGCACTCTGTCTCAAGTAATACTGGATATAGATTTTAAGACTGGATTGCTAAATATACCCTTTATCACCCTTTTTCATGCATAGCAAATATAATCAAGAAAATAATCTAATTTTTATCAGCTGTTTATCACTAAGTTTACTTAGTGAACTAATATTTGCTTCACTTAATCATGGTTTAAAGTTTACTGAGAAGATTCAAGTATCAATCAGTGTCCATGACCATGAGATAAGATTCCTTTCAGGTTATTTTGTGTACTGGTATTTATTGCTTTTATAATATTAGCTAGATTGAAAGTTCATTAATATTTTTATTTTTCCAGGTCTTCCTCCCTTTCATTCTCTCCCTTTGTTTTTTTGTTGTTTGTTTATTTTGTTATTGAAAGGTACATTTATAAGAGATTATTTAGATTGTCATTTACATACAGTGTTATGGTTATTATACTAATTTCTCTATGAATTTCATCTTGTCTTTGAATAGACGTGTCATTCAAAATATGTACACAAATGAATCAGAGTACTGTTTGCATTCAGATAACCAAATATAAAATATACTAACCTCATGTCAATACATGATTACATTGTCACTCCCCCCGCCCCCAGCTTTGTGGTCTGTGTACCTGAATTCCCTGTTGTAAGATACAACACTGATTTTGTGCCCTCCCCCTCAGGGCAACACATAAATATAAATGCTAATAAACAATATTTTAATTCCTTTGATTTCTTCATACTTTTAAAAAAATATCCAGTTTGTTTATTCATCACCTTTTCTTTACGTTTTCATTCTCTGTCCATCCACTGGACAAGCATCACTGTCAGACTGTTTCTGAGAGACTGATCAGTTAAAGCTGTTTGATCTTTTGTAAGGAATAGTACTAGTTTTCTTTACAAGGCAGTAATGAAGATAAACACACTGTAAATAAATGACAGAAGATGGTTAAAAGAGAAATGGGGACAAGGAAAGGATTGTTACAAAAACCATGGAAGTAAAAGCAAATGTAAATTACCAATGTATGTGGTAGAAATAATGTCGATTTGCATGATTTTTGTCATTTTGCTTTTAGGTAATATATATAAAAATTGTGAATAGTTTCAAATTCTAAACAATCAATTAATTAAATTACTAGACTTAGATGATGGCTATTAAAGAGTTTTATACAGCCCTGTTTTTCTTTAAGAACATCAAATGTATTTTAGTATAGTTTCTTTTTTTCTTTCCTTAAACATGGTGATTGGCTTCCATTGACAAACTAAAGACGTTGCTTCAATTATGGCGTATGCAACTGGCAGTTTTAAAATTAGTATTGTCCACAGTTTTGATTGATCTTCATAGCTTGTGCTCTCCAATACTGAGGATATATTGGATGTCATAACAAAATGAAGGTACCCAAGAGATTCTATCCCAAGTTGTCTTTTTGCCTGTCATTGGAAAAAGAAGTTAAGATTTGTTTTCTTTGGAAGTTGCCAAAATAATACGAACATTTATGGCTTTTTCATTCATAAACTTTCACTTTTCTTAACAAAATGGCAGCCGATCACATCTGGTGTATTATATTTAGTTATCTATGCTATGATTCAAGAAGGATATTGTTAAACTGGAGAGAGTTGAGGGGAGAGCTGTGAAGAGTCTGGAAGAAAGATCATGTAAGGGAAAAACTAAAGGAGCTAAACATGGTAGTGAGTGGAAGAGGGAAGGGTACTGCACTGATAGTTTTATCTATTTGAAAGAATATCAAAGGGGGAAAGCAGAGCTTTTTTCGGGAAAATCCATCAGAATAGAGTTCCAGAACCTCTTCATGGAAACAGTTTTCAAAGAATGTTTGAACATTCATGAGGGGCACCTGTGTGTTTCTGCTTCATTTCCCTCTTGAGAGTTCCAGCACCTCTTTTCCCAGAAAAGAAGCCTTGGGGAAACGGATAACAATAGCTCAGTATATCCAATTTGGATAGAACAAAATGACAGGAAGCTACATTTAGGATAAGACATCTGAATGAAATGCTTTAGGTTTGGGATGTCATTATCTTGGGAGCAAGGAATAGAACTAGATGATGCATGGGTTTTCATTCAATTCTGATTTTATAACTCCTTGATTTCACTTTTTAAAGGGAGATCTCCTTCATATCTGCTACACCCATTACAATCTAGAAGTGTTCAGAAGAATTGCACTACCCCTGTGAAGGATGTCCCTTCTTATAAGGACAAACCAGTATGGTGCAGTAGTCAAAGAGTCAAAGTGGGATTTGGGAGACCTAGGTTCAAACTCCCACTTAGCCGCAAAACTCCTTGGACCAGTCACTCACGGTCAGCCTCACCTTATCTCTGTCTGTGACCCTGGGGAGCGCATTGCCAGTGCAAATAGACAGTAATGATGGGCAGATGGTCTAATTCCATATAAGGTAGCTTCATGTGTACCTCACAGGGTTATTGGAACTTAAAATGGAGGAAAGAATTATGTATACCACACCAGCTCCTTGGAGGAAGGAGGGATAAAAATAAATAAAGCCAGAATGGCTTGCTTTTTGGATTGGGCCAAGTGTGCACAAAAATATGCTGTCTATAATATAAACTCTAATTCTAGTGTATGGGGCTGTTAATAATCATTACTAGATCAGATCTGCATGTGTATCTGCTAAATAGTGTAATCAGGTCTACAGAAGTGTTGGAAGTAGAGTCAAGGTCCATTCCCCTTCCCTCCTACCACAACATTTGATCCATGGAATCACAATTAATCTCTGTGGCCATCTGTTTAACAGACACATCTACCTGCTACTCCTGCACACAAGAATTTATGAATCAGGGCCAGTATAGTTTGACAAGAATCTTGGTAATTTGGATCACTTTGCAGTTCTAAGGCCACTTTCTGGGAAGCAAACACCATGGAACAAAATGGGACTTACTTTGAATAGGCCTGTTTAGGATTGCTCCCTCAGACTTAAACATTGTTTTGGAACTTGCAGTTTCTGATTACTTTACTTGGAGAAGCTCTTTGGTACGTCAGGGCAAAAGCAAATAAAATATGGCATGCAGATCAATAATTACAGAATTCTTTAGAGTTGAAACTGACGTAATTACCTCTGTTACAAATTTCAAATTCTTAGGCTGGATTCTGTGCAGCACAAGCAGAAGGTGCTAGCTATAGCAGATTTTCCACAGCTCCCTCAGCAAAGGCAGTACCAAGGGCTGGTGACCCATGTGGGTGAAAAGCCATGCAACATGGGTGGCTGCATTTAGTGCCTGGTCCACCAGCAGCAAGTCTTCATTGCTGCTGTAGTTGTTCTGCTGGCACTGAGGAACAGAACTATAGACATAGCTATGGAAGGAACAATTACAAAGCTGCATCAAATGGCATTTTAAACAGGGCAGTGATTTCGAGGCTTCATGTATGATTCTGTCTCCATGATTCAGGTCTTGAGATAGCTTCACAATGACAGATTCATGTGGGAAATTAATTGACAGTGTGGTGTTGACAGTAGTAGATGAAGAGAGGTGGGTGAGTGGGGAAGTGGGTAGATTCTCTGAATACTTAGTTCTAAGGCTGAGCTGCAGCATGATCAATTTCAAAAACTGGCATATTAAGATGCTGCTTACAAAACAAATTCTGAATGAAATTCATGTCTGTGCTTGTTCAAATTAGGTTTATAAATATTCTGGCATAACTGTGGCTGATGGTTTGTGATTGTGCAGATTCATTGGAAAGCATGAATAATGTGCACAAATTGACATTGGTTTGCTAAAATTCATAGTAACCACATTAGTGCAAAATCCCATGCAATATGTATTCTTACTTGAAGTGAAGAGTATGTATCCGTACCATCCTAAACAGATTTACACACTTACAAGTCGATTAAAGGCAGTAGGCTCAGAAAGGTTAACTGGCATTGTATTTCAGTGAGTTAATGTATCTACTTTCTGACTTGTGCACATTTTACAACTTCACTTGAACATAGCATATGTAGACTGGGCAGTGTATACAATCACTTTCTACTACATAAATCCCACATTTCTCACAAGCAATATGCATTCCCACAGTTTGATGAGCAGGATATATCAAGTCATCATGTTATGCTGGAGGTTAATTTAGCTTTAGGTTTATAAACTGTGGTTTATCATGATATCTGAATGCAGCCCTGGAGTCTAGATACATACTTTCTTGACTTTATTCATTCAGTGTGTTGTTCTGAAGAAGAACACAGTTTCAGTCCAGTGGCACCTTTAAGACCAACAAAGTTTTATTCATGATTTAGGCTTTTGTGTGCAAGCACACTTAGTCAGATACAGATGAAACAAAAGTTCCTCAATTTAAATGAATCTAACCAATAACTGAATCTGGTATGTTGGAGCCAAAGATAGTTTGGATTTCATGTGTGTGTTTTGCCATTCATTTTTTGTTGTTGTTCAGTCGCACAGTCGAGTCCAACTCTTTTCGGCCCCATGGACAAAGTCACAACACCATCCTCCGAAGTCTGCTCAAATTTGTGTTAGCTACGTCAGTAATGCTGTCCAGCTATCTCATCTTTTGCCGTCCCCTTCTCCTTTTGCCTTCTGTCTTTCCCAGCATCAGGATCTTCTCCAGTGAGTGTTCCCTTCTCATTTGGTGGCCGAAGTATGTGAGCTTCAGCTTCAGCATCTGATCTTCCAGGGAACAGTCAGGGTTGATTTCCCTTAGAACTGACTGATTTGGTGTTCTTGCAGTCCAAGGGACTCTCAAGATTCTTCTCCAGCACCGCATCTCAAAAGCATCTGTTCTTCTGCATTCGGCCTTCCTTATGGTCCAACTCTCACAGTCATACATCACTACTAGGAATACCATTGCTTTGATTATATGCCAGGGGTGGCCAAGGGTAGCTCTCCAGATGTTTTTTTGCCTACAACTCTCAGCAGCCCCAGCCATTGGCCATGCTGGCTGAGGCTGATGGGAGTTATAGGCAAAAAACATCTGGAGAGCTACCCTTGGCCACCCCTGCTATATGCCATTCATTAGTACTATTTAAATGATTTTAAGTTTGATGTGGAGCAGCTAGTTCTTCCATGACTTCATGAACAGTTCATGCTGACATGGACTACAGTCTACAGTGATTTCTTTATTGTCATGCAGGCAGACCTGTGATTGCGTTGATTCTCCTGGGCTTCTCAGTTGCTCTGCTTTTCTTTGATCACGATATCCTTCTGGGGTGCTTGGCTATGCTGGGTGTTCTTGAAAATATTGAGAAAGATTGTCTAAAAGTTTGGAGTGAAGTGTCATCTACATGTACTTAACACTCCACTTTTTTTACTTTTTAACAGAACCAGAGAATGAAATTCTTTTATACTGCGTCAGGCCATTGATGCATCTTAGATGCCTGTGTGGTGGGTCATATCCCAGTCCCCACTGCTGAGTGCTGCTAAAGGTGGTGGGGGAAACAGTATTCTTTT
Source organism: Heteronotia binoei (assembly GCF_032191835.1). Classification (NCBI taxonomy): domain Eukaryota; kingdom Metazoa; phylum Chordata; class Lepidosauria; order Squamata; family Gekkonidae; genus Heteronotia; species Heteronotia binoei. Next base: position 164,953,693 of record NC_083223.1, on the reverse strand, counting down.
CAGTGGGTACCAGAAGGTAGTGGTGGTGGAACTACTGGGGCCACAGCAGCAGCGTGCCGGCCCATAGCTGAGTGACTGGTAGAACCCAGTGCCAGCAAGTGATATTGCCTCCCCATGTTCATAGGTCTTGCTAATGAGTTGGTAGGTGTAGTTGTTGGTCTCAGCAGTTTTGTTGCTTTCTCCTGACAACTCTCTCTGTCCCTTAAGCAGTGCAGGTTGGTGCATTCCCTGTAATCCACCCTATGGGCCAGTATTTACCAATACCGTCTTGTCTTTCTGGCAGTGGCACTTCAGAGTCACAGGAAGAAATGGTCTTTCCAAACACACACATTTTGTGACTTTTTAACAGAATTACATGCCAGTGACTGAAGCTCTGACATTTTGTATCCAAGTGTATCACCACTGAATCACAGCCACTTCTTAGTGAATGTTTTGTACAGAAGCCTGGAGTCAAGTTAAAATGGATACATTTTGGAGATCCTATTGATCTTGCATTTAGTGATACTTTTGTTCTGTACTGTGTAGTACTGTACACCCCTAAAGGATCAGGTGAGTAGGTAGTCTTAGTTTTGCTTTTGGAATTCCATGTGTTAGCTGAGGGCAGGATTTTGCCCGTTTAGATTAGCTCACCAACTGTGACCACTCCTGGAAAATGTGACCTGGGTAGTGTGAGGCATGTCTTGGTAACCTCCATACTTGGCTACAGTATCACATTCTACATGAATCTTTGAACTCTGTTTGAAAGCTTCAACTGTTTGGAAAAGTCAAGTCCAGGAAATAGTTCAGCAGGATTGTATATAAAACATGTTTTTGAGTGTGGTTCAGAGAACTGGTATTAACTTTAAAGTCCTAAGAACTTTGGTCCTTAGAGTAGTGGTTCTTTAATCTGTGACAACCCACAAATTAAAAAAGGGCATTAAAAAGCACTCTAAAGGCAACTTTTTATACATGTATTAATGATATATGTATGTACAGTACACGTATTTTAGGCATACATTTAGCAAGATCCTTTGCCAGATGACCATCATCCAAGACCGTAATGTTTGATTACAGTTTGCTGTGTGCCACTTTTTAAAGAACTGGATGAGAAATGAAGGAACTGGCATTTTAAGGATTAAGTGAATTAACATTAACTTTGGCTTTAATGTTATGGATCAAAATTAGTTAAAAACAGGAAGAAGAGAGTACCAATAAATCAATAGTTCTTGCAATAGATGGAAGTGAGTAGCAGGTCCCACAAGGATCTTTGTTGGGACCAGTGCTATTTTCGTTGTTCATAAATGATTTGGAATTGGACATGAGCAGTGTAGAGGTCAGGTTTGGAGATGATACCAAAATACTCAGGATGGTGAAAACCAAGCAGATGGATAGTGAAAAGCTACAGGAGGGCTATCTAAATTGGATGGGCAACAATATGACAAGTGGACATCAGTGTACATAAGAGCAAATCAGGGTGGATTTGATTTAAATCAAATTGATTTAAATCAATAGTCAGTAAGACTTGATTTAAATAATAGTTTTCAACATGAAGACTCATTTTTGCTGGTAGAACCTTAATATTCACAATTAGATAAAGATTTCATTTTTAGAATAACAACTTTCATATTTGTTTTACAGTTATTTAAAAATATTAATTTTTAATACTATTATCACAGAACACAGATGTTTCTGTTGTCATCTTCATCATAGCACTTCTCATTATGCTGCCTCATTCGAGCCACTAGGCCTTGCATTTCTTTGTTGCAGTGTTTGCATTTTGCACGCATGCCTGCCTTACCAATAGGTAGAGGAACTTCATTAAAATATTCCCAAACTGGGTCTCTTTTATGGCCTGCTGCCATTATAGATTTTCTCCTCCAGGGAAAGAATAATGTAATAAACCTTGGGTTATATACACAAAAGATCCAAAGTCTTGTGGAGTATTCTGCTCAAAAAGTTTCACTTTCATTTTTACTGCTTGCCCCTTCCTCCTCACACAAGTTTCTTCTTGTGCAGATCTATTCCACTCCAAGCAATCTTTTTCTGCTCATTGAACTTTTTGAAACTTAGCACTTAAGGGGTTGATTCTGTGTACATAGGTTTGTAGAACAATGAGATTAACGTCTTTTTCTCAACTCTGTTCATTTTATAACATTTTTGCTGTGTAAAAGAGGCATGTGATCTTTGCAGACACAAATTACAGTTTTAAGAAACCAAGCATCTGTGTTCTGTGATAATACCTTGTAGACAGAGAAAACTGCGCAGAAATCTTACAGAAACCTCTGGAAGAGCATGACATTCTGAATGGATTAATAGTATTTATTACCAAAAATTTAAACATTGCATGAATATACAGCCTTTATGCTTCAGAATTAAAAACTAATCCTTATTTCATGATGGAATAACCTTTGGATAATAATATATTTTCCTCAAAAAGCATTTTATAAAAAAAATCCTGATTTTTTAAAAATAATTTTTATCCACCTTGGAGCAAGTTGATGCACACTGAAGCAAACCTCCCTAACATTAAATGTGTGCTCATGAGTTGTTAAGTGACTGTGACCAGGATTGAAACAGATTTTTGGGGTAGAGTGGTTAGCTCAATGAAAATGTCAACTCAGTCTGTAGCAGCGGTGAAAGGCAAATTCAGTTCTAAGGATTATTAGGAAACAATTGAGAATAAAACAGCCAATATTGTAATGCATACAACAGTGAACCTGCTTTTAGACTACTGTGTACAGTTCTGATTCTCATATTTCAAAAAGGATATAAACACTGGAAAAAATACAAAAGAGGCCAACCAAGATCATCAAGGGGCATGAACACCTTTCTTATGAGGAGAACCTGAGGAGTCTTAATCTTTTAGTTTAGGTGGGAAAGACAGCTAAGGGGGAGGGGGGACAGGACTGATGGTTTTTTTTTTAATTTTGAAACTTTTATTGAACCAAATAAAACATACAGAGTTCACAGTTAACTCTAGACATAGCTTATAGATTCAGTTAAAAGCTGTACAAAACCAGAACAAGTACAAAATCAGTACAGAATCAGTAACAAATCGCTGTACACAGGAACAGAGCCTTTCTCCAGTGGTCCCAGGAGTGGGCCAGTCCTCACTCGTGGGATCTCAGCTCCTCCTCTTCCATTGCAGGGCTTAACAAACTTGACCCGAAGGGGAGGTGCTGGATCCTCAGCAGTCAGTTTTGTTAGCCCTGCAATCCAAGCAGGACGTGCTTTAGAGCCCCCTTGAGGCTCTTTGACCCGAGACAATTAAAAAAAAAAAGAAAGAAAGAAAGGAAAAGAAGAATACCTGGAGTCAGTGGCAGAAATCACCCAGCAGGGAGATTAAGCCAAGCTGCTGTTTTTTCTCCTCAGGAAAAGCGGGGAGGGAAAATCCCTCCCGCGCTTGAACGACGCACCGCAGTAGCCTCTCTGTCGAGGCACACGTTCGCACCTAATTGTTCTTCCCGGCCTTTTCCCAGCCCGACGGATGCACGGGGCTGTGGATAGGTCTCTCCCAGCTGCTCCCAGCAAAGGCACCCCGGCAACCCCGGGGGCCTGTGGGGCAGCAAGTTGAAGGGAAGACCGGCGGAGGCCAGGGAAAAAGGGAGAGGACTCGTGTGCTTCACGTTGCCCTCCCGAAGCGCCGTGGACAGCGCGACAGCGCAGTGGTTCCCAGAAGCGGCGGTAAGCTCTATGGGAAGGGGGGGAACCCTTAGGGGATTTCCAGGGGGAGAGGAGGTCTGCAGACTCCCAGAGCCCCTTTTTGTCGGTGTTGGCAGCTTAAGCCCACGGGGCTGTAAAGGAAGCTGGGATTCAGACGTTGCTGTTCAGCGCTTCCCCCCCTTCATCCCCTCCCCTCATTCCCTTCTTCCCTCCGGCTTCCCTGTTTGCTCCTGCATCCAGGAGGGGTGACCTCGGCTGGAAGGGGCCCCTGAAAAGGGAAAGGGAGTTAAAAAACCAGTCAGGAGCTGGTGAGGAGGAGGGGAAGGTTTTTGGCGGGAATGGAAGCCATTTTACTTATGCTACTTGTGTCTTGTAGGGCCATTCACTCTAAGATGGCCGCCCCCAGTAGATTTCCTATGGGAGCAATGCTGGAGGAGGGCACATGCGAGTTGGAGCTGGCTCATTCACCAGCACAGGAAGAGGGGACAGAAGTGCATCAGGCTGATCTTTCAGCAGATGAAGCTAAGTCTAATCTTCTTTCTTGGGATCCAAGAGCTGGTCAAAAAAGAGGTTCAAGCTGCCTCTGTGGCCACCCCAACCCTGTCACTTAAGAGGGCAGCCAAACAGAAACATAGAGAGGTAGATAAGGAAAAGGAAGGGGTTTCCTCCAGGCCTCCCAAGCACAGTAGGTTAGAATTGCATTCAGCTCCCTCTGATCAAGAAGAAGAGGATTCTGACTTGTCTGAGGGCTCTTCGTCACCTGACTCAGGAGAACTCTCTGAGGAAGAGGAGGGGCCGGCCTCTACTCATTCCAAACTGTTTCCAGCAGACGTGTATCCACGCCTACTGCCAAAAGTGATTAGGACATTGCAGATACAGTATACTCCAAAATCCAAGGATGAGGAGGATGCTGAGTTTCCTGTTGCAATGGAGGATAGTATACCCAAGTCAGGTTCAAAACCACTACAGGTCCCGTTGCCCTCTGGGTTTTTCTCAATAATTAGATCTGAGTGGGAACATCCAGCCAAGCCTAAGACGGTGTCGTCAAACTTCTCTAAGTTTTTCTCCTTCATCCCAGAGGCGACCAAGAGGCTTAAGTTGCCAGTAGTTGATGACCCGGTCAACAGCTTGGCTTCTAATTCCATTCTACTGATGGATGCAGATGGGATGCCAAGGGATCCAACGGACAAGCACATAGAGCAGGCCTTACGTCGCGATTTTGAAGCCTCCGCTAGTGCTCTAAAAGTGTCAGCTACCACGTCTCTCTTCTGTAGGGCTTCGTACATGTGGCTTTCCGACCTAGCTAAGAGAGAGGATCTGCCTAGGGATGTTAAGGACTCACTTAAGAAAATTACGCTAGCCACTGCCTTTGCATCAGATTCGACCCTTGAAGCAGTTCAACTCTCTGCTAGGGCTATGGCCTCTAGCGTTACGGCTAGACGGAATACCTGGCTCCGTAATTGGGATGCTGATCCCTCAGCCAGAGCAAAAGTGGCTGCGGTTCCCTTTAAAGGGGCTTCGCTCTTCGGGGTAGGTCTAGACAGATATCTCATAGAGGACAGAAATAAAAAAAAAGTCCTGCCCTCCAAGAGACGTGAGAACAGGACGAGGCAGTGGTCCCAGTCCTTTCGTGGAAATAGGAGAGATTCAAGACAAACCTCCTTCAAACAATACAGGGCAAAGTGGCAACCAAAGGCCAGAGACGGCAGACCTTCCTTTGGAGGAAAACAAAGTCAACCAATTAAGGGACAGAAGAAGTCCACCTCAGCATGACTGGGCGGTCCCAATGGACCACGATCGGATAGGGGGACGGCTTCAAAGATTCTCCCACGTGTGGCATCAAACAGTTTCGGACAGATGGGTTTTGGACACAGTTACCAACGGTTACTCTCTAGAATTTTCTTCTTCACGTCATCGGTTCCTGGAGGTACAGAGAGCTCAATCTCTTGAGAAACATCGTACACTACTAAGGGCCATCGATCATCTGGTTCAGATAGGAGCCATCGAATCAGTACCGGTGCTGGAGAAGTTTCAAGGTGTATATTCCGTCTTCTTTGTAGTGTCCAAAAAGAACGGAGATGTTTGGGCGATTTTGGACCTGAAGTGGGTAAACAAGTCGGTCGTTACAAAGAAGTTTCGAATGGAGACTCTGAGGTCCATACTGCTAGCTGTTCAAAGGGGAGACTTCATGGCCTCCATAGATCTGTCGGAAGCCTACCTTCATATTCCTATAGCCAAGGGGCACCGCAGGTTTCTTCACTTCTCCTACGATGGGCGTCATTACCAGTACAGAGCTCTGCCTTTTGGCTTAAAGTCCTCACCCAGAGTGTTCACAAAAGTATTAGTCACCCTTGTGGCGGTCCTCCGGCTACAGGGGGTTTCCCTGTTTCTGTATCTGGACGACACTCTGGTCAAGGCCCCGTCGGAGGAGCAGACGAAACTAGACCTAGAGTTGACCATAAGGACCCTCAGATTGCACGAATTTGTAATAAACGTTCAGAAGAGCTGGCTTCAGCTGTCCCAGTCTCTGACACACTTGGGGGTTCAGATCAACTCCAGTCTGGACAGGGTTTTTCTGACGCCAGAAAGACAGTCAAAGATCTCGCAGCTGATTTTGGAAGTCCAGCAACGGAAGCGGGTCAAGCTGATGTTACTGGCAAAGTTGTTGGGGATGTTGGTGTCGTGTCAGGACATAGTTCAGTGGGCACGGTTCCACATGAGGCCACTCCAGAAATTCCTGTTGCCCTTCCAGAAGCAAATAGGTTCCAAAAGTCCGATTTCACTGACATTACCACCCGGCCTGTTGAAGGATCTTGGATGGTGGCAGACGCCCGACCGCTTTTCCTGGGGTCAGGAATTGCGGGAACCCAAGAGGGTGGTGTTGACCACAGATGCCAGCCTTTTTGGCTGGGGAGCGCACACGACTGGAGCGGTGACACAGGGTCAGTGGACCGTCCAAGAGGCCAAGGAAAGCATAAATCTTCTGGAGTTTAGAGCCATATGTCTAGCCTTGCTTCAGTGGAGACAAAAGTTAACAGGAACTCATGTCCTGGTCCAAACAGATAATATGACGGCAAAGGCCTATGTGAATCGTCAGGGAGGCACCAGATACCGGAAACTTCAGGACGAAGCTCAGGTCCTGTTCAGATGGGCAGAAGCCCATCTTCCATCCATCAGAGCCATCCATGTGGCAGGAAGGGACAATGTGGTAGCAGACTGGCTGAGTCGGCAATCCTTGGACCAGTCGGAATGGGCTCTTCATCGCGAGTCGTTTCAAGAGATCTGCCAAAGATTCAGGACCCCGGAAGTGGATCTCTTTGCCTCAGACGACAATCACCAGGTGCCGCAGTATTTTTCAAGAACAAGAAGCAGAGGGGCGGTGGCTGTCGACGCTCTGAACTCAGACTGGCTGAGAAAGCTGTTATACGCTTTTCCCCCATTCCAGATCATACAGAGATTTCTGCAGAGGGTTCAGGAGCAGAAAGCGGAGGTGATTGCAGTGGCCCCCTTTTGGCCCAGGAGAGCCTGGTTCCAGGACCTTCAAAGTCTGTCAGTACTGGAGCCGTGGCAAATTCCGTTGAGAGGGAATCTTCTAGTTCAAGGCAAACTGCATCATCCACGACCGGAAATGCTGCAGCTCACTGCCTGGAGATTGAGCGGCAACAGTTGATTAGTCTGGGTTATTCGGATAAGGTGGTAGACACCATGTTGTCCTCAAGGAAGAGCTCCACTAACAGGAGCTATAATGTTACCTGGCAGGTTTTTCGTATCTGGTGTGCGAATAAGGGGGAGGACCCTTTACATGCCTCAGTTTCCGTTGTACTATCTTTTCTGCAGGAGGGGCTAGAAAAAGGCCTTAGCACTAGTACACTGCGGAGGCAAGTGGCCGCCATAGCAGCGGTCAGAGGGTCTAGGAAGGGCAGGTCTATCTCCACACCCCCCCATATCAGGAGGTTCCTGAAGGGGGTGTCCTTGGTTAATCCACTGCAGGTGCATAGGTTTCCTTCCTGGAATCTGAACACGGTACTAAAAGCGCTTTGTGGCAAGCCTTTTGAACCCATGGCATCGTGTAGTCTCAAGTTGCTGACCTTTAAGGTGGCATTCTTAGTGGGCATCACCTCGGCACACAGAGTGTCGGAGCTTCAGGCTCTCTCGATTCATAAGGATCTTTGTGTTTTCCATCAGCACAAAGTAGTGCTTCGCACTGACCCTGCATTCATCCCGAAGGTGAACTCACGCTTTCATAGGGCGGAGGACATCGTGCTGCCTTCCTTTTGCCCCAATCCAGTCCATGAGGCAGAGAAGCTGTGGCATTGTCTAGATGTCCGTAGACCCCTTAGTTTCTATCAGGACAGGACAGTCTGACTCTTTGTTTGTTTCCTTTAGGGTTTCAAACAATGGTCGCAAGGTGTCAGCCTCCACCATTAGTAGGTGGATTAGAAGGTGCATCTGTGAGGCTTACAAGGCAAGAGGTTTGGAGCCCCCGACAGGGGTGACAGCTCATGTCCTCAGAGGAACAGCCACGTCAGCAGCCTATAGGGCTTTTCCTTCTTTGGAGGTAGTGTGTAAGGCAGCGACCTGGAAGTCAGTTCACTCCTTTACTAAGCACTATAGGATCGATAAGGCGGCCTTAGCCGAGGCTGCGTTCGGTAGGAAGGTGCTCCAACACGTGGTCTCGGGACAAAGCTGATGTGCCCGCCCAGGGACTCGGCTTTTTTATGTCCCACGAGTGAGGACTGGCCCACTCCTGGGACCACTGGAGAACGGAAGATTCTATTCACTTACCGTGAAGTCTTCCTTCTCTGTGGTCCCGGAGTGGTCCAGTCCTACCCACCCAGTTGTGTGAGGGGGTATGGGCTTTGTCCGGAGACTTTGGAGTTGGAGGTGGATACTGTGTTGGTTACTGGGTGGGTCCCTCGCTAGAGCCCCTTGTGGAAGGGTTCAGGATAAGCTCTGGAGGGAGGGGACGGTTTTGTTTTCCCCAGAGATGTTCTTTCCTATTGTTCTTGGAGTTGTTATTAGGGAGGTAGGATAGCTGGCAGAAGAACTGACTGCTGAGGATCCAGCACCTCCCCTTTGGGTCAAGTTTGTTAAGCCCTGCAATGGAAGAGGAGGAGCTGAGATCCCACGAGTGAGGACTGGACCACTCCGGGACCACAGAGAAGGAAGACTTCACGGTAAGTGAATAGAATCTTCCGTTCATACCAAAATCATATTCGTATCCTTCAGGTCATATTGCATTTTAACTTTAATAAAGGATAAAACTTTTATATTCTGGAGGCACTTAACAGTACGTTAGCATAGTACTTTCCATAAGTTCAAAGAAACAAAACCATCTTTCAACGAAATCATTGTTATAATTTAGAGTGTCATATTGTTTAATTTGTGAGGCCAGTTTGTTAGTAACCAACACGTCCCAGACTTTTAAAAACTAGCTAGATATAGTAAATTTTGCAGATTTCTTCCAATTAGATGCAATGACAAACTTAGCTGCTAATAAAAGTAAGTCTTCAAGTTCTTTTTTATTTTGAGATAGTTTTAATGCAGACCAGTTAATTAGCAAAATTAAGTCTAGTTTTCTTGGCAGAGATACTTTAAGAATGTTATCAATGTTCTGTAATACCTTTTCCCAAAAATCTTGGACTATGGGACAGTCCCATAGTGCTTGAGCGAGCCTGATAGCTTGCAACCTTTCCAGCATGATGGATCTGATTTTTGTTTGGCATAGAAAAGACTTAAAGGTGTTAGATACCATCTAGTCCAAATTTTAAACTGAAGAAGTCTAAAATTCAGTGCCGGAGAAATGTATAGAGAGCTTGACCAAATATTTAGCCATTGCTCCTCACTAAAGTTCCTCTCACAATCCTTACTCCAGGCATTTTGGTGTGAAGATGTTTACTGTCATAACTTTTCATTAAGTGCTATATAAATGACTGATATTACCTCTTTCTGCTGCTGGAGATACTTGTAAATAATATTTACATCATGCATCCAAATGGTTGACCCTGATCCAAAAGAAAATCACATCCATAGGAATTTCCTTGGATGCATTTTATCTATCCTCTGCTTCTGCGGTATTTCAATCCATCAAACGTAGACTACTAGATATCCAGTTGCAACGTCTAACTGAGGCAGCTCGGAAAACTTGCTCCCCAAGCTATCTGGGTTTATCCCAGATTCCTGGGCTTTTAGCTCCCTATTTCCTCTTTTTAACTGATCCTCACCAAAGAAGAGCATTCATGCTGGTTAGATTTAATGCATTACCATCGGCCATCCTTTTCGGAAGATACCACAGAATCCCCTGCAATCTTAGACGATGCCCTTGTAGTCAAGGAGTCATCGAAACAGTCCCTCATGTTCTTTTGGACTGCCCTTTTTATAGCAGTCCACGTGCAAGATACCTAGATGCACTGCTTTCTGACCATCAAGGCCTTTCTGACAATGCCAAGGTTCGTTTTTTACTCCACGGGAAACACAACTTTGTCACTACTCACGTTGCTTGCTTTTTACAGGTTGCGATCCAAATCAGAGAGGCTTTTACTCATGCATAGCCTACTGCTATTTTATGTCATTTAACTTTTGCTGGTTTTTTAAGGTTTTATTATATTCTATAGTGTCACTGTTGGTTTTAAAGTATACTGTATTCTTGTATTAATGCCAATAAAGGTCTATGGTATGGTATGGTATTTTCAAAGGCCGTCAAGGGCCTATTCAGCTGTGTGTTTAAGTTATTGGTATTAAACAAATGGTGTAATTGATGTAATTGAATCTATGGAATAGGTGAGTTAAGTTTCTGAGCAAGTTTGTCGACTGATGGTTATAAAATTATGCACGGCATGGGGAAAGTACATAGAAGGAGCTTTTTCTCCCTGTCCTATAGTATTAGAATTTGTGGACTCCTAGTGAATTGATGGGCAATAGATACAAGATAGACAAAAGGAAATACTTACTCACTGAGTAAATAAGTTGTGAAATTGGCTGCTAGTTGATGTAGTAACTTTAAAAGGAGTTAGACAGATTCATGGAAGATAGGTCCTTCAGTGGCTACTCATCATGGTGAATAAAGGGACTCTGCATATTCAAACCTCTGAAATCCAGTGCTAGAAGGACTTAGCCTCTGTGCCTTGATTGTTGACCCTCCAGGGCAACTGTTTGGCTTCTGTGTGAAATAGCATGCTAGACTAAGTGGAGCACTGATTTGATCCAGCAGGATCTCTTCTTATGTTTTTATCTTCATGATGGGATAATATAAACAGCTCTTTCTCACTAACTCTTAAAGGCATTGCCAGTAAGAAGGGACTATTTAAAATCCTAAATAAGAACATAAGAGAAGCCATGTTGGATCAGGCCAATGGCCCATCCAGTCCAACACTGTGTAACACAGTGGCAAAACCTCCCCAAGTGCCATCAGGAGGTCCACCAGTGGGGCCAAGACACTAGAAGTCCTCCTACTGTGCCTCCTTAAGCACCAAGAATACACAGCAGCATCACTGCCCCAGACAGAGAGTTCCAACAATACGCTGTGGCTAATAGTCACTGATGGACCTCTGCTCCATATGCTTATCCAGTCCCTTCTTGAAGCTATGCTTGTAGCCATCACCACCTCATGTGGCAGTGAATTCCATGTGTTAATCACCCTTTGGGTGAAGAAGTACTTCCTTTTATCAGTTCTAACCCGACTACTCAGCAATTTCATTGAATATCCACGAGTTCTCATATTGTGCGAAAGGGAGAAAAGTACTTCTTTCTCTACCTTCTCTATCCCATGCATAATCTTGTAAACCTATCAAGTCACCCCTCAGTTGACATTTCTCCAAGCTAAAGAGCCCCAAGCGTTTTAACCTTTCTTCATAGGGAAAGCGTTCCAACCCTTTAATCATTCTAGTTGCCCTTTTTTGTACTTTTTCCAATGATATAATATCTTTTTTGAGGTGCGGTGACCAGAATTTTACACAGTACTCCAAATGAGGCCGCAGCATCGATTTATACAGGGGCATTATGATATTGGCTGATTTGTTTTCAATCCCCTTCCTAATAATTCCCAGCATGGCGTTGGCATTTTTAAAATTGCAATCGCACATTGTTTTGACATTTTCAGTGAGTTATCTATGATGACCCCAAGATCTCTCTCTTGGTCAGTCTCTGCCAGTTCACACCCCATTAACTTGTATTTATAGTTAGGATTTTTGCCCCCAATGTGCATTACTTTGCACTTGGCCACATTGAACCTCATTTGCCACATTGACGCCCACTCTCCCAGCCTTGACAGATCCTTTTGAAGTGCCTCACAATCCTCTCTGCTTCTTACCACCCTGAAGAATTTAGTGCCTGCTAATTCTCTCTTTGTTCAGGTAGCCGGCTCCAGGTTGATGGATGGCTGAGTCAACCTGGAGCCGGCTACCTGAACCAGCTTCCGCTGGGATCAAATTCGGGTCGTGAGCAGAGGGCTCTGACTGTGGTACTGCAGCTTTAGTACTCTGTGTCACGGGACTGACTGGCCTGTAATTTTCTGGATCTTCTCTGGAACCCTTTTTAAAGATGGGGGTGGTAATGCCTCACTTTGTGCTCCAAAGTTCCAAATACTGCCAAGATTTGTAAATCAACTCTTAAGGGCCCAACATGTCTCCCTTTTTTAAAGAACAAAACAAAAACCCCCCACTTCCTTAGATAATGTCTTTTCCAAATTCACTTGGTGTTGGTGGTTATACTAACAATGACTATGAACAGGGCCTTTTCTGTCCCAGCTGAACCATAAATTCTGAGCTGCATTGTACAGTTAATGTACAATATTAACTGATGAGCAGGGTTCTGTTTTGATATATGGTACTTTGTTTACAGCACAATCTGAATCCTGGGCACTGGCATGTTGCCAGTCTGGCATGGTACCTCTGCCGCTAACTGGTGTTCTATTTTCCCTCAGGAGAGTGGAAATTTGAAAAAAAAAATCCAGGTTCAGAGAGCATAGCATAGCAATTGTGCTTGATTCTACAAGATGGCGACAACCCACCAATCATGGAACAGCATACAGAAAACACCCCCATGATATCCAGAGGTGGAAATAGCCAACCAGATCATGCAGATATATTCATCTCTCCCTGATGTTCGCTGGCTGCCACCCATCCACAGAACACAAGAAAAAAAGGGAATGAAGGAATATGTATTCATTTATCTCAGCTGCAGTATGGACTGTTACTTGAACTGTAAGAGCCCTGGGTCTTAAAGACCAAAGAGTCCTAAAAGATGATACTGTTAAAGTGATGCACACATTATGTCAACAAATTTGGAAAACACAACAGTGGCCACAGGATTGGAAAAGATCGGTTTATATTCCAATCCCAAAGAAGGGTAATGCCAAGGAAGGTTCAAACTATCATACCATTGCACTCATTTCACATGCCAGCAAGGTCATCTTAAAGATCCTACAAGCTAGGCTTCAGCAGTATGTAGATCGGGTACTACCAGAAGTTCAAGCTGGGTTTCAGAGAGGTAGAGGAACTACAGATCAAATTGCCAGCATTCGCTGGATATGGAGAAAGCACGGGAGTATAGAAAAACGTCTATTTCTGCTTCACTGACTGCGCTAAAGCCTTTGATGGTGTGGATCACAACAAACTGTGGCAAGTCCTTAAAGAAATGGTAGTACTAGCCCACCTCACATGTCTCCTAAGAAACCTGTATAAGGGTCAAGAAGCAACGATCAGAATGGGATATGGAACAACTGATTGGTTTAGAATAGGAAAAGGGGTTCGACAAGGATGTATATTGTCACCCTGCTTATTTAATTTATATGCAGAGTACATCATGTGAAATGCTGGCCTGGAAGAAGCACAAGCCGAAATTAAGATTGCCGGGAAAAACATCAACAACCTCAGATATGACACTACTCTAATGGCAGAAAATGAGGAGGACCTAAAGAACCTCTTGTTGAGGGTGAAAGAGGAGAGCACAAAAGAGGCTTGAAACTCAACATCAAAAAAACTAAGATCATGGCATCTGGCCCCATCAAACCTTGGCAAATAGAAGGGAAGACATGGAAGTAGTGACAGACTTCACATTTCTGGGATCCAAGATCACTGCAGATGGTGACTGTATCCATGAAATTAAAAGATGTTTGCTCCTTGGGAGGACAGCTATGGTGAACCTGGGGAGTATAATAAAAAGTAGAGACATCAACCTGCCAACAAAAGTCCGTATAATTAAAGCGATGGTATTCCCAGTAGTAATGTATGGTTGTGAGAGCTGGACCATAAGGAAGGCTGAGCGCAGAAGAATAGATGCTTCTAAGATGTGGTGCTGGAGAAGACTCTTGAGAGTCCCTTGAACTGCAAGAAGATCAAATCAGTCAGTCCTAAGGGAAATCAACCCAGACTGTTCCCTGGGAGGTCAGATGCTGAAGCTGAAGCTCAAATACTTTGGCCACCAAATGAGAAGGGAGCACTCACTGGAGAAGATCCTGAAGCTGGGAAAGACAGAAGGCAAAAGAAGAAGGGGACGGCAAAAGATGAGATGGCTGGACAGTGTTACTGATGTATCAAACACGAATTTGAGCAGACTTCGGAGGATGGTGGAAGACAGGAGGGCCTGGTGTGACTTTTTCCATGGGATCGCAAAGAGTCAGACTTGACTGTGCATCTGAACAACAACAACAAAGAGCCCTGGGATAAACCCAGTTGTTAGCAACAAGTGGGGCTTTTTTTGAGCAGGAATGCACAGGAATGCAGTTCTGGTTGGCTTGATGTCAGGGTGTGTGGCCTAATATGCAAATGAGTTCATTCTGGTTTTTTCCTACAAAAAAGCCCTGTGTGAAGCAATGGTGACATCAGAGGGTGTGGCCTAATAAGTAAATTAATTTCTGCTAGACTTTTTCTCCAGAAAAAGCCAAGGAAACACTCTACTGTACATTCACAGAGTATTTGTGTCATTTGTCCAATAGTTCACTGAGGAAAAGCATCCATGTGGTAAAGGGAGCCATGGGTTTAAATCCCTCAACAGAAGGGTGCTATCAAGAAAGCTTTTGGCCAGCAACAAGCCAATAATAATAATAATAATAATAATAATAATAATAATAATAATAATAATAATAATAATAATAATAATTATTATTATTATTATTATTATTATTATTATTATTTATTACGTTTGATGAATCACCTTTTCCTGGCTAGCGCCAGGCTCAGGACAATGTGAAACAGTAAAAAATACATACATATAAAATCAAGTGTGTGTGTGTGTGTGTGTGTGTGTGTATGTGTGTGTGTATATATATATATATATATATATATATATATATATATATATATATATATATATATATATATATATATATATAAAAAATCAATTAATCAGGAAACAGAAGGAAGAGGGTGGACTAGAACTCATACCTCACACATTTTGGAACTCTAGCTATATACCCAAATAGCCACAGAGGTGGCAGGTGCAGCATAGGATTTGGGGGTTCCCTAGGTGGGCTGCTGCAAAATGCCAAAAGAAACAGAAGGACCATAATTTTTGCACAAGAACAACAAATATCAAACAGGCTCCCCAATTCTGAATGTGGTGCTCTTGCAATTTCCTTGATCCCTGGTCCCTGTTAGTTAGTACATGATGAAATGTACCTCTTGGGAGGCAGGGGGGAGGACACTGTGTAGCAATTGAACCAATACTTACCTATTCCTTTTAGGAGGTTTCATTGGAGCTCTAAGTGTCTTGTTTGGACTGCTCTTTGGGCTTCTGATACTGCAACTATAAAATATATTTGACTTCCTTTAGCATAGGTTAGGGCTGTTAGTTGCCCAGGTTTGTGGTTGTGCTTCCTGTGTCCTGCACTTGCACTGGCATGGCATCATTTGCATTTATGGCAGCCACAGCTTGAGTCAGGTCTCCTTCCCTTGCTTACCTGTCTTTGTATGCTGCATTGGAAGAGTGAAGTCTTCCATTTGCTGTTGATATCCTGAGTTGGAGTATTTTGAACAGAGCAGGGGTAGCTATATGCTACAACAGTATTTATTCTTTTCCTTGTCTGTTTGTGTACCATGCTGCCTTTCTTTGGAAAATGCTCTTTTGTCAAGGTTTTCATCACCAAAGCCCTCCCATGTATGTTCTGGTAGTGCATGGCATGAAGCCAGAAAGACGTAACCTCATGGCTTGGGCAATATCAATTGAGATATAGGTGTCCTGGCTTCTGTTTGTATACTGCATGCAAGAGCTTAGCTGATATCCTTTGTTGTGCCATAGTTTTGAGGACATGATAGGAGACCAGGGATGTGGATGGTATCTTTATACTCCATGAGTTTTATGGGAATTTTTCCAGTTATGCTATGGTTGTCATTAATGTTCCCTCTTATGTGTACTCATGTGTGCTTCCTCAAAGATTTTTAGCCAGGAGCACACAAATTTTCCCCTGAGCTCACTGCATTTTCCCAGCTCATCCCACCCTTGGCTGCTCCAGCCTAGCTGTTGGATGCTCTGGACAAGCCATTCCACACGGCAACCTACACCCTGATTCTGGGGCCACTTTCTCTGCTGGCGTTGTTGCTCTGAGCTCAGGGGAGGGCCCTGCAGATGAACATAAGAACATAAGAGAAGCCATGTTGGATCAGGCCAACGGCCCATCAAGTCCAACACTCTGTGTCACACAGTGGCAAAAAATTTTATATACACACATACACTGTGGCTAATAGCCACTGATGGACCTGTGCTCCATATTTTTATCTAAACCCTTCTTGAAGGTGGCTATACTTGTGGCCGCCACCACCTCCTGTGGCAGTGAATTCCACATGTTAATCACCCTTTGGGTGAAGAAGTACTTCCTTTTATCCGTTTTAACCTGTCTGCTCAGCAATTTCATCGAATGCCCACGAGTTCTTGTATTGTGAGAAAGGGAGAAAAGTACTTCTTTCTCTACTTTCTCCATCCCATGCATTATCTTGTAAACCTCTATCATGTCACCCCGCAGTCGACGTTTCTCCAAGCTAAAGAGTCCCAAGCGTTTCAACCTTTCTTCATAGGGAAAGTGCTCCAGCCCTTTAATCATTCTAGTTGCCCTTCTCTGGACTTTCTCCAATGCTATAATATCCTTTTTGAGGTGCGGCGACCAGAACTGCACACAGTGCTCCAAATGAGACCGCACCATCGATTTATACAGGGGCATTATGATACTGGCTGATTTGTTTTCAATTCCCTTCCTAATAATTCCCAGCATTGCGTTGGCCTTTTTTATTGCAAACGCACACTGTCTTGACATTTTCAGTGAGTTATCTACCACGACCCCAAGATCTCTCTCTTGGTCAGTCTCTGCCAGTTCACACCCCATCAACTTGTATTTGTAGCTGGGATTCTTGGCCCCAATGTGCATTACTTTGCACTTGGCCACATTAAACCGCATCTGCCACGTTGACGCCCACTCACCCAGCCTCAACAGATCCCTTTGGAGTTCCTCACAATCCTCTCTGGTTCTCACCACCCTGAACAATTTAGTGTCATCCGCAAACTTGGCCACTTCACTGCTCACTCCCAACTCTAAATCATTTATGAACAAGTTAAAGAGCATGGGACCCAGTACCGAGCCCTGCGGCACCCCACTGCTTACCGTCCTCTACTGCGAAGACTGCCCATTTATACTCACTCTCTGCTTCCTATTACTCAGCCAGTTTTTGATCCACAAGAGGACCTGTCCTTTTACTCCATGACTCTCAAGCTTTCTAAGGAGCCTTTGATGAGGAACTTTATCAAAAGCTTTCTGGAAGTCAAGGTAAACAACATCTATCGGGTCTCCTTTGTCCACATGTTTGTTCACCCCCTCAAAGAAATGTAACAGGTTGGTGAGGCAAGATCTTCCCTTGCAGAACCCATGCTGAGTCTTCCTCAATAACCCGTGTTCATCAATGTGCCTACTCATTCTGTCCTTGATAATGGTTTCTACCAACTTTCCCGGTATTGAAGTCAGACTGACTGGCCTGTAATTTCCCGGGTCTCCTCTGGAACCTTTTTTAAAGATGGGGGTGACATTTGCTACCTTCCAGTCCTCAGGAACGGAGGCAGATTTCAATGAAAGATTACAGATTTTTGTTAGAAGATCCACAAGTTCAACCTTGAGTTCTTTCAGAACTCTTGGATGTATGCCATCCGGACCCGGTGACTTATTAGTTTTTAATTTGTCTATCAGTTGTAGGACCTCCTCTTTTGTCACCTCAATCTGACTCAGGTCTTTCAATACCCCTTCCAAAATTAGTGGTTCTGGGGCGGGCAAAAAGTTCTCATCTTCCACAGTGAAGACGGAGGCAAAAAATTCATTTAGCTTCTCAGCCATTTCCCTATCCTCCTTCAGTAATCCTTTTACGCCATGGTCATCCAAGGGCCCCACTGCCTCCCTGGCTGGTTTCCTACTAATATATTTGAAGAAAGTTTTATTGTTGGTCTTTATGTTTTTTGCAATATGCTCCTCATAGTCCCTTTTTGCCTGCCTGATCACAGTCTTGCATTTGATTTGCCACAGCCTGTGTTCCCTTTTACTAATCTCACTTGGACTGGTTTTCCACCGCTTAAAGGAGTCCTTCTTACCTTTTACAGCTTCCATTACTTTGTTTGTTAACCACGCAGGCCTTTTCTTATGCCTGTTTGTGCCTTTCCTAACTTGTGGTATGTATTTTATCTGAGCTTCTAGGATTATAGTTTTAAATAGCATCCAAGCTTCCCCAAGGGTTTTGACCGTATTTACCTTTCCTTTCAGTTTCCTCCTCACATGCCTCCTCATCTCAGTGTATTTACCCCTTTTAAAGTTAAACGTGTTTGTGGCGGTCTTTTTGGACAACTCCCTATTTATACAAACGGTGAAATCAATAACATTATGGTCACTGCTCCCAAGTGGCGCAATCACTTTTACATCTCTCACCAAGTCTTGGGCATTACTTAGGACCAAATCCAGGATCGCCCCACCCCTGGTAGGTTCTGAGACCATCTGCTCCATAGCACAGTCATTGAGAGCATCAAGAAACTCAATCTCTTTCTCTCGACCAGAACACATATTGACCCAATCAATCTGTGGGTAGTTAAAATCACCTATTACGACACAGTTTTTACGTTTAGCTGCTATCTTTTAGCCTTCCATCATATTATAATCGTCCTCTCTCTTTTGATTTGGTGGGCGATAACAAACTCCCATAGTTAAATTTCCTTTTGGGCCCTCTATTTCAACCCAAAGCATTTCTAAAAGGGAATCTAATTCTCTGATCTCAGTCTTACTGGACCTTACTGGACCTCTCTGACATATAGAGCCACCTCACCTCCAACCCTTCCCTCCCTATCCTTCCGATATAGCTTATATCCAGGAATCACCGTGTCCCACATTCTCCTCATTCCACCAAGTTTCTGAAATTCCCACAATGTCTATGTTTTCTCCCAACACTAAACATTCCAATTCACCAATTTTACTTCGAACACTTCTAGCATTTGCATACAAACATCTATTATTTCCCAGGCGAGCTAGGCCCGCCACCTTCCTCCTGCCGCCTCGAGACTCTGGCAGACAGTCCATATTGTTTGTCACCTTCACAGTGGACAACTCTGGTCCGTTACCCGGTAGAAAAATAGCAGCTAACCCTTCATCTCTTTGAGACAAGTCCTCCCGAACCAGAGACATTTCATCTCCTGTCGGCTTTCCCCCAAGATTTAGTTTAAAAACTGCTCTGCCACCTTTTTGATTTTAAGCACCAGCAGCCTGGTTCCATCCGGGGACAAGTGGAGACCGTCTCTTTTGTACAGCTCCCGCTTGTTCCAGAAAGCATCCCAGTGCCTAACAAACTTAAACCCTTCCTCCTTACACCATCGTCTCATCCACACATTGAGACTTCTAATTTGTGCCTGTCTCTCCTGCCCTGCACGTGGAACAGGTAGCACTTCTGAGAAGGCTACCTTGGAGGTCCTGGCCTTAAGTCTCCCGCCTAGCAGCCTAAATTTTTCCTCCAGGACCTCACGACTGCATTTCCCCACATCGTTGGTGCCAACATGCACCACGACCACAGGCTCCTCCCCAGCACTGTCTGTCAGTCTATCTACTACCCACGTAATGTCCGCTACCTTCGCACCAGGCAGGCAAGTCACCATACGGTCAGTACGCGGTTTCGCCACCCAGCTGTCTACTTGCCTAAGGATCGAATCACCAACCCCCCCCTCTCCCCCTGCTCAGGGATGGTTCCTTGGCGCGAAAGGATACCCGCTCACCAACCGAAGAAGAGGTCCCTTCTAAGGGCGCATTCCCCTTGTCCTCAGCCCGGTGCCTTGTTCCCTCTCGACCCTCACGCTCTCTGGCAGCAACGGGGCTGCTATGTTCAGAGCGGGGCTCATCTAGTACGCCCCCGAGAGTCTTCCCCAAGTGCCTAACTGACCGTCTCTGCTTCTCCAGGGCAGTCACCTTGGCCTCAAGGGTACGAACTCGTTCCCTGAGGACCAGGAGCTCCTTGCATCGAGCACACACCCAAGACTTCTGTCCTTTGGGCAGATAGTCATACATGTGACACTCAGTGCAAAACACTGGAAAGCCCCATATATATATGTAATATATATAAAAATATACAGTCCTCTTTAAATGTTGTTTGTTTAAGTGGCTCCCCTTCTGGAGGGTCAACTTACCTTACCTCAACTTACCTTATTGGGAACTTTCCTTATTTGGAGAACAAGGAAATCAGGCATCTGTGTTCCTGGTTCTTAGAGAGCCCCTAGGCGAAGAGCCACAGGCCAAGAGCCCTTTAGCTCTCGCCTTTGGCAAGGCGCAGCTTAAAATGCAAAGAGGTGGAGCAGAGGCACTCCTCAGCAATCAGCAGCAATCACTCTCAATCTCTTTCACCCTTAGGCCAGTCAACCAACAAAGAGCAGTCAACCAAACAAAGAGCAGTTCCCCAGCTATCACACCTTAGAATTTTAGGCAGCCCCACAAACCTTAGAATGAATTCATTCTAAGGCCCTTGGCCCACTGGCGATTCCCTCAATGACCTGGTGGAAGTCTGGCAAGATCAGCTATCCAGGGCCATCGACGAAATCGCACCCTGGCGCCCTCTGCGCCCTCGTATGAAGCTGGCTCCATGGTATACCTTGGAGTTACGCCAGCTGAAGCAAGGGCTCAGACGACTAGAGAGGCGGTGGAGGCATACTCGGGACGAAGTGACGAGAACATCCTATAGAACGTTTATGAAGTCATATGAGATGGCAGTCAAGACTGCAAAGAAACAATACTTTGCAGCCAAGATTGCATCTGCAAATTCGCGCCCAGCACAATTATTTAGGGTAATTGGAGATCTTATAACACTGCCACAAGGCAAACCAAACGTTAGAGAATTGGAGATAGGCTGTGAGGCATTTGCGAAATATTTTGCAGATAAAATCTCATCACTCCGCCAAGACCTACCTATCACATTAGATACAGTAAGTCAGACTGAGGCTCCGCGCCTGTCTTCGGATTTACTGCTGGACCACTTCGACCCACTCGTCCTGGAAGAAGTTGATGGAATTCTCTCCGCTGCTCGCCCAACAACATGCGATCTGGACCCTTGCCCCTCCTGGCTGATTAAATCTTGCCAGAGGGAGCTTAGATGTCCTTTACGGGACATCATAAATAGATCCCTCCTAGAGGGGCGTTTTCCAACGCCTCTGAAAGAGGCCTTGGTCCGCCCCCTCTTGAAAAAATCAACAGCAGACCCGGCCGAATTGGCGAACTATCGACCGGTGTCTAATTTACCATTTTTAGGTAAAATCTTCGAGAGGGCAGTGGCGTTGCAGCTACAGAGATTTCTAGATGACGCTTCTGTCCTAGACCCGTGCCAGTCTGGCTTCCGACCGGGCCACGGGACGGAGACGGTCTTGGTCGCCTTAGCAGATGACCTCCAACGGCAACTGGATCGAGGCGGTGTAGCAGTGCTGATGTTATTAGATCTGTCGGCTGCATTTGATACGGTCGACCATCGGCTACTGATACACCGCCTCGCCGACATTGGGGTTAAGGGGTCTGCTTTACAATGGCTCTCCTCTTTCCTCACGGGTCGGGGACAAAGGGTGGCGATCGGGGGTGAACGATCCCAGAGGCGCACACTAGATTGTGGGGTGCCTCAGGGAGCAGTCCTCTCCCCGATGTTATTTAACATCTATATGCGCCCCCTTGCCCAGATTGCCAGGAGGTTTGGGCTGGGCTGCCACCAATATGCAGATGACACCCAGCTCTATCTGCTGATGGACGGCCGGCCCGCCTCCCCCCCCAGAAGGCCTGGATCGGGCGTTACAGGCTATCGCAACGTGGCTTAGACTGAGTGGGCTGAAGCTGAATCCGGCAAAGACAGAGGTTCTCTGTGTGGGTCGCGGCGCTCCAGGGGGGGAAATATCCCTCCCGACCTTCGATGGTGTGCAGCTAAAGGCGGCGCAGCAGGTGAAGAGTCTGGGTGTTTTACTGGAGCCTTCATTATCAATGGAGGCCCAGATAACAGCCACTGCCAAGTCAGCATTCTTCCATCTGAGGCGGGCAAAGCAGTTGGCCCCTTTCCTGGAGCGTCGGGACCTAGCAACGGTGATCCATGCGACAGTCACCTCACGATTGGACTACTGTAACGCCCTCTACATGGGGCTGCCTCTGTGCCGGACCCGGAAGTTACAGCTAGTGCAGAACGCGGCGGCCAGGCTGTTGCTCGGTCTCCCAAGATGGGAACATGTACGGCCGGGGCTACGCGAACTGCACTGGTTACCGATTGTATACCGGGTCCAGTACAAAGTGCTGGTTATCACCTTTAAAGCCCTATATGGCCGAGGACCAGCCTACCTGAAGGAGCGTCTCTCCCCGTATGAACCCCAGAGAGCACTGAGGTCAGTAGGAAAGAACAGACTGACTACCCCTGGGCCAAGACAAATCAAACTACAGAACACTCGCTCTCGGGCCTTTTCGGCCGCAGCCCCACATCTCTGGAACCAACTCCCAGAGGAGGTGCGGGCCCTGCGGAACCTTGATCAGTTCCGCAGGGCCTGCAAGACCACCCTTTTTAAATTAGCTTATGAATAACTGAATTATACGGACAACGAAGAAAATCCGCCATCAGCATCAACTAGAAGAGCGTCAAGGATAGCGTTATAATATGTTTTAGTTAATTGTTTTAATCAGGTTTTTAAGGTTAATTAATGTTTAATTTAATGTTTCTAA
The DNA here is from genome assembly GCF_032191835.1 of Heteronotia binoei. Lineage (NCBI taxonomy): Eukaryota > Metazoa > Chordata > Lepidosauria > Squamata > Gekkonidae > Heteronotia > Heteronotia binoei. Next base: position 164,930,880 of record NC_083223.1, on the reverse strand, counting down.
TGTGACTGTTTTATTGTTGGTGCACCATTGGTCACCGTATTGTTAGCCGCCCTGAGCCTGCTTCGGCAGGGGAGGGCGGGGTACAAATAAAATTTATTATTATTATATTATTATTATAATGAAGTCCTTCAAAACTCAGAAATTCTCAGCAATTTCTCCAGCTGTCTCAGCTATCAGAGCTGCTCTGCTCCTCTCAGACCTCTGTGAGATGAAGATGGTGCCTGAGCATGCAGGTGCCAAGGAGGAGAAGGGTTATTGCAGGGGGGAAAGGGGAAGGCTATGCATTGGGCAGGGGGGAAGGGCTGACCATAGGGGTATGTGGTGGGACAATGCTCCTAGCTGCCGGGGCCCTTGCACAGGAGCAATGAATGAGACTGGGGCACCTGGTTTCCCTCAAGCCTGCCGGCCTCACTTCATAAAAACATAAGAAAAGCCATGTTGGATCAGGCCAGTGGCCCATCCAGTCCAACACTCTGTGTCACACAGTGGCCAAAAAACCCCAGGCGCCATCAGGAGGTCCATCAGTGGACCTCAGCAGCAGGCCTGCATCTCCTCTAAGCTTGGCCTGGCCCAGTGCAGCTGCTGCCTTCTGCATGTTTTACTGCCCTCAGCATTACTGCCTGACAGCCACCTTGGCCCGGTCAATGGGTTGGGTGGAGGTGAGTGCTGAGTCAGGGGCTTCAGCATGGCCCTCTTCCCCACACAAGAAGGGCCAGCTAGATGTGCCTTGGACCTGTTCTCTCTCTGCCCCACTCCTCCTCTTTTTGTGGGGTTGTTTCTGTCAGGGGTGAGTGCGAGGCAGATCCAGGCCTGTGGGGAAGAGGAAGCTGAAGATGGAAAGGTTGGTCAATGGTGGGGGGTTGTGGAGGAGGGTGGTTGCGCAGGTGTGACTGCCTGGCCTTGATCAGTTTAGTTGGAAGTTCATGAGGGTTTACTGTGCTTAAGTGGGTTTGGAGGAAGGCAACCCATGTTGGGAAGACTGCTGGGGAGTTGTGTGAATGTATGTGTTGTAAGGGGAAGGAGTTGTGTAAGCATCTGCATGTGTTGTACCTTGACTATGTTGGGAATCTTAATTTCTTGCTTACATGGCATAGTGGTTTTTTAAATTATTTTGCAAAAGGGATTGTGAGCTGACAGACAGGGTGTTTGACATAAATAAATATTTCATTTACTTTGTTTATAGTCAGCTTTTCTCCTGCAGGGTACCCCTGTGAGCCCTTTGCAACAAAACCTAACATCAGTAGGTGTTTTATATCCTGTAGGTTAAATATATAATATATATAATATAAAAATTGTTCCGCATAAACCTTAATTGAGGAGCAGAGAGGGTGAGGAATATTTTGAATAGCACTAACTTATTTTTAAAGAAGCAAAATAAAATTATGCAAAGTATTTTTATAAATGCTCCCCTCCCCACAAAAAAAATGTTTCTGGTGTCCTTTCTTTCTTCCAGAGCTGACAAGAAGCTACAAAAAATTATTAAGAATTTTAATTTTTTAAAAAGTGCATCTAATATTTGGAAGCAAGTAATAAAGTTCCTTTCCTTCTTTGTAATGTGTGCTAACTGGTTCTAAATAGAATAGAAAATGAGAGTTCTTTGAAAACCAGTTGGATCATAAGTGTCTGTGTGTGACATACATGCCAGCTCCACTTGTGATTTTGATTGATTTGATTTTTAACCCTCCTTCCCTGTGAATGGGCTCAGGGCAGGTTATAACATAACCATAAAACATTAAAATATACATTTAAAGTATTAAACTGTGATAATATAAAACTGCTACTCTTACAGTAAAACAATGGCATCAAGAAACTAGTTACTTAAAATGTGATTGACTCACAGCATGTCTTGAGTCCAGTGGCACCTTTAAGACCAATAAAGTTTTATTCAAGGTATGAGCTTTCCTGTGCATGCACACTTCCTCTGATTCATTGAAATGGAAGTTAGTAGTCCAGACATAGGTAGAGGGTGAACAGTAAATTAGTATACAACATAATTAAGATGTTTGAAGGGTGTTGAACTTGTGTTATGAGGGACGAATCTGGCTTAAATGCCACTTTGTTGGGCTGGGCCGTACGTGTGCCATAGAATGTAACATGAGGTACCAGAGATATAAACTTTACAAAGATGATTTCAGATGCCAAATGACAATAGTTGGTGAATGACAATAGCAGACTTGATTGGATTATGTATGATACCAAGAGAGGTGGTAGGAGTGAAGATACCAGCACTGGTAATGTGATAGGAAACATAGCCTCAATTCGGTCCAGGAGGATTCAGTCCTGGAGGATGCAAAGACTAAATGGGCATAAGTCTGACATTAAACAATGAAACATTCAAAACCCAGTGGGAGAACATTTACCCTTCCAGGACATTTGGTTGCTGATCTAACAATATTGTTAGACATTCTCTTACAAAGAAATTTCAAAGAGAGATTAGAAAGAGAGACTGCTGAATTGCAAGTGATAATGAAGCCCAGTGTATTTTCCAGAATTAAATTGAGGCTTAAGTTCCCTGTCTCATTAGCATTGCCTGCTGTTGTCATTTGGTATCTGCAGTCACTCCACACTCCAAGATATAGTAAGTACCAACAGACTCACATTCTTTTTTTCCCTCCGTGTATAATAGTATTTTATTTTCTCCAAAAATCAAATACAAAAATAAACAAACAGAAACAAAATAAATTAGGATTGTGAATGCAGCTTCCATACATTTCAGTACAATAATGTACAACCATATATCTTTTTTATAATTATTTTTAACCCCACTTCACACTACATACTACCTTATTGACCTCTTAACCGGCATCATTCTCTAAGGTAATCCATATATCCAATCATAGAGAGGTGACCATTCCGTGCTTCATATTAATTCTGTTCACAATGTATTTGGCAGAGAATCTCTCTCCAAAATAATCAACATACCATTATTTACAGTTACGTTTCCAGATCATAGAGCAGTGACCTATTCTATAATTCATATGAATTCTGTTCTGTTCTCAAAAGATTTGCCAGAGAGTCTCTCTCTCTCTTCCCTTTTTTTTTTTGGGGGGGGGGGAGACTGAGATCATTTGTATAGGCTAAAATTTGTTTTAGCCTTCTCTTCCTCACCAGTCATGGAGTCTCTCTTAAAACCTTAATCTGTTGTTCTGTGATTTTTGATGGTTGATCTATTAGAACTTTCCAATTTAATGTCTTAAATATTCTTCTGTTAGAGGTACTGTGAACTTCCCACTGAGACAAGTATTTTTAATATAGGCTGAACTGACCCTTTGAGCATCATCTATTTCTTTCTCTATATCCAAGAGTTCTATTTCCCTTACTACTGCCAATGGATCCCTTGATGTTTGTAATACATTGTCTTGTTTTTGTTCTATCACCTCATGAGGTCTCAGTTTGTAAACTGCCTGTTTCAACTCAAGTCTAACCACCTTTCTTCTTCTGTTTCTTGAGTTATCTATCTCCAGTCTTTGATTAATAATCTTCTGTTTAGTTTCAAGGAATTTTACAGATTGAGTTAAGCCCAGAATTTTCTTTTTTAATTCCTATTATTTGTTCCTGTATGTTGTCCAATTTTGAGTTCAACCCACCTATCTGCTCTAATAGATTTGCCTGTATTTGGTTCAGTACTGTCCTAAAATAAGTTTGCATATTATTTTGTAATTCTTTGATAACATCCTGAGATATCGAGGGTCCCATTGATTTGGGGATACCTAATGGTACTACTGACTTGTCTAACGTACTCATTATTTTAGATATTACATTTTAACCTACAGACCAATAACCTGTTTCTTATCCTTTTTTTGTATGTGTTATTCTCTTATCCTCTTCCCCTTATGTTCTTATAGCCAGCCATTACCACCACAAATTTTTCCTTCCCTTCCTTACCTTAAAGCCAGTTTGGAGAACCAGTTTGGTGTAGTGGTTAAGCGAGCAGACTCTTATCTGGGAGAACCGGGTTTGATTCCCCACTCCTCCACTTGCACCTGCTAGCATGGCCTTGGGTCAGCCATAGCTCTGGCAGAGTGTCTGTTGTGGGGGAGGAAGGTAAAGGAGATTGTGAGCCGCTCTGAGACTCTTTGGAGTGGAGGGCGGGATATAAATCCAATATCTTCTCTTAACACAAATTTCCTATCAACCCCTTTGCAATCAATCCATCTACATTAATTCATAATACATAACCAAATTCAAGTTAAGTAGTTAATCCATTGAATAAACAATTCATATAATAATTACTCCTTACTTATTTCAGAAATAAACATGTCTTGCTATCAGTTACTTTAAATCTTCCAACCTTGTTCTTTCTTCCTTCTTCCAGCCTTGTTCCTTCTACAGTTTAGTCTTATCTCAAACTATCATAGATCTAGTTCCACCAATCTAGTTCCAATTCACTGTATCCCCATCTGTAATTTTTTTCCCGTTCACAAATATGTTTATTAAGCAACCAACCACACCTAATCACTTAGCTCTGCACACACAAAACCAACCACTCACACAAAACCTGCCTCCCCCCCACCAACAGCCTCACCACAGGAAAATATTTCTATCACTCATCCGTACAAAACCACATGACACCCTCCTCACAATCTGCCTCACACTCACATTCACAACCTTTTACTCTTTTTTTCTCTCTCCTGCTTCCAGTTACTGCCACCTTAACGTGTTATCTCTTCCTTTCATTTAAAGTCAAGAATGTTTTCATTAAATCTCTCTTCCTCTTCCTGTTGCTGTTCTACTTTTCGTCTGCTTGCTCTGTAGTAAATCCCGCCAGCCAGTTCATTTAGCGTTTTGATTTCAGCTATTCTGTCCCTTCCAGAACACCGTCCATGTAGCACAAAAGCGACAGTCACATAAGATTATTTTATACAGCCCCCAAAATCATGCAGTCAAAATTAATTGAATAGAAAGTTTGTATTTATAAGAATAATCAGCTATAGGTGCATCCACAAACTGCAAACCGCCTGCTAACCAAGTATGCCAAACGCTGAACCTTTAATCCATTTCCGCTGTTGCCGTCAGCAACATCAGCTCCAAGCTTCTCCTCTTCTCCATCGCCACACTCAGTTCACCGCCCTTCCATCATCCGACTGTCAATTCCAAGCCACTGTATATTCTTTAGCGTATGGTAAGTCACTTTGCTTTGTATATTGACTTTTGTTGGAAGTCTCTTCTCAGTTGTAAAAACCTTGCTGCCCTTTCTCCTCTCCAGTATTCACAGCTTCTTTGCCATTAAGGCGTCTATAACAACCCAGGCTTCGGGGATACCAGGAGGCTCAAAATGGAGCTAACAGCCCTAGCTCAACCCTCCTCTTGCTTCCCCTGCCTTGAGAACCCCCTGACCAGGGTCCTTCTGGGTCTACCTACTTCTGGTGACCCCAAAAGTTGTACGGTCAGCCCATCCCCTGCAAGAGCGATCAGGAATGCGACCACTCATTACTGCGCTGAAACCAGAACCCGCAACAGACTCACATTCTAACTTTATCTGAAAAAGTGAGCAGTGACTCATGAAAGCTCATGCCCTGCCACACATTTTGTTAGGTGCTTTTGGACTCTTGCTCCTTTCCAGTAATAAAGATTGCATGCTGTGCTATTAGATTTCTTATTTTTTTCTTCATCTGTTAAACTGTAGAGGGGGATCTCTCTAAGTGAAGTAATGTGTTGATTTCAGACTGGGCAAAATCATTGCTAGTGCATCAATGCTAGAAAGGCAGCCAGGGAGGGAGACATGTTAAACTGGAACACATGGAACCATAAATGTATTTTTAAATACTTCTAGTAATTAAACTGTGGAATCCAATCCAGCTGTTCTAATTCCTAATCAGGGTCTTTTGAAAAAAAAAAATCCCAGATAGGCACTGAGAAATCTAATCTTTAAAAAAATTCTTTTCAAAATAAGCCAAAATAATTTCCTTTTGATTCTTCATTCCCTTTATTCCAGCATGCCCCTTCCTTTTAGTTTAACATGCCTGTGTGTGTGTATGCATGTATGTGAGAAAGAGTGAGAGAGAGAGAGAGAGAGACCAAGTCTCAAAGAAAACAGCAGAGCATGGCAATCTCAATGTAAATGTGCTTGGCAAGAAGAATCCACCCAACCACCCTCCCTCTCTCCCTCTGAAGAAGAAGAGCAAAAGCTTATACTTGAAATGGAATGTTGCTGTTCTTAAAGGAGCCATGGGAGGAGCCAGATTTTGCTACTGTTCTACTGCACAAGCAGTAGCTTCTGCTTCCCCCCCCCCCCATCCCTTCCTCCTGATAGCCAGCTTGGTGGAATTGTTACCTGCATGGACTCTTATGTGGGAGAACTGAGTTTGATTACCACTCTTCCACATGCAGCTGACTTTGGGTCAGCCATAACTCTCTTAGAGCTGTTCTGCTCAAGAGCAGTTCTTGGAGAGCTCTCTCAGCCCCACCTACATCACAGGGGAGGGGAGGGGGAGGGGAAAGGACATTGTAAGCCACTCTTGAGACCTCTTCGGGTAGAGAAGCGTGGGTATAAATCAGTTTTTTCTGTTTCTTCCTTTGCTGCTGCTTTTGCTCCTCCTTCTGGAGGCAAGCTTAGCCAATGAAGGGAAAGGAGGTGTGGCGTGACTTGGTTCTCTCCTGCATGAAGCAGGAAACAGGAAGAAGGAGCCGGGCAAAATCTAGCTGCAATATGATGGTAGCAACAGTCCCAGAGAAGTAAGAGAGTCAGTTGCTTGGGGGATGGATGGAAGCCCTGCAGGGGCTGTATATAGCTGGCAGGCTGTATGTTTGATACCCCTGTTTTAACAGATATAGAACCAAACAGGAACAAGCTATGTTTATATAGTTACCATATGTTTGGATTTCATAACAGTTGGGAGAGACAAAGTGAAGCAAGTAAATATGTCTCCAATTTGTAATTTTGAGTGCATGGAAACACAGGCTGACAAACATAGATTTAGCCCCCCAAAAGAATCAGTTCAGTATGGGAGCTTCAAATGGAAAATGAAGTCAGTGGGCAGTAAAGACAAACATTGATCACCTCAAAACAAAAAGGAGCTCAGTGTCTGTGTGTGGTGGAGATAAAATGGCAGAGAAGACTTTGTATTGACTGGAATGGTATGAAGTCTTTCGAAATGCATTTTTAAAAGTGCCTTCAAATTCCTTAGCATGTTTCTCAGGGACAAGACCTTCTGAAATCATTTCAGATTTTGTCTGCAGCACAATTTTGTGGTAAATTTAATTGTAATTCTGTCGCTATTCGCCAATAATTTCCATCATTTGAATAGTTGTTCAGGGTTGCCAACTGCAGTTTGCAAAGTTCCTGGCAGTGGGAGGAATTTGAAGACAGGAGGGAGCTCAGTGGGGATGTGGTGTCATAGATTCTTTCCTCCCATGCTGCCATTTCCTCCAGGGGAAGCAACTGCTGATCAGTTGCAATTCTTGGAGTACTCTACGGTTCACCTGGAGGTTGGCGACCCTAAGAAGAGAGAAGATATTGGATTTATATCCCATCTTATACTCTGAATCTCACAGTCTCAGAGCTGTCAAAATCTTCTTTACCTTCCCCCTTCCCCACAACAGACACCCTGTGGGATAGGTGGGGCTAAGAGAGCTCTTACAGCAGCTGCCCTTTCAAGGACAACTCTGCCAGAGCTATGGCTCACCCAAGGCCATTTCAGCAGCTGCAAGTGGAGGAGTGGAGAATCAAACCCGGTTCTCCCAGATAAGAGCCCATGCACTTAGCCACTATACCAAACTGGCTCTCCATAGCTAAACCCTAGCTAAAGTACATTAAATAATAAATAAAATAATTGTTGTTGTTCAGTCACATAGTCGAGTCCGACTCTTTGCGACCCCATGGACAAAGTCGTGCCAGGCGCTCCTGTCTTCCACCATTCTCCGAAGTCTGCTCAAATTCGTGTTTGTTACATCAGTAACGCTGTCCAGCCATCTCATCTTTTGCCGTCCCCTTCTTCTTTTGGTTTCTGTCTTTCCCAGCATCAGGATCTTCTCCAGTGAGTGCTCCCTTCTCATTTGGTGGCCAAAGTATTTGAGCTTCAGCTTCAGCATCTGACCTCCCAGGGAACAGTCTGGGTTGATTTCCCTTAGGACTGGCTGATTTGATCTTCTTGCAGTCCAAGGGACTCTCAAGATTCTTCTCCAGCACCACATTTTTATTTTTATTGTTTTTATTAATTTATTATTTAATGTATTTTAGCTATATGTATTATTTTTAGACAGTAACAAAAGGCTAAATAAAATAATACATATAGCTAAATACATTAAATAATAAATTAATAAAAAATAAAATAAATAAAACACATCTCTCTTTTCTGTACATCCTATGTATTTTTATGCGTTCCTATCTTTCTCTCTTTTTTCCTCTTCTGAATAATACAATGGAATACTGTTTGTAATATGTTTTAAATGTTGGTTTTATAATGTATAACTATTGAATTGTATGATTTTATTGTCTAATAGATTAATATGTTGTGAGACGCCCTGAGCCTGCTTCGACGGGGAGGGCGGGATATAAATAAAATGTATTATTATTATTATTATTAATAGGATGCAATATATAGGTATAGATTTTTTCAGACATATCACTTCTAAGAACAACATATTGATATAGTGTTTAGAACAACATATAGCAATTGTTACCTTCAAACGTGAGGGAGGCAGGAGGGCATCATAAATTTAACTTCCACACAATTAGAAAAGATTTTCTTACATACTTATCTCTTATTTTGACATATTTATTGTTTCAAATGTTGTTTCCCCTTAATTGGATCCATAGGACTATTGACCCTATGCACTTTGCTTGTTGTCCCTGCTTTGTCTCAAAATGTCTACATCATGTTACATGCTAATTTGTTTTTTTTTCTCAACCCTGTCTATAAGTTGGGATGCCCTTCTTCCATTTCATCGTATCTGAAGAAGTGTGTGTGTACACATGAAAGCTTATACCTTGAATAAAACTTTATTAGTCTTAAAGGTACTACTGGATTCTACCTTTAGTCTGTTGCTTCAGACCAACATGGCTACTCACCTGGATCTATAAAATACATTATGTTGGTATTTAAGATGCTGTTGGTCTTTAAGGTGCAACTTAAGGTGGTTCTGTGCACTATTAAAATGTTATGGTAATAGTTATAAGACAGTTGTGATAACAATCTTGTAAAAAGCTAATTTACACAATTTTAATGCTGGTAGTTCTTATGGCTCACAAATATGAATTTTTGCTTGCAAGTCTCTGCTGCTCAGAGAGAACATTGGTTATCACTAGTATAGTGCTATGCTAGTGCCAAGGATGGGTCCCAGGCTGGAGAGGCTTAGGATACTGACTAAAATTGTTTACAATGGTGTTGGACCAAATTCAGAATCTAAAACCAAAACACAGTCTACATAATACCTTTTATTAGGACCAACTAAAATTACATAAAAATGTGCAGGCTTTCAAGTTCTTCAGAACTCTTCCTCCAGATGGATGTTTCAAGATAAAAAAATGGTGTGGGGAGAAAAAGAGATATTTCAGGCCATGATTTTAAAGCAGATATACAGTGGTGCCTTTAGTGTCAAGTTGCACCCTAGGATTCTCTGAGCAAGAAAAAACAAATGGTGCCTCTCCATTGGAATTACAAAGGCTAGCAGTCTTCCTTGTGTCTTTCTGACATGAAACAATATGCACAGATCCTTAGTAGGGTGAAACTGTCATTGTATTAACTGTTTTGGAAGTAATTTTAAGGTGTTGAATAAGGTGTAAAGTCCAATGAGCGACTAAGCCTCGCTCATTCCCCAGCAAACTTCTGATATCACCCCATTCTGCATTTGTGTAGGGCTTTGTTGTAGTGTTGCCAACTGCTTGGAGAAAAAAATGTAATGTCCCTTTAACAGAAACTTAACGGGACTAAGTGATATTATAATTTACCTCTATGCTATGAAAAGCTTCAGCTGCCTATTTCAATGTGGCAATTTGGTGGTGTCCTTTTAAAAAACCCTTTCTTTTACTTTCATTCAACATGTAGTTTCATGAAGATTTCTTCAATCAAGAGGTTGTATTCTGTATTATTTATCCCAGATAAAATGTATTTTCTTTGCTCTATGCTCCTATTGAGTTGATTTATCTTTACATAATTATCAGAGGAGCATATCTGCATGTTCATATTGATATGCACTTCTAAATAATATTGCATGCCTCCTGTAACATTAATCTGTCACGGTTACAAATATAATAAAAATGTCAAAACACAAGAAAGCCTTCTGTTTTCTTTCACAGTGTGTTTACCCTTACAAGAAACATTCAGACTTGCTAGGGTTAATAATTTTAAAACTTTAATTTCTGCAGGCACTGAAAAGCTTTGGGGTTTTTTTTCACATAAAAGCCAGAGCTGGTCAAACACTGTAAAAGGATACAATGAATAATTAATGAATTTTAGGGCTGTGGATCACTTTGGCCATATGTACAAAGCTTTGAAACATTCTATCTCATATGGTCAAATACAAGGGCTCAACACTGATTATACAAGTTGATCACAAGTTTAGAACTATATATATATATACACACACATACATACATTAGATTTAACTCTGTCAAGGATGACCACTTCCTGGCAATAATTTGTAGAATAATGTGTGTTAATATGCAGTTATTTTTATTTAAAAAACGTTTGAATCCCCTTTTCTCTTGGCTTGAGGTAAAGTAATATTTTAAAATATAGAAGGAAGAGAGGAAATATGTGGCTTGCAAATGTTTGTTCAAAGAAGAGCAATGTTAAATAAAAATTCAATAGGATCCAACTGATAATTTTTGGCATGTCTAACAAGATATTTACAGTTTTCTTAGAAAAGGGAATAAAGTTGATAAATTATTTTGAGGTATTTTTAGTTTTGATATATTACTGAAGAACTAGAAATTAAAATACCGCTTTTGATTAAATATCATATTTACACACGACACCAGTCTCACTGAAGTAAATTGTATTGTGTATAATCATTGGTAGCATTTTGCCTTGTTATGAAAATTACATTATATGGATAGTGATAGACTGCTATTTTGTATAATGCAGTATGGGTATTTTGTTTCCAGGAAGCATATTATAGTTCCTAATTCCAGTTTGATTTTTTAAATAATTGATTCCCTTAAAAATGAGAAAGGAATGAGAAATCTCTGTTCATTCTTGCTTAATCAAAATAGGCATGAGGAGGCATGATCCCTCATTTAACTTAATTATTTGCCAATAAATATCAAGATTTCTGGAAGTGTGTGTATGTACTAGTACGACCATTCTCTCTCCTATATGAACTATGAGACATGAAGCTTTATATGTATCAGAAGGCTACCAGTGATGGAAGAAGGGTCAGTGACTGGGCACTGTTTACAGAGTAGTTCATATGGGAGGAAGAAGAATGAGACCGATTTTGCACTAGGTTTGTTCCAGGTAGAGAGCGCTTTTGCTCCCGGCGCTTCTCTCGGTTTTCATACAAGCTGCCCTGGAGCTGTGAGTTGGCGCACTGCTTTTCCACAGCAAGCAAGATCCTCTTACAAGTGGTTTCTGCTTGCCGTGGAAAAGTGGTGTGCCAACTCGCCGCTCCAGGGCAGCTTGTGCGAAAATGGAGAGAAGTGCCCAGGGCAAAAAGGCTCTCCACCCAGAACAAGCCCTAGTGCAAAATTGGTCTGAATATGATGGCCCACTGGATCATCTCCCAAATGCCCTACAAGTTTAGCTGAAATTAATAAAAATTAGTGATGTGTGAATTGTGGTTCCAGAATTTATTTTACAGCATATTTATCCTGTCTTTCTTCCAATGAGCTCTATGTAGTGTACAACAGCATTTTCCTCCAACAACCCTGTGACTGAAAAATAGTTTTTTTTCAGTTTGGACTGAAAAATAGCAAGTAGCTCAGGCTACAGGGGACTTTCAAAACTTTTCCCTCCCTCCCTCTGCTGACTAGTTGATCAGGGGTCTGGGTTGGGAATGTAACATGCACTAGACACATATTCCCGTCTGAGCACAGACACTTACACTTAGCTGGCAGGGTGAGGGGAGGAGGCTTTAAGGAGAAAGCATGTAAAGATGATCCAAATGTTCCCTCCCCACCATCAGCTGGCCCCCTGATCAGGAGAGCATCAGAATGGTGAAGCAGTGGGGAAAGCTGGCTGTTTTGCTCAGTTAACATGTAACAGGTGGTTTGTTGAGGGACAGATAAGACTGGAGGAATACAGGCAGTGGAAGTACGGATTTTCCTTCTCTCCTGACTCCCTGCAAAACTAACCTTTGCAGCTGTTTTGCAGGGTTAGAGTGATTGCCCAACCAATGCTGTATGATCCTGTGCACCTAATGCAAATAATTTACAGAAGCAACAGCAAAAAGCCGAAAACCAAAACCATTAAAAATATAAACAAATATAAAAAGAAATGAAATGGGACATTAGGGAACAATAGATAATCCCTAATCTTAATCATACTTACTAGGACACACGTATTTTTGCTTTCAATGGATATAAATCTTAGTATGCATTGTATGGATTCAAAATATATTAGTTGGTATGGCAAGAGGAATGAATTAAAAACATTTCAGAATTGTAAGACATGCTTAATTCATAGGGTTGAACATAAAATCCTGTGTTGATTGGAGAATTGCCATATTTTAATTGATTCCCCCCCATGTACACATTTTCCTGACTCTAGCTCATTCTTAATAGTATTCATGGAAGAAGGCTATTGGTGGCCTTGTTCTGAAAATTTTGAAGAACTCTAGTTGTTGTTTTGAACCTGCATTTGTTTTCCATAGTTATGGAGTCTGTGACAGAAAAGAAAAACCATGATAGGTGGAAATTTTGATTTTTAGGATGTTTTGAAGAATTGATTTAAACATTTTGAAGCAAGCAGCTGAATATTTTGTGGGCTAAGAACACTGAATTTCTCTTTATTTGGAATGCTATTTGATTTAAAAGTTTACGATTTGTAAATTCGATCCATTGCAAATGAAATCCATAGTAAAATATATACAAAAGTTACTATTAAAAGGCCCCTTCTTTGATGCTGTCAGTTGTCATTCTGGATAAATAGACTATTTCTAATGAAATCTTAGGTAACACTGCCCTCAGAGGGCCAAGGTAAGCAAATTCAGTTTTTATTATACATTTTTGCTTTTTGACTACGGAGCTCTTCAAAGGCTATTTTATTTGTTGAAGTAGATTGTGGGTGTAATTTTTAAACTTGTTTTTTTTCTGTGCAGTTTTTATTTAGTTTTTTTCTACATTGCTGTATTTTTATATAAAGATTTATCAAGGATCTTAATAAAGACATCTCTGAGTTTATATTATACATTGGATACAAAATGTAATTCAATATAGAATGGAAACAACCTTGACTTCTTGGTCTCTCCCCAGCATTGTGATCACTTGGTAAATTAATGAACCTTATAAAACAAATTTTAGTGTGTTTGTCGTTGTTTTGTTAAATCTCACTTTTGTCTGTATAACAGCTGTTGTTCCCCTCTGGGATGCATGAAGCTGAACTCAAAGGGTTCTATTACCTCTTAGCTCTGTATCTTAAAACATGTTAACAAAACAGTTTGTAATAGGAGGCTCTAGATGCACGTTTAACAAACTAGAATCTACCACATTTATATACACAAAAATATGTTATTAAACACCTATGTAAAGTTACCTCTGTTGTACTTCTTTTCTTCATACAAGGAAGGGTTTTTTGGGGGGGGGGGTTGTCACGTGAGTTAACAGTTACTTCTTTGTGGTCTTGGCTCATCACTGGTATTGGACCAACTAATCCCAACACAGTCTGTCAGAAAAATCCTGTAATCCTCCTTGACAAGGGTGAAGAAAAGGAAGGTGAAGTTCCCTCCGCCAGAAAAGTGAAAGAAGAAACAAACACATTTGGAAACTTTTTTGAACTAAAATTTAGCTGCAAACCCCACCCCCCTTCCCAGAGATATAGGCTTGGAGAGCATATGACCAGGTGGGCGTTTCCTTTTTGTCCTCTGCAATTAAGACAATGTGAGAAAACTTTTCTAAGGTTTTACTGCAGAGCTATATTTTTGTGCTCTCTTGTTCTTGTGTATCTTATATATAGTTTAAAATGTGCTTACTAGCTAAAGCTTGTTAAATTAGTTAGTTACTGAGAATGGCCTCTTAAGAGCCTCTCTGGGCTCTTGGGTGCTCTACACCAAGTACAAATGGCAAAGACCAATTCCATTAAGAACTTGTATTCACGTGGTGGGGAACTGCTTTCATCTGATGGCAATTATCTATGCATTGTGTGCTTGAGTGAGGCCTATATCACTTAGGGTTACCAATCCACAGTTGGGGGCAGGAGATCCCCTGGTTTGAAGGTTCTCCCTCTGCTTCAGGGTTATCAGAAAGCGTGGGAGGGCCCCGGTTATTTTTACAATTCTCCTTCATGGCCCTCTAAAATTTGGGGGTGGAGCCAGGAGACTTTGGGGATGGAGCCAGGAGACAGGAAATGATGTACAAACACGCTTAAAACTCTTGCAATGTTTTGTTTAGGAAAGGTAGGAGAATAGTGGGATTTAGGGTTAGGGTTCTCAGCCTGGGAAAACATGAAATCGCAGGGCATTTCTTCTCCCCCCCATCCCAGGTCTACTCAGATTAGCAATGGCAAGGAAGGAGAGAGACGGGGAACGACAGACACAGAGAGAAAGAGAGAGAGAAAACAGGGGGAAAGACTGACTGGCAGAAAGAAAGAGAGAAAGAGGAAGGAAGACTGACAGAAAGAAAATGAGAAAGAAAGAGAAAGAAAGAAAAGATTGACTGAAAGAGAAAGAGAGGGGGTGGGAAATAAAGCAAATATGGGGGGAAAGACTGGGAAGGAAGGAAGGAAGGAAGGAAGGAAAGAAAGAAAGAAAGAAAAAGAAAGAAAGAAAGAGTGGGGTGGGAAATAAAGCAAATAGACAGAGAAAAGGAAAGACTGACTGACAGAAAGAATGAATAAAAGGGAGGGAGGGGGAGAGAGTTGGAAACAAAAAGACAGAAAAAAAGAGAAAGGAAATAGGAAGAAAACAGGAGGAAAGGAGTGAAAGAAAGGAAGCAAAAAAGAAAGAAAAAGAAAAGAAAAGAAAAGAAAAATGGAAAGGATGGGAGCAACTCAACTTTAAAACTACTGACTTTGTGCACCGTGCAGCTTGGCCCGCTGAGTTCCTCCCAGCATTGGAAAGCCTACGGCAGGCCCCGCTGCAGGCCTCACCGAGCTCCTCCTGGCAGCCAGGAGCCTGGAGGCCGCTGCACAGATGCATCAGGCCCCGCCGAGCTCCACCCAGCATCGGGAAGCCCAGAGGCTGCTGCACAGTCATGGCAGGCCTCGCCGAGCTCTTTCCGGCATCGGGAAGCCTGGAGCCCGCTGCAGGCCTCACTGAGCTTCTCCTGGCAGCACGGAGGCCGCCACACAGATGCAGCAGGTCCCACCGAGCTCCTCCCGGCAACCGGGAGCCTGGAGGCTGCCGCACAGACATGGCAGGCCTTGCCGAGCTCCTCCTGGCAGCCCCGCAGACGTGGCAGGCCCCTC
Organism: Heteronotia binoei; assembly: GCF_032191835.1. Taxonomy (NCBI): domain Eukaryota; kingdom Metazoa; phylum Chordata; class Lepidosauria; order Squamata; family Gekkonidae; genus Heteronotia; species Heteronotia binoei. Next base: position 164,915,377 of record NC_083223.1, on the reverse strand, counting down.
CCGGCATTGGGAAGCGCGAGCCCGCCACACGGACACAGCAGGCCCTGCTGAGCTCCACCCCACAGCGGGACATAGACGGGAGGCCGTCGCGACCTGGCAAAGAGCCTTCCGTGGCCTGGTGCCAGGTCGCAACCCTGCAAATGGGAAACGCCACTATAGGGTATAACGGAGAATCTGTGGGTATCTGGGGCTCTGAGAGGGCTGTTTTTTGAGGTAGAGGAACCAGATTTTCAGCATCTGGTGCTTTCAAAAAGATTGGACTGTGGGCTCCTATTCTATGAGCCGCAAAAGAGGATGCCTCCATTCTCCATGATTTCCAATGGAAGGAAGACATTTAAAAGGAATGTGGTTAGGATTTTTGATCTGTACTTTACCCACCCAAAGAAAGATGGAGGTCCCTCTCCATCCTTGATTTTAGGAGCATCAACAAATTCATCAAGACAAAGCAGTTCAGGGTGGTCACTCTTGCTTCCATCTTGCCCTGCCTAACACCAGGATCATAGCTCACATCTGTCAGCCTCAAAGAAGCCTACTTTCATATTTTCATCTATCCACATCCCCATAGCTCACATCCCCACAGTTTTCTCTGATTCACTGTGTAGGATGATGGTTAATGCATGGCAATGTTTGAAGTGTATTTGAAGTTTCAAGGATCACAGCCTGACAGCTCCTGACAGCTCCTTCTGACTTTGCTATCCATCATCATGTATGAACAGCTTGTCTAAGGTTGATGCATCTGCTCCTGTATCAAGTTGCAGCAAGGTGTGGCCTTGACAGAGTCTATTAGAAAGTCAGTCAGCCTGAAGGAGCCTAACTGGCTTTCAATGGCATGCTCAGCAGCAGAAGCCCACTCACCTAAGTTCCTGCTAGAGATGACCCTGGCACTGAGACCCAAGGGAGCTCTTGACAGGGGGGCAGGAACAGCAAACAGCACTAACATTCTTAGAAGAGGTTGGGTAGGGCAGCTAGCTCTTTCAAGAAGTCGAGGGGAAAGTGTTACTGAGTACACCAATCCAAGGCAAAGTTCCATCGGCCCAGGGGCCTTTCATTCATCATGACAAGTTTGCAGATAAAGGATTGGCTGAGCCCAGGCTTGGCCCTCCTTTGGGGAAGCATTTAAAAGGCATGCCAGGAGCAGCCAAGGAAGAAGAGCTAGACCCATTCTCTAGCAGGTGAAAATAAGTAATTGATAGAGCAGAGTGTGGAAATTGGTTTGAAGAAAAACTGTCTTCTCTGGCTCTGTTCTGGGACACCTACTGAAAGTCACCTTCGAAGGTGAAGCAGCCCTGGACTCAGACCCAACCCCAGCAGAACCTGACACAACTCTATGTATTGTAGTCTCATTAGGTTTGCTTGTTAGCAGAGCAAAGTTGCATTTGGAAACTACATGATATCTTCAGGTTATGAGAGCGCTTTTGGATTCCATTGCAGCCGAAGTTTACTTGCCCTGAGATGGACAGCCATACTTATTCAGATAAACTACACCTTTTCTTTGATAGCTACTCCAGAAAACAGCCTTCATTCAGACACTTTTGGACCAAATGGCTGCAATAATCCCTTTAGTGTGCTTTGCCTGTATCAGGATACATCCACTGCAGTTGGGTTCCTGTAACATTTCAACCCAACGGTTGATCACCAAGACAAGACAATGCTCCTTCCTCCCAAGATTCTAACTTCCCTTCAGTGATAGACCTGTTCACCTCACTTAAACCAGGGAATATTTTTCTCCTCTCACATTCTGAGTCTCACCCTGATGATGAATGCCTTCCTCTGGGCATGGCAAAGAGAACTGATAGTGCCTGCTTCAAGTAATTGACCAGTAACACTGCATTTGTAGTGTATAGAGCACTGGTTCCAGACCAATTATTATCAGCTTGCGGCAACTGGCCGCTAATGAGAACTGTGCCTTGTGAAATTGACCCATGGATACAATGAATTGAGCTGTGGTTCCGGAGAAATTAATCTCTTTTGTCGAAGAATCGCATTCGGAATACTCAAATTTACTGGAAACGTTTCACAAACAATTAGTTTTTCTGGATGAGAAACTCTGGCACTTTTATATAATTTTTCATGTATAAATTGTTATTCCTGTACCAGTGAGCTACACATGGAATTTATTGTAATTTGTATGTGTCTTCAGATTTATAGTGTATGCTTCTATTTATGAATGTTCATGACATAAGTGCAAATTGATAAGTTTTCAGGAATAATTAATAAAGAGCATTATTGTAAAATTAATATTACTTGTGAATAACTGTTATTAGCATTGTTAGATTTAACGCTCCTAACACGGTTTTCTCTTAGTCTTCCTCTGGGCATGGGCATGTATATTGACCTGGATTATATAATCTGATAGATTTTATCAGTGATTTATGGTCTACTGCAACAGTCTCTGCTTGGAACTGATGGTCTGGATATAGTTCAGAATGCTGTCAGATGTCAATCCAAGATAACATTTAGCTGTAGTTTGGAGCTGCACTGATTATCATGTAATTACTACAGTAAATTCCAAATAGTATTTTTGACATTTAATAGTATTAAATGAGTCTGGATTCTACCAAATGAGTTTGGATTGTACCAAATGGAATAAGGATGAACACGAACCAATCCACAAATTTTGATTCATATACAAATCAGACCAATTTGTGGTTCATTCCAAACTGGTTTGCTTGCACCATGCCCAAACTGGAAAATGAACCCCCTTTTCCCCTTGGTGCTTCATTTGATTCATTTTTGTGGTTCGTTTTCACAGACAGCCTCGCACTGATTCAATCAATTCCTAGGCAGTGCTGGGGACTTTTGGCAGCCCTAGAATCACCCATAACAGCTGTCTGTAGCTTGATTGGCAGCTCAGGGAGCCAATCACAGAGCTCCCATTCTGTTCTATGGGAGCAGACACTCTGGCTCCACTACTTTTGCTTTGCTGTACAAAGAGTTAGTTGTCATGAGAGCTCAAGCTGAGCTTTCCTTGGGGCACCTGCTTTGGGGGGCCATAACTTGGACATTCCAAATCCAGTCTTCGCCAAGGGAGGTTGTAGGAGAGCCTGCTGAAGACTCCTGGTGAGTTTTACACATCCCAAACAAAACTAACCAACAAACTGCAAACTGGTTCAGGCAGTCATACAAATCACAAAATGAATCTCCAGTTTGGGTTATCACACAAACCACCATTTTCGTGTTCCGTCCCCATCTCTAATCTGGAATTTGAATGTTCTTGAGTGTTCCAAGGGAGCATGGAGATTTGAAAATGAGTAAGAATTTGGAAGTGCTCAAAAGTATTGAGAAATTGTGCAAAAATAGCATCAGAATCCAGAATTAGTTAGCCTGGTTTCTCAAATACATAGTCCACAGCCTTTTCCAGAATATTATTAAATTACAGTAATGCAGTCTGGCAAACAAACAAACCAAAATGCATTCTATTGTTCTGCTCTACTTCTCTTCTCAGTATCCTTCTCAGCTCTCATTCTTCCACCCCATAATTTAGCTATACAACTTGGTAAAAGAATGAAAATGAAGTCAGTCAGTGTTTTTATGTCTCAGAATTAAGGAGGAATTTTCAAGTCTCTTTAGCAAGTAGCACATATTAATTAGCAGAGTATTGATAATTTATAGTTGAATATATCCAGATAGACTTATGCACCTCTAAGTTCACCTATTTCAAACAAAGATAGGAGGACATGGGCATGCTTAATATTTCATAAAATTAATGTGTGGTTAATTTTGATTGGATTGTGTTCTGTATTGCATATGGAGTTTTTAAAGTTTCATCTAGTAAATCTGTACTATGTAGCCAGGTTCAGAATTGCAGCCAAGTTAGGACTTCCTCTCTTTTAATCTTAAGAAGAATTTAGTTGAAACTAATCTCTATTATACCACAATAATTACTTGCATCTTATCTGAAACAATGTTCTACAGTAGCTTTATATTTTTGACCAGAATGTAAATGATACATGAATTACTCAGCATTCTTCAGTGCCGTGTACACAATTAGAGGCCTCTTCTGAACTGTAATGAGAAGAATTAGAGAGAGTATGCTTTTTGTAATTTAAAAGGGCGTAATGTAAGCAAAATAATAATTTAGCTTACATTTAACTCAGCAGGAAGTGGATAAAGAAGAATCCTCTAAGGCAAAACTACTGCTATGGTAACTACTCCAGAGATTCAATGCATTAAATTATCACAAATGTTTCCCCTCTTTTTAATCTATAGTTTTTTGCTTTCTCTTCATTTTTTTTTCCAGTGTGAACATGTAACATTGCCAGTCTTCACCTTTTGTGGTACAGTTGTATTCACAGTAGTAGGCATGTGTCAGATCATTTTTTTTCTGTATTAAATAGGGCAGTTTCTATATTTGGTTATTTATGTGCTTTCCTTCCTTGCATATGAAGTGAAAAAGAGACCTTAATTTTTGTTATGTAGTTATTCAAATTATTTCTTAGCAGCTTCATCATAAATCCCCCCAAAGTAGCTTATGATGATAAAAACATAAAATGTCAAAACAAAAAGCAAAAAAGCCTCTACTAATTATAGTTAATTACCAGGAGAACAATAGCAGAGCAGAATAAAGGTAGCAGCATAGAGATTTAAAAAAAACCAATCCTAAGAGGTGGGGAATTCTCCAGGAGCAAACTAGGCATTACACTAGTGGATTTTAGAGGAAGTTTACTTTGGGGTTATAACAGCATAGTGCTCTGTATCTGTGTAGTTCACAGGGTGAGAAAAACTGCACTAATTTCCCAATATTGTTTCATGTATTATTGTGTGTGGCCTCAGTGCCTCCTCCCCTGCACTTACCCAAGGAACTGCAAGCCCACCAAAGGCATACTGCACCAGCAAGCCCCCAAGCTGGGGAAGTTGTCTGCCAGGCTGTAGCAGGGTGTGACCTTGGCAGAACTCACTCAGAAATCAGCCCGCTAGAAGGAGCCCTGCTGGCTCTCAGCAGCATGCTCAGCAGCAGAAGCTAACCTAGCTAAGTTTCTATCAGAAAAGACCCTAGTACTGAGACCCGGAGGAGGTCTGGCAGAGGAATAGTGAACAGCGTGGACCTTCTTAGTTAGTAGCCAGCTCTTCAGGGGGAAGGGCCAGTGAGCTCACTAAACCAAAGCATCTATTGAGAAAGGGCTGATTTCATTCCCTGGCAGGTGGGAATAGGTAATTGACAAAGCACTGTGGGGTAATTGAGTGAAAAGAAACCTCCTCCTCTTGCTTTATTCTGAGACTCTATCCTGGGATACTTGCCAAACAAAAAGCAACTCAGGAGGGTGAGACAGCTATGAACTCAGACCCAGCACCAATGATCATATTTTCTAAAGGTGAAATGTGAGATTTCCTATGTTTTAAATTGCTGGCTCATTAACCGTAAGCAGCTTATGTTATGTAGCTTGGCATGGATGTAGGATTGCCAAGCCCCCGATCTGGATGGGGGTTCCCCTGCCCGGGAGGTTCCCAGTCTGCTGGCCTACATTGGAAGTGATGTCATTGCGGTGGCTGCTCTAGGCATTAATGGGAAAACTCGTTTTCCTGGACACTCTAGCCATATTGTACCATAGTTTTCCCCTCCCAAATGACTACAGTGTCTGGAAAAACATAGAGTTTTCCTGGAAATGCCTAGAGCGGCCACTGCACAACATTGCTGGTGCGATGACATCACTTTTGTATGATAGTCACCTACTCCAGAACACAGGGGACTTGGCAACCAACCCTACATGGATGAATTTGTCTCTGCAGTTCCCTATACAGGATTGTCCATGCACAGACCATAGCATAGGACATTCTAGAGCAGGGGTGTCAAACATACAGCCCCATGGACTGGATCCGATCCCCAGAGGGCTCCAATCAGGCCCTCCAGCAACTGGCTGTTGTCTGCTTCATTCTCCCTTGCCTGCTTTCTTTGGTCACCATTTTGTGTTTCTCCCCTGATCAGCCAGCCAGCAAAGCAGCCTCTCCCTGGTCTTTCCCTCTTCCCCCTTCCTTCTCCCAAAGGGAGGAGGAGCTTCAGCCAATGAAGGAACTTGGCTCTATAGCTCTGCTGTGTTAAGTTTGCCAGGCTCGATCAATCACACTGCAGAGCTACTGAGCCAAGTCTCTCTTCCTGAGGCTCCTCCCTCACCTTTTCCCCTGGGGAAGGAAGGAAAGAGCTCCAGCTTCCTTTGCCCAGTTCCCACCATTGAAGAGATACAAAGAAAGCGCTTTTAAGACTAGCAGTGTTTCATAGAAGGTATGAGCTTTTTGCCTTGTTACAGGGAGATATACACAAACACACAGAGTTTGGTTGGGCTTGTTACGGGTGCAGCTGAATTCCCCTGCTCTTTTTCACTGTATTCATGTCCACCAGTCTTTCTCAATAGGAAAGCGTGTGAACTATTCAGAAGAGCCGATAACAACAAGCCAGGATTAGGCTGAGATTGTGTGTCCAGCCCAGGTTTACTCAGAAAATTTCCCTTGATTTTTCTTTCACATTTTCCTTTGAGTGGTGATCTTGAACTTAGACTTCCCAGATAGTAAGTAGACTGATACTGACCACTGTATATGGCTGTCTCTCAGTTCTTGAACTATCAAATAGAAGTTGTAGTTATTTTTCTGGGGAAGATATAGTTTTGTAGACAAGTATATAGTTCTCAGCCTGTGCCATGGTGCCTTCACATGTTGTTGACTAGCACATGAAGCAGCTTCTGTAGAAAAGCTCACAATGCCCAGCTGCTTCATGTTTTCCTCTGAGTCTTAGGCTCAAAGCATTGACCATGAGATCTCTGTAATGAATGCCACTAAATCAAATGTAGGTTTGCAACCTACAGATGTGCACACCTGAACAATACCTGAACAGCATATTCAGGATTGGTACAGCACGGACATTGTCTGCATTTTTGATGTAATAATTCATAGCAAGAGGTGACATTTATCAGAGACTGTAAAACAAAACATTGCAAGCATGCTAATGTTTTAGGCATGTTTTATCTTAAGTAAAAAACATTAATTGTGTTTGTGTCCTTTATAAAATTTATATTTCTGCTTCTTGACATTTCATTTTATGTCACGCATGGCCCGGCCCGACAAGGTCTCATTTATGTCAAATCCATCCCTCATAACAAATGAGTTTGACACTCCTGTACTAGAACTTACTAGCTGAAAGTACTACTTATCTTCTTCTGGTAGAGACTGTTGAGTATTTTGTATAAGGGGTGCAGTTGTTGCCTTCTTGCTCAGTTTTGCTTTGACCACAATGAAAGAACTAGCAAATATAATATCTTCATTTTCCTTCATTATTCATGTTTTTTTTCCTTTAGGGACTGTGCAGTTCTGCTTTCTTCCTTTATTTTTTGTCTCGAGTTCTTTTCTTTGTTCTGTCCCAAAAGAGCTGTGGTGTAGCTAGTGACTTTAAAGTACTGCATTACAAGGTCTAAGTTTCTGACAGCCACAGTCACTGTATTGTTTGCAGCGATGGACTCAACAGGTTTAGTTCTTGTGCTATGTCTGGCTGGGCTGTACCACATGTGATAATAGGTTAAGGTTCATATAACTGAATGTCCTTCCATTAATTTTTTTTTTAAATGCCAGGGAGAATAGTACTAGCCCAACATTCTCCCTGACAGTCCCTATTTGTAGTCTGAAGTGCTACAGCTCAGATGCATTTTTCTCCTTTGTAAGCACTGTGCTGCAGATGTTTGCCTCTTTTGCCAGTGGTTTGCTGAACAGGCCTAGAGGAAGCTGATGCCCAATGCTAATTTTGGCAGAAAGCCTTCATTGTGAAAAACACAATTACTCTTCTAATGCTGATACTTCCATGCAAAACTAGTATGCATCTTCATGCCAACTGTTTTGACAAACTCCATAATCCAGCCTACTTGTGAGACTAATGAGCCAAACTGTGGAGTAGTGTCCTAAACACTATCAAAGTCCTGCAAATGTGTCCCCCCCCCCAAATTGTAACATGCTTTCAGTATTGATTTCTGGTTAGAGATCATTTAATAAACCAGTCATGTATTTTCAGTATCATACTTGAAGTAAACAGATTTATTTATTTGATTTTAGATCGCCCTCCTTTGCCAAGACAGGGCTCAGGGCAGTGTACTACATTAGAATTAATATAATTATAATATGATTTAAAACCATAAAATCTGCTCTGAGCCCACTCGTGGGAAAGGGAGGAATACAAATTAACAAAAATAAATACAAAATAATAAAATTCGTAACTGCTAAAAGATGTTGATAAAAGTCCAGGAAAGCCAGCCATTCACAAGGGAGCTGAGGGGGGTGGAAGATGGGAGTGTCAGATGAATGTTAGGGTACAAGAAAATTTATTCTGTTTATGTATACCTGGCTCTACTAAACAACAACTTGCTCAACAGCCTTCTATATATAATTATAAAATTATGTATGGAATGGAGAACATTGGATTTTTATGCATGGAATGGAGGATTTTTTCTCCCTCTCCCAAAATAGCCTCTGTATCCCAGAGCCAGGAGGCAATATCAGGAGAAGGTCTCGGCCTCTATGCCTTGTTAGTTGGTTGTGCAGAGGAACTGGTTGGGCGCTGTGTGACACAGGATGCTGGGCTTGATGGATCACTGATCTGATCCAGCTGGGCTCTTCTTATGTTCTTAAGAACATTTGCTTGGGAATCTTTAGCAGAATGTTTCATTTTGATCAGGGCGTATAGTTTAGCTGTTTGAAATTGTCTATCTTACCCCTTCCCAAGATAATATTTTTTGGCCTAGTTCTCATAGATGCCTGTAAAACTTTAGATGATGATGATGATGTTGATATTGGATTTATATCTTGCCCTATACTCTGAATCTCATAGTCCCAGAGTGGTCACAATCTCTTTTATCTTCCTCCCCCACAACAGCCACCCTGTGAGGTAGGTGGGGCTGAGAAAACTCTCCTAGAAGCTGCCCTTTCAAGGACAACTCCTATCAGAGCTATGGCTGACCCAAGACCATTCCAGCAGCTGCAAGTGGAAGAGTGGGGAATCAAACCCAGTTCTCCCAGATAAGAGTCTGCACACTTAACCACTACATCAAACTGGCTCTCACTATGCATACAGATACACACTATGCATCTGAAGATGAAACCAACTTAGATTGACCTGTAAAAATAGATGATGAGACTGACAGCTAGCAGCCTCCAGTTAAGCTGAATACAGTTGATTTTTGTCTGCACAGTAGGTGGCAAACTTGTTAGAACAGGTGGAAGTAACTTGAGTTTAGCAGACTATATTCTCAATGGAAATAGTTCAGCTGCTTAGGACTTTGTAAATGTTAGGGCAACAGAGAAGAAAGTCATTGATGTAAAACTGCATATTTTAAAATATTTTAGAAAATTAGTTTTGTGTAAATAGAGTATTTTAAATAGTTGAATCAGATATGTTTACACATAGATGTGCATGAGTTTTTGAGGGAAATAACTGCAAAAACAAATGATTTGTGACTATAAAATGCTTGATTTTTTAAAACATACACACATTAAATTTTCTTCTATAAACTGGTTGTAGAAGAAAATGCTTCAAGCTAGGGTTAATGTTACCTTCCATGCTCCTCTGATTTTAACAACAATGATGGATGAACGTTAGCTAGTGCGTATGTTTATATCCATTCCAGGAAATGTTTCACCTTCTGATTTCTGCAAATCAGCTGTTGTTAAACATAGAAGAATTCCAGACCAGGTTTTTCTGGTCAGTTGGCAACTCTGCTTCAAAAAGTTAACAATTTTACACTTTTATGATAATAATGTTTTCTTATATAGGGGAATATATTAAAAATTGGAGGCCAAGATACTTCCTCTTGAAGACAGATGGCTCTTTCATAGGATATAAGGAGAAGCCCCAAGATGTGGATCTACCATATCCTCTTAACAACTTTTCAGTAGCAAGTAAGTCTGTTCAGTAATCATTATTAGTGTCTATTTAAAATATCTCAAAATTCAGGTTGAAAACTCTTTTGGAATGAATAGATTTTAATGTTGTCAAATGTAAAATCACTGTAGCCTCTAAGCACCTTTAAATCTTGGGTCCAGTTAGGAATCTGATCTGCATTGGCTTCCATAATTTGCATATTTAATATCAAGGAATAAAGCTGTGATCTTTTACATGATTCTTGTTGAACTCAGTGGAACTTAGAAACAACAGTGCCAAGTATAACTACGTAACTGCTATCCTTTGCATATTTATTTGAGTAAGGCTTGCTTCTCCTTCTCTGGTGGCAGGTTTCACAATCAACCACTTTTTAAATTCATGGACAGATTTCTTTAAACATCTTTCATCTTAGAAACCTATTGTATAAATCAGGGGTGTCAAACTGGATCTGACATAAATGAGACCTTGTTGGGCTAGACTATGTTGGGTCAGGCCATGTCACGCCGGGCCATGTCGGGCCAGTCCATATGTGTATCTATTTAAGATCAGGTAGCAGAGATATAAACTTTATAAAGGACACAGAAAAGCACAAATAAATATTTTTAACAGCTTAAAACATGCTTAAAACCTTAGCACTCCTTGGTTTTAAAGGTGCTTTCTTTGTATTTCTCCCATGGGAATCAGGGAACTGGGCAAAGGAAGCTCTGACTCTTTCCTTCCTTCCCCAGGCGAACAGGAGAGGGAGGAGCCTCAGCCAATAGAAGGAAGAGAGGCTTGGCTCAGTGGCTCTGCTGTGTGATTGAGAGAGCCTGGAAAAACAAGCTGTCCCCCCTTCCTTCCCAAGTGAGGAGCCTCAGCATCAAATGGAGAAAATAGAGGTTTTGCTTTGTAGCTCTTGTGCAATTGAGCAAGCCTTGCAAAGCAAACTGTTATGCAGGAGAAAGCAAGATCTAGGAAGAAGGAAGCAGATGACAACCAGTTGTTCGGATGCCTGATAGGAGCCCTCTGGGGGCCTAATTCAGCCCATAGACCGCATGTTTGACACCCCTGGTATAAATCATCAGTTAAGATCTGGTATATTTGCAAATGAAACCAAAGCAAAAAAATTAAATTTGACTGAAAATTACTCCAGATTAACATAAAAATACATTTTACTGTTGCTTGAGTGGAAATACCCACAAGTTAGGAAAGGCACAAACAGGCATAAGAAAAGGCCTGCGTGGTTAACAAACAAAGTAATGGAAGCTGTAAAAGGTAAGAAGGACTCCTTTAAGCGGTGGAAAACCAGTCCAAGTGAGATTAGTAAAAGGGAACACAGGCTGTGGCAAATCAAATGCAAGACTGTGATCAGGCAGGCAAAAAGGGACTATGAGGAGCATATTGCAAAAAACATAAAGACTAACAATATAACTTTCTTCAAATATATTAGAAGTAGGAAACCAGCCAGGGAGGCAGTGGGGCCCTTGGATGACCATGGGGTAAAAGGATTACTGAAGGAGGATAGGGAAATGGCTGAGAAGCTAAATGAATTTTTTGCCTCCGTCTTCACTGTAGAAGACGAGAACTTTTTGCCCGCCCCAGAACCACTAATTTTGGAAGGGGTGTTGAAAGACCTGAGTCAGATTGAGGTGACAAATGAGGAGGTCCTACAACTGATAGACAAATTAAAAACTAATAAGTCACCGGGTCCGGATGGCATACATCCGAGAATTCTGAAGGAACTCAAAGTTGAACTTGTGGATCTTCTAACAAAAATCTGTAATCTTTCATTGAAATCTGCCTCCATTCCTGAGGACTGGAAGGTAGCAAATGTCACCCCCATCTTTAAAAAAGGTTCCAGAGGAGATCCGGGAAATTACAGGCCAGTCAGTCTGACTTCAATACCGGGAAAGTTGGTAGAAACCATTATCAAGGACAGAATGAGTAGGCACATTGATGAACACGGGTTATTGAGTAAGACTCAGCATGGGTTCTGCAAGGGAAGATCTTGCCTCACTAACCTGTTGCATTTCTTTGAGGGGGTGAACAAACATGTGGACAAAGGAGACCCGATAGATGTTGTTTACCTTGACTTCCAGAAAGCTTTTGATAAAGTTCCTCATCAAAGGCTCCTTAGAAAGCTTGAGAATCATGGAGTAAAAGGACAGGTCCTCTTGTGGATCAAAAACTGGCTGAGTAATAGGAAGCAGAGAGTGAGTATAAATGGGCAGTCTTCGCAGTGGAGGACGGTAAGCAGTGGGGTGCCACAGGGCTCGGTACTGGGTCCCATGCTCTTTAACTTGTTCATAAATGATTTAGAGTTGGGAGTGAGCAGTGAAGTGGCCAAGTTTGCGGATGACACTAAATTGTTCAGGGTGGTGAGAACCAGAGAGGATTGTGAGGAACTCCAAAGGGATCTGTTGAGGCTGGGTGAGTGGGCGTCAACGTGGCAGATGCGGTTCAATGTGGCCAAGTGCAAAGTAATGCACATTGGGGCTAAGAATCCCAGCTACAAATACAAGTTGATGGGGTGTGAACTGGCAGAGACTGATCAAGAGAGAGATCTTGGGGTCATGATAGATAACTCACTGAAAGTGTCAAGACAGTGTGCGTTTGCAATAAAAAAGGCCAATGCCATGCTAGGAATTATTAGGAAGGGAATTGAAAACAAATCAGCCAGTATCATAATGCCCCTGTATAAATCGATGGTGCGGTCTCATTTGGAGTACTGTGTGCAGTTCTGGTCGCCGCACCTCAAAAAGGATATTATAGCTTTAGGGAAGGTGCAGAGAAGGGCAACTAGAATGATTAAAGGGCTGGAGCACTTTCCTTATGAAGAAAGGTTGAAACGCTTGGGACTCTTTAGCTTGGAGAAACGTCGACTGCGGGGTGACATGATAGAGGTTTACAAGATAATGCATGGAATGGAGAAAGTAGAGAAAGAAGTACTTTTCTCCCTTTCTCACAATACAAGAACTCGTGGGCATTCGATGAAATTGCTGAGCAGACAGGTTAAAACGGATAAAAGGAAGTACTTCTTCACCCAAAGGGTGATTAACAGGAGGTGGTGGCGGCCACAAGTATAGCCACCTTCAAGAGGGGTTTAGATAAAAATATGGAACACAGGTCCATCAGTGGCTATTAGCCACAGTGTATGTGTGTATATAACATTTTTTGCCACTGTGTGACACAGAGTGTTGGACTTGATGGGCCGTTGGCCTGATCCAACATGGCTTCTCTTATGCTCTTATGTTCTTATGTTCTTAAATAGAGATCCAATATGAAATCTACTAGGGTCAACAGTACATTACATCTTAATCCTTTCAAGTTGACCCAGTTCAGTTTGTAATCATTCTGCAAACAGGACTGAGGTGACTTCCTTAAGAGCATTCACCAATTGTTAAGGAGCATGGCCCATTCAGTTTGGAAGAACTGAAACTTCTCAGCGTGCAAGTCTATCAGGCTTCTATCACCTATGTGTGGTGTTTTGTTAGAATACTGATTTGAAGAGCCTGGTGTACTTGGTACTGCATCTTCTGACAGATTTGAGATTGGTGTGCTGACCACATCACTACTCAGTAGTCTCCCTGACTGGTACTTGAACTGGTCTTGGACTTGGTAGTGATGTCCTCAGTATTTTTAGTTCTTGAGGATTTCAGCATCTATTCCAAGTACACTTAACAGATGTAGCCTAGGGTTTCATGATGGCTTATGATGACTATGGGGCTATTTCAGTCCCCATTCATATTGCAGTAGATTATACTCTCAATGCATTGTTCTTGACTGAGCTGATATTAAATAGTTCAGTAGGGAAATTGTGTAACTCCTTCGTCAATAGATGGCCACTATTTGAGAGGTTTAGATTGGTGGTGTTTTATAATCTCCGTGGTGGGTATTAGTTAAGATGATCTATCCTCATAGGTTGGTAGATCTGGATTGATTCATGACTATCTTTGGGAGACAGTTTTATTGCCATGGCTGGTATTGTAGAAATTTTGGTTAACTGTAGAATATAGAGGGCTTCTGGACTGTTGATTCAATCATTTCTAAGTGCCCTCTTTATGTCTGCAGAGTCCAGTCTTTTTCTTTGTTTCCTGAGAAGTTAGGGGTGATGAAAAGGGTTAGTAGATGGCTTGAGCGTAGACTGAACACAAGTCACAGCATGTATTCATGTCTGCTTGTTGTGATGGTAAAGCATACTCACTTCTCTGCTACCGTTGCATCTCACATTGCTGTCCAGCTGTGCAAGTTCTTAGTGGTGAGGGGACTTTTAAATTTTATCATAATTATATTGTTGCCCCTCAGTGACCTGTGCCATTTGCTCCCTAAGGTCTTTTGGCCAGAGGTGTGGTGAAAATTCAAACAGTTTGATATTAAAACATGGTATCTCAAGGCAGGAATTCCTCTTACATGCTTTCAAGATAATGTTGCTTGACTGTTGAATGATCCAGGAAAACAGTAATGCAGGCTCTTTTGACCTTGGAGAGCTCCTTAAGCCTATGACCATAAGCAACAACCTGTTCCAGAGCAGATGGGGTGCAGAGCAGAGATGCCCTACAGCATCTTTCATGCCGATAAAGTGGTGCTTAGACTTGATCTGTCGTTTCCGTCAAAGTGGTATCACCTTTCCACTTTTCCCAACGTATAGTGTTCCTGTCCTTTCCGCCACAGCCAAAAGATGATGGACTGAGGACTCTCCATATAGTGGATGTTAGATGTGTGATTTCCCTCTGTATTTCAAGGACTAGCATGTTCAGGAAACACAATTGTTTGTAGCTTGTGCTAATCCTAGAAAGGGTTCTCCTGTTACTGGACTGTCCAAATGGATTTTCCATTATTTATTTATTAGATTTTTATCATGCACTCTCTGCTGAAGCATAATATGTCATCTTAACCTTGTCCATCTAAAGCACACTTGGTTAGAGCAGTGGCAACATTGTCTGTCTTTATGGATTGAGTGCCCTTGTGTGGCTATTTGCTGTGTGGCTACATAGTCTTCACCATCCACATTCGCAGCCCATTACACCTTGGATGTTAAAAGCTCACAAGGATGTTAGATTTGGACAAGTCCGTCTTTCACTAATTACAGGATTCCTGTTTTTAAAAACCCCAAATATGCTGACTTTATCTTATTATACTTGTTAACAATAAATTCAAGTTCAGTACATGTTTGCAATACAGCAGCAACCATTGGCTCAAAAGATGTTCAGAATTGTTCTGGTTAATAAATTATTATTTATTGGCTGACTGATCCTATGGTTTTACATGTTCTTTGGTAAACTGATGATAGATAGTGTTTTGTGACTTACTGCCAGCACTCACCTTCCTACGTGTTCTAGCTCGCTAGTCACTCAGTATGTGGCCTACATAGAGACCATGAAGAAGATAAACAGGTTGCTTACCTGTAACTGATGATCTTCAAATGATCATGCAGTCACACATGCCTACCCAGCCTTCTCCATTGCTGGCATCTCCTAGTCACTTACCTTCTGTTGATGGGACTTACTGGTGGTGTTTGGAAGGGAGTGGTGGGTAGGGTCTATCTTGACTCCAGGAATGCACAGTTGATGCCTGCTCCCCAGAGGTGAAGCAGAGCTCCACCTACAGAGGTATGTTTGAAGAGCTCTTCAAGCTTCTGGTGAGTATGTATTGCCTGCAAAGATGGCCACTCGAAGATCATCAGTTACAGGTAAGCAATCTGTTTATTTCTACAAAGGTCTCAGGACTTCTTGTAAGCAAATCTATTTTTCATCTTTGTCATTATCCTTTGCCATCCACTCACCCAAGTGGAGGCATTCAGTTTCTCCAACCTTGGTGTCTTCCCACCCATGGAAGGCAGTCGTTTTCTGTAGGGGAATTGATCTGACTTCAGATTTTCATCTCCTCACTCTCTGCAGCTTCTACTTAGGAAAAGTACAGTGTGGAACAATAGTTTGGAATAAAGCAGGTTGCATCATTCTCCTTTTCCCCTTTTTATTTGCACAACAAACCTGTGAATTTCTGGCTCAATATTAGGAAGAACTTCCTGACCATTAGAGTGATTCCTCAGTGGAACAGGCTTTCTCGGGAGGTGGTGGGCTCTCCTTCCTTGGAGGTTTTTAAATAGAGGCTAGATGGCCATCTGACAGCAATGAAGATCCTGTGAATTTAGGGGGAGGTATTTGTGAGTTTCCTGCATTGTGCAGGGGGTTGGACTTAGATGGCCCTAGAGATCCCTTCCAACTCTTATCATTCTATGATTCTAGGTAGGTTAGGCTGAAAGTCTGTGAGTTGTCCAAAATCACAGCATGGACCAAAACAGGAGGGAAGCAACCTCATCAGAGTATTATAACACAAAGGCCACCCTGCAAAGCAGCCATTTCTCCAGGGAAGCTGATATTTGCCATCTGGAGAGCAGTTGTAATTCTGAGTGATCACCAGCCTGGAGATTGGCAACAGTAGTTCCCCAGGAGGAAATTGATGGTTTGGAGGGTGGAGTCTATGGCATTGTACTTGTCTGAGGTCTCGCCACACTCAATCCCCATTCATTCCAATCTCCACCCCTCAAATATCCAGGAATTGCCCAACCTGGAGTTGGCAACCCTATCTCTCAGTCAACCATCAACCTTCTTTGATCAGCCCCATCTGACTTCAGCTTTCTCTACCCCCCTCCCTGCAGCCTCTACCTAGGAAGAGTGCAGTCCTTCTCCACAGTCAGGAGCAAAGCAGCTTACATCATTCTCCTCTCCCTCTTTTGATCTGCGCAACAACCCTGCAAGGTAGGTTAGGCTGGAAGGCTGTGACTGGTCTGAAATCACAGTGTGAGCCAAAGCAGGAAGGAAGCAACCTCATCAGAGTATAATGACACAAAGTCCACCCCGCAAAGCAGCTATTTTCTCCAGGGGAGTTGATCTATGCCATCTGGAGAGCAGTTGTAATTCAGTGATCTCTGGCCTTCACCTGGAGATTGGCAATAGTAGTTCCCAAGGAGGAAGTGACTGGTTTGGCGAGTGGGGTCTGACATTGTTTCTGTCTGACATCCCACTCCTCCTCAAACCCCACCCTCTCCATGCTCCACTCTTCAAATCTCCAGGAATTTTCCAACCTACAGGTGGCAACCCTATCTCCTTTTCAGCAGCAGTAGCAAGCAACCAGGCCTAGGGTAGCCAACCTCCAGGTGGAGCTTGAAGATATCCTAGTATCACAGTTGAATTCCAGATAACAGATCTGCCTGGAGAAAATAACTGCTTTGGAGGGTGAATTCTGTGGCATTATATTCAGTTGAGGCCTCTCTTCCCCCTCCCTAAACCCTGCCCTCCTTAAACTCCACCACAAAATCTCCAGGAATTTCCCACCAACCTGGAACTAGCAGCCCTATTCAGGACTGGGCCCAATAAGTTTTCCCTCAGAGGCCAAAAGAGGCCTGGAAAGGTTCTCACCCCACCCCTGCCTTTTACTGAGAAAACCCTTTTACTGAGAGAACCAAGTTTGGTTGCCTTTTATTGACAGAAGCAAAATTGGTTGCCTAGCAACAACTACTACCTGGTAGCTTCCCCTGTGGCCAAATCCTCATCTATCCTGGGTCTGGCAGTGGGTGGGAAAGAGGAGCATAGCCAGCAAATAGTATGGGAGAGAGGTTGACAGTTCATGGAGTGCACACCACAGCCAATGGAAGAGCTGGATTGGGCCAGTTCCATTAGGAAATTATTATCTATGATTCAGACTAGAGAAAAATAATTGGGGGGTGGGTACACTATAGCATCAGGACAGGGTTAAATTGTCCCAGATTTACAGATGAAGAGAGTGGTATTTACCATTCAGTTGCCAGCATTGGTGGCAGTGCATTTTTAATTTAATGTAAAGTTCTGACCATAGTGGAGCATCATATTGTATATGTTAATACTAAAAAAACTTGTGTAAACTACAGTGGAGCATGGGGGGCCTGGCCACTTCATTCAATCCCCCCACTTCCATCTGTATGGCCCCTCCACTGGAGGGCCTCCAATCTGCCTCTTTTGCTCACCACTTGCTACCGCTTTTGAGCAAGTGCAGCATTGCTACTGTAGCATTGGTGCTGGTTTCCTCTTTGCCATGTTGTTCAAAACAAGCAGCAGCTGCTGCCACTGCTGCTTCAATCGAGTAGCACTTTATTTCTGTTTTCAAAGCTCACAGCATGCAGGAAGGAAGGAGGACCCTCCAGTCACAATACCCTCTTCCTGCAGCCTCTCTTTGCTGGCTTTGCCTGAAGCTGATCTGCCCAAGGGCAAGCAGGAGTCCTGGGTAAACATTAAGGCCCAACCAATCAGTCCCCACCATTCACAAGCAATTCCCACCGCCACAGGCCACACATCCTCCACCGCCAGCCAGGAAGCCCTGCAGAGACAGCAGGGGTCTTGAAGTCTGAGGGAGGCAGTTCCTTCTGGGAGGGTGGGAAGGAGACTCTGCTTTTGCCTGGCCAGAGAGACCAGCAGGGAGGGGCTTCAGATCGGCACTGGTGGTGGGGGAAGAGAAGTCTGCTTGCAACCAGATCCCCCTGGAAGGTTTACTGAGTTAGACAAATGAGGGGAGGAGTGTTGCTTTACTTGAGAAGCAGAGAAAGTGTTTAGGGCCAAACCAGGTGCCCTCCTTGCCCCTCAAACAACAAAAAAAAATGCTGCTGTGGGCCCTTATTCCCCTGTGCAAGCACCAGTCGTTTCCGACTCTGGGGTGACATTGGTTTCTCAACGTTTTCACGGCAGACTTTTTACGGGGTGGTTTGCCATTGCCTTCCCCAGTCATCTACACTTTCCCCCCAGCAAGCTGGGTCCTCATTTTACTGTCCTCGGAAGGATGGAAGGCTGTGTCAACCTCGAGCCAGCTACCTGAACCCAGCTTCCACTGGGATTGAACTCAGGTCATGAGCAGAGCTTTGGACTTCAGTACTGCAGCTTTACCACTCTGTGCCACGGGGCTCTACCAAGCTTGAAAACTTGACTGTTACCCTGTGTGTAAAACAGAATTGTTCAGGAGGGCATTTCTACAAAGGAAAGAAGGCTGTAATGTAATGGAATTGAGGACATTTTCATAAACAGAACAGTATTGCACTGTCAGTGTATGTATTATTTTGCTTTTGCTGTATTTTCTACTTTTGTAGTTCAATTTTTTGCATAGTTTATCTAATTTTCATAATCTTAGCACTTATTGCATTATTTATTGGAAGTCTCATGCTATGACTGCATTGTCATACTGTGTAAACCTTGAATCTCAAGAAAAGAGGGTTTGTGAATAAAGTAAATAAATAAAATTATTAATTGTTGTGGAAAATATCATTGTAGAAGCTGAAGTAGTTCTTCATGGATAGTTTGGAAGATAAACTAAGCTGGAGGTTAAGTGGTTAAACATTTAACAATTCAAACATTAAACTTTTAATAAATTCTGAACAGATGATATGTTTTTGGTTCCCCCTCCCAAACTGGCAGGTTTTAGGCCGTCTAATTGGCTTCCCAGCTTTACAGAGTAATTACAGCTTCAAACAAACTTTGTCATCTGTGGTTCAGAATGGTGTAAGATAAACAAAATGTTTTGAAATACTGCTTGTAGTTAAGAGTTGTTCAGGAGACTTTAATGTAACTATGTAATTTACAAGGTAATGTAATTTCATGTCAAGATGATACTATAAGTAATATTTTTGAGTATGCCAGGCATTTCAGCCAAAGAATGCCAGGCTCTAATATGTTGCATTATTTTTGCATTCTAGAAATAATGTCAGTGGTTCAGAAACTCAGACATAATTTCCTCCCATGTTGGCTAGAATCAAAGACTTAAATAAAAATCTGTACTTCCAGACTGTAGATTGCTGACATGCTGTGTCTGCCTGTTTTATTGAGTTGATCATCCTTTTTTTCAGATGTATTATAGAGTTCTACTCTTTTTTATTTGACTTAGCTTTTAAAATACAGTTGTTTTTGTGTATGTGAAGAAAATATTATTATAGTGTTCACTTGCTTATGATCCAATTTTGGATTGAATATTCCGAGCAGAGTCACCAACTTAATCCATTCTTAACCAGTCTCTAAGTAAATGAATTTACAATAATAAGTAAATAAAATAACAATGCAGACCTAAAATAGTGCAGCACTAGAGAAGCTAGACAATAAGCTGTTACAGCCAAAACAGACCCAGCTTCAGGAAGCTAAGAACGCAGCATGTGTACTGGAGTCTATAGTAACACTGCCCATACCCATCAATCTTGGAATACCATGCCAAAAATGTCCCCATACCATGTATATATGGAAGGAGCCAACCATTGCACACTGATGCTAGCACATCTTTCTGATATCACTTTGCCTCAAAGTCCTACACATAGCATAGAACTGGTGAAGGGGCAAAGGAAACACAGCTCCCCATCATGATATGGAGGACTGCGGTATCCCTAGTAGTTGTCTTATAACTATCACATTTTGAGGAACTCTGCACATAAGGGTTTAATTCCACCCTGTTCCTTACTGTGGCCACCAATAGTGTTAAATGTGAAATATATTTTGCCGTGAGCCATCATGCTCTCCTGTCCACACATCAGATGTGGCATGATATATTGATTAAAACTTGAATTATTGCTAATATTTTAAAACAAATTTACCTTTGAAGTAATACATTTTCTAGTTTTATTAACAATTCTAAAAACCCATTAACCATTTTATTGATTCTTTCCAGTTCATTTGAAATAATAGTCAATAAAAGGTTTATAAACACACAACTAATAAAAACATTGATATCAATTCATTATTAAAAGAACAATCAATATCTGAACATACACAGCTTTTCAAAAAGTTGTTAAATAAAAGTCTAAATAGTTCATTGATAACTTCTATTGTTCTATCAGGGTTACAGAAACTGTTTTTGGCCAGGAAAGCTCAAAGAACTATTGTCATTTATATATATATTTTAATAACAGTGGAAATCATAAGCCAGGGTGTCAAACATGCGGCCTGTGGGCCGAATCAGGCCCCCAGAGGGCTCCTATCAGGCTTCTGAGCAACTGGTTGCACTGTGATGTAGCCTTTCAGACTCTGAAAAAGTGCAGTAGGTCATTGTATTTGCGTTCTTGTGTTACATACATTGTACTCTCACAGGGTTACTAGTTTTTTTGATAAACCACACAGCTCATTTATTACACTTAGATGGTGTTAAAACCCTAAACGGTTTACATTTAATTCCCAAAAGACTCCCCACTGAGTACTGTCAATTCTCAAGTTCATGTAATCTTTATCTATTATATTTTCATACCACGCTTCCTACAAAGAACTCTGGGTGGCCCACATGGTTATCTTCTCCTGTATTGCATACTCACAGGAAGTGCGTGAGATTAGGCTGACAGAGAGTGATGTGCACAAAATCACCCCATGAGTTTCATGTCTGAATAGGGATTTAAACTAGGGCTGCCAGGTGTCCCACTATGGTGGGAGTCTTCATTTCCCCAGCAGCCACTTGGTAGGGTGGTGAAATGCTGTGGACATAGCTGGCATTCTCTCTCTCGGCTTGACTTCGCGAACGAAGATTTAAGAAGGGTGCAGCAGTCCACGTCTGCTGCAGGCTCGCTGGTGGCTGACAAGACCAATGCGGGACAGGCAGATCCGGCCACAGTGGCTGCAGGGAAAAGTCTGATTTGGGGTTGGTGCTGTAGCAGGGCGATTCTTCCTCAATCTCCTTTTGTCCTCAAGACCAGCTATGCGTGCGTTCTCAAAGGAAGAGACAGCCTGGTGGATGGTGTGCCTCCATGCTTTGCAATCTGAGGCTAGGTCAGACCACTGGTGATGGTTGATGCGACAGGTGCCAAGGGATTTCTTCAAGAAGTCCTTGTACCTCTTCTTTGGTGCCCCTCTATTTCGATGGCCGGTGGAAAGTTCGCCATACAGAGCAATCTTGGGAAGGTTTTCCATCCTAGAAATATGCCCTGCCCAGCGCAACTGCGTCTTCAACAGCAGTGCCTCGATGCTTGTAACCTCCGCCCTCTTGAGGACTTCAGTGTTGGTCACAAAGTCACTCCAGTGGATGTTGAGGATGGTGCGAAGGCAGCGCTGATGAAAGCGCTCAAGGAGTCGCAGGTGATGACGGTATAAAACCCACGATTCGGAGCCATAGATGAGGGTTGTCATCACAACCGCTTTGTAAACATTGATCTTTGTGCCTTTTTTCAGATGCCTGTTGCTCCACACTCTTTTGTGCAGTCGGCCAAATGCACGGTTTGCCTTTGCCAACCTGTTGTCAATCTCCTTGTCGATCTTGGCATCTGAGAAGATGATGCACCCCAGGTAGCTGAACTGCTGGACTGTCTTCAGAACTGATTCACCCACAGTGATGCAGGGAGGGTGATAATCTTCCTGGGGTGCAGGCTGGTGGAGAACTTCTGTCTTCTTCAGACTAACTTCTAGGCCGAATAGCTTGGCAGCCTCTGCAAAGCAGGACATCATATGCTGCAGAGCTGATACCGAGTGGGAGACGAGTGTAGCATCATCAGCAAACAGTAGCTCTCGGATAAGTTTTTCCATTGTCTTGGAGTGAGCCTTTTGTCGCCTCAGGTTGAACAGGCTGCCATCGGTGCGATAGCGGATGTAGACACCATCGTCATCATCTAGATCTACTGCGGCTCTTTGAAGCATCATGCTAAAGAAGATCGTAAAGAGAGTTGGCGCGAGAATGCAGCCTTGCTTTACACCTGTGCCTATTGGGAAGGGCTCTGAGAGGTCGTTGCAGTGTCTGACTTGGCCTCGCTGATCTTCATGTAGCTGGATGATCATGCTGAGGAACCTTGGGGGACATCCTAAACGTTCTAAGATTTGCCACAGGCCTTTCCTGCTAACGGTATCGAAAGCTTTGGTAAGGTTGACAAAAGTCACATATAGACCCTTGTTCTGTTCCCTGCATTTCTCTTGGAGCTGCCTGAGAACAAATACCATGTCAGTGGTGCTCCTGTTAGCTCTGAAGCCGCACTGGCTCTCTGGGAGGAGTTCTTCTGCAATGGTGGGCACCAGTCTGTTCAGGAGTATTCTGGCAAGGATTTTGCCTGCGATGGAGAGCAGGGTTATCCCCCGGTAGTTGGAGCAGTCTGACTTTCCCCCTTTGTTCTTGTGTAGAGTGATGATGATTGCATCGCAAAAGTCCTGTGGTAGTTTGCCTTGTTCCCAGAAAGTGACAAGTACTTTGTGAAGTGTGCTATGTAGTACTGTGCCCCCATGCTTCCAGATCTCTGGTGGGATTCCATCAACTCCCGCTGCCTTGCCACTTTTAAGTTGCTTGATGGCTTTAACAGTCTCTTCTAGGGTGGGGATCTCATCCAACTCTGTTTTCACTGGTTGAAGTGGGGTGAGGTGGATTGCTGAATCTTGAACTACGCGGTTGGCACTGAAGAGAACCTGAAAATACTCCGACCAACGGTTCAGTATGGATGCCTTGTCTGTGAGCAGCACTTGGCCGTCTGCACTACGCAAGGGACTCTGAGCCTGATATGATGGGCCATATACTGCCTTCAGGGCTTCGTAGAACCCTCTTAAATCACCAGTGTCTGCACACAGCTGGGTTCTCTCTGCAAGCTTGGTCCACCACTCGTTCTGAATGTCTCGAAGCTTGCGCTGGAGGTTGCTACATGCAGCGCGAAAGATTTGCTTTTTTCCCGGGACAGGAGGGCTGAGCAAGATGTGCTTGGTAGGCAGATCTCTTTTTCGCTAGTAATTCTTGGATCTCTTGATTGTTCTCGTCAAACCAGTCCTTGTTCTTCCTTGTGGAGAACCCGAGGACTTCTTCAGAGATCGACAGGATGGTAGTTTTTAGGTGTTCCAAGAGTGCTTCTGGAGAAGGGTCTGTGGGGCAACTGGGGTCCTCAATTCTTGACTGGAGTTTTGCCTGGAAGGCAGCTTTAACTTCGGCTGACTGAAGGCTGCCAACCTGAAGCTTCCTCCGAGGGATATCTCCTCTCCTGGGTGTGGGTTTAAAGTGAAGACGGAGATTGCAGCGTACAAGACGATGATCCGTATGACATTCCGCACTGGGCATTACTCGGGTGTGTAAGACATCTCAAAGGTCTCTCTGGCGCACCAGAATGTAGTCGATAAGGTGCCAGTGCTTGGACCGTGGGTGCATCCAGGTTGTCTTCAGGCTGTTCTTCTGCTGAAAGATAGTGTTGGTGATGGTGAACTGGTGCTCCGTGCAGAATTCTAGCAGGAGGCGCCCGTTATCATTGCAGTTGCCAATGCCGTGTTTGCCAAGTACTCCTTTCCAGGCTTCCGAGTCTTTACCTACTCTGGCATTGAAGTCGCCAAGGATGATCACCTTGTCCTCTGTAGGGGTCTTCCGTACGAGGTTGCATAGATCAGCATAGAACTTGTTCTTTTCTGCAGGATCTGCTTGAAGGGTTGGGGCATACACACTGAAGAGTGTTGCATGCTGCTTGTTTTGAAGTGGGAGGCGCATGGACATGATGCGATCTGAGTGACCTGTTGGCAGGTTTTCGAGTTTGGCGGCAATGGAGTTCCTGACCATGAAGCCAACGCCAGAAAGGCGGCTCTCAGCCTTTGACTTACCCGACCAGTAGAGGGTATAGCCAGCACCATGTTCTTCCTCAGGGAAACGGACCTCACTGAGAGCTGCTATGTCAATATTCAACCTGGGAAGTTCGTGGGCAACTAGAGCAGAGCGTCTTTCAGGGCGACCACTGTCTACTGTGTCAAGCATGGTTCTGATGTTCCAACACGCAAGCTTTAGTCTTTGCACACTTTGTGAGGCAGGTGCATGCCTTTTCTTTGTTGTTATTTTTTGACCACAAATAAGGATGCCCGTTGACCGCGGCTAGCCAACTGGGGTGGGGGAGACGAGCTTTGTTTAGGCCACCTTTTCTAAGCCCCTCTCCGTGTGGAGCAAGCAGTGCTGTCCCTAGATAAGGCTGCTTGGTCGTTCAGGGTGCTGCCGAAAAATGCTTTCGTCTCCAGGTCAGCATCAGGCGACCAATACCCTGAACCGCCTACATGCAGGATCGGGACTGCGGCTTCCAGTGGCATCATCCACCTGCCGTTTCGCCCCTTGCCCATCGCTGCAGGACTTGGTGTGTTGTGGGTTGTGGATGTGGATATGCCCTTCAGGCCTGCGCAGAGGAATTTTTAGGTGAAGCACAGTGTGCGCGGTACTGGCTCCACCCTTTCACCTTGGGGTCATCTGCCATGGCCCAGTAAGCCGGGACGCCGGCAGCGAGTCCTCCAGGTGGTAGGTGTTACATTAACGAGCTCTATCTGCTCGGGTTTGATGTTAGAGTTTTCCTTCTCTTGGCTGGCGAGGTTGGTGAGCCCAGCCTGCCCATCCGGTTATACCGCCAGACATTCGATCGCACCATGACGTGGCAAACTCTGTGAGAAACGGGGGGGGGGGGCAGCGGGAAGGTGTTGCCATAGATGCAGTAATGCAGGAGAGGCCATTGCAGGGACCATCTGCCAGGCATAGCCGGACAGTGACCACGCGGCGTTCACTACACCGGGAAAGGAGAGGCTATGTAATTGTGCATATACTTTCCCTGGGGGAGGAGGATACCCAAGAGGGAGCCCACCCCTCCCCCCCCAGCTGGCATTCTAACACCATGACATCATTCCCAATGCAAAGTAAAAGTCCTTGAGTTTTGCCCTGACATGATGACATCACTTCAGGGTTGCACGGGAAGGGGTCGTGCTGTTGAAGTGACAGTGATTGGCTGGCAGCTAGGGGTCCCATTCACCCAGTAGAGGCAAGAGATCCACCAAACTCCTATTGCCCTCTACCACTCCCAAGTGGTGGCAGGAGAATTTTTTTAAAAACCCACAGCATTACATGTGGTGCCATGTTACATGGGTTAAAAAAAACCCCAGAAGGGACATGGGGTATCTTTAGGCATCATCAGAAACTATAGAAATGATGGAAGTGATATGGTACCACAGCCAGCATTATACCTCCCCATATCCTTACCCACAGGCCTCCTAAAAGGTAAAGGTAGCCCCCTGTGCAAGCACCAGTCATTTTCGACTCTGGAGTAATGTTGCATCACAACATTTTCACAGCAGATTTTTATGGGGTGGTTTGCCATTGCCTTTCCCAATCATCTACACTTCCCCCCCAGCAAACTGGGTACTCATTTTACTGACCTCGGAAGGATGGAAGGCTGAGTCAATCTTGAGCTGGTTACAACCTGAGCCTGCTTCGGCGGGGGAGGGCGGGGTACAAATAAAATTTATTATTATTATTATTATTATTATTATTATTATAATATTATTATTACTTGAACCCACCTTGGGGGTGAGGGATAGCTTGCTTTGCCTGGCTCTCTCAATCTCACAGCAGAGCTACTGAGTGAAGCCTCTCTTCCTTCTATTGGCTGAGGCTCCTCCCACGCCTGGTCCCCTGGGGAAGGAAGAAAAGAGCCAGAGGTGTTTTTGTCAGTTCCCTGGATTCCATGGGAGAGATACAGAAAGCACCTTTAAGACCAATGAGTGCTAATATTTTAAGCATGTTTTAACTTTTCAAAAAATCTTTGTTGTGTTTGTGTCCTTTATCAAGTTTATAGCTTTGCTACCTGGCATTACATTTTATGACACACATGGCTTGGCCCAATAAGGTCTCATTTTTGTCAGATTCAGCCCTCATAACAAATGAGTTCCACACCCCTGCAGCAACACAATGAGAAGATACATTTCTAAATGAAAAATTCAAATATATTGACTTGTCCTTTTTAATTAAGTTGCACTGTGATGTAGCCTTTCAGACTCTGAAAAAGTGCAGCAGGTCATTGTATTTGCGTTCTTGTGTTACATACTTTGTACCTTCACAGGGTTATCAGTTTTTTCGATAAACCACACAGCTTATTTATTACACTTAGATTTTGTTAAAACCCTAAGCAGTTTACATTTAATTCCCAAAAGACTCTCCACTGAGTACTGTGGTTGTTTTCCATTGCTGTAAAATCAATAGCTGCATTGGGAATATTTAATCCATAGGTTCCCAACCTTTTTGAGCCTTTAGAGCAGGTGTGTCAAACTCATTTGTTTTGAGGGTAGGATCTGATATAAATGAGACCTTGTTGGGTTGGGCCGTGTGTGCCAAAAAATGTAATGCCAGGAAGTGAAAGGTATCTTTTATATATAATTCCCCTTTTGTCTTGGCAAATCCAAGCTCCCTCGTTGGTTGAAACTGGGGTGCATTGATTTATGGCCCGACAAATAAATTAACCATTCTTGCGTTGCATTGGCTGAGTCTGCTCTCCTCCACCCACTGGTGGCCCCAGGGCAGATGAGGATTGGCCTTTTGGGGAAACTGTGAGGCAGTGGCTACTGCTAGGCAACTAATTTTGCATCTCTCAGTAAAAAGCAACCAAGCTCGATTCTCTCAGTAGAAGCCAGTGGGGGAGGCCCTTTCAAGTCCTATTTTGGCCTTTTAGGGAGAACTCATTGGTTGACTCTGCTCCTCTCTTGCACCTGAGTGGCTGTAGCTAGTCAGCCAAGCTGCTTCTGTCAATCCAAGGCAACCAACCTTGGTTCTAGCAGTTTATGGCCCTCCCTACTGTCCCATTGGCTAAGCTGTCTGTCACACTGGTTTGCAGAGGAGAGAAAGAAAGCCTTCCTCTCACTGACTGAGGGACAGAGGAGGAGGGAAAGAGCCATGAGAAAGCTTTCCCACAATTGGCTGAGGGACGGAGCAGGAGGGAAGGCTTTCTCTCAGTTGGCTGAGGACTCTCTCAGTTGGCTGAGGACTCCTCCCTATCCTCCTCTTGGAAGGAAATACCCAGTGATGGGGGGAGGGGGGGAAATGGTGTCCTATCACAGTAGACCAGATATATAGAGAGAGAATATTGAGGGAGAGACAGAGACAGATTGACGTCAACATTATCAGAGAGAGTTGTTCTGAAAGGTATTGCTAAAGGCCTCTTAGGGAGAACTCATTGGGGCCAGTCCTGACTAGGGCTGCCAGTTCCAGGTTGGTGGGAGATCCTTGGAGATTCTGTGGTGGAGTTTGAGGAGGGCATAGGAGTTAGGACTTCAAAGCAGGGTTTGCCAGACCCAGGTTCTTGCTGTGGAAGCTGACTGGGTGATTTCAGACCAGACACAGACTTCCAGCCTCACCTACCTTGCAGGGTTGTGGTGCAGATCAAAGGGGGGGGGAGGAGATTGATATAAGCTTTTTTCCCCCGCCACTGTGGAGAAAGACTGTCCTTTTCCTAAGTAGAGGCTTCAGGGTGGGGGGATGCACTGGAAAGCTGAAGTCAGAGGGGCAGATAAAGGGAAGGAGATAGGATTGCCAAGTCCAGGTTGAGAATTTCCCGGAGTTTGAAGAGGTGGAGCCTGGAGAGAGTGGGGCTTGAGGAGGGTGGGACCCCAGATAGGTACAATGTAAAACACACCATCCTCAAAACCAGCCATTAACTCCTGGAGAACCTCTGCTGCCAATCTTCAGATGAGGCAGCAAAAAGGTAACCTCTACGAAAAACCAGCCTCAAAAATAGTTACAAATTATATTAGTGCTTTATAAATAGAAACAAAACAAAAGTATAAAGTGAAGTCGGTCACTACAGACAAGCAACAACCATATCCGCCCCAAGAGTCTCAAAAGACGAATCAACGCCAAATGAATCCAATCATGTATTCCAGGTTGTGGTATAGGTAGGTTATTCTTTTAAGGAGTCCAATGCCCCTCGATGTCTTCACAAATATTTGGATGAAATAGTCCTGTGCAGCAAGGCACATGAAACGCAACAGGGCTGTACTAGATTCCCTATTTCACAAGCAAGCTTCTATAAGCTCCGCAAAAAGACATAAAAATCAGTATACAAAAATACAAAAAGAGATTTTAACATCAATAAATACAAATACAATATAACAAACCTTCGTAATACCATCATACATTCTTGAGAAGAGCATAGCTTCAGAGTTCTTAGTAACAATGGAAGTACTAAACAGATTGCATGGTGAGAAATACATCCAGGTTCTACATAAATGCGGTTCTCTAAAGTCACAGATACCCTGTTACTGTATGTCTACCTAAAAAAATACTTAAAGAAAACACAACAGATCCCAATCATTATTAAGTCCGTTAGGTACAAAGGTCTTTAATTTGAAGATCCATCACATTTCCTGTCTCAATAACCATTTGTTTGCATCAATCTTGCCATGTACCCAGATGGGAAATTTTTCCAAAACAAAAAATCTTAAAAGAGTCAGCATCATGATGGAAAATTCAAAAATGCAGAGCATCCATTACCAAGTTTTTAATACAAGATTTATGTCCAAGGACATGACAGGTGTCGTGCACCCTAAGTACAGCTTAGGACATGGGCAAAGAATACCATATATACACATTTGAGTTGAACATGTCGTGTCTTTAAGAGAAACCTTGTAGCCTGTTATGGGGGTGAACAAATCCCCTGACGTCCAGAGAGAGGGCACACGCAGAACAAGTTCCGCATTTATGGTGTCCTCCACTTTGAGATGTCCATGGTTCCGTTCTAACAAAATCAGATCTAATAATAACATCAGCTATATTTTTTGTTCTTCTGTAACCTATTTTAGATAATGCACTACAGCCTGGAATGTCTCTAACAAGAAACCAATACTTTTTTAGAATTTTTTGAATAGAATATGAAAGAGTGAAAACTGGAATGCACAGGACAGTCGTTCCTGCTGGGTAGGCCCCCTGTGTAAAATAGAGCCACTACCCATCATCGAGGTTCTGGAGACCTTCCTAACACGCTCACGTGCAGTCTGTAGGGTGGACTCAGGATAACCTCGTACTCTAAAGCGTCCACAAATCCATAATTTTTCATTTTCAAAATGAGAAGTTTTAGTAGAATTGTGTTTAGCCCTTACAAGTTGTGTGAGTAAGGTAAGCTTTTTTTTAAATGGGCAGGAAGGCATGATGTAAAACTAAGTGGTAAGTTCTTATCAGTGGCTTTTCTATAAGGCTGTACTGCTAGTTTACAATCTTTTTTTTCTTAAAGACCAAGATATCTAAAAATGCCACCATTTGAGAATCTGCCTTGTAGCTAAAAGTGATAGAGGGATGTTTAGAATTCATCCACTCTACCAAAGGTGTAATAATGTCCTGGTGTGTTACAATAACTAGCACATCATCAATGTACTATAGAACCATAGACTAGAAGATGAAAAAGGATTCACTGCAGTATTACAAAAAAACTTATTCTCTAGATAATCCATAAACAAACAAGCCACGCTAGGAGAGAACGCACTGCCCATCGAAACACATCAAGGGTGGGGGGGGGGCACTCACCCTGAGCCTCTTTCTAGAGTCCGTTGTATGTTTCTTCACAATGGGCCTTATTACTAGTAAACTTTATAAAGGACACAGACAAACACAACGAAAGATTTTTAAAACTTAAAACATGCTTGAAACATTAGTACATTTGCAGTATTTTGTTTAACAGTCTCTGATAAGAACATCAGAGAAGCCATGCTGGATCAGGCCAATGGCCCATCCAGTCCAACACCCTGTGTCACACAGTGGCCAAAAACCTCAAAAAACAAACCCCAAGTGCCATCATGAGGTTCACAAGTGGGTCTAGAAACCCTTCCACTTTGCCCCCCCCCACAGCACCAAGTATACAGAACATCACTGCCCCAGACAGTTCCAGTAATATACTGTAGCTAATAGCCACTGATGGACCTCTGCTCCATATTTTTATCCAATCCCCTCTTGAAGCTGGCTATGCTTGTAGCCGCCATCACCTCCTGTGGCATCGAATTCCACATGTTAATCACCCTTTGGGTGAAGTACTTCCTTTTACCTGTTTTAACCTGACTGCTCAGTAATTTCATTGAATGCCCACGAGTTCTTGTATTGTGAGAAAGGGAGAAAAGTACTTCTTTCTCTACTTTCTCCATCCCATGCATAATCTTGTAAACTTCTATCCTGTCACCCTGCAGTTGACGTTTCTCCATGCTAAAGAGCCCCAAGCGTTTTAACGTTTCTTCATAAGGAAAGTGTTCCAAACCTTTAATCATTCTAGTTGCCCTTTTCTGGACTTTTTCCAATGCTATAATATCTTTTTTGAGATGCGTGACCAAAATTGTACACAGTATTCCAAATGAGACCGCACCATCGATTTATACAGGAGCATTATGATACTGGCTGATTTGTTTTCAATTCCCTTCCTAATAATTCCCAGCATGGCGTTGACCTTTTTTATTGCAGTCTCACACTGTCTTGACATTTTCAGTGAGTTATCTACCATGACCCCAAGATCTCTCTCTTGGTCAGTCTCTGCCAGTTCACACCCCATCAACTTGTATTTGTAGCTGGGATTTTTGGCCCCAATGTGCACTACTTTGCACTTGGCCACATTGAACCTCATTTGCCACATTGACGCCCACTCACCCAGCCTCGACAGATCCCTTTGGAGTTCCTCACAATCTTCTCTGGTTCTCACCACCCTGAACAATTTAGTGTCATCTGCAAACTTGGCCACTTCATTGCTTACTCCCAACTCCAAATCATTTATGAACAAGTTAAAGAGCATGGGACCCAGTACTGAGCCCTGCGGCACCCCACTGCTTACCGTCCCCCACTGCAAAGACTGCCCATTTATACTCACTCTCTGCTTCCTATTAATTAGCCAGTTTTTGATCCACAAGAGGACTTCTCCTTTTACTCCATGACTCTCATGCTTACTAAGGAGCCTTTGATGAGGAACTTTATCAAAAGCTTTCTGGAAGTCAAGGTAAACAAAATCTATTGGGTCTCCTTTGCCCACATGTTTCTTCACCCCCTCAAACAACTGTAACAGGTTAGTGAGGCAAAATCTTCCCTTACAGAACCCATGCTGAGCCTTCTTCAATAACTTGTGTTCATCAGTGTGCCTACTCATTCTGTCCTTGATAATGGTTTCTACCAACTTTCCCGGTATTGAAGTCAGACTGACTGGCCTGTAGTTTCCTGGATCTCCTCTGGAACCCTTTTTAAAGATGGGGGTGACATTTGCTACCTTCCAGTCCTCAGGAACGGAAGCAGATTTCAATGAAAGATTACATATTTTTGTCAGAAGATCCACAAGTTCAACTTTGAGTTCTTTCAGAACTCTTGGATGTATGCCATCCAGACCTGGTGACTTATTAGTTTTTAATTCGTCAATCAGTTGTAGGACCTCCTTTCTTGTCACCTCAATCTGACTCAGTAGTAGTACTTTATTCACGGTCATCCGACCAGCTTAAAAATACAAACAAAACAGAAACAAAACATAAAAACAGAAACAAACCCATCACCTCTTACATAAAGTTCCTAATTCCTGCTGTTACATATATTGTTAAAACCCATAACCAAGATTTACACTCTTTCGCATCCCTCAGCTCCATCATTGCTAAGGACTCAGGGGAGAGATCACAGAGTCTAAAATGGTCTAGACATCTTTTCTCCCAGGTTCCCACAAAAGGGTCTAAAAGAATCAAATGGGGAAGACCATCTGACTTTGAATGAACCTTCAAAAATAACAAAAGGTGTTTAACCACATAGACATTTCGATGCTTAGGACGCCAGCTTCTAATCTAATGGCAGTGTTTGGCACACAGCTAGGAACAAACAGAAACTTGCGCAGGATTTTAGTTTGTACTATCTCCAACAGCTTGGTGGTTAAATAAGGGGCAATTTCAGCGCCATAGAGCAACTGAACCCTGGTCTTTGCAGTATGCAACCTTAGTGCTGCAGGCAAGAATTTGGCCCCTTTAGAGATATAAAAATGGTAGATGGCATCAGCTGTTCTTTGCGCAGATTGTGCAACATAGTTCTTATGTGCTTAACGCTTTCCCTGATAATGAAAAATCACCCCCAGGTATTTTATAATTTTTACCTGCTCGATGGGTTTGCCATTAAGAAACCAGCAATGAGCCTTAAAACGTTTAGCGAAAACTAGAACCTTGGTTTTATCTAGATTAATTTCCAACTTTTCCTGCAAACTAGTCTGGACTAGATGACGAAGGGCCCTTGGCATACCAATCTGCGTCCTGGATAGTATAAGCACGTCGTCAGCATACGCTAAAACTGGAATATGCCGATCGGCGAGCTTGTGGGGATGTAAAGCCAAATCATCAAAGGAAGTTAAAAGTGAATTTATATACAAATTGAAAAGCAAATGGGTGAGCACACAACCCTGTCTGACACCCTTGTCCACCAAAATTTGTTGGGTTAAATGGCCCTGAGATGAGCATCTTATCCTGAAGCCCGAGTTACTGTAAAGGCTAACCATTAGTAACAACAGCCGTCTGTCAATAGACGAGGCTGCAAGCTTATCCCATAACCTGGATCTGGGTATCAAGTCAAAGGCAGCCTTAAAGTTGACAAAGGCTGCAAAGAGTCTAGAGCCCTTTGTGGCCAGGTATTTATCAACCATAAATTGCAGCACCAAGGTCTGATCAGGATGGGATCTTCAAGGACAGAAGGCAGCCTGAACATTGGCAATAATGCCTTGAGAATCCATCCAGGCTGTAAGTTTATCCCTCAGATGTAAGGCGTACAGTTTGCTAATAGCACTTAGCAAACTGATGGGCCTATAGTTCGAGGGGAGGTCATGACCCCCTCTTTTATAAATGGGCACAATGATCGCCCAACCCCAATCGGCTGGCATGTTAGCTGTCTCATCAATATATGAAAAGAGGGAAGCCAGCGTTGGAGCCCACCAATCCCGATTCTCTTTGAGTAGATCAGATCTAATGTAATCCCCCCCAGGGGCTTTCCCACTTTTCACTCTCCCTAAAAGGGAGTTCACCTCCTCACAGGTGACTGGATCCCAGGGCGGAAGGTCCTCGGTTAACAACTTTGCTCGTAAGGTGGAGAAAGAGGGCTCTTCAGAGGCATATATCCTCTGAAAATGTTCCACCCACTCTGCGGTAGTTTCCCGGATCTCCTCTGGAACCCTTTTTAAAGATGGGGGTGACATTTGCTACCTTCCAGTCCTCAGAAACGGAAGCAGATTTCAGTGAAAGATTACATATTTTTTCAGAAGATCCACAAGTTCAATTTTGGGTTCTTTCAGAACTCTTGGATGTATGCCATCCCAACCTGGTGACTTATTAGTTTTTAATTCGTCAATCAGTTGTAGGACCTCCTTTCTTGTCACCTCAATCTGACTCAGGTCTTTCAACACCCCTTCCAAAATTAGTGGTTCTGGAGTGGGCAAACACTTCTCATTTTCCACAGTGAAGACGGAGGCAAAAAATGCGTTCAGCTTCTCAGCCATTTCCCTATCCTCCTTCAGTAATCTTTTTACCCCTTGGTCATCCAAGGGCCCCACTGCCTCCCTGTCTGGTTTCGTAATATATTTGAAGAAATTTTTATTGTTGGTCTTTATGTTTTTTGCAATATGCTCCTCATAGTCCCTTTTTGCCTGCCTGATCAAAGTCTTGCATTTGATTTTCCACAGCCTGAGTTTCCTCTTATTAATCTCACTTGGACTAGCTTTCCACTGCTTAAAGGAATCCTTCTTACCTTTTACAGCTTCCATTACTTTGTTTGTTAACCATGCAGGCCTTTTCTTATACCTGTTTGTGCCTTTCCTAATTTGTGGTATATATTTTATCTGAGCTTCTAGGATTGTAATTTTAGACAGCCTCCAAGCTTCCCCAAGGGTTTTGACTGTATTTACCTTTCCTTTCAATTTCCTCTTCACATGCCTCCTCATCTCAGAGAATTTACTCCTTTTAAAGTTAAATGTCGTTGTGCTGGTCTTTTGGGGCAACTCCCTATTTATATTGACATCTCTTGCTCTGAATTATTGCATCAAAATCTAGAGACAATGTCTGTGCTGTAGCAATCTTGAGTATGCTGTTCAGGTGTTCAGTGCTTCTCTGAAGGTTGCAAACCTACTTTTGATTTAGTGACATTCATTGCAGAAATCTCATGCTCAGTGCTCAGTGCCATAGAACCCATGGGGAAACATAAAATGGATTGGCATTGTGAGCTTTTGTAAACGAGTTGTTTTGTGTGCTGGTCATGAACATGAGAAGGCACCATGACAAAGACTGAGGGCTATGTGTTTATCTACAAAACTATAGTGTTCCCCAGAGAAATAACTTCAGCTCCTATGAGGCAGTTTAAGAACAGAAAGAAAGACTGGACTAGAAGGGCATGAATACATTGCAAAATAAATAGTCTACATTGCTTTTCTGCTGAGGAAGACTGGATCAGGGGGAGGGAACCCAGTTGCACCCTGGCAAAACCAGCTTAACCAAACACTTCCTCCCACCCAGAAAGAGAGAGTGAGTAGCAAGGCAAAACACTCTTACCTTGCATAAAATTTTATTTAAAGGTGCTTTTTGTATTTCTCCTGTGCTGTGCAGCTGAGCTAAGGAGCCTCCCAGTCATTCCCTTCCCCCTCCCTCTTCTCTTAGGAAGGGGGAGGGAGGAGGAGCCTTAGCCAGTGGAGGAGCTTGGCTCTGTAGCTCTGCAGTGCGATTGAAAGAGCTTGGCATAGCTTTAGCTTTGATTGAGAGAGCTCTAGCTGTGCCAGGCTCTCTCAATTGCACAGCAGAGCTACGGAGCCAAACTCCTTCATTGACTGAAGCTACCCCTCTCTCCCCCTCCCTTGGGGAAGAGGGGGGGAAGAGGGAAAGAGTGAGAGGCTGCTTTGCTCGGCTGCATCACAAGGGAAAAATAACAAAATGGCAATGGAAGGATGTAGGAGAGGGAGAAGGAAGCAGATGATGGCCAGTTGCTGGTGGGCCTGACTGAAGCCCATGGGCTGCACTTTTGACACCTCTGCTTTAGAGCCTTTTGGCACCTTTGATACCCTGGCACTTTTGGTATTCTGACACAGGGTGCTAGCACAACTGCAAAATGCCAGCCACAAAATATGAACTAATAAGGTTATGTATAACTCTGATGGTAAATCTTTAATATTTCAAGCAGAATCTGTGTTTAAAGTGGGGGAAAGAAAAGAAAGGAAATTGTTCTCTCACTCACTCTTTCTCACATACCCAAGTCCAAGGGAGGAAAGGGATAATTGGGAAAGGGCAGTGAGAGAGAATAAAACTGTGGTTGCAGCTGCCACTGTAACACTATTTTTTTTTAAAAAAAAAAATCCACACAGCCAGTCAGAAGCCCTATTGGGCAACAGCGCCACCAGATTGATTTAAATGCTTCCCCCCCCCAATTATTATTTAGCTGCTTCCCAATGTTTTTTTTAAAAAAAATTAGGAATGTGTTAATAAAGTCTGTTGTTCTAAAATTGGATAGGGCAGTTATACAACTTCAGAGAGTATATAATATGTTCCTTAAATATTTACATTACTATTTTTATTATTACATTACTATTTTTATTATTTTATAAAATTATATACAATACATTGTTTATATTTAAATTTCATGCAGACCTGATTATTTTGGCTAGCTGCTAGTTGTAAAGTTACAACAGAGGAAAAACAACAGGCAAATATTAATCCTTGCTTTGTCTTGAGAGTAGCTTTGCTGAGCTGACTATGAGCATGTGCAGAGCACAGGAAAAAACCCTCTAGCCACCTACTTTAGTTAAAATGAAAGTGTTTATTCAGTGTTGAAAAGGGGATAAAATGAACTGAGATTTAAGAGGCAAGGTAATTCGTATGTAAATCCTGCTCAAAGGCAACCATGAAAGAGAGATTAAAACTCTTACAGCTGGTACTTCTATAAGTTGCAAAGTTTCAGTTTCCATTGGAGTCTTTTTCATTGGGTCCTGTTTTTCTTGGAGTCAAGGCTATACCTCATGATGGACACTAAACCATCCTCTGGAACTAAGAAAGAATGAAGACAAAGGATGTTCTTGGACTATTTAAGGACCACCTCTCCCTGCTCATTTCCATGTGGCGGATTAACTCATCCCAACAGGTTTTGTTTTTCTGTGCTCCCTTGGGCCAAGGGTTCATTCTGTCATGCAATGATCTTGGACTCCCCCCCTCCCCCTCTTCCCAGTTGCCATAAAACAGAATTATTCCATAATTATAGGATTGGTTTCAATCTGGATAAAAATAGGAGTGCTTTCTTGAATGAGATTCAGTGTTGATGGTTATCTATTCTAGGACACTGGGTATATTATGCCAGTATGACAGCTGTGATTTCTGAGCTGCCCCAGGGAACATGGGGAGACAGACTGATCTGTCCCCAGTACAACATGTGTATGAGCAAGGTGGATTAGCTGGTTGAAAGGTTGCCTGAGGCAGGATGCTCCAAGAATTGGACTGGAAGGAGTTTCTGAGCAAAGTGGCAGTACTAAACGGGTCATGTTCCTGGGTCTCCCTGTTGAATAACCACCTCCACAGCTGCTAAACTGTGTAGCGATGGTCACAGCCATGCCTGTGAGGCCTCATCAGGGTCCACATTTCCAGCCCTATGAGAGGCTTCATTTACCTGGGAAGCCCCTTGAGGTGTATGCTGTAGCCATCCAAATGACACTTACTAAGCCCATGAGGAAGTGTTCTGTGTCTGTCCCATTGGCTGCTGTTGTTGCTGTATAGGGCTCTCATTCTGCAAGGCAATGGTTCCCAGTGTTGTTTGGCCAACTAATCCACACTGGGGCAGCTGCCAGATACCCCAATCTACCTGCAGCAAGGTGCATTTTACCAAAGTATAGGGCTACAAGCATTCCTGCACCCCCATCAACTATCAGCTTTTCCAGGTACCCTTCCTTGGGAGCATGCCCCATTACATGACACGGGGCATGGTGCTGGATAGGCCTGACTTGGGTTGCCCTCATATGCATGCACTGCCAGCCATGGTGTGGGAGCTGTTATTGATGTGACAGTCCCCAGGTGAGGAGTATGGGGGAAGCAGGTGCAGACTCCTAAGTAAGGGCAACTGGATTCCAGCCTCTGCGTAACTGTCAGTGCATAGTGCTGCATTGGGTTGCATCCCTGGAAATAGGGTACCTGTTAGGGTTTGGAAATGAGACACACGTCACACAGCTTGGTCATTCTCATGGAGTGTCTGTTGCATATTAACCTCAGAGGATACTACATTTCACCATGTCTGTCAGCCTGCTCGGATTCATATCCCTGTGAGATGGTTACATCTCTACTTGCTGAGTAGGACCCCTCCCTACCAAACTACCAGTTGTAAAACTTTTTTTACTCCTTTTGTCTGTTGGGTAATAAATGATCTATAACTATTGACTGCTCAAAACCTGTGCATCATAGAGCTTTCATTGGAGAAAAGGAATATTTGAGTGAACTGTATGGTTTTTTCCTTTCATGCAGTTATATAATGTTTATTTGGTGGAGTTTTTAGTAAATTAGAAATTACAGATATCAAAACTGCAGTAATTACAGCAGTAGTGAAGCTCAGTCTCAAACACATAAGTCATGCTATTCCCTTTTCTTCTTTGCATAGGACTCTTTGTAATTCTCATGTGGCTTCTCCTGTTTATAGCCAGACACATTGCTGTGCTACATCCCACCAGAGACATTTGCGGGGGGGGGGGGTGTCTTCTGATGGAGGAGCATGGCTCCCACTAGAGATAAAAACATTTGTTTCCATTCTGTCACTGCTATCTAAAGAAAGCATTTACTGTTGTGGGAGATAGATTGAGAGAATATGTGGGTAGGAAGTATAGGCATCTGTCATATAGTATGTATATGATTGTGCAAACGTGTGCACATGTCTTGAGGGCAATGTGATTATTACATTTAAAAGTTCTCACCTTTTAAAATGTAATAAAATGATTTTAAAAATAAATATGCAAAGGGAGAGAGTTTAAATTATATGTAGGTGTTTTAAGTATGTATATGCATGCGTGTACATATGTGTATGTACACACATATATATATTTGCAGTTGCAAACATGATATGTAAAGTATTGATAATTTAACCAAAATAAGTCTATTCCTGTATTTGTATTATAAATGCAGTATGTGTCCTATTATATATAAATATATGCAGCATATGTCCTATTATATGTTTATACCCATACATACACATGAGTATGTAAACCGCCCTGTGCCGTCTTTGGTGGGGAGGGTGGAATATAACGGAACTAACTAAATAAAATAAATGTTAAAAAATCTTTATTTTTCTAGAATGCCAGCTAATGAAAACAGAGAGACCAAAACCAAATACATTTATTATCCGATGTCTTCAGTGGACCACTGTGATAGAAAGGACTTTTCATGTAGATACACCAGAAGAACGGTGAGAAATAAAGCCATGAGGATACTTGTTCTGTAGGTTAAGTTCTGTGAATAAAAAATTCCCTACATCTTGTTATTCAAGAGTCCTAATTCTTTTAAAATATGTTTTTTTTCAGATTTTATGTGCATTTCTTTGAAAACATGGACAGGTTGCAAAAGGTATTCCCAGGGCTTTTTTTGTAGCAGGAACTCCTTTGTATATTAGCACAACCCTGATATAGCCAATCCTCCAAGAGCTTACAGGGCTCTTCTTACAGGATTTATGTAAACTCTTGGAGGATTGGCTACATCAGGGGTGTGTGGTCTAATATGCAAAGGAGTTTCTGCTACAAAAAAAGCTCTGGGTATTCCTAATTTATTACTAGCATCTCATATCTAATACTATTTCAGTTCTGTCTCTGGATATTTGAATCTTGTAGCTTGTTCAAGACATAATTAAAGTTACTTATGAAGGCAGGGATTTATGTTTTGATAATTATTGATGCTTTCTACATAAGAAGGTGTAGAATGTGTCTAACATAATTTTGTGATTTAATGTAATTCATGATATGGGAAAGTTTGGTGGTGTCAATTTTGTCATTATCTTTGAAGTTCTGTTAAAACCAGGTGAGTATTGAGTACTTGAGTAGAGCCAGCCTGGTGTAGTGGTTAAAAGTGGTGGACTTTAATCTGGAGAACTGGGTTTGATTCCCCACTCCTCCACATGCAGCTGCTGGATGACCCTGGGCAAGCTACAGTTCTCTTAGAGCTGTTCTCTCAAGAGCAGTTTCTGAGAGCTCTCTCAACCCCACCTACCTCACATGGTGTCTGTTTTGGGGAGAGGAGGGAAGGAAATTATAAACCACTCCAAGTGAAAGGCAGGATATAAATCCAATCTCCTCCTTCACAAATGGTATCTGTACAAATGGTATCTGAACCACTGCATTCAGAAATTTAAGTATAAGGTAAATATTTTTACACTTTGATCCTCAATGTATTAATTGAAGTAAATTCCATTGAAATAAATTAGATTTACTTTCATCAAGACATGTATTTTGATTAAATGTGTTACTACATAGACATTGCTTGTACAGGGCTGTGTCAATTTCAGAATAAAGTTTTGAATGTTTCCGGCTGATGTAGTCAGTCCTTTATACAAGTTGTTAATCATGTAGCTTCCCACAGGCATAGATCTGCATTTGTGTAAGGTGGATATCTGGGGAGGGGTAGGTAATGGGAAACTCCCACATCCAGAATTGGACTGAATTAAG
Source organism: Heteronotia binoei (assembly GCF_032191835.1). Classification (NCBI taxonomy): domain Eukaryota; kingdom Metazoa; phylum Chordata; class Lepidosauria; order Squamata; family Gekkonidae; genus Heteronotia; species Heteronotia binoei. Next base: position 164,875,181 of record NC_083223.1, on the reverse strand, counting down.
AGAATGCAGCAGGTATCTCAAGTAGTCACTTGATATCTTAATTCACCAGACCCCAGTGTGGTGCCCATGGGTGCCATGGTGCCCAAAGACACTTTTCCTGGTGCTCACCAGGTGCTTTTAGAAATTGGTGGGCCAGGTGGGGATTTGCTCAACAAAGCTTTAGAGTGGCTCTACAGCTTAAAAAAATCCCAAAAAACAGCAGCAGCTGCCATTCCAGCCCAGGAATGTTTACTTTGCGACTCAAGTTAGCTGTGGTAGCTGTTTTGTGGCTGGCTCTGTTTCATGTGGCATTTGTTTTATGGCAGTCATTTTGTAGCTGTGCCTGTCATGCTGCATCAAAATTCCAAAGGTGCCCATTAGCTAGAAAAGTTTGGGAACCCATGTCTTAACAGAACATGAGTAGTAACTAAGAATGGGCACTAACTGACATATGAACCAATGAACCAAAGTTCATTACAAACTAGGGCAGTTTGTTGGATTTCAAACTGCTGTTCGGACAATTGTGTTGTTCACAAACTGCCCACAAATTGCCTTTTTTGCAGCGGTTCATTCAGTTTGTAGGCCTCTTTAAATGCCTTCCCTTCACATACTGATGCATGCCGTGGTGGTGGTGCAACTCAGGGAGTGAAGAGACTTACATGCAGTGGCACACCTCAGGGAATGAAGGGAAGGCGTGTAGGTCTCTTAAATGCCTCCCCATTAACTCCCTGAGATGTACCACAGCAGTGCAGCTCAGGGAGTGAAGGGAAGACATTTAAAAATGTCACCTCCCTTGTTAAGCAAATTGCCCTAAAAATAGGATTTTGGGGAATTTAGAGTGGAGGGCAATCTGCCTTTTAGCGAGATCAAAAACCTATGTATACAGAAGGTGTCTGCTTTGGAAGTTACCCAATAACAAGACAATATAATATAAAAAGGTTTATTATGTAATAAAGACAAACATACAAGAGTATAAAGTCACACAACGCACGTACAATCCTAATAAAAATAAGATAGAAATAGACAAGGGTAAACACAAGGATTGACAAACAGGGTAATAATTACCTATTGTAGTCTTCGAGGAAGGTTCCAATGGCGACAAAAAAGGAGATGGGGGATGAACCCTCAACAATCAAGTATCGGGGGCGTATCTAACAGTGGGGTATGTGGTACTGTCAGATGCACACATGTGGAGAGTTGGGTCAGAGGTTATAAGGACTACCTTGAACCCTTAGGGGGTAGGAGGTGTAGGGGCAGATGACAGGTGGTCAGCTGGTACATGACCTCAGAAAAAGGGGAGGCTCCGAAGTGACTGGGCTTGTGCAGTGGGCACAAGTCCAGTCACTTCGGAGTTGGACTTGTGCAGTGGCCAGTGGCCAGTCTATTTGGGGCACCTGATTGGATACCCATATCCAACCCATTAAAGTACTGTATGAACCTTTTGATATCGTGCAAGATACTAGTACTTGAAATTTGTATGTGCAGTCTATTCACTGATGTCTAGCAAATGAGAGCCTCAAGCTAAAGGAGGCATTTACATTGCTATGAAATTTGTATTTATCAATTAATGTTTTTAGTCACTGCTCATCCAGAGAGTCTTGATGGTTGTGCTTATGTATGCTTACATATGTGCTTGCATATGTGTGCTTACATATGTTTATCTTTTATAGCTCGCACTGGAATTTCCCTTCATGCACAGTTGTCTGGATAATCCCTCTTTATTGGCCTATATATTTTGAGAGTTATTTGTTAATAAACATAACTTGTTTTGGATAGGGAAGAATGGACAGAAGCCATACAAGCAGTAGCAGGCAGGCTTCAAAGGCAGGAAGAGGAAAGAATGAATTGTAGTCCAACATCACAGATTGATAATATAGGAGAAGAGGAGATGGATGCATCTACAACTCACCATAAAAGAAAGGTATGCCACAGTATAACTTCTTGTATTCCAGAATGTTCAAAATGAATTTTAAAATTATAAAATGTAATTTTTTTAAACTATAGAAGTCATTATTATCGGTGCGTGCGTGTGCAGAGTGAGGAACAGAGATATGTACAATAGTGAGCTCCAGTAAGAAGGTGAGCCACACGCCAGCACCTAGTAGTAAAACAGTGTATTTACAGAATATATACAAAGCTACTAGTGCAGTGACAAACATAGATCTGAGCGACAAAGTGCTCCGCCAGCATCCACCTCTCGAGTGAGAGAACTATACACAGGCAATGCAGTCCTTATATATGTACATCAGCCAATCAAGGCAGTCCATATTCTTGCTGACTCCAGCAGGTACTTTCCCTTCGTCATTGTCCAGCCAGAACCGGCTTGCTGACAAGGTTACTCTGACCTGACCTGTCAGATAGATCCACCTGCTGGCTTGTTGCTCCTGTCATGCTGTGTAAAGGAGGACTCCACACACACCGACACACCTCCTAGTCCGACGTACACAGCATATTCAGGCATTTTACAACACTTACAACTTTTACATTGTTTGCAATGTTCATTCACATGCATCTACATTGTTCACCAGTCAGCAGTATTATCATCATACTTTTTGCACTTTGTCATTTTTCCCCTTCAATCCAGGTATTCATTTTCATCATAGTCCTGGTCTGACACTGAGTTCTGATGCTTTGTCTCAGACTCCCTTTGTCGTGCCTCATGCTCTGCGCACCAAGCCTGCCATGCTGCTGCTTTCTTCTTTAACATCTCTTTAAACCCTTCAGGCTCAGGCACAGTCACCAGCGTTATTTCTGGACACCTATAGCTCACAGGAGGAATGCCTTTCGTAGCTCTGGAGGACACCCATGGCCCCTCACTTGTACTCACTTACACTGGGTTCACTCCCTCTAGGCTCACTCATTGCCACCTCCTGGGCTGGGGATTTTGGCAATACCACCTCCTGAGCTGGAGGTCCTGACGGTACCACCTCCTGACCTGGAGGTTCTGACGATACCACCTCCTGACCTGGAGATCTTGGCTCTTGTTTTATCTCCTTTTGCTCTGCCCCAGAACTGTTATCTGCACACGGCAGCAAAACAGTTGCACTCTCAGAGCCGTGCAGTTTTAGCCAGCTGCGCTGTTCATTAAAATTAGCAGAATGGCTGTAGGTGATTTTTGCCCTCTTATCACAAAACCGATAAGCTTTAGTTCCTGGCTCGTAGCCCAGGAAAGTCAGGCAAACCACCCGGTCACCTCCCTTTCTTCTGTTCTTTAAGGGAATATTAACCCATGCCTGGGTACCAAATACCTTCAGGAACTTTATGTTAGGCCGCTCTCCATACAACCTTCTGTAAGGTATATCACACGTAGCCCTAGTCCAAACTCTATCATATGTATAGACTGCAGAATTCATGGCCTCTGCCCAATACACAAATGGTAGACCAGCATCCTCCAACATTGCATACATGTATCCCTGGAGAATGGCACCATGCCTCTCGGCTAGCCCATTCTCCTGTGGGGTTGCAGGGTTTGCTAGTCTCTGAGCAATCCCTCTGCTCTCTAGCCAATGTTTGAAGTTATTGGAGGTAAACTCTCCTCCACAGTCTGACTGAACGGCTTTTATCTTTAAGTCTAGCTGCCTTTCCACAGCTTATGCCCACTGTGTGAAACATTTATACACATCCAACTTATGCTCCATTGCAAACACCCATGAGAACCTTGAGTGATCGTCGGTTACCACTAAACAGAACCGTTTCCCCGAATGGCTCCTGGGAAAAGGGCCCAGGACATCTAGATGAAGTAGTTCTAGAGCCTGTTTAGTCTCCCTATTGCTTTGCTTTGCCACAGGACAAGCCTTGCTTTTTGTCTTTTTACAGACTTGGCAGTCTAAAAAGCATTTACATGGTTTGACTTTCACATCTGGCATCATTTGCAGGGTTTTCTTTAGGGCATGAAACCCACAGTGCCCCAGCCTGCGATGAATTAGATGAATGCACCTGTCATGCACTGGCACGTTGGTGACCTGAGCTGCATGGATAGACTCACTTCTAATTACATACACATTCTCAGCCCTGATGCCAGTAGCCAGCAACTTCCCCCCACCTCCAAGAATCTTACAACATTTCTTTTTAAACAGTACTTCAAAGCCATCATCAGTCAAAGTACTGACACCAAGTAAGTTTGATCTTAGAGTGGGAACACACAATACATTTTGGAACGTGCACTTTAACAAAGGAAAATTAACACTCCCAACACATTCCACAGCAGCAGACGACCCGTCGACTAATCCCACGTGGGAGAGATTTGAGCTTTCAATATCTTTCAGCAGGCTTTTCTCATAACAGAGATGACTTGTAGCGCCGGAGTCTAAAATCCACTGCGACCCGGCACTGGCTGCTGATGACGTGACCAGCTGGGCTTCCTCCTCACGGCTGCTTGTGGTCATCTGTCTCCGCTGCCCCTGACGACGTCGCCTCCCTGCCTCGGCACAGGCACGCAAGAGGTGCGATGCAGATCCACATCTGTAGCAACGCCTCACTGCCAACACTCTTGGCTCCAACTCAGGCTTTGGCTGCCTGCCAGCAGCACAAACCGGCTCCTGCCTGGACACTTTCCCAGACGCTCCTGCAGACACACGCTCACCAGCTGACACTCCTGGATGGATTATAGCTGCAACTCGCTCCTGGAAATCATAAAGATGCGCACACACATACTCCATGGTTAGTGCAGCCACGTCCACCCTCTCCAACGAGGTAATGAGCGGCGAGAACTCCGGCGGTAGTGATGATAACAGTATGTACACCCTGTCATCATCAGCAATAATCTTACCCCGGGTCTCAAGTTCAACAAAACAGTCTGTTAAGTTTTTGATGTGCTGCCTCACACACCCTCCAGCCGGCATCAGCGTGCGGAACATCTTGTGCGTCAAGGCCATTAGGGAGCCTGCAGTAGTTCTAACGTACACACCACTGAGTGCATCCCACGCAGACTTTGCAGAGTCCTTGCCACGCACATAGATAAGTTGGTCATCTCCAACAGCCAGCACTATATTAGCAAGTGCTTTTTCAGCCAACACAGTCTCGGCTGGAGATAATGCAGCAGGGGGGTTACTCACGTATAACCACTGACCCTCACGCTTCAGGATGTGCTCCATCCTCAGGCTCCATACTGCGTAGTTGGCAGACGTGAGTTTCTCCACGGCCACGGCAAGCTGTTGCTGAGCCATCTCACCGACTCCTCCAGACAGCTGGCTGCCGTCCTCCCCCTCGCTCTCAGACAGAGATAGCTGGAAATCTTCGTCTTTGTCCTCCACGGCGTCTCTCTCCTCCGGCTCCTCCACAATGTCCGGACAGCTCTCAACACTCCTCTACGCAGCAGAACCACGCTGGGCCCATAACCCTATCGGTGCGTGCGTGTGCAGAGTGAGGAACAGAGATATGTACAATAGTGAGCTCTGGTAAGAAGGTGAGCCACACGCCAGCACCTAGTAGTAAAACAGTGTATTTACAGAATATATACAAAGCTACTAGTGCAGTGACAAACATAGATCTGAGTGACAAAGTGCTCCGCCAGCATCCACCTCTCGAGTGAGAGAACTATACACAGGCAATGCAGTCCTTATATATGTACATCAGCCAATCAAGGCAGTCCATATTCTTGCTGACTCCAGCAGGTACTTTCCCTTCGTCATTGTCCAGCCAGAACCGGCTTGCTGACAAGATTACTCTGACCTGACCTGTCAGATAGATCCACCTGCTGGCTTGTTGCTCCTGTCATGCTGTGTAAAGGAGGACTCCACACACACCGACAATTATTTGGTGCTCAGCTGCTTATATAGGGGACAGAATAACAGGGTTGTTCCCATAGACAGCACTCCATGTATCAGGTGCTTTACAGTAACTTTGTAGATCCTTAACTGAGAGTATGATATATTTTCGTGATGGAATTCAACAGTATACATGTGATCAAGGAGACTGAAGGGAGGAGGAGGATTCATATATTGAATTCTGTATTGAGTGGAATACCGGTATTTAGTGCTGATATGAGTTTGGATTGCTACAGATGCTGTATTGTAGCAGCTAGCTTCTCAAGCAATAGTAACTGCAGATGCCAAAGTGTAGGATAGACTTTTCTGAGGACTAATAATGACGGGTAACTTTTCTGTCTTGGTAGCATAAGGGAACAATCCTGAACTCATTTACTCAAAAGCAAGTCCCATTTTGTTCAATGGGCGTTATTTCTGGGGCAGTTAATGTTTTCAAATATATGTTTTGTTATTTGTAAATAAAAATGTGAGAGAATTTTAATATCCAACTGATATCATTAGTAATGAAGATAATAATCAGTGCTCTTTGGGTACATGTTAATATTAAATAAATATATTATCTGTAGTCCCATGACTTTTTACATTTTTGTCATTTTAATGGGAAAAGCAAACTTTCAGTGTTAACATTATTTATTAACAATATATTGAAAATATATTAAAGGCTTCTGTGTTTAGCATTGTACCATATAGTGTGGTTATGCAGAAGCTATAGTTATAGACACATAAAACAGTATTCTTTTTTCTAATATAGCTGTTTTTTTCCATCATAGCTATATTGTATATTGTTAATGTTACACGAGTTTTGTCGCATATTTCTATGCCCAGTGCCAATGATTTTTGCACCAGATGGGACTCTTTTTATAAGGAGAAATAGAAATAGAAAGACTATGAAATGAAATAGAAAGAAATATGAGTTTGTTTTCCAAGGTGTAAATCTATAAAATAAATAGATATTGCAATTAATTTAAATAAAAATTGTGTGTCATCATTAATTGAATTTTGTTATATGAGCATAAAGTTATTAATTTCATGTTCTGATTCTGTTGCTTATGAAGCATGTTTTGTTGTTTGCTGACAAGCTGTGATAAGGCCTGTAACTAGGAGCCAGACCTGAACCAAGTACAGGTCTGACAGGAACTATTAGTATTGCAGGTGACTTACCATCATATCTGAAATAATTGTACCACAAATGAATGAAGAGGGAAAAGATAAAAGGAAGGCATTATTTCATCAGCCACTAAAAATGGTGTCTTATTGACAAAGAGAGTCCTATTGACATAACTATATTATTTAGCTTTTTAAATGAATGGTATTAATGATGCAGCTTCCATTTGAGGAGCAGGTGTCAAGTCCCCCAGAAGCTCAAGAAATCACACAGTCTATTCTTATAGGCAGCTTTATTCCATGGACAACTTGGAGGCAAAATCCAGCCCCCTTATATAGGTTGACACAAGCGTTATACTTTCAAGTAAAAGCAGGGACATTAAGTGGGAACTTTTGGTGGGTCCCCCACCCCATAGTGCTGGGAACGCAGGTGCTTTCTAATCACATTCTAATTCAGCGACCGGCCTTGAGACCGCACTCTGACCGATGGGAAAAACTTGAACAATAAGTTTCATAGATAAGCGAGGCCTAGTGCAGGGAGGCAAAGCGGCAGGGATGAGCAACAGAAAGATGCATAATACAATTTATGACAAGATTCTTGACATACTGTCCCCCTCCTCCCCCCCTCCTCCCTCCCTGTCGGGATATTTGGAGTGGTAGATATGATAACCCACTTAGATATCACATTGCTAAGCACGCATCCAGGAGGGAGACTGACATATAGAAAAAACATGATGAGCTGCTTCAGCTGAGGTAAGTACAGCCATCCTCCTTGTTATCCTACTGCTCATGAACAGTCCACTAGAAGTAGAGGAAGACTAAACTTCTGATTCCACAACATGGAAAGCCTGCCATTGCTGCCTGGCAGCTGGGGGGGGGGCACACTAAGGGGCTTCAGCCCCACCACCTCTCCTTAACAATGTGCCAGAAACTACCCTTGTTATCAGGTTTTTTCCACATTAACCACATATTCCTACTTTCAGACAAAATATGCCACAGAATTGTACAAAAATATTTCCACTGAGCATCCAGACTATGTATAGTAACTTTAAAAAGACGGACTCAACTAGGGAGGTGGGAGCAATAATATAGTTGTGATATTTTTAGTATGAATCTGAGCAATACTTGTCTAAACAATAACAGCTTGTGATATGCTAGCATCATCTACTGGATATAGAAAAAGCAGCAGGTAAAGAAATGTTACTTGGCAATAAGCCAATAAGATACTGAGCTGGGGGCAAGCTTGCTATTTAGCCTCAAGGAATAATCGAAATTCCTTTCTCAGATGGAGAATAGGAGCTCTCCAGCCACTGGAATCATTTTGACAGTTCAACCAAGGAAGAATCTGACCAAAGAAACCACCTTCAACTTGGAGTACTGTCACTAAGGATGATTTGCAACCCCAAATGCACACAAACTTTATGTAGCATCAGAGCCTCCCTCCCCCATTTTCCAGGATCACAACAGGGAGCGGACGGTGGCTCAGTGGTAGAGCATCTGCTTGGTAAGCAGAAGGTCCCAGGTTCAGTCCCTGGCATCTCCAAAAAAGGGTCCAGGCAAATAGGTGTGAAAAACCTCAGCTTGAGACCCTGGAGAGCCACTGCCAGTCTGAGTAGACAATACTGACTATGATAGACCAAGGGTCTGATTCAGTATAAGGCAGCTTCATATGTTTAAGGTAATCAAGTTTTCTCAGAAATGCATTCTACTTGAAAGCAATGAATATAAACGTATCTTCTAAGACTTGCTACCAGGATCCAAACATATAGACCTGAAAATGCAGGTCAGTGGATTCAGAAGAGGTATAATTGCATAGGGTTGCACAGTTAAAAATATACTCACAGTGATTTTTTGTGCGTGTGATAATAGTGAGAACTTCAGCATTAGCAATGATATGCTGTGTTGCTCTTATATTTTAGTAACTATATGCTTTTAAATATATGTATTTGAAGCCAAACAATATCCCCTGTTGTAGTGCCAGGGCTTAAGTTTTAGTTGGCCTAAGTTCTGCAGGATTTCCCACCTTCTGTTTGCAAGCCTCAGGGTGAGACAGCCATCTGCAAGGCATTAGGTTCCAGTTAGAGGTTGGTAGGGTAGTAAAAGAGGAGAATTCTCCTAGTTTCAGTCTTTGGGCTTGCTTCCTTAGGCAAGGGACTGTGGTGACCTGAGGGTCAGTAAGATAAAAGTATAATACATACAACGAAATTGGAGTGTAGTGCACTAAAACAGTAAAATATGTGAAATACATTAGGAATTAAAGACTACAGAAAACTGCAGGAGAATACAATCAACAATATAAAAAAGCTGAATTGCAAAATTGGAGAACAATTGGAGTACATAGCATAATATATACCATGGAGACTGCTTTAAATCCCACAGATGTTAGCTATATCCTGATTTGCTTTATAAAAATGCCCTTCTGAACAGTTCCAAAGCATGTGGTATTTAAGAGTGCACATTTTTAAAATCCAATGTTTTTTGGTTCAGGTCTACTAGACCAGAAAAAAAATCGAGATTTCTGAAAATTCTGGATCCCAGTACTGGTATAGTGTTTGACTCCAGTATATTTTGGAAATACTGCTTTTTCCCCCAGATCCAATAAACCTGAGAAGAAAAATAGTGGGAGTGGGTGGGTGGGAGAGGCAGCCCAATCATTGGGCTGGCTTGACTTCTCCTGCAGCACAGTTTAAATGGGGTTGCAGGAGAAGCCAGCTCCAGGATCTGCTGTGAGGAGATTGTGCCATGTGGCACATAGATCCTGGCTGGGATGGCTTCTTCTCTAGCCCAGTTTAAACTGGGCTGCAGGAGAATCCAGCCTCAAGTTGAGCTGGGGGTAACAGTCTGTTCCCCTCCTTGGCACAGCTGATCCTTGGGCTGTCTTCTGTAGTTCCTTTAAACTTTAAAGAGACTGCAGTAGAAATCCAACAAACAGCTGAGAGATGGGAGCAATCTGCTACTGCCTCTCTGTTTTCTCAACTATCCAGTAATTCCCAAATATTTTTGGGATTTGGGGGGGCGGTATAAAGCCAAAATATACCCTAAAATACCAATAAATTTTTTTGGGGGGGAGTATATTTTTGGCTCAGGTAGATCAACACCTTCCCCCCCCCGGCCCCTGTGGTAGCCTTCTTGACTTCATCATGCTGAATTGGTGTGTATTGGGAGAGGCATTCCTGCTGTGGTGGTCCTTATCAGCTGGAGTTTCTGAGGCTTTTTTTAAAGAACAGACAATTGTAGCACCTGTTATAATAATCTAGCCACAATGTGGCCGTCTTCCAGGTTGAATGAAGTTGGAAGGAAACAATTTTTGCGCTTTAGCCTATTTCTCCAGTAATTAGCAAGAGACAGTTAAAGCCTATTAAAATATGGGAGTGGAGTACCATAAGAATATAAGAAGAGCCATACTGGATCAGACTGAAGGCCTGTCTAGTTCTGTTCACACAGTGACCAACTGGCTACCTCTAGGAAGCCCACAAGCAGGAATACTACAACAGCATCATCCTGCCTGTGCTCCCTAGCAACTGATTTAAAGAAGCATGTTACATCTGGTAGATATTCATCACAGTTAGTTGCCATTTATTGCCCAGTCTTCCATGAATTTATCCACTCCCCTTTGAAACCTCTCCAAGTTCCTGGCCATGACAACGTCTTGTGACAGCAAGTTCCACAAATTAACTATAGGTTGTGTGAAGAAATACTTCCTTCTGTCTATCCTGAATCTCCCACCCTTCAGCTTCAGTGGATGACCCTGTGTTTTAGTACTGTCCATTCTTTTGCTGCCATTCATAATCTTATAAACCTCTACCATGTCTCTCCTTACCTTTTTTCTATGCTAAACAGCCCTAAGGGAGCTGCTGTAGCCTCCTGGCTCTTTTCTGCACCTTTTCAAGCTCTATATCCTTTTTTAAGTGTATTGACCAAAACTGTATCCAGGGGTGGCCAGCGGTAGCTCTCCAGATGTTTTTTGCCTACAACTCCCATCAGCCCCAGCCATTGGCCATGCTGGCTGGGGCTGATGGGAGTTGTAGGCAAAAACATCTGGAGAGCTACCATTGGCCACCCCTGTGTGTATACAATATTCCAAATGCAGTCTCATCACTAATTTGTATAAGGGCAGTATGATAGCAGCAGTTTTATTCTCTGTTCTAGCCAGCATGGAATTTTTTCACTGCAGCCACACCCTGGGTTGACATTTCCATCCAGTTATTCACTACCACCTTAAGGTCCCTTTCTTTGTCAATTGTTACCAGCTGAGATCACACCAGTGTATATGTGAAGTTGAAATTATTCATCCCAATATGCATCATTTTACGTTTGCTCACACTGAGTCTCATTTGCCATTTTTATGCCCATTCTTCCACTTTGAAGATATCTTTTGGGAGTTCTTCACAATCTATTTTTGTCTTAGCCGCTCTAAATAATTTGGTGTCCTCTGCAAACTTGGCCATCTAACTACTGATCACTCCAGGTCATTTATGAACCAGTTGAAAAGCACTGGTCCCAATACAGACCCCTGGGAGATCCCACTGCTCACATCTCTCCATTGTGAGAACTGACCATTTATTCTTACTCTCTGCTTCCTGTTTTTTAGCCAATTTCCAACCCATAAGACTTGCCCGCTTATCCCATGACTTGGAAGTTTGCTCAGGAGTCGTTGGTGAGGGACTTGGTCAAAAGTCTTCTGGAAATCCAAATAAACAATGTCTACCGGCTCACTCCTGTCCACACATTTATTGACACTTTCAAAGAACTCTAAAAGGTTAGTGAGACAGGATTTACCTTTGCAGAAGCCATGTTGGTTTTTATTCAGCAGGGCTTGTCCTATATGCCTGACGGTTTTATCCTTAATAAAGCTTTCCATCAATTTACCTGGAAGACGTTAAGCTAAGTGTCCAGTAATTTTCTGGAAATTCCCCTCCCCAATAATTTTTTTTAAAAATGAAAGTTACAATAGCCATTCTCTAGTCCTCTGCACAGAGGCTGATCTTAGGAACATGTTGCATATCTTAGTTAGATCAGCAGTTTCACTTTTGAGTTCTTTGAGAGCTCTAGGATTGATATCGTCTGGTCCTGCTGACTCATTAGTTTGCAATTTGTCTATAAGTTGTATAACTTCCTCTATCGTCACTGCTATTTACCTAAGCTCCACATCACCGTCTCCTGAAAACATACCTTCAAGAACATGTATTTGCCTCATATCTTCAGTAGTGAAGACCAGTAAGAACTCATTTCGCTTCTCAGCAGTCTCCTTATCCTCCTTTTAGTATTCCATTAATTCCATTTTCAGCCAATGGTCCAACTTGCTTTTCTAGCTGGTTTCCTGCTTAATATATATTAAGAATTTATCAATGGTCTTTGTGGTTGAAACAATACATCCCTCAAAATCTTTTATTACATCCCTTATTTGTCTGTCTGTATTTCCTTTGTGCAAGTTTTTGTTTGTCTCTCTTGAGTTAACCTTCCAGTTTCTGAAGGAAGTCTTTTCACTCTAATAGCTTCTCTCACCCTGCTTGATAGCCATGCTGGTGATCTCCTAGACTTCTTACTGTCTTTGCTGACCTGTGGTATACATTCTAACTGAGCTTCCAGTATTGAGGTTTTGAGTAACTCCCAAGCTTTTTCAAGAGATTTGACTCTCTTGACTGCTCCTTTCAACTTCTTTTTTACGAGATTTCTTTTGAAGTCAAATATTACCATTTTGGAATTCTCAGGCACTTCCCCACATGTAAATTAAATCTATGCTATTATGATCACTGTTACCATTTGCTGAACTACCTCCACATCTCACACTTGGTCTTTGGCAGCAAGTTCAGGGTCACTTCCCCTCTGGTTGGTTCCATCGCCAGTTCTTCTGTGGAACATTCATTTAGAAATGTCACCTCTTTGGTAAGACTGGAACACTGATTTATCCAGGAAATGTGAGGGTATTTAAAGTCACCCATTATTACAGTTCCCTCTACCTTGGATGCCTACTAGATTTCATTTTTCATCTCAAGGTCACTCGAAGTGTTTAGTTAGGGGGCTGATGGCATGTCCCAGTACTAAATTACTTTTGAGGCCTGGTATTGTCACCCACAACAATTCTGTGGAGGAGTCAGTCCTTTTTAAGGTTTCTAGTTTGCGAGACACTTTGTCTTCCTTGTCATACATAATACCTTCTCTAGTATGCCCTTCCCTGTCATTCCTATAGAATTTGTATCCAGGGATCACTGGATCCAACGGGTCCTCTCCCTTCCACCAGGTTTCTGTTATGCTCACTATATCTATGTTAATGTCCCTTAATCTAGACACTCCAGCTCTTCCATTTCAGGTTGGAAGCTTCTGGTATTTGTGTAGAAACATCTCCACACTGTGTTTTTCTCTAAACATCTTTGATGTGTGCCTTTTATATTTTGGCCCTTTGGCCTGTCTGACTGGCTCTTCTACTTTATTCCCTTTTATCCTCACTTTTCCTATCCACCCAATCCCCATTTGTACAATCAGAAGCATTTTCTTTTCTCTTTGTCTTTTTGGGACAAATCTGCCTGGACTGGGTGCTTCTCAGCTCCTGTCATCATTCCCCTGGGGTTCAGTTGAAAAGCTACTGTTCTGACTTTTTTATAGTACATGCCACAGTCTGGTTCCATTCTGGTTCAAGTGGAGCCCATCCCTTTTGTACAGGCCTTGCATGTCTCAAAATGTTCTCCAGTGCCTAAAAATAAATTTTCTCTACACCATCATCTCATCCATGCACTGATGTGCCTATCTACCTGCACATGAACAGATAGTATTTTAGAGAAAGGTACTTTGGAGGTCCTTGCTTTTAGCCTTCTACCCAGCAGCCTAGATTTGGCTTCCAGGATCTCATAACTACACTTCCCCCCATTATTGGTGCCAACATGCACCCCAGCATGCACTGCAACCACTGACTCCTCTTTGATTTAAAGAAATTTCCTAGCAAGGAAAGGCTTACAATTTGTATTTCCTTTCCTTCAGGCATCCTTTTAGCAGCTGTTGCATGAACAGGGCGGGAAAACTTACTGTGTCCATAGCAACATGATGCTCTTCCTTTGATTGTGTAGGGTAAAAATGTTTTACATTCCAATATCAGCTTTCTTGTCTGCATTTGTTGTATTTTTCGTCATATAGGTTATTCTAGACTTCTTTCCTAGCACTCAAGCTGAACTGGAATGATCTCTTCATACGTTAGAGCAGGGGTGTCCAAATGGCAGTTCAGTAACCAGATGTGGCTCTTTCACACATATTGTGTGTCTCTTGAAGCTCTCCCACGCTGTTGGCTGGCTTGGAGAAGGCATTTATCTCTTTAAATCACTTCTTCAAGTCAAGCCAGCCAGCGGCTTGGAGAATGCATTTAAAGTTTAAATTGCTTTCTTTCCAGCTCTTCCTCCCCCCTCCCTCTCTACCTCCCTTCCTCCCTCCCTCTCTCTTGTGGCTCTCAAACATCTGATATTCATGTGTTGCTACTCTCAAACATCTAATGTTTATCCTCTGTGGCTCCTACATTAAGCAAGTTTAGCCATCCCTACATTAGAGGTTTGTGGAGATATAGGTTTTTATTTGCAAAGAATTGCTTTAATCTTGTAAAATAACAACCTGTTTGCTGTGCCAGATATAAGAAGGGCTTGATAAAATTCTCCTAGTCATACCCATTACTGGCTGACCTCTATAGTAACATTTGTGTCTGTCCAAGCAGGCTGTGCAGACTAAATTTATAATTCAGCCTAGTAGGGCTGTAACCACTTCCTTGACTTTTTGCAGATGTATTTTTATTACCAAGTTCAATAATCTTGTCATCTGATCTAAGCAGGCTACATTTGTTAAGCCCTACAACTATAGCTCTATACTGGGATGTAATGCAACTTTTGACATACTTCTCTAGGAATGTATCTTGCTTTCTAAAAGATTCTAGCATATTCTTCCTATCTGATTATATGCCCTGAAATGATCCTCTTGCCAAGGAACAGAAATTCTTTAAATAGACCCTCCCATATATTCCTCAGAAGATTCTGACAGTCTTCATTTCCTATAGACATCTTCTGGATAATTCAGGCAGGGCCTTCTTTGTTCTTCTGGCTAACTCCATCAATACATAAATTATTATCCTGTCAGCTTTTGTAGAATGGAATCTAAAGGTAAAAACTTGTTCTGAAACCCTATGCTTACTTGTAATACAAGGTTTGAGTTATCCTCTGTGTGCTCTCTGAGTACAAATTCAACATTCACCTGTAAAGTTGTTTATTGTTACACGGATAACTCAGCTGAATTGTCATTTCATCTCATAACCCATTTTGATTGTGTCTAAAACTATAAATTGGTTTGGAAGATGTAACTCCAGCACCCAGAAAACCATCCTGAGATTGTTGACCCAGGGACAAGGAAGAGAGCAATGGTGATGGAGGAAGGACAGATGCATTTTGGGAGAACATTGGCAACAGCTTTTATTGAAAACAATTTCAAGAGCATTGGCACAGCACTGGGATGAATCACGTACCTGCTTGATGCCTGATAAAACCACCTTCCCTGCCCTCATCCCAGGGGGAGAATCATGGAGTTGCAAATCCTGTATCCCACATGGTTGTTAGCTGCTGCATGGTTCCCTTGCCACCTTGCTTTGAAAGCCAGCCAATGGCCCCTGAGCTGGGTGTGCTGGTGAATGACTCCACTGCCAAGACCCCTTAAGGGAGTCCCCAAAGTGAGGAAGACAGGTGTGCAGGCACAGCCTCCACTCCAAATGGATTTGTCCCAGTGCCCAAACCACCCAGCTAAGCTGTGATGGAATGCAGTAACACCAAGAAGAAGATAAACCAAAATGCAACCTGTGACAACTGAAGCCAAAGGAGGGTGGGAAGGCTAAAAACAAATCCGGGCAAGGTAGGAATTCTGTTAGATAGCTGAATTTAGTCTTACGCAACTGAATCAAGTTCTGTGAATTGATCCATATATGAAGCAAAAGCAGGAGAGCGATTTCTGTTGATTCACTGTTCATGCTGCAGTCCTCTGTGCTACTTGAAATTCTGTTCTGGATGGACCCATCTTTCAGCAGAAGCTTAGGAGGAGGGGCAAAGGGAAGGGCAAGATAGCAAAGACCCCATTCACAACTCACTTTGATCATGGAAGTCTTGGCTCCAATCTGTATATCTTTAAGTCTGGTATTTGAGTTGTTGGGGTCTGGGGTGCCAGGTACTGAGGTAAGATGACCTTCAGATCTCTAATGCCTTATCATCTGTATCCAGTCTTTCAACAACATTTTATAATGTTACAGGACAGTAACATTTTATAAAGTCTTTATTAGCTAAAAATCTGGATTCTGCTATACCCTTGCGTTTGAATCATTCATTAAATGCTCTTCAGATTATTTTAGTCATGCTTTTTCTTCAAATGAAAATATTCCTTAATAAATGATATCCCCCACAAAAATCTGAAACTTTTGTAGCAAGGAAGTAGATGCATTTACAGGGTCATCATGTGCTGGCCTGGCCTAGTGAATGGCGTAGGACCTGGGGAGACCCAGGTTCGAATCCCAGCTTCTACCATGGAAGATTGCTGGGTAGCCTTAGGCCTGCCACAGACTATCAGCCTGGTCTACCTCACAGGGTTGTTATTTTAAGAAAATGGAGAACAGAAGAACAATGTTCAAAGACACTTTGAGTCCCAAATGTGGAGAAAAACAGAATGCAAATAAACAGATGCAAATGCATTATTGTGGATTTAGAATATATTATTATAACACAAAATTGTTATGTAGACAGTGTTAAAAAATCATGATGTTTTATGTAAAGCTGATTTTTAGATTTGTGTATTGCTGTTTTTACTTAAGTTCTGTTTTTGTTCAGATAGTTTTTATTTTATTTTTGCCCACTTAAAACATATACTACACACTGGGTCTGAAAACAAACAGTCTGCAAAGTGTACCCAAAGATAATAAACAAGCTGATTGTTGGTGTCATCCAGCAGTCTGTTACTGGCATGGTGTATGATCAGCAGACCGTGTACATTCAGAAAATTTGCCCATGTAGAGCTTCAGTGCTGGTAACATTATAGTATTAACAAAAACTTAGTGAGCTGTCATATTTCAACATCTCTTGGCTATTCTGTAGTTGATAATCATTTTGAAATTGGCAGAACCAAGGAAATGCAGACAAGACTAATAATTATCATTTTATATAATGTATAGTTAGATATAGCATCCTTGACATTTTACATGTTGTCATGCCTCCCTGGTAAATACATCTGTGCCCATACATGCAGAAGTACTTGTAGCAAAAGAATGAGTTAAAAGTGTAACCTTAGATTATTTTTTTTTAAGATTTTTCTGTTTAGCATTCCATCAGTCTGAACTATATGATAGTTTAAGAAGAGTGTGTTACTTAATAACCATAGTATGTTATGGGAGGATAGCAGCTTTTTAATAACTACATCTGTAAGATGTAAATTTAATTAATTCTTGCTCTTATACTCTATACAGACAATGAATGATTTTGATTACTTAAAACTCCTCGGCAAAGGCACTTTTGGCAAAGTTATTCTGGTCCGAGAGAAAGCAAGTGGAAAATACTATGCTATGAAGATTCTAAAAAAAGAAGTTATTATTGCAAAGGTAGGCTTATATAATTCTGCTTGTAAATATTCTATTTGAAAACTATTTCTGTAACTTAAAATTTACTTGATAAATGGTGGCTGGGGTGTGTGCTGGAACAACTGAAACAAATACCCCCCCCCATACCCCTTATTCATATTTTCCAGGTATTTATTCAGCCAAATACAGATTGGGCAATCTGATTTGACTACCAAAATAGCCAAGCTTGAATAAAAGCCAATGTTATTCAGGTTTTATTTGGGCACAACTGGTTGTGCTGCTCTTCCCAACTACAGAGATCAGTTTCCCTTAGGGTTGCCAGATTCAAGTCTTGGAGATTTGGTAAGACAAGTGTTGGTGAGGAAAGTGACCTGAGGAGGGTATAATACCATAGAGTCCATTCAACTATAGAAGCTAATTACTATAGAAATTGAAATAACATAGGATTAGCAGAGGGCTGAGACTTGATCCAGCTCTAATTCCACAACAACAACCCCAGTCAAGCCTGGATTCCAGGAGTCCTCCAACAAAGGCCAAAACAGGCCTGGAAAGGGCTCTGCCCTCTCTGCCTGCCTTTTACTGACAACCAAGTTTGGAAAGCTGTGGTTGCCTGGTAACAGCCACTGAGGGAATCAATTGCTTAAAGATACAGCCATTTGGTTTATCATTTTGGGGTTTTTTAAACCGACTCCAAATTATTTTTTTTTAAGATTTCACATTTTTCTGGAAACTTGGAGCCCTTTTCAGCTTTGCAGAAAGATCTGTCTTATGTGTTCACATTTCCAGTCACTGGATTGAAGTATCCTCAGATTTGGCCAATTTCACTATTAGTATATAGGCAAGACAAACACAAAACTTGTGGGAGCAGTCACCCGATTCCTCCCACATTTGCTTCCTCCCCTCTCCTCCTCCTCCTCCTCATATCAGTCGCTTTCACTTCCTCTCCCCACATTTCTTCTCTTTCTGTCTCTCCCCTAGGGTGGCCAGACCGTCCCGGTCTCCTGGGACATTCCCGGTTCTGGCCACCCAGTCCCGGCTCCCGGGCTGCCTATACCGGGACCATTAAAGGTCCCGGTTTAGGCAGCCCCGGAGCCGGTGGGCCGCGGGCGCCGGCGGGGAAGGCGGCGAGTGAGGGAGGGAGCGCCCCTGCGCAGGCGCAGGGACGCTCCCTTCCTCACTCGCCGCCTTCCCCGCCCGCGCACGGGGCCCGGCGGCAGTGGTGGAGGCCTCTCCGTGGCCTCCGCTGGTCGCTGGAAGCCCTCCAGAGACTCTGGAGGGCCTCCAGGGACCAGCGGAGGCCGCGGGGCACCCGGCGCTGGTCCCGGAAGGCCTTCCAGAGCCTCTGGAAGGCCTTCCGGGACCAGCGCCGGCCAGCGAAGGCTTCCCCGCGGCCTCCGCTGGTCCCTGGAGGCCCTCCAGAGTCTCTGGAGGGCCTTCAGGGACCAGCGGAGGCCGCGGGGCACCCGGCGCTGGTCCCGGAAGGCCTTCCAGAGCCTCTGGAAGGCCTTCCGGGACCAGCGCCGGCCAGCGAAGGCTTCCCCGCGGCCTCCGCTGGTCCCTGGAGGCCCTCCAGAGACTCTGGAGGGCCTCCAGGGACCAATGGAGGCCGCGGGGAGGCCGCGGGGCACCCGGCGCTGGTCCCGGAAGGCCTTCCAGAGCCTCTGGAAGGCCTTCCGGGACCAGCGCCGGCCAGCGAAGGCCTCCCCGCGGCCTCCGCTGGTCCCTGGAGGGCCTCCAGGGACCAGCGGAGGCCGCGGGGAAGCCGCGGAGCAGCCGGCGCTGGTCCCTGGAGGCCTCCAGAGGCCAGCGCCGGCAGCTCCCTCCCTCGCCGCGAGGCCGCCGCCGCAGGACTCCCCGCCGCCGCCGCCGCTGGATGCCGCCCTGGAATCAGGTAAGGGGGCCGAAAGCGGGGGGGGGGGCGGCCTTCCTTTCTTCCCTCCCTCCCTCCCTTCCTTCCTTCCTTCCTTCCTTCCTTCCTTCCTTCCTTCCTTCCTTCCTTCCTTCTTTCCTTCCTTCCTTCCTTCCTTCCCTCCCTCCCTCCTCCCTTCCTTCCTTTCTTCCTTCCCTCCCTTCCTTCCCTCACTCCCTTCCCTTCCTTCCTTCCTTCCCTCCCTCCTCCCTTCCTTCCTTCCTTCCTTCCTTCCTTCCTTCCTTCCTTCCTTCCTTCCTTCCTTCCTTCCTTCCTTCCTTCCTTCCTTCCTTCCCTCCCTCCCTCCCCCTTCCTTCCTTCCTTTCTTCCTTCCTTCCCTCCCTCCCCCTTCCTTCCTTCCTTCCTTCCTTCCTTCCTTCCTTCCTTCCTTCCTTCCTTCCTTCCTTCCTTCCTTCCTTCCTTCCTTCCTTCCTTCCTTCCTTCCTTCCTTCCTTCCTTCCTTCCTCCCTCCCCTCCCCTCCCCTCCCCTCCCCTCCCCTCCCCTTCCCTTCCCTTCCCTTCCCTTCCCTTCCCTTCCCTTCCCTTCCCTTCCCTTCCCTTCCCTCCTTATGTTCTTATGTGACACAGAGTGTTGGACTGGAGGGGCCACTGGCCTGATGCAACAGGGCTTCTCTTATATTTTTATGTGACACAGAGTGTTGGACTGGAGGGGCCACTGGCCTGATCCAACAGGGCTTTTCTTATTTTTCTTATGTGACACAGAGTGTTGGACTGGAGGGGCCACTGGCCTGATCTAACAGGGCTTCTCTTATGTTCTTATGTGACCAGAGTGGTGGAGTGGATGAGCCATTGGTCTGATGCAACAGGGCTTCTCTTATATTTTTATGTGGCACAGAGTGTTGGACTGGAGGGGCCACTGGCCTGATCCAACAGGGCTTCTCTTATGTTCTTATGTGACACAGAGTGTTGGACTGGAGGGGCCACTGGCCTGATCTAACAGGGCTTCTCTTATGTTCTTATGTGACCAGAGTGGTGGAGTGGATGAGCCATTGGTCTGATGCAACAGGGCTTCTCTTATATTTTTATGTGGCACAGAGTGGTGGAGTGGATGAGCCATTGGTCTGATGCAACAGGGCTTCTCTTATATTTTTATGTGGCACAGAGTGTTGGACTGGAGGGGCCATTGGTCTGATGCAACAGGGCTTCTCTTATATTTTTATGTGGCACAGAGTGTTGGACTGGAGGGGCCACTGGCCTGATGCAACAGGGCTTCTCTTATATTCTTATGTTACACAGAGTGTTGGACTGGAGGGGCCACTGGCCTGATGCAACAGGGCTTCTCTTATGTTCTTATGTGACGCAGAGTGTTGGACTGGATGGGCCACTGGCCTGATCCAACAGGGCTTCTCTTATGTTCTTATGTGACAATACTGACTTTGGTGGACCCAAGCACTGATTCAGTGTAAGGGAGCTTTGTGTTTATGACTGGAGTAGATAATACTGACTTTGGTGGACCCAAGCACTGATTCAGTGTAAGGGAGCTTTGTGTTTGTGTCTTCTGGTGCAATTTTGTTCTCAGATCCTGTATTTACTTCATCAGTATATGGGATAAGGCACTTTCTCAACTGTGCTGCATAATGCAGCCTATTTATTTTGTCCTGTTGGCTCTGTTGGCTCTGTCTGCGCCACCTTCATCACTTTCGGGGTGTGGATCCCCCAGTGGGGTGGTCTCGTGACTCCCTCCGCCGGCTGTTTCTGATAGCCCTGCGCCCCCTCTTTCATTTGATATGTGTCCCGTGCGGGTGCCACCCTCCCGCCGGGAGATGCCGCAAAATGAGCCCCCTTGAGGCTTATGGCGGCAGGGCTCGGGGGAAGCGAGCTAGACTGCTGTTCTTTTGAGGGGTTATAGAGTGTTTCGAGCCCGTCCCTGTGGCATCGGTCCCATCGTTGTGGGGCCCAGGGGGCCGGCGCAGCGGCACGCTGAAGCAGCCTGTCGGTCACTTCCGGGTTCCTGTCCTGCATCTCGACCTGTGTTATTAGTGACAGGCTGCTTCGGCGTGCCGCTGCGCCGGCCCCCTGGGCCCCACAACGATGGGACCGATGCCACAGGGACGGGCTCGAAACACTCTATAACCCCTCAAAAGAACAGCAGTCTAGCTCGCTTCCCCCGAGCCCTGCCGCCATAAGCCTCAAGGGGGCTCATTTTGCGGCATCTCCCGGCGGGAGGGTGGCACCCGCACGGGACACATATCAAATGAAAGAGGGGGCGCAGGGCTATCAGAAACAGCCGGCGGAGGGAGTCGGGAGAGCACCCCACTGGGGGATCCACACCCCGAAAGTGATGAAGGTGGCGCAGATAGAGCCAACAGAGCAAACAGGACAAAATAAATAGGCTGCATTATGCAGCACAGTTGAGAAAGTGCCTTATCCCATATACTGATGAAGTATATACAGGATTTCAGAACAAAATTGTTTCCGGCGGTGATATTTGGGGGATTTTTGGGGATGTCACAGGAAGTGCTGTGAAGTCACTTCCTGTTTCCGGCAGTGGCATTTGGGGGAAATGATGTCACAGGAAGTGATGTCACTTCCCATTTCCGGCAGGTGACGTGGGGAAATGATGTCACAGGAAGTGATGTCACTTCCTGTTTCCTGTGGTGGCATGCCGTCACCGGAAGTGACGTCACCAGAAGTGATGTCACTTCCTGTTTCCGGCGGGGCGCGGCGCACGCTTCGCGCGCACACACCCCTACCTCCCCCCCCCCCCCCATGTGTCCCTGGCTGGCCTTCAGACATTATGGTCACCCTGCTCTCCCCCAATGCCTACTGTCACGCTTTCTCTTTTTTAAGCCTTTAGTGCTGAAAGAGCTATCAGTTATGATAGTGCCATATTAGATATTTGTACTGTGTAGGCAAGGCAGAGCTGGGGCCAACTGCATCCCCCCCCTTTTTCAGCATTACAACAACTGGAAATTGCTTCAGTATCCTTCATCGGTTGCCCTTATGATATCTTTTTATATTAATTCTTTTTCAAGGCATGGGAACATGTTGCCAACTACAGGATCACTCAATGCAATTTTAATATTTATAGTACCAATATAGTATTTTAAGAAGTATTATATTACAGCTATGCTAACCTAATATTGCAGCGCTATTATTATGTTGAAGGCAGGTGTTTTCAATTGTTTTAAAAAGATGCCACGCCCCACCCTGTCCAGGGGTCCCGCCCCTCAAGTGGCCATCTCCCACCTGCCTCCCGGGGCCCTACCCTGGGTGGCCGGGAGGTCTCAGAATAGGATGGAGGGCCGGGTTACAGCACCCTGTCGTCCCTCTGGCGGGTCCTTCAGCTCACTCTCACTTCCTCTCTCTCTGGCTGCACGAGGATCTTTCTGGCTCCAACACCACGTCTCAGGCCATCATCGACCTCCCCACGGGCCGCCCAGCTCCTTCCTTTTATTCCCAGCCCGAGTCGCCTCCCCAAGAAGGGCTTCTCCAGGCTCCGCCCCCCTTTAAGGGCAGACACCCAACAGCCTCCTCCCTTTCCCAGGGCCTGCTGGGCTGGCTCTGGCTGTCAGCTGAGAGGGGTGTGGCTCTGCTGGCCTGGCCCCTCCACTCCAGCTTGTCGGGGAACGGGAGCCTTGCGCCTCGACTGCGGATCTGGGGCTGGGCTTACCTCTTAGTCAGGCAGTTCCCAGCCCCAGTGTCTTTCCCAGTCCTGAGGAGGCTTGCGCTGCTGGCCTCGGTGGCTCCTTTGTGGGAAGCGGTGGATGTTGTCTGCACGGCCCACCGGGTGAGCAGGGAGGGCCTGGGCTGCTTTGGACCACGTCGGGGTGGCCGGGTGGGTCTGGGGGTTCAGCTGGCGTCCCGGGGGTCTTGCGGTGGTTCGGGGGGGGGGCACCGGTGGCAGTCCCGGTGGGCTGCAGCCGGGACAGATGTTAAGTTTATTTTGTTCCTTTTGGAGTGCAGCTTTCCTCTTCCTTATAGATGCATGTTTATTTTAAGCCATTCCAAAATCTTGTTGGGAGTCTTTTCAAGCACTGAAATTTTTTTTAACTGTCCATTTTCTTTAAAATTAAATACTAAACACTGCATTTTTTTTACTGTTTAAGGATGAAGTGGCCCACACACTTACAGAAAGCAGAGTATTGAAAAACACTAGACACCCCTTTTTAACGGTGAGTTAATATAATTATTTTAATTATAGAACCTTGTAGTTAAGTTGTAAAAGGATGAAAAAAATTGGTGTATAGTACAGAGATCAGAATATAGATTTATATGATGAAAAGACAAAGGAGACAGCTGGAACAGCAGTGAATAAAGACTCGTGGCAAATCTGAACAGGCACAGACTAGAGCTCATCTTAAAGCCTTCTCTGTGGCAGTAAAGAGACAATATTTATCTGCCACCATTGTGTCCTGCAAAACTCTTCCAGTCAGGGACCTGTTGAGTTCTGACCTAGGGGAGGAGGTGGACAGCTCTGCAGCCTGCAGCAGTTGTTTTGCTCAGTATGACAGGGATGAGAGAGCGGCGGCCCCTTTAAGAGGCCAGGAGCCGCCGGGTTAGGGAAGACAGCTGGGTGAGGGGCTAGGTGCAGGGAAGAAGGGGATAAAAGGAAACAGAAGGGGAAGCACGGGAGCTTGATGGGCGGTGAACGGGAAAGAGAAGAGAAATAAACAGTGTGATTTAGCAGCAAGAGGTCTTGGTCTCCTCCTTTTCCATGATAAGTGGTGGCCCTTATGGGGAAGACTGAGGCAGACAAGCCTATCAGAGTGGAAAAAATAAAAAGAGGAAAGGATGACAGACCCAACTGCTGGCCCCCTAGACCTGACACAGTTTGGGGAATGGCTGGCAGCAGCCCAAGGGGAGCTAATCCAGAGGGTGATGGACTGGCATCAGGTTTCCCAAGACCTCTGGCTCCAAGAATTTTCCCGGCTCTGGGCGCAACGGCCCTTAGCACCCGAAGGCACAGCCGGGGGGCTATTCAAGCTTTCAAAATAACACGGATGACGTTGAAGCCTACCTTGGCGCTTTTGAACAGACCGCTACTGCAGCGGCGTGGTCCAAAGCACAATGGGCAGCCATACTGTGACCATTTCGGACAGGGCCAGCATTAGTCTCCTACCAAGGGCTGAGCCCCACTGATGCTACCGATTATGATAAGGTAAAGAAAGGTAAAGAAAGCAACTCCGTGCTTACACCCTGCGAAAAGGGGAAAGCCCATTGGAGGTGGCCTACATCCTCAAGGAGTTGGCACGGAAGTGGGTGAAGCTGGTCGGAGCCTCTGCTGAGCAAGTCCTGGAGAAGGTGGTGGTGGAGCAGCTGATTTTGCTGATGCTGCAGATGTGTCGGGCCTGGGTGCTATGTCAACAGCCCTCCACAACAGATGCGGCAGCTGTGGGACAATTATTGGGCAGCCGAGTGAGCTTTCCCTGCACCCGAGAGTAAGCCCCTGCCCTCCGAGCCTCGACCCCGATGGGACGGCAAGCAGGAAGAGACAACGGCGAGGGAGATGGGTCATGCCTGGCAAGCAGATGGATGAGCCCACATGTCCCCAGTCCAGGCAGGGGGGTGGGACCAGCCATGGTTTCCAGCCGCGGAAGAGAAGGAAGGTGAAGATGGGCAGAAGGGGAATGAGACCACTAAAGACACTGGGGGAGCCGAGGAATGCCACACTCTGGGGGCAAGTCCCTGAGGTACTTGTTTCACCTGTGAGCAAATGGGCCCCTATCAAGGGGACTGCCCATATATGGAATGTGATCTCTCAGCACCCATGCTCCAAACCTCCAGTAACTCAACGGACCTTTCTCTGCTCGAAAGAATGAAGTTGTTTGATAAAGTTACCTGGGCCATAGTTGACACAGGATGTGCACCCACCATAGTGTGGGCAAACCTGCTTCCGGTTGGAACAGTGCCGGACGTGCCCCAAGCTGTGAGATGTGTCCATGGGACAGCGGAGGAGTGGCCCACTGTGAGAGGAACCCTCTGGGTTGGGTTGTTTTGCGCCAAGATAAAAATGGCCGTCAAGGCGACCCTCCTGGCGCTGGTGCTGCTGGGGCAGGATTACCCATATTGGAGGCAAGTTACCATTGGGGCGGCCTCCTGCCCTCGTCTCGTAAACCCAGATGAACTCCATGCTGCCCTCACTACATTAGTAACAGAAACCCCCGAGGGCGACGTAGAGCAACAAGTGGCAATGCAAAAGAGACTTCCCCCACTGGCAGCAAGAAGATAAGATGGTGGAGCCGGTAAGGTTGCATCTGGCTCTGGTGGAGGGGAGGATAGTAGATGCCTGGATGGGGGATAGGCTACCCCATTTTGTTCAAGAGCAAGGGCATTTGTGGAGGGAGACTAAGTGGGCAGGAGGCGCCGTCCCTCTCCGCCAGCTGATTTTGCCATAGTAAGTGAGAGAAGAAGTGTTAAGGCAGGCCCACGAAAACGAATGGGCCAGACATCTGGGCAAAGCCAGGACGCTGAAAAGGGCCCTTTCGTACTTCTTCTGGCCAACGATAGCCGCTGACATGGGACAATACTGCCCACAATGCCAATGGGCAGACCCACAGGGGCCTTCCCCTTTGCCTTTCCAACCCTTTCTGCTGATCACAGAACCATTCCGCCGATTGACATGGACTTTATTGGGCCCTTACCCTGGACTAGAAAGGGTAACCAGTTCGTTTTAGTGGTCTTAAACTATGGCACCTGCTTCCTGATTGCCTTTCCTTTAAGGACGATGAAAACCCCAGCAGTAGCTTGGGAGTTGCGTTCCGTCTTTGGGTGGGTGGGTGTCCCTTTGGAAATAATTACAGATCAGGGCCCCAGCTTCACCTCTCGGCTTTTCTGTCAGCTCTGTCAGCTATTGGGGGTTAAGCATTTTCAAGCCTCAGTGTATCATCCCCAGACGGACAGCTTGGTAGAGTGTTTTAACAAAACGTTAAAGCACATGCTGTGCAAAATGCTGGGGGAAGCACTAACCGACTGGGACCTAGCCTTAGACCCCCTCCTCTTTGCAGCCTGAGAGGTGCCCTAGGAGTCCACCTGCCATTCCCCTTCCCAACTCCTTTATGGACGAGCCACAAGGGGGCCTCTGGCAATCTTAGCAGAGGGGTGGGTGCGCCCATGCCAGGGGACCCCCAGCCTTCGACTTAACAGTGTGCCCTTGACTTAACAGCAGTTGAGTTCCTTGGCCACATCGTCTCACCCCATGGGACTTGGATGGACCCGAACAATCAAGGCGGTCCTGACCTGGCAGACGCCGTGGAACCGCAAGGACGTACAGCGGTTCCTTGGCTTTTCCAATTGTTACCGCCAGTTCATCCCTGCCTATGCCGACGTAACCACGCCTCTGACCCAGCTCCTCCGGCCCAAAGAGCTATTTCACTGGATTCCCGAGGCAGACCATGTCTTCACCACCCTGAAAACCTGCTTCACCACCGAGCCGCTCCTGCGTTACCCAGACCCGCAGCTGCCTTTCACAGTAGAGACCAGTGCCTCCAACGTGGCCGTAGGCGCAGTGCTATCCCATCGGGAGGACCCCTCCCAGCTGCTACAACCCTGCGCATACTACTCGTGGCAGCTGATGCCTGCAGAGCGCAACTACGTCATCTGGGAGCAGGAACTTCTGGTCATCAAGACCGCCTTCGAGGTTTGGAGGCATCACCTTGAAGGGGCCCGCCACCCCATCCAGGTCCTGACTAACCACCGGAACCTGGAGCTTCTACAGACTGCTTGACACCTCATCCAGCATCAGATCTGGTGGTCCCTCTTCTTTTCCCAGTTTGACTTCTGAATCACCTACATCTTGCGGAACCAGAACTGGAAAGCGGACGCCCTCTCCTGAAAACCAGAATACGTTGTGCCTCTAACGGAGGAGGCCCCAACTGGGCTCATCCTTGCACCCTCAGTCTTTGCTGCCACCACGACACACCCAACCTTGGCTACAGACATCCAGGCCAGCCAGGCCCAAGACCCCTGGGCTCAGCAATGCCTCCTGGAAGTGCAAGATGTCCCGGCCAGGGACCTCTCTACCCGCCAAGGTCTCCTCCTGCACCGTAGGTGCCTATATGTGCTTCTGGAACCCCTCTGTGCCCCGCCTGACACACGACTCCCCTTCTGCAGGGTACTTTGGCCAACACAAGACCCTGCACCTGCTCACACCGGAGTTCTGGCGGCCTCGTGTTTGTGCCGACGTGGCCCACTATGTCAGTTCCTGTGAGGTCTGCAGACGAGCCAAGAGTGTACTGGCCAAGCCCTCGGCTTTTGCATCCCCTACCCACACCTGCAGGACCCTGGGACACCGTCTCCCTGGACTTTATCACCGAGCTCCCCAGGTCCAAGGGGCAAACTTGCATCCTGGTAATGGTGGACCTTTTCACCAAGATGGCTCACTTTGTTCCATGTCCCAAGCTGCCCACAGCTCCTGAAACAGCCCAGTTCTACCTCCAACACATCTTTTGCCTGCACGGGCTCCCGGCACACTAGATCTCAGACCAAGGCTACCAGTTCACCTTCCGATTCTGGCAAGCCCTGCGCTCCAGCTTAGGCACCCAGTTGCATTTGTCCTCAGTGTACCATCCCCAAATGGATAGGCAGACCGAATGCACGCTGGAACAATATCTGCGTTGTTATACCAGCTACCAGCAGGATGACTGGGCCGCCTTGCTACCTCTGGCTGAGTTTGCCTACAACAACGCCGTCCATGCGTCCATGCAGCAGACCCCATTTGCGGCCACCTATTGGTACCACCCTCGCTTCTTCCCCACAGTCCTGCCCCCCACAACAGTCCCTCCTGCTGATGTGCACCTGCAGGAACTCCAGGCTCTCCAGGATTTGCTCCAAGAGCAGCTCCAACAGGCTAAAGAGGCCTACAAGACAGCTGCCGACCAAAAGTGACAGGTGAGGCCCCCACTGAAGCCCAGGGACCATGTCTGGCTCTTCACCTGTGTCGGCCTGGCTGGTCTCGCAAGCTGGACCCTCGCTTCGCAGGGCCTTACCTGATCACGGACCAAATAAACCCCGTTGCTTTCTGGCTGCAGCTGCCAGCCACCCTCCGCATCCACCCGGTCTTCCACCAGTCCCTCCTTGTTCCTGCTACACCACCAGATTCCATCCGACCGCTGCTTCCAGTGCCACTTCCTCCTGTCCTGGTCGATAATGAGGAGGAATATGAGGTCCACCAGCTCCTGGACTCCCAAATCCACTGCAGGGACCAACTGGACCTCGTGGACTGGGAAGGCTATGGCCCCGAGGACCGTTCATGGGAACCCGTGGACAACCTACATGCCCCTGACCTCGTGCAGCAGTTCCACATGGCCTACCCTGACTGGCCTGTCCCATCTGTGGGGGAGGGGGTCCTGTGGGGAGGGGGGTAGTATCATGAGCCCTGACGAGGAGGTGCTGGAAGTGTTAATAGACCCGGAAGAGTTACCAGCCAGTTCCTCAACTGAACAAACAGCAGCTGGCCCATCAATCACTCTCCAGGCACCAGTGTCAGCTGTTGACGATCAATCTCCTCCACGCTCTCCTCCTCACATCTCAAGAGTTCGAAGCAGGCTCCGGAAAGAACTTTCAGAGCGAAGACATGAGGCACGCCAATGCTTCAGATCTCTCAGCCCTGAGTTCTAGCAGAGTCACTGCCACCCAGGGAGCAGGCTGATTGAGACTCCCATATAGCTCCCACCCAGGACCTGGTAACCTTGTGGAAGCAACAAGTCTATTCTCTGGCTTGCATCCATGCTCCTTCCTGATCCTGACCTGCTTGATTTCCTTGGCACCCTGACCTTTTGGCTTCTGGGCATTGACTTCTGATTCCAGTTTGTGATTTTGCATTGGTGATCTGGCTCCTGCTTGACTTCCTGTACTTTGACCTTGGACTAGCTTTGGACTCCTGCCTGCATCCTGAGAATATGACATGCAACCCTGTGGAGACTATATCAGTTCACAGCTATGCCCTTTGGCCTACACGGGGCAGCGGCTACTTTTCAAAGGCTAGTCAATCTCTTAGGTTACGCCAAGGTTACACTGCAGCATATATTGATTTGGTCATATATAGCGTGTCCTGGGGTGTCCACTTACGACACCTCGAGAGGGTGTTGGAATTAGTAAAAGAAGCTGGTTTGCACCTTAACCTCAAGAAGTATACCTTTGCTTGCCCCAGTTTGCAATATCTAGGACAAATGATAGGATGGGGAAAGATCTGGCCCATCCAGTCCAAGGTAGCGGCTCTACAAGGGTTGGTTTCCCATACCTCGAAACAGCAGGTGCGAGAACTGTTAGGGCTGGCAGGGTATTATGGCAGGTTTATGCCCCACTATCCTCCTTGACAGCTCCCCTGTCAGATCTGCTTAAGAAAGTAGGAGAACCTCTCCCCTGAATGGAGCAGTGTCAGAACGCTCTAAAAACTCTAGTGGCCATACTATCACCTCCTTCTGTGTTATGCAGCCTTTCCGGTTGTACACTGATGCTTGCAACGTCAGCCTCAGCGCAGTCCTTATGCAAGAACAGCAGGGGGTAGAACACCCCATGACTTTCCTGAGTTGGAAATTTATACCACAAGAACACCGCTACTCAACCCTGGAGATGAAGGCCCTGGCGGTGAAATGGGCTGTAACATCTCTATGTTATTACCTGCTCTGCAACCCTTTCATCCTCGTTACAGACCACACTGCCCTCAAATGGCTGAAAGATCGGGGAGACCACAATGACCAGGTGCAGAGGTGGATGCTAGCTTTGCAACCCTACACCTTCCATATTCAGCATCAACCGGGAATACTACATGCTAATGCCGACTTCTTTTCACGTTGGGCAAAAACAGTCCTGGCCCTGGGCACTCTTAAGGGAAGGGGTGTGTGACAGGGATGAGAGAGCAGCGGCCCCTTTAAGAGGCCAGGAGCCACCGGTTAGGGAAGACAGCTGGGTGAGGGGCCAGGTGCGGGGAAGAAGGGAATAAAAGGAAACAGACTGGGGAGCACGGGAGCTTGGTGGGCAGTGAACTGGAAAGAGAAGAGAAATAAACGGTGTGATTTAGCAGCAAGAGGTCTCGGTCTCCTCTTTTTCCACGACACTGAGCACTTTTCAGATAAAATTTCTTGTCCATCTTGTCACCTGTTCTTTTTAACATCTACATGAAACCACTGGGAGCTGTCATGAGGAGATTTCGTTTGAGTTGCCACAAATATACAATGACAGTCAGCTCTATCTCATGCTTCAAGCAGATTCCAAACAGCCTGTGGACACCTTGAACAGGTGCAGGCAGTTTTGGGATAGATGAAGGCTAACAAACTGAACTTTTAATCCCAACAAGACTGAGGTGCTGTGGGGGGTAGGGAGGGTCTGACCAAGGAACTAGGATATCTCCTGTTTTGGGGAGATAAATTAGTGGGTTCATAGCTTGTGGGTGCTGCTAAACCCAGGTCACCTCTTGGATAAATAGATGGTAGTGGTGGCCAGGGGTGCCTTTCACCAGGTTCCAAACAGGAAAGGTTTTGCTACTGTAGAGCATGTCCTACACCATAGATTAAATTACTGCAGTGTGCTGTATATGGGGTTGTCCTTGAAGAGTGTCTGGAAGGTATAATTGGTGCAGAACATTGCAACCAGAATGCTGACTGCAGTGGGTCATAGTGATCATATCACTAGTCTTGTTCCATCTATGTTGGCTCCCAGTTTGCGTGTGGTCACAGTTCATGCTGTTAGTATTCATCTTTAAAGCCTTATGCAGCTTGGTGACAGAATATCTGACTGCTTACTCTCATATAAATCTACCTAACAACTCTGGTCATCTTCAGAGGCCTTGTTTCAGGTGTTCCTGTAATCTGAGGCTAGACTGGTGGTAACCTGAGAAGGTGATGTCTTGGAACTCCCTCCTTAGGGAAATTTATTTCTTTTTATCATTGTCTTCTGCCAGTGGGTGAAGACTTTTTTGTTTGGTTTGGTATTCCCTTACTAACTTTTTTAGCCCTTCTCCCTTTTTTCTGTTTTAATGTGCTTATGTTTTATTTGTTTTAAATATTCTGTGTGTGTATTATAAATGCTTTTTCATTTCTGAAATGTTTTGGTGTTTGAAATGTTTTAATGTTTGTCACCTTCAGGAACCTGAATTGGGTGGAAAGATGGTGTAGGATTTTTTTTAGTTAAATAGAATTAATACATGGATAATCTATTAACCATGTCAGAATCTCCTCTCCCACCTTTGGGTTCCAGCCCACTATTTGAGAATGACTACTGTGTGTGTTTTTGTTTAGCACAGCACCCACATTTGGACTATTTGCACTTAAAACACTCAGTTAGCATTAGCTTTAAGAAATGGATTCCATATGACATCAAATGCCATAGTTCATAATTCTCCTTTTCCTTTATGTGGTGAACATCTGAAAAGCATGAACATTATTTTGGTTTGGAAAAAGAAGTATCACGCTCAAGTTTATGATGTTGAACTATGTGTGTTTTGAATTTTTTTAAACAGTTTACAAAAGTATCTCAGCAGACATGGGCTTACCTCTATATTTTTTTCCATCTGGCTTTCTCTGAGGTTTTCCCTTGTTATTGTATAAATGAGAGATTTTGTATGGACGCAACACTGCGTATTTCACAAATGTGAGCAGGCTCTGAATAAGCATAGAGATTGCAGGATCTGGATTGGATGAAAAAGAGATGTGTAGCTCTGTCAGTGGTTGCATCCAATAAATACAGTGAATGTATTGAGAAGGGAAACTATGCACTGTGAAAAATGACTGTTTTGCTGCATGTTAACTACAGTACTGGTTGATTTTCTGTGGACATTTCACATAGGAAACAAAACACCAGTAACCCCTCTAGAAGGCTGAAGCTGCATTGCAAGTGCACCAGAGCCCCTGATAGTCCCCTCAGAACCCACCAACTAGGAAGCAGTGCTCTATTGATATCTGTGTGAGTCACACATTGGCACAGCCAACCACTGCCCTCCAATATGGCCACAGTTCCCCAGTTTCACACTGACCCTGCCATAGGCACAGCACCAGATGAAAGTGTGAAAAGACCTGTTAACACTGCAGCCCCAGTGGACTCCCATGGCATGAGTTGCAGGAGCCCCGAAGCCAGTGCAGTCCATGGCACCCACAGTGCAAGTCCTGGCCCATTATTAATTTCCCTTTTGCCAATCCAGGGGACCATAGACCTTGGGGCAGTAAGATGGGAACACACAACAGCACCTCCAGCAAAGGCATTTCTATCCACCACATAGCTCACTAGGGAAGGGTGCCCATATGTCACATGGGAGCCATTGGGTTGAGTCCCACTCCCTCCTGGGAGGGGTGACAATAAAAGGTAACGTATATCTTTTGCCTTGGCAATGGGCTAATCAGCAGCAAAACACAAGGTAGAGACCATATTTGAACCTATGCCTCCCATGGCTAGGACCAGTCTCTTGACCACTGAGCCAGGGATGCACGTACAAAGAAGAAACAGCATAGGCCATTAGTCATTTAACTACAGCCTTGATATCACCACTAGCAATATGGAACTGACAAGAATGGGCCAGTGGAAAGGCACTGTGATAGCATGGTCAGGGCTCCCTGGTTCAACCTCCAAGTCAGTCTAGTCATCCACAAGTAAAGTTGCTCTCCAACTAACTCCATCACATCCCTGCTGATAGGCTTCCCCAGACATCTATCATTTTGACTGATATGCCCTTTTGCACTGCCCCCCTCCTGCATTTAAAGGGCTTATCACTGCCATCAGGTTCCTTGCTCCCCAGCATTCTTGTACCCCCATCAAGCTGCATAGCTTACGTCAGAAGTGCTGTGAAGGAGTGTGATACCCAGACACCCCTCCTGCCCTCTCCCAAGAGGTCCCTTCTCAGACCACGTCCTAACCCTGTCCTCGTAAGAGCTGAACACAATGAAAGAGGATGTGAATGGGAAAGGGGATGGAGAGCAAACCTCATTTGCCCAACATCAGTTACACAGGGACACAACTTTAGGTGACTCTAGACTTTGTTGAACAGCAGCAGGGAAGTTGTGATGAGTTCTAACGAATGGGGTTGCCATTTTTTTCATCTAGTATGGGCTATCACAGTATGCTGGTAATACAGTTTGCTCCCTAAACACTTCCAGATTAGAATTGTGCTGTAAAGTCTGCTGTAAAGTAAACCTTACTGGTTTCATTGGAAATTCTTTAGTTCTCTTTTATAATTCAAAATGTTAACACTTCATTTTCTGGATTATGCTTAACAGCATTTAGGGGATGCTCATAGGCTTTCTGATTTTTAGAATTGAAGTCCCATATCCTAGTGCTGTTGTTTCAGTTATGCCCTGTTCTGTCACATTTGATCTATGCCTCTGTGCTGTTGAACTGAGTTCATTTCCTGTTTTTCTCATTTAGATGCCACTGGGCCCAGTATAGGGTTGCCAGGTATGTGCTGGAAAATATCTGGAGACTTTGGGGGTGAATCTGGGAGAGGCCGGGGTTTGGAGAGGAGAGGAGTCTCAGCATGGTACAATGCCATAGACTAGTCACCCTTCAAAGCAGCCATTTTCTTCAGAGGACTAGATGTCTGTCAGCTGAAGATCAGTTATTAAAGCAGGAGATCTCGAGGCCCCTCCTGGAGGCTGGCAACCATAGCCCAGTGAGTGAAAGCTGCACCTCCCTTGAGGCCCAGTGTCTTCAGATCTTCTTTATTTACAGTCTGAGAACTGTTTGCTGGCCAGTGGGATGAATAAATTAGTATTATGGGATAACAATTTGTTTCCTCTACTGTATCTCTTCCTTTTGATTGGGTTCTGAGAAAATAGTAGAAGGTAATAAACCCAAAACTATCTTTCTGTTAAAGTGTCTACAAGTCTTGCATATTTGCAAGATGTCCATGAGTTGTTGGGGAAAGAATTTTCTCAAAGCCTAATTTTTGTCTGGTGAATGGCTAATGTTCAATATAAAGTCTGGTGGTGTCAGTATGTAAATAGAGTGTAGAAGGCTGTCTGGTGGCAGCCAGGATCTCAAAGAGCTAGGGATGCTGTTTTTCTACCCAGAGTCCTGCAGTTCCTTATAGATCTTGTTGAAGGAGAGATAAAGTGCAGCAGATTTGGTTACAGGACCAGAGAAGAATTTATTTTTATTTATTTAAAACATTTCTAAGCTACCTTTCTACTGGACATAAAGTCCCTAATGCAGCAAACAATAAAAACATTTTTTAAAACTTTAAAAATACATATAGACTGTCACACTTGATCTATGCCTCTGTGCTGTTGAACTGAGTTCATTTCCTATTTTTCTCATTTAGATGCCACTGGGCCCAGTTTAGGGTTGCCAGGTGTGTGTTGGAAAATATCTGGAGACTTTGGGGGTGAATCTGGGAGAGGCCGAACAGATTACTGGGAAGATTATTGGGGAGTCAGAGTTAGAATTATTTCTGTTCCTTTTCTTGCTTTTGGTCATTTCAACAACACTAAGGGCAATGCACACAAATAGATGGCTGAGGCAGCTAATTTCCCTATAATTGAGAATTTACAAAGAGATTTACAGCTGCAGCTGCATGGTTTATGGTGGCTTCTTTTAAGTCTTATCTATAAACAAAACATTTTAACTAAGCCAGAGTTACAGTATTTCACTATTTTTAACTTTGAGAATAACTCTATGAGATAAAACAAATCCAAAAGATAAGAGAAACACCCATATTTACAAGGTATAAAGAATAGCTGGAGAGACCCAGGCTTGGTTCTGAATTGCTCTGACAAGTGAGATTCCAAGACTTTCTGTATGTCCAGAATAAAATGGATACTGAATTCAAGAAATCAGAAAGAGATTGAGACTTGAAAGGGCAGTTTTAAAAAAGAAAAAAAACACTAGAAAAGCTCCTTAAGGGTAAGGAAGTGTTGCTGGAGTCCAAGATCAAATTAATTTATATTATGATATTCCTCATTATGATGTATGGATGTGGAAGTTGGATACTGAAGAAAGCTGACAGAAATAAAAGTGATTCATTTGAAATGTGGTATTGGAGGAGAGTATTATGGATACTATGGGCCTCCAAAAAGACAATTAAGTGGATTCAAATCAAGTCTGAACTTTCCCTAGAAGTTAAAATGATCACAATGAGGCTATTGCACTTTGGTTACATTATGAGAAGACAAGAGTAATTGTAAAAGACAATAATGCTTGGGAAAGTTGAAGGCAGCAGTAGAAGAGGAAGACCCTGCATGAGATGGATTGACTCGATAAAAGAAACCATGACCTTCCATTTGCAGGACCTGAGTGAGGCTGTTAATAATAGGGCATTTTGGAGATAATTAATTCATAAGTTGAAATTGACTTGATGGCAAATAACACACAGAGTAAAATGGTGGAATAGCCAGGGAAGTTTGAGGTTCTCAGTCTGAAGAAGAATCTTTTGAGGGACAAAACTAGGAAGTCTAGCATCCAGAAAATGAGACGGATATCTCTGTTATTGGTGGCGGCAGTGATCTTTCTTTCTTTCTTTGGGTGTGGGGGTATGGGTGTTGCAATAAAGATGGAGACCAGAGGTGAATTACTCATGAGGTCTAGCAACTTGGGACATGGGCCAGTTGGTTAAGTTCCACAACCTTTGTGGTAGAATAAAGTCTCATAAAATACTCATTTAATGTCTTTGCGAAGACACTCACCACAGCAGTCACTCTGCGGCAACGTGCCTGGCTTAGGGTCATGGCCTTACCCCAAGACACTAGAGCCTGGGTGGAAGACTTACCCTTTGAGGGTGATGGTCTCTTTAGCTCCACAGTGGACACAGTTCTCCAGGAGCTGGATAAGAGCATTAAAACCTCCAAAAACTCATCTTCATCCTGGTCCAAAACCACGTCTTGAAATAAGCCATGGACTCAGAAGTATTTTAAATCACTGCCAGAGCAATCCTGATCCCTCAGACCACAGCAGAGCCACTCTATACCTGCCTATGGCTCCAAATCTAAGTTGTCTCCCCAGTAACAACAGCAGCAGAGACAAAAAGGGAGCAAGGCACCTGCCTGGGAGACGATCACCTCAGATCGTTTGGTTCTGCCCATCATTGCAGAAGGCTACACAATCGAATTTCACTAGCTTCCACCCCCCTGTCCAGATTTGTTGTCACTCCTCCATCAGATGTCCTCCTACAAGAGGTCAAGAATCTGCTATCAAAGCAAGCCATAGAACTGGTTCCCCAGGATACCCACCAACCTGGATTCTATTCCTGATATTTCACTGTCCCCCAAAAAGATGGTGGACTCTGCCTCAGAGAAGCAAGCCTCAGGGAAATAAATTCATTTACAAGAAATTCTGGATAGTATTCTTACAGAACATTCTCCCCCTCCTCTGGGTGGAAGCCTGGATGGCATCACTGGACCTGAAAGATGCATACTTTCACCTAACTATTCACTCACTGTTCCAACTTTATCTCTGGTTTGCCATCGGAAGCCAATGCTTCCAATGCAAGGCACTTCCCTTTGGCATTTCCACCCCCCCCCCCCTCAGATCTTCACCAAAATGATGGTGGTGGTAGCAGCTCACCTTCGGCTCAAAGGCATTCTCCTTTTTCCTTGTATAGATAATTGGCTGGTGGAGCGGACTCTCCCTCCTCCCTACGCTATCATATGGAAGTAATGATGACCCTACTACAGGACCTAGGCCTATAGAGCAACACCAAGAAGTCCTGTCTTCCAAGTGAGTACAATTTTTAGGGATAATCTTGGACTCTACCAAGTGCAGAGCCTTTCTTCCCTTGTACAGAGCACAAACCATTATGCGCCTTATAGGGATGATTCTTCATCAAGGAGATGCATCGGCCCTTCAGATCCAAAGGTTATTGGGGATGATTGCGGCAACCACAGCAGTCCTCCTGCATGCGTGACTACACATGCACCCGTTACAACTATGGTTTGTCAGCGTTCAAACCTACTCTACATGCTCAGAACTGGAGACTCACACCACCACAGGAGGTGTTAACACCCCTGTCATGGTGGGAAGACATCGACTACCTCACACAAGGGGCACTGTTTCAGATTCCCTTTCTGCTCCGAACAGTAACAACGAATGCCTCCCTTTGGGGATGGGGAGCGCACCTTCAGGCTATTTGTGTAGGAGTCCCTTGGGAGCCTCACCTCCAGACCAGCCACATAAACCTGATGGAACTTCTAGCAATCAGGTATACCCTACATTCCTTCCAATACCGCCTGAAGGGCTGCGAAGCCTCAATTCTCATGGACAATACCACAGTGTACTATATAAACAAGCAGGGCGGGATGGTGTCCTGCAGACTGTGCCACCTGGCCATGGTCTTATGGGACATTTGTCTTTGGTGGGGAATTCACCCTATATCAACACACTTGCCAGGCATCCAGAACGTCACAGCAGATGCCCTGAGCAGTGGGGGAGCATCGTTCCACAAGTGGGAACTCAGCCTTTATTTCAGGAGTGGAAACAGCCCGGCATAGATGTGTTCACCACCAAACACAACAAGAAGTGTTGAATGTTCTGCACCAGAGTGGGAGTCGATCCTCAGTCCCTAGGGGATGGGCTCCTACTGCCCTGGGAAGGAAGACACCTCTTTCTCTCCCCCCCCTCCCCCCAAATCACCAAGGTAATACACAAGATTGCTGTGCAGAGACCCAGAGGAATCCTGGTCACCCTGTGGTGGTCGAGACAGCACTGGTTCCCTTCACTTCTGCAATTACCAGCGATAACCTTTCATCAGTTCCCCCCAGAACCAGATCTGCTTCTAGGTCATGGAGGCCGACTTCTTCATCACAATGTCCCTCACCTGAAACTGAATGCCTGGAAGCTACTTTAGAAGCAGTCAGAAGTCGAATCAATCATGTCTTGCTTAACAACAGAAAGGCATCCATGAGAAAGTCAAACACCTACAAGGGGAAAGCTTTTCTGAACTATATGAACTCTGTATGTAGTTCACCTACCCATTTACAAAGCAGTTCCTGAAGGGCCTTATTCGCCTGTTCCCTCCTACTCGGCACCCAGCGCCACCCTGGGGATCTTCCACTAGTGCTGAATCGCCTCACACTGCATCTGCTTGAGCCCATGGTGACATGCTCTCTGCACCTCTTAGCCTGGAAAACGGTCTTCTTAGTGGCAATTACCTCCTCTTGGAGGGTCGGGGAACTCAGAGCCCTCTGGTGTGATTCTCCATACATTTCATTTTCAGATGCAGGGGTGTCACTGACCCCTGACCTTACCTAAAGCCATCTCAGAATTCCACCTATCTGCAGACATAGTCTTACCTACTTTTTATCCAGACCCATCCTGGATGGAAGAGCGATGTCTCTACACACTAGATGTGAAGAGGACTTTGTCCTTATACCTACACAGGACACGGAGCACCCGTAAGACGTCCACCTTGTTCGTCTCCTATGCTACACGATCGCTGGGAGCCAGAATTTCATTGCAACACCTGTCCAAATGGATAGTAGAAACTATCAAGTTTTGCTGCCTGTTGGAGAAGAAAACTCTCCCTGGCCCGATTTATGCCCACTCTACTAGGGCTCTTGTGACCTCAACTGAATGCACAGATGACCACTCAAAGATTATCAGTTACAGGTAAGCAACCTGTTTATCTGGTTCATATTGTCTTCACTGGCTGCAAGCTGGGAGCTAAGTTTGATGAGCTATTGGAATGTAATCGCATAAATTTGGACGTATTTATGTGAATGTACTGCTTCTCCCTAAGAGGCGGAGGACATCTTTGGTGTTTCCCACCGTCCAATCAGGGAGGCAGGATCAAAAATCTTCCTCTTCCTGTGGCTGTGGGAACCACCCTCTTGCTCAGTTCATTTCCTGCCTCGACAGGGAGAGCAAGCTTTCAGGATAGGCTCCTATCCCTTTTATTCCTTATACTACTACTCTTTATTTTTTTAAAAAAAGAATCTTTAACTTCCTCTTTCTCTTTTTTAACTAACACCTTTTTCCCCTACCTTTCTACCTACCTTCTCCTGATTAGGACTGT
Source organism: Heteronotia binoei (assembly GCF_032191835.1). NCBI lineage: Eukaryota > Metazoa > Chordata > Lepidosauria > Squamata > Gekkonidae > Heteronotia > Heteronotia binoei. The sequence continues at coordinate 164,835,957 of NC_083223.1, read as the reverse complement.
TTTTTCTTCCCTTTCCTCAACGCTGAGGGAAGGGAGCGCTAAAACGGCCCAGGCCCCTTTAAGGGACAGCCGCGGCATGAAAAGAAGGCGGGATGCAGCGCTGTCCCAGGGACGACTTCATGGATGACCCTGCACTAGATGCCTGGCACGGGGCCAAAGAGCAGGGATCCTCCGGAGCTGGCATGACCTGAGGGCTTACGGCGGCTACCGGCAACATGCTCTGTAGAAGCGGGCCACTGGCGAGCGGCAGAAAGCGGCGCTGGTCGTCTTCGGCCATGGAGGAAGCACGCGCTGCGCTTTCTTCCCCCTATGGCCATCTTGAGGTGCGAAAAATGGTGCGAAGCGGGCCCGGGTGGCAGCAGTCCTTCGCTGAGCAGCAAGGACTCCCAGAGGCCAACCTCCAGCCAGGAGACTTTGGTCACGGCCTGCAAGAGAACGCGCAGTCTTCTCAGCCCCTGGGGGGGCAGGGTAACGTACCCACAATAGGAGCTTCTTCTTCCTTTGCCTTTGAGTTTTTGGAATGTATTAAACAGACTGTAGATAGTGCAGTCAGAGCAGCAACTCATAAAAGATCTTATGCTGCAAGCTCTCACTCTTCTTCCAGGTCCCCCTCCCCAAAGAGATCCAAGAGTCGTGCCTGGCTCACCAAGGCACAGAAGAAGACCTTAGCAAATGAATGTGCAGGGAGAGTGGGATCACCCGAAGTGGATCAGTCAGAGGACTCTGAGAGGGAGGATCGGGAGGAGGGCGAGTTTATTTCAGATGAGGAGACAGAATGCAGTACAGGCCCAGAACCTTCCTTAAGATTTTTTAAAACAGAGGAGTACCAACCCCTCTTAGCTAAAGTACTGGCAGCCTTAGATCTCTACGAATCACCTGAAGAAAGAGAAGCCAGCTGCCCCCTAGCTAATCCTAAAAACAAGCCTAAGGGGAACACGGAGTTCTTCCCTCGGTACTGATCCATGGACAAGGTCTTTCCTTTCCCTGAGTTTTTCGAACGGCAGTTGAAGGCGGAGTGGGCAAGGCCCAGTGCTAATCGTCAGGTGCCAGGTTTCATTAAGAAATTGTATGCATTGCCTTCGTTTGCCAATGACATGTTGCAGGTACCGTTGGTTGATGCGCCAGTGTCAGCTCTACAGTCACACGGACTCCTGTCTGAAGATGGACATGGATCGGTTCAAGACAGCTGGGACAGAAAGATCGACCTAGCCCTGAAAAGGAACCATGAGGCCACGGCCTTAGCAATTAAGGCAGCGGCCACAAACTCTTATCGTGTCTCGTGCAGCAATCATTTGGGTTCGATGCCTAATCCAACTGCTTTCCAACGCAGACAGAAGGATTCTCGAGGGTACCAACAGGCTTCTTAGAGCGGCCGAGTTCTCTGCAGATGCTTTTTTGGATACGCTTACCTTTGCCGCCAGAGCAATGGCATCATCGGCAGTAGCGAGAAAGGGGCTGTGGCTTCGGGCCTGGCCGGCAGACATTCATTCTAAGTCTATAGTGTCTTCCTATCCCTTCCAGGGTGAGAAGTTGTTTGGAGACGCTCTGGACAAGATCCTCGTGGAGACACGTGACAAAAAGAAGGCTATGCCTAAGTATCTCAGACGTCTGGATAGAAAGGGCTTCGGATCCAGCTCCTTTCGGACCTCATCCAACAACAACTCCAAACCGAAACATGACTTTCGGAAACCACCCTGGGGGCAGCCCAGACAGAACTTTCGCAAGAACTTCGGGAACCAGAGATTCCAGAGGCACCAGTCCGACAGATCGGATAAGCCAGACAGGGACTCCAAGTCCAGTAAAGCCTGACTGGACTTCCATTCCCGTTGGGGGTCGCCTTCTACATTTTCATCAGACTTGGGCGACCTCACAAGCCGACTCTTGGACTTTAGAAATTGTCTCCCAAGGATACGCCATAGAGTTCCGGAGAACTCCCCAGATCGCTTCCTTGTATCCCCTCTTCGTTCAAACCCAACCAGGAGAGACATCACTCTCAAGGCAATTCATCACCTGCTGGAATGCGCAGCAATAGAGCCAGTACTGCAGAATCAGAGATGTCAAGGTGTCTATTCGATTTTTTTCACAGTTCCCAAGAAAAACGGGGACTGGAGAGCAATCCTGGATTTGAAATTTCTGAACAGAGCCATCAAACTCCGCCACTTTCATATGGAGTCCATCAAATCCATAACGGAAGCTCTTCATCATCAGGACTACATGACATCCTTAGACTTGACAGAGGCATACTTGCACATACCGATTCTGCTGGCACACCGCAAGTTCCTGCGCTTCTGCGTGAATGGGTCGCATTTCCAATTCAGGGCTCTACCCTTCGGCCTGGCAACGGCACCCAGGGTGTTCACCAAAGTACTGGTGAACATAGTAGCTCTCCTCAGACAACAGGGGATACATATACATCCGTATCTCGACGACATGTTGATAAGATCACCTTCGAGGAGGAGCGTCCTACAAGATGTCCAACACACCATCTATTGTCTGCAACAGCACAGTTTTATAGTCAACCTCTCCAAGAGCCACTTACGCCCGACTCAGAGGTTGGAACACCTGGGCATGGTCATCGACACGAACCGGAACGCCCTCTTCCTTCCAGAGGACAAGGTGCTGAGAACCAAGACATTGGTACAACAGGTGATCAGGGAAAGGTCATCATCCCTGCAGTCCTTAGCAAGGCTCATGGGTCTGTTGGTCTTGAATCTCGAGGCGGTTCAGTGGGGCCGTTTTCACACCAGGTCATTACAGATGTTTCTACGGCCTTACCAGCTTCAGATTATGGAGAAGTGTGCCTTGTCTCTCACAGTACCTCTAGAGGTGAAGGAGAACCTACGTTGGTGGACAATAGATGCCAACCTATGCCAGGGGAAGATTTTCTGCGTGGAGAAGGAGATGCAGATCTTCTCAGATGCCAGCCTCTCAGGTTGGGGGGGCGACCCTCGACAAGAAACCCACGTAGGGCCAGTGGTCCCCCAGGGAAACAAAGCTCCTGATCAACCTATTGGAGCTCCAGGCCATCCGGTTGGCACTGCTTCACTTCCAGGACCAGGTCATCGGTCAACATGTCTTAGTCCAGATGGACAACATAGCAGCCAAAGCCTATCTGAACAATCAAGGGGGATCCAGGTCCTCAGCTCTCTACAAGGAGGCTGTGAAGTTGTTCAGCTGGGTGGAGGAGCATGTGAAGTCAGTCAGGGCAGAACACATTCAGGGAATCTGCAACATCAAGGCAGACTGGCTCAGCAGAGAGAGCATTCAATCCGGGGAGTGGTCACTCAACAAGATGTTGTTTTAAAGAATAGTGGATCACTTCGGTCTACCAATCCTGGACCTATTTGGATCAAGTCAAAATCACCAACTTCCAAGGTTCTTCACGAGATTCTTCCACAGACAGGCAGAGTCCACAGACGCTCTAACATCCCCGTGGCCTCAAGGTCTTCTTTACGCCTTTCCTCCGATCCCCGTCATTCCAAAACTACTCAGTAGAGTCAAGCTACTGAGAGCCGAGATCTTGCTGGTTGCTCCCTGGTGGCCGTGACGTCCGTGGTTTTCATCAATCCACCAGATATCAATAACGGAACCGCTCCACCTGCCAATGTGGCCAGACGTACTATTACAGGGACCGGTGTGGCACCCACATCCCGACTGGCTGCGATTGACCACGTGGAGGTTGAGAGGAGATCATTGCTAGATCTGGGCTATTCAACGGAGGTAGCAAGCACTATCCTAGCATCCAGAAAGGACTCTACTACACGGATATACAACGCCTCATGGAAAGCCTTGCACAGATGGTGTCGTAGAAAGGAGGTGGATCCTTTGCAGCCTATTATTCCGAAGATCCTTCAGTTTCTTCAGGATGGTTTACGTTCGGGGCTCAAGCCGGCCACACTTCGACGTCAGTTGGCAGCCCTATCATCCGTGCTTCAGCAGGTGGAGGGGGTCAAGTTGTCATCTCACCCTCACATTCGCCGTTTCCTGAGAGGAGCTTCACTAACTTCTCCTCAAATTCATCGTTTTCCTACATGGCGACTAAATCCAGTGCTGTCAGCTTTAACTAACCCACCATTCGAACCTCTAATGACGGTTCCTTTGAAGATGCTGTGTATGAAGGTTATCTTTCTGGTGGCAGTAACATCGGCCAGAAGGGTTTCCGAGCTCGGGGCTCTATCTGTCAAGCGGGAGCTATGCGTGTTTCACAAGGATAAGGTGGTCCTCTACACATACCTTACCTTCCAGCCGAAGGTCTCCTCTAAATTCCATAAAAGCCAAGAAATCAACTTACCATCTTTTTGCCCAAATCCCAAGCATCACAAGGAGCGAGTATGGCATACACTTGATGTACGCAGAGCAATCAAGATTTATCTTATCAGAACTGAGCAAATTCGCCATTCAGAGTCTATGTTCATCAATGTAACATCGCCCAGACTGGGTCAGAAAATGTCCAAGGCGGTCTAAATTCACCACAAAAAAGAACAACATTTCATTGGATTAAAAAGCAAAAATGTAACATAATTTGTTTACAGGAAGTTCATATACAACAAAAAGATCGTAAATTTTTGTGGAATAAAAATTTGGGACTGGAATTTTTTTCATTGGCGGAACAAAAGAAAAGAGGGGTGGTCTTCTATATTAAAGAACAACTACAACCAAAATTAATATTTAAAGATAAAGAAGGAAGATATATTGCAGTAGAAGTGATAATGGAGGCGAAAAAAACCCCGTTATTAGGATTATATGCACCCAATGGAGCAAAAGATAAGTTTTTTTAAAGAAATTAATCGACAATTAGATGAAAAGACATATGACCAGATTTTAATGATGGGCGATTTCAATGGGACAATACAAAATAATATTGATAGATCAAGTCAAAAGAAGAATGACAAAGAGGAAAAACTACCAAACTCTTTCTTTGAGTTGGTTGAACAAGAAAATTTGGAAGATATATGGAGAAAATTCAACCCTGAAGTAAGAGACTATACTTTCTTCTCAGCAAGACATAATTCTTTTTCTTGAATAGATATGTTATGGGGTTCCAAGAGTTTGGGCCTTATAACTAAAAAAGTAGAGATTCTACCAAAGGTTTGTGCAGACCATAACTCAATATTTTGGCTTACAAAATTGCAAATGAAAACAAGAAGATGGAGAATTAATGAGAACTTGCTACAAGATAAAGATATTGTGACATTTTTAGAAAAAGAAACTGTGGCTTTCTTCCAAATAAATGAAACTGATGACATGGAATTTCAAACATTATGGGACACTTATAAAGCAGTAATGAGAGGAATATTAATTACATTGAACAATAAAGATAAGAGGGCCAAAGAAGAACGGTTATCAGCATTACAAAATGAAATAAATAAAAAAGAAAGGGAATTGAAAAAAAGGCCTGGGAAAAAGAAATTAATAAAAGAAATTACAATATTACAATCACAAGTAAGACATTTGCTGAATAAAGAACTAGAATGGAACTTAAAAAATCTGAAACAGAAATCGTTTGAAAGTGCGAATAAACCTGGAAAGTATTTGGCTTGGAAACTGAAGAAAAAGAAAGAAAATAAAACCATTAATAAAATTATGGCAGATGGAAAATCAATAGTTGATCAAGATGGAATTAAAAGAAATTTTTTTAAATATTATGCAAATTTATTTAAAGGTGTGAAAACAAAGAAAGGAAAAATGGAAGAGTATCTACGGAATTTCCAAGTGGCACCTTTGACTGAGTACATGAAAAAGACTTTAAACGACCCAATAGAGAAAATCGAAATTGAAGCAGCAATAAAAGCAATGAAAGAAGGTAAGGCTCCTGGGCCAGATGGATTTACATCTAAATTTTATAAAATCCTTAAAGACGAGATAACACCCAAATTGATGAAATTGTTAAATATGATAAGAGAAAATGGAAAAATTCCAAATACCTGGAAAGCTGTAATTTCTTTGATTCCCAAAGAAGATAAAGATGTCACAAATGTAAAGAACTATAGACCAATTTCACTGCTAAATGACTATAAGATCTATACAAGAATTCTGGCAGAACGACTGAAGCAATATTTGATTAATTTTATAAAAAAAGACCAAGCCGGATTTCTTCCTAAAAGACAGATAAGAGACAATGTAAGAGCTGTTATTAATGTTGTGGAATATTATGAGGAACATCCAGAAGAGGAAGCGGCTTTATTTTTTGTAGACGCAGAAAAAGCCTTTGATAATTTGAGTTGGGACTTTAAGTTTGTAGTAATGGAAAAAATAAACTGAGGGGAATATTTTATAAAGATGATGAAAGCAATATATACGGAACAATATGCAAAACTGTGTATAAATGCAGATCTTACAAAAGAGTTGAAGGTAAGCAAAGGTACAAGACAAGGATGTCCGTTATCACCATTGTTGTTTATAATGACTCTTGAAATTCTATTACAACAAATACAAAATGACAATGAAATAGAAGGATTAAAAATCAGAGGATTCTCTTATAAATATAAAGCTTTTGCAGATGATATTGTGTTTATAATAGAGAATCCGATTCAAGTGTCACCGTTGCTGTTAGCTAAGATAAAAGAATATGGAGAGCTGGCAGGACTATTTATAAATAAAGAGAAATTGAAATTTTTATGTAAAAATATGCAACCAAATAGACTTAAGGAATTGCAAACGGTGACGGGTTGTGAAGTCACGACTAAAGTCAAGTATCTTGGAGTGGAAATAACTATGAAGAATATTGACTTGTTCAAAAATAATTATGAAAAATTATGGTGTAAGATGGACAAAGATTTGATGAAATGGAATAGACTTAACTTGTCCTTATTGGGCAGGATAGCTGCGATTAAGATGAATATTTTGCCAAGAATAATGTATTTGTTCCAAATTATCCCGATTGTGAAGGATACCAAACAATTTAACAAATGGCAAAGGAAAAGTTCTGATTTTGTATGGGCTGGAAAGAAACCAAGGATTAAGATGAAGATTTTAATAGATGCTAAAGAGAGAGGTGGTTTTCATCTCCCGGACTTAAGATTGTATCATGATGCGGTTTGTTTGACATGGATCAAAGATTGGATAATGCTGTTAGATAAAAAACCTTTATAGTTAGAAGCTCATGGGAATAAATTCAGCTGGTACGCATATTTGTATTATGGGAAGAACAAGATGGATGGTTTTTTCTCTCACCACTATATCAGAAATAGTTTATTAAACACTTGGATAAAATATAAGAAATATGGCGACGAGAGAAAACCGCTTTGGATAGTGCCAGCGGAAGTAATAAAAATAACAGCTGAGACTATGACTAAGACTTATTCAAAAAGGAGTGGAAGAAATTCAAAGAATATATGGAGAAAGAGTGGAACGTAAAAAGACATTGGACAATTTTTTAGTATTAATCAAAAGTATTACATTTTGATAGATTAGTGGTACCTTTAGAATTAACTGGAAATTTATAACTTCGGGGAAGTCAACATTGGAGGGAGGGGGGTGAAATATCATATGGTTTAGTATAAGAAAGAGTTAATTAAATATTGTAACCATGTGTTATTAATAAATTGTTAAAAGAAGAAAATGTCCAAGGCGGCAATAAGTTATGCCATTAAACAGTGCATAGCAGAGGCTTACAAAGCAATGCATCTCAAGGTGCCCACTGGGATTACTGCTCATTCGACAAGAAGCGCAGCAACCAACGCGGCCTTTGAGAAGAACGCCTCAGTTGAAGAAGTTTGTAAAGCAGCCACGTGGTCATCTGTTTCCACGTTCATTAGACATTACAAGCTAAATGCCTATGCCTCTGCGGATGCAGCCTTTGGCAGACAGATATTGCAGCATGTGCTGCCCGATTAGGGCGATCCCACCCTGACTAACACACTGCTCTGGGAGCACCCAAGAGGTCCTCCGCCTCTTAGGGAGAACGACCCTTGGCACTTACCGTGAGGGGTCCTTCTCCTAAGAGGATAGGAGGACATCTTGCCCTCCCGTCTATCGCCCTATCTGTGGAATGTTATTTCTCTTTTCCTTCTGTCTAGCACCAAATTTCCAATTTATTAGGTCAAGTACTACGACCTGTCCTTTTCTCTTTATACCAGTTGTTTTTCACAGGAATATCTTTCGCCTTAAAGTTGCAGTTTTTGATGTTTATATATAGGTTAAGTTATTCATACTGCTGCTCGGAGTCACCCGAACTGAGCAAGAGGGTGGTTCCCACGGCCTCAGGAAGAGGAAGATTTTTGATCCTGCCTCCCTGATTGGACGGTGGGAAACACCCAAGATGTCCTCCTATCCTCTTAGGAGAAGGACCCCTCACGGTAAGTGCCAAGGGTCGTTTTTCTCATATATTGGAAAGCATCATGCTGGTTGTCAGCCTCTGCCAACACTGTTTGCTTTTCTCACCATTTTGAAAAGCCCACCAACATTTGACACTATTGCATCATTGCACTTTTTTTACAATTAGGCAATATTCTTGGTGTAATGGCATAATAGTGTTGAGGAAACAGAATAATTAGGTCACAGTTTACAGTGCTTTTTTCCAGCAGCCACCCCACTCCACATATGCCAAAAATCACATAGTTAAAAGTGTTCTGTGTGAACTGAGACTTACTGCTTAGGTGTCTCTTTGTGTAATCTGGTGAGGCGGGGGGTGCTTAGGGATCTAACCAGCTCTGCATCTGTGCAATTTAGAGATTACAGTGGAGTAGCATCTCACTTTTGCTGCACTACAGCTGGTGCAGCAGTGTTGCAAGCCCTTGCCAGAACACTGATGGTGCAGCCTTTTACACTGGTGGGGGGTGGGCCCAGGGACTTTGCTAGAGTTGTTGGCTCCCTGAGCCACCCTGGCTTGGAAACGCTTCCAAGAACTGGTGTAAAGTTAAGCCATCAAAAACTAGCAAAGCCAGTAGATATCTATGCAATAGAAAAGGCAACAATCCCACCTACAAGTCTCAGCACAGCACAGGATGCCAACTATGGCCACAGCCAGTTGCACCCTTTCCCAGCGGTGGCCCTGCACCAAATCACAGCCCTCTCACTACAAGAACCTGAGCCATGACCTCCATAGCTTAGATGATAGGGTGGGAAGCATGGGATTCTGTCTCTTAGGTCACCAACTTGCTCTGTTAGAATACACAACATTTCACTGTAAGGATGAGAATTGCACAAAGTGGGCACTTAGTGCTACAGAGAGGGCACTCAGCAACTTACTAAGAGGGGAGGTAGGAAATCTCCTAGCTGTGTGACCAGGGGTGGAATTCTAACAGGAGCTCCTTTGCATATTAGGTCATAAACCCCTGATGTAGCCAATCCTCCAAAAAAGAGCCTTGTAAACTCTTGGAGGATTGGCAGCATCAGGGGTGTGTGGCCTAATATGCAAAGGAGCTCCTGCTAGAATTCCACCCCCGTGTGTGACTAATATGTCTAATTTCAGAACCCTTTCAGAACATCTCTGGAGATGCATACTGAAGGAGCAACCATGCATTGACAGGTGAGCAGGGGTGGAGATCCAGCAGGCCTGGCTGAGTAGTCTCCATCCACTTCCCCCTTCCCCTCATATATAACCTGGATGCTGCCTTGACAGTGAAGGCTCTTACTGCCAAAGCTAGCAGCATGTGTGTATGGTGACAGCAACTCCAGGCAGATAACACCCTGTAGGGATCCAGGCAGATGTCATGGGGCCATTCGGCAACACTGGAGTTTGGGGGTTGACTGGCAGTTGCCCCACATTGCACTGTGCATCTGCTGGCCAAGCAACCAAGGCACATACTGCCTTGCAGGATTGGAGCCCTATGCAGCAAGCAGAAGGAGATGGATTAGATAGAATTGAGGTACAACCCACAAAGTGGATAAGTTCTTTGGATGGCTGTGGCGTAGGTTTCAGGATTGCTGCGCTGTTCACCATGTGTTTGGCATCTGTGCAGGCAGTGATTAAACAGGGAGGAAACCTGGAGGGATAACATTCCTGGCATAGTATGGACTGGCTGCAGTGGCCAGTGTAGATCCTACCACTCTGCCACGGGGCTGCCATCCCACTTGTTCCAGCTCAGCTCTCACAGCATTCTGACTCAGGCAGCCATCTGTCAGGCAAATCCACCCTTCTTACTTTGCATGCTGTGATAGGGAGAGCTTTCTCCATCTCCCTATGGCTTCCTGGAGCAGCTTGCAGCTCACACATATTGGGGGGGGGGGGGGGGATGAGCTCCTTCTCAAGGGAGGTCATGTTGAGATTGATGTCAGTCTTCATGGTGCCATGGAGACTCTGTTTTGTTTAGCTGCAAAATTTAACATAGTCCCTCTGCAGTCCTCACCCCCTCCCCATTCACACACTGCTGGCTGCTGTGTGCACTTCACATAGAGATCCGATGGAGGTAGTCCAAGGGGACATGTAGCTTCTCTAAGGAGAAGGGCAGATCTCTAGGTCTCACTCTTCCCCACAGAATAGCTGATTTCTGATAAATCATGTCAATTGGTAGTGGGGCCATGTCGGGTGGGGGGGCTCAAGGTGGACCGAGCACAAGGGTGCAGCATGGAGGGATCCTGAAGGAGTGTCTCAGCCCAAATGAAGGATTTCCAAGGTGACCCATAGGCTGGGCTTGTTTGTGAGGGTGAAATGTCAGATCCAAAACTTTTGCTTGGCTCTGGCCTCTCTTCATGTGGGGACTGAACCAGGAGCCTCTGGCCATGCTATTTCAGTGTCTTTCCACTGAGTCCTGCTATCTGTGCTGAATATAGTCAACCAAAAAAGAGCCACACAGGATGTGGAGCTGGGGAACAAGCGTAAGCACTGTGTAGAACCGACTTCGGCATTAATTTGAATTCAAAACATGATGCAATTCAATAAATCTTCCAATACCAAAATGTCTCTTCATTTATTAGAAAAGTGTGACTACTGTCACCAAATACGTGTGGAAATTCAGTCCATCATATGCATCATAAACCCATAAAGGATGACTGTAAGTGGATCCTCTTCAGCACATTACAGCCTCCATCAAAACAGAAAGCTGACAGGTAAAATCAGTCTAAGTCTCTGTTTCGCTGTAAGCTTTATCCAAGCCTTAGCTTATTCAATAATAATTCCTTTTTCACTCTCATAGACTGTATCTCTCTTACACTTCCAACAATCAGTTGTAATTTGAGAATTTAGAAATGGGTGTGTACAAGAGTCAGTCAGGACGACTTTACAAGTATATTTGTTCGGCTTATGAAAAAGCTGTATGCAGTGAAACGTGGTATCAAGCTGGCAATCATGTGAAGGTAAATTTTCCTTTGAAGCCAATAACTGTGGATGGACTATGTTCCTCAAATGATTTGGGAGTGACTAATAACCCTTTGAAGACTGAGAATTTCTTTGGAGTCATCCAGTGAAATTGACATACTCTTTATGGGACTTTCTATTTTTAATACTCTCGGAAATGTTGTAGAAGTTTTTGTATGCTTATGCACTTATAAATACTTTGACACTTTTCTACTTTAAGTGTTTAGTATTTCTTGGCACAGTTGCTTGGTTTACTGTCCATAGAAGCAGCAACTGATGTTTGACCAAAACTTAGATAACAACCATTTATTTACTTCATTTATAGTCTACCTTTTTTGTTGAGACTCAGGACAGATTTGAACCTTCTCTTCAGTTAAGCTGCTTGCCCTGCTTGCTCTGTTTGGCCTCATTGTTGGATGTGAGCACCAAATCTGGGCTTTCTATATCTATCAAAGAAATCCCTCCCCACATAAATTTGTCTGGCGCCAAGCATGTTGAGCTTTATATGCCAGGTGAAAACATGCTTATTTGGTTATTGTTTGTTGTGTGATGCGGTCTTTAAATTTTCCAGCTATATGGTTTGCTCTGATCTGTCATTTGATTGTTAGTCTCTGGTCTCCTTTATTGATTTTTTATGATTTGTCATCGTTTTATTGATTGGAAGCTGTCTCAGGAACTATGCTGATAAGTTTGGGGCTTAAATAAATGCCTTACCAATTTCACTTCTGTGAGTCTGTTATGTTCTATCAATTCACTTCCCACTTGTGGTGACCCTATGAATTAGTCAAAGATGGAGAAGCTCCTTACAGTTAGCAAAAACAAGACCTGGAGCTGACTGCGGCTAATCATCGCAAAATTCAGGCTTGAACTGAAGAAAACTGGGAAAGCCATTAGGCCATTCAGGTTTGACTTTGATCACATCCCTTATGACTATACAGTGGAGGTGAAGAATAGGTTTAAGGAACTAGAGTTGATAGAGTGCCGGAAGAACTATGGATGGAGGTTCGTGACATTGTACAGAAGGCAGCAATCAGCACCATCCCAAAGAAAAAGAAATGCAAGAAAGCAAAGTGGCTGTCTGATGAGGCTTTACAAATAGCTGAGGAAAGAAGGAAAGTGAAAGGTGAAAAGGAAGGATTCACCCAACTGAATGCAGATTTCCAGAGAATAGCAAGGAGAGATAAGGAGGCCTTCCTGAAGGAACAGTGCAAAGCAATAGAGGGAAATAATACAAAGGGAAGGACAAGAGATCTCTTCAAGAAAATTGGAGAAATCAAGGGAACGTTCCGTGCTAAGATGGCCATGATAAAGGACAAAAATGGTAGGGACCTAACAGAAGCAGAAGAGATCAGGAAGAGGTGGCAAGAATACACAGAAGAATTATACAAGAAGGATCTCAATGTCCCGGACAACCATGATAATGAAATCACTGACCTTGAGCCAGACATCCTGGAGTGTGAAGTCAAATGGGCCTTAGAAAGCATTACTAACAACAAAGTGAGTGGTATCCCAGTGGAGCTATTCAAAGTCCTAAAATATGATGCTGTTAAAGTGATGCACACATTATGTCTGCAAATTTGAAAAACACAACAGTGGCCACAGGATTGGAAAAGATCAGTTTATATTCCAATCCCAAAGAAGGGTAATGCCTAGGAACGTTCAAACTATTGCACCATTGCACTCATTTCACATGCCAGCAAGGTCATCTTAGAGATCCTACAAGCTAGGCTTCAGCAGTATGTAGATCGGGAACTACCAGAAGTTCAAGCAGGGTTTCGGAGAGGTAGAGGAACTAGAGATCAAATTGCCAACATTCGCTGGATTATGGAGAAAGCACAAAAGTATCAGAAAAATGTCTATTTCTGTTTCATTGACTGCGCTAAAGCCTTTGATTGTGTGGATCACAACAAACTGTGGCAAGTCCTTAAAGAGATGGGAGTACCAGACGACCTCACATGTCTCCTGAGAAACCTGTATAAGGGTCCAAAAGCAACCATCAGACTGGGATATGGAACAACTGATTGGTTTAGATTAGGAAAAGGAGTTCTACAAGGATGTATATTGTCACCCTGCTTATTTAATTTATATGCAGAGTACATCATGCGGAATGCTGGCCTGGATGAAGCACAAGCCGGAATTAAGATTGCCAGGAAAAACATCAGCAACCTCAGATATGCAGATGACACTACTCTAATGGCAGAAAGTGAGGAGGACCTAAAGAACCTCTTGTTGAGGGTGAAAGAGGAGAGCACAAAAGAGGCTTGAAACGCAACATCAAAAAAAACTAAGATCATGGCATCCGGCCCCATCACACCTTGGCAAATAGAAGGGGAAGACATGGAAGCAGTGACAGACTTCACATTTCTGGGATCCAAGATCACTGTAGATGGTGATTGTAGCCATGAAATTAAAAGATGTTTGTTCCTTGGGAGGACAGCTATGGCGAACCTGGGCAGTATAATAAAAAGTAGAGACATCAGCCTGCCAACAAAAGTCTGTATAGTCAAAGCGATGGTATTCCCAGTAGTAATGTATGGCTGTGAGAGCTGGACTATAAGGAAGGCTGAGCGCAGAAGAATAGATGCTTTTGAGATGTGATGCTGGAGAAGACTCTTGAAAGTCCCTTGGACTGCAAGAAGATCAAATCAGTCAGTCCTAATGGGAATCAACCCAGACTGTTCCCTGGGACGTCAGACGCTGAAGCTGAAGCTCAAATACTTTGGCCACCGAATGAGAAGGGAGAACTCACTAGAGAAGATCCTGATGCTAGGAAAGACAGAAAGCAAAAGAAGAAGGGGACGGCAGAAGATGAGATGGCTGGACAGTGTTACTGATGTAACAAACACAAATTTGAGCAGACTTTGAAGGATGGTGGAGGACAGGAGGGCCTGGCATGACTTTGTCCATGGGGTCGCCAAGAGTCGGACTCAACTGCGCGACTGAACAACAACAAAATGTCCTATTATTGAAAACCTTGGTCTTGGAAACTGAAGACATGTCTTTCTTTATTGAACCAATCCACCTCATGTTCAGTTTTTCTCCTTTCCTGCTGCCTTCAGCTTCTAGCATTACTGTCTTTTCCAGTGAATCTTGTCTTATAATGCGACCCAAGTACAATAACCTCAGTTTGGTCATATTAGCTTCCTGGAGAGTTCAGGCTTGGCTTGATCTAGAACTCACTTATTTGTCTTTTTTTTGTGTGTGATCGTAATACAATCTCCTCTGTGCAGGTGAACTAGTGTTCGTGATTCAGCCACAGTCTTCCTGATCTTTTGGGTGGAAGTCTGTGGCTGATCCATAAACTTTTCCTTCAACATCACATTCACAATGAATCAGTTTTTCATCCTTTCCCATGCATCAGTCTTCTGTACTGGAATGGTGATCTGAACATGGGTCTCTCAGATCCTAGTACAAAACTCTAACCACTGCATAACACTGGTGGGGGGGAGGGGCTGCTGTTGAACAGAAGCAAATAGCAGTCCTGAGTTAGTTATGTAAATTGCATGGTAGCAAGTTGTTCAGTTGTTGTAGGTGAGCCTGGCTCCAAACAGCCTTGGGAAAGGCCCTGACCCTTCTCTGCGTTTTGCCTGTAGAAACTAATGTTTCTTGGTAATTGCATTTGTGGTTGTTTAGCATCAGCCTTAGAGAGAATTTGTTTCTTAAAGCAACAGGTGCTTCTTCAATTACTTGTGTGTATGTGGGGTAACTGGCACTTTTAAAAACATGTTCCAGATTTTTCTGTAAACCTTGGGCTTTTATCAGGCTTGTAGAAAGAACTGTCTTGTCAGTAGTTCATGTCTCTGAACTCCAGATTTAAATATCCATAGATTTGATCACACTGAGAATTAGATATATTGATAGTTGTATCCCATGCCAGCTAGTGGTGTGCATTCGGTTTAACCTGAACTGAAAAAATACCAAATGAATACCTTATCAATGTGTATTCATATTTCCTAAGCCAAATGCAAATTTGAGAAGCTCTTTGGCTACCAAATAGATTATCTGAATAAAAGGCAAAATTATTGCAAATTATTAATTTTTTTTCCAGATTCAAACCGCAAAACTGAATAGTGTTTGTGGGTAGTGACTTGCGGCCGTTTAAACCTAACAGCTGACCATGGGTCGGTCAGGCTGTCAAATCTAAATGGCCAGCAGCCCTTTCACAGAGGGATTCACTCCCCGATTTCCAAGCGGGGAGGGGGGAGAGCAAAACAGCTCTCAGTTAGAGCCATTTCAGCCTAACAGCAGGCTGGGCGTGTCCCTCCACTGTTTGGCAGAAATGCCAGCCAATAAACTGGTCAGTTTCACTCCCCTCTGTTTCCAAAGGGCTCACAGGCATCTCAGCCTAATAGTGGGGCAGGCACACCCATCTGCTGTCAGGCTGAAATGGCTCCAAGCCATTTCACCTATTCTTTTCGCTGCCCCCTGCTTGAAAGTGGTGGGAGGCAGTGAAATAGAGAGGTTATATGTCTGAAAGGCATTTCAGCCTAACAAAAGCCATTAAGAAGAGGAGTTGAGTTTATGCCCTGCCTTTCATTTGGAGTTTGAGAGCAGCTTACCATCACCTTCCCTTCCTCTCCTCACAACAGACACCTTGTGAGGTAGATGGTGCTGAGAGAGCTCTGAGAGAACTGTGACTGACCCAAGGTCACCCAGCTGACTGTATGGGGAGGAGTGGGGATCAAACTTGGTTCTCTAGATAGCCCACTGCTCTTAACCACTACACCACAGTGGTCTCTTCTAAGTGAAGGGGAGTGAATCTGACTGGTTTAATGGCTCACAGGCATTTAAACCTAACAGTGGGGTGCGTGTGCCCATCCACTGTTAGGCTAAAATGGCTGCAAGGCATTTTAGTCATCCTTTTTGCTCCTTCCCTCTTGGAGGGGGGAGTGAAACCTGCTGTGAAATGGCCACCAGCCATTTAAACCTGACAGCCCCACTGGTCCACCAATCAGCTGTTAAGTTTAAATGTCTGGCAGCTATTTCACTGACCGGTTTTGCTTACTCCAGGGGGAGGGGGAAGCAAAAAATTATCACTGAAATGGCTTGCAGACATTGTCCCTATATTTGAACCCAAATATATTCAGGTTTCCCAAATATTTCCTGAATACCAGTACGATGCCGATATTGGTATTTGGGTATATCTGGAAATAGCAATATTTTTGGGATCCACACCTCTAAGCTGGCCTCTGTTCTAGCCATTCTAACCTTTTAAACAGAATAGATAGATTCACTCTTTTGTAAATATAACCCCAAAGCGATCTGGTGCATTCTAATTCACCTTGTTTCTGTCATTTTCTGTAGAAGATTCAACCCTTGCCAGAATCCAGGGCATTTTTGGTCCTAAGATATTTGCATCCAAAGCTATGTTCTGAAGGCTTGCCAATTACTAGTGTTAATGTTCACATGATGGTGTTGGACTAAACAGATGGAGGGCATCAGCTCTTATCAACTTCATAAAATGTGACAGGTTTATTTAAGGAGAAGGTAGAAAATGTAATGGCCCTCTCATTCTTGACATGTTTTGGTCATTGCTCTTTGTTATGAGATTTCAGTAGTGTACCAGATGCAAGTAACCACAAATTACATTGTGGAACATAAATTAGAATTTATCAGGGTTTTTTTGGTCATTGTTAAAAAAACTTGTTAAAGATTAGGTAAACTGAGTTCTTTGTATTTTTTTCTCCTTAAGTATGGCACTTTAACTCAACTTGTTATCTGTAGAACTGTCATTGGTATGATTAATCATTTTGTTCCTGACTTTGTTTTTAATTTTATTCCCGATCAGAAGGTAGTTTGTGATTGATTTCAAAACTATTTATAATGACTCTTTGGTTCCTAGAGCACCATTTTGGGCTACAGTAAAAGAGGAGAGTCAAGAATGTCATGCTCTGCAGGTAGAAACATTTGGTGGATCCAAGCCATTATTCAGAAAATATATGTATATTATTGAAAGTTCAAAAATGGAAGAATATAGACACTCGTGAACACTAAATTTTGTAAATGTCTGAAAATAGCTATGTCACATATTTTGTACATGCAGCAATGATATAATCATGTTTATATGACTGTAAGCATTAACTAGTGTATCTCTGACTTTCAGACATTTAGAAAATTTCTCCATCACTGCCAATTTTTACATGTGAATGTCAGCTATCACCACCTTTTTGACATTCAGTATAACTTGCATACCGTGTATATGTAAAGTGCTGTCAAGTCACAGCTAACTAATGGCAACCCTACAGGGGTTTCCAGGCAAGAAACTAACAGAGGTGGTTTTCAGTGCCTTCCTCTGCATAGAGACCCTGGAATTCGTTCTCAGTCTCCCATCCAAGTACTAACTAAGGTTGACCCAGCTTAGGTTCTGAGGTCTTACAAGATCCACATGCTAAAATACCATGTTGGTTTGCATACTAGTTGAATGATCTTTAATTTTATATACCTTAATTAAATGCACACACATACATTTTGGTGCTGTCATTAATGAAAAATGTATTATGTCATAACTGTAGTTTTTTGTTTGTTTGTTTAGTCTTTGAAATATTCCTTCCAGACCAAGGACCGTTTGTGCTTTGTAATGGAGTACGTTAATGGAGGAGAGGTAAGTCAGACAATGAAAAAAAAAGTGACACTGTTGCTATCTTTATTCTCTCCCCACCCCCATATCATATTATCATTATATGGCTGTATTTTTTCACATTTAGGGCCAAAGTACAAGCAATAATGGAGTTTTGTAAACAGAACTCCAGATATGTATTTTGGCCCTAAAAAAGCAGCTACCAGGGGAGTGCCACGTGAATGGTGAAGTGCTAGGGAATGGGAAGTAAAACTAACCTGTTATTTTCTCAACTAAAAATGCAGGTACCGTTCTCTCTCTCCCCCCCCCCCCCCCGGTCAGGACTAAAAACCTAGGGGGAGGGGTTTCAGTTGAGAAGACTTCATAAGATAGACAGTTGTTTATCTAGTGCCATCAAGTATGTTTGATGGCAGGGTTTCTGACTTGAAGAGTTTACAGTTTAATATTTAATGCAAGGGAGATAACAGAGGGAGGAGAGGAAAATGGAGCTGTGGGTAAGCAATGGAAGAAAATATGTTCATTCAATTCACACATAGTTAGGCTTAATTTCACTTAACTCATCTGTTCAAAATCACTATATGATGTACCCCTTCCATCTGGCTGCTACTTAAGGCCAAATTATGCTTCTTGTGTTCCAATTAGAAGTATGGTTTTAAGTATAGTTTGCCCCAGGTATCTTTCCATTCAGATTAAGACCATAATAACATTAGTCCCATTAAAAGAACATAACACTGGTTACAAAAACAGGGTACAGTCCGCTTCCCTGACACAACCTCCCCACCCATGTGAACTCTTCCATATTTAGAACTCTTTTACTTCCATCCTGCTTCCCCTCTCATCAAGGTTTTGCCTGTTGGAAGCTGTGTTTGTGGCATGGCTGCATGCACCCACTTGGTATGCATATGAGATGGGCTCTAGTTTTGAATTTTCTCTTTAATTTTTTTTTCAGCCTTATTTTGAGTTCTCATTGAATGGAAAAAAGTAGTTACAACAAACCACCTTTTTGATCTATCCCTTCACCTCATTGGTGAACAACACAGTCTTACAGTACCCTCAGTGGGCTCAGAAAGAGTAGGGCTGCTTAATATTACACTGTGAATCTCTAAATATTTGCTAGTAAAAGCTGCAGATGGAAATGAAAAATATCCTTTTGGTTAATTTCAAATGTTTTATTGTATTTAATTTTTTATTTTCCATAGTTTTGTCAGACTTTCACTTTCATTTTTGGCTGACATAAATGTAATGCTACATGTTTTGGATTAGTTTTCATTGAAGATTTTAGCTGAAAGATTAACTTCATGTGATAGTGTTATGGAAAGCAGAATGGCATTGTAGCTCACAGGGAAACCAGAAGTGTTACAGCAACATAGTAATTATGAGCAAACTTGCTAACATTATATCACACAAAAGCCAATATAGGTTTAATGCTGAAGAATATAAATGAATGTGATAATTGAAGTTAGACTTTATTATACAAAAACAGGGCCAGCTCACTTGCTAGGTGAATTAGGTGATCGCTTAGGATGCTGCCAGCCCAGGGATACCCCCCCTCCCTCTTTCCACCTGCGATGGCGGCTGCCCCAGCCCCACTTTTAGCTTTCCTTTACTCTGGCATCTTGGTGGCTGTGCACTTTGCCTTCCTCACATGTCTCCGCCCCTGGGCCAGGAGGATGACCATGACCAGAGGAGGAAGCCGGCTCCAAGTGGCCTTGGTGGGGGTACACACACACACTTCATCTATCTGTTGCTCCTGCTGCATCATCAGAGTGTTGGGCAGGGAGGTTTCCAAGCATATTATTACAAACAAGCTCTTGCCTTTTTAACCAGTGGTGCAAGACAGAACAAACTCCTGCAGAATAAAGCCATGTAGCCGCAGCAGGAACCACCCAGCAGTCAGCAAAATGTGTTTGGGGGCACTCAGGAAGAAAACTTGGAGTGTCACAGTGGTGGGGCGCGACAGACATTGTTGCTTCCATGCAGGCTATATTGGGGTGGGGGGTGGGAAGAAGTGGGTCTCATTGGTGCAAAGGTGTGCTTTCCCTGCACAGCTCCCTGGTTCCTCCCCAGCCCGTGCATGCGCCAGCCTGTGCTCGAGGCATCCCCTTTATCAGACTTCTGTCAGCCCTTAGCAACTGTCTCTACAATAAAGCTCGCTGCTTCCTGAAGAGGCCCTGCCCCTCCGGCCTCCAGACTCCTCCTTGGAGGAGACTCACGACCACGTTCAGGCCCCACCAGCTGGAAACGAGGGGCACTCAGGAAGGGTTTTGCTTGGGTGCAGCCAGAGGAACAAGTGGGCACTTTTACTGCCCAATTCCTCCCTTCCTTGGACTGTGGCAGCCGCCTTCTGTCCTCTTGACCACCTCCCCTTTCTGACACCGGGTTTCAAACAAGGTCTTTGTTTGGGGCTGTGTGATTCATTGATTGGTGGAAGGAGGCAGCGGCACATGTGGCTTCAAATAATCTTCCCCTACTTCCATCATCAACATGAGGAACACCCATTCACATGACGCAGTGAGAAGAAGCACTGAAGGACATGGGAGATTGTGCTCACTTTTGACACTCCCATCCTGCCTTCCTATTGTATGCAATGTTGGCTACTTGCACATCAAAGCGTAAGTCATTTCTACAACACAGAAAAGGAGGTGGGATAGGACAGGGATATAGGAAGCATGCACAAATCTTCACAGCACACCCTTGCTTTGTGTGCAAACTCATATGCTCATATTGGCAAGGAAAATGAGGGGAAGGGGAGAAATAAGGTCTTGTGCCATTTTTCTAAGCAAGGCAACCCATGCTCAACTGGATCAGGCCCCAAATATTCCAAGTGTTTGTTTTACCCAAAACAGTAGGCTGATGAATCAGCAGTAAATATATTTGTAACAAACTTTTAGAATGCCCAATAAAACCACTAACATTGATAAGTGCTGTCTTTATGTCATCCCCTCTCTTAAAACTTGGGGGGGACCCAAAAACCAACTCACCTGAAGAACAGAGGTAAAACATCGCTTTTTACGGCCGTACAAAAAAAAAAGACAAAAAAAAGAGGAAACAGGAAAACTGGCAGTCTGCTAAGATACAAAAGAAATTTTGCTGTCAGAGAAGCTGGATTCTTCCTTATTGCCTCAGTGAGATATTTAAAATTATACTGCTGAGCGTATTAATAAAATTTTAATGGTGTGGTGGTAATAAAGTGGAAATATACTCAGCTAGAACAGCTTATTTGAGATATATGCACTGTTTTAGGCCTTTGCACCTTTTTGTTCTTCATTTGAAAAGGCTTTTAACAAAGCTATTTGCCTACAAATATTTATAACATCCAAAGCATTATGTAGGCCTTTATTATTAATGGAATAATTGGTTGTTCATCAGTAGCTAATAGTCTGGTCTTCTGTATTATTCTGGACCTCCATGCTGTAAAAGAAAATATTATATATTATATTTTAATCAGTATATGTTCCTCTGTTTTTAATGATAATTTGGGCTTTCTTTGCACTTGTTAACCCACTGATGTAATGCTTAAGTCCAAGAAGAATACAGAACCACACAAAAATCATGTGACACCATTTGGATCTTCTTGTGGAAAGCTTTCCTCCATCTGTTGCTTGTGGGTCTTGGTAGATTCAAGGTAGCCTGTCCATTCCACTCTGCCCTCCAGTACAGAAGTCTTCATTTGATTCCCAGTGGGCAGCAGTGCTCCACAGATCACAAAGAGCCACATTAATCATCAACGAAAAGACTCCTATATGGCCTGTGCATTGTGCTCAAAGTTATTCAACAGGCCTGGTTGACTGGGGGTGCCAGAAGTTTGCTTTGCCTAGGGCATCAGATAGTCTATGGCTGGCCCTATACATAAATAAGTCTTATAAAGCAGTTCAATGTCTGACAGAATTCTAAGTTTGTATGTAATTGTACTGCAGTGAAAACATGTTTGCTAAAAAGCTTTCATGGTAGTTATTTGGTCTGAAAAACTTAAGTTAAGATGTTAATAAAGTGGCAGAAGAATAGCCAGTTAGAGTTTTATTAATTATTAGGGCTTATTTATTATTTAATTTGGGAATCTCCATATCCAGAGGCAGTAACCTCTGAATGCCAGTGCCAGGAGGCAACATCGGGGAAAGCCTCAGCCTCTGTACCCTGTTGTTGGCCTTCCAGAGTAACTGGTTGGCAGTTTTTAATTATATATTATTAAAAACTCAGTCATCATAGAAGGTGATGCTATCCTGATAACTTTGAAGAACAGGATATACCTATTTCAGATGTATTCTTGGTACAAACAGGCATAAATCTGGAGTTGGCTGGTTGTATTATGTTGTTGCTGTGAGCCATGGGTTGACATTTTGGTAATAGCATAATTAATTTCTGATACCAGTCAAAAGATATGTATGGAAGTAGGATCATATGGGAAGTTGAGGTGGAGAAAGTAATTGCATGCCATCTTTTGTTTAAAAGCCAAGTTGATTTTTAAAAAGGGTGGAGGAAAACTATATGCCTTTGCCAGCCAGGAATGTTGGCTTTCTGTACAGTGCAACATTCTTCACATGAAGGGCAATTTCTGCATATCCAAAGGGAACTTTTTCAGCTGTATTGTAGAAACAAGCTGGTCTAAAAAATTAGTAGCAAAGTAGTGCCCTGCATCTGAAATTAAAAGTGAAGTTGTGGACACACAATAACTAAATCTAGTATTTTTATTGCTAAAAACAATTTTTTAAAACTGAAGGAAGGAATGGAGAAAAAAGCATAGAATGATGATGATGCAGTTTTTTCCTATGGTAACTGAAGGTTAAATGGGTAGCAAGCAGAATGCCTTAAACAAGATTGGTATATTGATTAAAACGCTGATTTAACAGCTCGTTTTTTCCCTTTGGAAACCTGGAAAAGATAAGCCAGCTGCTGTCTAAGAGTGCTGAGTGTCCACTGAGAGTACACTATCTATCATCACAATATGGTGATGAGAGGTGTTTTATGTTTGTGTTAATTTCCCCCACTAAATCAGTAATTATTGCAATCCTGTCCCTGCTGTTTACCCTGCAGCTGTTTTTCCATTTGTCGAGAGAGCGGGTGTTCTCTGAGGATCGCACACGCTTCTATGGGGCAGAAATTGTTTCTGCTTTGGACTATCTACATTCTGGAAAGATTGTGTATCGTGATCTCAAGGTAAAAAAAAGTAATCAACATTTTTTTTAAAAGACTATTGGGACAAATACAAAGTAATTATAAAGTTACACTGTTTTGAGAAGAGTAGAGAAGGAATATAAAGTATGCAGTTGAAGCCCAGCATAATACATAATTTCAAAATACATTCAATTTCATACAGTGATCTCTGGATCCAGCCTTTTAATAACTAGTTTCTGAAAAAGCACCAATAAAAGGAGATTCACAAATTGCATTACTACTGTCTTTATTTTAAAAATTAAAAACACAGAACACAGGATTGGGAGGAATGAAAACAGGTTAGAGTTGTTTATGTTTAATGGCAAGAGGGCAGTATTTTCTTTGCATTGTAGTTTCTTGATTCAGGATTGTGTTAGCCTGCTTTGTTTGTTCAGCCTTTCTGTTCAGGAGTCACATGGCAGTGATTCATATTAGAAAATGCCAGCTTTGAGTGTGACGTTATTCAAGATCATTATTATTGTCAAGTGATTTTAAATACATAAACAAATCCATTTTGGGGTCAGCGTAAGGTACAGAACTCTGCAAGCATTTACATAATCTTTAAGAGAGTCTACAAAGTAGTGGGTTTTGTCTCCATGTAAGAAAGGTGGAGTCCCTCTTTTCTGACTTCCTTTTCAGTGTCCATTTATTCTTTTGTGCAGAATACTAATCTGACATTAAAAATCACAGTATTCAGAAACCAGTGAGGGAACACTTTAACCTCCCAGGGCGTACTGTGGCTGAATTAAAAGTAATTCTTCTCTTTCAAAAGAACTTCACAGTGCAAGAATGCTAAATTAGAATTCATTTATAAGAGGCTTTAAAAGGGTCACTTGGAATCCCAACTCATTATAGGTGGTGATAATCAACACCCTTCCAGTTGTTAATTTTATCATTTCATCCTGCATTATATATGAAATTTATTTTACTCTGCTGTGGATGGTTGGGAGAGTCTTGCTGTGGGTGAACTGATTTCTCATGAATTGGAGAGATCTCAGTCATGTTTTGGGCACTTTTAGATAAGGCCAGGGGTGGCCAACGGTAGCTCTCCAGATGTTTTTTGGCTACAACTCCCATCAGCCCCAGCCAGCATGGCCAATGGCTGGGGCTGATGGGAGTTGTAGCCAAAAAACATCTGGAGAGCTACCGTTGACCACCCCTGGATTAGGCTATTGTAATTCATTTTTCATAAAGTTTCCCCTAATTACAATTCAGAGACCTCAATTAGTCCACTATGCAGCTGCCTGCCTTCTGACAGGTATAATAAAGAAAAAGAAGCAAAATAGTGCAGAGGGAAATGGAATATTTATTAGTTATACAACCCCTACACGTTTCACATACAGCTGCATCAGCAGGGGGAATCCTTCAGATTCTTTTTCATTCCATTCCCATACATACATTGAATCTGAAAGATTGAACCCTGCAAGCTAGAGGCATCCAATAGGCAGTGGACCACCCTGGGGTGGCCCTCTACCTGTCCTCCAAGTTGCGTGCAGACTGGCTTGGAGGGGGAGATCCTAGGGTCCAATGTGCAAAAAGGGGGAAGTGTGTCAAACTGCCCACCTGCAAGATAGAGGCTAGCTAAAGTTTAAATGCTTGCTCATTTTACTCACCAAACTGCACTGCCATAGCAGTGTGACTCAGCCGGTAAACTCAGAAGGGATTTAAACTTAAAATGCTCTCTGACTTCACTTGCAGAGTTGCACTGCTGCAGTGGCACAACTTGGCCAGTGAACTGAGCAAGCATTTAAAGTCTAAATCTCCATTATACCCTATTGGGACTGTCCCTATAGGTTATAATGGATCTAAATAAATTTGGTAATCATCAATCAAGGGTGGAATGGATCTCTGTAGCAAGATATCTTCATCAGATGGCTGTCAAGCCTCTGCACTAAACAGAAGGGGTTAGACTAGATGGCCTAAAAAGCTCATGTGAACTCTAGGACTCATAATCAGTTAGCATTATAACTGTAAGCAGTTTTTTGTAGGAGGAACTCCTTTTCATATTAAGCTACAAACCTCTGATGTAGCCAATCCTCCAAGATCTTACAGTAGACCTTGTACTAAGAACCCTGTAAGCTCTCAGAGGATTGGCTATATCAAGGGTGTGTGGCCTAATATGCAAAGGAGTTCCCTGCTACAAAAAGAGCCCTGACTGTAATTTTAATGTAACCTAAATTACATGGGAGAGACCTGCCACCGACATCATATAGAGTACTAGGTGATCAGTGTCAGAAAAGAAGAACTCGCCTATATTGTAGTGATACAGCACCACAAAATGTTTTTAATATCTTAAATTGTAATTATATTTTATTGGCTTTTACTGGTTTTAACTTGTGAATATGAATGTTGTCAGCCGCCCTGAGTCCGCTTGCGGAGAGGGTGGGATAGAAATTTAAAGTAATAAATAAATAAATAAATATTGGTTGTATATATGATTGCATTCAAAGACAGGGGGAACTGGCTGTTCATAACAGACAAATCATATTGTGGCATAATCCAGTATATGACAGATAATCTTATTATTATCCTAAAGCAGCCAGATTTTGAGGGTACAGAATGAATTCTGTTTTAGCACCTAAACATTACTGAATGATAACAGAAAACCTTGCTGACACAGCCAGCCTTTGCACTGTTACCACTGCACCTACATAAATCTATCTTTGTACATATCTGTGTGTAGCTTCTACAGGCTTCTCAGTTCTGTCTGGATGAGGAATTTCTAGACAGCCAAATTTACAAGATTTCCACTCCCAGGCAGTGCACTCCTAAACAGATTGAAGTCAAAAGGCTTAGAATGGGGCAGATTTGTTTACTATTGCATTGAAATTCTATCACCCACAAAAGAAGAAAAACATTTTCTACTGTCACCAAAAGGAGAAAATAGAGATCTGCATGTTTAATTGTATTGGTTAAACTACCACTCCAAGGCACTCCTCCCACATCCTTTTCCTATAATGTCCCTTGTCATTTATGCATACTTTTTAGAGTGAAGCTTTTATTGGAAATTATATGCCTGGGAAGGGTTTCCTTAACTTCTTCTTAGTTACCTGGTAAGCACAGACAAGAGTGATACTTGGGGTGCACAATGACCACAAAAGCATGTAAAATTAATTTGAAAAGAATTTAGTGTTTACATAGCAAAGTACAGTTTATAAAAATGAAACAAATATTGAGCAAGTAAAATCTGTTTAAAGAATTTATTTTTATTTTTTTAAATTTAATTTAATTTATATCCCGCCCTCCTCACTGAAGGCAGGTTCAGGGCAGCTCACAGGTTAGGGTCAAAAAATGACCAAACAAGATTAAAACATCGATAATACATAAAACATAAAAACAATATTAAAATATCAGTTTTAAAACAATATAACAGTAGATGCTAGTACAATAATTCATGATGTAATTAAATTTTGATGGTAGCAGTATAACTGGATAGTCAATTTTAGATGTTCCAAGGAACCCCAAATCGCCATAGCGTGGTAGGAAGTCCAGAATGATGTTAAATTCTGGTTTATGGTCCTAATCCATTGCTGTAAGTTGTCCTTATGGAAAAGTAAGGTGGAAGAGTGCCATTTTACAGGCCCTGCGGAACTGTGGAGGCTCTCACAGGGCCCTAATGTCCTCCGACAACTCATTCCACCAGCTAGGTGCAGGCATGGAAAAGGCCCTGGGTCTAGTTGACTGAAGCCTAACTTCCCTGCCGCTGGGGACTGTCAACAGGTTTTGAGACCCGGGCCCCGGCATATATGGGGAAAGGCTGTCCCTAAGGTATGCAGTGTCCTGTCCATATAGGGCTTTATAGGATGAATAAAGGATTAAAATAAGAAATAAACACAATTCTTTTCCTGTTATCTAAATTTATTATAAAATTGGAAATCAAATAGGTGCATCAGTTTTAAGATATTAGAATTTAACTACTATCCCCCCATGATCATGAGACAAATTCAAGCCTCCGCCTTCCGTTCAGCAGTCCTGCACGGCATCATTTTTTCACCAACTTTTTTTTTCTTTCACAAAAAAGAAATCCTTTTTCATTCCCTTCAAACATCATCCCTCTTTCATGTATTTCTAATATTTTATTTGTCTGTCATTGATGTGACACTCCCTACATCTCCAGAAAGATCACTTTTGTCTTCGTTAGTCATCACTATTTCAGTGCAGAGCTTGCTTGAGGAGATGTGCTTTCAGTGAAAATTCAACTTCTTATTTATTTATTTTATTGGATTTATATCCCACCCTCCCCGCTGAAGCAGGCTCAGGGCAGCTTAACTGGAATTAGCACCAGCACATTACAATCAACCCCCTCCCTCTGCCGCCAAAACATCCTACATTTCACACAAGCTAGTTGTGGAGTGACGTTAAGGTTGCCAGGTCTCCCACTATGGAAAAGCAATAATCAATAATGGGATCACAGTGGAGATACATTTCAAGAAACAAACAACAACTGTGATACCATACCAGGCTACCATACTTTTTTATATATAATTACTTTTGAATTTACATACTTTTAAAATATAAAACTACTTTTAAATTTACAAATATCTTTGATACAAAAATCCACAGTAACAACCATAAGAAACAATCCAATTTCAACAGAGCCCATAGTAATTTAGTAGTACAGCATACAAGTAACTAGTTACAATAATAGACACGTTTTGTATTGCCACTTCATCAGTATTGTTAATGTCTTCCTCTTGTTGAGCTGTATATAATGAAGAAGTAAGCCAGTTTCTTTTACTAAAAGCATATGCAAAGCCTTCCATTTCATTGCTGACCAAAACACTCTCCATACATACTGGATACTGTCAAGTCTAATGTTTCAATAACGAGACCTTTGTTGATAAAAGTTTCTAGTTTATTGTAACATGTTGTTAGACTATAGAACGAAATTGAAAGACTGGCGTGTATACAATCAGAGCCAACATTTAAGGTATACATCAAAGGAATTCTTGAGGGAGGGGTACTCTATGCAGGGCACATTCACACATTGATGTTACTATTTCGTTCTCAGGCCTGGGTCGTCCTTGAGCGTCTTCTTGGCACCAGGCCCCTCTGAGAAGGCTCCGTAATCTTGTTCCCATATTCCCATTTCAAAGCAAGGCTACATAACAAAGGACGGGAGGGGGATGAGGAGAGTTCGAGCTAGCAGCATTGGCATACAGTGTGGTTTTTACCCAGGATCCTTTTCCTGAACCAAAGAAATGATTTAGCTACACATAGAAACTACAGCAGACTTGACAGATACAAGCACTGAGGCTTCATGAAGGCACTCACTGTTGCAATGTACTTTTCTATATGGAGCAAGCCAATTATTTATCTTTTATCTGGTTCCAAACCTTCAGTTCTAAAGTTGGCATGATGATCTCAAGTTGCAAGCAATGCAGCAATGAGACAGAATTTATAAATTTCTTATAAAGAGTAAGCCATTCTTCATTTTAAGCAAGAACAAAGCCTTTTATCCTTATTGCTGGCCTTCTGTCACAAGATTTCAGAGCCTCTATTTACTGATGAAGCTTCTCCCCCCACACATAGTGTAAAATTAAAAACTGAATATTAATAATTAGGCTGGAAGTCTAACAGAAAACTCTACTAGATAATAAGAAAAGTATTGGTATTCTGAACAGGCAGTGGGATTCTTTCTGGTATATATTCCCATCAGCAGAAGTGTAAACTTGAAACATTCCTTTCAGTATCTAAGAATATATGATATACTTAACGAAAAGAATTGAGCTCTCCTAATACTATTTTCATGATATTCTTGGCTATATTATGGATTATAGGGAGGAATAAATCAAGATCTGCCAGTTAAGGAGATTACAGATGCCATTGTCCTTGCCAGTCTAAGAAGAAAGATTCTTGTGAGTCTCTGGCCAACTAAGCTCCAGTATGCAACAATATTTGGAAAGTAATATTGATAGAGAAGAATGGCATAACTCACAAAGAAATTCCATGGCAATATCTGCATACCATGATTAAATGCCAGATTTCCCCAGGGTTCCCTTCTCTTAACCCACAATCTATCTAATTTTTGCAGCACCAATTGGTCCTTGTTAGGATCAAGTCTGTAGCATCCCACCGAGCCACAGCCTTTCATGGGGATAGCTCCTCACCATGAGAGGATGGAAGGCCCATACTGGACCACAGCACATCCAGTACCTCCCATAAAAAGCCCCAGTGCTAACCAGCAAGAAAAGTAGAGGATGTAACTCTTAGCCTACAAGAGACGTCCCTCAGAGAGAGCTGCATGAGGCTAAAGATGAAACAGAACCCTTTCCACATTCTGATACTAGCAGAAGACGTTGCAGACTGAAGTGTTGTAGGGTATACTTGCACAGGCCCCAGATCTAGAGGCTCCTTTGACTCACATTGGGATAGGAGAAAGGGCAGACCCTTTCATATCTGATCATCTATTTATGATGATTATGATGACTTATACCAATCTCTTATCATTTTCCCCAACATTCTGCTTGAGGTAGGATTTAGTGGCAACCCTATATTCCTAATATGTGTGTAAACTCTCCTCATATTATTATCCAATATTTGGTAGTAAAACCCCTCAGCAATCTTTGTTTCTGAGTAAACAGTACAACCAAATTTGTAATATATCAAGATTTTTTCAAATTCTTTGTTGTGGTTTTATGAGCTGTCCTGAGCCTGCTTCGGCGGGGAAGGCGGGCTATAAAATAAATAAATAAATAAATAAATCTTTAAGATGCCAAACATTTGAGTTGTACCATATATGAAGATTCTGATACCTTCCTTGTTCTGATCAATTTGAATGCAACAGAGTTTATAAAAATACTTTTGCTATCACGAGTATTTTCTTATTTAACTGTCAGAGAAATCAGCAGTCTGTGGGTTTTTGAATGATATCAGGGTAGGGTTAAGAGTGTAAGCCTAGGCAGAGATACCCTTTCAAGCCCACTGACTTCAGTGGACTCGCAGGGTGTTACTCTCTTTAGGGTCACACTGTAAATTGAGGAAATACTTTCTTTCCCAGGGTCACAGAACCAATCAAATTCGGGGGCTCATCCTCCAGTAGCTTTATAAATAAAACAGAAAAGATGGGAGATGCAATCAGGGATTTCCAGTGCCTTTTCTCATTTGGCCCTCAGAGACTTGAGCTCTGACCCGATAGCTCTGAAATCTATATATCTAATTCTCAACAGTCTCCTCTGTGTGTGGATACTTATTTCCACAGAGGGCACGCTCTCCCACAACAGGTT
Source organism: Heteronotia binoei (assembly GCF_032191835.1). Taxonomy (NCBI): domain Eukaryota; kingdom Metazoa; phylum Chordata; class Lepidosauria; order Squamata; family Gekkonidae; genus Heteronotia; species Heteronotia binoei. The sequence continues at coordinate 164,805,767 of NC_083223.1, read as the reverse complement.
TTTTTTTACAGACTCAGGGGACTCAGTGGGTTTGCAGAAAAATAAAAAAGTTTTAAAAAATACATTGAGGGGTTGCAGACAACACAATTTACCATTGAGGAGCCTGGCTATGCTACTGCTGTGGAACCAATCCAGGCACAACTGCGGGGTGGGGGAGGACACTGGGTGCCACTTCAGGCCTGGCTGCAGCAGCAGAGAATACAAGAGGTGCTCCAGGCTCAGCTGTGGGAGTGGGGAATACCCAAAGAGGCTTCAGACCCAGCTGTGGCAGTGCAGATCACCAGCAGAGACTCTGGGCACAGTTGCAACACTGGAGAACACTGGAAAGGACTCCAAGCCTGGCTGTGGCAGACACCAGAAGCTGCTCCACATCTGACCACCACCAGGAGCCACTCTAGGCTTGGAGCTGCTCCCAGGCACTACCACCGCTGCCAGGTAGAGGGAAAGTGGGGGAGAAAGAAGGGAGAATTGACTTGGGAGGACAGAGAGAAAGGGAAAGATTGGGTATTGACTTTGGGGAGAGACAAGGGAGGGGATTAGCTTGGGAGAGACAGAGAAACGGAAAGATGGGGTATTGAGGGAGAGAAAAAGACAAAGAAGAAGGGATTGACTTGGTGGATGGTTGGAAAGAAAAAGAAGAATGGATTGGGGAGAGAGAAAAAGGGGAAGATGAGGGAAAGAGGGAAGGAAGCAAAGGTAAGGGAATGCCCCCATCTCACAAGTTTCTTGCGGGTCCCCACTTTTGTATATTCCTGAAATGAACTTGAAGTGTCCACTCTGCAACAGATTCCTCTTTATGTCAATCATTTGCAATCTTGATTATTGTTGGCACCTTAGTAGTTAAAAAAGGAGCAGTCATATTTTGGGATTCAGGCAGAATTCCCTTCTGAAAATCCTGACTTTCAGCTTGGAATTACTGGATTGGACCTCACAGACAGGGGTGTGCAAAACCCCCAGTATTTTTCAGGTTTGGGTATACTGAACTAAAAAAAAATTGGTATTTCCTAATATTCCCAAATCTCAATACCAGTATGATATTTAGATTCGGTAAATATTCAAGATTGCCGAATTTTTTCTGGCTCAGTTATACCCTAAGGAAATCATTATAGTCAATGGTCCTCATAGGCTCTAATGGAGAATCAATATGGGGGTATCTGGGGCTCCAGGGGGCTGTTTTTTTTAGGTAGAGGCACCAAATTTGCAGCATAGCTGTTGGTGCCTCTCCTCAAACTCCTCAAATTTCAAAAAGATTGGACCAGGAAGTACAATTCTATGGGCCCCAGATGAAAGTGCCCCCATCCTCCATTGTTTCCAGTGCAGTTCTTTTAATGCCTTTTGCAAGCTGTGGTTAAACTCCTAGAACATTGAAAGGGCTCACAGTCTCTTTAAATGCCTTCTCCAAGCTTCAGCTTCACCTGTAAGCTGTTTAAAGGGGTTGCAAACACCCTTTAATTCCAGCTATCCAGTGGCCCTGAAAAATCCTGAATATTTTCAGGATTTTTTTTGAAATGGCCATTTTCAGATAGCCAAATAAATAGCCCACTCGCTAACCAGCTGAAAAAAAATTCAGAAAATACTGATATATTTTGGGGTATTTTTTCCAACTTGGCTTATGCCAAATGCACACCACATTCACTAATCCAGTATGCCAGTAGAGATGCTTTTCTTCTACAGCAGAAAGATCCTTCCCTGGACACAACAGACTCTCCTGATGACAGAAGAGCCTACTGTATCAGGGAAGGGTTTCTTCCACTTTGGAAATAACTCCACTGGTGCAACAGATCCAAAAGCTGAATCCAGCGAAGACAGAGGTCCTTTGCGTGGGTCGCGGCGAGCTGGGTGGGGAGATCTCTCTACCAGTCTTTGATGGTGCGTCACTGATACCAGTGCGCAGGGTCAAGAGCCTGGGAGTGCTACTGGAGCCCTCCCTGACAATGGAGGCACAGATAGCAGCCACTGCTAAATCCGCCTTCTTCCATCTTAGAAGGGCGAGACAGTTGGCCCCCTTCCTAGAACGTAGCGACCTAGCAACAGTGATCCATGCAACGGTCACCTTGAGATTAGACTACTGTAATGCCCTCTACATGGGGCTGCCCTTGTGCCGAACTCGGAAATTACAGCTAGTGCAGAATGCGGCGGCCAGGCTGCTAGCGGGACTACCTCGGTGGGAACATGTGCGGCCTGGGCTGAAGGAGCTGCACTGGCTTCCAATTGTATTCCGAGTTCGTTACAAGGTGCTGGTTATTACCTTTAAAGCCCTATATGGCCGAGGACCTGCCACCTTAGGGACCGCCTCTCTCCATATGTTCCCAGAGAGCACTGAGATCCAGCTCCCAAAGTCTTCTAAAAATCCCTGGACCAAAGGAGGCCAAACTGAAAGTAACGAGGGAGCAGGCCTTCTCAATAATGGCCCCCCACTGGTGGAATCAGCTACCAGAGGAAGTGCGAGCCCTGCGGGACTTTAACCAGTTCCGCAGGGCTTGCAAAACTACCCTCTTTCAGCAAGCCTATAAGGAACCCTGAAAGTGACATCTAGCCATCTGGATATATATCCCACTGAATGTAACACCTTTAATTTATTGTGGTTTTAAAAATTTTAACTGTATTTTTAACTGTATCTTACCATATGAATTGTATAATAATCATGGTACACACCATGTCCTGTTAGCCGCCCTGAGCCTGCTTCGGCGGGGAGGGCGGGATATAAATAAAATTTATTATTATTATTATTATTAAGATACAACATTTTGGCTCCACTGGAAGGCTTCCATGGAAAAAAAGAATTTCCATCTAAGGAGCATGACTTCATTGATTCCCACAGCACTACAAAATGCCACAGGAACAACATGAAGGGGGAATCAAACTTCTGCCATGGGAGGGGGAAATCAGCAAATGTGGAAATTCTCTAGTGAACCCACCTCAATAGCTAGAATAGCATTTTGATTATCTTGCTATTAGAGAATTCTAAGGAAGAAGTTATCTACCATTAACTAAGGTCTACTTGCCACAAACAACAGAGGAGGAGATAAACCGTCTGCTGGATTGTACCACTTGCAGTAAAACTTTGCACGATTGAATCCTCCTGCATACAAAAAGGGAAATCACTACATATGAAAAAAATGTCTGTAAGGATTTTAGATTAGCTTTATTTTCCTTGTGACATAGGTTTTTAATGTAGACCAACCCCTCCATGTGAACTCTGACCTGCATTCTGAAGTAATATCGACTGCCCTCTCCCCAAAAGTTTACTTCTTCACATATGGCAGCTGTGCCATCACAGGAACCCAGTACCTCTTGATTGTCTTCAGCCTCAAAAATTTTTGTATTGCATTTGCCTGATTTATAACCACCTTTATACAAACATATTCAAGGCAATTTAAAACAAAACTAAAACAAAAATTATAATTTTAAATGCCCAAAGTCACATGTCATATATCCACCCCAGAATTTGTACCAGCACATTTAATGAAATCTTCTATTTAAATCATTCAATTTAAATCAGGTTAACAGCTATCAACTAAAATAGTTATACTTGCAGAATTAAAACCCATTTCAGACCAAAAGATAAAAGCCATAAATAAAACTTATTTTACTTTTCTTAATAGCAACAAGTGTTTCACCTAGAAGACACCTGATAACATTGGGATGGCCACATAACAAGCTCTGCTTCTAATAGATATGGTATCTTCCAGCATTGATACACTCCCCCACTTTACACATTGGAACCTAGGATCTCCTCCCCCCCTCAAGCCAATCTGTATATAACTTGGAGGGCAGATGGAGGGGTATTCCAGATGTCAGTAGCTTGTAGGGGGCTGGAGAGGGAGATCTCCCTCTCCAAGTCTATCTGCACACAATTTGGAGGGATGGTCCCTTCTGATGCATTTTGCATGCCACAGTGCAAGTGAACCCAGAAAGATGAACCTTCTGGATTCACTCGTGTGGCTTGAAAAACACATTTAAAGGGATGGTCCCTTTAAATGTGTTAGGGTTCTTCTGTCCCATGGTTTAAATTGTGGGCCAGGAGAAGCTGCGATTTGGCATTGCCATGCCAAGCTGAATAATATCTGCTTTTATCTGGATTCTCTATATCAGTAAGAACATGAGAGAAGCATGTTGGATCAGGCCAATGGCCCATCCAGTCCAACACTGTGTCACACAGTGGCCATTATGATACTGGCTGATTTGTTTTCAATTCCCTTCCTAATAATTCCCAGCATGGCGTTGGCCTTTTCTAATGCAGTCGCACACTGTCTTGACATTTTCAGTTAATTATCTGCCATGACCCCAAGATCTCTCTCTTGGTCAGTCTCTGCCATTTCACACCCCATCAACTTTCCAGTGTTTTGCACTGAGTGTCACATGTACAACTATCTGCCCAAAGGACGGAAGTCTTGGGTGTGTGCTCGATGCAAGGAGCTCCTGGTCCTCAGGGAACGAGTTCGTACCCTTGAGGCCAAGGTGACTGTCCTGGAGAAGCAGAGACGGTCAGTTAGACACTTGGGGAAGACTCTTGGGGGCGTATTAGATGAGCCCCACTCTGAACGTGGCAGCCCCGTTGCTGCCAGAAAGCGTGAGGGTTGAGAGGGAACAGGGCACCGTGCTGAGGATAAGGGGAATGCGCCCTCAGAAGGGACCTCTTCTTCGGTTGGTGAGCTGGAATCCTTTACGCCAAGGAACCATCCCTGGGCAGGGGGAGAGGGGGGGTTTTGGTAGTTGGTGATTCGATCCTTAGGCAAGTAAACAGCTGGGTGGTGAAACTGCGTACTGACCATATGGTGACTTGCCTGCCTGGTGCGAAGGTAGCGGACATTATGCGTGTAGTAGATAGGCTGATAGACAGTGCTGGGGAGGAGCCTGTGGTCGTGGTGCATGTTGGCACCAACGATGTGGGGAAATGCAGTCGTGAGATCCTGGAGGAAAAATTTAGGCTGCTAGGCGGCAGACTTAAGGCCAGGACCTCCAAGGTAGCCTTCTCAGAAGTGCTACCTGTTCCACGTGCAGGGCAGGAGAGACAGGCACAAATTAGAAGTCTCAATGTGTGGATGAGACGATGGTGTAAGGAGGAAGGGTTTAAGTTTGTTAGGCACTGGGCTGCTTTCTGGAACAAGCGGGAGCTGTACAAAAGAGACGGTCTCCACTTGTCCCCGGATGGAACCAAGCTGCTGGCGCTTAAAATCAAAAAGGTGGCAGAGCAGTTTTTAAACTAAATCTTGGGGGAAAGCCGACAGGAGATGAAATGTCTCTGGTTTGGGAGGACTTGTCTCAAAAAGATAAAGGGTTGGCTGCTGTTTTTCTACCGGGTAACGGATCAAAGTTGTCCACTGTGATGGTGACAAACAGTATGGACTGTCTGCCAGAGTCTCGAGGCGGCAGGAGGAAGGTGGCAGGCCTAGCTTGCCTGGGAAATTATAGATGTTTGTATGCAAATGCTAGAAGTGTTCGAAGTAAAATTGGTGAATTAGAATGTTTAGTGTTGGGAGAAAACATAGACATTATGGGAATTTCAGAAACTTGGTGGAATGAGGAGAATCAGTGGGACATGGTGATTCCTGGATATAAGTTATATCAGAAGGATAGGGAGGGAAGGGTTGGAGGTGGGGTGGCTCTGTATGTCAGAGAGGATATACGGTCCAGTAAGACTGAGGTCAGAGAATTAGATTCCCTTTTAGAAATGCTTTGGGTTGAAATAGAGGGCCCAAAAGGAAATTTAACTATGGGAGTTTGTTATCGCCCACCAAATTAAAAGAGAGAGGACGATTATAATATGATGGAAGGCTTAAAGATAGCGGCTAAACGTAAAAACTGTGTTGTAACAGGTGATTTTAACTACCCGCAGATTGATTGGGTCAATATGTGTTCTGGTCGAGAGAAAGAGATTGAGTTTCTTGATGCTCTCAATGACTGTGCTATGGAGCAGATGGTCTCAGAACCTACCAGGGGTGGGGCGATCCTGGATCTGGTCCTAAGTAATGCCCAAGACTTGGTGGGAGATGTAAAAGTGATTGTGCCGCTTGGGAGCAGTGACCATAATGTTATTGATTTCACCGTTTGTATAAATAGGGAGTTGCCCAAAAAGACCGCCACAACCACGTTTAACTTTAAAAGGGGTAAATTCACTGAGATGAGGAGGCATGTGAGGAGGAAACTGAAAGGAAAGGTAAATATGGTCAAAACCCTTGGAGAAGCTTGGAGACTATTTAAAACTACAATCCTAGAAGCTCAGATAAAATACATACCACAAGTTAGGAAAGGCACAAACAGGCATAAGAAAAGGCCTGTATGGTTAACAAACAAAGTAATGGAAGCTGTAAAAGGTAAGAAGGACTCGTTTAAGCGGTGGAAAACCAGTCCAAGTGAGATTAATAAAAGGGAACACAGGCTGTGGAAAATCACATGCAAGACTGTGATCAGGCAGGCAAAAAGGGACTATGAGGAGCATATTGCAAAAAACATAAAGACCAACAATAAAACTTTCTTCAAATATATTAGAAGCAGGAAACCAGCCAGGGAGGCAGTGGGGCCCATGGATGACCATGGGGTAAAAGGATTACTGAAGGAGGATAGGGAAATGGCTGAGAAGCTGAATGCATTTTTTGCCTCAGTCTTCACTGTGGAAGATGAGAAGTGTTTGCCTGCTCCAGAACCACTAATTTTGGAAGGGGTGTTGAAAGACCTGAGTCAGATTGAGGTGACAAAAGAGGAAGTCCTACAACTGATAGACAAATTAAAAATTAATAAGTCACCGGGACCGGATGGCATACATCCGAGAGTTCTGAAAGAACTCAAGAACTTGTGGCTCTTCTAACAAAAATCTGTAATCTTTCATTGAAATCTGCCTCCATTCCTGAGGACTGGAAGGTAGCAAATGTCACTCCATCTTTAAAAAGGGTTCCAGAGGAGATCCGGGAAATTACAGGCCAGTCAGTCTGACTTCAATACCGGGAAAGTTGGTAGAAAGCATTATCAAGGACAGAATGAGTAGGTACATTGATGGATACGGGTTGTTGAGGAAGACTCAGCATGGGTTCTGTAAGGGAAGTTCTTGCCTCACTAACCTGTTACATTTCTTTAAGGGGGTGAACAAACATGTGGACAAAGGAGACCCGATAGATGTTGTTTACCTTGACTTCCAGAAAGCTTTTGATAAAGTTCCTCATCAAAGGCTCCTTAGAAAGCTTGAGAGTCATGGAGTAAAAGGACAGGTCTTCTTGTGGATCAAAAACTGGCTGAGTAATAGGAAGCAGAGAGTGAGTATAAATGGGCAGTCTTCGCAGTGGAGGACGGTAAGCAGTGGGGTGCCGCAGGGCTCGGTACTGGATCCCATGCTCTTTAACTTGTTCATAAATGATTTAGAGTTGGGAGTGAGCAGTGAAGTGACCAAGTTTGCGGATGACACTAAATTGTTCAAGGTGGTGAGAAACAGAGAGGATTGTGAGGAACTGCAAAGGGATCTGTTGAGGCTGGGTGAGTGGGCATCAACGTGGCAGATGCGGTTTAATGTGGCGAAGTGCAAAGTAATGCACATTGGGGCCAAGAATCCCAGCTACAAATACAAGTTGATGGGGTGTGAACTGGCAGAGACTGACCAAGAGAGAGATCTTGGGGTCATGGTAGATAACTCACTGAAAATGTCAAGACAGTGTGCGTTTGCAATAAAAAAGGCCAACGCCATGCTGGGAATTATTAGGAAGGGAATTGAAAACAAATCAGCCAGTATCATAATGCCCCTGTATAAATCGATGGTGCGGTCTCATTTGGAGTACTGTGTGCAGTTCTGGTCACCACACCTCAAAAAGGATATTATAGCATCGGAGAAAGTCCAGAAAAGGGCAACTGGAATGATTAAAGGGCTGGAACACTTTTCCTATGAAGAAAGGTTGAAACGCTTGGGACTCTTTAGCTTGAAGAAACGTCGCCTGCGGGGTGACATGATAGAGGTTTACAAGATAATGCATGGGATGGAGAAAGTAGAGAAAGAAGTACTTTTCTCCCTTTCTCACAATACAAAAACTCATGGGCATTCGATGAAATTGCTGAGCAGACAGGATAAAACGGATAAAAGGAAGTACTTCTTCACCCAAAGGGTGATTAACATGTGGAATTCCCTGCCACTGGAGGTGGTGGCGGCCACAAGCATAGCCACCTTCAAGAGGGGTTTAGATAAAAATATGGAGCAGATGTCCCTCAGTGGTTGTTAGCCACAGTGTGTGTGTGTGTGTATAATTTTTTTTGCCACTGTGTGACACAGAGTGTTGGACTGGATGGGACATTGGCCAGATCTAACATGGCTTCTCTTATGTTCTTATGTAACTTGTATTTGTAGCTGGGATTCTTGGCTCTAATGTGCATTACTTTGCACTTGGCCACATTGAACTGCATCTGCCACGTTGACGCCCACTCACCCAGCCTCAACAGATCCCTTTGGAGTGCCTCACAATCCTCTCTGGTTCTCACCACCCTGAACAATTTAGTGTCTTCTTCAAACTTGGCCACTTCACTGCTCACTCCCAACTTCAAATCATTTATGAACAAGTTAAAGAGCATGGGACTCAGTACTGAGCCCTGCGGCACCCCACTGTCCACATGTTTGTTCACCCCCTCAAAGAAATGCAACAGGTTAGTGAGGCAAGAACTTCCCTTACAGAACCCATGCTGAGTCTTTTTCAATAACCCATGTTCATCAATGTGCCTACTCATTCTGTCCTTGATAATGGTTTCTACCAACTTTCCCGGTATTGAAGTCAGACTAACTGGCCTGTAATTTCCCAGATCTCCTCTGGAACCCTTTTTAAAGATGGGGGTGACATTTGCTACATTCCAGTCCTCAGGAATGGAGGCAGATTTCAATCAAAGATTACATATTTTTGTCAGGAGATCCACAAGTTCACCTTTGAGTTCTTTCAGAACTCTCGGATGTATGCCATCCGGACCTTGTGACTTATTAGTTTTTAATTCGTCTATCAGTTGTCGGACCTCCTCTCTTGTCACCTCAATCTGACTCAGGTCTTTCAACACCCCTTCCAAAATTAGTGGTTCTGGAGCGGGCAAACACTTCTCTTCCACAGTGAAGACGGAGGCAAAAAATGCATTCCGCTTCTCAGCCAGTTCCCTATCCTCCTTCAGTAATCCTTTTACCCCTTGGTCATCCAAGGGCCCCACTGTCTCTGTAGCTGATTACTGATTAGAGAATCCAATCTGATTTAGGAAATCCCCCCCCCCAAAAAAAAATACCAATAAGGTATTTTTCAGGTATTTATTCAGTTTGGATAATACCGAATGTATACTCTTAGAAGTCACCCATAAAATGCAATGTATAAATGAAATAAATATGTATACTATATACTAATGTACATCTTCTATGTAATTCTTTGTCATGGTCTTAGTGCTTTACACTGCATTCCACCATCCTTAGGAGTTCTCTGTATATGCTCATGTTTCCATCCATCTCCTTTCCAGGGGCCCTTTTACTGGTCATTGTTGAGAAACTGAAATGGCAAAGAAGGGGGGATTTCTTACACCTGTTGACCCAAAGGATGTCTCAAACTGAAAGGGGACCAAAAAGTTGCAATTGTTTGCAAGAGCGACCTAATGATCTTGAACTTGTTAATCTTAAGCATATATGAAATACTGTTGAAGGAATAGTATATGCAAATACTGTTATCATCTCTCTAATTCTCAACAGTGCCCCCAGAATATGAATCAATAAATCCACAAAATAGGAACACATATAGATAAAGTATATTTTTACAGACCTGAGAAAAACCTTAGGTTTGCAGAAAAATACAAAAAGAAAAAAAAGTGTTTTTAAAATCCCCTATAAAAAAATGGAGAATCCCAACCAAGATCTCATCAAATCAGTCACCACCATGGGGTTACCAAGAAATCAAGGCACTGGAACCTCAGCCTGGGCAATTCTGGAAGAATGTTGAGTGAAAGCAGTGGCAGCAGCTGGAAGAAGAAGATTAAGTAGGCATGGCAAAGTAGCTGGACAAAACCTAGGAACACAGAGTTGGAAAATGGGGGGAATGTTAGGAATATGCATACACACAGAGGGAAATGGGTTGTCTGGGAAAAGCCTGGAGAGAGAGACAGAGAGTGTGTAAAACTTGTAGGGAGGGGTTAAGGGGAACCTAGAAAGGGAAAGTGGGAGACTGGGGAATGGAAAGAAGCTTGTAAAAAGAGTGTGTGTCTGGAAAATGATGGGGGAGCTTGGGAAGGGAGAGAAAGCGGGAGCCATTGCAGATTTACTTCCCATGTCTCATAGGTCCCCAAACTTGTTTTTTTTCTAGTAGGGCTTGGATTAGGGGTGTGCATTCGGCATAAACCAAGCTGAGAAAATACCCAAAAAATACTTTCTCAGTACTAATTAAGCCAAGTAGAGATTCAGAGAATTTGTTGGGCTACTGGTATAGCTGAGCCAAACTAAAGCATAGCAGAGCCCCAGCTGAGCCTGTGGGGAGAGTTCTCTCTGCAGGTTTGGCTGCTATGTGGGCTTTGTTAGGCAGCCCGGTTTAAACCCAGCTGAGCCTGCAGGGACAGTTTTCCCCATGGGATCAGTTGCTCAGCAGGCCCAGCTTCTTTGTGGACTCTGTTCAGAAGCCTGGTTTAAACCAGGCTGCCTAGCAGAGACCCAGCGGAGCCTGCGGAGAGAACTCTCCTCATAGGATTGACTGCTTGGTGGGCTTTGTTGGGCAGTCCAGTTTAAACCAGGCTGCCCCGCAGAGCCCCAGCCCCTCTCCACAAGATTGGCTCCTTTATGGCCTCTGTTGGACAGTCCAGTTTAAACTGGGCTGCCCAGCAAAGCCCCAGATGAGTCTATGGAGAAACCTCTCCCTATAGGATTGACTTCTTGGCTCTTGCCATCCCCATCAGGATCTAGTATGTGGGGCCTGTAGATAAGAGAGGGGCCTCTTTCTCACACTAAAGGCCAGGATGGGAAAGAAGCAAGATGGCAGCATATCTGGGCTGGCTGATTGTAGCACACAATGGATTCAGAAGAGGGAGGGCCTTCAACCTTCCAATTTAGCCCTCCCTCCTCTCCATTTAAGGAATAAAAACACCTTCTCATAGGTTTCCCACATGGGATGCAGTTCTCAATGTGCTCTCCAGGGCATGTTTTGAGCCTCTGGCCATATATCCACTGAAGGAACTCATGTTCAAAACTGTCTTTTTAGAGGGAAGTACATTAGCCCTTAGGTTCTCTGAGCTTCGTGTTCTCTCTTTGGATAAAGACCTTTGTGTCTTCCACAGTGACAAGGTAGTTCTGAGGATGGACCTGGCCTTTATTCCTAAAGTCAATTTCTCATTGCACAAATTGCAGGAGCTTGTTCTGCCCTCCTTTTGCCCTAATCCTAACATCTGCAGAAGTGGCATTACTCGGGTGTCTAACCCAGCATAACCACATTGGCAATGAAACCTCCTTTGGGAGGAGGGTCCTTCCACAGCTCTGACAGGTTAGAGTTCCTTTAGCCTGCCCTTGAATACACTTTGTTTGTGCAACCCATTGGTTGTGATTGCCCTGGACCATTGGAGAATGGAATGTTTGTTTGCTTATCTTGAAGTTCCTCCTCTGTGGTCCTAGAGTGGGATAATCAGTCCCTCTCTATCGTCAGAGTTCCTTCTTACTGTTAGAGTCCCGAGGAGAGAATCTTGGTGTATGGCTCGTGTTGCTTACTTCATTTCTCTTTATTACTATGTTTTGTTGGCTATTGGAGCTTTAGTATGTGTTTTATACTGAATGGGAGGGCACAGGGTCTGAATCATTCTGAGAAACTGAGGGAGAAGTTGCCTTTAGGTGTCATCAAAAAGATTAGCGACCCTGACTGCCCCCAGGGAGGAGTTTCTTCCTGTTGGTTATGACTGCTCCACCCTGGAACCACTGAGAAAGGAACTTTATGATGGGTGAACAAAATGTTCATTTTTCTCCAGGTTCTTAACAAAAGATTTTTTGCTCTGTGTAAATAAACTTGGTACATAGCTCAGGGACACTCAGTTGTATGTGTTGTAACTTTTGCAAACAAAAGTGGTCACTATTCCAAATTATAAATGCCAAAGAGTTTTAGTTTTATTTCAGTGGGCGATTGAATCAGACTGTCAACCTTGGTGGGCTTGGCAACTGACTTTACATCTTCCTTTCTCCTACCTATTTTTACCTTTAGCAAATAAGCATGCTTACATGGTCCCATGATCAGCCCTGAGAGCTTAAGAAGCATATAGATCACTGCTTGCACAAATAGGAACAATTTTCTTTGGACAGCCTCTCATTTGTCTGTTTCTGTGATTATTATTGATCTTTTTTCCCAAGGTGAATCTAGATCTGTTATCTAAATTATGGTTCTTAATGTGGATATTTCCCATACAAGTCAAATGATCTGCAGACATCATGCAGATACATAAATATCAATAACTACAGTAAATAACCAACAAAATTGCAATAAGAAATATCTCAAAAAGTTTTTAAACAGTAGTAGTTCTTTTTTAGAAATGTTAAAAGACCAATTTTGTGTATTTGTAAAATACAGTTAGAGAATCTAATGTTGGATAAAGATGGACACATAAAAATTACAGATTTTGGACTTTGCAAAGAAGGAATCACAGATGCAGCTACTATGAAAACATTCTGTGGAACACCAGAGTATTTGGCTCCTGAGGTATGTCTGCATTTTACTGTGTACTTTGTAGAAAGTCATCTTTCATTTTATTACAAGTTGCTATGTGAACATTAATAAGTATTTTACATATTGAAACTATATTGCTACTGTGACCAACACTTTCAGGGGTTTTCATTTATAGTTTTTAACATTAGCACATGCTTATAAATAATTGTTATATTTTGCACTGCAATAATTTTGTAGTAGAATGGTTATTTTTATATAGATTAATTCTTGAACACATTTAATTATAAGTGAATCTTGGGTTTTTAAAGAGAATAACACACCTCCATTCATTTTTCACATACAATTCTCTAAATATAGGACATCAAAAGGCAAAACCACAAATGTGATGGCTGAAAATAGGGTGAGAATTTTAGATCCAAGAAAAGTCTGTGATGGAAATTCAAGGACTGCTTGTGATTTATCTGTTTCACAGTGCATTTCCTGTTATGTTTTTGCCAAATATTCATTAATATTTATACAAGATGCATTTTCATCAACTAAAGAGTGGGGTTACCTCCCAGAGTAAATGGGCAGTTAAATGGGCAGTCTTCGCAGTGGAGGACGGTAAGCAGTGGGGTGCCGCAGGGCTCGGTACTGGGTCCCATGCTCTTTAACTTGTTCATAAATGATTTAGAGTTGGGAGTGAGCAGTGAAGTGGCCAAGTTTGCGGATGACACTAAATTGTTCAGGGTGGTAAGAACCAGAGAGGATTGTGAGGAACTCCAAAGGGATCTGTTGAGGCTGGGTGAGTGGGCGTCAACGTGGCAGATGCGGTTTAATGTGGCCATGTGCAAAGTAATGCACATTGGGGCCAAGAATCCCAGTTACAAATACAAGTTGATGGGGTGTGAACTGACAGAGACTGACCAAGAGAGAGATCTTGGGGTCATGGTAGATAACTCACTGAAAATGTCAAGACAGTGTGCGTGCGCAATAAAAAAGGCCAACACCATGCTGGGAATTATTAGGAAGGGAATTGAAAACAAATCAGCCAGTATCATAATGCCCCTGTATAAATCAATGGTGCGGTCTCATTTGGAGTACTGTGTGCAGTTCTGGTCGCCGCACCTCAAAAAGGATATTATAGCATTGGAGAAAGTCCAGGAAAGGGCAACTAGAATGATTAAAGGGCTGGAGCACTTTCCCTATGAAGAAAGGTTGAAACGCTTGGGACTCTTTAGCTTGGAGAAACGTCGACTGCGGGGTGACATGATAGAGGTTTACAAGATAATGCATGGGATGGAGAAAGTAGAGAAAGAAGTACTTTTCTCCCTTTCTCACAATACGAGAACTCGTGGGCATTCGATGAAATTGCTGAGCAGTCAGGTTAAAATGGATAAAAGGAAGTACTTCTTCACCCAAATGGTGATTAACATGTGGAATTCACTGCCACAGGAGGTGGTGGCGGCCACAAGCATAGCCACCTTCAAGAGGGGTTTAGATAAAAATATGGAGCACAGGTCCATCAGTGGCTATTAGCCACAGTGTGTGTGTATGTATAAAATTTTTGGCCACTGTGTGACACAGAGTGTTGGACTGGATGGGCCATTGGCCTGATCCAACATGGCTTCTCTTATGTTCTTAGAGTAAGGGACATTTTGAATACAGGATTTCCTCCTTCTGCCTGTCACTTCTTCCCATGAGTAGGATGGCCATCCAGCTGGTTTTTCACTGACAAGGCCACACTTTCCCCTTCTGGTTAATTGGCAGGTGAGGTTTTTTCATATAATGAGGAGAATAGGAGACTGTTTTTAAAATCACTTAGTGCAGAGGTGTCAAACTCATTTATTACAAGGGATGGATCTGACATAAATTTCACTTTATCAAGCCAGGTCATGTATGCTGCAAAATTTAATGCCAGGTACTAGTGATACAAATTTTATAAATGATGTGTGTGTGTGTGTGTGTATGTCTGTGTGTGTATACACACACACACACTGTGGCTAATAGCCACTGATGGACCTCTGCTCCATATTTTTATCCAATCCCCTCTTGAAGCTGGCTATGCTTGTAGCCGCCACCACCTCCTGTGGCAGTGAATTCCACATGTTAATCACCCTTTTGGTGAAGAAGTACTTCCTTTTATCCGTTTTAACCTGACTGCTCAGCAATTTCATTGAATGCCCACGAGTTCTTGTATTGTGAGAAAGGGGGAAAAGGACTTCTTTCTGTACTTTCTCCATCCCATGCATATTTTCTCCATCCCATGCATCCCAGCGACCCCTTTTCCTTCATGAGCTGAAAACAATTGTGGAGGAGAAGGAAGGTTGCTGTTCCCTACCCTCCCTGACACTCTGCCTTCTGGTTCCGTAGCTGTTCAGACATGCAGCAGCAACAACAGAACCCCTTTTTTCCCTTCACTTCTCTCTTTTCCCTTTTGTTTCTGAGGTTGAGATATCTTTCTCCTCAGAGTGGCATGCACAAGACAGCCCAATTGCCTCCCTGCCAGCGCTCGTCCTCTCTCCCTGCTGCCCCCATTCCTTTGTCAGCAAACCACCGTTCTGTATGCCTACTCTTGTGGTTGCCATATGGTGCAGTGGTGACAGCACTGGCCTCTTTTCTCTGCCCCACCAATCCTTACTGAGCAGAAGTTGGAGGAGGCCAGAGAGAAAATAACACCCAGTCTCCTCTTTCTCCACCTTTGCTGCCATTCCCTCCATGCTGTTTTATGTCAGCTTCATAGTTTTATGCCAGCAAATGTATTGATTGATTGACTGAGCCTTATAGCTCTGTCCCCTGGCAGTTTCCTTTCTGTTTCTTGATAATTTCAACCATGCACACTTCACCAAGTGTGCCTGCTCACCCCTCCCTCTGAGCAGTCACCTGCCTTTCCTCCCTTGCACCAGTTGCTTGTGGGCCTGATAAGAGCCCTGGGCAGACTGGTTCTGGCCACTAGGCCGTATGTTTGGCACCTCTGATTGAGTGCCTTTATGGCAAAAGGAATTCCCTGTGTTGTTCAAGACTTTGACAGCATTAGACTCGCCATCAGTTTTAACCTTCAAGTTCACTTTAAAAAGAAATACATTTGTTTTTTATCCCGCTGTTTCTGTGTCTGAAAAGCACTAAATACTGTGGTTGTCTTTTCTCTTCCCTTACTGTTATTTTCCCAGTCAGAGTGAACCTTTTAACTCTGTTATTTTCCCAGTGAATCTTAGTGGTGCACATTAGCATTTTCTTTTGATTCTGTCCCTTGATTCTTTGCTGCACCCTTTGCTCTGTCCCTGAACATATGTGGTCCCCTTTGACTCCACTCGACTTCCTCTTTGACCCCATGGATAATGTCTTGGCATGAGTAGGCACTGGTCTTCATTCTACACCTCAGTGGGGCCCAACTCTTGCTTGATTTGTGCCTTCTCCAAGAGCTGACAGTCGTAAATATGAAGGAATCTGGTGAAGAGTGTGTGATCTCATAGCTCACTTCTAATTATTCCCTGGATACACTCTGGGGGAAAATATCAGCTTCTACTCTGGTAATATCAAAATCAGTGTTAAAACTGTAGAAGCCTAAGGTATTTCCATTATTTACAGGCCATTGCTTCTGACTTTTAGGTATGTAAATTATTTTTTCTTACAGGCTTATACATTCTGTGGATACAAAAATGGTGCAGTTGGCACAATATCCCCCCCTCCGTATTGGTGGAATAGTATGTAGCACACATTACTGCTCTACCTCCATTCACTAATGTTGTCCTCTTAAGGGCTCATTATTTCTCTCACTTGTAATTAGGATTGAATCTAGCCACAGAAAACTTTACCCTAACTTTAGTGATAGGAAGACTTCTAGTAGATATTTGAGCCTTTACCCTAACTTTAGTGATAGGAAGACTTCTAGTAGATATTTGAGCCTTTACTCTCAGTGTAAAATACAGTTTTACTGGAAAACTGTTCATATCCTGATTTTCTCCCTATACATGGACATTAAGACATTTTTTCTCTGATGTTTAATTTTTTTTTTTGCCTCAGATCCATTTGGACTCATCTACATCTAGCAGTAGATAGCTGGTGTATTTTAAATGGCCAATGTTTATTTCATAATATATATATTTTTCACTAATTAATTGTATACAGTGGTCAATTTACAACATAGGAAAGACATAATATCCTATTTATTTACTTGATTTACGCCTCACTTTGCTCTCTAATCCAGCTTCCATTGTTCTCTTCTCACCTGTTTTTTCCTTACAACCACTCTGTGAGGTAGATTAAATTGAGATTGTGTGTCTGGCCCAAGGTCACTTAACAAACTTCAGTGGCAGAGTAGGAATTCAAACCTGGGTCTCTCAGATCTTAGTCCAACACAAATCATCACACCACTCAGACTCTACTGGCAAAGCTGACTTTTATGCCATGAAACTCCCCCCCCCCCCGACCTTTTAAAAGTAAACTGACCATTTAGAATATATCAGATAACTGCTCTTAGATGTAGATTAATCCAGTGGTCTGAGAGTTCTTTATGTTGCTGAATTTCTATAGTTATGCGACTTCTGGGAGTCCCACATAAGAAAAGTACAGAAATGTACATGTGTGTATGTATAAACAGAAAAGAGTGTGCAACATTGCTTGCATTAGAAGCCAATACATTGAAGGGTCTAGTATCTTGTATAGGGATGAACACAAACCAGGAAAATAGAGGTTTGTGTTTCATGGGGTCTCATGAACCATGGTTCACAAACCTCCACAAATTTTTCCATTTCGTGAAATGTTGGGTTCACAGGGTTCATGAAGGGGGGCATTTTAAAATGCCTACTTATCCCTCCCCAAGTTGCATCACAGTGGCAGTATGCCTCCAGAGTGAAAGGAAGGCAATTTGCTTTTCCTTCACTCTTAGAGACATGCCAAGGTGGTGCAACTTCAGAGATAGCAACAAACCACTGCAAAAACCCTGGCAGTTTGTGGGCAGATCATGAACCAGGTGGCCTGGTATGTGTTGAGACCTGGTTTGTAAATCTGTTCATGCTCATCCCTAATCTTGTACTCATCCAAATTATACTGTTACTTACAGTTTTCTAATTTCTGTCTTTGAAACCTTGGTTAAAAAATAAAATTCTGCATTTTGAATAATTCATTTTAAATTTGAAAGAGTTTTCTATGTTTATATTCATTGAGAATCATAGCAAACTATTATGCTGCTGATTGTTTGGATGTTGGCTCTTCTATTAACAGTACATGTTCAATCTTCCAATTGTAAAACAGTTTGAAAATCAAATGTACCTCACATGCAAGACCCAACCAAATTAAAAGTGTTAAGTACATTTTTGGCAGTTCACTTTTATTATGCCCAGTCCTCAAATGTATGAGGAGATAATCATCTGAATGTTAGTTATTTTTCACATGCTTATGTGATCACACAAAAAGTACATGCTAAAAAGAAGCAGATGGTGACAGATGGGGAAGGTTGAATAAGGTGGTTTTGGAAACCTAGAAAAATGCACTTCTGTAATAGCGTAAAAATAAAAATTTATTTGATTGCCAAGTTAGAGCTAACAAAACAAGATCTGGGGATGAAACCTTGAGTACAGATGAAAATTTATTTTACAGTAGTCATTATATGTGAAAAAATTTAATCCTAATGAAATGCTTGCTTTATAGGAAAAATACACTATGTCTTACAGCGTTTAGTATATTTACATACTACATAATAAATGGACTGCAATTTTTTGCATATTTTTTGCGTTACTTCTCAGTAAACATGTACAAACTCAGGCTGTAATAATATTCAATTTAGAGTAAATAATTCTCCCTTAGAAAACATTTAATTTTATATTTCATTTTCTTTGTTGACACAATGGTTTTATGGAAATTTATATCTAGGAATATTGGTTTTATTCCTTACAAAGCACAAAATACCTCAGAAGATGCCTGAATTAAAATCTGCTACATACTTTATATTAGTATACGTCCAAAACTTTACATCTTCTTTGAGTAAATTCATTCATTTTAGATTTCTAGAGCAACCCCTCACCGCCAATAATGGTTTTGCTGCAGTTTATTACATTATTACCGTACATCTGCACCCCAGATCAGGCATCAGTAGAGAGACATTCTGACTTTTTATCATGGAGAAAATAGCAAAACTTGAATGTTCACTGATACAGCCTGAATGGAGAAGTAGAGCTTTGCCACTCTTCAGATGGCTGGGGTTTTTTTAAATTGCACTGGATGAGTGATTGGTCAGCCAAATATGTGCATATTAAAATTAGAGATGCAAAACTGGTTAGTCTAACTGATCAGTTGAATAAAACCTTTTGATCAATAAGTATGCTTAAATAATTTAAAAGTTACTTATTTTTAATACAAGTACTTTATTATGACACGTTTCTCCTTCCCTTTATACAAGAGTGAATGTGTTTCACCTAAGATGGTACATGTTGTGACCCATACATGAAACATACAATATGAAGGAAAGCATGCCTTTTATTAATTCCTTTTGTTTTATCCATGTAGAAGTATATGAAGATTCAATCCATTAATATTGTACGCCTAAACAAAATTATACCCTTGTAAAATTCGTTGAAGTCAAAGGACTTAGAAGGGTGTAACTTGATTTAGGATTGCACAGTAAATCTCATATGCCCTATATGGCCTAGGACCTATTTATCTGTGGGACCGCCTTGCCCCGCATGTTCCCCAGAGAACACTTCGATCAAGTTCTCAAAATCCTTTGGCTGTCCCTGGGCTAAAAGAGGCTTGGCTAAATTCCAACAGAGCAAGAGCCTTCTTGGTGGCAGCCCCAGCAATCTGGAACTTATCACAGTTCTGCAGGTCCTGCAAGACTGAATTGTTTTGGATGGCATATGACATTTAAACGGGAGAGGGCCAGCACCTCACCTGGATCTATCTCGCATTAGTACCATCTGCCTGGGTCTGACTGCTTTGGAGAAAGGAAAATACTATATGATCTTGCCTGAATAGATGAAGTAGCACCATTGTGATTTTATCTGTTTTCCTGTTTTAAAATTGTTATCTTATGTTGTTAGCTGCTTTGAGTCTTCGTAGAATGGGTGGGATATAAGTCTAGCATAATAAATAAATAAAATGATTGATCAACTAGGTTTTATTTGCTCAGGTTGCAGACATAATTAAAATGAATGCTTAAGTTCTCATAAAATGATGGTGGTGTGAGCATGGAGAATTCTCTTGGTCCTCCCTAACAAAAGCACAGAAACTAACATTAGATGTTAGGGTTTGTAGAATCTTTCGGGCTTAAGTGCCGTGTTCTACTGGAGAAAGTTTTTCTTCCAGACGTTTTATTCTCGGCTACGGAGAACATCCTCAGTGGCGTTGCAGCCGGAGCAAGCTCTCTGACCTTCTTGGCTGCTGTGCATTGAGTGAGGCCAGGGCTGCTGGAGAGCTGCTATTTCTAGGCTGGAGGGGGTGTGGTGAAAGGGCAATAGGTTTGTGGATGTGCCCATTGTTTGGTGGGGCTTCCTGGAAGGGTAGTGATAAGGAAACTGGCTGTTGAATGTGACCATTGTTCTGTGTTAATTGCTGGGAGGGTTGGAAGGGGTGTGAAGAAAAGAAAGGAAGAAGGCATTTCCATCCACCAATCTTGGTATCCAGCTCTGCAAAACACCCTACAGACTATAAATTGCAGATATTCACAGAACAACCAGTACATTCCACAGAACAATCAGCACAATCAACAACCATCTTCCTTTTCTTCACACCCCTTCCAACCCTCCCAGCAATTAACACAGAACAATGGTCACATTCAACAGCCAGTTTCCTTATCACTACCCTTCCAGGAAGCCCCACCAAACAATGGCACATCCACAAACCTATTGCCCTTTCACCACACCCCCTCCAGCCTAGAAATAGCAGCTCTCCAGCAGCCCTGGCCTCACTCAATGCACAGCAGCCAAGAAGGTCATAGCGCCTGCTCCGGCTGCAACGCCACTGAGGATGTTCTCCGTAGCCAAGAATGAAACGTCTGGAAGAAAAACTTTCTCCAGTAGAACATGGCACTTGAGCTCGAAAGATTCTACAAACCTTAATGATGTTACCAGCCTTGAAAACCTGAAATCTTTGATAACATTAGATGTCTTTGAGACTAATGTAACCTCATACCCCACATCAATCACAATAACAATGAATGCATTGTTTGAAAGAAGTATTATATTTTCCTTTTTAAAAAATTGTACTGGGGTATTTGAACACTGCATAATTATTCTGGTTAGTGCAGATATTGGGCTCAATTCTGCATCTGTGAAAGAAACAGTATCTCAATGAATGCTATATCAGTTTCTTTTTCTGCCCACAGTCAGTGCATTGGTGTATGTGCAGATGTTGGCAAGGGTAATGCAGAGAATATATGCATGCTTTCCTATTTTCCAATCCCCATACACCATGCAAGTAATTTGTGGTCATTATCACATTACCTTGCATGATGCAGAGACTGAAAGCTAGATGGGGATGAGAGGCATGGGCAGATTTCCTTTCAAGACCTCTTACACTGTAAGTTTATGTGCTTGTCATGAAAAAGAGTCAGGAAAACAGGGCTTTATTGATTCCAATAGGACTCTTTTTTATGTGTGCATTGTGCCTACACTCAACCAAATTGAATCCTAGATTTTGTGCTCAGGGTGAAAATAAACAATAGTCTTAATGAAACATAGATGTACATACAAAAGTTATTTCTAAAGGAATGAGGACATCCATAACAAATGTTAGTCATTTTTCTTACTGTTTTAGGTTTTGGAAGATAATGATTATGGTCGTGCAGTGGACTGGTGGGGTCTCGGTGTTGTCATGTATGAAATGATGTGTGGCAGATTGCCATTCTACAACCAGGATCATGAAAAGCTTTTTGAACTTATATTAATGGAGGATATAAAATTTCCTCGAACTCTCTCATCTGATGCAAAATCATTGCTTTCAGGTCTCCTAATAAAAGATCCAAATAAAAGGTAAGTTCGAAAGGACTATATATATATATAATTTTAATCTCAAATGGTCTGAAAGTTACAAACAGGTTTAAAAATTTATGTGAAGGAAATTAATTAATTTGTAAAGATTGAGACATGGATTATGTTGACTGCTCACTGTGGAAACTTGTTCTTGGTTTTCAAATGATACAAATTATTATGAAAAACTCCAGACATTCTCTCCTGACACATTTCTTTCTTTCTTTAAAATACATTGCATAGTTAACAGAGTGCTTTCCAGTAAAGAAACAATAATGCAAGCAATGCAACAATAAATAATACCAGCAATAAAAACATCAATAAAACAGTTAATAATTCAAACAGTGTTGCATTGCAATGCCCACTACAATAAAATCAAAAAATAGGAGTAGAAAAGGCAAGCTGAGCAGTTTGTCTTTTAACAGCATCTTCTAGTATGTTTCAGCTATACAGGAGTGTAAGCATGGAATCCAGGGAACATATTCATGAAGTGCTCTGAAAAGACACCTTAATCAGTGGTGTTGAAAAGATCTAGGGGAATCAGTAGGCTCACATACATCCTGTTTCTCTCCTAGAAATGCCATGCGTGCTCTGACAAATTAAGATATGAAACTGGAAACTGGATTGCAGTGGTTCTAGATCATCTATTTTACCCAAGGAAACCTGAAGTTGCATAACCAGCACTCAAGTATGTTGCTCAGGAAGGGACTATTTGCCAGTAGTTCAAGTTGTTTGAGTCTAAGCTTCTTCCGGAAGGATTTCACTACATTTCTCTTGAAAAGAAGCATTTACCACTATCTGGACACAACTAAGCAGTCTTCCCCAATTAGGTATAATAAATAATGAAGAGCAAGGGATGAACACTGATCTGATAAGACTTAGTCCTCCAAGTACTTGTCTGCATTCTCAGGTTTAGGTAATTAGAATTTATCTGGACAGTTTTAATGAGACTGAGCTTTGATAAAATTCTGCAGGTGATTCAGAGCAGTAATGGGGTTCACTTATTAAGTAAGTGATTATCTGTGAAGTACACAGCAAACAAGTTTCAGTTAGTGATTGCTTTCTTTCCATTGCTGCTACTGATCTTTTCTTAGAGGTAGCAGGTGAAGACATGAGGTGGCGGGGAACTTCTGGTGGCTTTGCCACAGCCCACAGGTGTTCTGGCTGATTCAGTCCGTCTTCTTTCCCACTTCCCCTATGTCCCCACAGTCTGAATCTCAGCTTGTTCCATTAGAACTTTTTCTTGGATTTTTCATTTATTTATTGAAAACACTTCTATTTCTCTCACTCAGAAGGAGGTGGGCAGAAGTGGCTAAGTGGGAACTAGAAGTGGAAACAATAATCCAAAGGGGCAAAATTTTACATTAGTCCCAAACAACAACAACAAAAGATTTAGATGCCCCTTGCCTATCCCCCCCAAGATATTATTCTCCTGATTAAAGTGATTATATCTGCAAGATGCCCACTGTTCTTTACCCATAATCTAATATGAAAATGTTACCTGTGGCTATATAATAGGGGTGGCCAACGGTAGCTCTCCAGATGTTTTTTGCCTACAACTCCCATCAGCCCCAGCCAGCATGGCCAATGGCTGGGGCTGATGGGAGTTGTAGGCAAAAAACATCTGGAGAGCTACCATTGGCCACCCCTGCTAAATAAGATAGATAACATAATTGTTCCAAAGGGAAGGAGAATGTGGGAGTGTGAATGCTGGAGAAGGAAAATTGGAAATCATACTTTTTCAAAGGGAAGGTAAAATACCTAGAATACAAGTAAAAATGATATTAGTCCTTTAAGTGTTATACTTCAGAATCTATGTTCCAGTCTGCATCTTTGTAAATTGAAAAGGGCTCTGGCAGATAGAACCATATTCACAGCACTTCATAAACAAACCCTTTTTATTTCAGATAAAAATTCTTACTGCAAGGAAGTATAACTTTTGGTGCTTATGTATCTTTCTCATGCCATATACATAGCATCGCCCAGGAAAATATGAAGCATTATAAGTAATTTAAAAATATTCTAAATGAGAGCTAGTCTCTGGCTTTCCAGAGAACCTGTTAATACAGAGGGAGGTTCATACAGAGGGAGGAATGATACATGAAACGGAAACCTTGCTGAAGCTAATTTGGTCTGTTTGTAATAAGTTCCTGTATGGAACATCTTCAGTATCTCTTATGAGGTGTTATCCCATGATGGAAGTTACAAATGTAATGTATAAATCTTCATGGTCTCTGTGCTTCACACTCATGGGATAGAGCACCTGCGCCGATCCCTGAATTGGTACCTAAAAAGCCTGGGATTTTTTTGCGCTTGGCACCAGCGGGCATGCGCAGGCGTTCCAGTATGCATGCTCGCCAGCGCCAGCACAAGGATCCCGCCAGTTCCTTTCTGACCGCTGCGTTGAGAGGATCTCCTTTCTCGTCCCTGGTTGGTAAAGTAATCTTTGGATTATTTCTCCTAGTTGTATATAGCCCCTTTGTTGTTTTCTTAATTTAGTTAGTTAGTTAGTTGTTAAGATAGTTAGTGTTGTTTAAAAAAAAATTGTTGGACTTTGCCCTTCGTGGCCTTGTTCCCCCCCCCCTTTTTTTCCCCTCAGAATTCCTCTGTGTGGGTTTTTTCAGGTGTCTATGAAAAGGCATTGGGGGGGTTTTAAGAGGTGCCGTTCCTGTGGAAAAAAGATTGCACCTCCTGACGGTCACTCCCTTGTTTGGGCGAGGGACACCGCATTGATTCCTGTCTGCATTGCCTGAGCTTTTCTAAGCGGACTCGGAAAAATCGTGCGGCGAGACTTTCAGCCGCTCTTCTTGGAATCGGCACTTCATCCGTCAAAGATGGCATTGGGCTTGTCGATACCAATGGGGGAGTCCACAGCCCCGATGGTCACATCGGTCGCTAAATCACCATTCAGACCAACATGCCAATCGAGCGGGGTCAATCCACTAAATGGCCCTCTGAAGGGTCAGTGGACATTCCGGCCAAGAAGTGTCGGGATGACTCGGAGACTCGATCATCCCTACCGAAGAAGGCGAAGTCAAAGGAGAAGCAGAAGAAAAGATCGTCCCGCACTCCTTCCCCTTCTCAGGACGCTTCGGCATCGATGCAGGCTGCTCCACCCAGGAAGATCTTGGTGTCTCCGCGTCAGAGCCCTTCGGTGTCGAGAGGCAGTGCTTGTCGATGCGCGTAGAGAGACCAAGAGGGTGATGCTTAGCGACGCAAGAATGAAGGCTGTACACAGTAGCTGTAAAACCACTATATACATTTATTTACACCAACTCACTCTCCTGACTGACAATATGCTCCGCTGCACTCCAACTCCATAAACCCACAATCACCATTGTTGCTCTGTACATTTATACATGGGACAGCCAATCAGCAACTTGCTGTGTCATGCTGACTCTGCTGGCTGATGTAAGACTTCTGGCAGCCAGCCACCTGCTGTCAGGTACCCCCCTCGTGATTTTGCTGACTGGAATCAACAGTCTGAGGCATCGCATCTGTCTAAGCCTTCAGATCTACTTTCTGTTTTGCAGCACATGCTATAAGCTGTCTCTTTATACATAATAGTGACACCCCTCCTCAGGTTATAGCGGTGCTGACATCCATCCATTACAACATTGCTTATACATATTGATTATTTCTTCATCAATATATTGATTACATAGCTTTCCATATATACATTACAGTTCAGTTCAGTATTTCGTTCTCCTGAACACTTGTGTTAACGCACACACATTTTTCTCCGCTTGCCAATTAACCTGCAAGCACATTGTTATCAGTTGGCACTCTGCCCAGACTGAGCACCTGCCTTATCTTTTTGCTGGCTTGTTTCCCAGACTTGTTCTAACACACAGTACCGTATCATTTCAATACAAGCGCATATACATTTCAAATCACATTTGCTTACAGACTTGTTACAGATTTCAGGTTTTTCTTCACACATTGCATAACATTTGCAGTTTTGTAGAAATTGTTACATCTCAGTCCAGCTTTACAATAGTCACATAGTTTAGTTACATAGTTTATCATACATTTTCAAACAGTAAGTTTGTTTTATTTTACAACATTCCTTTTGCCAGCACTTTACATTTGCACATTGCAACCTTTTTAATTCAGTTATTGCTTACAACCTTGCCTTCCAGGCTTTGCTCATGTGTCTCCTTCCTCTCCAAGAGACATCTCATTCAACAGTTCCAGCACACTGGGATATGCTTTAGGATGGTCATCATATACATAGGTATAACCTCCCTCTTCCCTAGTGAAGGAAGTATCCACATGTACCTCTGGTGCATTTACACAGCCCCTTGGCTTTCCATCTGGCAAACTATTTCCCTTGCCCAGATAATTCACATCAGTGTCAACACCATATCTTTTTGGCGGCACCCCCTTATTTTCTCTTGCAGAGACTCTGACCGGCTCCCTTTTTACAGCCTCAGATGTCTCATGTTGTTTACTGCTGCCTGGTAAACTGCCCATACTGTCTTGCTCCTGCTTCAGTGAGCTTTCTGGCTTTTGCCCCTCCTCACTCTCTAGAGACAGTTGCAGTTTATTTTCCCCAGGCATTTCATTGGCATGAATCTTTGACCAGTTTTCATCCTCGCAAAACGAGGCAGACCTACTCAGCCTAATTAAGTCATTATTGTCCACAAACCTCCAGGACTTCATGCCATTTTGGTACCCTATAAACACCAGTTTTCTGGCTTTGGGACCTCCCTTTCTCCTCTTATCCAGAGGGATGTTCACCCAAGCCTTTGAGCCAAATATTCTTAGGTGATCTAGGGATGGCTTTCTCCCATATAGAACCCTGTAGGGTATATCGTCTATAGCCTCTGTCCATAAACGGTTAGAAATATAACAGGATGCCTTTAAGGCTTCACCCCAATATGCCTGCTTTAGCCCACTATATTGCAACAAAGCATGGCAAATACCTTGAAGTACACCACCTCTCCGTTGGCATCGGAGCACGAGATTGACCTGACCCAATATTCCCACTCATCGGGATCACATCATCGGAGTGACAGTGGCTCGATCTCAGAGGTCGAAGCATCGGTACCGATCGAGCCGTCGGCACCGCTTGATCAGGCAAGGGGTCAGAGAGAGCTGGAACCAACCACCATGGTTTGCTGTTTCCCGCCGCTTTCACCATGGGATCAGCGTCAGTGGCCTTCTCCCTATGCCTATCTGTACCTGCCGTACCAGTGGTACCCCCCTCGTGATTTTGCTGACTGGAATCAACAGTCTGAGGCATCGCATCTGTCGAGGATCTCTCAGCACTCTAGGAGACATCCGTTGGCTTCGGTTTTGATCCCGCCTGAGACGTGGTGTGATGGTGGAAGAAGTCCAGGCTCGGTCATCGGTATCGATTCAGTCACCCGTGAGAACTTCGACGCCGGTTCTCTCCGAACACTCGGTGAGAAGGGACTCCTCGTCTTCGGAACCGACGATCCGGACAGAGCTTTGGAGCCTTTGCCAGTGTCGCATCTCCGTCGGAAGATCTGAAATTGTATGGGGACCTGGTAAAGAGGATGGCACTCTGTGTCTCCCTCCCGGTGACACAATCACAGCCAGTCGTAGATGACACCATCTTCGACATTATGCAATGGGACACGTCAATGGCGGTTGCCTTGCCTGTTATGAAGGTCATCTTACAAGCGGTGAAGGAGCCGTGGTGGCCTCGGCAGAACTGGTTCCCGATCTTGCTTCAACTAGCGAAGGGGGTTTTCTACCAGTTTCTGGCGGAACCGGACCTTCTGTCAGCTCAGGACGGTCATGTATTCCATCACAACGTGCCTCACCTGAAGCTGACAGCGTGGTTCATTGACCCTGTGAATTCTCCAGCAGAGTCCAGCACGTCTTCCTAAACAGCAGGAAGTTGTCTACCCATGCTTCCTATGACAGGAAGTGGCGGAGGTTTCTTCAGTTTTTAGTTGATCCTGCAGTCTTACCCCAACAGGTGGGACTATCGGTGATTTTTGGATTTTTGTTATCGTTGGTGGATGCTGGCCTTGCTTTTTCGTCAGTTAAAGTTTATTTGGCAGCAATATCTGCGTTCCATGAGTCAGTTGAAGGGCATTCAGTTTTTGCACACCCTCATTTTAAGGTTTTTGAAGGGTCTGCTCAGGTTGCATCCTCCATCGAGGTCACCCCCACAGCTGTGGGACCTGACTTTAATTTTGGAAAGGTTGACTTGGCGTCCCTTCGAGCCAATGGCCATATGTTCTTTACAGCTTCTATCTTGGAAGACTTCTTTTTTGTTAGCAATCACATCGACACGCCGTGCAGGGGAGCTCATGGCTATGCGTTGTGACTACCCATATCTAGTTTTTCAGGAGTCTGGAGTTAGCTCCTGATGTTTCTTCTCAAGGTGGTTTCCCAGTTTCACTTTAAGTTAGAAGTTTGGTTGCCCATGTTTTATCCTACACCTTCCTCGGATGAGGAACGTAGGTGGCATGCTTTGGACGTTAAGCGTGCCTTATTGTTATATTTGAGTCGCTCCAAGAGTTTTCATAAGGACCAGCATCTTTTTGTTTCTTATGCTGCTCCTAAGTTGGGTTCCAGAATCTCATCTCAGCGCATTTCAAAGTTGCTCACTGAGACTATTAAACTATGCTACTTGTTGGCAAAGAAGCTGTTGCCTGGGCCCATTCGTGGACACTCTACTAGAGCGATGGCAACATCGGTGGCATTCCTGAAAGGCGTTTCCCTGATGGACATTTGCAAGGCTGCCACCTGGTCCTCTCCACATGCTTTCATGAAGCACTACACTCTGGATGTGCATGCTCAGCAGAGGACTCATCTGGGAGCTGCGGTGCTGCAAGCTGTCTCTTCTGGTTGACCGTCTTCCCGCCTCCAGGTATGTCTTGCTTGCTAATCTCCCATGAGTGTGAGGCACAGAGACCACGAAGAAGATAGACAGGTTGCTTACCTGTAACTGTAGATCTTCGAGTGGTCATCTGTGCATTCACACTACCCACCCTCCTTCTCCACTGCTGATGGTCTCCCTCCAGTAGGGGCTTCCAGCGGTCAGGAAGGAACTGATGGGATCCTCACGCTGGCGCTGGTGAGCATGCGACTGGGATGCCTGAGCATGCCCGCTGGCGCCGAGCGTGAAAAAATCCCGGGCTTTTTAGGTATCAATTCGGGGATCGGCGTAGGCGCTCTATCCCATGAGTGTGAATGCACAGATGACCACTCAAAGATCTACAGTTACAGGTAAGCACCCTGTCTATACTTGAGCTCAAAGCCATGATTTGGATGTTGCCATAAAGTTCTTCTAAAGAAAGGAATGTGATGTTTTGTTTTGGTTTTTGCTGATTCCCCCCTCCTGCTGCAGACCTCACGCTCTCTCCTCTTGCTGGGGGTCCCCTCTTCCCCATGAGCAGCATTTTGGGGATGATTTTAGGCTGCAGTAGTAGGGTGAAGGCAAGGAATTCCTGTTCTGCTGACAGAAATCTCTTCTGTTAGTAAAAGATTAACCCCAAATCCAAGCCAGTGGTAGCAAAAGTGTGTACACTGCTTATGTGTTTTTGTTATTTTAAAAACAAAATGATTGGTCTTCAATCTGAAGCATGCAGATGAAATTATCAAATACCATATTTGCTAAATGCCATACCATACACATAGAACAGTTTCAGTTTTTTTAGTATTTGATGAATAGTTTATCCTAATATTTCTGGATAAAAATTACCATTTTGTTTTTTCATGTTTTCCAACAAGACTTATATAATGTACACATTTCCTCAATAGACTTGGTGGAGGACCAGATGATGCTAAAGAAATTATGCGGCACAGTTTCTTTGTTGGAGTAAACTGGCAAGATGTATATGATAAAAAGGTAGGTTTCTATGGGAGGGCAACAAATGGTTATCAGTTGTAATCTTTTTTGAAACAAAACAAACCCACCTTTCTTCCTAAAACATAGCCGTATTTTTACAGTTCTGCTGACAAATCACAGGATGTGATCCAGTCCAAGTAAACACTTTTATGTCACAGTTTCAATGAAAGAGGTTAGAATATGCTTGAAGGTTTCATGTTGATGTCAATAAGACTTAGAAGTGTTTAATTTTGGTTAGATCATATTTGTTATTTTTCAATAACTATGATCTAACATGGGACTTCTTCTTTTCAAATAGACTATTGTCCTGATGCATATCTGTAAGAGCCAAAGTGGACAAGATGCTATGAGTTATGTGCGCCCAGCTACTTTTAAAAAAAATGCAATTACACGGCTCATGTGCTTGATTCTGATTGGGACCATGGTGGAGTGATATGGGGCTTGCAAGCTCTCATTTCTGAGCCACAGGAAATCAAGATGTTACTCAGCTAATCCAGGTCTCCTGCCTCGACACTCCCAACAAGATTCTTCTTTCACACCTAATTTTTCCTCAGAGTATCACCACCACCAGCAAACCAGTTCTAAAGGTTTTGGCCCTGCCCAAGGGGGTATGCTCAGACTCCTTTCTATTCTGGTCTCTTAAAGACTGTAACACAACTTCTTGGATCTTTCTCTCTCTCCTCTCTCTTTCTGTTCCTTGTAAATAAGGACCAAATGAGACTTAACATAGTTAACAGAGATCAGATTGACCGCATTTTCAACAAAAAGACGTTGATGAAGTAACGTAAAAGCTAACACTGCATAGATAAACACAACAGATTGAGCAAAGGTAAAAGAAATAGGAATAAATGCATATACTCTGTTGCAGTTATACCTGTCTCCTAAGATTGTAATAGAATATTTAATTCTGTGAGTTGTAATTAATTAGGCTTATTTAGTACCTTGGTTCCAATATTCGGGAATCATCTCTTGTTTCATCAGGGCCATGTACTCATAGACGCTGTCCTAAAATACTAAGGTGGACTCCTTCCTCCTTTGGTGTGTAAAATGGCTACTTCTTCAACAAGCTCAGAATTTTTATTTTCTCTCACCCCCACCCCGCCACCAGCAGACTCCTCTTCTCTTACTGTCTTCTAGGACTTCTACTTACATTCTGGCCTCTTGAGGCTCTATGACTAAGGACCCACTGTCCTTCTTTTGCCAGTGTCATTTGTATTTTCATCGTACTCAGTGATCTGCACTAAGGAGGAGATTCCTACCCACTTGCTTCATTTTCCAATTTTCCTCCTGCCAAACTTTGACAGCTACCCCCATATTACACAAAGGGCATAAAGTTTAGCACTAATCCTGGGATGGAAGGTATTTTTCCATGCATGACACTTGGAGAATGGGCATTAAGCCTTCTCTCTTGTGTCATTCGTCTGACCTGAAATGTCCTAGGGGAGCCACTGTTTGCCTTGTTGGGGTGTCTGCATCCCAAGGCTTAGCCCCACCCCCCCGGCCATGGTCCCAGTCAGAATTGGGCTCATGGGTACCTGATCAATGCATTTTTAGAATGCTGATGCTAACTGTTCCAGTCAGGAATATTTCAGCATCTTATCTGTTTTGGCGCTGTCTGAATAGGGAACTGAACTCATACACAGCTGCTGAATGTAAGTTTCACGGCTGCTGAATGTAAGTTTCACCAGCCATTCAAGATTTGGGGTAGAGGAGTGAATTTTCATTTCTCTTCTTTTTCCTGCTCTTTTTTAAAAAGTTCAAATGCTGAATTCATACATGTATACATACCATTTATTTCAGTACTTTATGAAATATTTGGGCCCATGCTTTTAATACTGAAGTTAATTTATGTCCCTAATATTTTGAATTAACTTTTGATTGGTTTCTAATACGCTGAAATACAAGAACTAATTGTTTTTCAGATGCTCAGTATTACCATTTTTTATTTCTTAAGCATATTCCAAGGTTAAAAATCCTTATTTTCTTTCTTTTGAAATGAAGGAACAACATTGCACAACATGCATTTTTACAAACATACCTGTTAAACTTACAATTCTTTTGTAATTGTAGTACTTCTGCATAGTTAAAAGAAAATATGGAATAACTGTGATATTAAAATTTGACTTTTCAATTCTATATATTTCTTGTAATTTAGTTTACTATTTGAGTTAAACTCAAATCCATTTCTATGAAATTGATTCCAGTTTATTGCAGTCACAACTGCAGTTTACCCTCCCAGGCAAATGTCTTTTCTCTAGGGGGGCCCTATACCACTATGGGCCATACTGCATATTGCATTTTATTCGGTGTCTCTGAGATTCCCATTCTACTAATTCAGAAAATATGTGAGGCTTTCTTTTGATTTCCAAAACAGAGAGGCCTTTTTTAGTCTCGTTAAGATATCTTAAGACAATAAGTCTCAAGCCTTCCTTTAATTGATCAATATCAACCTGTACACCAGTTAAACTTAATTAAAGATTTACTTGGCTCTGACATTAACAATATCAGCCAATAAAGGTGAAGTGATGCTTACCACTTCTGGGGAAGACAAAATCTGAGTTATCCAAGTCTGCCCAGTTTCTCTGGAAAACTTTTTTTAAAAAAAACTTTGAGTAGGCAGCATGTTGAATATTTTTTCTGTGGAAAAAACTTGTGCTCAAATAGATGTTTTTGTTAAAGTAATCAGTTGATTTATCAACTTATACATGCATCATGTAAAGTTTCTTTCAAAGATCACTGTTACTTATGTTTTAAGGAGATCCTTCAGTTAATTACCTCTTTCAATGCTAAACATAATTCAGGGAAAGTAGTTTTTTAAATAAAATGTTCAGCATATTAGTTGATGTTAGAATTTGCAACTATATATATATTGGTTTGGATCCCTGGGAACGTTTCCATTCATCCCATTCATGCAAGAGCTTTTGTGTAAGTGGAAATGTAAGGAAGTTATCCTAACTAGGCTTTGTACTGTGTCAGCTTGACCATATTGAATTGTCTAGTGTTTCTGCTTTGGCAAGACATAGTGCAAGATATATTTCAGCATCTCTCCTCCAATAATGATCTTCAGTCATATCATCTCACATATCCAAATTGAACTGCAATAATTGCCTTTTCCTTTTGATTTGTGCAAACAGCAACACTGATCTGAAAAGGAAAATCAGTGCTTGACTCTTGCAGAATGCTCGCAGCTCTTGCAGAATGTCTTGTGAAAATGCAATTGTGGTATATAAAACTTCTCGTCAGCTATTGCATGATGCAATCCAACCCTGTGCATAATATGGGGGCAACTTCCAAGTTTGATAGATTGACAAAAACCATTTGCCTTTTTTAAAATAACAGAATGACTCTGATGGAATTTACTTTAGTGCTCATCTGGTTCCTCTCCAAGTGCTTTATCTTTTATGTTGACAGATATCTTGAAATAAGCTTTTTAAATGGGATCTTGAAAAAGAAATCAATGAAATTTATAAAAAACAAACAGTATAAAGCATGCAATATAACTAATTGCATTTTGAAGTTCTTTTGTGTGGCTTTCTTATGAACACTGGTAAAACATGGGAAGGCAGTTTCTTCTGTACTGAGGGGATTCCTTGACAATGCACTAAGATTTAGAAAGTTAGTATTAATTTTAGGCAGAATTCCTGAAAAACACTTTCCTGGGAGTAAGTACCTTTGATTAAAATGGGAATGGCTGCCTTGCAGGGTGGACTCTGTGTCCTTATACCCTGCTGAGGTTGCTTCCCTCCTGCTTTGGTCAACACTCTTACTTTGGTCCACTGAGAACCAGTTTGGTGTAGTGGTTAAGTGTGCGAACTCTTATCTGGGAGAACCAGGTTTGATTCCCCACTTCTTTATTTGCAGCTGTTGGAATGGCCTTGAGTCAGCCATAAGTCTCATAGGAGTTGTCCTTAAAAGGACAGCTGCTGTAAGAGCTCTCTCAGCCCAACCTACCTTACAGGCAATGTTCCCTCTAAGCTATGGAGTCTTGTAAGCAAAAATTCTGCTTTGTGAGCTGCTAGCATTAAAGTTATGAGCTACTGCATAAATTAATGTGCTCTGGGTTCATTCTTCCTGAGCTAAGACAAAAATGTGTGAGCTGGAGGCTAAAAATCTATGAGCTAGCTCACTCTAACTCAGCTTAGAGGAAACATTGCTCACAGGGTGTCTGTTGTGGGCAGGGGAAGGTAAAAGAAATTGTGACTGTTCTGAGATTCAGAGTATAGGGCTGGATATATATCCAATATCATCATCATCTTCACAGTCGGACCAGTCACAGACTTTCATGCTAACCTACCTCACAGGGTTGTTGTGCAGATCAAAAGGAAGAGAGAAGAATGACCTAAGCTGCTTTGGTCCGCACTGTGGTGAAAGTCTATGCTTTTCCTAGGCAGAGTCTGCAGGGAGGGGGAAGGAGATGGAAATCTGAAGTCAGATCAATTTCCCTACAAAAACAACTACCTTGGATGGGTGGGAAGACAGCAAGGGTGGGGGGGGGCACTCTCCCAGATACTCTTTCTAGAGCCTGTTGTATTTTATCCACAATGGGCCTTATTTCTAGATTTTATATAAGCAGTTATGTCAAGTTTTATCTTTTATTCTGGTTTATGGTTTGTGTGTGTCTTAGCACATTATATATATTATTTCTAAGCTTTTTGTTGGAATCTTGGGGATTAGGTTTTAGTATATTAAAGATTACCTGAGAGGCGACAACTGAATTTCTAATGTATATTTCTAATATATCACTTAGTTTTTGTATTTATTAACACCTTTCACACTTTCTGAAAGTGAAACTTGATACTAAATTTCTTTGCGCTATTGAACACAAATTAAAGTGTAAAATATTATTATTGAGATTTTTGTCCATTACAAGGAGCTGTAATGCCAGTAATCTTCACCACCACTAAATCTTTATTCTTCCTTCAGCTGAAGGAAGTACGAAATATAGGTCTTATACACCTAAAGTGGTCACTTATAAATGTGTGGAGCTTTGTAAATGATTAATGCATTACCTTTTAACTTGCTTGATCTATCTCTGGAAGGCTATCTCAACCATCCTCTGTAGGCAATGACAGTGTAGGAGCACCTGTTTGGGGCCAAATATTTGTAAGAGGCAATATCATGGATGTAGTCTACCTTGCTTGAACTAAATTTGAAATACTTTTTCTGTTTGTCTTCTAATACTCACTTAGTAAGCAGTGTGGCGATAGTAAGTGCCATGAGGTTACATCTGACTTATAGTGACCCTGTTGAGTTTTCAAGGTGAGAGACATTCAGAAGTGGTTTGCCATTGCATGTCTCCATGTTATGATCCTGGTATTTCTTGGAGGTCTCCCATCGAAATATCTGCTTAGCTTCTGCATGCCCATTATACAGCAAGTTAGATACTCTCATAAGACAATGGACCATTTTAGACATACGAATTTGCACTGATAACTATTGCATAGTTTGCACATGTGGACACTGCATGTCTCCACAGCAAACTAGGCAACCTGCACAGTTGGGCTAAGAGATCTATCCAGTCACATGCACATTTTTACATGTAAGTACACCTTGACTAGGACCATGATGTAATCTCTTATAAATATTTGGCCCCAAAGAGCTGTTCTTACACTGTCACTGTTCTTACAATGTCACTGTCATTGCATGTCTCCATGTCATGATCCTGGTATTTCTTAGAGGTCTCTCATCCAAATACTTGCTTAGCTTCTGCATGCCCATTATACAGCAAGTTAGGTGCTCTCATAAGCCAATGAACCATTTTAGACATATGAATTTGCACTGATAACTATTGCATAGTTTGCATATGTGGACACTGCATGTCATTCTCCACAGCAAACTAAGCAACCTGCACAGTTGGATTACGAGATCTATCCAGTCACATGCGCATTTTTACATATAAGCACACCTTGACTAGGACCATGATGTCATCTCTTATAAATATTTGGCCCCAAAGAGCTGTTCTTACACTGTCACTGCCTACAGGGCGTGGCTGTGGTAGCCTTTCAGAAGTAGCCCCTCACTTCTAATGAGTTGCATTGTCAACACTTTTCAGAGAGCACAAGTGGCTGTTTCCAAGTGCAGTAGAACCAAAAAAGGTTTGTGCATTTGCAGAGCATGGGGCTTTGGATACCAATCAAAGCTTTTCCTCATCTCTGTTTTTATCTCAAGCATTTATATAAACATTTTGGTTTTATAAGCCCAATAGTGTGAAGTAAAAGTTCTAAAACAAAAAAGTTTAAAAAAACCCTGGGTTTTAAAATTTGTAAAGAAGTTTCAATATATTTTTGTTCCTTATTAAGATTTAGCTAAAGACAGTTAAAATAGATGTTAAAAGGATTGGAGAGAAGCAAAGGCTCAGTGGTAGAGCATCTTCTTGGATACAGAATGTCTCAGGTTCGATTTTTGGCACCTGCAGTTAAAGAATTGGGCAGTGTGTGTAGTAAGTGCTGTGTCCCATTTTTAACACCCTTGATCACGTCTTGCAAACAGTGCCATGGCTTCCTTGATAGAATCAATCCATCTCATGTTGGGTCCTCTTCTTTTCCTTCTGCCTTCAACTTTACCTAGCACTATTGTCTTCTCCATTGACTGCTATCTTCTTGAATGTGACCAAAGTTAAATAGCCTCAGTTTAGTCATTTAGCTTCTAGGGAGTGTTCAGGCTTGATTTGATCTAGAATTCACTTATTTGTCTTTTCAAAGTTCCATACTATCCTCCAACAGGACATTTCAAAAGAATCAGCTTCCTGCCAGCTTTCTTTATTGTCTAACTTTCACATCCATAGATAGTAATGAGGTGTACTATAGTATGAATTATCTTGATATTGGTCACCAGCAACACATCCTAGACTCTTTTCTAGCTCCTTCATGGCTGCTCGTCTCAGTCTCCTGATTTCTTCGATGCAGTCTCTCTTTTGGTTGATGATGGAATCAAGGAATAGAAAATCTTTTAACAATTTCAATTTCTGCATCGTCAGGCATTAGCTAATGTGAAAATCTCTACCTAGCACTCTGGAGAGTTGCAGTCAAACTAAGTAGACAATACTGACCTTGATGGCAGTAAGGCAGCTTCATGTGTTCATGTATTAAGAAGATATTTTTGATTAATTCCTTGAAAATTTTTCTAAAGACCAAATTCCATTTTAAAATTTTTTACTTGTAATTAACAGATTACTTGAAAGGTGTTGACTATTTTATTATCTATTTTGATACCATGTGCATTCGTTAAGGCAAGAACTGAGAAGAGTATGACTGTACAGTTATTTACAGGATAATCAAAATAGGTCATGTCCTAGAACCACCAAGTTTCCTTTTTTAAATAGAACTATACAGTTGTTTTATGACTACAATATATTATTCCATATATTGCAATCAACATATAAATATGTATGTATTTAGAGTTCAGTTTGAGCTGATTGTGATGAAAATATTTCAGTGCTATTGCATCATTGTAAATACAAGGCATTTAAGTTGATAGTTTAAATAATAAATCATTGGTTTGTATCTCCAGTTGTGGTGATGGTAATTGCGCTGTGTACAGTTGGATGATGGCTATTTTAAACTATCTTTTGTTTCCCAGGTTTTTGACTTTCATTTTATGCTTGCATCTTTCTCTATACTAAAATGTGGGATTAGAGCGAGCCATTTGCTAATCTTGTCCATTTTTGGTTTAGTTTTGCTAATCTGGAATAGATTGAAATAGTTCATGATCAGTGGATGCCCAGAAAGTCAGAGGGTTTGTCATGAACACTTGTATATCCTGCCTATGGTTGTGGACTGGTTCTAAATGAGGGGGCAGAAACCGTATCTGCAGGTAAAATTAGATGATGATTGGTTAAATACTCTTTGACGTAGGGCCTGGGGAAGTTAATAATGACTAAATGTTCAGTAGTTTATGCTCACTCAAGCTGCAGTCTTATACTTCTGAATCTGTTGCTGCACATGAATTTTAAATTGTACTTCCAACTAGGCCAGAAATGGCAGCCATTTATTTTTTGTTATTACAAGGCTATTTCATGATAGAACCCCATGCAGATTATATAGGACTAACAGATTTACTAGGATAATTTTAATAACAGCTCCCTACCCAGTTCACTTCAAAGTGGTAGTTTTGCTTCACAAAATCCTTCAAAGACTTGAACTCTAATATTGTTTAGACATTGTTTTGTCCCTATAGTTATTCAGATGAAGACGAGCTCCATTCTTAAAACAAGATCAGATGTAATTTAGAATCCCTTCACCCAGTTTATTGTGAACAAGAAAACAGATATGGTTGTGTTTGCCACATGGTGTTGCAAGACCATGTAGTGTGTTAGGACCAAAGTACAAAATACATTATTCCATTATTTAGATTGTGGTTATCTTGATCCATCCTGCATTCCTTGCAGCCATGTGAAAACTGCCAGGAACTGATTTCTTCAAGCACTCAGAGCTGCTTCAAGGGTTTCTGACACCCTAGGCCCCCAGCCTCACCCACACCTGCGGTGACAAGGGTCAGCACAGTGGTGGTAGGTGACGTGGCACTGAGCACCTCCAAGTGCATATACCGCCCCTGCTCAGTCTTCCAGGACTGTGCTTCTGCTGGAAGCGCAGACCCAGGAAGGCTGAGTGGGGTCAGCGGGGCGACTGTGTGGTTTGAGCCTGGCTCCAAGTGCCTACCGCTGCCCTGGTGCCCCTTCCCCTCTGTTGCCCCCCCGCAGGTAGGCAGTGAGGCAGAGGAGGCCAGTGGACAGGCAGGTGACAAGGGTGAGTGTAGTGGCAGTGGGGAAGGGGCACACATGGGGAGTGTCCGCCGGTTGCCCCTAAGGCTGGGTAGTGCCCTAGGCAGTTACTGGCCTACTGGGACTTGCAGCATACAATTCTGATTGGGATGACAGTATAGAGAGAGAAGAGGCTGCATTCCATCAAGGGATGGTGGGATATAAATGTGGTAAAATAAATTATCTTCCATGCCATTTTTCTGACCTGAAACAATCCCAGGGGGCACTTTTTTACTCATTGTAGGGCTTCACATGTGTTTGTGGAACAATGTATTATACAGCTTGATTCTTAGTGGTATTTTTGTTTACAAAGAAAAATGTACTATATGTATAATATTAGCAGCAGCAGATTTATTGTATGTGGCCATTGACCATCACAATACAAAATTAAACACAATATCATAAATATATGCAGGGCTTTTTTTGTATCAGGAACTCCTTTGCATATTAGGCCGCACTCCCCTGATGTGTATCCACTCCTCCAAGAGCTTACAGTAGGCCCTGGAATAAGATCCTAATATGGCCTAATATGCAAAGGAGTTCCTGCTACAAAAAAGCCCTGAATATATGTATAATAATAAAATAATTGTTAGTACTGAAAGATCCACAGCATTCTAGCTGTTGCTCCCATTGCTTTTATTATGAATTTAAAATTATCCTAAGCCAATATTAAAATTAGACATTGTGCATTATGAGTTATTTCAGGATATAATGTATGCCTATAGCTTTTGGTATGAAATGAGAAATTATTCTTAATCAATAGCTGATATAAAATGATAAAATTATGTACATATATTAAGAAATCTTAAAGAACCTAAAGGTCTGTACTGATTATTACACTTCTTAAAGTATGCATGTATTTGGAATTACGTAGAATTCCAGTACTTTGAATGTGTACTTCAATATTTTCCCTAGTCTAAGAGTCCTCAAGACTTGCTAGTGATATTGTTCACTGAATTAAAACTGCCACAGATAATGAAATCAGAATTTCAATTGACCCATGTTTTGTTTAAATATGAAATTAATGTAGGTGGGTCTCTTCATTAGATTTTTAAAAAATGGACACACTGAGGGCGAGTAGTGTAATCCAACTCCGAGACATCTTTCACTGCACTTTTTACCATATTTCTCATGCCATTTTAGAAGCAATATTATGAGGAGGGGGGTTTCTTACTGCGTTTCTCTTATTTTCCTCTGGAGGTGGTGCAGAAGTTCCATGTGCTGGTTCCTCATTTCTTGACAAGAGTTCTTCAGAAGCTGGTAATTTTTTAGAGGTTTTTCCTCTAAAATTGGATGATGTATTTTGAGAGTATCCATAAATTTTTGTCACCAAAATAAGTTTTCAATTATATGAAATGTACCAGTGAATTTAAAAACAAAATATCCTGTAGAGTTAATGGGCATGTGCCAAGACTACAATTGACATTGTTCTTTACTACTCCTCTTCCATGCTGCAGAAAAAGAGAAGGGACCAATATAGTACAGAGGCTCAGTGTACAATGGCAGGAAGGCTATCAGTTGTGGACTAAGCCATGGAGGTGATAAAATGAGCAGAATGCTGTCTAAAAATTTCATGTACCCTTGTAGCTGAAATGGCAGGGGGGAAACAAAGTCATGAGACTTCAACTCTTAAAAACACAAAAAGTTTGGAATACATCTCTTGGATTAACCAAAGATTCTGTAAAAATCCAATTAGATTTGATTAACTTACTTTACATATGTTTGAAAATCATGGTCTGCTTTAATGCTACTAGTATTTATTATTCAGTATTCAATATTGTTTATAATAGGCCTTCAAACTTACCAACACATGGTTGTATGTCTAATGAAGATGGAAGTCTTGATGTTATAGCACTGTTCACTTTTGAAATCTTTTCTTCCAATTTTATTGTAAAAGGTTTCTTACAACTGATGAAGATTCATACCAAAACAGGACTATAGCTGGCATCCTGTCTGCTTTCTTACAACACAACTTCATAGCAATTTTTTTTTCAATTGCAAGGATTTTGGCAGTTATCTCAGTTGTTAATGTATGTAATTGCTGATGATGTTATTTCTTGCAACACAACTTCATAGCATTTTTTAAAATTGCAAGGATTTTGGCTCTTGTTACATTTGTTAATGTAATTGCCTGTGCTGGTTCTGATCATTAGATTTGCGCCAACTGCACTGACTGCTGATTGAATACTGGATCCAGTTCAAGATAATGGTTTTGACCTTTAAAGCCCTATGTGGCCTGGAACCATATACCTGTGGGACGACCTCTCCTCACATGAACCCCAAGAGCTTTACGCTCTTCTGACTGTCACCTCCTGGTAGTTCCCAGCCTGAAGGACATCCACTTAACCTCAACCAGGGCAAGTGTTAACTTAATGGAACATGCTCCGACTTGAGATCAGGGCCCTGCAAGACTTACTTCAATTTCACAGGGCCTGTAAAACAAGAGTTGTTCCACCAGGATTTTGGCCGAGGCAGCAAATGTTGAATCATTCTGGCCTTCTCTGCTCATGGCCCCTCTCCCAGTGCCCCGCTGTCCTTGACTAGAGTCTCCTGGGCCCCTATTTTCTGCCTGACATGAGACATGGATTGCTGACAGTGTTTTATATTGTAAGCTGCCGTGAGCCCACTCATGGGATAGGAAAGGGTATAAATTAATTACATAAATAATCATAACTATTGTGTCACATGTTGATGTTTTTATAATATTTAGGTGGTGAGTGGATTTATGCTCACCTGCAAAGACTAATGGACCCAGCTGGGTTCTAGAAAGCTCTGTGGGAACTGATGCCCTCCAGCTATTCCTTTGGTGAGCTGATAGAGGACTAGAATGCCCATCTCTCTGAAGCCAATATCCTCTGCAAAAAATTTCCCCTGGTATACTATGGAACATAGGGTGATGAAACGGGAACTCGAATGAGTTTGGTGACAAGCTCGTGATGAAGCTACAAAAGCATCTTATAGGATGTTTATTAAATCCAATAAGATGGTGGTGAAGGCTGCTAAAAAGGAGTTTTACATGGCCTCCATCACGTCTGCTAGCTCTCACCTGCCTCAATTTTTCAAAGCAATTAGGTCTCTTATATCTTCCTCAGAGAAACTCAGAATAGTACTAATTCAGCCATAAGCTGTGAGGCATTGTGAGCTTTTTTGCAGATAAAGTTTCATCACTCCTTTATGACCTCCCAACCAACATTGATATAGTATGTGAACTAGAGGCCCCTTGACTGTCTGGATTTGGTTTTTGAGAAGTTTAACTGGCTCTCCCAAGTCAATATCGACAAGATTCTGGGGGCTGTTAGGCCAACCACCTGCCTCTTAGATGTGGACCCTTCATGGCTGGCGAAAGCTAGCGGTGAGGAATTACAAGGTTTCCTGGATGATATCATCAATCTATCCCTGGGTTTGGGGATCTTTCTGAAGGAACTGAAGGTGATGGTGGGTTCTTTTAAAAAGCCATCTTTAGACCCCATGGATCTAGCCAATTATCCCCCAGTCCTGAATCTTTCATTTCTGGGCAAGATAATTGAGAAAGGGTTGGCAGAACAGCTCCAGAAATTCCTGGATGGCACATTAGTGTTGAATCCATTCCACCCCGGCTATGGGACATAGGCTGAGCTGGTCACCCTCACAGATGCTCTCCACAGGCAGCTGGATTGAGGTGGGTCAGCACTGCTGATATTACTTGATCTTCTTCGTGGTCTCTGTGCTTCACACTCATGGGATAGTGCGCCTGCGCCGATCCCCGAATCGGTATATGCAAAAGCCCGGGATTTTTTCGCGCCAGGCGCCAGCAGGCATGCGCAAGCGACCCACTGCGCATGCCCACCGGCGCCCGCGCGGCAATCCCGCCAGTTCCTTTCTGACCGCTGCGCTAGAGAGGTTCCCTTTCTGATTCTCCGGTCGGTGAGAGCGATCTTTTTCTCTCTTTCAGCCCGTTTTGGATTTGTATATAGTTAGTTAGCCAGTTATTAGTGTTAGTTAGTGTTAGAAAAAAAAAAAAAAAAAAAAAAGAAGAAGCGTTTTTGCTTTTAGTCCGGCGGATCGCCCTTTGGGGTGGTCCGCTTCCGTTTTTGACCTCCCTTTCTCTCAGACGTTTCTGAGTAAAAGGAAAAAGCTTTTCCCGCGCGACCGCTTATGGAAAGTCGCTGGGGGTTTTTTAAGCGCTGCCAGGCTTGTGGGAGGAAGATTGCCCCCCCCGACGGACATTCCTTGTGCCTACTGTGTTTGGGGGAGGCGCACAGAGTCGAGTCGTGCCCGCATTGCCTTCGGTTCTCGAAACAGACCAGGAAGAACCGAGCGGCTCGGCTATCGGCAGCGCTTACCGAATCGGCGCTTCGACCCCATCGACCGATGGAGGGTTCGGCACCGAAGTCGACCGACAACCCGGCACAGGAGCTTGCATCGGCCGATGCTGCTCCGATTCTGACCTTGGAATCGCCGGAAGAGCGTGGCTCCACGAAGCGTCCCCACGAGGGTTCGGTGGATACGCCCGCTAAAAAACGCCGAGAGGACTCGGGGACCCGAGATCCGAAAAAGGCGAAATCGAAGAAGAAGCACAAGCGACCCCGCACTCCTTCTCCGTCGGAGGGCGCATCGGCATCGGCAAAACCGCCGAAATCGATTCGGGTTTCCCCGCGCAGGAGCCCAGCAGCCCAACAACGCCTGTCGGCGTCGGAGCAGGAACCGGAAATTGACCTTACCCAACGGTCTTCATCCTCAGGCTCGCGGCGTCGGTCGAGCAGCGGATCGACGTCGGGGGTGGACGCTTCGGCACCGGTCATAGACCCGCCCTTCAAGCCCCGACCCCGGCGGGACCTAGCCTACACCCCGCAACGCTTCCCGATACCACCATGGGAGCAACGGCGGTGGCAACCTCCCTACTCCCGATACGAATCCTGTCGGTGGTACCCGGAGGACTACCAAGACTGGGAACAAGCTTCGGTGTTTTCTGCGACGTCGAGGGTCTCGCATCACTCCCGGAAGGCGTCGGCGTCGGTGTCGGTCCCCCCGGATCGACAGCTAGTCCCGGTCGAAGCTCCCCCGAGACTTTCGTCGGTGCAACTCCAACCGCGAGAGTCGACACCGAGGCTCTCCGAGCATTCCGCCCAGCGTGACTCCTCGTCATCGGAGTCGGACAGTGAGATCCCTGATCTGGAGCCTTCGCCTGGTTCCAACACGGCGGAGGATCTCCCGATCTCGCCGTCGGAAGACCTGAAATCCTATGGCGACCTTGTGAGGCGCATCGCTTCCACCCTTAAACTGCCTGTGATCCAACCGGAACCCGTAGTGGACGACAACGTGTTCGACATAATGCAGAGGAACACGTCCACTGCGGTGGCCCTTCCGGTCACCAAGGTGATTCTGCAGGCCATCAAA
This sequence comes from Heteronotia binoei, assembly GCF_032191835.1. Classification (NCBI taxonomy): domain Eukaryota; kingdom Metazoa; phylum Chordata; class Lepidosauria; order Squamata; family Gekkonidae; genus Heteronotia; species Heteronotia binoei. Next base: position 164,762,237 of record NC_083223.1, on the reverse strand, counting down.
GAATCGTGGAACAAGCCTTCCTCCACACCTGTCTCCTCTAAACGCCTGGACCACATGTACAGGGTTCAGGAAGCAGGTGCTGAGTTTCTATTCACCCACCCACGTCCGAATTCCGTGGTCGTCTCCTCCTCCTCGAAGGCAAGGAAGGTGCACTCCTCCCCACCGGACAAGGAGGGCAGGAAGATCGATGGGATGGGCCGCAAGGTCTATTCAGCGGGGGCACTTGGCATCAAGGTATCCAACTATGCAGCCTGCATGGCCAGGTACCAGTATGCTGTGTGGGAACAGCTTTCCCCCTTCCTCTCTTCACTAAGTGAGGACAAGAAGACGGCGGCAATGAAATTACAAAGGGAAGGTCTCGCTGTAGCCAGACAGCAGCTGGCTGCAGCGAAACATATGGTGGAAGCTTCAGCCAAAGCCATCACATCGGCAGTTTGCATCAGGCGACACTCCTGGCTCAGGTCAACGGCACTGCACCAAGACACCAAGACCTTTATCGAGGACTTACCCTTCGAGGGTGAGGGACTCTTCAGCACTACGACCGACGCGGCGCTGCAAGAGTTTGATAAGAGCGTCAAGACATCCAGGAACTTGGGGGTCCAGCCTTCCTCTAAGTCTCCGAAGTCGAAACAATGGTCCAAACCCTGGACCAAGAAGCCCTATCAGAAGTTCTCCCCTGAGCAGTGGCGTCCTCGCTCGCAGCAACCTGAACGACCGCCCTACTCCGGCAACGGTAGAAACCGTTATGGGGGCCAGCCTTCTAATAAATCTAAGGGGGCTCGGCCACAGAAGCAGGGGGTTTGACTTCCCGCAAGCACGCGTCATCGCCCCCACTGTCGACCATTCCATTCGCCTACGCCCTTTCCTGCCTGCCTGGGAGTTAATCTCCACAGACAGGTGGGCTCTGTCCATTATACGAGAGGGCTACAAGATAGAGTTTATCCAGACCCCAAACCAGTCCGTGGTAGTTACCACTCCCCCTTCCCCACCTCTGCTGGCGGAGGTGAGCAACCTCCTACAGAAACAAGCCATAGAAGTTGTTCCACCGGAGGCCAGGTTGGGAGGCTTCTACTCCCGCTACTTTCTGGTCCCCAAGAGGGACGGGGGCCTACGGCCTATCATGGACTTGCGGGGTCTGAACAAATTCATTCTATATCAGAAATTCAGAATGGCTACACTGCAAACAATCCTGCCCCTCATCAACCAAGGGGATTGGATGGCGACCCTGGACCTCAGGGATGCTTACTTTCATGTCAGCATCCATCCTGCGTTCAGGCGTTTCCTGCGGTTTGCAGTGGGTGCTCGTCACTTCCAATTCAGGGCCCTGCCGTTTGGACTGTCTACTGCTCCTCGGGTGTTCACGAAGCTGATGAGTGTGGTGGCTGCTCACCTTCGTCTTCAGGGAGTCGTTGTTTTTCCGTACATCGACGACTAGCTTCTCGTGGCAAGGTCGAGGGAGAGTCTAACATCTCATATCGCCATCACTCTGCGCCTTCTCGGCACCCTGGGGTTGCAGGTCAACGTGGAGAAGTCTCATCTCACCCCGTCAAAGACAGTTCAATTCATAGGGGCTCTGTTGGACACAGATCAGCACAGAGCTTTTCTTCCCGCTCAGAGAGCAAAGGACATCATGACCCTAGTACAGCTTCTCCAAAGACGACAGTGGGGCACAGCACAGCAGATCCAGCGGATGCTGGGACTGATGGCTGCGACGACGAGCGTGCTGCGTTTTGCAAGACTGCACATGAGGGGCTTACAACTATGGTTCTTGCGCCATTTTCGCCCTCTCAGAGACTCACCTCGGAAGAGGTTTACCATCCCATCCGAGGCTCTTCAATCCCTGCAATGGTGGGGGTCGGAGGGCAACATCTGCCAAGGGGCTCCCTTTCATCTGCCAACCCCTTCCGTGACTATCGCCACCGATGCTTCCATGTGGGGGTGGGGAGCTCATCTGGAGAACTTATGTGTGGGGGGCAAGTGGCCACTGAAACTCAACCGGTACCACATAAACTACCTGGAACTGCTGGCGGTCCACTTTGCTCTTCGTTCCTTCCGCCCTTTGTTAGCGGGGAAGATAGTGGCATTACTGACGGACAACACCACTGCCATGTGTTATATAAACAGGCAGGGAGGGACAGTGTCTCACAAGCTGTGCTCACTGGCATTAGATCTCTGGAGGGAGTGCCTCCAGTGGGGCATTTTTGTGAAGGCTACGCATCTGCCTGGGGTCCTCAATGTACGGGCAGACTCGCTCAGCAGGGGCGCAGCGTCCCCACACGAATGGGAACTGCAGTGGAAGTTCCTGGAACCGGTGTTCCAACTTTGGGGCTACCCGCAGTTAGACGTCTTCGCCACAGCGCGGAACAAGAAGTGCCCATTGTTTTGTGCCAGAGGGGGTGCGGACCCAGCTTCCCTGGGGGACGGACTCCTTTTCCGGTGGGAGGGCTGGTTCCTGTACATGTTCCCACCCTTACCCCTGTTGACGAGAGTGGTCCACAAGTTAGTGCAGGAGAGGCCACGATGCATTCTGGTGACCCCGTGGTGGCCCCGTCAGAGCTGGTTCCCGATTCTGCTCCAGCAGTCGGAGGGGGTCTTTTACCAGTTTCCGGCGGAACCGGACCTGTTGTCGGCCCAGGGCGGACACGTACTCCATCACAACGTGCCACACCTGAAGCTGACAGCGTGGTTCATCGATCACTAGACTTTTCCACCAGAGTTCAACATGTGCTCCAGAGTAGCAGGAAACCTTCCACCCGTGCCTCTTACGAGAGGAAGTGGAAGAAGTTCAGTGACTTCGTGGCTGGCTCTCCTGTGCCAACCAACTCGGTTGGGCTCCCAAAAATTTTTGAGTTTCTTTTGTCCTTGATCGATGAGGGGTTAGTTTTCTCCTCCGTCAAGGTTTATTTGGCAGCTATTTCTGCCTTCCATGTCTCGGTTGAGGGTCACTCTGTTTTTGCGCACCCACATTCCAAGAGGTTTTTAAAGGGGCTCTTCCGGCTTCATCCCCCCTCGAGATCCCCTCCACAGTTGTGGGACCTGACTTTAGTTTTGGACAAGCTAACTCGCCGTCCCTTTGAACCCATGGCTACATGCTCCCTGCAGCTTTTGTCATGGAAGACTGCGTTTTTAGTGGCCATCACTTCAGCACGCCGTGCGGGGGAGCTCACAGCGATGCGGTGTGACTACCCATACCTTGCCTTTAGGGAGGCCGGAGTTTCTTTGGCCCCGGACATTACCTTTCTCCCGAAAGTGGTTTCCCAGTTTCACCTTAACTTAGAGGTTTGGTTACCCACGTTTTACCCTAGCCCTTCCTCGGACGAGGAACGGAGGCTACATGCACTGGACGTTAAGCGTGCCCTCCTGTTTTATTTAAACCGTTCAAGGGGTTTTCGTAAAGATAACCAGCTTTTTGTCTCCTACTCTGCCCCTAAGTTAGGGTCCAAGATTTCGTCTCAGAGACTTTCCAAGTGGCTTACTGAGACGATCAAACTTTGTTATCTGTTGGCTAAAAAGCCTTTACCTGGACCTGTGCGTGGACACTCCACTAGGGCGATGGCTACGTCGGTGGCATTCCTGAAAGGCGTGTCCCTCTCCGATGTCTGCAAGGCGGCTACCTGGTCTTCTCCGCATGCCTTCATGAAGCATTACGCGCTGGACGTGCATGCTCAGCAGAGGACTCGGTTGGGAGCTGCGGTGCTACAGGCTGTGTCTTCAGGCTGACCGTCTTCCCGCCTCCAGGTATGCTTTGCTTGCTAATCTCCCATGAGTGTGAAGCACAGAGACCACGAAGAAGATAGACAGGTTGCTTACCTGTAACTGTAGATCTTCGAGTGGTCATCTGTGCATTCACACTACCCGCCCTCCTTCCCCACTGCTGACGGTCTCTCTCTCTCCAGAAGGGGGCTTTCAGCGGTCAGGGAGGAACTGGCGGGATTGCCGCGCGGGCGCCGGTGGGCATGCGCAGTGGGTCGCTTGCGCATGCCTGCTGGCGCCTGGCGCGAAAAAATCCCGGGCTTTTGCATATACCGATTCGGGGATCGGCGCAGGCGCACTATCCCATGAGTGTGAATGCACAGATGACCACTCGAAGATCTACAGTTACAGGTAAGCAACCTGTCTATCCTACAGCAGCATTCAACACAGTCGACCACAATTTCTTGACCCCCCCCTCACCTTGCTGATGCTGGAGTTCATGGGGAAGCCTTGCAATAGCTCACCTCATTTTTCCATGGTCAGGGACAGGGAGTGGTACTAGGAGAGACAGTGTCCTCGAGGCACCACTAGTATGAAGAGAATGGATTTTTACCACACCCTTCACTTGGAGTCTCAGAGTGGCTTACAATCTCCTTTCCCTTCCTCTCCCTGCAACAGACAGAGAGCTCTTTCAAGAACTGCTTTTGAGAGAACTGATTGACCCAGGATCACCCATGTCGAGGAGTGGGGAATCAAACCCAGTTTCCCAGATTAAACTCCATGCTCCTTACCACTACACCGAACTGGCTCTCATGTGGGGTTCCCAAAGGAGCATTTATCTCCTTTATGTTATTTAACATCTATGTGCACCCCTTCACACAGCTGGTGTGGAGTTTTGGGCTGGGGTGTCATCAGTATGCTGATGACACCCAGCTATTTCTGTTGCTGGGTGGCTGACAGGACACCGTTCCCATGAATTTAGCAGAGGGTAGTTTCATTATGTCTGCTCTTTTGATAGAGAATGAACTGCAAAAAAGCAAATACCCCCCCAAAAAATCAGACTATACTAGTTAGGACCTTTTGAAAAGACATTTCTGAGCCACAGAACTGCATTTATTTCTGTGTTAGTAGAACAATTGGACTTTTGCACAGTGAGGCATGTTACATGGAAAACTGTTTTTGAAACTAGTAAGTTTCAAATGCAGTTTTTGCTGTAACATAAAAGTTACTGTGCAAAGAAAAATACAAAATGGTACTGTATGAACTTACAACTGTAAGCTTGGATAAAATGGCTTCTTAAACACACTCACAGTACACTCACAATACTGAGCAAAGTGGGTTCCAGGGGGACAAAGTGTGCAATCCTAATTGGAGTTACTCCCTTGTAAATTCATTGAAGCCTCTTCTAAAGTCTGTTTTAGGCAGTGGATTTACGAGGGTATAACACTGCTTAAGTTTGTGGTGTAAGCTCAATGTATTGACTTAATATATCTTTGATCATCAGATACTGGTGACTAGAGATATAAAATTTCTGGAAATTTTGTAGTACCCCCTCCCCCCCAAAAAACCAGATGGACCCTATGCAGCTTCAAATGGCTTTGCGGGATCCTTAACCCCCTGGCAACTTGTTAGATGAAATAGCGAAGACATGGCACCAACAACTGTCCCCAGCCATCAATGAGATCACTCCCCAGCGTCCTCTTCGTTGCTATTCATGGCTCACACCATGGTATACCCTGGAATTGCGGCTGATGAAACAGCACCTTAGACAGCTAGGGAGGCGATAGCGGCATGCCTGTGACGAAGCTACAAGAACATCTTATAGGCTGTTTATGAAGTCCTATGAGATGGCAATCAAGGCTGCAAAGAAGGCTTACTTTGTGACCCAGATTGTGCCTACGAATTATTTAGCACAATTCAGACCCTTACAAACTTGCCACAGAGCAAACCAAATGATAAAGAATTGGATATTGAGGCTTTTGCAGATTTCTTTGCAGATAAGGTCCTGTCGCTCCGCCATGATCTCTCCGCCAATTTTGATACAATAAGTGAACTCGAGGCTCCAAGCACATCCTTTGGTTCAACCCTGGATCATTTTGCTCCACTCAGCTTGGGGGGAGTTGACAAGGTCCTCTCTAGTGTACATCCCACTACCTGCTATTTGGACCCGTTTCTGTCCTGGTTGATACGTGCTTGCCAGATAGGACTTCCGGGGCTGGAACATGGTGAGCTGATTTGCTTCTTTCAGGAGGAGCAGACCGGAATCTTTCTTTTGGGCATAAAAGGCATTCTAACGCCTGCTGCCTACATTTTCCAGTAAAGGAATCTGTCTAAGACATGCTTGAAAATTTTGAGGGGACTTGCTTTGGCTGACGAGAGATCCCAGGAGGGGTTTCTTTTCGGCTTTGAAGAATCCCCGATGAAGAATTGCATTCCATCGTCTACAAAGAATTGCCAGAGTCATTGAATTAACATAAACTCATCAAGATTCCAGCTTTCTATGGACTATAATAACATCTGAAGGCAAAGTGGACAGTATAAAGAAGAATAGACTTCGTTAAGGTAAAAGATTCTTATCTATCACTCTGGGACTAAAATAAGACTGTTAAAACAAAAGATTTAAGAACTGGAACTATTTGCAAGAACATAAAATCAAGGAGAAGTGGAAGGGGGTAAAAGTGCAATTTCTGGAGCTAAGATCAAGCAGAAAAGTGCAAAAAAATAATTGTTGTTTGGAATTCTTGTGGCTTTGAAAAAGAAACCCAGCCATAACATAGCTGCAGATTCTTAATACGAAACAGGAAGTGACATAACTATCGTGGAATCTACAACCATCGAGAACGAGACTTCAGAGAGTCAGGAAATAAATACTGAAAGAAGAGGAATCTTTAAGCATCCAGGTTTTCTCTAGAGCCAGGAACCATAGAAAAACATTGGCGGCCATTACAGAAAGGTCAAAGGTTTTATATAAAATAAATTGGAACTGGACTTTAAAAATTTACAAAACTGATACAAATCATCCCTAAAAGGTAAAACAGCTTGAACTATTTGTTTGAAAATAAATAATAAGCCCTGGGGAAAAAAAAAACTTTTTTTAAAAGAGGCTTGGAAATATCATGGCCGCCATTTTGGAAAAATTAAAGATTAATATCTTGAGCTAGGAAGCTCAGAAGACGGCGATTTTGGGCTTGATGGAAAGGGCATGCTCTAATCTATTGAAATCTGTCATCAGATTGTGGTTTGGTGAGGTCAATTTAAGAACCCATTTTATGCAATGGGAGGACAGTGATGTCTGATTAGAAGCTGGGACCAAGGGTTACACGTTTAAGAGCAGCCTTGTTGGGAGAAGGAAAAATGGCTAAACAAGTCCAAGAACAATTGGATGCTATGGAGGCAAGACTGGTGAAGGTAATGAAAGATTTAATACCTGGAAGTGAGAAGAAACTAACTAAAGAAATAAACTCTAGTGCTGAGGAAGTCAAGAAAGAGATTGAAAAAGAGATTGATGATATCAGGAAAGAGTCTCAAGCAACAGCTATAAAGACAGAGGAGATAGAAGTTAAAATTAAGGATCAAGATGCTACTATTAAGAAGATGCAGGACAAAGCAATACTACAAGACTGTAAGTTAATGGAGAATATGATTCGCCTAAGGGGAGTGCCTGAAAAAGACCAAGAGGATCTAAAGAAGTACATTGCCACAATTATTGCTGAGTTTATGGGAGATGACCCTGAGGTGATGGGACATTTGTGTGACTATGTTTACAGGGTCAACTCAGAATTTGCTAGAAAGCGCAAGTTACCAAGGGACGTGGTAGTAAAATTTACTACAAGAGACATGGTGGGAAGGATCTTAAGTCAACAATTTGAAAACCCTATGGTGGTAGAGGAAAGCAGAGTATGGATAATGAAGGAGCTGCCGAGGAAAGTTATTAGTGACAGAAGACAATTCAAGAAATTGGCAGACAAATTAAGAGAAAGATCTAGATGGATCTTACCTGAAGGTCTTAGCTTTGAATATAAAAGATTGAGAATGATAATAGTAGATACTCAAGGTATGGAGAAGTTTTTTGCAGCCAATAAAGAGTTTGGGGATACAGAATAATTGAAGAACCATTATGGATTACAAATTAATTTCTTGGAATGTAAATGGATTTGATTCACCGCAAAAAAGGAAAGCAACTTTCCATTGAATTAAAAAAACAGAAATGTAACAAAGTTTATCTACAAGAAGTACATATTAAACGATTGGATTACAAATTTTTATGGAACAAATCTCTTGGAGAATAATTTTTTTTCATTAGCTCAAGAAAAAAAAGGGAGTGGTTTTTTATATTAAAAAAGAATTGGAGCCAAAATTGATTTTAAAAGACAATGAAGGTAGATATGTTGCAGTGGAGGTGTTTATGAATGAGAAAAAGGTGTTGTTACTGGGACTATACGCCCCAAATGGGGCGAAAGATGCTTTCTTTAAAGACATTATGCAACAACTAGACAAAGTGACTTATGAACAATTAATGTTAATGAGAGATTTCAATGGAACTATTAATAACTCTTTGGACAGATCTGGAAACAAAAAGAACAAAGATGGCAAGCTACCAAAGTCATTTTTTGAACTAACAAAGCAAGAAGGTCTGGAATATACGTGGAGAAAGTTTAACCCTAACATGCGTGATTATACTTTCTATTCAGCAAGGCACAACTCCTTCTCAAGAACTGATATGGTATGGTCCACAAAGGATTTGGGACTTATAACTAACAAAATAGAGAGTCTTCCAAAAATAGGTGCAGACCACAATCCATTAATGTGGTTAGCGAAAGAAAGGAAAAAGATGAGAAGATGGAGGCTAAATGAAGATTTATTGCAAAAAGTAGAAATAGTGAAATCTCTTGGAAAAGAAACTAAGGCTTTTTCCAAATGAATGAAAATCAAGATGTTAAAATTCAGACCGTATGGGACATGTACAAAGCTGTTATGAGAGGAATACTAATTATATTGAACAATAAAGATAAAAGAGCTAAAGAAAAACAATTGATGAACTTACAAACAGATATAGGTAAAAAAGAAAATGAACTGAAAAAAAGACCGGGGAAAAAGAAGATATTACAGGAAATCATTATTTTGCAGAACCAACTGAGACACTTACTGAACAAAGAGATGGAGTGGAATTTAAAAAGGTTACAGCAGAAGTCATTTGAAGGTGCTAATAAGCCGGGGAAATATTTGGCTTGGCAACTGAAAAAAAAAAAGGGAGAAAAAATTCATAAACATTCATAACAATTTATTCGGAGGGTAAAGAAATTGTGGATCAAGCCAGAATTAAAAGGGAGTTTTACAAATTTTACGCTAAATTATTTAAAGGTCAACAAGTAAATAAAGAGAAAATAGAAGCTTACCTGCAAAGAATAAAAGTGAAACCCCTAAAAGAAAACATGGAAAAAACTTTGAATGAACCAATTGAAAAAGCAGAAATAGAAGTAGCAATTTGTTCAATGAAATTAGGAAAAGTTCCAGGTCCGAAGCTCCTTCAGCAAAATTTTATAAAGTTTTGGCAGAAGTACTAGTTCCTAAACTTCAAAAATTGATGAACAGTATTAGACAAGATGGGATGGTGCCAAATACATGGAAAGAAGCAGTTATTTCATTGATAGAGGAAAGAGATGTCACGAATGTCAATAACTATAGACCGATTTCACTACTGAATAATGACTATAAAATATTTGCTAGAATTCTAGCAGAACAACTCAAACAGCATTTGAACATTTCTATCCAAAGGGACAAGCAGGTTTTCTCCCCAGGAGACAAATAAGAGACAATATCAGAACAGTAATAGACATTGTAGAATATTATAAAAAGCATCCAGAGAAAGAGGTGGCTTTATTGTTTGTGGATGCAGAAAAAGCTTTTGATAATCTCAATTGGGACTTTATGGTTGCAGTGATGGAAAAAATGAAACTAGGAGATGATTTTATAAGGATGATCAAGGCAATATATACAGAACAACAAGCTAAACTTTGTGTGAATGCTGACTTGACAGAACAAATGACAATTAGCAAAGGCACAAGACAAGGTTGCCCTCTATCTCCATTGTTATTTATAATGACCCTAGAGGTCTTGCTGATTCAGATTGAAGAGGATAAAGAAATAGAGGGATTGAAGTTGAAAGGTTTTTCCTATAAATATAGGGCCTTTGCGGATGATGTGATGATTATTAATGAAAATCCATTACAAGTGACACCCTTGTTAAAAAAAAAATAAAGAGTATGGAGAACTGGCGGGTTTTTAGGTAAACAAAGAAAAATCGAAAATCCTTAGTAAGAATCTGTCACTACGCAAACAGAAAGAGTTACAAAATGCTACTGGATGTGAAGTTACCTCAAATGTAAAATATTTAGGTGTGGAGATTACAATGAGAAATATTGATTTATATAAGAACAATTATGAAAAGCTTTGGCATAAAATTGAAGAGGATATGTTAAAGTGGAATAAATTGAATCTATCTATGCTGCGGAGGATATCCACAGTTAAAATGAATGTTCTACCAAGAATTATGGGTTTTTTTTTCAAAACTATTCCAATAGTGAAAGATAAGAAACAATTTAATCTTTGGCAAGGAAAGATTTCAGAATTTGTATGGGCGGGTAAAAAACCAAGAATTAAAATGAAAATTCTGACAGATGCAAAAGAAAGAGGTGGCTTCCAACTACCTGATTTAAGGTTATACCGTGATGCAGTTTGTCTGGTATGGATTAAGGAATGGATAACTTTACTTAATAGAAAATTATTGGCGCTAGAAGGCCATGGAAATATTTTCAGTTGGCATTCTTATATGTATTATGGGAAGGAGAAGATGGATGGATTTTTCTCACACCGTTATATAAGGAGGAACTTGTTGAATACGTGGAAAAAATACAGTAAATATGGTGATGAGAGAAAACCACTTTGGATAGTGCCAACAGAAGTTATAAAGTTGTCTTCAAGTACACAGGAAGAAAAATGTGTATCATACAAACAACTGCTAAAGATTCATAGAGGCAAAGTAGAATTGAAATTGGCCGAAGAGTTGCAAGATAAGTTTAACTGGTTTCAACTGCATCTAATTAAAAGCTTGGTAGAGAATGATATTAGGAATACAGGCATAAGACATGAACAAACAGAAATGGAAAAAATGCTGTTGGGTGAAAATGAAAAACTGTTTTCAAGGACTTATAAGCTGTTACTGAAATGGTCTACTGAAGAGGAGGTGGTGAAACCTCAAATGATTAAATGGGCAATAAACTTTAACAAGGAAATACAAATGGAGACGTGGGAACACCTATGGAAGAACTCTATGAGAATATCGACGTGCTATAATATAAAAGAGAACTGCTTTAAAATGCTGTATAGGTGGTATATGACACCTAAAAATTAGCAAAAATGAACAATCAAACTTCAGATGGGTGTTGGAAATGTAAAAAACATGAAGGTTCTTTTACCATATGTGGTGGACTTGCGAAAAGGCGAAACAATTTTGGCTTATGATTCAACAAGAGATTTTGAAAATCTTGGGATATAATATTAAGAGAGCACCAGATGTCTTTCTGGTGGGATTACAAATGGAAAGCTTTCCGAAGCGAGACAGGACATTGTTGTGGTACTTGCTTTCAGCTGCAAGAACATTGTATACGCAAATGTGGAAGCAAGATAAAATACCAGAAAAATGGGACTGGGTATTAAAAGTACTAAATTGGAGTGAAATGGACAAATTTACTAGAATCTTGAAAGACTGTAATTTGGAGAAATTCAAAGAAGACTGGGAGAAGTTTCAAAACTATGTAGAGAAACAATGGAAAATGAAGAGACATTTAGTGGTTTTTGACAACAATAACTGAACTTTTAAAGAGAAGAAAACTGTGATTATTGATATGTGATTTAATATGCAAATTAGATAATTGAGAATTAAGTAGAGGATAAAGTATAATAACCATCTTTGAGTTAAAATAATGGTAATTTTTAGTGAAGATTCTATAATTATGAATTTTACCTTTAGAATGTTTTTCATATATTTTAAATACCGGCGGAGGTCATGAATTAGAGGTGGGGGGGGGGGGAGGAAAATTTGTAATATATTGGCGGATTATATTTGGGTTATGTTAGAAGTATACTTTTCAATATATTGCAAAAATAATAAAAAAATTGATTTACAAAAAATAAAAATAAAATATGTGCTTGCCAGATAGAATTTTGAGCCCCATTGCAGGAGATTGTCAACAGGTCCCTGATCGAAGGAACCTTTCCCATGCCCCTTAAGGAGACGGTCGTATGCCCTCTCCTCAAAAAAACATCTCTGGAACTGGCCGTATTAGCAAACTATTGGCAGGTGTCGAACTTTCCCTTTTTTGGTAAAGTCATTGAGGGGGTAGCGGCAATACAGCTACAGGGATTTTTGGATGACGGTTCTGTTTTAGACCCATTTCAGTCTGGCTTCCATCTGAGCCATGGGATGGAGATGGTACTGGTCGCCCTCATGGATGATCCCTTGAGACATCTGGATTGGGGTGGCTCGGCAGTGCTATTGTTGTTAGATATGTCAACTGCATTTGATACAGTTGACCCCCAGCTACTGTCCTGCTGCCTTGCCAATGCGGGGATTCAGGGGTCTTCCCCTTCAATGACTTCTTTTCTCCAAGGCCGGGGACAAAGGGTGGGTATAGGGAAGCAATCGTCCCAGAGGTGCCCACTTGTATGTGGTGTGCCTTGGGCAGTTCTCTCCCCGATGTTGTCTAACATCTACATGCACCCCCTTGCCCAAATTGTCCAGAGATATGGGCTGGGTTGTCACCAGTATGCGAATGACACCCAGCTCTATCTATTGATGGGAGTCAAGTCCAGCTGCGCCCTGGAAGATCTGGACCTGCCATTGCAAGCCATAGTGAAATGGCTCAGGCAGAGTCAACTGAAATCGAATCCAGCAAAGACAGGTCCTGTGCCTAGGTCGTGGCAGTCTGGGTAGAGAGATCCCTCTGCCAGCCTTTGATGGGATGCCTATGGGGCCAGCTGCAAAGATCAAGAGCTTGTTGCTCCTGGAGCCTTCACTGACTATGGAGGCCCAGGTAGCAACCACTGCCAAATTTGCATTTTACCACCTTAGGCGGATAAGGCAGCTGGCTCCGTACCTGTAGCTTGATGACTTGGCAACAGTGATCCATGCGGCAGTCACTTCAAGATTAGACTGCTGTAATGCCCTCTACATGGGGCTGCCCTTGACTCAAATTCAGAGGCTGCAAGTGGTGCATTAGCCAGGTTGCTAATGGAGCTCTGTGTACAGGAGCACATTCAACCTGTGCTGGAAACGTTACACTGGTTGCCTGTGGCATTCCGGATTCGCTTCAAGGTGCTGGTCATAACCTTTAAAGTCCTATATGGCCTGAGACCTGTCTACCTTCGGGACTGCCTCTCCCCATAAGTACCCCAGAGAGCACTACGTTCAGGGTCTCAAAATCTTCTCAAGATCCCTGGACCGAAAGAAGCTTGATTGTTGACCACCAGAGTCAGAGTGTTCTCAGTAATAGCCCCAGCTCTGTGGAATGCCCTCCCCAAAAACATCAGGGCCCTTTGGGACCTGCCAGAGTTCCACGGGGCCTGTAAGATAGAACTGTTCAAACTTGCTTTTAACGGTTAAGGGGGTGGCTATTATTCAACAGCACTGACAGTCTCACTGAACTAACATAACTGAAACAAGGAACATCAGAATAACTAGAACATCAATGGGCATCTTGGACTTTTAATGACTATATAATGGAAATGATTTTATTGTATATTTTGGCTTTAATATTTCATGTTGTTTTTATTTGTTAGCCACCCTGAGCCTGTCAGGGGAGGGTGGGATATAAATCTGATTAAATAAATAAACAAAATACAGTTACAACTGTTTGAGACGGACTACTAGTATATTGTACTATTACTAGTAGTATATTAGACAGACTACTAGTATATTGAAAGCTCTTAACTGAGAAAGTTCTGACTTTTTCATGTTCTACATATGAAATGAGTGAAATGCATTTTTAAGACAAAGTTTTTGCACTTAAAATACAAAAATATTTCAAAGATTTTTTTAGCACTCTCCCAAATTCCCCAGTTTTTTATTGGGAAGGAAGGGGGTCCTTGGGGAAAAAGTCCCCCCCCCTGAAATTTTTTGGGGCTTTCCTTGGCCTTAACATCTCTACTGGAGACAAACAACAGCAAAATGCTCTGCTGGTAAGTGTTAAGGGAATCCGGTTGAAAACAGAATGCTGCTGTTGATGGACTTTGGTTTGATAGAAGTTCTTACTGTGATTCTAAATATTCTTGCTTGGAATCCCATGGAAATTAGTTGGGCATTGTAATAACAATCCTAAGCATTGGCAGGAGCATGTTAAAAACACAAGACTGTGGAATCAATGGGATCTACACATTCCGAAAGTGGATTTCAGAACTGTTTAGAAGTTATACTTCCTGATCTGCAATCCTTTAACCTTTGTTTGGGATGTAGTTAGTGGTAGGGCTAGGTATTCTCTACATGTGCAGTGGATTTTTCTTTTTCTAATATTATATCAGGGCTGTCACACAGACATGAAGTTATTATGGACTAACCCCTTTTTCAAGTGTGCTGATTTTTCCCTATAACATACACATGTAAATATTATTGAGTACTAATGTGTACACTTTGTAAGAAGTCTAGTAAACAGTTTCATGGATTTAGGGTACAGTTCTGAAGACTGAGCTTAATGAATCACCTGCTATTTTTGGTAAAAACTATGTTGAGCTCTTCATCATGCCACTGTGGCCACTGAGGAGAAAATAATTTTAAAAGTATGATTGGGAATAAGGTTTTATTGTGACCATTATAATTCAAGAAACATTTGTCATGTTGTGATCCTTCTAGTAGCTTAGTACATTCTGGGCAGGCAGTTTGGTTGGAGCCAACAAACTTTTAATCAGGCCTAAGACTTGACTTTAGTCGGAATTTTTTCAATAAATGCTTACTTCAGTGTGGGAGTGCTTGGGCTCTTGCTGTGGGAAGCCTCCTGGCAATCCTGCTGAAGGCAGCAGTGGGGGTGGTGGAGGAGGATGCAGTGTGGTTGCAACCATGTGCAACATAACTTAAAACATAAAATAAAATATAATATAAAAAAAACATAACACAACATTAAATTAAATTAAATTAAAAACTTCTGGAGAAAACCAGTTTAACCATAAAGTTTTAATGAATCCTAGGGCATTGCTCCTGATATTGTGACACTAATTCCAGTTTTTCACCAGAAGTGATGTTACATACAGGCATCATACTGGCACATCTCTCCCCAGCAGCTGATCATCCCTATTTCAGATATTAGTTTGGATAGCCAATGCCTTGCTGTCACAAATAGGGTGGAATTGTTGGGAGTTGATCCACAAACATTGGAATCAGTTTGGGTAGGATCTTCTTCATGTCTGCCTATGCTGTGCATTTTTATAGTTGTGGTGTCAGCTTTGTTTGCTTTTTTAAGAATATGAAATGCATTTGGTTCTATACCCTAGCTGAATGAGAAATTATGCATTCGGATGGGTGCTGGGCACACATTTTCTCCACCCAATTTTGCTGCCAGAGTTGTATGTATAGAAATCATTTTTAAAACCTGTGATTGTGCCTACAAGTTATTTGAGAAGGGAAAATAAAGGATCGTTCCAAATTTAGAATTTGTATAAGTACTGTCTCACGCTAATACTTCTTTGTTGCTGCTACAGATTTTCATTCAAGCTGTGATTAAGTAAGTCATTGCTAATCAGAGGCAGATTGGGTGTGGTATATATCCATAAGTAGTTTTGTTTTTTGTGAGTGCAGAATGCTCATCTACAGCCAGTGGCAGAACTTCTAAAAAGAAGAGGGAAAGGAGGAATACCGTATCTCTTTTACTCTTATTAAAGAACTGGAGGCTCAAAATGTTCCTTGATACTCTGCCCCTTGCAGGAGGAATAATGAATAATACAACTGGCTTTGCTGACACCTAGAATGTAGGAATCCAGGAGGGTCTTAAAATCTGGATATTATTAATTACATACAGGATTAGGGTTGCCAAGTCCGATTCAGGAAATATCTAGGGACTTTGGGGGTGGAGCCAGGAGACTTTGGGGGTGCAGACAGGAGAAAGGATGTGATGCCACTCCTGTGATGTCACTTCCAGGTCAAAGGTCAAGTGATGTCATTTCCCAAGTACCGCCCCTTCAAATGATGTCACTTCCAGAACATTGCATCCAAACGCCTTCCTGTGATGTCATTTCCCCCTTCCAAATTAAAATTTCTCAACTTTACATTGATTTCTGACCCTCAAACCTTTGTTGTAATAGCAGGGGATCTCCAGCCACCATCTGGAGGCTGGCAATCCTGATTTATACCCTACTTTTAGTGGGAACTCAAGCTGCTTCCATTAGAGGTTGAGAGTATTCCAATGTTACCCAGCAAGCTTCCTTGGCAAGGTAGAGATTCAAACCCAGGTCTCCTAGACCCTAGTCCAGCACTCTAAAGCTGGAATCCAAAGGATGGGTACATAATATGAAGGGAAAGAACTACTCCATGCACAGCAGGAGTTTTGCTTGTACTCTTCACTGCAGGAATTTCTTTTGCTAACCAGGCAAGGTGTACTGAAAACTGCACAGAGGTTTGTGTTTGAGGGCATTTGGAACTAATTGATGCTGAGAACTCTGAAATAAAATTCCAGCCACATAGGCAGTTCTCTTTTTTGATTTATAAATAATTAGCAAAACTGATTTACTGTCTCTTCCCCACCCCCACTCCCAGCTCCAAATGGCTGTGGAATATCTTTGCTGACCATTGGAGAAGGGTGGGCTGCAAGGTGACAAAAAATACAACCTATGCCTGTCACCTTCTCTCCCCAGGACTCCCCTGCACATTTGGTATTCTAAAACCACCAAACCAGAGTTTTGAACCAGCCCTGTATGTTTAATAAACAGTATTCAGAAATATGGAGATGAACACTTAATAGCAAAGAAATCAAAGAATGCTAGTTAGACATCAACTCATAGAAATAAGCCCTCCTATTAATTCTGAAGTTCTCATTATATGAACAGAGAAGTCACAACTTTGTATGCACTACTAAGACAGCAAGAAGAGGAATTGCTGAGTTCTCTGAGACAGTGAAATCTTGAGAAAAAATGACAATAGTAGAGCTGTAATGAAATCCACTGCTTTATAAAACTTTGTTAAGTTCAATCAGTAGTAATGTCTTAACACAGTAGCCAATATACTGTTGAAGTAAATGGAGGAATGGCTTGAAATCTGTTGCTCTTCAGTTACAGACTCTTTATTTCTATCTAATCTTTAACAAACTTTTAAGAAAAGCTAAATTATGTAATTAGTACTAAATATGTAATGACAAGACTGTCCATAGGAAACAATAGCAGAGCCAGGATTGTCCATAGGATATAATGGGAGAGAAGATTGTCCATTGACTTGCATGGGCTTCATTGAAATACATCGAAGCACAGAAACGGCTTTATCAAAAACCTGGAATGGATTCTTTCAGGAAAGTCAAAAGATACTACAAGTGTCCTGGAGGAGGGTGGGTCACCGCACTCTGGGACTGCATTGCTAGAGGACTGGATTGTCAGGGGGAAAACTAATCTGCCAGCCTTTAGGACTGGATTGACAGGGGAATATGTACTTTGCCAACCTCCAGTCCCCAAGGCTGCCCTTCTACCCTGTCCCCTGGCAATGCAGTCCCGGAATGTGGCAACGCACCCTCCCCCTGACAATTCCATTCCAGGACACTTGTAGTATCTTTTGACTTCCCTGAAAGACTCCATTCCAGGTTTTTTTGCAGCTGTTTCTGTGTTTTAGTGTATTTCAATTAAGCCCATGCAAGTCAATGGACAATCCAGGCTCTGCTATTGTTTCCTATGGACAATCTTGTCATAGATTTTAGTACATCCCCCTCCGAAACACAATCAGGGAAGATCTTTGTTGATTTGAAAGAAACTGAAATAGGGGGAGAACTTAAAGGCGCTGGAATGGGAGGGGGAGCAACAGAGACGACAGTCTCCCAACACACACACACAAACAAACAAATACCAGAAGATTTTTGTTGATCTTAAAGAAGCTGGAATGGGATACCGAGGACACACACAAACAAATCAGGGAAGATCGTTGATTCTAAGGGAGCTGCTGGAACGGGATGTTGAGGGGGAGAAAAAGGACACCTCCAAACACTCACTGAAGGGGGGGAAACTTTGTTGGTGCTTCAATGGGATAGAGGAGAAAGGAGAGTGAGCGTGCATGGCTCCGCCCCCCCGCCCCCGCTTCCATCCCTGGCTCCCACGCGCTGGCCCCTTAGCAGTCTCTCTCACTCACACACGTGCGCACACACATAGAGAGAAAAGAGCGGTGCGCTTGGCCTATCCCCGCCCCCCCCCGCTCCCTTGTGGAATGGCCTGAGGATAGGGGTGAAAATCTAACTTCCCCACCATCAACTTCTTTAGGGACTTAACTTCTCTGTGGCCATGCAGGACTGGACGCAGCAACCCCGACAGCTCAAAGACTCTGGATTCCAAGGTGCGGTAGCCTATGCTGCCAGCTCTGCAAAGAGCTCCCACCAGCAGCACACTTGTATGAGGTCAAATGAGGGTTGCTTGGGGGGGCCTTCTTTAAGCAGGAAGGCGGGGCAAACCTGCTCTCTGGACTTGCAAAACACAACGAGGAGACAGAGGATGTTAGTCCTCCAGCAGCGACGCTCTTGCATGTTCCTTAGTCTCTATGGTGCCAATGTCTGTCATTTTGTCTTCCGCTTCCAGACGCTCAGAAAGCGGGGGCGGAGTCTTCAAACCAGGGGATCCCCCGCCCCCAGCGGGGGTTTGGCAAGCCTATACAGGATATAGTAAAAATGAGTAAGATCCCAGAAGCACCTTCAGATAAATATCTGAAGAAGTTAGCAATGACTCACAATAGCTCATGCCCCTCCAAAAATTTTGTTTGTCTTCAATGTGCTACTGGATTCTTACTCTTTTCTACTGCTGAAGTCAAACTAACATGGCTACCCATTTTAATCTATCTCCATACAGGATATGATTTTGATTACCATATGATAAAGGCATCCCAACCATTTATTAGATCCAGTGCAATTCTTTTTATACTAGTAGTGCAATCCTAAACTTTGGATTGTACTATGTATTGCATTAACCACATTCTGAATATACAACAAATACACGTACAGAATTTAAGGTGATGTGAGAGGAGGAACATTAAATATACTGGAGAATTAATGATGGATTTCAAGAAATTTTCCCAACTTGTGAATTCGTGGAATGAGTTTAGTGAATAGAATTAATCCAAATCATTGTCTTTTTATGTCTTTTTCTAATAATAAAGTATGAGTGAAGGAGAGACCCCCACTATTAAGATCTGCACACATTCTTATAGTTCAAGCTTATGATCCTTGGACAGTTTATTACTTCGGATATCGTAAACAGTTCTGAGTTGGAATGGGCATGAACTGAGAAAATTGTGGTTTGTGTTGGTTCATGTTTGGTTTGATTGCACAGCTAAACAAACTATGAACTTACACAAATCACAGTTTTCCTGAGCAGGTTCATGGTTCATTTGGTTTAGGAGGCAATAGAACAGCCTCCTCATAAGTTAGAGTAGCCAAACCCACCTGGAGTCTTCAGCAGGCTCTCCTCCACCTGCCTTCCAAGTTTGGTAAAGATTGAATTTGAGATGTCCAAGTTATAGCCTCCCCAAAACAGGCATCCCCAGGAAAGCTCAGATGTAGCTCTAGCTTCAGGTTCGGTCCCTGAAACCACAGCAAGGAACACCTTTGCAGTCAGGAGAGGTGTTTAAACATTGTCCCTCAAAGCTTCCCCTAAATCAGCTGCACAACAAACAATTCTTCTTTTGCTCTCACAACAACTAACTCCTCTCTCTTCATGCTGCAAAGTGAAAGCAGTTATGGTATTATACCTGCTCTCGTAGAGCAGAATGGGAGCTCAGTGTTTGGCTGCCAGAACTGGCAATCAAGCTATGGGCCACTGCTTTGGGTGTTTCTAGGGCTCTTCACAAGTCCATCCCCAGTGTTGCCTAGGAATTGATTGAATCTGCACCAGGCTGATTCACCCAAACCTCCATGTTAAAAAGGCAGAGTTTTTGTTGTTGTTGTTCAGAAATGAAACGACCAAATGAACAAATTCAAAATGTATCAGCCCAGTTTGTGCTCAAACTGTGGTTCATTTTTCGGTTTGAACCCATTCCTAGTTTTGAGCAAATACAAAATTCTGTGGTGTTCAGGACCTAAAGATAAAATGGCACTGCATTATTATGAGTTGTTAATTTTTGTATTAATAAATAGTTGAGTATGGTTTACTGTTTTGTTTTTAAAAGTCTGCTTGGTAGTTGTGATGATCCATATGGTGATCTGCCTTTCTCTTAAAATTCATTGTTTCATATATGGAATTGGCCATTGTATGATTGTGTGAAGCAGAAACGTGCTTCAAATTAACTAATTAGCACAATGTGTAACTATGAATGTACTTCATAGTAACATGTTGGTAGTAATGTCTTAATTCCAATAATACTACAAGAAGTTTTTTTTTCAAACCAAACTTAACCTTTATACCATATATACCTTTAAAAAAAAACAACCCATAGATTACCTTTAGGGTAATTTACAGCATCCATTAAACAACAGAATGAATTAGCGGCACCAAAATAAACATTTGGGGGCAGCTGTTTGCCAGTTCTTTCCCTAGTCCTTTGTATCACAGTTGCTGCTCTTGTACCTGCTTTGCATGATTGCAGACTCCCTGTACCCCCAGGAGATGGGGGCTGCACTTATCCTCAGCAGCAATGCAGTCTGCACAGGGAGACATCACTATACTGTAGAATCCATTCCTTTCTTGGTGGCAGCAGACACCAAAGGTACTGTGGCATAGAAGTTGCTTGATTCAAGCAATAAACACCAAAGTCCTTGGGCATCTAAAAATGCTTATTTCAGCATTCTTAATATCAAGGATGTGAAACATATAGCCTTTGGGCTACATCCAGCCTTCTAAAGGCACTCACAGCCCATGAGGAAATCCCTACCCAGAGCAAGTGTACCCATATATAAAATGCTACCACATTAGCTCACTGACTAATGTGGTGCTTTAGCTACTTTCTAATGTGTACCCATATATAAAATGCTACCACATTAGCTCACTGACTAATGTGGTGCTTTAGCTACACTAAAATAAGTGTATGGTGGCATCAAATCTGTGTCACACTAATCCTGAGGGATTGACAACACTGTGTGCCACTTTCTTTCTTACCTTATTCCCTCTCTTTCCATATCCCATTCCTTCCTTCTGCTCACCCACATTTTGTTCCTTCTGATTTCTTTCCCCCTCTCTTTCTCCAGCCCCACTTCTTCTCTACTGTCTTGTGTGCTGTGGGGGGAGAGGCTGATTTGGAAACACCCAATTGTTTTAGGAAGAGGGGAAAAACAAGATGTATTCAGTGGTATTGGGGGCAAGTCTTATGTAGCATTATAAAAGGGGTTGGAGAGCTGTGATTTGGGGAGGGTGAAACTACAAGTGTGGTAGCTGAGAATCTGTTGAATAGGGGGTTACATTCATTACTGTTTGACACCCTTCTTATATGTTTTGCAGACCATATTCAGTTGTCATTCCAGATTCCACAGACATACAGTCTCGTGATAAATAAACCCAACATTTCTGTTAACCAAGGTGCATGCTCAGGCACCCACAGAGAACTTTATATTAGTGGAGAAGCTACAAGAGAGGAATCAAAGTGGCTTACAACTTTTGTCCAGTGGGTTGACTGTAACACCATTATGAATGTTCATGAAGCAACCTTGCACTGCTCAGACTGAGGGGCATTTAATGCTCCTCAGTGTTTATATGAGATGTCAATTAGTTTTTTTAAAAACCTGCCGCATTAGTGGTAAAACAGCAGTACTGCAGTCCAAGCTCTCTGCTCACAACTTGAGTTCGATCCCAGCAGAAGCTGGGTCCAGATAACCGGTTCAAGGTTGATATTCAGCCTTCCCTCCTTCCGAGGTTTGTAAAATGAGTACCCAGTTTGCTGGAGGGAAAGTGTAGATGACTGGGGAAGGCAATGGCAAACCACCCCGTAAAAAGTCTGCCGTGAAAATGTCATAATGCGACTTCACCCGAGGGTTGGAAGCGACTGGTGCTTGCACAGGGGACTACTGTTACCTTTTACAACACAAGAATTTCAGTTCCAGTACTACCCAGGATCTTCAAGAAAAACCATGCCCTAATATTGTACCACAGCTTTCCCACAGGACCTAAATTTCTTGCCACATGCTTACATTGTTGTTGACATTTTGCTTTCTGATGGCCTAATGTTTTACTCAAGGGCTACTAACCAGGCTTTCAGTTTCTGACCCTTTCATAACAATTATTCTAAGTACTTGTTCTCAAGACCTTCACATACAGTCTGGTGGTGTTTATATTTATTAATGCATTTTTCCCCTCCTTCAGCTTGTCCCTCCCTTTAAACCTCAAGTGACATCTGAGACAGACACCAGATATTTTGATGAAGAGTTCACTGCTCAGACTATTACAATAACACCACCTGAAAAATGTAAGTACTGTAATTCAGATAGCTGTGTTTAACTACTGAGGGTCAGGGGGCTCAGTGCAAGTGAGAGTTTTGTTATTAAAAACAAATTGATATATACTTGGCTGGTTACAGCTAGGAATAACATTACACCTTTGAGACATGTGGTTTGACCTTCTTGTAACAAAAGATTCTTAGAAGACCTATCTTGATTAGGATTAAGAGCACTTTAGTTAATGAAGTGAGATTCTATACACTTTTTTCAATCTTTACTAATAGTCCTCAATCTAATAGAAATGAATGGGAAACATCACAAAGACTTCCTTGGGATGAACAATACACCCTTAGTTTAGCAGAGTGTTTAACATACCTGACTCTAAACATCTGTTTGAAGCAAGGCATTTGCTAGGCATTTTGCTGAATCAAAGCCAAAACTAGAGCACCTGTTTCCTTGTAAGATGCACATTAGCATGTCACAGTACAATTCTGGTAGGGTTCCTTAATGTCCATGTTGCATGTTAAATTTTGTAGCTTAGACCACTCTGCATAAAGGTCCAATAAATATTTGCTAAACTAGTCTTCAGCTTTATAGCATCACTCTAAAAGGTGTTAATTGCCACTAATATTGTATTTTCACATTAAGCATTTCTTCAAAATAAGCTGATATATGAATTTCAGTAGCATTCCATATTTGAAATGTATAGAAGAAACCTTTGAGGTTACAATTGAACAATGTGTCAGCCATGTATACTAGATGCTTAAGGCTGATGATTCCTGTTTCAAGCCTCTTTGGACCCTTGTGTGGTAAGATGTTGTGAGCTCATTTATACAAGTGAAGCAAAAAACATAAGGTTGAATTCTCGTGTTGTTTCTGAAAATCATAATTAATTTAACCTAATGAGAGAAAAACATCATCTTCTCATAGCTTCCAGTATTGGTCTGTAATCATATGCTGTGTTTGAAGAAATATTAAGATCCTGTTCTGCATGCCCATTAAAAAAGCGGACTCTTGCTCTTTTTTGCTATATTCACTGCAACACTAAAAATATACTGCACTTCTCAAAAATGTATTCTGTTATAATGTTATGGAATGTACAATAAGAAAATCTTTTTTCTGAGACTACCTTCAAACTTCACTTCCACAGATGATGAAGATGGTATGGACTGCATGGACAATGAAAGACGACCACATTTTCCTCAGTTCTCCTATTCTGCAAGTGGACGGGAATAGCTTGTTCTTCTGTTCTGCTGATTCACAGTCATATTAGGTTTATCACTGAAAAAGAGTACTGAACATCATCACCAGTACTTGCTATTATCTAGGATAGCAAAGCACTTTCAGAGATCATTCCAAGCTGAACCAGTTCCCTTTCTGCCCAATCAGCCTCTTTGGTTTATCTGCATGACATTTTATATTGGTCTAAGGTCCCCTGCTGTTGATGCTGTCCACTGTCTCAGCATGAGAGTAACAGCAAGAAGCAATCCAAAAATGTTGTGACGTTAGATGACAAATTCTCTATGGTGCATTTTGTGCCCAGCTGGTTATCTTTCTCTTGTCTCTTTAGAGGAGAGGCTTAAGGACATGCCGGTCTGAGAAGCATTTCTCACTTCTTTTAAAAGACAAATCAAAATTATAGTAAAAACAACATAGTTTATGATGTTTTTCTCACATCTGTTTGAGCTGGACAGAACTGGGAAATGTAGAAGATGGTAATGCAACACTTTTGCTAGTCATATCATCACTTGAATTAGACTTGCCATTAACATCTGGATGAAAACATTCAAGAGAAGGACTTATAACTGTTAATATATAAATATATATATAAATATATATATTATTTTTTAATTACTGTTGGATACTACAAAAGAAGCAGGAGGGCTGGGATCACCTAGCCTCCCACTTAGACTTCCAAATTCATTAGCAGTTATGAAGAATGGAACCTTTAAAATGCAAGCAGTTAAGGGAAAAAAGGCAGCAGTTAAAGGTCTTATAATTAGCATCCGATAACATCTCTCTCATGCTTTTCTTTTTCTTTGTTGATGAACATCCCCTCTTGTGGCCGAAGAATGTAGAGAGGCATAACAACAACGCCTTTTCACCAAAATTTGTACACCAAGGCAAACAGGAGTTTGCCTTTTCATTTTTATTATTATTATTTCGAGTTTGTGAATTAGCTTTTTTTTTCTTCAGGTATTTAACTGAATATTTTTGTTACACTGCAGTAGTATTTATTTTTTAGTGACAACGATTGTATGTGTCATGTTTGCTGCTACATCTTAAAAGAGGCTTTTAACAATTATTTTGTTTATGGAAGGACTGTACAAGCTGAACAAAATAATGCACTTTTTCTCCCATGTAAAATTTTAACAACTGTGCAAGTGTACCTTATAGTTTGAATTGGGTTTCTGTAGCTGAAACATTATGTTATGGTCAAGAGAAAATCCCAAAGCCATGTATCCAGAGGATTTATGCACTCTTCACTCAAGGTGAATGTAGTAATAAGAGTCAAGTAGCTTCACTAAACACATTCAAGTGAATGAATCTACAATGATTACAAGAAAAGAACACTCTAGTGTATTATTGCAAAGAATAGATTAGATTGATGCGAACAATAATTCTAAGTGATGTTATAGCTCTGCCTACACAAAGAGAACATTGTTATCAACCTGAATAGTATTTCCTCCTATTTTTATTTGAGATTTGGGATTTTTTTTTTAAATTCTTCATACAAAATTAAACACACTGAGGAAAGGCAATCAGCCTTTGGTACTAGGAACTGGGATTTTTCAAATGTCCTAGTAAATGTAACAGAAATGTATGCCAATGGTAATGACATAACAGAATGCTACTCCACAGGATTATCACTGAAGTATCTTGGTTTCACTACCTTTACAACTCCTGTAACAAACTGTGATTTAGCAGAGTATTATGATTGCTGTGTATGAATGTGTACATGACTTTTGAGAAGAAAATATTTACATGCAGATGTCTCAGCCTCTTGATGCTGAAAATTTGGATAACCCTAGAATGAAAACCACTGCAGGCAGTGACAGATGCTGGGGTTGTCAAGAGGTATGTGGGCATTTTATTCAGGCAGCTAACACACACATACTTTCCCTCAGCAAAGTAGCTGTTTTCCAAACTTTGTACCACAACAATCATGATTAATGTTCACATCTGCACTTATTGCTAGATATTATGACACTGAAGTAATATCTGCACTTATCTGCTAGATAACTACATCTGCACTTATTGCTAGATATTATGACACTGAAGTAATTAAGGGGTGATTATTAGCAGTCAGTGCTGAACAGAATTGTAGTTTATGAGCAGTATCCCATTTATACCAACTGTAGCCACATAATTTAATGAAAACTGTTCACAGTGGTCCTAATCCAAAGTTTCTTATATGCAACGATCTCCCCATGGACCAGATGGACAAAGCTGTGAGTTGTGATGCACTACTCACGTTATAATGTGCGGTGGGGGAGAGAAAGCACTACCTCCACCCTCTAAATGGGTGATCAGCATTGTCAGAGTTAATACCACCAATCATCTGTTTGTCAGCATGACCTAGTAAGAAGTACTACATGCACAGTCCCTGTTGCTAGATATGAGGTTCCTCTTCCCTACACTATATCCTTTGTAGCATAGGATCTGCACATGGATCAGATTTGCTGGATTAGAACAAATACGCTGCTCTGTGGCTTAAGACATTTCTTAATTAGGCTGAGCTGCACCTCATTGCAGTTCTATTTTAGCTGTTTCCTAATGCATAGGAAAATCTTTTTGGATATAATAAAATTATCAGGGTATTATATTTCAATACTAAATTTCTATTTATAGGAGCTGGTGAATTATTTGAAACTTTGCAGTAAGTAATGCCGGGGGGGGGGGTGCGGTTGGGTTATCATTCCATGGATGTCCACTTTAAGTTTAGGCACCCAACATTTCATATTCTGAATTGTTCTTTTGCTTTTGAGTTGGGAAGATTAAAGTACTTCTTCAAATGGACCTTGTATTTTCAATTACTGTTTAGAAATTAGTATATTTGTTGTGACCATGCCTTATTGAGTTCCAATAGCAAACTCTCATTCCAAGCTCTGGTAGAAAAATGAAAGCGGTAATTCATACAAAGAAATTTACAAAATAAAACATGTTGTTCACTGTGCTGTGATGAGGTGGGTTGGTTCCTGCCCTTCCCCCCTGCTTCCCAGGTTCAAGTTTTTTGTCAGTGGGCAATATGATAGTAGAAGAACTTGGTCAAGTTAGGTATCATGAAAGCCTCTCAAAAACATGTTACTCAACATGAGAATCCTAAAATAATTATGTTGGTGCATGTTCAGTAATAAACATTATTGTCCCAATTTAACTTGGGGCTGTGAATAGGCAGAAGCAAGCTTACATATTCACATGCCAAGTTGAATAAGGAAGTGGGGTCTTATGCATGCTGTTTCCACAGAAATTCAAAAGCATATTTTTAAAAACCTGAAGTCTCACCTATTAATTCAGTCAGTAGGAAGCAGGGCTGTATTTAGTTTTTCTCTATCTCCCCTTTTACCATCAAATTGCTGATTTCAGAAATTTGCTCTTTTAAAAAGGCTCCTATTGTGCATATATGTTATGTAAGGACTGGCACACATACATTAACTTCCTTATATACAATCATATGGATGCTTTCTAATTCAATAGAAAAAAGAAGTGTTAATGAAAATAATCTTTGATGTCATACCCATTTAGCACTCTACTTCAAGACATGTCACAGCAATTCTTACCTGGACTACAACTGCTCACCTGTGCATTTCACTGACTAGGGTTGATTGGAGTGCACATGGAATTTTGTGCAGAATTGGTTTAATCAATCTGTTTCCCTAAAACCATCCACATCTGATGAAAGGCAGTGGTGTGGATGTGCACTACCATGACAGAGTAATTTCCCTGCATGATAATAAAATTAAAGCTCTTAATTAGATTTGTATCTCACATTCTCCTAGAAGGGAACTCAAGGCAGTATACGTAGCAGTATACCATGCAGTGGCCAGACCCATTTAGATTCCACAAGGTTGCTATGCCCTGTGTCTTCCAAACCTGGGACTTGACCACAAATAGTAAGCAATCCTAAGCAATTCCATTTGCACCCATATAGTGTTCCATTTCTTAGTAGCAGTCTTATTACACTGTTTGCTGCTTTTAAATTTTCTGTCAATATAGTGTCATGCATATAATGATTTTGATCTTCAAACAGTGTATGAATGAATGTCTCTGGTGCATTTATAGATTCTTTCAGCTGTTCCTATCACCTCAGAGCAAAAAGAATTTTCTCAGATGCTGCACCAGATGCTTTCCAATGAGATAATTTAGTAATTCCAACTAACCTTTTTTCATACCCCGAAAGATCACAGAAACCTAGCAGTAATTTGAAGTGGTAAAAGGTATATACCATTGCCAGCAGCAGGCAGAAAAATCAATTTTATGGTAGTATTGGATAGAACTGCTCAGGAAACACTAAAACATCTCTGTTTTGTGAAAAATTGGAATTAAGTAGCTCTTGTTTTTCAAGATAACTAGTATCTCTCTCTTCAAGAGAACTATAAAGCATTTCAGCTTAACAGCACAAGGTAGCAGCTAGTTTGCACTAATTAGTAGTACTCATGCTGAAACACTGCTTCTGCAAGGCATGCCATTAGCTCATCCTTTGTGAGTATACTGGGTAGTAGCTTCTTAACTGTGAACACAAAGATATATCTTGAGTCAGGGATTCTGTTGTGAGTTGTTTCTGGTTTAAGAGTTTGCACCATAGCCCTATATACCACTTATGACTGCTATGTAACATTGCTTTTGCTGGTTTCCTAAGATACCAGGTTCATTGTTAGGTGGGTACTTTCTTGTGAAGATGTGCAATAATTTTCCCTCTTGGCTCATGTGTTTTCCCATCTATCTGAACACCAGGTAAACACTAAAAGCATAGTTTTCCAAATCTACCGTTAACGCAGTAACAGTCCCCACCACCTTCATCTCTATCTGCATTATGTTCATGATAGAAAGTGGCTTTCCAATGATACCTAACCCCATTTTGATGTTACTGTTTTAAATAATCAAACAATGAATCTGGACAGGAGACCCAGGAGAGGTGGGGCAGGAAAACCGTAACTGTATCATACCACAGAGGATGACACTAGAAATTTTGATTCTCTAGATTCCTCCAAATAAAAAAAGCATGTCTTTTTGTCATAAATTTGGCCACAGGTTTACACATGCTCATAAGAGACACAAGTTACACCATGTCAACTTTATGCTTGGTTCTGCTCAACATCTCTTTTCTATCTCATGAAGGGTCCAAAATACTTAATGTTCCCCTCAGAAATGGAGAAAGACATGGTAACTTGTGGTATGAATACAATAATGCATGTTACATTGCCTTATGAATAGAAAATGTAAAGGCAGTTATGATTATATCAGCTGCCTGGGTTACTTGTGTATTGTTATTCATATAGTTTTGTCATTATTTTGCTTCATGTCCTTATTTTCCTTCATATTGGTCTTATGAAGCAAAATAAGGCCATGAGTCCATATATGGAATGACCCTTGGAAGCTTAGGCTGAGGTATTTTGAAGTCATGCTCCCAACATCTTAAAAATATAGGGAAAAAATAGAGCTGTGGTCAAGAGATGCTCTTGAAAGTTCTCTTCTGCTTCCCTACAACTCTCTGTTTGGATAGATCTTCAGAGGTGTCGCCCTCCTCTTTTAAAACTTTAGTACAGGGGTGGCCAACGGTAGCTCTCCAGACGTTTTTTGCCTAAAACTCCCATCAGCCCCAGCCATTGGCCATGCTGGCTGGGGCTGATGGGAGTTGTAGGCAAAAAACATCTGGAGAGCTACCATTGGCCACCCCTGCTTTAGTACATTTCAGACTTGTTGACTCCAGCTTGTACTGGTTCCCAGGACATGCCATGAGCCCTTTTGTACTGCAGCCATCTTTGAAGAAATAGGTTGTTTGTGTTTATATTCTGGCAATTTTGCACACTGCTTTGCTTTCTACACTAATGATTCTTCAAACACATTCCTGCTATTTATACAGTATCTTTTCCAGTTGTTTTTTTTAAAGACACCATTCTTCATTTGCTGCTTGAAGCTGTCAGTTCTTGCATAGGCCATGTGCCTCTGCTAGAGTACAAACATAAGGTCTTTCCTTACTAACTGCAGGGTCTCTAAATTACACCTCAGTGTACACACTTTGCTGCTACTGTTTGTACTGTCTACAGTAGAATTTCCTTATCTTGCTCCTGGTAGTGCGTTACAGGCAAGCATGAAATGTAAAGTATTTATTTAAATAAAAACTCTAAATTGGTAATTGAATTACCTCCCTGTAGCTTTAGAGTTTGTGAAATTTCTTGACCTTGCTGGTTCTTTCATTAGATCCATGACAGATCTAGTCATATGGTTAAGGATATTAAGCAGACATGACGACAAACCCAAGAAACCGTTTTACTGTTGGTCATACTTAAACTGTTTATTTCCTGAAGTATATGACCCACGAGGATGTGAAATAATTACAATCTTTTTTGTACACTGTACATCCTTAGTATTTTTACACGTATATGATAGGGATGCACATTATTTTTCCTTCGTACAGACAGCTTAAATAAAACACTATGTCAATCTGCTACTTATGTGTTTATTGCTTTTGTTATTGCTATTTCTCCCCCTGAAGTGCAAACATTTTACTTCAGGACTTTTAAGATAAACTCTTTATGCTGTGAAAATTATGTATTAAAAACAGTATCTTTGTAATTGCTAATTATAGCAGTTATCTTGTGGTACTGTTTAGAAAGTGTTTCCACTCATACAAAAACAGTTCTAAAAGGGAGCTATTTAAGTGAGTAGTATCTCATCATACAGGTATAACTGGGTGATGCTGTGTGCTTTTAATGTGATTTTAGAATATTAATAATGTTTATTGCTCCAATATATAGTGATTTCTCCTCTCAGAATGCATTGAAAATGCCATAGCAAAAAAAAATAAAAATAAGTGTGACGTTTCAGTTATCAACAAGATAGCTCCCAACCAGAAGATTCACAGTCTTAGAAAGATGAGTGAAAGGGCTAGATAGAAGATTCAGAAAGGTAAAATCAATATTGGGTTTGTAGATGAGTGGAAACTAAAAATGGGGAGGGCAGTCTAGGAAAAGTTTAAAGAACAGTTTTGGTTTTTTTTAAAAGGACAAATAGAAATAGTAAGAACACAGCAAAATTATTTTAGTAGGTCATTCAATGTGTTAATGGGCCAAACAAATTAAAGAATGAAATACAGAATGAACAATGAAAGTTATGGGTGAGAAAAGCGAAAAAATATGAGAGCAGATTAAGTTGCTAACTACACTTCTTTGCTACTGTTTTAAAATCTGTTTTTAAATATTGTTTTATGCCTATGTTGTACACTGCTCTGAGCCTGGCATGCCAGTGGAGAGTGGTCATAATTAAATAAATAAAGTAGTTTCTCTGGTTTGTGAGATCATTTTACTAAAATAATGCCCCCCATTCCTTATTTGCTTTTAACAGTACACAAAACATTTATAAGGAAAAACCCTATTATTCAACTTTTAAAATGCAGTTTTCTCAATCAAGATGGAATATATACATTAAGCTAATCAGCCTATAGGTTCCCAAGTCCTACTTGGATACCTTACAGGAAAAAATGTACTGCTGGATATTTTGCAGTCTTCTAGCACAGATGACAAATTATATATTTATGTCAGAAGATCAGCAATTACATTTTTAGTTATTTAAGAACTCTTTAGTTTATGCAGTCTACATTGCAATTAAATTTTGAATATTCTGGAAATGAAAGATGATCAATGTTGTAAAGTTATCTGCCAGAACAGATCACTGATAGTACAAGATCCTGTGAATTTAGGGGGAGGTATTTGTGAGTTTCCTGCATTGTGCAGGGGGTTAGACTGACCCTGGAGGTCCCTTCCAACTCTATGATTCTATGAATACTCATGAGCTTCCAGTTTCATTACAAAAATGTAATTCTATGGTCTTGAAGATGTCAGTAATTTAGAGATATCTGCTACATTACTTTTATCCTAGGTAAATTGGTAGAAAGGGTGATTAAAGCCTGAATAGTAATATACATAGAAGAATAGGCTTTGATGTATCAGCATCACTCCTGCCTAACCAGTCTCTTAAAATTCTTTTGAGTGTGTCGCCAACCAGGTAGACAGGCTGTCTCAGGAATGTTCCCTCCAATCCCTCCTCCCCACCAAGTGGAGCAGTTCACATCCTGAGCAGAATGTAACTGCTGTAATCATAAAATGGGCAATGGGCAGTGCAAGACACCATATTGCTGCTGAGTAGGGCTTCGTGTATTTATGGCAGCTGCTCACATGTACTGCTTAGAGGAAACACTGTCTCTCAGTAGACATTATAGACACTTGTTGAGTAGAAGGAGAAAGAAGAGGGTGGGAATAAATGAGTTTTAATAGCAGAGAGAAGTGATCAGTGCTCTCCCACTTGGATCCATGTTGGGACCATTAATGAGCAACCTGGAAGTGTGAGGTAGTAAAGTTTGCAGACGACACCATATGGTTCAGGATAGGGGGGGAGGGATAGTGAGCAGTGCTAAAAAACCCTCAAAACTGGGAAAGGTCCAAAAAATGAATCAAAATCATCATGAGATTGGGGCCAGGGCTTTTTTTGTAGCTTTTGCATATTAGGCCACACACCTCTGATGTAGCCAATCCTCCAGGAGCTTACAGGGCTCCAGGAGGACTGGCTAATATGCAAAGGAGTTCCTGCTACAAAAAAGCCCTGATTGGGGCAACTGTCAAAACAAAGATAATTTTTCTGAGGTTTTTTAGTTTAGCTGTAGAAAGCAGTTGAGTGAGGCATGATAACTATAAAATTATGCATGGTATAAAGAAAATATATAGGTTTTTCTCCCACTCATAGTACTACAGTTTCGCAGGTCAGCCCATGAAGATTCAAGGCAGACTAAAGGACATGCTACTTCACCCAACAGGTAGTTGACTTGTGGAACTCACTACACAAGATATGGTGCTGGCTATTGGTTTGGATGAACTTAAAAGAGAAGAGTGATCAGATTTATAGAGGCAAGGGCTGTTGGCTATCAGCAATTATACTTAAATGGGATCATTCAGATGCGAAATGTCTGTTCAAAATATTGGAGAGCTGTCAGCAGGTTGAGATTTTATCAGCTGGCTCTGCTTGAGCTTCCCTAATTGAACCTGCCTGGCCATTGCTGGAAGCAGGATGCTTGACTAGATGGACAACTGGTCTGGCTCAGCATTACTACTCTCATATTCCTATATGTCTGACGTGATGGGATGCTTTGAATATTTCACTGCTTGATTTGTGATCATATTTTCCCACTGTAAAGATTGCATTACCTAACCTTTAAGGTTAGGTAAAGTAATGATTCTTTCTCAAGCTGAATGCTTTCACATTGCCACAGAGACTGAGATTTCCTGCATATGTGTAGATGGCATTGACATCCAGTTCATCACAATTTCCCTTTTCCCCTTGTTTTTCTATCATGTCCAATTTGCACAGGTAAAGAGCATTTTATGTTAAACTTGTGCTTCGCTATGCTTCTGGTTCATATATTTCTTTGTAAATCAACTATGATATAGGAGCTGGCTGTGTAGTAACATCATTTTTGATCCATGATCCATAAAAATCTCATGCATTACAGTAAGCAATATTTGTTTGACAACTGTTCTCAGATTGCCCATTGCAAGTGTTGACATGCTGACCTCTTTTCTAATAAGTTTGCAACTCATATCAGAGCTGGACCATTTTCATTGTAATTTTCCTCTGAAAGCTTCTTTCACAATGTTGTCAGTATTTGTGTCATAAATTAATAGATGCTCATGTCCTGAAAGGTTTACTATCATATGTCCAGGTAGTATGAAGAAGTGCATTCTAAGGGTATTAATTGTTGCTCTCAAACTTACTCATTTTGACTACTGGGTGTGATTATCTGTCCTTTTTGTATTATATTCCATATATAATATTAACTCAGTACAACCTATCTCATTACATAACTGAACAATGCCTGTTTTTCTACTTGGAAATAAATTTGCTATTTTGTTCTGCAACTGCACAGTATCTGACTATAAAAAGTTATAACATCACAGAAGGTGAAACTGAACAGGAGCAAAAAAGCCCTGC
Organism: Heteronotia binoei; assembly: GCF_032191835.1. NCBI lineage: Eukaryota > Metazoa > Chordata > Lepidosauria > Squamata > Gekkonidae > Heteronotia > Heteronotia binoei. The sequence continues at coordinate 164,728,758 of NC_083223.1, read as the reverse complement.
TGAATTAGACCAACAATCCCTTCTGAGCTAACATCCAATTTCTTACAGTAATGGGTGCTTCTAAGAGGCTCAGAAGAAGGGAATGAAGGTTGTGGTCTCTCCTACTGTTGTTCTCCAGGAACACATTTTTAGATGATCATTGCTGCTGAAGCCTGAAGGACAGATCGTCTGTTGGTTGTAAAGTTTATATTCGACCTTTTGTTGATGGTCTTCTTGCTGTTAAATTATACTTCTATGCACATTTTTACCATTTAATTTATGTGAAATGGCTGGCCAAGATAACATTCAGAGCCAATTGGTTGCTGTCCATTAATTACCATACAATTTTAAAAGCACTGACAACCAAGGGCTTTGATACTGAGGACTGCATATGACCCATAATTTCCACTGGTAAATTTCAATAGGACCACATCTTGCAGAGGATATTTTTCAAACAGTGTTGTTAATTTTTCCAGCTAATATATTTGATATTTTTATATGTAAAATGTGGTTATTGGAATATGGAATGCAGCACTGAGGTGGCTGCTTTGAAACCGGCTGCATCATTTCCCCAATGTAGCTCCAGAAATATTATTATTGCCTAAGAACTGGTTCACATGTTAATCTCCTTATCTTGGTAATGACATAACATTTATATATATTTTAGTTACATTTAAGAGATCAAAAGTGCCCCCTTCAGGCTCCTCCTTTGCCTCTTGAACTCACAAAATTTCCTCTCCCTCTCAACTGCCACATTCTTACCATGTTTAGTGTTATGTACAGTAACCACAATGTCTGCAGTAAACTTATCGTTAAGCATATTTTATTTTAAAGCACAGTTCCATATAGGGATGCTGTGAATTCTGAGACAATCATGTTCAGCAGATGAACATACTGTGTACAACAGCCATGTGCACTCATAAGAAGAAGAAGAAGAAGAAGATATTGGATTTATATCCCGCCCTCCACTCCAAAGAGTCTCAGAGTGGCTCACAATCTCCTTTACCTTCCTCCCCCACAACAGACACCCTGTGAGGTGGGTGGGGCTGCAGAGGGCTCTCCCAGCAGCTGCCCTTTCAAGGACAACCTCTGCCAGAGCTATGGCTGACCCAAGGCCATTCCAGCAGGTGCAAGTGGAGGAGTGGGGAATCAAACCCGGTTCTCCCAGATAAGAGTCTGCACACTTAACCACTACACCAAACTGGCTCTCCTATAGTAGCTGCTTGTTCTTGCTAGACTTAAGGAAACCACATCCCAGCAGTCTTTGGCAAGGCCAGCCTCAGAGTGTCTGGCGCCCGAGGTGAGGTCCTGCCCCACCGCCTCCCACCCTGCCTCCCTCACCCCTGGTGAGGGCATCATGGTGATGGAGCAGCATCTGTGCCTCAGAGGGCGCATGCCACCTGGCTGCTGTTGCTCAGCCTGGCTGCCTTTGTTTCTGAGGCGCAGGTGCAGCACTGCCACACTCGCCCATTTCCCTTGCCAAAGAGGAGTCATTTACCTCACCAAAGAGGTGAGGGAGGGTGGGTGCGAGAGCCCAACCCATCAGCCCTCAGGGCCACACCCTAGGCAGCCACCTAATGGACAGGCTGGCCCTGGTCTTTAGTATCACTGGGACTGACTCTTCTTGACTATTGTTGTGAATGCAAAAACAAAACTAAACTAAAACCCCAGGAAAAAGCTCACATCTGATAAAACAAGTAAAGCATTTATTTCCTTCTTCCTTATTCTAACTGAAAAGATTAGACACTTACTTAGTCTACCAAGAAAGGGTGCAGCAACAATGAATAGGCAACTATGCTGGTGACTCTCCCTTTGTGGCACAGGATAAGAGAGGTGGTGGCTGAGGATCTTTACAGATAGGTGTATAGAAGTCTTAATACAGCTTCACTGAAAGCTGAAGTATACATACCAGCAGCAGACCTATCTCTGTTAAATGCAGACCAAACTAACCATAGGAGTTGAGTATTAACTCCCAAACTAATAAATGTATTCCGAAATTAGCACTTTTTGTGTACTGAAACATGCAATATCAAGATAATATACAACCATATGTATGTCCTTGATGCTATAAATGATGGAGTAGATTGTTACATATGGTTGTATGTGTAATAAAAACAAAATATCAAATACATGTCTGCTTATGAAGAAATGGGAAAGGGTGTGATCTAAAGAGCAAAAAGGGTGAACAGATGAAGGCTGCCAAACCCTTCCCACACCCAAAATTATTTTTCTCTATTCCAGCCTTATTTTCAGTAATAGAATCTGGCTGAGGGGGAGGGAAATTGACATCAATAAGACTGCTGGTAGCTAAACTGTGGGTGGGGGGAGGTTCTGCTCATTCCCTATGTCAATTTTGCTCTTCAGTCCCCTATCAGTGTTCGACTTTATATGTGCTTGAAGCAGACCTGCAATAAAGAGATGAGTCTGCCACTGTTGTATCAAGTTCAGCCATTTGATGTTGAAATGAAGCAGCTGTGTACAGATAATAAATTTCAGCAGATGAGTACGGTAGTATTAGTGGAAGGAAAATTACAATTAAAAATAAGAACAGCATCTTGGATGGGATGATATTTCAGCCCAGCATAGTTAATCAAATGGAAACTAGTCAAAATGTGACTTACCATGAGAAAAACAGCCATCAGTATTCACCTATCTTTTGTTGGTATTGTATTGCTATTTGATTTGAGGATGGTTACAGAAATCCTTAGCAAGCATAAGATGAACCTTTAATTGAAAAATTTTCTGATCCAGAACTATAAAAAAAACAATTCACAACACTGCTTTCTGAGGTTTGTTGTACAATATTTATATTGCATTATAATATTTAGATTCCAAAAGAAGTGCTGTCCATGTTAATAATTTCATCAAATTTATCAAAAATATAGCTGCAATTTTGTAATATATATATTAAGGCAAATTCTAAACAAATCTCTTTAACAAGTTGTTTGTGTACCCTGTCTTCAGATTGATAAACGTTCTTTATCACAGTTTTATTTAAACTGCAATTAAAACAATAATAATACAGTATAAATTAACTGTGCCACCAGGTCACAATAATCACTAAACAGTCCTAGCCCTTTTAGAAGAGTTAAATTTCACATCAGAAAACAAGAACACAACTTTGAACTTAATTGGGGAAATTATTCCATTGCTTTGGAGCAACTGCCATAACAACCTGTATGCTAACATAACCTCACATGTAGAGGAAAATCTCTAACCTGTGAGATTTTACAAATTATAAGTAATAAATGTTGGTATTTAGAAAAAGGGAAGTAATGGAAAATAAATCCTTCAACAAGTGAGACTGACAGCCACGTACTGCCTGTTTTAATTCAGGGAAACAAGACATTCAAAAGAAAGTGAATTGGAGAGGAAGTACAAGACTGTCATCATGCCTCAAGGACACAGCCAAAGGCAAAGAGCTTCATGGCTTTGAAAGAATGAGTGTCTTCCCCTTCAGATGAGTCCTGGAAATGTGGAACCTGAACATCCAAAGTGACTCCAAAAACAAAAAGAAATCTGCAGACTGGAAACCTAATTTCCAGTGTTCGAAAGAGACATTTGCAAAAGTTTAATTATTTAAATACTTCAGGTCACCAAGCTGAAACAGGATAACTGATGCATGCTGACAGCATTTTCATTTAATGAAGATGATTTCAAAGTGAGTTCAGCGCTTCTTTATAAGGCTTTTGGACCTGAGGTAGCTGAAAGAGAGAGAGAGAAAGACTTCTAAATAGTTTGTCGGAGTACCAGGCATTTACATGGCTCCTTCCTGTGGTTAAGTTCTCAGCATAAAAGTTAATCGATTGTCAAGAATGTGGTAATGCTCTGTAAACAATTACTGTTTCAGAGGCTGGACTTGATGACCATTTTCTTTGCGAGACCAAAAATATCTTTACTGGTAGTACACGGCTCCTGAAAACAAGGTTTCCATGAGCTCCAGACACTATTCATGCTTAGCAGCAAATAACAGAGCCCTTGTTTTAGGGCACGTCTTAGATCCTGACTTCTCTTTCCTTAAAAGAGGTGGCAGGTTTGTGCCTGAATACTGTTTACTGTGAATTTTTCAGACCGTACAGGGGGTGGGCAGTTGTATCCAAACAGAAAGCTGGCTCTATGCTATTGAAAACAAGCCAGCGGCAGAAGCTTTGCTTTTAAAATACTGCTACGGATGTCTATAAGCATACCACTACTAAAGCCAAATTTTAACAATTCAGTACAACAAGCAGGGTTTAGAAGACCAATGGTTATGCATGTTTTGGTTTGGATCCAGTTAGACCTTTCAACCGAAGATGCTGACAACTAAAGATCTTCTTTGTTTTTCACTCTCCCAGGAACCATTTCCAAACTTGGGAAAGTTGATTCTCAGAGTTTCAGGGCCCGCATGGACTAAAGTGCTGAGTCCATTGAGGGGAATAAAGGGTGTTAAGTCATCCTTTCTACCTCTTCATTGGTAGAGCTTGTTCCCCACTGCAGCCTACCAAACTGCATGGCTGTTATTCCACAAAGGTTTAATGATTTGAGGAACAAACTTTCCTGAGGTCAGAAATAGCTGCTAGGCAAAGCAAAAAAGATCTATGTTGTTTGCCAGTACTGACTGATGAATCCAGCCATATCTCTGTACATGGAAGTGTAAAGTACATTATAATTTCCTGCTGTTCTTCTCCTTCCATCACCATAGAAGTATATCAACTACTGTATCATGATGTACTAGGACTGGGAAGACCCAAGTTCAAATCCCCGCTAGCCATGAAGCTCACTGGTTGATCTTGGGCCTGTTGGAGCCAATCAGGAACCTAGAAGGTTGGGCAGCTAAAATGCAGTACGGAATACATCTATGTATTACAAAGTGCCCAGTAAAAACAACATATGTAGATTGTAGATAAAAACAAGGAGGAAGTGGGTATCACATTATATCCACATATCATACAACAAATGTAACTTGCACATACAATAACTACTAGACTGAATATTGGCTAGATGTACAATAACAGGGGGTTGCCCTTGACTCAGATTCGGAAGCTGCAGCTGGTGCAGAATGCTGCAGCCAGGCTACTAATGGGGCTTCCTCGTCAGGAGCACATTCAGCCTGTGCTGAGAGTGCTGCACTGGCTGCCTGTTGCATACCGAATCCGTTTCAAGGTTCTGGTATTAACCTTCAAAGCCCTATATGGCCTAGGACCTACCTATCTGTGGGACGGCCTTACCCCACGTTTCCCAGAGAGCACTGCGATCAAGTTCTCAAAATCTTTTGGCTGTCCCTGGGCTAACGGAGGCTAGGCTCAACTGAGCATGAGCCTTCTCAATTGCGGTCCCAATACTTTGGAACACCCTCCCAGAAGCCATCAGGGCCCTGGGGGATTTTTCGCAGTTCCGTAGGGCGTGCAAGGCTGAACTGTTTCGGATGGTTTATAACATCTAATGGGAGAGGGCTGCCGCCACATCTGGATCCATAGCGCTTTTATTATCAACTACCCAGGATCTGTGCGCATGAGAAAAAAAAAATTATTTATGCCTGAAGTAGCACCATTGTTATTTATCTGATTGTTTTATTGTTTTAATATTGTTTGTTTACTGTCTGTTTTATGCTGTTAGCCACCGAGTCTGTATGGAATGGGTGGGATATAAATATAATGTAAATAAATAAATAAAATAACCACTAGACTAGGGGTGTCCAACCTTTTGGCTTCCCTGGGCCACATTGGAAGAAGAATTGTCTTGGGCCGCACATAAAATACACAAACACTAACGATAGCTGATGATGAGCTAAAAAAGGTCCATGCATAATTTTTGTGAAATCCACCACCACATATAAGCAGAAAAGCTCTTGCATAATAATCCTAGTTATGCACCACCCCATTTGGAGAGTTTTAAAAAATCATCAAGCAGGTCCCAAGTTTGCGATCACTGATACAGAAAATGTACATATCTAGGTAATAAAACTTCATCATTATTATTTTTATTGTAAAAGAAAGGAGGGCAATATAAAAGTAGTGGCCCAGACCAGGCCACAAGGAGGGAGGGGTGATCAGTAAAAAAATCATCCCATCCCTCTCAGAAACACAGGGGCTTAATGCCCTTTCTGCTTCCAAGTCCTGATGCAGATGGCCCAGAGCTGAAGCAGGAACCATGCCTTTAAATGTCCTTTACTTTCCTGAAAAAAGGGGTTGCTTGATTTCCTTTGCCTGATCCCAAATTCTGTAGCTGCATACTTCTCTCTGCACTATATTTGTTTCTTTCAGATAGATGAGGGTGGGCTCCTTACACAAAGTATCAGTGGGCACTTTGGTTATCAGGAACAAAGGCAGGAGCAAACTGCCCAATTGAAGGTGTGAAGCAGTCTATGAGGGACTCAGGCTCCTCTCCTCCTTCCTGATTTGTCATCCTCCCTGCAGCCTGTCCCAGCCCAATTGAATCCAGCATTCAGTCTGCGTAGCACTAACAGATGATACAAATGAGGGGTCCAGAGGGGGCTGGTGGAACTGAGGCTACAGAGGGGGCCTGTAAAAACTGCTAGGCGGCCAGGCCCCTTGGTAGCTATGGGGTTGGGTTTTGACACTCATGGCCAGGCCCCACAAAGCTGCAATTGTGTCAGATCTGTCCCACCTAACAAATGAGTTTGACATCCCTGGCTTAGAGGGCCTTCAGTGGCAGGAGTGTGCACCAAAAATTTGACTCTCAGTATTCCCAAATCACAATATCAGTACAATAATAACCAGGGTAAGTAACCAGGAAACCTGAATTTATTCAGCATTTAAAAATGCCTTCCCTTCACTCTGCAGAGTCACTCTGCCTCAGCAGCACACATCTATAAGTCAAGGGAATGTCTTCTCCTTATTGGCTTTTATTCAGATCAGCTATATTGGTAGCCGAATCAGACTGGAATCTGCATTTGACTGAATAAATACCCCCCAAATACCGGGTATTTATTCAGCCAAATGCAGATTAGACAACCAATAAGGTATGGGGGGGGGGGGTATTTATTTGGTTGACTTTATACCAAACGCACACCCCTGTTCACTGGTCTAAATAATAACAACACACACTAAAAATGTAAATATTAAATATCTGTTCCAGACCAGTCAGGTTGTGAATGAACCAACAGAACAGTGTAGCTCCAAATAAATTATAAAGTTTTGATGTCATTCATGCTTGCATATGTTGAGGAGCCCACAGTCATTAAAGATGATAGCTTTATACAACCATTCTGCCCTTGGCTGTTGCACTATTTACAATATGTGTCCATGTGTTAACCAAAAGTGAAAGTCCCTTCAAATTTTAATTTTTAAAAAATCTGTAGCTACTGTGCACTTTGCAATAAATAGATGTACTTTGTTGTATGTTTTTGCTGCTCAAAGTTCTAAATTCCTGACTTGCTTCTCAGGTTGGTTCCCCACCCCCACCTTCTTTTGCTGTTTCCCAGTTGGAGCCAAATCCTGCATACTTTGTGAATGGAGTTCAGACAATTTAGCTTTTCTTTAAGCAGCAGGTGTGCAGCGGCTCAGATCAGGTCCATCAGGTGAAGAATTTGGCTTAAACTGTTTCCTGTGTCATTACTTTTGTTCTTGGTTTTAGAGTGGTACCTGAGTTCGCAGGAAGTCCACCTCTTCTGTAAGCATCTGCTTCTCCTTGTAGAGCTGGTTCTGTTTGTTCAGCAACTCCACTAGCTGCAGGGCAGTGGATTGGCAATGCTTGTCAAGCTGGTGCAACCTGGGTAAAACACAAACAGAAGATTGCTCTGGTGACATCATAGAAAAATAGAGTTCTAATCCAACTCATGTGCAATGCAGGAAATGCACAACTACCTTTCCCCCTCAACCAATGATTATGCCCAGAAGAAGGAAAAAACCTTCAGAATCCCTGGGCCAATCAGGCCTGTAGAAAATTTCTTCCGGGCTCCAAAGTGGTGATCAGCATTACCCTGGCCTGTAAGAAAGGGCCATGAGAGCTGAGCACTGGCTTATCTCTTCCTACCCTCCCCCTCATGATCTGCCAAAATTCACAGAATCTACATTGCTGTCAGATGGCCATCTAGCCTCTGCTTGAAAATCTCCAAAGGAGAGCCCACCACTACAGGAAGCCTGTTCCACTGAGGAACTGCCTATCAGGAAGTTCCTTCTAATATTTAGCTGAAAACTCTTTTAATTTCAATCCACTGGTTCTGGTTTAACATTCTGGGGCAACATCAAACAACTCTGCTCCATTCTCTATATTAAATGGCTATCATATAATCTCTCAGTCATCTCCTCTCCAGGCTAAACATACCCAGCTACTTCATCCTTTCCTCATAGGAACTGGTTTCCAGACCCCTCAACATCTTCATTGCCCTCCTCTGGACACATTCCATCTTGTCAACATCATTCTCAAACTGTGGTGCCCAGAAATGAATACAATGCTTCAAGTAAGGTCTAACAAGAGTAGGTAAAGTGACACCATCACTTTGTGTGATCTGGACACTATACTTCTGCTGATACAGCCCAAAATCACATTTGCCTTTTTAGTTACTGCATCACACTGCTGACTCATGTACAATATGTATGGTCTATTAAGACTCCCAGATCCCTTTTGCATGCATTGCCACCAAGACAAGTCTCCCTGTACTATAATTATGCATTTGATTTTTCCTACCTATCTGCAAATCCTTATCTTTGTTGAAATTCGTTATTAGTTTTAGCCCACTTTTCCAGTCTGGTGTGATCATCCTTTATCTTTGTGTCAAAACCAATTTTATTATTGCAATGTATTGTAATAATATTTATAAAGAAAGCACTAAGAAAAGCACTAATGCAAAAATAATACCAATACATCACTTTTCCCCCCTTTGACCCCCACCGGTGTTTACTTAAATTTCTAAAAATACAAGGTAATATCTCTTTAAAAAGCTCTTATATTCTAACCTCTTAACCTTTATAAAAGAAGATACTAATAATCCAATAATAACAAACCCCCAAAAATAAAAAAGATATTTCTTCATTTCTTTATATCTATTACTATAGTCAACCATTCCACAAAGCTTCAACTATTTTCAAAAATCACTAAATGTCCCTTTACTTTCCAATGTTTTTCAGCGTATAATTGAAATTTCTCCCACTCCATGTTAAACTTCTCCAAACCATAGTCTTTTAAGATTCTTGTAAGTTTGTCCATTTCACTCCAAGACATAACTTTTAAAATTCAGTCCCATTTTTCTGGTATTTTATCTTGCTTCCACAGCTGTGCATACAATATCCTTGCAGCTGAAAGTAGGTACCACATAATAGTTCTATCTGATTTCGGAAAACTTTCCATTTGTAATCCCAACAAAAACACGTCTGGAGATCTCTTTATGTCATAACCTAAATTTTTTGACATTTCTTTCTGAATCATTTGCCAGTATTGTCTTGCCTTTTCACACGTCCACCACATGTGGTAAAAAGAACCTTCATGCTTTTTACATTTCCAACACCTGTCCGACATCTGGTTACTCATTTTTGCCAGTTTCTTAGGTGTCATATACCATCTATATAGCATTTTGAAATAATTCTCTTTAATATTATAAAAACAGGTTGCTTACCTGAAACTGATGATCTTCGAGTGGTCATCTGTGCAGTCACACACATGGGTCTTGCCGCAGGCAACGGATCCATACCTCGGAGCTCCAATAGCTCGCCTATAGCGTCTTTTGGCGCGCTTTCCTCCCGCCCTGGGGAGCAGGCAGCGACTGCGCATGCCTGGAGCGGGGGGAGAGCGCCCATTCCACTCAGTTTCTTCCAGCCGCCGTTGGCACTGACACTATACAAGGTTAAGCAACAATTACAAGAGGCCAGCAGCGGGGAAGGCTGGGTGGGCGTGTGTGACTGCACAGATGACCACTCGAAGATCATCAGTTACAGGTAAGCAACCTGTTTATCTTCTTCGTGGTCTCTGTGCAGTCCCACACATGGGTGACTAGCCAGCTAAATGTCCTGGAGGAGGGTGCTGGTAAAAGAAGAAAGTTAGTCACTTAACCAAATTACATCATATTATGCAACGTAGAGATGGAAGCGGATGCACTCACCCCTGACTTCAGTGGAAGATGGATCTGAGGACCGCTTGACCGAAGGAGGCGTCACGTCTCGCACGAACGTCTAAAGCATAATGGGAGACGAACGTGGATGGTGAGGAGCACGATGCAGCCACACAAATGTCCTCTAGAGAGACGCCTTGCAGGAAAGCCGAAGACGTCGAGACCGCTCTAGTAGAGTGGGCCTTAAGACCTTCGGGCAGAGGCTGTTTAGCCAGTTCGTAACACAACCTGATGGCACTAACTACCCATTTAGATAGTCTCTGGGTAGAGATTTTGTGTCCTCTGTGAGGATTTCCGTAGGCCACAAACAGATTAGGGTCCTTACGGAAAAGTTGTATACGATCAAGGTAGAAAGATAAAGCCCTTCTAATGTCCAGAGAATGCAGGGCTTGTTGTCCCTGGTTGGATGGGTTGGAGAAAAACGTTGGTAGAGAAGTTGAAGTCAATAAGTGGAACTGGGAGACAACCTTAGGAAGGAACGCAGGGTCCGGTCGCAGAACAACTTTGTCCTTGTGGAAAATGGTGTAGGGAGGATCGTGGCGGAAGGCGCATAAGTCACTTGCCCGTTTGCCTGAGGTAAGGGCTACCAGCAATGCTGTCTTCCAGGAAAGAAGGTTAAGGTCTATGGTAGCCATAGGTTCAAAGGGAGCTTTCATCAAGCAGGAAAGGACTAGTGACAAACTCCAAGTCGGGACGAAGGGCTTAACAGGTGGATTGAGGTGCAACATGCCCTTAAGAAAGGACTTAGACAAGGGATGGGAGAACACCGTTTTGCCATCAACAGGGTTATGGAATGCAGAAACTGCAGATAAGTGAACTTTTAAGGAGGAATAGCAGAGTCCTGATTTCTGTAGAGAAAGTAGATAATCAAGGATCAGGTTAAGGGGTGCTGATTCTGGCTGCAAATGATTAGATGTCGCAAATGAGCAGAAGCGCTTCCATTTGTGTTGGTACGAAAGTCTAGTGGAAGGCTTCCTTGCGTTGAGGATGATGTTGGCTACCTCTGTGGAGAGGCAGGCGGATGTATTCTCCAGGCTGCCAAGGCCAGAACCCGAGGGTTGTGATGTAGAACCTGACCACTGGCCTGGGATAAAAGGTCACCCACAGGAGGAAGACGGCGGTAAGTGTGGCGGGACATTTGTAGAAGCCTCGTGAACCACGGTTGCCGAGGCCACCATGGAGCAATGAGGATGCAGTCCGTGCCATCTCGTGCTATCTTTACCAACACCCGTGTCAGAAGGGGGGTTGGTGGGAAGAAGTAGTGAAGAGGACCTGTCCAGCTGTGTAGGAAGGCGTCGTTGCCCCTCCTGGAATAAAATCGAGGACATTTGGCATTTTCCCTGGAAGCAAAGACGTCCACCTTGGGCGTTCCGAAGCATCGGAAGATACGACGAAGGTAGGTCGGATTGATGGACCATTCGTGGTCGTCTATGCGGACCCTGCTGAGGGAGTCGGCCAGAACATTCTCCACACCCGGGAGGTGAATGGCAGTCATGTAGATGTTGTGCTTGACACACCATTCCCAGAGCAGTACGGCTATACGGCACAGGCGGAGGGATCTGGTGCCTCCCTGCTTGTTTATGTAGTAAACTGTTGCCATATTGTCCGTGGAGATCTGAACGTGCCGACCCCTTATCAGTGGGAGGAACAACTGAAGGGCCCTGTGCACAGCAATCAGTTCTAAGCAGTTTATGTGCATGGCCCTCTCGGGGGGAGTCCAAAGCCCCCTGACTGTCTTGTCCTCTAAGTGGGCTCCCCATCCCCACTTGGAGGCGTCTGTTGTCACGATGGCCATCGGAGGAGTCGGTAGAAACGGCATGCCTGCAAGGAGATTGTTGGGTACAGTCCACCATGTGAGAGATAGAAGTGCTCTCTGCGGAACAGTGAGTAAAACGTTCTGCGGTTGCGCCTGGGGATGGTAGGCTCGTACAAACCAGAGCTGTAGTTGTCGCATCCGTAGCCTGGCAAAGTAAAGGACAGATGTTGTGGTGGCCATGAGGCCCAGCAGGCGTTGGATCGTGAATGCAGACTGACGAGGCTGTTGTTGAACTGACTTGGCTAAGGCAATGATAGTTAGTGCCCGATCCTCGGGGAGGAAAGCACGATGGAGAGAAGTGCGTAGAAGAGCCCCTATGAATTTGAGGTCCTGGGTAGGTGTGAGGTGAGATTTTGACGCATTCACGCGAAGGCCCAGGGATTTCAGAAGGGTGAGAGCTGTGTTGAGGTTGTGCTGCAGTTGATGTTGAGTCGGAGCTATGAAAAGCCAGTCGTCGATGTATAGGAAGACTGGGATGTTCCGAATGCGAAGCGCAGATGCCACCACTGCCATGCACTTGGTGAAAACGCAGGGTGCAGTGGAGAGGCCGAATGGCAGGGACACATATTGGAAGTGGTCCTGGCCCATGGCGAACCGCAGATACCTCCGATGTTGAGGTCGAATGGTCACATGGAAGTAAGCGTCCTGAAGATCTAGAGAAGCCATCCAGGAATTTCTGGGAATAAGGGGCAAGATGGACTGCAGGGAGATCATTCTGAACTTCCTGTATTCGATGTGCCTGTTGAGCTTCCTCAGATCTAGAATGGGACGCTTGCCTCCATCCCTCTTGGGGACCAGAAAGTATCTCGAATAGAAGCCTGTCCCTCGATGTAGAGGAGGGACGGGTTCTATGGCGTTTTTCTGGAGCAAGTCCAGGATTTCGTGATGGAGGAGTGAAGACGGAGGGGTAGCAATGAAGTAGTGGTGGCGAGGTGGAGAAATGAACTTGATTGCGTAACCTAGGCGCACGATGGTCAGCACCCAGGAGTCGGTTGTGATCGAGTTCCAAGTGGGAAGGAATGGGGAGAGACGTGTGCGGTAAGCAGGTGGGGTTTGGAGAGAGTCAAAGAGACTGTTTAGGAGGGAGGGAAGACTTCTTGATCTGTTGTGACCGAGGTCTTTGTTGAAACTGAGGCTTCTGCTGCACACTCTTCCTCTTCCAGAAGTCGTTTCGCTTGGGTGACCGTTGGCGCTTCTGGAATGATGGTCTCAAGGGTTTTGCACGGTTGAACTGTTGGGAGAACGGTTGGGAAACTCCCAAGCGTTTAGCACGCTTGCGTCCATCATCCACTGAGGTGAGAAGCTCGTCGGTAGAAGCATGGAAGAGGCCCAGACCATCAAAAGGGAGGTCCTCAATTTTCTGCTTAATGTCCGGCTGTAAGTTGGTGGACCTTAGCCAGGCGTGGCGACGCAGGGCAACAGATGAAGCAAAGACCCTGGATGAGCAGGAAACAGCGTGGCGTATGGTGTTAATCTGTTGTTTCGACACTCTAGACAGTTCGGATACCAAATTAGAAGCCGTTCTCTGGGAAGGTTCGGGAAGGGAAGGGATGAGAGGCGTAAATTGGTTAGCCAAGTTGAAGATGTAAGCCGAAAAGTAGGCTAGATAGTTATTTAACTTGGAATTTGTGGAAGCGAGGTTGAACATCTTCCTGGCCAAAGTGTCCAACTTCCTGCCCTCTCGGTCTGGAGGTGTCGGATGTCTGGAGGGCTTAGCCTTAGTGGCTGAATGCACAATGATAGAATTAGGTGCTGGATGGGAAGCAAGGAACTTGGCCTCGGGGGCGTGAACTCTGTAGCGAGATTCAAAACGTTTAGAGGTGGGTGGGACTGACGCAGGCTTGTCCCAGGTCTCACGGAGGCCTTCTAGGTGCACAGGTAGCATTGGAAGTAGTGAACCCGGTGGGAAGTCTGCTTGCACCAAGTCATGTACAATGTCAGACACCTTTGGAGAGTCCGACGGAAGAGTAATCCTTAAGGCCTCGGCCATGGTGGTGATCAGATGCAGATAGGCCTTGGACGCGTCCGATGGGGAAAGCCGGGGCTGTGGCGCCGAGTCGGAGACTACAGAGTCAGGATGGTCTCCAGAGTCTGATGATGCTGACGAGTCACCTTCGGAGTGGAAGTCCTCACCCGAAGGAGGATGTGGTGATGGGATCGGGTCCGAAGTGCCAGTCTTAGGCTTTACGATCTGATCACGCTGGTCCGTAGGAGCGGAGACCGGGGGAGCAGTCGAAGCCGAGGCTGATGGAGTGCGCGGCCTAGAGACATCGCGATGACGATAATGGTCCTGGACTCGGTGCGGCTCCGGGTGGGAGTGGTATTCGTGGTCCTGGACTCGGGGTGGCTCCGCATGGGAGTGGTACTCGTGCTCTTGAATCCGACGGTGGTCACGGGGTCGGGGAGAATCACGAGAGTAATAAAGTTCTCGGGTCCGATCCTGGTCACGGGGTCGTGGAGAATCCCGAAGTCGATCGCGTCCACGGGGTCGAGGGGAGTCCTCGTACCGGATCCGAGGTGTGAGAACCTCACGGCTGAAGAATGGTGCTGAGTACGGGGAGTAACGCGATCCCTCTACAGATGGAGAGCGAGAGGGGTGGTGGTAAGACCGGCATCTGGGCGAGGGAGACTGAGAGTAAAGGCGGTCGAACCTTCCAGGGGCATAGTTGTCGTGTTGATAGTAGCTAGAAGAGCCGGAATCGCGGCGCCTACGTGGAGATCTGGAGCGACCTCGGAATGTCGGCGACCGGGATCGGATTCGATGTGCAGGAGGATAAGCAGGCGAACGAGAGCGGGCTCGATTAGCGGGAGCCTGAGTTGCAGAGTCCTTGTACAGGGGAGAAATCCCGATATCTCGGAAGGATCCGATCCGAAGAGGAGGTCTAAGGTATGCTTGAGTCGGGTCGCAGTCGGATCGGGCTCTAGAAACTCCGAAGGAACCACGCTGTGCACCGAAGGTGAACGGGATTGAATTGGTATCACCTCCACTGCTGTGGATGAGTGAGGCGTCAGTTGCGGCATGTCGGTGATGACGTCCAACGGGGCCGACAGTTCGGGCGGAAGTGACGGCTGTGCTGGAGGCGTGGGATCCATGAATGTCGAAGTCGAGGTAGGTGTCCGAGGCTTCTTGGGAATCGAATGTGACTCGTGGAGTTTTCTCGAAGCTGAATCAGCCGATTCGGAATGACGAGCTTTTTTGGGCGCCGAATCCGTGGATTCAGAATGGCGCGATTTCTTAGAAGTCTTATGGCCGGTATCGGCGTGCTTCGAGGGTTTCTTTTCGGACTTGTGCGGCTTCTGTTTTGAGAAAACCACGTCCGTAGAGGCCGAATCTCCCGCTCGTTGTTGGGGAGGCGGCGAGTCCGACGCGGGCATAGCCCTCAAGGACAGTTCAAGCAGGAAGCTCCGGAGCCTGGCTGCACGGTTCTTACGGGCCTGCTTGCCGAAGTTCGCACAGTGAGGGCAGGAGTCGACTCGATGAGCTTCCCCCAGGCAAAATAGGCAGTGGCTGTGGCCGTCTGAGGTGGGGATTTTGGTCCCACAGCGCGTGCACTTTTTAAAGGTAACCTTCCCTTCCATGCGCTCCGGACAGGGGAGGGAGGGAAGAAGAGGGGGAAAAGATAGCGCAGAGACGGGCCTTTTTTTTTTTTTTTTAATTTTTCGGGACGAAAATTGGAAATATAATAAGAAGAAGAGGAATACAATACCAGGCGGAAATGAGGAGAAAGAGAAACGCAGAGGATGAGGTAACTGACGAGCTAAGGAGGAACGCAGCGAGGAGGGTGTTGTCCGGGCGGCGGTAGGGAAGAAACTGAGTGGAATGGGCGCTCTCCCCCCGCTCCAGGCATGCGCAGTCGCTGCCTGCTCCCCAGGGCGGGAGGAAAGTGCGCCAAAAGACGCTATAGGCGAGCTATTGGAGCTCCGAGGTATGGATCCGTTGCCTGCGGCAAGACCCATGTGTGGGACTGCACAGAGACCACGAAGAAGATCATGTAGATATCTTCATAGAGTTCTTCCACAAGTGTTCCCATGACTCCATTTGTATTTCTTTATTTATATTAATTGCCCATTTAATCATTTGAGATTTAACTACTTTGTCTTCCGTAGACCATTTCAATAACAGTTTATAAATTCTTGATGTCAATTTATCATTATCACCAAACAACATTCTTTCCAATTCTATTTGTTCTTGTCTTATGCCTTTGTTTTTAATATCCTGTTCCACCAAGCTCTTAATTTGTTGCATTTGAAACCAATTGTATTTATATTCCAATTCTTCTACCGATTTTAGTTCAACCTTTCCACCATGCATCTTTAACAATTGATTGTATAATAACCACTTCACTTCGGAGGTATCTGAATATAATTTATTACTTCCGTTGGCACAATCCAAAGCGATTTTCTCTCATCCCCATATCTTTTGTATTTTGACCATATGTTCAGCAAATTTCTTTTTATATAGTGATGTGAAAAAAACCCGTCCATCTTATTTTTTCCATAATACATATAAGCATGCCAACCAAAAATATTTCCATGACCTTCTAGTGTCAGTAGTTTTCTATTTAATAGCGTCATCCACACCAAACATACTGCATCGTGGTACAACATACTGCATCGTGGTACAACTTTCAGTCAGGCAATTGGAAACCTCCCCTTTCTTTTGCATCAGTCAAAATTTTCATTTTAATTCTAGGTTTTTTCCCAGCCCACACAAATTCTGAAATCTTCCTTTGCCATTTACTGAATTGTTTGTAATCCTTCACAATTGGGATTGTCTGAATCAAAAACATAATTCTTGGTAGAACATACCTTTTGATTGCAAAAATTCTACTCAGCAAAGACAAGTTCAATTTATTCCATTTTAACAAATCTCCATAAATCTTACACCAAAGCTTTTCATAGTTATTTTTATATAGATCTATATTTTTCATAGTGATTTCCACACCCGGGTATTTTACTTTTGAAACAACTTCACATTCTGTTGCACTTTGTAATTCTTCCTGTTGATTCGTTGTCATATTTTTACATAATTTTTTTTATTTTTCTTTATTTATATAAAAACCTGCCAATTCTCCATTCTCTTGTATCTTGCGAAGCAGCAATGGTGTTACATATATAGGATTTTCATTAATAAACATTACATCATCAGCAAACGCTCTATATTTATAGGAAAAGCCTTTCAATTTCAGTCTCTCTATCTCCTTATCTTTTTGTATTTGCATAAGCGAAATCTCTAGAGTCATTATGAATATCAATGGAGATAAAGGGCAACCATGTCTCGTACCTTTGCTGATTATCATTTTTTCCGTCAAATCTGCATTTATACAATCTTGCTTGTTGTTCAGTATATATTGCCTTAACCATTCTTATAAAATTTTCTCCTAATCCCAATTTCTCCATCACTGCAAACATAACGTCCCAATTCACATGATCAAAGGCCTTCTCTGCATCCGCAAAGAATAATACCACTTCTTTTTCAGGGTGCTTCTCATAATATTCAACCACGTCTATGACGGTTCTAATATTGTCTCTAATTTGTCTCCTGGGAAGAAAACCTGCTTGCTCATCTTTAATAAAATTGTTCAAATGCTGTTTGAGTCTTTCTGCTAGTATCTTAGCATATATTTTGTAATCATTATTAAGTAATGAAATTGGTCTATAATTTTTTACATTTGTGGTGTCTCTATCTTCTTTCGGTATCAAAGAAATTACTGCTTCCTTCCATGTATTTGGCACTTTTCCATCAGTTCTTATTATATTCATCAATTTTTGAAGTGTTGGTAATAATGTCTCTGTGAGGAGTTTTGCTGTAAAGCCATCTGGACCCGGTGCTTTTCCCAATTTCATTGAATTTATTGCTGCTTCAACTTCTATTTTTCCAATTCATTCATTTAAGACCTTTTGTATAGTTTCTGTAAAGGGATTTACTTGTATTTTCTGTAGATAAACATTTATTTTACTCTTCTCCACCTTTTGACTTTGGAACAGCTTGGCATAATATTTATAAAATTCCCTTTTAATTCTTGCTTGGTCCACAATGTCCTTACCACCTGATATAATTTTGTTAATATATTTATTCTCCCTTTTTTTTCATTTGCCAAGCCAGGTATTTTCCAGGTTTATTTGTTCCTTCAAAGGATTTCTGTTGCAATCTTTTAAGATTCCATTCTATTTCTTTATTTAGCAAATGTCTCAGTTGATTCTGTAATATTGTAATTTCCCTTATAATTTTCTTTTTCCCCCGTCTCTTTCTGAGTTCCTTTTCCTTATTAGCAATCTCTTTTTGAATATCCAACATTTGTTTCTCTTTTGCTCTTTTGTCTTTATTGTTCAATGTAATTAAAATGCCTCTTATAACAGCTTTATAGGCATCCCACACCATTTGAAATTGGATGTCCTCTTTTTCGTTTATTTGGAAGAAAACTTTAGTTTCTTTTTCTAGAGACCCCACTATGTCTATTTTTTGTAGTAAATCTTTATTTATCCTCCACCTCCTAGTCTTTTTGGCATACTTTACCGACCACATTAATGGATTATGATCTGCCCCCACCTTAGGAAGAATCTCTATTTTTTTCATCAAAAGTCCAAGATCTTTTGTAGCCCATATCATATCAATTCTTGAGAAAGAATTATGTCTTGCTGAAAAGAAGGTATAGTCACGCACTTTAGGATTAAATTTCCTCCAAATGTCTTCCAAGCTTTCTTGATTCACTAAGTCAAAGAAAGACTTTGGTAATTTCCCTTCATTGTTTCTTTTTCCAGATCTGTCCAAAATATTTTTAACTGTTCCATTAAAGTCTCCCATCACCATTATTTGTTCACATACCACTTGGTCTAATGCTGTACAATTTCTTTTAAAAAAGAGTCTTTTGCCCCATTTGGGGCATACAATCCCACTAACAATGTCAATCCCACTAACAATGTCTTAGCTGGACACCCCAGCTAAGAAGCGTCAGGATGACTCGGGGACCCGATCATCCGCACCAAAGAAGGTGAAATCTAAGGAGAAGCGGAAGAGATTGTCCCGCACGCCTTCCCCTTCTCATGACGCATCAACATCGATGTTGACCGCTCCACCGAGGAAGATCTTGGCGTCCCCACATCGTAGCCCTTCGGTGTTGAGAGGCAGCACTTCGCAGCAGTTGCGTCTGTCGGCATCGGAGCAAGAGATCGACCTCAGCGTTCCCATTCTTCAGGGTCGAGGCATTGCAGTGAGAGCGACTCTGTCTCGGAGGTGGAGTTGGAGGCACCGATGGAGCCGTTGGCACCGTTGGATCAGGCAAGAGGTCGGAGAGAGCTGGAACCAACTACTGTAGCTTGCCGCTTCCCACCGCTTCTACCATCGGAGCAGCGGCAGTGGCCTCCATACGCCTATCCATACCCGCTGTACCAGTGGTACCCCCCTCGGGAGTTTGCAGACTGGAACCAGCAATCCAAGGCATCCCATATGTCGAGGCTTTCCCAGCATTCTAGGCGGCATTCCTCAGCATCAATGTCCGTCCCACCTGAAATACGCGGCATGGTGGTGGAGGAAGTCCAGCCTAGATCATCGGTGTCGATCTGGTCACCCATCAGAGAGTCAACGCCGGTGCTCTCGGAACATTCTTTGAGGAGAGAGTCTTCATCGTCGGACTCTGAGGTCGGTACCGACGATCCGGACAGGGCTTTGGAACCTTCGCCAGTGTCTCATACCGCTGAGGATCTTCCCATTTCACCATCAAAGGATCTAAAGTCATATGGGGACCTGGTGAAGAGGATGGCACTCTCCCTCTCTCTTCCAGTGACACAACCGCAACCCGTTGTAGATGACACCGTATTCGACATCATGCAGCGGGATACGCCTACGGTGGTTGCCCTGCCTGTTATGAAAGTCATCTTACAGGCGGTGAAGGAGCCCTGGGCGAAGCCTGGTTCTACACCTGTGTCATCAAGAAGGTTGGACCACATGTACCATGTCCAAGAGGCCGGTGCTGAATTTCTCTTCACGCATCCAAAGCCCAATTCAGTGGTCGTATCCTCCTCGTCAAAGGCCCGCAAGATGCACTCCTCTCCACCGGACAAGGAGGGAAAGAAGCTGGACAACGTTGGGAGGAAGTTTTACTCTGCTGGGGCGCTGGGAGTAAAGGTATTTAACTATGCTGCGTGCATGGCTAGATACCAATACTCAGTGTGGGAACAATTTACCCCCCCCCCCCTCTTGCTTTCCCTGAGTGAGAAGAGGTCTGCTGCTAAGAAGTTGCAGAAGGAAGGCTTTGCTGTAGCCAAACAACAACTGGCTGCAGCAAAGCATATGGTGGACATCTCAGCAAGAACCATCACTTCTGCTGTCTGCCTCCGCCACCACTCCTGGCTCAGGTCAACGACCCTCCAGCAAGACACCAGGTCCTTTGCTGAAGATCTGCCCTTCGTTGAAGATCTGCCTCTTCAGCTTGACCACTGACAATGCACTCCAGGAAATGGATAAAAGCATAACAACTTCCAGGAACCTGGGTGTCCCAGCGTCTTCCAGAGCTACGAAACCAAAACAGTGGAACAAACCTTGGTCAAAAAAGCCATATAAAAAGTTCTCCCCGGAACAGCAGTGGAGACCTCGCTCTGCCCAACCTGAGAGTAGGTCCCCATACAGGGGGAAGAATAGAAACCACTACGCTTCTGCACAGACCACAAGCAAGTCCAAGGGCACTTGCCCTCAAAAGCAGGGACTTTGACTTCCTGGTAGCACGCGTCACCGTCCCCACTTCTTCGTCTATCAGCCTCCGCCCATTCCTGTCGGCCTGAGTGTCCAGCTCTATGGACAGGTGGGCACTTTCCATCGTCGCAGAAGGATACAAAATAGATTTTGCTCAGATTCTGAACCAATCTGTGGTAATTCACCACACCCCCTTCCCCACCTCTGCTGGCGGAGGTGAGCAACCTCCTACAGAAACACGCCATAGAACGGGTCCCGGTGGAGGCCAGGACAGGAGGCTTCTACTCTCGTTACTTCCTGGTTCCCAAGTGGGACGGGGGTTTGAGACCAATCATGGACCTTCGGAATCTGAACAAGTTTATTCTGTACCAGAAGTTCAGAATGTCCACTCTGCAAACAATTCTGCCCCTCATCAACCAAGGGGACTGGCTGGCAACGCTGGACCTCAAGGATGCCTACTTTCAGGTCAGCATCCATCCTGCGTTCAGATGTTTCCTTCGATTTGCAGTAGGTTCTCAACACTTTCAGTTCAAGGCCCTTCCATTCGGCCTGTCTACTGCACCTCGGGTGTTCACGAAGATGATGATCGTTGTGGCGGCCCACCTCCGGCTTCAAGGGATAGTTGTCTTTCCATACATCGACGATTGGCTCCTTGTGGCGAAGTCAAAGGAAAGTTTGTCAAACCATATTGCCAGCACTCTTCGTCTTCTTCACACCTTGGGTCTGCAGGTCAATTTGGAGAAATCAC
Source organism: Heteronotia binoei (assembly GCF_032191835.1). NCBI lineage: Eukaryota > Metazoa > Chordata > Lepidosauria > Squamata > Gekkonidae > Heteronotia > Heteronotia binoei. The sequence goes on along the minus strand of NC_083223.1, from coordinate 164,707,481 downwards.
ACCTTACTCCATCACGGACAGTTCAGTTCATAGGGGTTTTGCTGGATATGAACCTTCATCGCGCTTTCCTGCCTCAGCAGAGAGCGATGGACATTATCAACCTTGTCTAATTTCTGCAGAGTCGAAAGTGGGGCACGGCACAGCAGCTGCAGCAGATGCTGGGGCTGATGGAGGCGACTACAAGCGTGCTGACCTTTGCGAAGCTGAGGATGAGAGGCCTACAACTTTGGTTTCTTCGTCAGTTTCAGCCATTAAGGGACTCACCTCGAAAGAGGTTTGTAATTCCACCTGTGACACTTCAAACACTGCAGTGGTGGAAATCAAAGGACAACATTTGTCAGGGAGCTCCCTTGCACCTACCTGTACCAACAGTGACAATAACAACAGATGCGTCTTTATGGGGTTGGGGGGCCCACATGGACGCTCTGTGTGGGGGCCCTTGGCCTTTGAAATTGACTCACTGCCATATAAATTACCTGGAACTGCTGGCAGTTCATTTTGCTCTTCGATCCTTCCGCCCCATGGTGGTAGGGAAGGTTGTTGCTTAAAGTTTTTAAGTCATTCAAAATGGCGTCCACGGTTTTTCTGGCTCCTTTTTAAAACTTTTTTCCTTTTTCTCTTTGGGCCCACCAAAATTAATTCTAATTACATAGTCCAATGTATTTCACCTTTTTATGAGTCTCTGCAGGCTCCGCCAAATTTTAAAGTCCCGTTCTTTAAAAAAAACTTTTTAATTTTTGACCTTCCTTTAATGGCCGCCGAAGTTTTTCTATGGTTAATTAGTCCTCGAGGAATCCAGGAAGTTAGAAACTTGCCCTTCTTTCAATGGCTCCTTCCTGCTTTTCTTGCCACAAAGTCCTGTTCTCTATTATCAGGTAGTCTTGCGATTTTATTTATTATGCCACTTTCTGTGACGTCTTTCAGTGCAGCAACTCTGTGACGATAAAATACAGGTTCTTTTATCTTATACACATAAATACAGGTTCTTTTATCTTGAAGTCCTTCACTGCAGGCACTAGCTGCTGACACACACTCAGCTTCTGCTTTAGACTGTGCCACTATAGTCTGTTTTCTGCTAGTCCATTCTACGTCCATTTCCATAGAAGAACAAGTATCCACTAGTCGATCTGTAATTGCATGATTCTTCTGCATAGTTGGCATCCATGTATCCAACTAGTCTGGTATTCTCAGAAGGTTCAATTGTCAATCTTAAGTCCATAGTCCCTTTTAATTATCTGGCAAGTTTCTTCCCTGCATTCCAATCATGATGATTTGGTGAACTGATTTTTCTGCTCAATATTCCAACAGCGGCTGTAATATTAGGTCTGGTAGTTTTACTCAGGTACAGGAGTTTTCCTATTGCTTCTCTGTACTCTCCAATGACTTTGAGTGGTTGACCACCTTGAGCTCTCAGGTATGCAGGTTCAAAAGATATCTTAGATACATGCCAAGAGATGCTATAAAGCCCATAATCTTTCATTTTTGGCACAGTTGAAAAGTTCCATCCTCAAGTCTCTCAATTTGTACTCCTAGATAGTGCTTAATATTTCCACGTCTTTTGACTTCCACCTCTTTGTTCAGCTTTTCAGCAATGTCCTTAATGTCCTCTTTGTTCTTGTAGCTCACAACCAAATCATCAACGTAAACTAGAATGTATTGATATTCTCCATCTTTAAATATGCAGGGTTCAGCTTTCCCTTGCTCAAATCCTTGTTGCTGAAGTAATCCAGTGATTTTGTTGTACCAGCTTTTTGCAGCCTGTTTCAAACCATACAGTCCTTTGTTGAGTTTGAAAACATAGTTCTCTTTGCCAGGGACTTGAAAGCTTTCGGGTATTTCCATACAGATTTCCTCTGATAACTCACCATTAAGAAATGCTGTCTTTATGTCTAGGTGCTCTGCAAGCATATTTCTAGATGCTGCCACACTCAGTAGTGTTTTAAGTGTAGCACTATTGATAACTGATGCAAAAGTCTCTGAATAGTCAGTTCCAAATTCTTGTGCGTATCCTTTGGCTACTAGTCTTGCTTTGTACAGGTCTATAATTTCATCATCTTTATATTTTATTTTGTAGACTCATTTGCATCCAACAGGTTTTCTTCCTGCAGGTAGCTTTGTAAGAGTGCATACATCTTTTACATCTTTTTCATAAATGGATAGTATGTCTTGTTCCGTTGCTCAAATCCATTTCTCCTTTTCCTCATTAGGTAGATCGCACGCTTGTTTCCAGCTCTTGGGTTCCTCTTTAGGTTTCACAGTCTCTATAGATCTCACAGTGTCACAGTATCCATATTTCTGTGGCGGTTGCCCTTTTGTGCTCCTTTCTGATAGTCTCAGAATGGGTGGAGGTTCTGTCGCTCCCTGTAGTGCAGTCCCCACTTCCCCTTCTGATTCAGCAGAGTCTTCAAAAGGTAGACCTGCCAGTTCCCTGGTGGTCACTACAGGTAACCAGGTACACCAATCTTCAGAAGCATTGTCAGTAACCTCAGGATCAGATTCAGATACATAGAGTGCTCTAGGCAAATTACTTTCATCCACAACACAACATTACCATGTTTGGTTTTATTCAGTTTCGGATCATAGACTCTGCAGCCTTTTTCCCGCTGAGAGTTATCCTACTATGAATCCAATTTCAGTTCTTGGAACAAGCTTGCCCCTATTTTCTCTAGGAACATATGCATAAGCTTTTGATCCAAAAGTTTTAATGTGCTTAAGTTGAGGCTTCTTGCCAAACCAGCCCTGGAATTGAGCAACACCTGTTACTTTTGAAGGTATTCTATTGTGAATATACACTGCTGTATTTACAGCTTGGGGGGGGGAGGGGTGGGCTACCTCTTGGGTATCCTGCCCCCCCAGGGAAAGTGTATGCGCAATACATAGCCTCTCCTTTCCCGGTGTAGTGAACGCCGCATGGTCACTGTCCGGCAGATGGTCACTGCAATGGCCTCTCCTGCATTACTGCATCCATGGCAACACCTTCCCGCTGGTCCCCCCCCCCCCCCGTTTCTCACAGAGTTTGCCACGTCATGGTGCGACCAAATGTCCGGCGGTATAACCGGATGGGCAGGCTGGGATCACCAACCTCGCCAGCCAAGAGAAGGAAAACTCTAACATCAAACCCGGGCAGATAGAGCTCGTTAATGTAACACCTACCACCTGGAGGACTCGCTGCCGGCGTCCTGCCTTCCTGGGCCATGGCAGATGACCCCCAGGTGAAAGGGTGGAGCCAGTACCGCGCACACTGTGCTTCACCTAAAAATTCCTCTGCGCAGGCCTGAAGGGCATATCCACATCCACAACCCACCAAGTCCTGCAGCGATGGGCAAGGGGCGAAACGGCAGGTGGAAGATGCCACTGGAAGCTGCAGTCCCGATCCTGCATGTAGGCAGTTCAGGGTATTGGCCGCCTGATGCTGACCCGGAGACGAAAGCATCTTTCGGCAGCACCCTGAACGACCAAGCAGCCTTATCTAGGGACAGCACTGCTTGCTCCACACGGAGAGGGGCCTAGAAAAGGTGGCCTAAACAAAGCTCGTCTCCCCGCCCCAGTTGGCTAGCCACGGTCAACGGGCATCCTTACTTGCGGTCAAAAAATAACAACAAAGAAAAGGCATGTACCCGCCTCACAAAGTGTGCAAAGACTTAAGCTTGTGTGTTGGAACATCAGAACCATGCTTGACACAGTAGACAGTGGTCGCCCTGAACAACGCTCTGCTCTAGTTGCCCACGAACTTCTCAGGTTGAATATTGACATAGCAGCTCTCAGTGAGGTCCGTTTCCCTGAGGAAGGTAGTCTTCAAGAACATGGTGCTGGCTATACCCTCTACTGGTCGGGTAAGTCAAAGGCTGAGAGCCGCCTTTCTGGCGTTGGCTTCATGGTCAGGAACTCCATTGCCTCCAAACTCGAAAACCTGCCAACAGGTCACTCAGATTGCATCATGTCCATGCGCCTCCCACTTCAAAACAAGCAGCATGCAACACTCTTCAGTGTGTATGCCCCAACCCTTCAAGCAGATCCTGCAGAAAAGAACAAGTTCTATGCTGATCTACGCAACCTCGTACGGAAGACCCCTACAGAGGACAACGTGATCATCCTTGGCGACTTCAATGCCAGAGTAGGTAAAGACTCGGAAGCCTGGAAAGGAGTACTTGGCAAACACGGCATTGGCAACTGCAATGATAACGGGCGCCTCCTGCTAGAATTCTGCATGGAGCACCAACTCACCATCAACAACACTATCTTTCAGCAGAAGAACAGCCTGAAGACAACCTGGATGCACCCACGGTCCAAGCACTGGCACCTTATCGACTACATTCTGGTGCGCCAGAGAGACCTTCGAGATGCCTTACACACCCGAGTAATGCCCAGTGCGGAATGTCATACGGATCATCGTCTTGTACGCTGCAATCTCCGTCTTCACTTTAAACCCACACCCAGGAGAGGAGGTATCCCTCGGAGGAAGCTTCAGGTTGGCAGCCTTCAGTAAGCCGAAGTTAAAGCTGCCTTCCAGGCAAAACTCCAGTCAAGTATTCAGGACCCCAGTTGCCCCACAGACCCTTCTCCAGAAGCACTCTGGGAACCCTACCATCCTGTTGATCTCTGAAGAAGTCCTCAGGTTCTCCACAAGGAAAAACAAGGACTGGTTTGACGAGAACAATCAAGAGATCCAAGAATTACTAGCAAAAAAGAGATCTGCCTACCAAGCACAACTTGCTCAGCCCTCCTGTCCCAGGAAAAAAGCAATCTTTCACGCTGCATGTAGCAACCTCCAGTGCAAGCTTCGAGACATTCAGAATGAGTGGTGGACCAAGCTTGCAGAGAGAACCCAGCTGTGTGCAGACACTGGTGATTTAAGAGGGTTCTACGAAGCCCTGAAGGCAGTATATGGCCCATCATATCAGGCTCAGTGTCAGGGCCCGGGTGGCAGATAAGGAACGACGGCGGCCAACGTCCGGCAGCTGGCCAGAACTCTGTCAGCCGGCTGGGGAGGAGCGCAGGGGTGGTCGTTAAACAGTCCAATTATTTCAACACCGTAAATCAGTCCGGCCGAAGGAGGAGACAGAAAGCTTGGTCGCAGGAATGTAGCGGGGTCGGAAGCCAGAGAAAACAACGCCAATTACCTAGGTCAGTCCATAAAGCAAAGCCAGAGTCCAGAAGTTCAAGTCCAAGGTTCAGGCCGGGTCAGGAGTTACACGGGTTCTCGCAGCAAGCAAGAGGGTGCAGAGCGTAGTCACGTCCCCGGAGGGTCATTCGTTGCCAGCACAGTTTGCCTTGAGGTCAGGGTTACAGATATACTGTGCTGGCTTGTTAACTTGTTAGTACTCCGGGCTGAGATCTCTCCTCCCACGCATGCGTGCATCTCTCCGTCTGTTTCTGAACTCCTGTCGCCTCCTCTCACGTAGCCGGCTTACAGGAGGTGGTGATTCAGGAGGGGATGCACTAGGGCCTGGTGTGGCCTGATCAGTTTCAGGTGGCTCCTGCTCTGAGTTAGCAAGGGCGGGGGCAGAGCTAGGGCCCGGTGTGGCCTGATCAGTTTCAGGTGGCTCCTGCTCTGAGTTAGCAAGGGCTGGGTCTGGGGCAGGCACGACACTCAGAGTCCCTTGCGTAGTGCAGACGGCCAAGTGCTCCTCACAGACAAGGCATCCATACTGAACCGGTGGTCGGAGTATTTTCAGGTTCTCTTCAGTGCCAACCGCGTAGTTCAAGATTCAGCAATCCACCTCACCCCACTTCAACCAGTGAAAACAGAGTTGGATGAGATCCCCACCCTAGAAGAGACTGTTAAAGCCATCAAGCAACTGAAAAGTGGCAAGGCAGCGGGAGTTGATGGAATCCCACCAGAGATCTGGAAGCATGGGGGCACAGTACTACATAGCACACTTCACAAAGTACTTGTCACCTGCTGGGAACAAGGCAAACTACCACAGGACTTTCGCGATGCAATCATCATCACTCTACACAAGAACAAAGGAGAAAAGTCAGACTGCTCCAACTACCGGGGGGATAACCCTGCTCTCCATCGCAGGCAAAATCCTTGCCAGAATACTCCTGAACAGACTGGTGCCCACCATTGCAGAAGAACTCCTCCCAGAGAACCAGTGCAGCTTCAGAGCTAACAGGAGCACCACCGACATGGTATTTGTTCTCAGGCAGCTCCAACAGAAATGCAGGGAACAGAACAAGGGTCTATATGTGACTTTTGTTGACCTTACCAAAGCTTTCGATACCGTTAGCAGGAAAGGCCTGTGGCAAATCTTGGAATGTTGAGGATGTCCACCAAGGTTCCTCAGCATGATCATCCAGCTACATGAAGACCAGCGAGGCCAAGTCAGACACTGCAACGTACTCTTGGAGCCCTTTCCAATAGGCACAGGTGTAAAGCAAGTCTGCGTTCTCGCACCAACTCTCTTTCGATCTTCTTTAGCATGATGCTTCAAAGAGCCGCAGTAGATCTAGATGATGACGATGGTGTCTACATCCGCTATCGCACTGATGGCAGCCTGTTCAACCTGAGGCGACTAAAGGCTCACTCCAAGACAATGGAAAAACTTATCCAATAGCTACTGTTTGCTGATGATTCTGCACTCGTCTCCCATTCGGTATCAGCTCTGCAGCATATGATGTCCTGCTTTGCAGAGGCTGCCAAGCTATTCGGCCTAGAAGTTAGTCTGAAGAAGACAGAAGTTCTCCACCAGCCTGCACCCCAGGAAGATTATTACCCTCCCTGCATCATTGTGGGTGAATCAGTTCTGGAGACAGTCCAGCAGTTCAGCTACCTGGGGTGCATCATCTCCTCAGATGCCAAGATCGACAAGGAGATTGACAACAGGCTGGCAAAGGCAAATCGTGCATTTGGCCGAGTGCACAAAAGAGTGTGGAGCAACAAGCATCTGAAAAAAGGCACAAAGATCAATATTTACAAAGTGGTTGTGATCACAACCCTCATCTACGGCTCCGAATCGTGGGTTTTATACCGTCATCACCTGCGACTCCTTGAGTGCTTACATCAGCGCTGCCTTCGCACCATCCTCAACATCCATTGGAGTGACCTTGTGTCCAACACTGAAGTCCTCAAGAGGGCGGAGGTTACAAGCATTGAAGCACTGCTGTTGAAGACGCAGCTGCGCTGGGCAGGGCATATTTCTAGGATGGAAAACCACCGCCTTCCCAAGATTGCTCTGTATAGCGAACTTTCCACCGGCCATCGAAATAGAGGGGCACCAAAGAAGAGGTACAAGGACTCCTTGAAGAAATCCCTTGGCACCTGTTGCATCAACCATCACCAGTGGTCTGACCTAGCCTCAGATCGCAAAGCATGGAGGCACACCATCCACCAGGCTGTCTCTTCCTTTGAGAACGCACACATAGCTGGTCTTGAGGACAAAAGGAGATTGAGGAAGAATCGCACTGCTACAGCACCAACCCCAAATCAGACTTTTCCCTGCAGCCACTGTGGCCGGATCTGCCTGTCCCGCATTGGTCTTGTCAGCCACCAGCGAGCCTGCAGCAGACGTGGACTACTGCACCCTTCTTAAATCTTCGTTCGCGAAGTCAAGCTGAGAGAGAGAGAGAGATTTACAGCTTCAGTCCATAAGCCTTTAGGCAATCCAGAATGCATCAGCATTGCTCTGGTCATTTCCTGTAACACACGGTTAAGTCTCTCTGCACTTCCATTCTGCTGTGGAGTGTATAGGACAGTCACTTTGTGCTCAATCCCTTCTGCTTTCAGAAACTCTTTAAAATCAGTATTGCAATATTCACCATCTTCATCTGTCAGTAAGCTATGAGGTGTATGCCCAAATCTGTTTTTTAATCATGGCAACATATTCTTTAAATTTATCAAGAGTTGCATCCTTTGATTTAAGCATGTAGACCGTGCTATACTTTGTCTTTGCTTCTGTGAAAACTGCAAAAAAATTATTTTTCCCAATCAAGGCTTTTATTGGTCCAACAAGGTCAGTGGAAATTGTTTCCAAAAACTTTTCATCATGCGCTTTGCTCTTCCCACTGTGGGTGGGGGCGATGCCCTTAGTTCTCAGACAAACATCACATTTTTCCTTAGATTTATCACAATGCACAACATCAAGTCCACAGTCTTTTAGCAACTTTTCAATACTCTGCATGCTTCTTTGTGCTAACTTCACATGCCAAGCCTAAATACATATCCTGTGATCACACTTTCTGACTTTATCTGGCAAACAGTCTTTTCCACAAACATCAACAGCATCTGACTTTTCACTTAAATCCATAATATAATGGGCTCAATTTTTTTCACCAAGTTTAAAACTGATTGCTGAATCCTTTTTAATAATTTCACCATCTCTTTTATCAAGATACACAGCATCATCATTCCTCATAAGCACTTGGCTTGAAAGTAAATTCTCAAATTCTCTTCTTCAGCAGTAAGCGATTTCATTTTGATTTCTCCCGCACCATGAACTTCCAGAGGTTTCTTATTGGCACCTATCATTACAGGTCTCTGGCTTTCAACTAGTTCATAAAACATACTTTTGTATCTGCAGACATGCATATAAGTTCCACTATCAATCAAAAATCTTCCTCTTTAACCAACAAAGTTTGCATTACTGTCCTGCATGGTACATTCTTTGTTTCCACCTGGGCCACGTGGCTTGAAAAAATTACAGCTGCTATTATTTCCACGGCCACAAGATGGTGCCCGTGTTTCCTCACTGGGAGCATGTGTTTCAAAATGCCTACTCCTTTGTTCAAAAGCATCCTGATTACCACAATACTTCGCAATGTGATTTTTCAACCCACATTTGTAGCATATTTCTTTTCTTGCCTTATTTCTATGCTCTGACTTCAAGCTTAACGCAGACATGGAATCAGACAAATCATCCCTCTTATTTCCAGTTCTAGAGGCGGCTTCCTCTCTGATAGCAGTTAAGAGACTTTCCAAAGTTAAGTCTTTCTGTAGCCTTAAAATAATTTTAATGGTTTATAGCTTTGTGGCAAGCCTTTTGATATATTAGAGATCTGATCTTCATCTGCAATGGCTTCACCAAGTTCCTTTAATTGGGATTGCATGTACATGAGTTCCTTCAAGCGTCTTTTTACACACTCATTTTCCTTTATTTGAAAATCAAATATATCACCCTTCAAATCATGAATAGTATTGATGGGAGTCTTATCATATTTATGTTTAAGACATTCAACCATCTGTTTTGCTGTTTCCAAAGTGTGCAGCTCTGGGACTTCATAAGGAATTACAGATTCTAAAATCAGAGATTTTGTAAAACCATCAAGTCTTTTAAAATTTGATTTCTCAGGCTCAGTATCTGGACAGTATGTGGACAGTTTGTCCAGTATCTGGACAGATCCATACATCTGAAGCCTTTGTCTTAGGAGTGATAGCCAAAATGAGAATCTATGTTGAGTTAACTTCAGGGTACTAAATCCTATAGCACGCAGACTACTCACGGTACCAAAACCGAGATTTAGGTTGATGCATCCAGCAGAAGTAGAAGATGCAGCAGATCCAGTGGCTCCTTCATCTGAGCTTGACATTTTCACAGCAATCAGGCAGGGCAGGGTTAAAGATTCATGTGCATTTATAAGATTTACATTTAAGAATGTCAGCCAAAAATTTGCCACAACCTCAGTAATCTCCCACTCAGTGTCATTCAGTAAATAATGATAAGGTGGCAGAGTAAATGGATCTGGGGACAAGGAAAGCTTGCAAATCTCCTTATGGAGATTATGATATATGGAGCAATCAAGCAATATATGCTGAATTGAGTCGAGAATATTTGCTCCACAGGTTCAGAGTCTATCACATAAAGGTACTCGATGATATCTCCCCTGTAAGACTTTGGAGGGGGACACGTTTAATCTAGCCAACATGAATGCCCTGCGATAACTTGGAATGGTTAAGTCTGATAAATAATGGGGCATTTTACCACAAAAAGAATTGAGACCTAAGGATACTGGGGAGCAGGTATAAGGGTCTGTTGGATTAAAGATTCTTCCTTCCTTGCTGGAGAGAAAAGGCAACGATGATGTGCGTGCGAGTGGCTCCTGCAAGCTCTTCAGATTCTTCAACGTAATCCACAAAAAAGGGTAAAAACCTTCAAAATTATCTCACTCGAGGCAGTTACTGACGCATTTTCAGATCAAGACAATCTGAATTTAATGTTCATTTAAGTCAGAACACTCTCAAGGATGGCCAGAGTCTTCAAGAAAAAAAAGGCTAGCATTGCAGCTTTTGCTCATTGCTTTCCAAATGCTCTCAAAATGACCCAGAGTGCAAAATCATTAAAAGTTCAAAAAACCAAAAACAGTCCATGCTACAATTCAAAAAAGCCATACTCTGCTACCGTTTTTGATAGGTTCGCTGGATCAAAATGGATCGCTGGATCGAAATAACATTGGAGAGGCTTTTAATATGAAAGCAAAAATATATTTATTACTACAAGGGAATGGGGGTACTGGGAAAGAAAATAATGAAGCACAAAGAAACTACATCTTGCAATGGAGAAAAAATGGCTAAGAGTGGGGAGAGACTGAGAGACTTCCCCTTTCTTCTCAACCTTCTGCTGACTAGACAAAGGAGTCACCTGACTAACTGACCAAGCAAACAAACAAGCTTTCCCACATTATCTCTTGATTGGCAGGAAGCCAGGATCTTCTTCCTAGGTCATGCAGACAATAGGGAATCAGGCACAGTATTAACCCTATAATGACTGGAACTTTAGAACGTTGCAAAAGGCATGCAGAACAGATACATAATTCCAACAATTCCAAATTATGTATCATCCCATTTAAATTATGTAGTAAGCAGATTTCTGTATATAAATGTGCACTAAAAAATACAGACATTTGCTTGGATCACAATGGCAGGGCTAAAAAAGTAAGCCTGGCTAAAAACCCATTCTGCCAATTACATAACCAATCCAGAACATATACTTACTTTTAAAGTCTGCCTACTTTTTCATAAACTTTTTATTCCGTTTATAAGTTCCACTACATGTACTGTACAATTTTTATATTTTCCGTTACTTATTTAAAAATTCAATAAAATATTGACAAACTTATTCCCGATATTTTTAGTAATTTGGCAGCCATGCAGCACATATATGAATGTGTTACAGGAAGAAGGTTTGGACATTTTTTTCTACCAAAACTGGGAGCCATACTCCTTACCTGTTTATCCAGAGATGAACTTTGCATGGCACATTCCCCCAAACTGCTTATGAATGTGTTGGTGCAGAAGGTCCAAGGTAACAAATTGTGCCCACTTTGCAGCTGAGGAGTACTTTAAAAAGGACTTAAGAACATAAGAGAAGACATGTTGGATTAGGCCAATGGACCATCCAGTCCAACACTCTGTGTCACACAGTGGCCAATATATATGTGTGTGTGTATACACATAAACACACATATATACTGTGGCTAATAGCCACTGATGGACCTCTACTCCATATTTTTATCTAATCCCCTCGTAAAGCTGGCTATGCTTGTAGCCGCCACCACCTCCTATGGCTGTGACTTCCACATGTTAATCACCCTTGGGTGAAGAAGTACTTCCTTTTATCCGTTTTAACCTGAGTCCTCAGCAATTTCATTTAATGCCCATGAGTTCTTGTATTGTGCGAAAGGGAGAAAAGTACTTCTTTCTCTACTTTCTCCATCCCATGCATAATCTTGTAAACCTCTATCATGTCACCTCTCAGTCGATGTTTCTCCAAGAAAAAGAGCCCCAAGCGTTTTAACCTTTATTCATAGGGAAAGTGTTCCAAACCTTTAATCATTCTAGTTGCCCTTTTCTGCACTTTTTCCAATGCTATAATATCCTTTTTGAGGTGCGGTAACCAGAACTGTACACAGTATTCCAAATGAGACCGCACCATTGATTTATACAGGGGCACTATGATACTGGCTGATTTGTTTTCAATTCCCTTCCTAATAATTCCCAGCATGCCGTTGGCCTTTTTTATTGCAATCACACACTGTCTTGACATTTTCAGTGAGTAACCTACCACGACCCCAAGATCTCTCTCGGTCAGTCTCTGCCAGTTCACACCCCATCAACTTGTATTTGTAGCTGAGATTCTTGGCCCCAATGTGCATTACTTTGCACTTGGCAACATTGAACCTCATCTGCCATGTTGACCCCTACTCATCCAGCCTCAACAGATCCCTTTGGCGTGCCTCACAATCCTCTCTGGTTCTCACTACCCTGAACAACTTAGTGTCATCTGCAAACTTGGCCACTTCACTGCTTACTCCCAACTCCAGATCATTAATGAACAAGTTAAAGAGCATGGGACCTAGTACTGAACCCTGTGGCACCCCACTGCTTACCGTCCTCCACTGCGAATACTGCCCATTTATACTCACTCTCTGCTTCCTATTAATTAGCCAGTTTTTGATCCACAAGAGGACCTGTCCTTTTACTCCATGACTCGAGCTTACTAAGGAGCCTTTGATGAGGAACTTTATCAAAAGCTTTCTGGAAGTCAAGGTAAACAACATCTGTTGGGTCCCCTTTGTCCACATGTTTGTTCACCCCTTGAAAGAACTGTAACAGGTTAGTGAGACAAGATCTTCCCTTACAGAACCCATGCGGAGTCTTCCTCCAAGTCGAATTACTCCAAATCCTATAGGGGAAAATGGCAACAGAAGCCCCGCGGTTCCAGATCTTCATCTTTCAATACCAAAGGGCAGTCCTGCAAAGGTCTGAGGAAAGGCAATGCCACCTGACTATGCCCAGAACAGCCCCACAGCTTCTCAGCCATTTCCCTATCCTCCTTCGGTAATCCTTTGACCCCTTGGTGATCCAAGGGCCCCACTGCCTCCCTGGCTGGTTTCCTGCTTCTAATATATTTGAAGACATTTTTATTGTTGGGCTTTATGTTTTTTGCAATATGCTCCTCATAGTCCCTTTTTGCCTGCCTGATCCGTCTTCCATTTGATTTGCCCTAGCCTGTGTTCCCTTCTATTAATCTCATTTGGACTAGCTTTCCACCGTTTAAAGGAGTCCTTCTTAACTTTTATAGCTTCCATTACTTTGTTTGTTAACCATCCAGGTCTTTTCTTATACCTGTTTGTGCCTTTCCTAACTTGTAGTATATATTTTATCTGAGCTTCTAGGATTGTAGTTTTAAATAGCCTCCAAGCTTCCCCAAGGGTTGTGACTGTATTTACCTTTCCTTTCAGTTTCCTCTTCTCATGCCTCCTCATCTCAGAGAATTTACCCCTTTTAAAGTTAAATGTGGTTGTGCTGGTCTTTTGGGGCAACTCCCTATTTATACAAACGGTGAAATCAGAAGATTCTGTTCACTTACCGTGAAGTCTTCCTTCTCAGTGGTCCCAGAGTGGGTTAGTCCTGACCTATGGGAATGTAGCTCCTCCTCTCCGTAGGCAGGGTCAGCAAAAAAGTTCAGGTGGGTTTGGAGAAGGGTCTTAGTACCAACACCCTCCAAAGGCAGGTAGCGGCCATTTCAGCAGTGAGAGGTGATAGGAAGGGCAAGTTGCTGTCAAAACATTCACATATCAAACGCTTTTTAAGAGGGGTGTCTCTCCTTAATCCACCACAGGCACACAGGTTCCCTTCTTGGAGGGGGTGCTATTCCCCTTAGCTTTCAGTTCGTCTTCAAGCTTGTCAACTCCGAACTAGAAAACAAACTGCAACCGAGGGAAGAAACACTACAGTAATATCTGTCTTCCCCTCCCAAACCCGGAATCAAGGAAGCATACACAGAATCATCCAACTTCCTTTATTCATAACTGTGTAACTGGACATTTCAGTACAACCAAACCAGAATGCCTTCAACCAGTAACTCCCCATGTGCAAATACATGGTCTACAGCAACCACAGCAAAAACCACATGCCCGAGCTCTCAGGCTACCCACGGTTTTGATACAAAGACTGAGCCAATCCCAGACTGGGCGGGGAGGACTGACCCACTCTGGGACCACCGAGAAGGAAGACTTCATGGTAAGTGAACAGAATCTTCTGTTCTCCAGTGGTCCCAGTAGTGGGTCAGTCCTGACTTATGGGACTTACAACAGCAGTTCCCGAGGGTGGGCCCACTCAGTCCTTTGGATCAAATAGCAGCCTGTAACACCCTCTTACCAAATGCCGCCTCAGCCGAAGTGAGCTTATCAATACGGGAGTGCTTCGTAAAAGAATGAACGGAGCGCCAAGTGGCCGCTCTGCATACCACCTCCATAGAGGGGAAAGCTCTGTAAGCTGCATAAGTGGCTGCTCCTCTTAAGGAGTGAGCTGTGATGCCTGATGGAGGCTCCAATCCCCTGGCCTTATAAGCCTCGACGATGCAGCCTCGCAACCATCTACTAATTGTAGATTTTAAAATTGCCTTACCCTTGGCTCTAGCACTAAAAGAAACAAATAAGGAATCAGAGGACCGTATAGGTTAGTTCTGTCCAGGTAAAAGTTTAAAGCTTCGCGAACGTCTAGACAGTACCATAGCCTCTCCTTTTCGTGCTTTGGGTTAGGACAAAAAAGAGGGAAGAATAAGTTCTTCTAATCTATGAAACAATGAGTTAACTTTTGGCACAAAGGCCGGGTCAGGTCTTAAGACCACCTTATCTCGGTGGAAAACACAGATCTTTGTGGATAGACAGTGCCTTAATCTCAGACACCCTGCGTGCCGAAGTAATCCCCACCAGGAAAATCGTTTTAAATGTAAGTATTTTTAAACTGCATAAAGCCGTAGGCTCAAAAGGTTTGTGACTTAAGGCCTCAAGCACTATATTCCAATTCCAAGAAGGGAACCTGTGTGCCTGTGGTGGATTAAGGAGAGACACCCCTCTTAAAAAGCGTTTGATATGTGAATGTTTGGACAGCAACTTGCCCTTCCTATCACCTCTCACCGCTGAAATGGCTGCTACCTGCCTTCGGAGGGTGTTGGTACCAAGACCCTTCTCCAAACCCACCTGAAGAAAGACTAGCACGTCTGCTATCTTAGTCTGCTATCATTGGGTCTGCACTGTTCTTCTGACACCAGTATGTAAAGGGATGCCGTGACATTGTACACCCTATTAGTAGACCCTCGTGTAGAGGCCAGCATGGTATCTACTACCC
This sequence comes from Heteronotia binoei, assembly GCF_032191835.1. NCBI lineage: Eukaryota > Metazoa > Chordata > Lepidosauria > Squamata > Gekkonidae > Heteronotia > Heteronotia binoei. The sequence goes on along the minus strand of NC_083223.1, from coordinate 164,692,411 downwards.
TTTTTTGGTACCCCAACTCAGTCAGTTGCCTCCATTCAACTTCCACGCTGTGAGTCATAGCATCTCTAGTTGTGGACACAGCGCCTCTCCCTGTTGCAGGAGATCCTTCCTTAGCGGAAGCAACCAGGGTTCGGCTACCATGAGGCGCAGCAACTCCTGGAACCAGACCCTTCTGGGCCAAAAAGGTGCTATTACTATCACCTCCGCCCCCAGGCCCTGTACCCTGAGCATGAACCTCTGCAACACCTGCACTGGGGGGAAGAAGAGTCCTGGGGCACTCTGCATGCAACGCATCTGTGCCCATTTGTTTCAGTTTCAGTTTATTTCAATTTATATCCTGCCCTTCCCACCGAAGTGGCTCAGGGTGGCTTACAACACATAAGAACTAAAATAGGTTTTGGATTTAAAATACAACAATTACACCGTTAAAACAGTAAAATGGTAAAACATAAAAACAAGCGATCTATCAGAATACTACACTGCAATTTGGCACTTGGTGGTTTAGTTCCGATGTGAACAAGCCCACCTTTGGGGACCTGAACCTCTGGCAAACTTGATGGAAGACAGTCTTGTTTAGCGACCACTCCACTGGATCCAGGGTTTGGCGGCTGAGCCAATTTGCCAACACGTCCTTCCCTGCAATGTGTGTCGCTTTCAGAGACAGAAGATTTTTCTCCACCCAGTCCATCAGAAGAGTCGACTCTTGCTGCAGGAGTTTCGATTGTGTCCCCCTTTGCTTGTTCACAGAAGCTTTCGCTGTCATGTCATCCGTTTGAACAAGAACATGTTGGCCTTTCACTATGTCTGGAAGGTGGAGCAGAGCTAATCTGATCGCCTTCAGTTCCAGGACATTTATGCTGTTGGAGGTCTCCTGATTGGACCAGCGCCCTTGAGCCATCTTTCCTTTCGCGCGCGCCCCCCAGCCAAACAGGCTGGCATCCGTTGTCACGACTGTTCGAATTGGTTCTCGCAGAGTCTGTCTGGTTTGAAACTGCCGTGGCGACAACCACCAGTGCAAGGCCTCTTTCACCTGTTTTGGCACTTCCGCCTGGAGCATCTTCCTCTGAGCGATGGCTGTTTGGAAGGGATGTAGGAAGGACTGGATGGGTCGTGTATGGGAACATGCCCATTGCACGAGGTCCTGGCATGAGACTAGGAGTCCCACAAATTTCGCTAGAGTCATCACTTGCGAAGTTTTGGCATGTAACACTGAATGAATCAGTTGTGTAAGTTTCACTTATCTTTCCTGGGTGAGGAAGACTCTGTCTTCCCTGGTATCGATCTGTACCCCCAGGTGAAGGATGGATTGAGCCGGGATGAGGGAACTCTTCTCCCGATTTATGACAAACCCGTGGGATGCTAGAACATCCATTGTCTACTCCACGGCTGCCTTTGCCTGTGCAAACGATGGTGCCTTGATTAGGATGTCGTCCAGGTATGAAGAGAATGACACTCCCTTGAGATGCAAGGCTGCCACTAGAGTCACCAATATCTTCGTGAAGACTCTGGGTGAGGACTTTAGGCTGAATGGCAATACCTTGTATTGGTAGTGTTTGCTGTCGTAAGAGAATCTTAGAAAACAGCGGTGTTCCTGCCGAATTGGTATGTGTAAATAGGCCTCGGATAGATCTATCGAGGCCAGAAAGTCCCCTTTCTGTAGGGCTAGGAGGATCGAGCACAAGGTTTCCATCTGAAACTTCTTTGTCTCTACCTTTCTGTTGAGCCATTTCAGGTCTAAGATTGCTCTCACATCCCCATTCTTTTTTGGGACGATGAAGAAGATCGAGTAGACATCCTGGGACCTCTTCTCCTCCAGCACTGGTTGTATAGCTCCTATATCGAGGAGATGGAGGATGGCTGACAGTATAAGCTGATGTTTTTGAGGAGACTTGTTCCTGAGAACTTCCAGAAATCTGCCCCGTGGCATTGTCCTGAATACTATACTGTAGCCCTTGGACACCATCTCTACCACTCATCTGTCTTTTACTGTCTGTCTCCACACATCGGCAAAGCGTTGGAGATGGGCCCCTATAGCCCCTGTGGGGCTGTTCTGGGCATAGTCAGGTGGCATTGCCTTTCTTCGGACCTTTGCAGGACTGCCCTTTGGTATTGAAAGATGAAGATCTGGAACCGCGGGGCTTCTGTTGCCATTTTCCCCTATAGGATTTGGAGTAATTCGACTTGGAGTTCCTCCTTTGATCCTGAAAGGGCTGGAACCGTCTCTTATCTCTGTCCCGCTTTTTGGATGGGAAAACCGTCTTCTTATCCTTGTCCTCCACCAGGTAGCACTCTAGGCCTTTGCCGAAGAGTAGATTGCCTTTAAAAGGGACCGCTGCTACTTTGGCTTTTGTGGATGGGTCTGCATCCCAGTTTCGCAGCCAAGTGTTCCATCGAGCCATCACACTCGAGGCTATGGCTCTCGCAGATTGTTGCATAGCTTCCAGTGTAGCGTCCGCTGCAAAGGCAGCAGACAATGCAATCTTCTTTAACTCATCTTTAACTTCCTTGGGCAAGTCTTGTTCTGCCTTGGCTAATTCTGAAGCCCACGAATAAATGGCTCTGACAACCAAAGAAGCTGACACTGACGCCTGCAAAGAGGTGGCTGAAGCTTCAAAATCCCTTTGTAGGGCTTGTTCAATCCTTTTATCCATGGGGTCCTTTGGTGTGCCATCGGCGAGGCTGTTAACTGGGTCGTCCACTCTGGGCAGCTTGAGCTGTTTCATGGCCTCTGGAATGAGAGTATAAAACTTGGAAAAAACTGAATGGGTCGCCTTTGGCTTGGCTGGGTGTTCCCATTCTGCCTTCATTATGGAGAAAAACCCTGATGGCAGTGGTACCAGTTGTGGCTTAGATCTGGCCTTAGGAATAGTTTTCTCTGACCCCAGTGGGAAATCTGTTTCCTCTTCCTCTTTATGTTTAGGGTCATAATTCAATTCCAAGGCTCTGATAATTTTTGGGAATAACCGTGAATAAATGTTGGGAGAAAAAGCCTATTCTGAGATGATTGGATTATCTCCACCTCTTCCTCAGAAAACTTCCTTTCTTCCTTTGAGGAAGATAGTTCTGAGTCCTCAGAGTCTTCCCCCAGCTCAGAAGCTTGAAAACTTTCCACATCTATGTGTCTCTTCTTTCTCTGGGAAGGGGCAGTCCCAACTTCCTCCTCCACCAGATGCTTAGTCTTTTTTGTGCATTTTTTAGACTTCAGCAAGGGGGTCTGACTGGGATCCTCCTTGCTGGACTGTACTTCCTTTTTTACTATTTGTTGGATCCAGGCAAAGAGATTTGCCTTGGCCTCTGTTCCAGATAAGTCCACTACTGAGCTTTCCAACTGGTCCTCTTGAAAGGGTAAGTCAGACAAGTCCAAATCACAGGTGTCTGTGTCCTTGGCCTTGGGGAATTTGGATGGGGCAGCCATTTTGAATTGCCCAGTCTGTAAAGAGAGAAGACACAAAATGGCCACCTTTCCCGCCTAAATTTTCCTTCCCCTTCCATGCCCTGCAGGCCCTGTTCATGCCTTACTATTGGGCTGTGGGACTCCCCTTTCATCCTCTGGACCTTCTCTCTGTGTGGTCTTTCTTTATGGAAGTAAACAGCCCCTGGACTACTGTGCTATCTAGAAAAACCTGGCACTAGTGACCCCTGAGGCTCAGTTATGCTGGTGAGAGGAAGGGCAGGGGGCACCTAGCGTTCATTAAGGCTTCCCCCCAGGCGTCCTTGTACAGGCCGTCCTACTTTCCCCCATTGTCTGAACTTCCTCCTCCACTGATCTCTGGAACTCTACCTGTTCCGTCGAGAAGGAGGAGTTTACTGCCATCCTGTCCACTCTGTGCATGCTGCCGGGTCCAGACAGAGGCTTTGGATGCCTGCGGGGTCGCCGCCGCATGCTGCCGTCTCCACCCCGGTCGCCTGCAGTCTCCGCTGTTTGCCGCCGCGTTCTTCTCTCCCCACCGTCGGAAAAAAGGGTTGGGGTCAGCGCTCCTTTGCCTCTGTACTCAGGGAGGTGTGGGGAAACTGTCACCACGTTCCTGGGTCTCCTGGCTTCTGCCAGACTCCAGGAAACTTTGGGTGCCGAGGGAAGGGAGGAGAGTAAGCTGCTCCATCCCCTTCCTCGCTGCTTTCTTTCTTTCTTCTTCTTTTTTTGTAAAGTTGATCTAAGCTAAGCTCAGCTGGCACGTCCTGCTCTGGAGGCAGGGCCAAGCAAAACTGAAAGCTAAGGGGAATAGCACCCCCTCCTGGAAGGAACTTGTTTGCTGGCTCCACCTACAGAGAGGAGCTACATTCCCATAGGTCAGGACTGATCCACTACTGGGACCACTGGAGAACAATAACATTATGGTCACGGCTCCCAAGCAGTGCAATCACTTTTACATCTCTCACCAAGTCTTGGGCATTACTTAGGACCAAATCCAGGATCGCCCCACCCCTAGTAGGTTCTCTGACCATCTGCTCCATAGCACAGTCACTGAGAGCATCTAGAAACTCAATTCTTTCTCTCGACCTGAACACATATTGACCCAATCAATCTGCAGGTAGTTAAAATCACCTATTACGACACAGTTTTTATGTTTAGCTGCTATCTTTAATCCTTTCATCACTTGTGGCTCAGCTGTGAACCAACTAATCTATTAGGCAACACTGCCTCCTAACATGAGTTTTGGTGTAGATCTCCAGTTCAAAACCTGGCTTAAGCAGAACCCGGCTGATCATGCGATAAACAGTATCCACAAACATTTTGAAATTGGCATTTCTGACTTGGTAGATTGTCACAACAGGTAATTTTGAAGGTGACATATATGGAAGTCCAAAGGGGTAGAAGCGTAGGGATGAGAACATCCAGATCCATTTTTAACTTGCCATACTGGTTTTGTATTTTGGCAATATCTGCAAAGTTAAATCAGCTGGGGACTTTCATTATTAGGCAAACACAAAGGACTGCAAGGCATTTACTTGTCTGGGAGAAAGCAAGGTAATGAACCTGAGAACAACAGCAGAGTGACAATTAAATCAGTCACTGCCCCCAGTGACTCCAGGGCAAGAGTCCAATTTAGAGTCCTACTCATGCAAGCCCTACTGATTTCTACAGAACTCAATAATATAAGTAATCTGGGAATTGAATTCAGTCCTGTTTGCCTTGCCCCAACTACTGACTTCCACACCCCAATCCTAATTCCAGTTCTTGGTATGATGAAACCATGGAATTTGTTTTATATTTACTGATGAAGAGCAGTTAGAAAAAGTTTGTACAAAGTCAGAACTTAGAGAAGCATTATAAGGAAATGATCACAAATAACTTGGAAGAACCCATGAGGAATTTCCATTAAAAATGCCAGAATATGAATATTTGCAACTATAAAATAAATAAGAGGGTTGGAGAATTATGGCAGAGACCTGTCAAAGATATTATGTCACACAACCAGCACAAGGGTTTCCAAGATTGTGTGAAAATCAACAAAAACTTGTCAATATGTACACTACTTGATTTAATGTATCTTCCTTTCTACCTGTGTGTAAAATACAGTTTATAGAATCATAAAACCTACTGACATATGAACTTGACATTATAAGAGCACTGGTCTATGTAGCACACTATTGTCTACTGTGAGCCCTGGCCCCAGGAAATAATAAGTAAATTTAAAGTACAAAGTTCCTCCTTTCCTCTTCAGCCTCCCAAAGTCAGTAACATCGGAGAACTTTTTTGGGGAACTGTGCCTGGATGAGAAGATACACCTCACCAACTGGGGAGATGTAGCATATGAAGACATAGCCCCCAAATCTCCTGGAACTAAATACATTTTCTGAGATCACTGAGCTGAGTTTAGTGAGCAGTGAATATTGAGGACCAGGAGAGCAAACAGTGGCATTTTACATCATTCCGGTACATCAGATGATGTGTGCAACGGATTTCTACTGCACTCTGCATAGCTGAATCTGCCACAGCTGTGAGACTAAATTACAGTAACTGGTAGCTAAATCACCAAATCCAATAGCTATGCTGTACTTACTGGCACACATCTTAATTAGCTTTTAATATAAGTAATCTGATAACTACTCCTGGCTGGCCAGAGCTGAACTGTCAGTACTGAAAGCTTTGTTATTTAGCTGCTCTTCCAGTATATGGTAGCAGCCTCCCTACTGACCCTTGTCAAAGAACCCCATCTGCTGGTTACCACGGTAACTGAAGGAGACCAATTGAGCTGAACAGAGCAACTCAGACTGAAGTCTGCAGCCAAAGGAATTCTGCAAAAGACAATAAATTACTTAGGAAAAGGCAGCCTATTAATGAAGACAGTGCGAATGCATAACTCTCCAGACCACAAGCACCAGAATGGATCTGGTAAAGAGTTAGGGACAGGTAACAGGTTGGATGACTGGTTCAGAATTAGGTGTTTTGTTGCTGTAGAACTGGAGTGGCTTCAAAAATGGACCACTGCTTCTGTGCACATTCATCACATCCTTGGCTCTAACAAACAGGTTTTTGTGCTCTTCCCAAAACCTGAAAGCTTGTTTGATCAAAGGTTAACAGAGAGATAAAAGAAATATGTATACAACATAGGAAGCAATGCCTCTCTGAAACCATTTCCAGTTATTTTCTTGCTTGATTACAGCCTATCAGGCTTCAATATCTGAAAATATATTTTCAATTTCCAGTTATTGATACAGAAAGGCATTTATCCTACAATAATGTCTTCTACATCCCCACCTCCTGGGTTGGTCTCACACTTTACGCATAATATCCTAACCTATTCTCTCCCAGTAAGGACTACCAGTCCTGGTAGTTATACTGCAGAGAAAGTAATGGGAATACATCATGGAAAGCAAAGCTTCCCAACTTTTGTTGGGATATTCATTTAGGGTAGGCGTACAATGCAGGGCAGGGGTGTCGAACTCTTTTGTTATGAGGGTTCAGGATTAGGTGTCTGACATAAATGAGACCTTGTTGGGCTGGGCCATGTGTGTACCTATTTAAGATTAGGTAGCAGCAATATAAATTTTATAAAGAACACAAACAAACACACACATGTATATATGTATTTTAAAAACTTAAAAATATGCTGAAAACATTAGCACTCATTGGTCTTAAAGATGCTTTCTTTGTATTTCTCCCATGGGATCCAGGGAACTGAGCAAGGGAAGCTCTGGCTCTTTCCTTCCTTCCCCAGGGGACTTGTGGGGGGGAGCCTCAGCCAACAGAGGAAGAGATGTTTGGCTCAGTAGCTCTGCTGTACAATTGAGAGAGCCCGGCAAAGCAAGCTATTCCTCCCCCCCCTTCCTCCCCAAGGGAGGAGCCTCAGCCAATGGAGAAAACAGGTTTTGCTCTGTAGCTCCCGTGCAATTGAGCAAGCCTTGCAAAGCAAGCTGTTATGCAGAAGGAAGCAAGATATAGGGAGAAGGAAGCAGATGACAGTCAGTTCCTCGGGGACCTGATAGGAGCCCTCTGGAGGCCTGGTTCGGCCCCCAAACTGTATGTTTGACACCCGATGTAGGGGGTACAAATAGCTTAACTCTGGATTTGATGTAGGGTATGCCACATGCAAAAGATGTTTTATGCCTTAGTTGCCAGGTTAGTGCTGGCTGGAGGACAAACTGAAGGGGAGAATACTCCACCACAATCTGTGTCTGGATTTGAAAAACTATCACCCAGGAATAGGACAACATGCATTTTGCCTGTGGTTGGATAAGTGCTTCATAGACTGATGCAGAACAAGGACCAGAAGTGGTGGCATGAAGCATAACAAAAAGAAAATGTTCTCAATGAGCTTGACAAAAGGCAGTCTTTTGGTGTTGACTAGGGATGCTAAGCACTTACTGTCTAAGATAGCACTTGTACAGTGTGTTGCTAAACATGCAAGCAAAGAAGGAAGACCCACAGATCTCAGTGGGACTTACCTCAGCAAATGTCTTTAAGGTTTGCAGTCATAGCATACAAAGGACTCCACTTATCTTTACAACTTCCTTCTCTGAGAAAGACTACAGACTACAACTGAGGCTGAAACAGCCACTGTGCTGTGGGGAATTCAGGGGTTCAAAGAAAGAGTCAGACTAGGAGTAATCTCTCTCTCTCTCTCTCTCTCTCCCCCCAGGGGCATGAGGTATACTGTGGACAACAGCAGCTTACTTGTCTTAATCAAAACATCTTTAAATGTGGTGTGAATGGGAGGCAGATTTGGTGAAGAACTAGTCAAGTCTCCCCAAAATCTACTCATAAACCTCTTCACTTAATTTTTAATTTTAAAAAAACTTGTCCGTTTTTAATGTTTTTACTCAATTTTATAGGATTTATTTTTCTTACCTACCAATTATTTCCATCTCTCCTTCATGTTTCTGATCTAGCAGGATTTTTATTTTCATGCATTAAATTAAGCACAATAATCTCTAATTCAGGACCAAGGTTAGGAGGATTGTCTGCTGCAAGCTGCCCAATCTGAACAGTTTTCTTCAAAAACACTTTTCTTCAAAAACACAAAGAGCCTCCCAGCATGAGCTTCATAAGAAGTGACACATAGCAGACAGTGCATGTGGTGTTTGAGCATGCTGCGCAGAACGAAAAGAGAATTCTTTAGTCGGTTTTTGATGGCATGTGCAGAGTGTATGAGAGGCCCAAAGAGACATCAGGCATTGCAAGGAATTTAGGAAACCATGTTGATAAATGTATCAGCTTCCACTAAACCTGTTAGCTTGTTGGTCAATACCTTCATTTTAAAAAATCATTCTCAAAATGCTGCAGTTTAGCAACAACTGTTCCAGTAATTTTTAACATTTTGTGAAATTGCAGAATTCCTTTGGATCCAGTCCTGGAGCTCTAAGATGCCAAATTCTAGATGAAGACTGAAAGGACTGCTGTGATGGGTAGAACACACCATTCATTTATGATTTGTGCAATCTGCCCTCTGATGCAGACACATCTTGATGAACCTAACTTTTTTAAACCATTAATTTAGGAGGGAGGGAAAAGGAAGTGAGAGAAGGTTGATACAGAATAAATTTCATTACAAGAGGAAAACTGAGAATTATTTTTCCCCTTAAAGCATCTTCCCTTGTTATGAGAAACAGTTAACATTAAGTGCCAAAATGACTTGCTTGCTTGACTTTTTGTATTTTCTGGGTGACACAGAAAGGGCAAAATAACTCATGATTTGATCTGTGAATTCAGACATTACCCAGAAGCTGCTTGAACCACCTGTTTCTTTTTGTTGCTCCTTCTAATAATGTTCTAACAGTGTACTCCTAAAAACACTTTCCTGATAGTAAGCTCCACTGAGTAGATCTGAATAGGAGTCTGAAGTCATTTAGTGGTACTCATCCAGACTTCTTCTCTAGGGAACCTATGAAAGCTTTCTCTTTAGTGAAGACCCACTCACCTCATGGTCCCACACCACTCACACAGCACAGGGATACCCACTGATTCATGCAGATCCATTAATTAGGAATGGTTGATATACATTATAGTTAATGTTATAATCTGTTGTTAAAGTAAAATAAAGGAGTCTGGTACCAGAGCCCAAATATCAGACTGAAGAAGCAGAAAATCTTCTACAGTATAATTTCATCACTGCACAAAAATGGGAGGGGAGACTCAGAGCAGTTCTTCAGTGGCTGCTAGCTATTCACAAGGTAGGCATCCCAAGGCCATATCAGATGTTCCTGATTCTCAAATGCAAAATGTGTGCGTAGTACCACCATTTATTGAATGTGTCTGTATAAACCACAGATTTTGCCCACAAACTGCACATAAATGAGAGCCAATAATTTCCAAGTTTGCACTCGGATGAATCTTGTAGGACAAAGTAACTGTTTGGTCCAAAAGGATAATAGCTTTACTCCATTTCAGCCAAAGTTAAAAAAGGAGTCTTCTGGCTACTCCTGTCTGGTTTTGTTTTGCATATGGTTTCCAAGTACCCCCCCCCCCCCGGCTGATTTTTCACAGATTAATAGTGGTTTGTTTTTCCTATGATCAGTTTCCACATCCTTATAGGATGTTCTTTTAAAACAGTAATTAAGTATTACAGTGGGTATTCACGTACTGCATTAGCCATGCTGGCTGGGGCTGATGGGAGTTGTAGGCAAAAAACATCTGGAGAGCTACCGTTGGCCACCCCTGATGTACTGCATTTGACCAACAGTTTGCACACTCTGGGCCATCAGCTCTCCTGCCAGAAAAACAGGGTAGCAGAATAAGCAGGGAAGTCTCATGAAACAAACTTTACAGTTTGTGAATATACACAAATAAGCAACATCAACTTTTTGATAAAAATTCACTGAAAAAGCTGACCTCCAATGCCCTCAAATTCAGACAGCAACAACTATTGTCTATTTTTCGTTTGAGATATTTGGATCTCCAAAAGAGTATAAACAAGTTGCTTACCTGTAACTGATGATCTTCGAGTGGTCATCTGTGCAGTCACACACATGGGTCTTGCTGCAGGCAACGGATCCATACCTCGGAGCTCCAATAGCTCGCCTATAGCGCTTTTTGGCGCGCTTTCCTCCCGCCCTGGGGAGCAGGCAGCGACTGCGCATGCCTAGAGCGGGGGGGAAGCGCCCATTCCACTCAGTTTCTTCCAGCCGCCAGTGGCACAGACAGTATGCAAGGTTAAGTAACAATCACAAGAGGCCAGCAGCGGGGAAGGCTGGGTGGACGTGTGTGACTGCACAGATGACCACTCGAAGATCATCAGTTACAGGTAAGCAACCTGTTTATCTTCTTCCTGGTCTCTGTGCAGTCCCACACATGGGTGACTAGTCAGCTGAATGTCCTGGAGGAGGGTGCTGGTAAAAGAAAAGAGTTAGTCATATAAGCATTGCACAGTAGTTAATAATGGAAGCGGATGCACTCACCCCTGGCTTCAATGGAAGATGGATCTGAGGACCGCTTGGCCGAAGGAGGCATCTCGTCTCACACGAACATCTAGGGCATAATGGGAGACGAACGTGGATGGAGAGGACCACGATGCAGCAACACAGATGTCCTCTAGGGAGACGCCCTGTAGAAAGGCCGAAGACATCGAGACCGCTCTGGTAGAGTGAGCCTTAAGGCCTTCGGGTAGAGGCTGCTTAGCCAGTTCGTAGCACAACCTGATGGCACTAACTACCCATTTGGATAGTCTCTGGGTAGAAATTTTGTGTCCTTTGTGAGGTTTACCGTAGGCCACAAACAGATTAGGGTCCTTACGGAAAGGTTGTGTACGAGCAAGATAGAAAGATAAAGCCCTTCTGACATCCAAGGAATGCAGTGCTCTTTGTCCTGGGTCAGTTGGGTTGGAGAAAAAAGTAGGCAAGGACGTCGAAGTCGACAGGTGGAACTGGGAGACAACCTTGGGGAAGAAGGCAGGGTCTGGTCGCAGAACAACCTTGTCCTTATGGAAGATGGTGTAGGGGGAGTCATGGTGGAAGGCGCAGAGGTCACTTGCGCGCTTCCCAGAGGTAAGGGCGACTAACAGTGCTGTCTTCCAAGATAGAAGGTTGAGATCAACGGTAGCCAAGGGTTCAAATGGAGTTTTCATTAAGCAGGAAAGAACTAGGGATAAACTCCAAGCCGGAACAAACGGTTTAATAGGTGGGTGGAGGTGTAGCATGCCCTTGAGAAAGGATTTGGAGAGGGCATGAGAGAACACCGTCTTGCTGTCCACGGGGTCATGGAAAGCAGAAATGGCAGAGAGGTGGACTTTCAATGAAGAGTAACAGAGTCCTGATCTCTGTAGGGAGAGCAGATAATCGAGGATCAGGTTTAGAGGCGCTGATTCTGCTCGCAGGTGATTGGATGTCGCAAATGAACAGAAACGCTTCCATTTACGCTGGTACGAAAGTCTGGTGGAAGGCTTTCTCGCGTTAAGGATGATGTTGGCTACTTTTGCAGAGAGGAAGGGGGGCGGATTCTCCAGGCTGTCAGGGCCAGAACCTGAGGGTTGTGATGCAGTATCTGGCCGTTGGCTTGAGATAAAAGATCGCCCACAAGCGGAAGGCGACGGTAAGTATGGCAGGACATTTGTAGTAGCCTCGTGAACCACGGTTGCCGTGGCCACCATGGAGCAATGAGGATGCAGTCCGTGCCGTCTCGTGTGACCTTCATCAGCACCCGTGTAAGCAGGGGGGTTGGAGGGAAGAGGTAGTGAAGGGAGCCTCTCCAAACCTGTAGAAAGGCGTCGTTGCCTCTCCTGGTATAGAATCGGGGACATTTGGCATTGTCCCTGGAGGCAAAGACGTCCACCCTGGGTGTTCCGAAGCAGTGAAAGATGTGACGAAGGTAGGTCAGATTGATGGACCATTCGTGGTCGTCTATCCGAGCCCTGCTGAGAGAGTCGGCCAGAACATTCTCCACGCCTGAGAGGTGGATGGCAGTCATATAGATGTTGTGTTTGACGCACCATTCCCAGAGCAGTATAGCTATACGGCACAGCCGGAGGGATCTGGTGCCCCCCTGCTTGTTTATGTAGTAGACTGTTGCCATATTGTCTGTGGAGATCTGAACGTGCCGACCCTTGATCAGTGGGAGGAATGATTGGAGGGCCCTGTGCACAGCAATCAGTTCTAAGCAGTTTATGTGCATGGCCCTCTCCGAGGGGGTCCAAAGCCCCCTGACAGTTCTGCCGTCTAAGTGGGCTCCCCATCCCCACTTGGAGGCATCTGTTGTCACAATAGCCGTGGGAGGAGTCGGTAGGAACGGCATGCCCGCGAGAAGGTTGTCGGGTACAGTCCACCAGGTGAGAGAAAGAAGTGCCCTCTGGGGAACTGTGAGTAAAATGCTCTGTGGCTGCACATGAGGATGGTAGGCACGTACGAACCAGAGTTGTAGTTGTCTCATCTGTAGCCTGGCGAAATAAAGGACTGCTGTAGTGGCGGCCATAAGGCCTAAAAGACGTTGGATGGTGAAAGCAGATTGAAGGGGATGCTGCTGAATCGATTTGGCAAGGTTGATGATTGTCAATGCTCGGTCCTCTGGGAGGAAGGCACGGTGGAGGGAGGTGCATAGACGGGCCCCTATGAATTTGAGTTCCTGGGTTGGAGAGAGGTGTGATTTGATGGTATTCACACGTAGACCCAGGGAATTCAGAAGGAGAAGAGTTGTATGGAGATTCGTCTCCAGTTGATGCTGAGTTGGTGCTATGAGGAGCCAGTCGTCGATATATGGAAAGACAGGGATGTTCCGGATGCGTAGGGCAGCTGCCACTACTGCCATGCACTTGGTGAAGACCCTGGGTGCAGTGGAGAGACCGAATGGTAGGGATACGTATTGGAAATGATCGTGGCCCATGGCAAATCGAAGATACTTCCGATGTTGATGTCGGATTGTCACATGGAAGTAAGCGTCCTGAAGATCTAGGGAAACCATCCAGGAATTCTTGGGGATCAAAGGGAGGATGGACTGCAGGGAGATCATTCTGAACTTCCTGTATTCGATGTGAGTGTTTAGCTTCCGGAGATCTAGGATAGGGCGCTTGCCTCCATCCCTCTTGGGGACTAGGAAGTATCTCGAATAGAAGCCCGTCCCTCGATGTTGAGGAGGAACAGGTTCTATGGCATTTTTCTGGAGCAAGTCCAGAATTTCCTGATGATGGAGTGAAGAAGGGGGGGTAGCTGTGAAGTAGTGGTGGTGAGGTGGAGAAATGAACTCGATTGCGTAACCTAGACGCACGATGGTTAGCACCCAGGAGTTGGTTGTGATCGAATTCCAAGCCGGAAGGAAGGGGGAAAGTCGAGTGTGGCAGGTTGGTGGAGTCTGAAGGGAGTCAAAGAGACTGTTTAGCGGGAAGGGAAGCTTTCTTGGTCTGTTGAGACCTAGACCTTTGCTGGAATTGAGGTTTTTGCTGTGCAGGCCTCCTCTTCCAGTACTCATTCTGTTTAGGTGACCGTTGGCGTTTCTGGAACGATGGTCTCCAGGGTTTTCCGCAGTTAAATTGCTGGAAGGAAGGTTGGGAAACTCCCAGGCGTTTTGCACGTTTGCGTCCGTCGTCAACCGAGGTTAATACCTCATCAGTCGATGCATGGAAGAGGCCTAGGCCGTCAAACGGGAGGTCTTCGATTTTTTGCTTAATGTCCGGTTGTAAGTTCGTAGACCTCAGCCAGGCATGCCTGCGTAGGGCAACAGAGGAGGCAAAGATTCTCGATGAGCAAGAAACAGCATGACGTATAGAGTTTATCTGTTGTTTTGAAACTCTAGACAATTCTGCAACTAGATCAGACGCAGCTCTTTGGGAGGCATCCGGAAGGGATGGGATGAGAGGCGTAAACTGATTTGCCAGGTTGAAAACATAAGCGGAAAAGTAGGCTAGGTAGTTGTTGAGTTTGGAGCTGGTAGACGCCAAGATGAAGATTTTTCTTGCCAGGGTATCTAATTTTCTGCCCTCTCGATCCGGTGGTGTGGGGTGTCTAGACGGCTTAGCTTTAATGGCGAAGTGCACGATGATGGAGTTGGGTGCAGGGTGTGAAGCCAGGAACTTAGCATCAGGAGCATGAACTCGATAGAGAGAGTCAAACCGTTTAGAAGTGGGAGGGACGGAGGCTGGTTTGTCCCATGCCTCTCGCAAGCCCTCAAGATGCACAGGCAGCATCGGTAGGAGTGACCCTGGAGGGAAGTCAGCTAGTACTAGGTCGTGTACGATGTCTGAGACCTTAGGCGAGTCGGAAGGCAAGGAAATCTTTAAAGTCTCGGCCATGGTAGTGATGAGGTTTAAATAGGCTTTAGAGGCATCCGACGGTGAAAGGCGTAGTTGAGGCGTCGATTCCGAAGCCTGAGAGGCAGGGTGGTCCTCCGAATCCGAAGATGCTGAGGTTTCTCTATCGGAGTGGGAGTCCTCCCGAGATGGAGAGTGAAGTGGTGGAATCGGTTCCGAGGTGGGAATGTGATGCTTGGAGGTTTGAGCATCCTTGTCCCTAGACGGTCTGGGTGGAGTAGCAATAACTGCAGGGGCGGTCGACACCGTTGCGGAGACAGTATGGGGTTTTTCCACATCCCAATATCGAGGGTGTTCATGGAGCCGAAGGGACTCCCTGTGTGGAGAGATTTCGGGGTCTCGGAGTCGAACAGGCTCTCGAAGTCTGTCGTAGTCACGAGGTCGAGGAGAGTCGATATAGCGTATGCGAGGAGCGAGAACGTCACGGCCCGAATATGGCGCAGATCCGTGGTAATGGGAGAGGTATGTTCGCTCTTCAGAGGGCAAACGGGAGAGACGATGGTAGCGGCGGCTTCTCGGTGAAGGAGAGCGGGAAAGGGATGAATATTCATGACGTGAGCGAGCATAGTCATCCCGGGGCTCATAATAGGCCGACGAGCCGGAATCGTAGCGTCTACGTGGAGAGCGAGAGTGGGCTCGAAGAGAGGAAGGATGCGTCGGTGAACGGGATCGGATCCGATGCGAAGTCTGAATAGGCGAACGTGAGCGGACTCGATGTGAAGACACCTGAGTTGCTGACTCGCTGAATAAAGGGGAAATCACCACGTCACGGAAAGATGCGGGTCGCAAAGACGACTTTGGCTTGGCATATAATTGAGTCGGGTCCGTCGATATGTCGGGTTCAAGGAACTCGGAAGGGACCATGCTGCGGACCGAAGGTGAGTGGGATCGAATTGGAATAACTTCCACTGGTATGGATGGGTTTGGTGTTAGCTGCGGCATGTCGACAATCACGTCAGACGGCGCCAACAGTTCTGGTGGAACAAGTAGGAGAATTGACAAAGTAGCATTAGTGTCTATTGCTTTCAGAGTTGAGGCGGAGTCTCGAGCCTTCTTGGAAGCCGAGTGCAAGTTGTGGGATTTCCTCGGGGCCGAATCAGCCGATTCGGAAAGGTTAGATGTTTTCGGCGCCGAATCCGTGGAGTCGGAATGACATGATTTTTTAGGCGCCGGAGCCGACAATTCGGAATGGCGCGATTTTTTTTTGAAGACTTATGGCCGGTTTCGGCGTGCTTCGAGGGTTTCTTAGCGGACTTGTGTTGCTTCTGTTTAAGAGAGAGAAGCGCGTCCGAAGAAGCTGAATCTCCCGCTCGTGGTGGGGGAGGCGGCAAGCCCAACGTGGGCATAGCCCTCAAGGACCGTTCTAGAAGAAAGCTCTGAAGCCTTGCTGCGTGGTTCTTACGGGCCTGCTTGCCAAAGTTAGCGCAGTGCGGGCAAGAGTCCACTCGATGGGTTTCGCCAAGGCAAAATAAGCAGTAGCTGTGGCCGTCAGAAGTGGGGATTTTAGCCCCACAACTTCTGCACTTTTTGAACGTAACTTTCCCTTCCATGCGCTCCGGACGGGGGGGGGAGGGGAGGGAAAGAAGCGGGAAAGACAGCGCAGAGACGGGTTCTTTTTTAAAAAAAAATTTTATAGGGACGAAATATAGTGGAAATTAGGACAAGAGAGAAGAAAAGTGAGGTAAAAGAAGAAGAATACGATACCAGTTGAGGAGAAGAGAACGAGCTAAGGAGGGAACGCAGCGAGGTAGGTGTTGTCCGGGCGGCGGTAGGGAAGAAACTGAGTGGAATGGGCGCTTCCCCCCCCCGCTCTAGGCATGCGCAGTCGCTGCCTGCTCCCCAGGGCGGGAGGAAAGCGCGCCAAAAAGCGCTATAGGCGAGCTATTGGAGCTTCGAGGTATGGATCCGTTGCCTGCGGCAAGACCCATGTGTGGGACTGCACAGAGACCACGAAGAAGATCACTAAATTACTCTTTAATGGATTTACATAATATATATGGTAAAAGCAGTTACCATTCTTCATCTAAAAATCCAGCAATTTTCATGATTAAGGAAGTGAACTGTGGCACTTTTCTATAAAGTATCGTAAAGCCATTCAATATGGTCCTGATTCTGTATCCCTAGAAACAACTGGCTTTAATTATACAATCTGAGTAGAATTCAGAATGTTTTGGAACAAAAACAACGTTTTTAACAAACCTGTTAAATAGGAATGTTTAAATGTTAATTTTTTTAATTAAAAAAGAAATGCACTCACAGAGCATAGCCTGCCTTCTAAAACAGGCCACTGCAATAAGATACATTTGTTTAACAGTGCCTAGAAATCTACCAAACTGACCAAATACCTTCATGTAAAGCTGGTTATAGGTTTTCTGGGGATGGAAGTAAAGAAAGAAGAGGCTAAGGAAAATGCCTCAGCAGCTTATTGCATTGTCATTAAAAAGAGTTAAGAATTCAGCTTTTGGCATTTCCAACACATTAAAAAAGGATACATAAATAAAAAGGGGAGGGGGGAGAGAAAGAGAAGATGAAGCAGTAGGTGCCTGGGGGCCAATTGCCTCTCCAGCAGCGGTAAGGCTGTTACTAGGCTTGCAGTACCATTTGTTCCATTACACAATCTCCTGAAGCCTTTTAGAGAGAGCTAAAACAACTGCCTGTACCAACACGACACATGGCTTTCCATCCCAACCCTTTGCTAATCCAGACGCTCCAACCATCTTTCTTTAAGATGCCATATGGTTGGCAGAAGCCTGTAGATCTAGCAGCACATCTGCTTGTACATTACTTCTTCCCTCCAAGGCTCCCCCTGCTCCCAAAAAGAAAAAAGGAGCTAGTAATTTTAATACTGTTAGCAGTTAAAGGAGAATGATTGAGCCTTAATCTATATTAATACGTATGTGTGTGTGTGTGACCATACATGCACACACACACAAATATATTGTATATATTTATGGTAAAAATATAAAGGTAACATAAATCATTGTTCCAGAAGCTTGGATCTCAGAGTAACAAATAATAGTGGAATAATAAAATATAAGGCGAAAAAAGTGATTGTGAAATCGACTAGTGCTTTTTCGTTATTTTAATTCTTGCCACTTTAGACACCAAAGTATCAGATATTTTATTCACAAGCAGCTAATTCACTGATGAGAGGAAAAGGGTTTCATTTGTCAGGGGTAAATCAAACAAGAATCCAAGTGGGGAGCCAGAATAAATGAAGCATTTGCTTTGTTAGCAGTCTGTATGCTAGTAAATCTGCATGAATACACTGACACAGATTTCTTTTGAGGGGGGAAGGGGGGGAAAGAAAAGTATGATGAGCAAAGATTATTGACACTGTTAGAATCCTGGTTGCACTGGCATGCATGCATCCAGGCTGCTTTTTTTGGAATCCAGCCGCCAGCAAGACAGGCTGCAAAAATAAATTCTGCTCACAATATTTTCTGATGGTTTTTAATTTTGAGCATCTTGCAAAGTTTTAGACAACTAATTTCCAACATAAAAGGAAACTGGTAGCACTTGAACTACAAACAAGGTAGGCTGTAGAAACAAATTTTCTGACAGACTAATCCTCTGTATGCACAAAGGATAAATTAATTGTCAGATGAAAACATGGAAGCTACACAAATGGGATAGACCGAAGCAAGGAATGTTGATAACTAGGTGCATATTTGTTCTAAATTCTCCCATGTATATTGTGGGGTCTGCACATCTGAACTAAGCACACTGTATATCCTGCATGAAATCAGGCCATTTGTTGCAACAGGATAACAAAATGGTTAAGAGTCCAAGTTGAAAAAGTCCCACGCCTAGAGGCCAATTCTGCAGACATTATTTGTTTAAAGAGCACCTCAAGAAGCTTGCAGAGGAGAGATGGTGACTGCTCTAAGACATTTCACTGCTCTAAGGAGTTTCCTCCTCCTCTCGACTCTGATAATCAAGGGGCAAAATGGCTCAGTGCTGGGCAGCCTTCTTCTATTTCTTTCATCCCCAGCATTTTTATAGAAATTTACACTAACAGAGAGGGATTATAACTTTTTATATATGTGAGTATTTTTGAACAACATCCATTTAAATCAAAGTATCCTAGGAGATATGGCAGCTCTGATCAAAATGCATTTCCATGCACAAGTGGAACCATTTTTGGATGTGGCTGCAAATCTGACGCGAGACAGATAGGTAACAGTAATGACAACCATCAAGTAGAAATGAAAATGCTTCCTTCTTCCTCAACACCAGCAGTCATGCGTATTATGTTTAACGAATTTTCACGCTTAGCATGTCTGCTGTGTGCATAAGTAGGTAAGGCTCTATTGTGCTAAAAATCCACTTGAACACACAGCAGAATAATTATATACATGTATCAGACAAAGAAGTCATTCTCTTCAAAAGTAAGGAAGGCTCTCCCTTCTGACAGGATGGCATTTACTCCCGTAGATCAACAGCTAACTGTTCAAATGAATATTGATTGAGAATAGTGCCAGCTGTAATTTTCAGTATAACACTTCCTTTTCCAGCACTTCGAACTTTCTGAAATGTTCATCGTTAAGTGTGAAATTGTCCATGCCTGCTCTCTGCCTGAAAATGAATATTTCTGGCAAATTGTAGAAAAATCCCATTAGCTGTTTATGTGAGGGGGGAAACATAGATATTTTCACTTTTAAAAACCCTTAAGTTCACATACTAAAAATACCCAACACCAGAAGTATAGAATACTGAAACATGAGCCAAACTGTGGCTCAGTCTTAACAGGCTTCTATGAATCAATCCTATGTGTTCCTCTATGGAGTGATAGGTGGGACTGATTCATGCTGTTTCTTCAGCCCCAAGAAATGCCCCAGAATAGATTGGTACCTCCACAACAACTTAAAGCCCCTATGTGTCTGCCTGAGAAAGATAAGGGTGTGAGAGGGATTGTAAAAAAGAGACAGGCACTCATGGCCTTTAACATGGCATATTGAGGCTCATGGGAGTAGCGGTGATACTCAAGCAAATTTGGGCTAATAAATTAGCATACTGAGGTGCATGCTTGTGCCCACATATATGAGTCTGATCATTTATTATATTACCTAAAGTCCTGGAAGAAATTAGGCTGAATTCAATATCCAAAGTGCTCCCTTAGATGCATCCAAAAATTCCTTATCACATGAGACTTCAGATACTGAGTTTTTGTGTTATCACAGATTTTCAATTTAAGAACATCCATATAATTTCCGCTGCCTTAATTTTTATGATGCTCAGTCCCTCTCATAATTGCATTCCAGGAGTTCCGGTGCAGAACTCCTTGCATGTTTCCTGTGCAAATCGATCCAGAACAAGAAAACTTGAACAACTCTGCTCTGAAAGAAAATTTCAGGGGCAAATAACCTGACTTTAAATATGCCAGTCCCCTTTAACCATCATAGCGAATTGCCTCCTTCTGTGAATTTGTATAATCCCCCTTTAAAATCAACCAAGCCAGAAGCCATCACATCTTGAAACAGTGAATTCAAAAGTTAACCATGGACTGTGCAAAGAATTGCTCTTGTCAATCCTGAATCTACTGTAGGCATTTTCATTGAATGACTGTCTGTGTTCTGCTGTTATGATAGAGAGGCAGAACATTCTCTCACCCACTTGCTCCACACCACACATAATCTTATAAATCTCTAGGGTTGCCAATAGGCTTGCAACCATTGGCTGGGACACAGCCATGGTAACTGAAATGCATTTTAAGCAGCATGTATGAATTTGGTCATAGCCGAGGTTTGCAGCTTTATTAATGATGGCCCATAATGGACATTGATGATCTTCCTTCCACATAGCTAGAGAAGAAGCAATTGGGAAACAGTGACAATGGAGTACTATCCTATCCACCAAGGATATCTCATTTATAGCTGCTGTGAGGAACCGATCAGAGTCAGCTTGGGAGGGTGACCACTCTAAATTTCCCCCCACTTTTCTTCAGTCCCTCAGGCACACATACAGAAATCCTGTTAGAACTCTAAAAAAAAAAAATAGGCATCAGATGGTTTTAAATCAGGGGTGGGAAACCTTTTTTCTGACAAGGGCCATATGGATATTTATAACATCATTCGCGGGCCTTAAAAAATGATCAACTTAAAAAACTGCTCTGCTGAGGGAGAATGATGCAGACCAGCAAAATTAATGCAAATAATTGTTTTTCTATTTGAAGTCATGTGGGGAGAGCCTAATCTGGCACACACACACACATGGCCTGCTGCCCTAGGCGAATGCATAGGTCCAGGGCTTTTTTGTAGAAAAAGCTCAGCAGGGACTCAGTAGCATATTAAGAACATAAGAACATAAGAGAAGCCATGTTAGATCAGGCCAATGGCCCATCCAGTCCAACATTCTGTGTCACACAGCGGCCAAATATATATATATATATATACACACACACACACACACACACTGTGGCTAATAGCCACTGATGGACCTCTGCTCCATATTTTTATCTAACCCTATTTTTATCTAATATTAGACCACATCCCCTAATATTAACATATTAGGTCACACCATCTGGGATAATCAAGTGCAAACTGAACTGTGACAGTAACTTTTCCAGGCCCTGCAGCAATTCTGGCTGGCCAACCAGGCCCCAGGGAGGCTGCTGCACAGTACATCTGGGCCCTGTGATCCCTGCCTGGCCCTGGGGAGGCTGCTGCACAGCGCGGCTGGGTCCCATGATCCCCGCTGGTCACCCAGGCCCCAGAGGCTGCCACATGGCTCTGTTCAGTCCAGCAATCCCTGAGGGCCACACCAAGTGACCTCGAGGGCTGTATATGGCTCTCGGGATGGAGATTTCCCACCCCTGTTTCAAATTCAAAACCACAAAAAATATGTATTGGATTACAAAAGGCAAGAGAAAGGGGTAAAATAATATTGATTAGATCTGATCAATAACAATGAATCAGTTGGCAGGCAGATGGTTGGCAAAATAATCAATTACTAAACACAAAGATTTGTCAGGCTGAGGTAAAATTAAATATATAACCCTGGCAGAAGATTTTTAAACTACCAAACAGGCAGGCTTTAGAATTCTACAGAACTCTATGACAGACAGGCAGTGCTTACTGGGCACTAGGAATGCTTTGCAGTTCAGATGATATACTCTGGCTACTCAAATAATAAAAATAACAAACTGACAGTCACTTTTTTTCCACATACACAGAGAACTCCTGACTGGTGGCAAATTAACTCTCTCTCACAGATATTCCACACTAGCATCCAGGACTCACAACACTGAGAGCTAATACCAGCCCCTCACTCCTGTGTGTCTCAGCCCCAGCTGGTTTTCTGGTCTGTATCTTGGGAAACCCTGCTGACCACCAGAGTCCAGTCCTCCCTTCTGAGTGTTTGTGTGATCTCAGCTTGTACAAGGAGTCTGCCTAGATGTCCTGGCAGATCTCCCACAGAGAGTTTTTTGCACAGAAGGTGCCTGGTTTTCCCCTCTTCTAACTTCAAATTCTTTCTCAGAAAGAAGCTCAGCCCAGCTCTGTCTCCACAAGGAACTCAACCCCACTGGCTGTTCTCAGCTCCTTGTCCAGTTGCTTCACAACTGACTAGCCTAAGCCCCAGTCTTCACACTCCAGACTCTCACTGAAGACTCTAAACCGAAGACTTCCCAACTAAATCTGAAAACCCTGAGGCGTTCCCTGCAAACCTCTTCATTTCGCTACATTTCAGTTACCATGGCTGTGTCCCAGCCAATGGTTGCAAGCCTATTATCCAGCTTCTCAGGCTAAGTTCCTGAGTCCATCACAGCTGTGTTTTGAACTTCATGCTTAATCGCATTTGGAAAGGACTTTGGAAAAATTGGAATTTCATATTTCACATTGGACTTTATTGGACACTATCTGAAGGTTGTTGTATCTCACTTCAGCAAGTCCCTTCTATTATTGCAGTTATGAGGTTTATTTATTATTACATGTGGCTTGATATCTAATGTTTGTTACTTTTTGGATATTTACATGATTTAAAAGTTATGAATTCTTATTACACGTGGGTTCTGTTTTGAGGCTGGTGTCACAGAACCGGTGGTTCTCCTACTTCAATCCCCAGGTGGGGGCAGGGGATACCTGGTTTGGATGCCCTCCCCCTGCTTCAGGGTTATCAGAAAGCGGCGGGGAGGGCAGAGAAATGTCGGCTGGGCACTTCATTGTTCCCTATGGAGACCAATTCCCATATGGTATAGTGGAGAATTGATCAATGGTTATCTGGTGATTGAGGGGGCTGTTTTTTGAGGCAGAAGCACCAAATTTGCAGCATAGCATCCAATGCCTCTCCTCAAAACACCCTCCAAGTTTCAAAAGGATTGGACTAGGGAGTCCAATTCTATGAGCTCCCAAAGAAGGTTTCCAATGGAGGGAAGGCATTTAAAAGGTGTGCAGCCCCTTTAAATGTGATGGCCAGAACTCCCTTTGGAGTTCAATTATACTTGTTGCAACCTTGCTCCTGGCTCCACCCTCAAAGTCCCCAGATATTTCTTGAATTGGACTTGGTAACCCTATAAACCTCTATGAAGGTCATCAACTTCATTATTCATTCTAGTGCTGAGCAATGTTCCCTCTAAGCTGAGTTAGTGTGATTTTTTCTGTCTTCAGCTCACATGTTTTTGTCTTAGTTCAGGAAGGATAACCCCAGAGCACTCTAATTTATGTAGTAGCCAGATTGCTCACTCACATTAATGCCAGTAGATCACCAAGTAGAATTTTTGCTCACAAGACTCCACAGCTTAGAGAGAGTATGTGTGCTGAGTTAAAATATCACTAAAACATTGCCACTATGATGTATAGGGCAAACGTGAAGATTTGAGGAGGAAGGCTAGTAAACAGGGCTGAGATGCTCACTCCACTTGGCTATGGCAGTTGCATTCCCCACAGCTAATGGGCACCATTTTTCTCTTTAACTATAAAGGCCAGAGCATGGATAGAAACCATGGCTTCCTGTCCTCATAACAAAGGAAGTTATTGATGGCTTCATATACCCAACAATGTGATGGTGGCTGAAGCCATAGCACAGTGAAGGCAGGAAGCACTGCTTTCTGTTTCTACTCTCGAATGCTGTAATTAAAGCAGATTTTTGAAAGGAATCCAATGTTAGTCGTTTGTGATCACCATTGCAAGAATATATCTGGCTTTTGCAATGAGACAGCCAGTCTAAATTTACAAAAAGATTACATTAAGCAATCTAGTTTTTTTTTAAAGGATACTTAACTTCTTTATTAGGCCTGCTAAAGAACTGCCACTTGCTTAAAGTAGATTTTACTTTTGAACTGAGATGTTATAAGATTGGCAGGTTGGAGCTGATGATTCAGAAATTCTCATGGACAGCTCCAAGTAGAACCTAATCAGGCCACCTGACCAAATGGAAGATAAAGCCTATTCCATCAGCCTCCTGTTTTACAGGCACAATTAAAGATAGTGGTGGTGGGCTTTTACTTTGTTTTACTGCTTCAGACCAACACGGCTGCCCACCTGGATCTATCTTTAGTTGATTGGTTAGCTCCACCTAAGTTTACTATTAAGGGACACAATTGTGTATGTGTGTGTAAAGTGCCATCAAGTGGCAGCAGACCTATGGCAACCCCAGCAAGGGGTTTTTAAGGTAAATGAAAAGCAGAAGTTGCATGTCAGTACCTTCCTCTGCAAGTCTTCCTTGATGGTCTCCCTTCCAAGTACCACCCCTGTTTTGCTTCCAAATCTGATGAGCTCAGGCTATACCATACCACCTTGCCTCCCAACACACACAGCTAGCTGATTTTAAAACAAAGCCAACAAAAAACACAAAAGAGAAAAGTGAAATATATCCTAATGTTTCCTTTATAATGTTCCTTAAGCAATACCTGATTAACGAGGAAGGAAATTCTAATATTGTTTATTTTTGCAGTGAAGAAATACACAGACGTGAGATTTACCTCAGCTATACGTTTGTCAGGTACTAAATGTTGGTGGCAAATTTCAGACTGTTATTAGTGTTAGCCTGTAGCAGCAAAAATAGCAAAGAGTCTTGTGGCACCTTTAAAGACTAACGTATTTAATGCAGCATAAACTTTTACAGATGGGAGGTCATTTTGTCAGATGCATATTGTCCTCAATTAGCATATATTTCCACATGTGTCTAGAGAAAATAAATTGAAATAATTGGATCCACAACACTGAAATAGAAGAGATTCAATCATTTTTATGCAAAACGAAATCTATGCAAAGAAAGAACAGAATGACCTATTCACAACGGTAGTCATAGATGATACTACTATATTTCTAGCAATGTTAACATTAACATTATAGTAGGAAATAAATCCAAAGTCCTTATTAAATTCAAATTCAACAGAAATACCGTAAATTTTACTTCAGTGATTTCATCCTGCAAATGGAAAGTTAAAAATACATGAACACATGAATCTGCCTGGATCATGTGCTACGATAAAATCATTTCTCGGGGATGGGACAGTGGCTCAGCGGTAGAGCATCTGCTTGGGAAGCAGAAGGTCCCAGGTTCAATCCCTGGCATCTCCAAAAAAGGGTCCAGGCAAATAGGTGTGAAAAACCTCAGCTTGAGACCCTGGAGAGCCGCTGCCAGTCTGAGAAGACAATACTGACTTTGATGGACCAAGGGTCTGATTCAGTATAAGGCAGCTTCATATGTTCATATGTTTCTCCATCATGGTCTTCTCTGCCAATAACTCCTCAGAGTCTCAGGGAGAAGCCTTTCACATCACCTAATACCTGATGCTTTCATTTGGAAATGCCAGGGACTGAGTCAGAGACTTTCTGGATGCAAATTTGACATGCTTACCACTGAGCCACAACAACTCTCTTGTGGTTTTCCTTTTACTTTTTTGGTAATAAAATACAGGAACTGAAGTCAGCAGAAGAGTGTTTGGGGAGATTGAAATCTTCACCTACTGAAATGTTGCCATGTTTAGTGTAAGATATGTTCATTTTCTGGACCAAATTGACCAAGGCCCCACTATTTACAATTATTTAACCCATGTGTGCATCATTATTACTACTATAATGATAGTAGTTTGAAGTGTATAACGATAGCCAGTTTGGTGTAGTGGTTAAGTGTGTGGACTCTTATCTGGGAGAACCAGGTTTGATTCCCCACTCCACTTACGGCTGCTAGAATGGCCTTGGGTTAGCCATAGTTCTCACACAGCCATTCTTGAAAGGGCAGCTTCTCTGAGAGCTCTCTCAGCCCCACCCACCTCACAGGGTGTCTGTTGTGGTGGAAGGAGGAGATTGTAAGCTGCTCTGAAACTCTGATTCACAAAGAAGTGCAGGATATAAATCTGCAGTCTTCTTCTTCTATATCAAACAACAAACAGTATTGCTTGTGCCAATCACAGAAGCATCAAGAGCAGGTCACCCACAGACAAGGTACACATTTCTATATACTTTGTGTACTTTTCAAGTATGCAGAAAAATATGACTTTCTTAATCAACCAAAACACCTCCTTCACTAAAAATGGCTGGATGAGAACTGAGCATGTACCAGGAAGCACAGAATGTTCAAGCCTCTAAAACATTGATCTGTTCAAGCCTCTAAAACCCTACAATAGCCCCCCCCTGCTTCCAGACTGGTCCATCAGTTTGTAACTATCTGTTGAAGAACAACACTTCATGCATCTAAAAAGTAGGCTCTAGTGTAGTCCATGGAAGCTTATTCCACAATCGTATGTCTTTGTTATTAGTTGATTAGCTGGGCAAATAAAAAAGGTATTACAAAGGAAGAGTCTAACAGGATGTTAACTTTTCATTTTCTTGACTCAGTACAACAACTTATCCAGTTGCCATTCCTTATGTGAGGAACTGAAAATTTATAATTCTAATAGCATAACACAGCCCATGTTTTAAAAACCCTCCATAAATCTAGGAGAAGCTATGTTATACTACTTACTATAGTTTAGCAGTGGGGATGTGGAATGGTATAGTATAGTCCAATCACATCAGATCTCAGAAGCTAAGAAAGGAAGCACTTGGATAGGACACCACAGATGAAGACTTTGCAGAGGAAGGCAATGGCAGGCCACCTCTGCTTAATCATTTGCCATTAAAACCCTGTGGGGTTGCCATAAATCAGTGGAAACTTGATTGCACTTCACACACACACATAGTAAGGCAGCAATTCTCCTTGAAATTAATGCATGATTCAACAATTCTGCCAAAACAGGCATGGGCAAAAGTACAGAAAACAGAAAATGACCATTTAAAAAGTACAAAACCACCAGTGTAAAATTGTGTTGATCTACAAACTGTTAAACTCTTAAGTTTGTTTTTCAAGATAACATAGTAAAACTATTGCTCTATCTCTTTTAAAATACCTAAAATGGTAATTACTAGGCATTCATTCACACTATATTGTTCTGTTCTCTCATTTTAAAACAATTAATTAGTCATCCCTAGTAATGCATTTAGTATCTGCATAATTTCCTATGCAATGTTATGAGGCCATTTTGCCTGTATTGGGAGATTATTAACATACAAATCAAGTACATTTTCCTCCTTTATATATTTGTCTGCATTACCCAAACTCAGTTTTTAAAATGTGTAACAATTCCACATTTGAAAGACTTTTTGAAAATAAATGTTGGCAAAATAACTGCAAGTAAAACTGAATATTGTTGATAGGCTACTCCTTAAAGCTTGTTCTCAAAAGATTATAGTCAAAATTAATTGGTCAAACTGGGTTTGCTAAACAAATCCCTGATCTGAAAGCACTGTCTGAACATTTGGAGATTTCTGTTTAGAGAGTGATGCTACGATATGTGATTGGATGCAGCAGGAGTCTGGAGTTCTGGTTCACATATGTGCGTTAGAAGAGCAATCTCTTTATATAAAGCCGCTGTTCCTCATGCTTAGTCTACCTTAGCTTCTAATGTCATCTCAAAAGAATGTGAGAATTTTAGACAGTTTTCTGCCTCACAGCTTGTGCTTCAGCTGTGTGCCATTACAATTACCATCTTCTTTTTCAAGATTCCCTAATTCCTTGATCAAAACCAGAAACTGCATTACAGCAAGCTCTTTTTTCTTCCTTCATGGTGGTATTTAAATTACAATATTCTGAATTTATGAAGAGGATTATTTTCAAGGTTCCTTTTTTTTTTTGATGAAACACTGATGTGGAGAGCCACCCCAGGGATCTCATTGATATTTCAATAATGTAGATTTCACTCTGTCCCTGTTCTAAAGACAGGTTACAAATCTGCTGCTGGCAAAAGAGGAAAGGTACCCGGGGATGAGTAATCAAAACCTATATACAAAATACTTTGGTGTCCAGAGGTGCAAATGGTTTTGGCTAGAGTGAGAGAGAAGGTTTAGACAGAGTGGAAAAGCCAAAGGGCTAAACTATAGGCTCAGGAAAATCAGGACTGACCCCAGAGGGGGGCAGACTCCCAAGGGGAGATTATAAATTCTCAAAACATAAAACAAGAAGCACTCTTGTTTTTGTTCTTCTTCCTCAGATAGGCACAACCACAAAAGGCTAAACTTCACATCAGGACTCTTTCTGGGTCCAGGGGCAATAGAAATAAATTTCAAACCTTAAGAACTAAGGAAATAGAGGATTTTAAAAATTGCAAGTTCAAGAATTACCAGTTTATCCAAATTTAATATTGTTTAGACTAAGTATAGAGTTAGGGGTTAAATGACTATGACCAATTTCGCACTAGGCCTTTAATCCTGGTTTAGCCCTGTCCCTAAACTGACATTCTACACTAAAATCATAGAATCACAAAGTCACAGAGTTGGTTTATCCGATTCTCTGATTCTAGTGTAGAATGTTAGCTTGGGGACACGGCTAAACCAGGATTAAAGGTCTAGTGCGAAATTGATCTATGTGTTTTCATCATTCCTTTTTACCTTCACTCAGCCCGATGTTTGTAAAGACCACAGAAATTCTTTATTATTAAGCTCTAGTCCCTATTCAGTCCTGCTTTCCAAAGAGCACTTAAAGTCAAGATAATAATCCCTGAAGCATGGAAGTGCAATAGATCATCCCCATGCCACCTAGTACAAGAGAAGTGGGAAATGCAGTAACTAGGCAGAGACTTTAAATGACAACATAGTATCGAGTGCTGCAAGTACAACTCTTCCCAGTGGTTGATACTCCTTCAGATTTCTTGATGGCAACAGTTACTACCCAGAGAATGAGGGAAAGGCTCCAGGACTCTTCCAAGCTCCCAAACTCTGTAGTCCCAGGAACACAGCAAAAGACAGGAGGCTTTTCAAGCTCCTCACATCAAACATGTCTGGTGGTCAGCTCATTAAGTCACAGATTTAGTGCTATAGTCTTTGAATGTTACAATCCATGACCAGGGTCAAAGTCTCATAGGTGGATGTGGCTCTAACCAGTGCCATTGTAAGCACACTTAGACAATTCTAAGCCAGATGAACTTAGTGGGTTTATAAGGGTGCAACTCTGTGTGTGACTTTGTCCATGGGGTTGCAAAGAGTCGGACTCGACTGTGCGACTGAACAACAACTCTGTGCAGGATGGTACTGCCAGCTTATCAATTATATTGACCTTCATATGGATTTATTTTCTTTACCTGGGACTCAACTGTGTCACTTGGACTGTTACCTCATCCCTTATTTCACATGACCCCTGACCAACAAAGAATTTCTACTTTTCTGTCTCCTATAACAGTCAAGGGTCTCTGCTTCAGAGCAGTTCACCATCAACAAGGCAAACTATGGGTTTTGCTATTGCCAGGAGTGGCAGCATCAGACAGAAGGGAACTATTTAGTACCCTGGGGAAGTATATTAAGTTATTTTATCATTAAATTTAGCACACTGCATATATCTGCAATGGCTCCTTTCCTGATTCCCAGGCTGCTTCCTGGAAACTCAATTAACTCTATGGTTTTAATTGCTTTTGCTGGTTTTATACTACTGTAAATCGCCCTGAATCTGTTTTCCAGGAAGAGGGATTAAATAATAAAAATAACAACAATAATAATTTGTATGGTCCCAGCCAAGAAGCTTGGTCATTCAGCCACCCTAGATAATTATGATATCAGAAGATTTTGGAAACAGTGATCTTCAATGACATTGTCACAATCTGACTATTCACAAGTGGGACCCTGGCTTCCCTCTCCACCTTGGCGACATGCAGAAATATGTATGCAGTGCAGACAAACTGGAGCAGGCTTCTTTCCCTCATCTGCTTATAGTGGCAAATGTTGTCATGTCATGTTTTTATGTTATATTTTTGCAACCCAAAATACTGCCTAAACTCCATTACATTTTTTGCAACATCTACATGTGTACAGATATCACCATTCATATTATAGGGGGTTTCTTGCCTTTTTAATACAGCTCTTTTCCCAGCAAACTTGATATCCCCTGGTTTGCATAACTGTCAAATGTAACCATGGACAGCCATGTTGTGTGGATTTTTGTTATTCCTATTGGGGCCAGCCTGACTATTACCTATTGAAATTCACATATTATGAGCAGAAGGTTATGCAGGATTTTGTCTTTAAGAAAAAAAATGACAAAGCAATTGCAAAACTGAACTTTCCATAATCAATAAATCATTACTGTGGAGAAGGAAAAATAATATATTTTCAATGAGCCTGAAAAGTGATTGGTTACAAAGAACAGCACATTGATGAAGCATCCTGGTGGGAAAACCATTAAAGAAATTATTTGTGATTCATATGGCAGGAATGAGATTACAGGTCATATGTGCAGTATCTGTTTAGAGGCTGTATTTTGTGTGTGCGTATGCACTAACATCACTGTTTATAGCCTTAAAGTTAATAGTCACACTGGGGCAAATTCTTAGTGTTAAAAATTCAGGTGAGAAATAATGTTTAAGACTATGATTCTCCAATAATTTCATTTTATATGTGGTTTTTATCTTGCCAATTGACTGGCGTATTGTTTTTATGGATCTGCAACTTACATTTGCTTTACTGGTCATCCTGAGTCTAAAGCTGAGGTATAAATATTTTAAATAAATAAAATATTTTTTTTTTAAAAAAAAAACAAAACCAAAAAAGGCTAGCTATAAATTGGTGATCTCTGAACTACCTGATCCCAGATTAATGCAAAAATAGCTAAATGCAAAACAGCATTCAAGAGATAATAATCTAAGCCAATTTTCTTTCTAGGACATCAGGTGTCTGTTTAAATCCATAAACACCAATGATGATGTAACAGATCACTGGAGAGACGGAGATAGATGCATACAATAAATTTAATTTCTGCTACTGCATCTAATTTCTGCTACTGCAACATGTATAGCAATTTTGGTCTTCTTTTTGATCCAGTCTAATTTAACTAATTCCCCCATTTCATTATAGGATTAAAGGAAAGTCCAGTAAAATCCTATAGCTTGCTAATAACACACATTATTAAATGTAAGCCCCTGTGCACTGGAGAGAAGGCATCCCTTATATAGGTCACTTTATAAAAGGGTTTTTTTTAATGCAAGTATATATATGTGACTCACTGCTGTTTAAAAGGTCATCAATTGTATGGGTCAGAATATATCTACAGGGTAAAACTGATCGTATGTATGTATGATGTATGTATATCAATCAATCATATTTTCTCTTTCATCTTCCTTACATTTTACTGCATTTCAGTGAATTATCCATGTAGTTTTTATTTTGACAGCTCTCTTTGCAGCAGTAAAACAAAATGTGTGCATTGCAAATGGCAGGGATTCAAATTTCAGCTATGTTTATCCAAAATAGCACTGAACTGCTTCTGTACTTATGCTATACTGCCTACAGCCTTACGGAAGGGGAGACAGATGGGATGAATTTAGCAGGGAAACAGCTGGGGCTTGAAGAAGAGACAAGCAAAAGTTTTGCTATCAGCCTTCATTATGTATCAAGGTACCAGTAAAATGTGTATCCGTAAGGCAGCCAAAAAAGTGTGTGTCATTTGACTAGTGATAATTACCTTTTCTCAACAGCTGACAATGTTCTAAGTAGCATTAAATAGGTATAATAATTAAGCAATAAGACAAGGCAGGCAGTGCTTTGTTGGGGATTATCGCTTGCCTCGGGTGTGTTACAAGGCATAAGGTTAGAGGGCAAGTGATTTCAGCCACCTGAGAAATGCAATAACCCCCCAGAAATGTACTGCTGGAGTGCCTCACTGCTATTTTTTTTTTTTTTTTAAGAAAAGGAACTCCAAAGAGAACAAAAGGCTAGACACTTCAGCATCCTGCAGATTTTGTTGACATGAGGCTGACATTATGACATCCAACTCCAGCCTTTTAAAGGCCATTTCACATATGCCTCATTTCACGATTTTGGTAGCTTATTTGTAATGCTCTGTGAAGAAGAATATTGAAAATGTATACACACTGGATTTGTTACAGAGTACATATTAACAATGAACAAATGCAATTGGTTGCAAAATCAAAAGTTAAAAGAGTCAGAAAGCTTGCATGTTCTTTACTTCAAGAACTTCCTCAAATTTATCCTTAGAGAATGCCTGTGTTTGAGTTCATTCATTATTCTACAACTGAGTTGCCCAAACTGAAGACCAAGGTTGAAATCCTGTCTCAGCCAAGAAGCTCACTGGATGACCTTAGGCCATGCTCTCTCTTTCAGCTAACCTATGTCACAAGATTCTTGTGAAGATAAAATGTAAAGAACTATGTACTCCAACCTCAGTTATTTGGAGGAAGGATGGGATAAAAATATAGTAAGACAGACACTGGTTGGAGGGGAGAGAAGGTAGCAGTTCTGGAGCTCTGCAAGGAGCTCCCTCAGAAAATCTGCAGACTCCTCTTTAGTGTTTTTCTTCATTATCCTTTCAATTGATTTGCTTGCTTATTCTGCTGCATCAATTGTACCAGTTTGTTCTCTCATGACCATCATCTGGGGTTTTTAAAATAGGATAAGCAATTTGGAGAAAACTGCCCCCCTCCAACAATGGAAAGGCATTTTCAACACTTAAGATCAGAACCACCTACCACCAGTGCCCATAGTCTTAGTAGACCATGTAGGGAAAAAATGAAATTGTGTGGATTAAAAGAAAAGGAAGAGGGAAGGCAAGGAGAGGATCGTTCCCTCTACTGTCCTTGGGTGTGTGCCATTAAAGTTCAGAAACCACTGTGAAAGAACTTTAGATCAAATCCCCACTAGCAGAGTGAGACTGATTCCTAAATGGGACTAAACTACAGGAATCCACTCATTACAACTAATTATGAGCAAGGGGAATTATCCTTCCCCAAGATTAAAGAAAGTAATGTAAGTGATACTGCTTAGTTGTGGGATCTTGCTCATTTTATTTCTAGAAAGAAGCAGATGGCAGGATCACATAAACTTGCAGCATCGTATTAAGGTTCACAAGAAAAGACAACAGGGAATTGCCCTCTTTTTCCAAACTAAATGGACACATCAAAATAAATCATAAAGACCAGCATCACAAATTCCAGTTAATTATGCGCTGCCCCCATCATAATCAACATAACTATGACTGGTAGGTTTCATAACCCAATACGGACCCTGATCCAACTAAAGATTAAAGAATCACCATGCCTAAGAAAGACCTGTGGCAAACTCTGAGGTGAGCAAAATTGTGATTTTGATCTGCCTTAAAGCTATGTTGACTTTCTGCTTCTATGTATGTAAATGATCAGATTACTAGGATTAGATTTTGAAAACAGTGGAAGGAAATATCAGCAACAGCAAATGCAAGAAACTTCACAGCTAACTTATGGTGACTCCAAGGGGTTTTCAGGGCAGAGACGTTCAGAGGTGTGAACATATGTGAACATATGAAGCTGCCTTATACTGAATCAGACCCTCGGTCCATCAAAGTCAGTGTTGTCTTCTCAGACTGGCAGCGGCTCTCCAAGATCTCAAGCTGAGGTTTTTCACACCTATTTGCCTGGACGCTTTTTTGGAGATGCCGGGGATTGAACCTGGGACCTTCTGCTTACCAAGCAGATGCTCTACCACTGAGCCACCGTCCCTCCCCTGGTGGTGGTTTGCCATTGCCTGCCTCTGCACCACAACCCTGGACTGCCTTGGTGTCTCTCATCCAAATACTAACCAGGACTCATCCTGATCAGCTTCTGATGAGGTTGGGCTAGGCTGGGCTACCCAGGTCAGGGCAAAGGACAATGGTAGAGAAGATATATTCTTGTAAATGTCTTGTTACTGGCTGCCACAAGAAGACTGCAGGTAGGCTGCCAGGTAGGATATGCAATTTAAATAAAAATAACTTCCTGCCTTTAGTGTTCTTCCTGTGCAGTGCTACAGGCAGCCACTGTGCTTTATTCTAAAAAACGGGATACAAATGAAAGATATTTACATTTCTTACTCATGTGGTAGCCACACATTCCATCAATATAAATAATAACTGTTAAGAGCAAGTATGGGATTTTTTTTTTGTCTGGATTCATGATTATTCTTAGTGTTCTGCAATGATGCTTCCTGTCATACTCATGCATGCCTTTCCAAATTCCCTGTTTTTTAAAAAAGATACCTTGACTAACAGAGTGTATGGCAACAACAAAACCCCAAAACAAACGTTGCACCACTTAAAATGCTTTGCCAACTGGATTGATAATTAGATTTTACTACTTGGAGTCTGCCTAAGGCTGGTAGAAATATTCCAATTATTGTTGAACATGCAAAGTGGATACTTGCTGATGAACTGCTATGTAATGTCTGTCTCTGGCTGGTACTTGCAAAACATCATACTGTGTATCCTGAAATACCACAGGGATACCACACTGAAGCTGAACTTTAAACATACAGACACATCCACTATATGAAATGATTATTATCAGGCAAATGTAATGAGTCAAAATATTTAAGTATCCACTGTTTAATAACAAGCCAGATTAATCAGAAATGTGTTTTTAGAAGCTGCAATACAAGGTTCCACAGTATGTACCTGAAGTAAAGCTAGGGTATTTTCTTTATCAACATTTCAGCCCAATTTTTGGGGGCATCCTTATAATTCTTACCTTTATTGTGAAACAAATGCCTTTTCCCTTAATTTACAATTCCACTTGCAGTATGAACAAGATGCATTTTTAGTTTCTTTCTACTTTCATGCCTGTAGAATCAGCACATATCAGACAAGGGAACAAGATCTGTAGTCATTGTTGCTACTCACTCTACTGTACTTGAGAGTTTAAATTTACTACATAAGGCGGCAAGGTAAGACATAAGTATCACTAAACATATCACAAAACCAACTAAAGCTAATTATAATATTATAAAAATTTGTCTACAAAGATGTGTTATGCTGATGCAAATATTTTCCTAGGCTGAAAATTCTGAAATTATGCAACTGTGGAAATTGCAATCAATATATCTCATATTATCAATGTTGTCTATTTATTAAAAGTATTTTTTTCTTCTGTATACTGAAAAGCTTAAATGTTACAACCAAGATCCCTTGTGTTTGACAGTTAGGATTATTAGCACTCAAGTAGGGCACAAGGATCTCCAAGAATTATAGCTGATCTCCAGATTTACAGAGATTACTTCCTCTAAAGAAAAGGGCAGGTTTTAAAGGTGGACTCACATCCCTGCTGAGCTCCTTCCCCTCTCCAAACTCTACCTTCCCTACGCATCACTCCCAAATATTCAGGAATCTCCTAAACTGTAGATCGTTACTGCAAGTGGAGCAATGTTCATGGAGCAGGAATTTTCCTCTTCCCTTCTCTGCTGCCACCCTTTTGAGCTCTCTCCTGGGTATTGGGGGATCCTCAAAAATAGCTTAAGGGGATGGGGGAACTGACAAAAATTCTTCTCCTTCCTCCACCAATGGGAATGTTGTTCTTTTAGTTGTGGGGTTATTATACAGACAGAATAGCATTTCTGGTTGCAAACCATGGTTAATAAATGAATTTTAGGCATATCTTACCATGTATTTGGCAATGTTTAGGCCAATGCAAACCTATATAAATGGATCCTATCACTTCCATTTATGACATTCGAGGGCATATTATCCAAAACATTATTAGTATACATATTAACAAATATCTGCACTTTATGTCTACCCCACTGAGCTTTCTACTAGATATGTATAATATATTAATGCAGGCATCCCTTGATCCCCAAAGCTGTGTATATAATTCCTAAATCTGATATTGCAATGGAAGCAGTGCCATGGTCAGATCACTTTGCTCTTAAGGCTCGTATGGAGGTATCACCCAAAACCTGTTTAGGCGGACAGCGTATTTTAGCTCACCCACGGAGCCTGATGGACCCGGAACGGTTCCTAACGGCCCTACGGGACACCTGGCCCGCTGGCGATTCCCTGGATGATCTGGTAGAGTCCTGGAACGATGGGCTCTCCAGGGCCATCGAGGAGATCGCACCCAGGTGCCCTCTGCGCCCCCGCTCGAAGCCGTCACCTTGGTTTAACCGGGAGCTGCGGCAACAAAAGCGGGGACTCAGACGACTGGAGAGGCAATGGCGGCGTACTCGAGACTAAGTGACCCGAACATCTTATAGAGAGAATTTGAAGGCCGATGAGATGGCAATCAAATCCGCAAAGAAAGCATTCTTTGCGGCTAAGATTGCGTCCGCAACTTCGCGCCTGGCACAACTGTTCGATATAATTAGAGGACTTACAACGCTGCCGCAAGGCAGGCCAAATTCTATTGAATTGGAAATAGGCTGTGAGGCTTTTGCGAAATTTTTTGCGGATAAAATCGTGTCACTCTGCCCCAACCCCCCTGCCAGTTTTGAGACAGTTAGCGAAACTGAGGCCTGGAGCCTGTCTTCGGACTATACTCTGGATGGCTTTAGCCCCCTCAGCCTGGAGGAAGTTGATAGGATTCTCTTATCAGCTCACCCAACAACTTGTAAATTGGACCCATGCCCTTCCTGGCTTATTAAATCCTGCCAGAGGGATCTCAGATACCCTGTACGGGATATCATAAATAGATCCCTGACGGAAGGGCACTTTCCAACACCGCTCAAAGAGGCTGTGGTCCGTCCCCTCCTAAAAAAACCATCTTTAGATCCGGCCCAATTGGCACACTATTGGCCGGTCTCAAATTTGCCCTTTTTGGGTACACTTATTGAGAGGGCAGTGGCGATGCAGTTACAGACTTTCCTGGAGGACGCTTCCGTCCTTGACCCATTTCAGTCCAGCTTTCGCCTGGGACATGGGACGGAGACAGTGTTGGTCACCCTAGTGGATGACCTTCAACGGCATCTGGATCGGGGTGGCTCGGCGGTGCTGATGCTGTTAGACCTGTCGGCTACGTTCAACATGGTCGACCATCGGCTACTGACGTGCTGCCTCGCCGATGCGGGGATTCAGGGGTTGGCCTTACAGTGGCTTTCCTCTTTCCTGGAAGGTCGGGGACAAAGGGTTGCAATTGGGGGGGAGCTATCCCGGAGGTGCTCACTCGATTGTGGTGTGCCCCAAGGGGCGGTTCTCTCCCCGATGTTATTTAACATCTACATGCGGCCTCTTGCCCAGATTGCCCGAAGGTACGGGCTAGGGTGTCACCAGTACGCTGATGACACCCAGCTCTATCTACTGATGGACAGCCAGCCGGTCTGCGCCCCGGAAAATCTTGATCAGGCACTACAGGCCATGGCTGAGTGGCTCAGACTGAGTGGGCTGAAGCTAAATCCTGCGAAGACAGAGGTCCTTTGCTTGGGTCGCCGCGGCTCGGGAGGGGGAATCCCCCTACCAGTTTTTGACGGTGCACCACTGACAGCGGCGGACAGGGTCAGGAGCTCGGGGGTGCTATTGGGGCCTTCCCTAAAGATGGAGGCTCAGATAGCAGCCACTGCCAAGTCCACATTTTTTCATCTTAGGAGGGCAAGGCAGCTGGCCCCCTTCCTGGAGCGCGATGACCTAGCAACAGTGATCCATGCTACGGTCACCTCAAGGTTGGACTACTGCAATGCCCTCTACATGGGGCTGCCCCTGTCCCGAACTCAGAAATTGCAACTGGTGCAGAATGCCGCGGCCCGGCTGTTATTGGGTCTCCGCCTGGAGGAGAATCAGGGAGCGATAGTGAGACTGTGTGCTGGCCAGAAACCCTCCCCCGTCCCTCTCTGATGTTCGGAAACATCATAGAGGGTGGGGAAAGCTCCTGGCCGGCACGCAGTCTTTGTATCGCTCCCTGAGCGTCCTCTGCCTGGGCCACAGAGAAGGAACCGGGCCATGGAGAGGAAACGTTTGGGAAACCCTGTCGTAGGATTTTTGGGAAATGTCTGGTTTATACCTGATGAACTACCCAAAGCAGATTGCAATACTGTATATTGTGTTAATCAGTAACAATTTTCTACAATTAATTAATCTGCATTCTCCATACATTTGTACAAACAATACCACCACATTGGAACTAGTTTAATTTCACTTAATGGGATTAAATGGATTGTCATTTTTTAAGTTCAATTTTGCTTCCTGTGCTTGGCCAGTGGGTGGGAGGGTAAACTGAAGAAAAAGAGAAATTGGGCAGTTCCCTTGAGTGAAGTGTGTATTAAGAAATCACATAAACTGTCTCATGTTGTGCTAAAGATACAGCTTTGCAGAAATTCTGTGCTTCCCTAAATTGTTTGAAGAGAAGACCACTCCAGGTACTTGGCTGCCAACACATCCCAGCAGCATGGCACACAGTTAGGATTTGACACATTGAATCTTTATAATTCCAACATCTATGAAGTCAGACAAGTTTCCTTCTTATTTATAGTAACAGGCAACTGCAGATCTCTGTTGTCTTGATACACAGATGGCTGTAACTTTTTTTAATTGTTAACTTACAGCCACTGATGCCTGAGGAACAGAAACACATCTGCCCCAAACTGCCAATCCTCTAGGCTTTTCCTTTTGAACTACAGTACTAGAAAGAGCTGAAATAGGTGTTAAAAACTCATTTTAAAATACAAAATATTAATCACACACATGGATGTACAACAATTGTAATACAAAAATTGTATTACATGTGGAGGTGGAGAAAAAGACTACAAATATGCAAAAAAGCCCACTGCAAGTGGGCAAATTTTGTTTCAAACTGAAGTAAATTAATTAAAAATGCAGGAGTAAGGTTCCCCTCTCCCTAGAAAAAGACTATTAACTTTATAAGTGTAATGAATATCCACTGATGCCTAATTAATTTGCCCTTCTTAGGGAAAAAACAAAATAAAATACAAAAAAAATCGTTTAATAATACAATTATAAGAAATTAAGGGAACAAACTTTACCTTATACAAAATGTTTCTGTAAATGCTCTCCATCTGCCTATTGCCAAGGGAATGTATACTATTTGTCCTGTTTATAAAATAATTTCCTATTTACTTTCTTTCCCCACCCCTCATCAGAGTGCCTAAGAAACAAATATGTGAAATAAGAAAAAGAATAAGATTTGCATCCCCCAGGAGTGGCTCTTCAAGTTAAGAAGATAGCTTTTAAAATCATCTCTGTATTATGGAAGAATGTGTTCATAATTATGTGACATTATCTCATGTTGGGATGAAAATAATAGAGCAGTTAGTTGTTTTTTAATAGCAACTATCTTACAGACTGCTGAATTAAGAGTACCTCAAGCATTGACTAATTATATTATTTAGCACAGTGGCTATTAAAGAAGATCTAAAATATAATTCATGAAAAGCTTGTACTCTGAGTATACTCTGTCATTCATATGGAACCAGTTAATCCCTAATTATGAGGCTGCTACTTAGATTGACCTTTTTTATTATCTGAGCGCCAGGAAGAGATTTCTCTGTATATGTTACTATGTCCATCAGTGTGCGCATGTGTGTATGCACAAGTCAAGTGCTAGACTTACTGGATGGCTGGAGGCTACACACTACTGTATCTACATTCTGTGACCTTCTAAGTTATTTTCACCATGTAATTTGTGGTTGCCTGTGTACACCTAGAACTGTGATGGTAAATATTTGGTTCCTCTTTTGCTCACTTTTTATTTGATTTCAAATGCTGTGTTGGCTTTCAGTGCTCATGTTAACTCCTCCCCCCAATAGTCTCTTCTTTATTATAATATTCTGGCTTTTTGGTCATATATGACATTTATAATTTATCATCAAGTATGAAGAATTCATCAATGAGGAAAGCCAGGTAGATGACCTGCTTCTGGCAAAACAGCTCCTCTGCCTGCCTTCTGCATTTTTCCAAGTACCCCATTACTCATCTTGCCCTGGTCTTGGCTACTGAAAGTTGCCTCTCTCTGTTGTGGAGTCAGCAGAAGTTCAATAGGGTGGCACCAGAGGCTACTCTCCCTTGTGACACTGTCTTTAGAGATGCCCAGGAAACAAGGAAGGAATGAGCATGAATTGATTCAGCTCCTGGGTGGGGGTGGGGGGAGGCAAGATGTAGCAAGACAGGCTTAGCAGAAGTGACTGTCATCTTCACAATCCATCACCTAATGTGACTGCTTCATCTGGTCTCATTATAGAGCCATTCCTGCCTAGAGAGGATCATGAGCACTGACTGGAGTGGGAAGGTATATGGAAGGGATGGGGGGCACTGTTAAAATTCCCTGTTTGCCTTCCTATGTGTCATATAGTTAACTTAAGCAATTGACAAACCAGCTGACAAATTCCCGCTGAGGGTTGCCAACTAATTTAAGCAAGCCTTGTTCACATTAAAATAATGAACTTTAATTACTTGTTTTTCTTGATAGGTAGGCACGTGAAGATAAACCAACCATTAACAGAGTTGATAGTAACTCTTGACTCATCCAGATACAAATAAATTCATTCATGGAAAACTGGCCCAATCATTCCCAGGGATGCAATATCACGTGTGTGAGAGGACTTGCCTCAATGGCCTCCTCCCTTCTTCCTGTGTTGGGCAGCATGCCAGTACTCAGGCTCTGCACTTTATTTCTCTGCTTGTGGCTTGGGGCTTCATGCTTTTTATGAGTGTGTACTACCTCATACACCCCCTCCCTCCTAGTCAGCTGACTGTCTGTAGCCCAATCAAGGGTTTCTGGTCTATGTGAGGAATTCATTTATTTATGTTACTCATAGTCTGCCATTCTCACTGAGAATCAAGGTGGATTACACAGAGTAGGTCAAGCACAATCAACAAGACAGAGCATTCGATATATAAACCAGTAAGTTTTGGATCATAAGAATGTGAAAACAAAACTGAAATAAAGCTTTATTAACATGGCACTTTAAACTATGCAGAAATTATGTAGTAGGATCATAGTTACAGCAACTTATACCCTCTCTACACCTTCACCAAAGCATATTTCGCAAACATTTTGTTACAGTACAACCCTAATTAGTTGTATAAAAAAGCTGTCCTGAATAATTTGATGCTGCATAGTTCTGGGAGGGGGGTGAGGAGAGTGCAAGCCTTTCTGACATTATTCCGTCAGATGGGGCCACAACAGAGAAAGCAGCATATGGGAAGCTGTTGATGTTTCCCATTTACACAGTACTACCTGCAGAAGACCCTGCTCTGTTGCTGTTGTGGTACAGCATTGTGAGAATGGCAGTCCTGCAGATATGAGGGATCAAGGCCATGAAGAGCTTTGTATTATCATGCCCTGTCAGTTCACCCTGGGGGACGCCAACTTCTGCTATCACAAACCCTTCTCTGGAATGCTCCTCAGAAATAGTGACCTTGGTCTATTCTCAGGCACTGGTTGTAGTTCTCCTCAGCCTGATCATCAGAGCCTCCTTTATGCCTCTCTCCTCCTGGCACATCCCCACCCCTTTCCACCTCTATTACATTGCTTATTGATCCAAAATGTGGTAGCCAGGCTACTGTAAGGGGGCAGGATACAGGAATCATACCACCCCTGTGCTGAAAGATCTGCTCTAGCTACCCATCTGTTTCCAGGTACAATTCAAATTGCTGATTTTTTACTTATGGCCCTAAATGGCTTGGGGTCAATGTACCTGAAGGACCATCTCTTTGTGTACTGTATAGACAACTAATTAACGTCTGTTTCCAAAGCCTTCTCTCTGTTCCCCCAGCTTTAGAGGTGAAAGCTAGCTCCACAATAGAGAGGCAACTTACAGTAGCCTAAACCAGAACAAAATGAGTAATGGGGTACATGGGAAAATGCAGGAGGCAGACAGGGGAGCTATTTTGCCAGAAGTAGGGGTCATCTACCTGGCTTTCCTCATTGGTGAATTCTTCAGGCTGATTGGAATCATACTTACTTGATGATAAACTGTAAGTGCCATATATGACTGAAAAACCAGAAAGCAGAGTTTTTTTTGTTTTTTAGGTGGCACCTTATCTGTGGGAAATCTAGGTAAAAAAAACCATTTTAGCCTGGTATATAAAACACAGTGAAATAGGCATCAGGTCAGCCTCAAAAGGGAAGGCATTCCACCACTGAAGAAGTCTTATCTCTAGTTG
Organism: Heteronotia binoei; assembly: GCF_032191835.1. Lineage (NCBI taxonomy): Eukaryota > Metazoa > Chordata > Lepidosauria > Squamata > Gekkonidae > Heteronotia > Heteronotia binoei. The sequence continues at coordinate 164,650,427 of NC_083223.1, read as the reverse complement.
CCAGCTGCCTCATTCCTTCAGGCATTGACATAGGCAACAGAACTTAGAGGATATTAACTGGTGGGCTGGACATTATAACAGTCCTTCAAGTGCCATGGCCCCAGGCCATTTAGGGTCTTATAGATAAGAACTAGCACTCTGAATCATGCCTGGAAACAGATGGGCAACAACTACAGATTTCTCTGTATCCAGCCCCTGACAATATTGGAGATCCTCTTAAGTTTCCACAGTTTTCAAAGTTTTATGTAAAGCACATTAGAAGAATCAAACTTGGATGCCTGCAGTATAGCTCACCAAGACCATATTAAACTTTCCAAGGAATGGCCATAGTTGACATATAATCCATAAGAACATAAGAACATAAGAGAAGCCATGTTGGATCAGGCCAACGGCCCATCAAGTCCAACACTCTGTGTCACACAGTGGCAAAAAATGTTATATACACACATACACTGTGGCTAATAGCCACTGATGGACCTGTGCTCCATATTTTTATCTAAACCCCTCTTGAAGGTGGCTATACTTGTGGCCGCCACCACCTCCTGTGGCAGTGAATTCCACATGTTAATCACCCTTTGGGTGAAGAAGTACTTCCTTTTATCCGTTTTAACCTGACTGCTCAGCAATTTCATCGAATGCCCACGAGTTCTTGTATTGTGAGAAAGGGAGAAAAGTACTTCTTTCTCTACTTTCTCCATTCCATGCATTATCTTGTAAACCTCTATCATGTCACCCCGCAGTCGACGTTTCTCCAAGCTAAAGAGTCCCAAGCGTTTCAACCTTTCTTCATAGGGAAAGTGCTCCAGCCCTTTAATCATTCTAGTTGCCCTTCTCTGCACCTTCTCTAAAGCTATAATATCCTTTTTGAGGTGCGGCGACCAGAACTGCACACAGTACTCCAAATGAGACCGCACCATCGATTTATACAGGGGCATTATGATACTGGCTGATTTGTTTTCAATTCCCTTCCTAATAATTCCCAGCATGGCATTGGCCTTTTTTATTGCAAACGCACACTGTCTTGACACTTTCAGTGAGTTATCTATCATGACCCCAAGATCTCTCTCTTGATCAGTCTCTGCCAGTTCACACCCCATCAACTTGTATTTGTAGCTGGGATTCTTAGCCCCAATGTGCATTACTTTGCACTTGGCCACATTGAACCGCATCTGCCACGTTGACGCCCACTCACCCAGCCTCAACAGATCCCTTTGGAGTTCCTCACAATCCTCTCTGGTTCTCACCACCCTGAACAATTTAGTGTCATCCGCAAACTTGGCCACTTCACTGCTCACTCCCAACTCTAAATCATTTATGAACAAGTTAAAGAGCATGGGACCCAGTACCGAGCCCTGTGGCACCCCACTGCTTACCGTCCTCCACTGCGAAGACTGCCCATTTATACTCACTCTCTGCTTCCTATTACTCAGCCAGTTTTTGATCCACAAGAGGACCTGTCCTTTTACTCCATGATTCTCAAGCTTTCTAAGGAGCCTTTGATGAGGAACTTTATCAAAAGCTTTCTGGAAGTCAAGGTAAACAACATCTATCGGGTCTCCTTTGTCCACATGTTTGTTCACCCCCTCAAAGAAATGCAACAGGTTAGTGAGGCAAGATCTTCCCTTGCAGAACCCATGCTGAGTTTCCTCAATAATCCGTGTTCATCAATGTGCCTACTCATTCTGTCCTTGATAATGGTTTCTACCAACTTTCCCGGTATTGAAGTCAATCCAAAGATGATAAAAGCTACTACATGCTTTGGAGGAGACCTCAGTATCCAGCATTAAGAAAGAATCCAGAAGCTGTCAGTCTGCTCCTTCAGAGAGAGTGCAACTCCCCCAACAAGAGACTATCTCCTCAAATCCTTGAGTGGCTTTTTCATTGACCATCATATTGCAATGTTATTTGGATAGAGCTTCAGTTTACTGGTACTCATGCAAACCATTACTTTCTCCAGGCATTTGTTCAAAATATCAACAGACCTTCCTAACTAAGCTTTAAGGAGAAATACAGCTCAATGTCATCCTCATACTGATAACTTATTCCTTCAGATCCCCAGATGACCTTTCTCAACAGTTCCATGCAAATGGTAACAGCATGGGAGACAAGATGGACCCCTGCAGGAATCCTGTGGGGTTGAGCAGAAATCCCCCCGAGCCAGCTTCGGGAACTAGCTGGGCAAGTAAGAATGAAACCTTAAGAAAAGTCAATAGTCTGTCCCATCCTCTGACCAGTAGTGATCTCCACTATTAGTCTAATCTGCACAGGGTAAAGCAGGAACAGCCCTATGGCTAACTCAGCATTAAGTTGAATCCTGGGTTGATCTCAGATGAAATTTTCCACTAATAGAAGGTATGGAGTGAGTTCCACCAATTCTCCCTTAGAACACAAGAAGAGTCCTGCTCGATCAGATCACTGGTCCATGTAGACCAATGTACTGTTTCACACAGCTGCTAATAACCAGCTGGCACAAGAGGGCAAGCAGGACTCAGAGGCTGAGGCTCTCCCTTGTTGCTGCTTCCCTGTATTGGTATTCAGAGGTTTGCTGCCTCTGTATATAGAAGCTCCATTCAGTCACTACAGCTAGTAACCCATTCTTACTGCAGACCTCGATTTGCCTCTCATGCTATTCCTGAAGGTCCCCTGTCTCTCAGCAGCATTTCAAAGAGATCAGTGAGTCACAGTGGGCAGGGAGAAAGGCAAGAATGTTCTGTCCCACTAATAGAAGAGTCTTGCATGAGCCAAAAATTAATCTGAAACCAAGCCTCCATTGAATAGCAATGATCCTGAACCATGAAGACTAGTGTCTGGAAGGCTAGCAGAGAATGAATTTGTAAGGAAACAGTTCATTACTCATGATAAAAACAAATTAGTAAACAAAACATGTTGCCATTTATATAGCATTTGACTCTTAATATGCAATGTAATAGATTCTGATATGAATATTCCAAGGGGACTGGAAACTAGGCCAAAGGATTATAAATGACAAGACTCATAAACAGCAAGTAAGATGTCATGGGCCCTGACAAGGAGGAGCTGGAAGGGTTAACAGACCTGAAAGAGTTGCCAGCCAGTTCCTCAGCTGAACAAACAGCAGCTGGCCCATCAATCACTCTCCAGGCAACAGTGTCAGCTGTTGATGATCAATCTCCTCCAAGCTCTCCTCCTTCCATCTCAAGAGTTCAAAGCAGGCTCTGGAAAGAACTTTCAGAGCAAAGACATGAGGCACGCCAATACTTCAGATTTCTCAGCCCTAGCAGAATCACTACCACCCAGGGAACAGACTGATTGAGATTCCCATATAGCTCCCACCCAGGACCTGGTAACCTTGTGGAAGCAACAAGTCTATTCACTGGCTTGCATCCACGCTCCTTCCTGATCCTGACTTGCTTGCTTTCCTTGGCACCCTGACCTTTTGGCTTTTGGACATTGACTTCTGATTCCGGTTTGTGATTCTGCATTGGTGACTTGGCTCCTGCTTGACTTCCTGGACTTGACCTTGGACTGGCTTTGGACTTCTGCCTGCCTGCACCCTGAGAACGTGACAGATTGCTTCCACCCACACACTCACTCCACAACATGGATGAGGAGGCAAGCAGAGGCTCTGGGCAGCTAGCAGCCTTGCTCACTCAGGTACAGCACCTCACTCAAATGGTGGCTCGCCTGCAACAGCAGCAGCAAGCCACTGTCGCTGCCCCACCCAAGTGCCCGGTGCTTCCTCCAGAGAAGTTCGCTGGGAAGGTGGAGGAGTTTCCTGCATTCCTGGCAGTGCAGACTGTATATTGAACTAGTTCAGTTTGCTTTATTACGGTCCATGACCAAATACACAGCACAATGCAGGCCAACAACCACATAAAAATTGTAAAAATCAAGATGGACCTAAATAGGTAAAACATAAGGTATTTAATAATAATAATAATAATAATTAAAAAAAATTATTTATACCCCGCCCTCCCCGCCGAGGCAGGCTCAGGGCGGCTTACAGGACATGGCAAAAGCCATGTTAAAACAATAAAACAAGATAATACAATTCAATATTTAAATAATCTAAAAACAATCTAAAAAATATAATCTTATAGTGTTACTATCTCAGTTATAATAATGATGGCGTGATGTTTATTCCAAGTTCCATCTTAGAAGGCTAGCCGGAAGAGGGCGGTTTTGCATGCCCTACAGAATTGGCTAATATCCCGTAGGGCCCGCACCTCTTCCGGCAGCTGGTTCCACCATTGGGGTGCCTTTATAGAGAAGGCCTGTTCTCTAGTTGTTTTTAATTTGGCCTCCTTTGGCCCAGGTACTTCCAGAAGGTTTTGTGAACTGGATCGTAGTGCTCTCTGGGGAACATATGGAGAGAGGCGGTCCCTAAAGTAGGCAGGTCCTTGGCCATATAGGGCTTTAAAGGTAATAACCAGCACCTTGTAACGAACTCGGTATACAATTGGCAGCCAATGCAACTCCCGCAGCCTAGGCTGCACATGTTCCCACCGGGGTAGGCCCAATAGCAGTCTGGCTACCACATTCTGCACTAGCTGCAGTTTCTGAGTTCGGCACAGGGGCAGCCCCATGTAGAGGGGCTGAACACCAGAACCTGGAGCATCTACAGACTGCTCAATGCCTCACCCAGCATCAGATCTGGTGGTCACTCTTCTTCTCCTGGTTTGACTTCCAGATTAACTACATCCTGCAGAACCAGAACCGGAAAGCGGACGCCCTCTCCCGAAAATCGGGGTACACTGTGCCTCTAATAGAAGAGACCCCCAACTGGACTCATCCTTGCACCCTCGGTCTTTGCTGCCACCATGACTTGCCCGACCTTGGCTGCAGACGGTCAGGCCAGCCAGGCCCATGACCCCTGGGCTCAGCAACACCTCCTGGAAATGCAAGATCTGGCCGGGGACCTCCCGCCAAGGTCTCCTCCTGCACCGTGGGTACCTATACGTGCCTCCGGGACCCCTCCAGGCTGACATGTTCCACCTGACCCACGACTCACCTCCTGCGGGGTACTTTGGCCAACACACGCGGGAGTTCTTGTGGCCTTGCGTCCGTGCCGACGTGGCCCATTATGTCGCTTCCTGTGAGGTCTGCCAGCAAGCCAGGGATGTACCGGCCAAGCCCCCAGGGCTTTTGCATCCCCTACCCACGCCTGCAGGACCCTGGGACACCATCTCCCTGGACTTTATCACCGATCTCCCCAGGTCCAAGGGGCACACTTGCATCCTGGTTATGGTGGACCTCTTCACCAAGATGGCTCACTTTGTTCCATGTCCCAAGCTGCACACGGCTCCTGAAACAGCCCAGCTCTACCTCCAGCACATCTTTCGCCTGCACAGGCTCCTGGCACACTTGATCTCAGACCAAGGCCCTCCCGATTCTGGCAACCCCTGCACTCCAGCTTAGGCACCAGATGCATTTGCCCTCAGCGTACCAGCCCCAAATAGATGGGCAGGCCGAACGCACCAATGCCACGCTGGAACAATACCTGCGTTGTTACACCAGCTATCAGCAGGATGACTGGGCCACCTTGCTACCCCTGGCCGAGTTTGCCTTCTTACCGCAGTCCTGCCCCCCACAGCAGTCCTTGCTGCTGATATGCACCTGCAGGAACTCCAGGCTCTCCAGGACTTGCTCCGAGAGCAACTCCAACAGGCTAAAGAGGCCTACAAGACAGCCGCCAACCGAAAGCAACAGGTGGGGCCCCACTGAAGCCCGGGGACAACATCTAGCTCTCCACCTGTTACCTGCGTCAGTCTGGCCGGTTTTGCAAGTTGGACTCTCGCTTCGCGGGGCCTTACCTGATCATGGACCAAATCAACCCTGGCTACAGCTGCCGACCACCCTCTGCATCCACCCAGTCTTCCACCGGTCCCTCCTTGTTCCTGCTACACCACTGGATTCCATTCGACCGTCACCTCCAGCACCGCCTCCTCCTGTCCTAGTCAATGACGAGGAGGAATATGAGGTCCACCAGCTCCTGGATTCCCGAATCCACCGCAGGGACCTCCAGTACCTTGTAGACTAGGAAGGCTATGGCCCCGAGGACCGTTCATGGGAACCCGCGGACAACATACATGCCCCTGACTTCGTTCAGCAGTTCCACACGACCTACCCTGACTGGCCTGGTCCTTCTGTGTGTGGGGGGGTCCTGTGGGGGGGATAGTGTCATGAGCCCTGACGAGGAGGTGCTGGAAGCATTAACAGACCTGGAAGAGTTGCCAGCCGGTTCCTCAGCTGAACAAACAGCAGCTGGCCCATCAATCACTCTCCAGGCACCAGTGTCAGCTGTTGACGATCAATCTCCTCCAAACTCTCCTCCTTCCATCTCAAGAGTTCGAAGCAGGCTCTGGAAAGAACTTTCAGAGCAAAGACATGAGGCACGCTGATGCTTCAGATCTCTCAGCCCTGAGTTCTAGCAGAGTCACTGCCACCCAGGGAGCAGGCTGATTGAGACTCCCATATAGCTTCCACCCAGGACCTGGTAACCTTGTGAAAGCGACAAGTCTATTCTCTGGCTTGTATCCAAACTCCTTCCTGATTCCTGGCCTGCTTGAGTTCTAGCAGAGTCACTGCCACCCACGGAGCAGGCTGATTGAGACTCCCATATAGCTTCCACCCAGGACCTGGTAACCTTGTGAAAGCAACAAGTCTATTCTCCGACTTGCATCCACACTCCTTCCTGATTCCTGACCTGCTTGATTTCCTTGGCACCCTGACCTTTTGGCTTTTGGACATTGACTTCTGATTCCAGTTTGTGATTCTGCATTGGTGACTTGGCTCCTGCTTGACTTCCTGGACTTTGACCTTGGACTGGCTTTGGACTCCTGCCTGCCTGCACCTTGAGAACGTGACATAAGACATTTAGAAATTCAGTGAGAGGAAAAAATGGAGAAGCAACATTTCTTAAGCAGATGTAGGGGGGATTACAGATGGCATGTTAGAGAAGGTCAGCTGCCTCTGAGGTAATAAGAAAGAAGTTTGATTTGTGACTGAATACAAAAAGGAAACACTTGAAAATGGAGAGGATAGTCTCTGTGATAAACACTTCTAGCATAGCACAATTTTTCAGCAACTATTATTCTGTATCCAATGTAATCACATTCATAGTAACTTAGCCAACAGCTCAGCAATATCTGTCTCCCAACCTAGAGCAGGATGGTGGATGAAGGACAAACTCAGAAACGCACCCAATTAATTTGGCATACTTCTGACAGAGAATACAGAATGCTAGATCAGTGTGACAGATTTCAACCCACCCAGATCAGGGATTCCACGGCCAAACCTTGGGTTGGCAACAATTAGGGTAACAGTAGAGAGAGAACTAATGTAGACTCCCCATATAGGAAAGTTGTATTAATTTTCTGCTTTGCCTCTTTTGTCAATTCTCTGGATCAGAACAGAATGACAACCTCTCCCCAGCCTGAGGTGTCTGGCAGGGCTCAGCACCAGGGTAACTCCTGGAAGCCGGCTGCCAGCAAGCCCCATCTAGGTAGTCACAAGCTATAAGAAGCAGAATGACAACAACAATAATAGGAGAAATCTGAATTGTAAGTAGTGCCTATTGAGAATATTCACATCGTTACCTAAAAGCTGAATTTAACTAAAGGTCCTAAAAAAAGGCAGTGCAAAAATAAAAGCAAGGCATAGCTCTCCCAACCAAAGCATCAACAGCAAAGTCTATGCTTGCATCAGGTAAGGAACAGCAAATGAAATTTGCCCACATATTGTTGCAAGACTAAAGTGCTTGAAACGACAAAGCAAAGGTATTTAAAAATGGCAGAAAGAGGAAAAGGAGTCAGTCAGTGTTGGAAAACTCATGTTTCCACCAAGAAGAAAGGATACAAGCTCAAGGCATTGGAAGTACAAAGTAATAATGAAGAACCAAGCCCATTCAGTTTCTACCAGACTGTCCTGCAGTTCAGAGAGTAAGAAAGACCTGTTGGACAAATGCAATATCAAATCAGCATTTAGACTCCTGCCAGTTTATCTGACAGATTTTCATTTGCTAGGTTTTGCCTTCAAAGGAAAGATTTTGCTAGGCAGGGCCCTTCCCTAGGGCTCTGCAATATCTTCAGCAATTCAGTACCAGGCTGGTGTTTGGCTGTCCTGGCTGTCAATGCTGGATGCCATGGCTCATTACCTGGATGCCCACCCATTTGCAGCATCAGCACAACAGGGACAATATGCGTGACTCATGCAAGTCACTATGCCATTAGCCAAAGAGTTGGGTGTCTCACTGGCTGGGTGTCCCACTAGCCAAATAAAACTGAAGAAATCTGGTATTCTTGGGAGCTGAGCTACATAATGTTATCTAATTATGCCTATTGCTTGGTTAGCTAGATACACTATGTAAGCGAGTCATTTTGTGGATCGCTTGAATTTTTCCTGTAAAATATGAAGGCCATTTGTCAAGCATTTACGCCAAGTAATGTCATAAACAAGAGAGTAGCATCACATGGTAAGTCATGAGTTGCATGAGAAATGGTATGTATCCATGCAGCATTTTGCTTGCCAATCGTAGCAGGATGTTATTCCATAGGCATTAACTGCTGGTCAAGGCACAGCTTCATATAGAGCAGACTGTTGTGGTTTTGGGCATATTTTAGAGGTAGGTAGGTACTACACATTGCCATGGCTCACAGAATGGCTGGATGCAAGCATCACTTGCAACATTATATATTTCTGGAATTTCCCCCCACAGTACTTGTTATCTACCTGTGGCCAGAGGCTTTTGCAACTGGCTCTGTGTACTTCCATTGTGACAATCACACTACAGTGCACACAATAAAGTCAGAATTATCCAGTTCACCAAGGGTCAGGATGTTAGCTAGGGGATTTGTACATCAGTGCCTGAGATTCAACATTCTGTTCGACTTATCATACTCTGGGTCTAGATAATGGCACAGCTTATGCATTATTTCATTTCCAAGTGCAACACTTAACTCCCATCTCCCTAACAGAAGATGAGGCAACAGAGAAGATTCCAGTGGCATTACGGAATTTGAGAGGGGTGAGACTGCCACGCAGTAGAAGCCGGCTTTCAGGATTTCAGATTCACACTTCCAGGATTTCAAATTCTGGCTACAGTAAGAATGGCGGGGGGTGAGGGGGGCTGGCTGATGACACTGGGAAGGATGTGAAAGATAAAGAGAACATTAAAAGTCGACTGATAATATGGGACACAATATTGTCTCAGTAGCTACTGGCCATGAGATTCAAATCACATTGTTCCTTAATTTATGAAAAACACTGTTTAGGATTGCACCATTCACAGTATTTCTGGTGAAGTTGGTTTTAAGTTTGTATGCAGATTACTCTGATTAACCATTCCAATACAAGAGCATATTCTGTGTTGAGCAAACAATGTTAATAAGACTAAGGGCATCTGAAATGGATCAGAAAGGAATTAGTAAGCACGTTTCAGTGGGTTATTTATCCAGCTGAGGTACAGTTACTTTGAGATGTGTAGCTCAGGCACAGTAACACCAGACAACTTCTGGTTTATTTATTTGAGCACTAGGAAGGGGCATTTCAAATAAGAACAACATCAGCGGCCTGTTTGGGCAGCAATGGCTGAAAGTATGAAAAGATGGTGATCCCAGGTCTCTGAAATGATGTTAGACTGCTATGCTCATTGAAGCAGTTAAGAAATGCTGGTCCAAGTGCTACAGCAAAAAAGAAGTATTCAGCCTCACTAGTATTCTCAGCTAATTCAACCGCAGGCCAATTGGAGTGATATGTGGCGGCTCATATTACGGCTGGAAGTGTATTGGGGATTTGACAGTATGTATACAGAATAAAATTCTAACCACCACATCTTTGCAGGTGTGGAGAGCCATGGTCTGCCCAAGCAGGTAATCATCTATAACCACGGCACTGTGTTCTTGGCAAGAAAAGGGTGGGCTGCTCCAGCATCAGCTGGCAGCATGGCATCCGTGCTTCCTCCAGGATCAACTGGTTGGGAAAGAAGGCATGGCGTAGTGTTGTACCAGCTGCTTTCAACCCTTTCTCATCACATGAAGGCCTGCCATCTGACTCACATTATTCTGATCCACCTAGGTGAGCATGATTTTGGTAAAACAAAAGAGAAATCAATTCATATTCAGATGTAAGTGACCTCACCTTGCATATGGCTTGGTTCACAGGTGTATTTTTAATCAGGCCTGGAATGCTCCAAAGAAGGGTGTGGAAGGCCAGCAGTATCTCCAAGGGTACTGACAGAGCCAGAAGAAAAGTGAACTATGTTACTGGAAGGCGGCATATGCCTCCCCATTTTGGCATCAAGCATTCATTGCTGCAGCTGTATAGACATGGCAAATACCTCACAGATGAAGAATATGACATGTTCCTCAAGGATCTGAGACAGAGTTTGCTAGAAGACAATCAAGCAGGTTGGGGGGAAGGGTAAGCAAAAGCTCTTCTGTAATGATGATGCAAGTAAACATGCCCTAAAGAAGAATCAGAGAAGTTTGACAAATAAACTAAGACGGGGTGTCAAACTCATTTAGTATGAGGGCCAGATATGACATACATGAGACCTTGTCAGGCTGGGCCATGTGTGTCATAAAATGTAATACCAGGTAGCACATATATAAACTTTATAAAAGGAACAAGAAAACAAAGATTCAAAATAAGACATGCTTAAAACATTAGCACACTCGCAATATTTTGTTTAATAGTCTCTGATAACTGACACCTCTTACTCTGAATTATTGCATCAAAAACTAGAGACAATGTCTGAGCTGTAGCAATCTTGAGTATGCTGTTCAGGTGTTGTTCAGGTGTACATCTGTAAGTTGCAAACCTACTTTTGATTTATTGACATTCATTACAGAAATCTCATGGTCAATGCTTTGATCCTATGACCCAGAGGAAAACATTAAATGGCTGGGCATTGTGAGAATTTGTACATAAACTGCTTCATGTGCTGGTCAAGAACATGTGAAGGCACCATGGCACAGATTGAGTGCTATGTGTTTATTTACAAAAATGTAGTGTTCCCTAGAAAAATAACTGCAGCTCTTATGCAGCAGTGCAGGAACAGAAGATAGCCACATACAGTGGTCAGTACCAGCATACTATCTGGGAAGTTTAAGTTCAAAATCCCAAATCAATCAAAGCAAATCAAAGGAAAATGTGAAAGAAAAATCAAAGGAAATGTGCTGGGTAAACTTGGTCTGGATGCACTCTCAGTCTAATCCTGGCTTGTTATTCCTCTTCTGTACAGTTTGCATGCTTTCCTATTGAGAAAGACTGAATCATGAGAGCATGAATAAAGGGAGAGGCAAAATAAAGAGAGAGGCAAACTCAGTTGCACCCATAACAAGTCCAACAAAATACACACACTCTCTATCTGTCTCTCTGTAGCAAGGCAAAAACTCATACCTTGACTTTGCTGGTCTTGCAGCTGCTTTCTTTGTATCATACCATACCATACCATACCAAACCTTTAATGGCATAATAGTTGCAAATAAAAATACACAGAATATAAAAATTTAAACATTGAAGATAAAATCAAAATGAAACCGGCTTTTATATGTAAGTTTTAAGACATTAGTTGTTTGGTATTAGTTTTATTTATTTATTTATTTTTATCAGAACAGTGCCAATTGCCATCCAACAGAACCCTCTTAATGGCATTGGGCAAGTGGCCAAGAGAAGTGGAGGAGGAATCTGCTTCTATGCCAGTTTGCAAACAGTTTAGGATAGAGGACTTTTTTACCTTAAACAAGTCTAAATCTGCTCTGCCGTCCATTGCTATTAAAACATCAAATTGCTTTTCCCCTGTAGAAGACGTGTTAGAGCCAGCAGAAAAGGAGGAACTGACTAATGAGCCTGACCACAAAGATGTCGTAGACTCTCAACTCTAGTCTGGGGTGGGGGCTTTAAAGGTGCAGCAGAGACAGCATGATAATGAAGAAAGATCCATGTCTTCTGATGAGCTCGCCCCAATTACCTTGATTGCAAACACAGTGGAATGTATCTTTAAAAAGTTAAAGGGATTAGAAGATCAAATTCTTGACCTTTCTTTGGAAATAAAGAGACTATCAGTGTCAACGGATAAAGTTCACTTAGCCCAGCTGGATGATATCTCTATTGAAGCTTTAGCCCCTTTAAAGCGGTGTCCATCTGCAACACAGGACGTGGATCCCCGGAGCGCCTTCACAGAGTCTAAGGTCAGCGTGGGCCATGAAAGGAACGTGCAACAATTGGTTCTACAGCCCAATAAGGTATGCATCACAGTTTGTCCTTATGGCAGGAAGACCCCAAGCTGGAGAAGTAAACTTTTAGTTAAATCTCATCTCTGTGAACTTCTTCATCTGAACTATCACAAAATTGACTTGATTACCATCTAATCTCTTAATGATCAGTCTCAAATGCAGAGGATTCTGCTTACCTTTCAATCCCCCAACATTCCTTCACTAATTTTGAGGCGAAAGAATTACTTATGGTCGAAGGGGGTTTTCCCTGTGTGATCCTTTATTAACTCTCAAACTAATGCTCTGCTGCCTAATCTGTCCGCAAGGGAAAGTACACGAAGTAATCCTCATCTTTTGAAGAAGGCATCATCTTCAGCGGCAAAATATAAGACTTCGCTGTGTTTTAAGGTATCCAGATCTGGTCAGTTCCAATCAAACCCCGAGTTGGATAATGAATCATCAGTGCAGCCCTCTATGGATGTGATGCATAGTCCCCTTAATGTTTCAATAGAAGATGACCTTCTGCAGTCATTTGGGAGTCTTCCAGCAAAAGATCAACAGGCGATCCTCGTGAGACTTGAATGTACTAAGCGGCAGCTGCAAATGTTTTTAGAGCTGGGGAAATCAGTTCCTCCAATCAACCTGGATCCTGCAGGCAACCCCCTGTCCCCTTGTTCCCCATTGGCTGACTTAATTGATCTGACTATGGAACCCTCTCTAACTGGCTCAATGGCTGTATTTTCACTGATGTCGCCAGGGTGCTAGAAAGGATATCCATTATCGATTGACTACCAGCTAGGGAAGCCACAAGGAATATCTACATTGTCTCCTGGAACATAGCTGGGTGGAAGAGTAAAGTGAATGACTCAGATTTTTTGGACTTTTTGAAATGCTTTGATTGTGTCTTCCTTCAGGAAACATGGGCGGAAGACAGTTTTAGACTGATGGATTTTAAAATTTTTAATCTCCCTGCTTACAGAACTCATTCTAAAGGTTGCAGTAAAGCAGGCCTGGCTGCTTTGGTGAAATCTAACTTGCCATTTAAGGTGGTCCTCTTGGATCCTTGCCCGCCATTTGCCCAGGTTTTATTGCTGTCCTCTCCAGCACTGACTCTAATCATGATTAATGTTTATTTAGCCCCTTCTAATGGAGAGCTGGAGTTTGATGCTGTCTGGGAGAAATTTTCTGATTATGTGATGTCTTTGTCTAGGAAATTCCATACTGCTCAGCTCATGTTTTTTGGTGATTTTAATGCTCAGATAGGCAGTAATAATCAGAAATGGATCTCTTATTTTGGCTTTGAAGTGGCTGAATCCCTTTCACTACAATTATGTTTGCCCCGTTGTTCTAAAGATACTTTAATCAATAAGGCAGGTCTTAGATTAATTGAATTCTGCATAGCACACAATGCTATAATATTTAATGGTCTTTCCAAATTTCCGGCTGCAACTGATTTTACTTTTTTTTCCACACGGGGTTGCAGTGTGATAGATTTTTGTTTGGGTTCACCCAACCTTCTGTCATCTATCGATAACTTTTACATTGATTCGCACACGGAAAGTGACCACTTGCCCCTAATTCTATCTTTAAGATTGGATCTGGAGGTTAATATGGTATCATCTTCCCAATCTGTGATGGCCTCTGAGAATTTCTAAAAAAAATCAAGTGGTCCCTGGCCTTAGAAAGGGAGTGTTCTTCCCTCTTTGGCTCTGAAGCACTGTGCAGATTAAGGGATTCAATCATAAATTCCAATTCAGATGATACAGTCCTTTCAGGATTCTCATTATTAATTGATTACTGTAGTGATAAAGCTAAACCTGTGATCTTGTCTAGGTCTAGTTTCTCTAGCTGGTTCGATACAGATTGTTTAGCTTGGAAACAAGAACTGAGAGCACAATTTAAAGAAGCCTGTCACTCCAAAGATCCAACAAAAATTAAGGCCTACATTGCTTGTAAGACAACCTACCTGGAGCTTATCACATCCTTTCTTTGTATCTCTCCAGTAGGTTGCTGGTCTTGCAGCTGCTTTCTTTGTATGTCTCCAGCAGGTTCCAGGAAACTGGGCAAAGAAAGCTCTCCCTCTTTCCCTCCTTCTCGAGGAGACAAGAAGAGGGAGGAGCCTTGGCCACTCGAAGGAAGAGAGGCTTGGCTTAGTAGCTATGCAGTCTGATTGATTGAGCCTGGCAAACTTAATCACACAGCAGAGCTACAGAGCAGAGCTCCTCTATTGGCTGAGGTTCCTTATCCTTTTGGGAAGGAGAGGGAGGGAGGACGAAAAGAGCAAGAGGCTGCTTTGCTCAGCTGCCTCTTTACAGGAGAGAAAGAAAAAATGGCAACTGAATGAAGCAGATGAGGGAGAAGGAAGCAGATGATGGCTACTTACTGGCAGGCCTGATTGGAGCCCTTTGGGGACCAGATCAGGCCCATGGAACATACGTTTGACACCCCTGCACTAAGACATCAACTGGACTACGAAGAGCACTTTCTTCAGACCAGAAACTCACATCTAATTTGGTTGATGACTCTCAATCTAATGTTTAGCTGCAGGGGAAGACATTTTGGCAGGCCTCCTGCAAATATCAGTAGTGGGTTGACCAGGAAGAGTTTGACTTGTAATTATGAGTACTCATGGACTCTGAGCTAGGGTAGAGGTGCCTATATAGTTTGGGAGTAGTCAGGAGGAGACCTGATTCCACTCAGTTCTGAAGGCTAGCTGCCTATACCTCAAAGGAACAGTAAATTCAATAGCTGATGCTGCCTGATGCAATAAGCTTAAAATTACTCTGCTTTGATGTAAATTTAACAGAGTTATGGCCCTCATTAATGAATAATGTATCTGGACCTCTTTGTTCTGAAGAAAGTTATGTTCTAAAAGGGACTGTAGTGTAAACTCTACATGGGGTAAGGTTGTCATTAGCCAATCAAGTTAAGAGGTTGGGATATTCTTTGATCCATTCTTGGTAATAGAGAACAAGGTTAATGCCATTGTTAGGAATGCCACCTTTTTTTTAATCTGCCAATCCATGCTTTCATAACTTCTAGACTGGATTACTGTAACACACCATAGATGGGGCTGCACATGAAGTCAAGTTGGAGGCTACATCCATTGCCAATCTCACAAAAGAGAGCTTTGACTCTCAAAGCTTAAACCCCTAAAATCTTGTTGGTCTTTGAGGTGCTACTAGGTCTTTGAGCTAGATTCAAATCTAGCTGTTCTAATGCAGACCAACATGGCTATGCTCTGAAACTGTCCACTGCCAACATGTCAGCTTTTTACCTTGGCTATTAGCTACTTTGAACATATATCAGTCTTGCAACAGTTACATACTGGTTGCCTATATGCTTTTAGATTCAAATCAAGGTACTGTTCTTTCTTCTTTTAAGGCCATTCACAATATGGGGCTCACACATATGAAGGACCACTTCTGCTTATATGAACACCTGTAACAGTTGCATGCCTTACAGTAGCCCCTGCTACCTGTTCCTTTGTCAGGACAGGGCCAGCTCACCCACTAGGCAAACTAGGCAGTTGCCTAGGGTGCCGGGAGGTCAGGCACAATAAATTCGACCTTCCTCCCTAGGCAAATGCCTAGTTTTCCTGCTCTCAGCCTCCTACTCCCTCCATTCCCCACCAGGTCTATTTCAATGTCTGAGAATGGGCAGTTAAGCACCATGCTCCTGGGCTATTTAAACGTGCCCCCCCCCCCAATCAGCTGACTGGCAGGTAAAACCACACCAGAGACTCCCAGCTCCCACATGCTCATTGTCAGTGCTGGATTGAGGGGGCAAGCCAGCAGCAGCGAGAAGGGTCAGCAAGCTGCTGAAAAAGCAGTGGCTGCTGCTGCCTCCTCTCCATTTCCTTCCCAATCCAGGGTGGAAGTGGGGAGAAGGCATCAGCAGCTGCTGCTTTTTCAACAGCTTGCTGGCCCTTCCCGCTGCTGCTGGCCTGCCCCCTCAACCCAGCACTGACAGTGAGCACGTGGAGGGGGGGCAGCATAAGAGCCAGGAGCCTCCGGTGTGGTTTTACCCGCCGATCAGTTGATCATCGGGGGGCACCTTTAAATAGCCCAGGAGCGTGGTGCTCGACTGCCCATTCCCGGGCATTGAAATAGACCTGGTGGGGAAGTGAGGGAGGAGGTACAGTGGAGGGGGGCAGAGGGATGCTGCAGAGGGGGGCTGTGGGTCATGAGTCTGCCTAGGGCACCATGTGCCCTAGAGCCGGTCCAGGCTCAGGATAGCTCATTTATCTGTGGCTGTCTCACTAGTCTTCCATCATATTTTCTATAACGGGCTCCCAGAAGTCTCTCTCTCTCTCTCTCTCTCTCTCGGCTTGGCTTCGCGAACGAAGATTTAAGAAGGGTGCAATAGTCCACGTTTGCTGCAGGCTCGCTGGTGGCTGACAAGACCAATGTGGGACAGGCAGGTCCGGCCACAGCGGCTGCAGGGAAAAGTCTGATTTGGGGTTGGTGCTGTAGCAGTGCGATTCTTCCTCAATCTCCTTTTGTCCTCAAGACCAGCTATGCGTGTGTTCTCAAAGGAAGAGACAGCCTGGTGGATGGTGTGCCTCCATGCTTTGCGATCTGAGGCTAGGTCAGACCACTGGTGATGGTTGATGTGACAGGTGCTAAGGGATTTCTTCAAGGAGTCCTTGTACCTCTTCTTTGGTGCCCCTCTATTTCGATGGCCGGTGGAGAGTTCGCCATACAGGGCAATCTTGGGAAGGCGGTGGTTTTCCATCCTAGAAATATGCCCTGCCCAGCGCAGCTGCGTCTTCAACAGCAGTGCCTCGATGCTGGTAACCTCTGCCCGCTTGAGGACTTCAGTGTTGGTCACAAAGTCACTCCAGTGGATGTTGAGGATGGTGCGAAGGCAGCGCTGATGAAAGCGCTCAAGGAGTCGCAGGTGATGACGGTATAAAACCCACGATTCGGAGCCATAGATGAGGGTTGTCATCACAACCGCTTTGTAAACATTGATCTTTGTGCCTTTTTTCAGATGCTTGTTGCTCCACACTCTTTTGTGCAGTCGGCCAAATGCACGGTTTGCCTTTGCCAGCCTGTTGTCAATCTCCTTGTCGATCTTGGCATCTGAGGAGATGATGCACCCTAGGTAGCTGAACTGCTGGACTGTCTTCAGAACTGATTCACCCACAGTGATGCAGGGAGGGTGATAATCTTCCTGGGGTGCAGGCTGGTGGAGAACTTCTGTCTTCTTCAGACTAACTTCTAGGCCGAATAGCTTGGCAGCCTCTGCAAAGCAGGACGTCATATGCTGCAGAGCTGATACCGAGTGGGAGACGAGTGCAGCATCATCAGCAAACAGTAGCTCTCGGATGAGTTTTTCCATTGTCTTGGAGTGGGCCTTTAGTCGCCTCAGGTTGAACAGGCTGCCATCGGTGCGATAGCGGATGTAGACACCATCGTCCTCATCTAGATCTACTGCGGCTCTTTGAAGCATCACGCTAAAGAAAATCGTAAAGAGAGTTGGCGCGAGAACGCAGCCTTGCTTTACACCTGTGCCTATTGGGAAGGGCTCCGAGAGGTCGTTGCAGTGTCTGACTTGGCCTCGCTGGTCTTCGTGTAGCTGGATGATCATGCTGAGGAACCTTGGGGGACATCCTAAACGTTCCAAGATTTGCCACAGGCCTTTCCTGCTAACGGTATCGAAAGCTTTGGTAAGGTCGACAAAAGTCACATACAGACCCTTGTTCTGTTCCCTGCATTTCTCTTGGAGCTGCCTGAGAACAAATACCATGTCGGTGGTGCTCCTGTTAGCTCTGAAGCCGCACTGGCTCTCTGGGAGGAGTTCTTCTGCAAAGGTGGGCACCAGTCTATAACGGGCTCCCAGAAGTATTAAACCACAAAGTACCCATCCTTACTGGCTTTTCAGAAGGCCTATAAGGCAGTTTCTCCCTCCAATGGGCTCTTTGCTGACTTTGGTGAGATTGTTTTGTGTGGTTGTATTACCCTTTTTTTAAGCAAGTGATTCACACTGCATTATTAGTATTCAGACACCAGGGTTTTTATTAGTGTATTGATTTCGATATTAATATACTTTGGGAAACACCTTAAGCTTAGACAAAAGATGGGCTAAAATCTCATAATACAGCACCAATCGTTCCCGTACCAATTTATGTCCTTAATTCATGGTACCTTTACCATGTTATTTTAATGTGGAGGAATACCAGTTTTCATTTCACTCCCTCTCTCCTAAGATGCAACTTTTGAGATTTTTCATTTTTGTGACCTATAGCCAAGATTGTTTCAGGCCAAAAGGGGAAGGAGGGGAGGTGGTGCAGCAGTACCTTGCTGGCATATGTCCATGTGGCAACAGCCCACCCCACTCCTTGGACTGGCTCCGTAGAATGTTACCAGCTTCCTGGGAGGAGGGGATCAGAATGGTCCATATGGTCCTTCCACATGGTCTGCCCCAGCAAGATACAAAGGAGATGAGTTACTTCAGGCTATCCAGTTCAGAAGTATGCCCCCCAAAAGAAAACAGGGTTTCTAACAGAATAGCAAGAAGGGACATTATGAATTTTCTTTCTTTCCGTCCTAATTCTGAACATGCTATTATAAGGAGATTGGATTTATACCCTTCACTCAAATCTCAGAGTGACTTACAATCTCCTTCCCTTCCTCTCCTCACAGCAGACACCCTGTGGGGTAGCTGGTGCTGTCTGCTCCTGGTTCAGTCAGATCTAGTCACTGGGGTCCATGCCTTAGTTGCATCTAGCCAGAATAGGAATGCTGGAATGGTTAACTTGTAATTTGTTTAGTAAATCAATAAGTAGAGATTAAATAAATCTGGAGCCAAAATACATCCCTGTCGAACACATTTCATAACCAAGACTGGTCCAGCTAAAGAACATCTTATTCTCGTGGAAGCTGAAGTGTGTAAAGAAAGAATCAGATGTAACAACTGTTTAGGAATTCCCAACTGGTGCATGAGATGTTATCAAAGTCATCCTAAACTAAACTAAAAAGTTTCCCCCAAGATATGAATATTTCTCAGCAAGAATGGAAAGCATCCTATATTGTTTCCACTTTATGCAGATGATTCAACTCTTCTTTTTTGCTTGACAGGAGGATTAAAAGGTCTTCTCCAAAGTTCTATTTCATACTGTAATGATAATTTGCTTCCTATGAACTATGCTAAAGCTTAACTAATGTGTTTCAGAAATATCAATTACCAAAAACAAACAAACAACAAAAAAGCAAACCCGTTGGATTCCGGACAGGCACATGACTGAGCAAGTGTCAAATTTCAATGACTTAGGTCTTCACTTTGCCTCTTCCAGTAAGTGGAAATTTCATTATTTTCATGTTCTTGAGTCTACTAAAGTCTTGAGTCTACTATTTAGCTGCAATTATGACATTCTTTTACTATTCTGGAGGGCAATTTGAACATTTTGCTCTGGAAATCTATAAAGCAAAAATTAGATGTTTTCTGCTTTATGGAGCTCCAATTTGGTTTCCTGCTGTTTCCTCAAAAATTGAATCTCTATAGTCAAAATTTCTTCATGCTATCTTTCAAGCACCCAATTATATCTCCAGTTTCAACTTATATTTAGAGGCTGCTCTTGGTTTCATCTCTTCGTTAGCACTGAACGTTGTGGTGAAATCCAGATTTCCTACTAGACCTGGATTTTTTTCCTGATCTTTTCAAATGGACTGAGCTTGATCCCCTTGTGTTTTCTTGGTCAAAGATGAAAAACTCTCAAGCTTGCCGATTCCCTACCCAAGTTTTCCATCAGACCTCCCTTTAGTTATGAATAAGATACTTGCCAACTTAAAATGAAGGCACCATCTTGAGCTAAGTAGTGATGCCAAAAGGAAATGTGCACCCTCTTTTCTGGGAACTGAGCACCTGATTTTTTCCAATGCTTCCAGAATACTTAAAATTCTTCACTATTCCAACCTGTTGTTTTCTTGGCCAGACATAATGGCCCTTATCTGGCAGATTCTCAGATAATCTGATCGAACAGAGAGTCTGTCCATGTGGAAATGCAAAGACGGACACATCCATTTTTATTCAATTGTGATTTATTTTCTTCTAAAAGATCTTCTTTTATTTCTCCTTTGATTTCACACTTTACAGTGTGTCACATAATTGCCATTTATTATATTTGTTATCTGGCAGAGATAAGGCTATTACCCTGTCCATAGTTTGTTCTTTAACTGTTGCCTTGCAGATTCATCCAAAGGTATAATTAACGCATGTCTAAATGCCAATCCACTCCTGAGCCTAATCCTAGGTATTGATTTTATCCATTAAAGCTCTAAACAATTTGGAACTGAGGTGTTTGAAGGTGTCTTCTCTCATATGTTACTGTGCTGGAATTAAGATCATAGGGAGAAGCCCTCCTGACTGTCACACCAATCAAGAAAGCTGGTTTGGCACACAAGAGAGGGCAGCCCCACGATTATGGAACAACCTCCTCGGGAAGGTGTGCCTGGCCTGATCTTTAGAAGGCATCTGAAGATGGTTATATTTAGGACTGCATTTGATCAATCTGGCGGCAGTCTTAAATTATGGATTAAAATGTTGTTTTTATTATTTTTTAATTCATTTATATTGTAAACTGCCTTGAGTTTCACAAGGTGGAAAGGTGGCTCGTGAATGTTTTAAATAAATAAATAAATGCTGACTTAGAAACTTGATAGGGCTGAGAAGGAAATTTTACCAAGGTTGCAGAATGGCAAAAATATTCCCCCCTGTTCCACATTTATTACA
Organism: Heteronotia binoei; assembly: GCF_032191835.1. NCBI lineage: Eukaryota > Metazoa > Chordata > Lepidosauria > Squamata > Gekkonidae > Heteronotia > Heteronotia binoei. Next base: position 164,629,497 of record NC_083223.1, on the reverse strand, counting down.
GTGTACACAAGGGAACAAGGCTTATAAATTGATTCTGCATCTTGGTTTGTAATAATCTGGTGATGGCACTTCAGCAAGAGACAGGGGCACAGGCTTTCAAAACCAATCTAGGAAAGGGTACATGTGATCTTCCTTAAGAAGCTTTGGGAACAAACTTCCAAGCCAGTCATGAAGAAATAAAAACTATACCCCCAGGTAGGTGTCAAAGCAAAGTAGCTTCTCGTTAACACTGACTCTCTCCCAGGGTAAGCAAACTAACAATATTTGGCAAAATTACAGCTAGCCTGCTGATTATGCCCTCATCCCTTCTTTAGAAATGCACCAAAATTGATGATTTAGGAAAATATCACTAATATAATACAGTACCCTATTCTTTCAGCCCAGCAGTGTGGACGTGACAATCCTGAATATAATATATTCAGCCAATTCATCTCCAAACAGTATAAAAAGGGGTTGCACTTACCTGTAAACTTTGTTCATTGAGTGGTCTTCTGTGCAGGCACACATGGGACTGCACTCCCACAGACTAGCCACAGAAAGGAGCTAGCAAGCTTTTAAAAGAATCTTCTATCATCCCAAGAGCGCTCCCCCCCTTCACTGGTCAGCATGAGTTTCCTGCCCAAAAATCGCGTGATGTGGGAGGGATGAGCACTCTTCCCTCTGTTCTCCATTTGTTGCTGGATGAGCATTAAATAAACACAGACCACAGCAAGGAAGGAGGGAGGAATATGTGCCTGCCCAGAAGATCACCCGATAAACAAAGGTTACAGGTATGAGCAACCCTTTTTCACCTTCATGGCTTCTGTGCTATTCCACATGGAAGAGCAGCAAGTTCTCAATGGAGTATTTATTGTAGCACCACTTTCCCCACAGCTGCCTGGCTCCTGGAATTGACATCCATCAAATAGTTCAAACAAATGTTGAAGGTGTTGACCAAGTCACTGCTAGGTAGATGCCTTCAAGAAAAAGACCAGATGAGAAGGTTGCTGATGAAGTCTGAACATGTGTAGAGTGAGCCAAAATAGAAAATAGGCAGTGTGTACCTGCTTCTGTGTAAACTAATCTAATTGCTAAGACTATCCATCTGGATAGTGTCTGTGCAGAGGTAGCAATTCAGTATTGAAGCCTCTGAAACAAATAGATTTCTTTTCTTCCTGAAATGTTATGTCTGTTTGAATAAAAAATAAGGGTCCTTCTTACATCCAATGCATGCATTGTTCTTTTGGCTGTGGAGGTAGCGGAGATTGGGAGATTTATGTCCTGACTTAAGTGGAATTTGGAGACTACTGTGGGGAGAAATTCCAAATGCAATCTCAATGCCACCTGGTCACCATGAAACTTCAGAAAGGGAGGGTCACAGAAAAGTGCGCTGAGTTTGTCCATCCACCTGGCTGAAGTCACGACCACTAAAAATGCTGTTTTGTATGAAAGATGAGGCAAATCACATGTTGCCATAGGTTCAAATGGTTTATGAACATTTTTGGAAAATACTAGAGATAAGCTCCATTGCGGAACAGGGTATAATTAAACCTTTAAGGAATTGTCTAGATTCTCTCACAGTGGGACTGTTAGTTAAATCATGGGAAGCTGAAATTGCAGCTAAATGCACCTTAATGGAGGAGGCAGATAATCCCGTTCTTAAGAGACAGCAAGCATTTAAATATGTGAAACAAACTGTAAGTTACAGGAACTGTAACATAGAAAAATGCTTCCATTTGTAGGTAAAAGGTTTTCTCATCGGAGGCTTTGGGGTTGCCCCAAGGACTTGTTATTTGGGTTGCCAGTGTGATTTGGGGCTGACAAATCAAGCTGGAAGACGAAGGGAACTCAGGTTGGGATGTGAGTTGTGTTCTAGCTGTAGAAGATTTTTTTTTGTGTGGGAGGGTGTGGAGAACACCCTTTGCCAGGTTCCACAGCAGCAGAAAACAGGCCCTCCTTGGTTTCTATGAGAATGCATATCAACCTGTCCATGTTCAGCTTCGAGACTACTCTGTTGAGCAATCCAAAAGGGGAGAATGAATAAAACAAGCATCTATGGCAGGAGAGCAAATTCTGACCAATTGCTGCTCTGGGACAAAAATAGGGGGCATTTCTTGTTTGTTGCAGTTGCAAATAGGTCTATGCCTAGAAAAGATTGGGTATAGGTAGTGGTCTGAAACAGACCATTCGTGACAGGAGCTGAGTTCTTTGTTCAGTTTGTCTGCTGGAGTGTTGAACTGCCCTGCTATATAAATCACAGTAATGTGTAGTGTTTGTTTGCCCACTTCCAGATTCTTGTTGCCTCTGCACACAACTGAGTGGACCCTGTGCCATTGTTTGTTTACACAGACCTATGCAGTGGTATTGTCCATGACTAGAAGAACCTGATGACCTTGTAGAAAGTCTGCAAAAGAAGAAAGAGCCAGTTTGTAGTGGTTAAGTGTGTGGACTCTTATCTGGGAGAACCGGATTTGATTCCCCACTCCTCCACTTGCAGCTGCTGGAATGGCATTGGGTCAGCCATAGCTATCTCAGGAGTTGTCCTTGAAAGGGCAACTGCTGTGAGAGCCCTCTCAGCCCCACTTACCTCACAGGGTATCTGTTGTGGGGGGAGAAGATATAGGAGATTGTAAACCACTCTGAGTCTCTGATTCAGAGAGAAGGCCGGGGTATAAATCTGCAGTCTTCTTCTTTCTAAAACATTGATGTGCAAGCTTGATCCATTTGGAAACCACAGTCCCTGTAAGAGCTGCAATGTGCTCCCCAACCTGTTAGTGAGGCGTCAGTAAAGATCTGCAAGGCATTAGGCCACCCTTCAGAAGATTTGAAACTTCTGACCACCATGCCAGAGAACTGGTAATCAACCAGGGGACCAAGACTTTTATCCATGGTGCATCAATCTGGGGATGGTAGCTTCTGATAAACCAGTTCTGCAGAGGTCTCATGGACAGTCTAGCATATGGCATGACTACAGTGGTAGAGGCCATAACCCAACCTCTTTTGAACAGACTTGACAGACTGAAACACACATGCTCTGACTATTTGGACTAGGGTTTGTGTTCATTTTGCCTGTGATGGGGGTAAAAGGCCTTTCCCTTTTCTGGAATCTAGAATAGTACCCATAAATTCTATGCACAGGGTGGGCTTAATAATAAGTCCAAGACTGTTCAAAGTCTGCAGGGCTAGAATCACCAAAGATTGAAGGACACTATGGGAGTCTGTAACAAAAAGCCAGTCATCTAAATAAGGGTAAACAATACCGTCTTTTTTTTTTGGGTATAAACAAATTTATTAGTAACATATGGTAGCAGAATTATATCTACAACTTATAAAGAGCTTAAAATTAAAAAAAATCGTTCTACCCCGTATCTTACTTTCCTCCCACCCCCCCCCTCCGTTACTTGACCCCCGCCAGTGTTATTTTTTTTAAAAAAACAAATATTAAAGGTACCTTTAAACTATAAAAATCTTAATCATCAAAAATTGTCCAATGTCCTTTTATTTTCCACTCTTTCTCTACGTATCTTCTGAATTTCTTCCACTCCGCATTAAAAAGTTCTAAATCGCAGTCTCTTAGTTTTCTTGTTAATTTGTCCATTTCACTCCATGACATAACTTTTGTAATCCAGTCCCATTTTTCTGGTATTTTTTCTTGCTTCCATAACTGCGCATACAATGTCCTAGCAGCTGAGAGCAAGTACCATATTAAAGTTCTATCTTCTTTTGGAAATTTTTCCATTTGTAATCCCAGCAGAAAAGTCTCTGCCTCTTTGTTGAATTCATATCCCAGAATCTTAGAGATCTCTTGCTGAATCATCTGCCAAAACATTTTAGCCCTTTCACAAGTCCACCACATATGGTAGAAAGAACCTTCATGCTTTTTACATTTCCAACACCTATCTGGCATCTTGTTATTCATCTTTGCTATTTTTTTTGGAGTCATATACCATCTATACATCATCTTAAAACAGTTTTCTTTAATACTATGACATGTTGTGAGTTTCATAGAGTTCTTCCACAGATACTCCCAAGATTCCATCTTTATTTCTTTATTTACATTAATTGCCCATTTTATCATTTGAGATTTCACTACTTCATCTTCTGTAGACGATTGTAAAAGTAATTTGTATACTTTTGAGATTAATTTCTCATTGTCTCCAAGCAGAACTCTTTCCATTTCTGTTTGTTCTTTCCTTATTCCTTCGGCTTTAATATCATTCTCCATCAAGCTTTTTATTTGTTGCATTTGAAACCAATCATATTTATAACTCAGTTCTTCTGCAGTTTTCAGTTGTATTTTCCCACTTTGTATTTTTTGAAGAAAATAAAGAATTTGCACCATGATGGATTACAAATTATTGTCTTGGAATGTTAATGGACTAAATTCACCACAAAAAAGAAGAGCAACTTTTCATTGGATCAAGAAGCAAAATTGTAATATAATTTGTTTGCAAGAAGTTCACATCAAACAAAAGGATTATAAATTTTTATGGAACAAACAACTGGGAAGGGAATTTTTTTCGTTAGCTGAACAGAAAAAAAGGGGAGTAGTTTTTTATATTAAACAAGATTTGGAGCCAAAATTGGTGTTTAAAGATAAAGATGGAAGATTTGCAGCAGTGGAGATAACATCAAATGGGAAAAAAACGCTGTTATTGGGACTATATGCACCTAATGGTGCAAAAGATGCTTTTTTTAAAGACATTACACAACAGTTAGATGAGTTGACTTATGATCAAATACTCTTAATGGGAGATTTTAAAGGAACAGTTCAGAATTCACTGGATAGATCCGGAGGGAGAAAAAATGATGGGAAAGAAGGGAAATTGCCAAAGTCTTTTTTTGAATTAGTTAAACAAGAAAATTTGGAAGGTATATGGAGAAAGTTTAATCCTGAAGTGAGAGACTATACTTTTTTTTCTGCAAGACATAAGACTTTTTCTAGAATTGACATGCTGTGGGGAACCAGAGATTTAGGCCTTATAACAAGGAAGATAGAGATCCTACCTAAAATTGGAGCTGACCATAACCCAATAATGTGGATTACAAAATTGTCCAAAAAACTGAGAAGATGGAGACTGAATGAAGATTTGCTACAGAGTAAAGAAACAGTGACTTTTCTAGGAAAAGAAACTAAGGAATTTTTCCAAGTAAATGACAAAGAAGATATTGACTTCCAGATGGTCTGGGACGCTTATAAAGCAGTAATGAGAGGGTTGTTGATTACTTTGAACAATAAAGATAAAAGGGAAAAAGAAAAACAACTATTGGACATTCAAAATGAAATAAAGAAAAAAGAAGGAGAGTTGAGGAAAAGACCAGGAAAAAAGAAAATTCTAAGGGAAATTTCAATATTACAAATTCAACTAAGACATTTGTTAAGCAAAGAAGTGGAATGGAATCTGAAAAGGCTTCAGCAGAAATCGTTTGAAGGAGCAAATAAGACGGGGAAATATTTGGCGTGGCAACTGAAGAAAAAGAGGGAAAATAAAATAATTAGTAGAATTGTGACAGATGAAAGAGAGGTAGTTACTCAAGAGGGAATAAAAAGAGAATTTTTTAAGTATTATGCCAAGTTGTTTAAAGGTGCTGAAGTAAAGAGAGAAAAGATAGACGAATATCTACAAAAAATAAAAATTGAGCCCTTAACTGAAAATATGAGAAAAGTTTTGAATGACCCAATTGAAAAAGTAGAAATTGAAGCAGCAATCAACGCGATGAAAAATGATAAAGCTCCCGGGCCAGATGGCTACACAGCTAAATACTTTAAAATTTTTAAGGATGAATTAATACCAAAATTACAGAAGCTGATGAATGTAATAAGAACTAAAGGGAATGTACCAAATACATGGAAAGAAGCTGTTATTTCTTTGATACCCAAAGAAGAAAGAGACGTCACAAGTGTGAAAAATTATAGACCAATTTCGCTTTTGAACAATGATTATAAAATATTTACAAGAATTCTGGCAGAACGACTTAAGCAATATCTGATAAATTTTATAAAGGAAGATCAAGCTGGTTTTCTTCCTAAAAGACAAATAAGAGACAATATTAGAACTGTTGTAAATATTGTAGAATATTATGAAAGACACCCAGAAAAAGAAGTAGCATTATTCTTTGCGGATGCAGAGAAAGCATTTGACAATTTAAACTGGGACTTTATGTTTGCAGTGATGGAAAAAATGGAGCTTGGAGAAAGTTTTATAAGAATGATAAAGGCAATATATTCTGAACAAAGGGCAAGGTTGTGCGTTAATGCAGATCTTACAGATGAAATGAAAATCAGCAAAGGTACTAGACAAGGCTGCCCGCTTTCGCCATTGCTGTTCATAATGACGCAGATTCAAGAAGAAAAAGATCTAGAAGGATTACAAATAAAAGGCTATACCTGTAAGTACAGAGCATTTGCTGATGATATAATGTTTATAAATGAAAATCCCATACAAGCTACACCTTTGTTATTAACGAGAATACAAGAGTTTGGGGAGTTGGCGGGACTTTATATAAATAAAGAAAAATCAAAAATTTTGTGCAAGAATATGCAGATAAATAGACAACAAGAATTACAAAGACTAACGGGTTGTGAAGTTGCCTCTAAGGTTAAATACCTAGGGGTAGAGATAACAATGAAAAATATTGATTTGTTCAGGAACAATTATGAAAAACTATGGCGTAAAATAGAAGAAGATATGTTAAAGTGGAACAAGCTCAACTTGTCCTTGTTGGGTAGAATAGCTGCAATAAAAATGAATATTTTACCAAGGATTATGTATTTGTTTCAAACCATCCCTATTGTGAAAGATGCTAAACAGTTTGATAAATGGCGAAGGAAAATTTCGGAATTTGTGTGGGCCGGGAAGAAACCAAGAATTAAAATGAAAGTCTTGACAGATGCAAGAGAGAGAGGTGGATTCCAATTACCAGATTTGAAACTGTATCATGAAGCAATTTGTTTAGTATGGAAGAAAGAATGGATAACGCTGTTAAATAAAAATATTTTAGTGTTGGAAGGCCATGGAAAAAAATTCGGCTGGCATGCATATTTGTATTACGGAAAAAAGAAGATGGATGGTCTTTTCTCTCACCATTATATAAGAAGCAATCTATTAAATGTGTGGATAAAGTATAAGAAATATGGTGATGAGAGGAGACCTTTGTGGATAGTGCCAGCTGAAGTGATAAAGTTAACAGCTAAAACAGTTAATGAAAAACAGCTATCATATAACCAGTTACTAAAAATACAGTCTTGAAGTCTTAAATGTGAAACCATGACATACATTTTATGAATACCCTCTGTGATGATGATAAACCAAAAAGTAACACCATATACTCATATGCTGGGTCCTCATGCCTAAACTCAGGTGTTTCATACAGGCATGGTGAATATAAATATGGAAATACGCATCTTTGAGGTCAATGGTGAACAAAAAATCAGTCTGCAACAAAGGGATAACGTTGTGTAATGAAAGCATTCTAAACTTCAGTACCCATATATGTTTATTAAGTGCCCTGAGGTCTAAAATAGGCTTCTTTCCACCTCCCTTTTTGTCTGTTTTCAAATAATCAGAGTAGAATCCCCAGAGGCTGGGGTAACCTCTGAAATTTCCCCTTTTTGCAATAAGGAGGCGATTTCATGGGGAATGGATCACACATATCTTTGTGGCAGAACGGGAAGCAGATGACAATGGGATAGTGAATCAGATTCCAAAAAATAACCATGTTTTATTATAAAATCCAGTTGTCATTTGTAAATTGCAACCATAACTTGTAAAATGGACATTAACCTGTCTTGAAACAATTTTTCCCTTGCTGGTCAGGGGAGGTCAGATCCTCTATGTTGCTGTTCCCTAGATGGCTTAGGAGGCTAATTATTCTTTTGCCTATTTTGTCTCCTTCTCTGAGAGACCTGTTTGAATGCTGATACAGCGGATTTTGGTATTTAGAAGATGATGATGATATTGGATTTATATCTCGCCCTTCATTCTGAATCTCAGAGTCTCAGAGAGGTCACAGTCTCCTTTACTTTATCCCCCAACACACACAACAAACACCCTGTGAGGTCGGTGGGGCTGAGAGAGCTCTTCCAGAAGCTGCCCTTTCAAGAACAGCTCTGTGATAGCTAATGACCCAAGGCCATTGAAGCAGCTGCAAGTGAAGGAGTGGGGAATCAAACCCTCTTCTCCCAGATAAGAGTCCGCACACTTAGCCACTACACCAAACTGGCTCTCTGCGTACTGAAATGGCCTGAACCTGAGTAGGTTTTGGCCAGCACCTTTGTTTGTTTTGAGGATTGGTACCATAATCCTAAGGACTTCACAGTTAGCTTGTCTTTATGTATACACTCCAGAACCTCATTGGTTTACTGAGCTCCTTTCCCTTTTTTGTTGTATTAATTATTGCAAACTGTTTTGTAGAGGTATGCTTTTGACTGCTGCATCTTGAAGAATGTGAAGGTGTATACCATGGTGGAAGATGAGAAGCATCTCATTTGCTCCACTGTGGGGGAAACATCACTGGAACTTGGAACCATGAAGAGTTTGTTGATGAGTCCCTCCATTTATCCCGCTTTGATGTTAGATCAAAGCTTGAAGTCAAATCCTCCAGAACCTTGATGCTAGATGACATCTGTGATCACTGATGTCTCCTCGACGGTGAGGGTGTCCTTGGTCTCTATCAATGTCATAGTGAGAAATGAGGAAACAGTGCTTTCCCCTCCCACAGAACATGATTTTTGGGTGAGAAACTCACACTGACCAGTGAAGAGAGAGGGAGCACTCTTGGGATGCTAGAAAATTCTTTTAAAAGCTTGCTAGCTCCTCTCTATGGCCAGCCTCCAGGAGTGCAAAGAAGCCATGAAGATGAAATAGTCTTTATCTTTTATCAGATGATGCAGCTGGCTCTACATGCAATACTGAGATATTAAAGCTAAATGGGCTTTACAACTTTAGAAACATGCAAGGTAACTGGGATTCACTAGCTTTGTGCCAGAGTTCTCCGCATGAGGATTAACTCTCCGCTGACTAGACTGTTAAGACCAATAATGTGGACCAAACATTCTTAGATTACAGAGTGTGAACTGCTAATTACTATGGTATTCAGCAAATATACACTTATTCCTACTACTATAAAACAGATATCGAGTTAAAAACAAATGCCACTCAAAAATTATGCTAGTCTCATCTGAATAAAGGTTAATATTTTGCACTTTCAATATTTTTATTAACATTTAAAAATAGTGAAGTGATATTTTAAAGTTAGTTTAAGTTTTACAGAGCTGTATCTTACAGTAACAACATTATTAATAAATACTATTAAAATAAATGCTACTTATAGCCATTGACAAAACACAAGAATGGCTTCTTCAATAAGGATGCAAGCAGGTTTAAATATAATCAGACAATTCATGTGTGAAATAATATAAACAGCTTGAACAACATAAACAGCCACAAAGTAAGTGCTGAACAGACTGGGTATGAATTCTTCTAAGGAATTAAGGAAGTTTAATACCTATTTATTAAAGGCTATGAAAATAATATTTAAAAAAGAAATGTGTCTGAAAGATTTTGGTCATGTTCCTAAAATTCAAGTACTGTCCTGTCAAAGGATGCACAAGTACTTTGTAGCAGGTCACACAGGGATAAATTAGTAGATCCACCAACCTTAGCTTCATTTTATCATGCATCCTTCCATGTTGGATACACTGCTCCTCCAATTCATCATTCCTTTTTTGCATCTTCTCAAGTCTGTCATGGACATATTCATTTTCCTGACTAAGCTTACTGATTTCAGACCTAGACAATTAAAAACACTGATGATGGATGTTGCCAGATTTTACCTGCAGTGTACCACCATCTTAACAAAACTCCCATACACATCTGGATCTTAACCATAATGACAGCAAAGTACTGTTTTTATTAAAGTGAAAAATACTATAGGCACTGGGGATATGAATTTGCAGAACAATTTTTTAACAAATGAGTTCAAATGGACCACTACTATTTCATTTTATAACCCAGTACATCCTTTTGGTATGGCCACCATATTAGAAGCTGATACCCCAAATAATCTACTTTATGTTGCTAATTTGTACTCCAAAGCATAGTTAGGTGCAAGTCATGCTACTGGAAATTCCACGCTACAATGATGGATTTACACTACTGTTCAAAAAACAACTAGCGTCAGCCAGTGATTAGTACAGATTTGTTCTAATATTGAAGACTGGTGCAAAACACTAGCCAGTTGCAGAAGAGCTCTGTTGGTTCAGCAACAGTTTAGGATCATGGATTTCCCCTACATATCTGGCGTAGTGGTTAAGTGTGTGGGCTCTTATCTGGGAGAACTGGATTTGATTCCCCACTCCTCCACTTGCAGCTGCTGGAATGGCCTTGAGTTAGCCATAGTTCTGGTAGGAGTTGTCCTTGAAAGGGCAGCTTCTGGGAGAGCCCTCTCCACCCCACCCACATCACAGAGTGTCTATTGTGGGGGGAGAAGATACAGGAGATTGTAAGCTGTTCTGAGTCTCTGATTCAGAGAGAAGGGTGGGGTATAAATCTGCAGTCTTCTTCTTCTTCTGTTCTAGGCACAGCAACAGAAGCAGTACATTTGGAGCAGTTTTGGATGACCAAACAGAGATTCAAATCAGAGTTGCCATGTCCCATAAAACGATTCAACACTTAGTATACATACAAAAGTGGCTTACAGCCAGTTTTGTCAATCCAAATTTTGATAGGCAGAGCACAAATGCAACATAGATGTTCTATTCTTACACTGTTTTCTACTTTTTAGAGAATCAACCATTTTAGTTTTACACTTAAATGTGATGTATACTCTATTAATTTAATTTAGACCAGGACAATACTTTAAAGAGTTTGAATGTTATAGTACTGGCCTCCTCCCCCATATAATTTCTGTTTTGTATTCTGATCCTTTAGTTTGAGCAAATATTTTGCTCCTCGTATCTGAATGTAATGAATGCAGCCTTCCAATACAGCATCAATTGAACATGCAGAAAACAGTTCAACCGGGTGTGTGTTCTTTACTTCAATTAAACTCACACAGTTGGATGCCTACAGTTGCCAAAACGGTAATATAATTTATCCATTATAGTCAAACAGTAAAACTACACTAAAAGTCATTTAACAATATTTATAACACCATAAAATATACTGTTAAAATATATGGACTGCAATTATGCACCAAAATTATAAAATTTGTTTCTCATCATCAGTGATTAAAAACAGGATCGTTTCTCTAGCTTCAATACACTCAACCCTGGTGACAGATTAGAATTCAAATCTTAATGATCAATTTACAATTAACAAGATAAAAGTGAAACAAATTAAACCAACCATTCTATATAATGAGACCCAGTGGACACTCATTGTTGCCTTAATTACAAAACACAAATCACAAATACACAATGGACAGTGTCAAGCATCAATCCACAAGCCTCAAATTCTGAGACTATCCGAAAAAAGACAAGTAAAATTATACAGAGAACACCAAAGGACTGTATTTTTACTTTCGCATGTGTACACAGTGTCAGTTGTGCAGCTTGAGGGGAGTAAATTCTGTACTTCCAAGATCCACCCATATATGTAGAAAAATTTTCACTCATGACACTTTTATTAGTGTAGATTCAACAACTAACTCTGTTTGAAGACTCAGCTATATTAATACATTACTTAAGGTAGCTACTAAACTTCCGTAATGTAAACACATTTTTATGCATCCTAAATATTTCTGGCATAATCCCTACAAAACATTTTATTTATGTTTAATAAGGATTTTATACTTCTATGCTACCTTAAGAAACAATGAAGAGGAAGGGGGGGGCGCATCAAGTAAAACAAAGATGAAGATACAAATGGTGCCGAAGAAAAATAATCTTTAATAATTGTGCAAACTGCCTGAATTGAGAGCTCTAACAGATAAAATGGTGGAAATTAGACTACAAAAAATATCAAGAGTACTATGAAACTCTATCCTTTCCACACCACAAATTGTTGGGAACAGATATTATTATTATTATTATTTTCTAGGTTGAAGCTATACAGCTTCTGAAAAAAGTACTTATCTAGCTTCTCTTGGGCATTATTTAAATCCTACACGTTCAATAGGTGTCCTGTGCTGTACAAAGTAAATTTCAGTCAATGTCAGTACTATTCTATGCAGCAAAAATAGGTGCAAACCTGTCCAGAGCTAAAGAATGCATTTAATGATAAGGAGAGTAGTACAAATAATTAACAACAGAGTTTCAGCAATTAAATTCACTCATCTTTATCAATTATGCAACTGGAGAGTAGACTGAACACTAGAGCATCAAAGTCTCAGAAATCAGGGTTTGGGGACAGATAAAAAAGCACATTCTGTAAATGGGGAGAATTTTGGTCACATTCCAAAGCATCGTATTAACAAATGTCTGTGTCTCAACAGCAAAGCTGTCTCTACTTACATTCATGGCAACATATATTACATGGCAAAATTATTTGTTCCCATTGTACCACAAACATTTTAGCTTCCTGATTATATTTATAACTACTCCATATGCAGAAAAGCTGTTGGCCTTCCTGGAAAGTTATTTTAAAAAACAACCCTTAATTTGACAATTAACAATAGGTAAATATACAAATGATGGCAATCCAAAAATAACAATCTCATTTTGATGACTCGGTTTAAGGGGAGTTTGCAGAATGTAGCTCATTCCCTTAAGCAAGCAAGGCCACTACCAATGCCCATGGAGGCGCCCTCTTGTTCGCACGTGGATCATTAAATTCTGTACCAATAGAAGCTTCCAAACAATTTTTCAAGAGCATGTTCATACAGAATGTATTGCACTAGTCCAGTCTTGAGGTTAGAAAAGCTCCAGTGAGAGCTGCCAGGGTTTTGTGGGGGTTTTTTAAATGCATTAGGTGGATTTGACAGAAGGTATCCTTAGCTTCTGCTACAGGCTAGGATTCCACAATCACCTCCAAGTTAAGCTAAGTAACAAGAGGTGCCCAAACACCTCTCCATGAATTCATATTAGACACTCAAAGAAAACCAGCCACACTACTTGAATTTCTTGCTCCCTATTTAAAATCTATTTAAGAACAAATATATTATTGCCTTACTGAATTGAAACAATAAAAATACTAAATGCATTAATATTCCTGTAGGAATATTATAATTATATGGAATTTTAAAGATCAGTCTCATATTTACAAATTCCAAATAATGGAGGGGTACAAACTGCAGTAATGGGATCTGAACACTGCACTGCAAGGATTGCGGCTAGCATGTCTACTTATTAATACACAGAAGGAAGGATCAGCAGTAATCATCAGGACAGGTGGATATGCCACTGATATGCTAACACTACACTTGTACAGACTGGCCATGTCATAAGTGTATTTAAACAAAAGTGGGGGATAAGGATGCTGTAACATTAGAAAATAATGGGCTCATAAGGCAGCCATCCTCTACTCATAACCATTTATATTACATCTCTGTTCCTGTGCATTCAAACGTTTATTCCTTTCACAATTAAAAATGAGATTATTTGTGCTTATATGACACTTTTGGGCCTGTACTGACAGCACTCATCAGAATAGACAGACAACTGAGGACAGTAGTATGAAGCTAACTACAAGTTAAAAACTTCACATACCTGTTTTTTTCTGAGATATACTCAAGCTTCTTTGCCAGTGTACAACATTCTTCTTTTAACTTTGATATGAATGTATTCTGTGAGCTCAGCAATGAATCCAGTTCATTTACTAGAAAACATGTTTAAAAAAACCTCAACTATGTTTCTAGGTGTACAGGAACATAAATATAAAACAGAATACTTTAGAGACACTTTTCAAAGTTTTTTGTAACCCTGCAGTTTCCATCCTTGAATAGTTTTTTAAAAATGGAATACAGCTTGCCTTTGAAATAAATCAGCAAAATACGGGGTGGGGGTTGGGGTTGGAATCCTTTCAAACAGTTAAGAAAAACACATGTTAAAGCCTCTTTCTGAGCATTATGTTCTTACTTATCAGTGGCTATATCTGCATGATGGAGGCTCCCTGAACAGAAAATGAAGGCCCTTGGCTCTTCTCACTAATAGCAAGAGTCATCAATCACTTCTACAAGACGCATACGCTGTGGGATAACAAACATTTGCTTATAACTGAAATAATGTAACATGCAATTTGCTGTCGAGTATCCACCCCCCACTTAAAATCTGAGGGCTGCTTCAAACGCAACAGAATTTCTATATGGAAAGTGTGTCTGTTTAGGAAACCTCATCTAGATCATCACACACCAAGCACTTTCCATGGAGAAATTTTGTCATGTTCAAAGCAGTCCTAAATATAATGTTTTAGTTGACAGTACAGTGACAGCTAGCTCTGTAGTTCTACATGTATCTAATCAGCAGCTGTTCAGCACATGTGTTTATGTTATGGTCTGTTACTACCCTACCCAAGAGAGCAAGAGGGTGTAGTGGTTGGAGTATCAGGTTGGGACACTGAAACAAAGTTTCAAATACCTGACAAACCATGAAGGCCAGCGTGAGCCAGTCATCATCTTTCAGTCTAATTTAGTTCACAAGATTGTTAACATGGATAAAGCAGGAGGAAGGAGGATAAAGCAGAAGGAGGAAGAACAATTTGTGGTGCTTTAAATTACAGGAGTGTCAGAAAGACAAATTCCTGTTCCAAAAGACAGCTAATTTAAAGATGATTAAAGAACCCCATGGTGCACAGTGGTAAAGCTGCAGTACTGCAGTCCTAAGCTGTGCTCACGACCTGAGTTTGATCCCAGCAGAAGCTGGGTTCAGGTAGCTGGCTCGAGGTTGACCCAGTCTTCCATCCTTCCGAGGTCGGTAAAATGAGTACCCAGCTTGCTGGGGGTAAAGTATAAATGACTGGGGAAGACAATGGCAAACCACCCCATTGAAAAGTCTGCCGTGAAAACATTGTGAAAGCAATGTCACCCCAGAGTTGGAAACTTTATCTTTAAGTAGCATCTGACAACTCCAGTGACTCTAATACAACAAAGATCTGCAGTGCAAGCAAGAGAAGAATTGTTAAAAATCATCCTCTCTCAATAGAAGTTCCCTTCCACCAGCAGAGAACAATTTTCATATGCAACTTCATATTATCGTTTCTTAAATTCTTGATTTATGGCCACAGAGTCTTTCCCTCAGCTAGTAGGCCACTAGCAACCCTAGTGTCTGGTCTTGGGAAAATATTCTCTCTCATGTCCTGCCATATGATGTTATCAAAAATATCTTCTGCATAAAATAGGCTGAAGGTATCCCATGAGGCAGATTTGCACAATGAGGATATCACAGAAAATACTGAAAATAACCAAACTGTTAGCTAAGGAGAATGGATAGAAGTCTCTAAGACTAAGTGCTAGGGTAAGAAACATAATAGGCAAACATAGAAAAATGCAATTATCTCTGTGGCCTAGCACAAAGGGGAGGACTGAGGAGGATGCTGAATGTCCTTTATATCCCTACCAATGTGAAATGGTCATAAGAATAGTATACTTTTTTTGTGGAAAGGAATAACATATATTTTAGTATCAATATGAAATTTATCATCTATACAGATAGGTAATGTAATTTTCTCATGAATGCATCAGTGTCCATAGCTTCTCTAAACTATATCTATAATCTGTATATTCCAGCTTTAACCATTTGTAACTTTCTACTCACTAATTTAGCAACAGAAATCACAAGCAAGTTCATGATGCACTCTTATAATTACATATATTTTCACAAAGGACACTATGTGTGATCCACAGTGTGTTCAGTGAATTAGCAGATACAATTCCATTCCCTTTCATCTGTGAACCAATTTAATACAAGTTCAATTTGGATGAGATCTTTTTATACAATAAGCTTTACTTTTTTATTCTTGTTATTCTTGTTAGATGTATTAATGGACACAGAGTACCATTCCCCAGTGCAAGCAAATTGAGATCTTACAGATAAAGGAAGAAAAAGCAAATGACTTGTTCTAAATGTTGGTGCCAAGCCACAGCTGCATAAAGACAGAAGTGTTGTATTTTATTTTATTTATTTTATTTTGTAAATTTATAGCATGGAATGCAGAGAGATACTACAAATAGTCCCTTTTACTCTAGTCTACTTACATGGAATGTAGTCATAAAGCAAATAATTACATTCTTTTTTAGAAAAGATTTCTTTGATAGGACTGATGTCAGTGCCGCATAAGTCAAACAAAATGTTGCCTAAAAGTGAGATCACTTCCTAGGCCCATAGCTACACTGGGGCCCCCAGGGTCTCAGCCCCACCACTTACAACCTCAGCCTCCAAGTTCTTGTGCTCCTCCTTGTCACCACTGCCACCAGCCGCCCTCTCTTGCAAGACACGTCCTGTTTCCAGCCCTGTGGCCCTGTCTTCTCCAAGGCTGCAAGGCAAGCAAAGAGCTGCTGCACCTTCCAGTTCCCTGCCGCCTCTGCCTCTCTCTTCCCCAAGCCGGCAAGGCAAGCCAAGTGCCACTGTGCCCTCCAGTTCCTTGCCACTTCTGCCTCTCTTCCACAAGACACTGGAATCAATCTTCATTTTGTGGGTGTGATTTTCTTGCTTTGTCTGCTTGCTTATTTATTTATTATTTTAAAGTAAGTATAAGCATAATTGGTGCCTCACAAAAAATGTGCCCACTACATGAAAAATCCTGGCTACAGCCCTGTCACTGCCCATTCAATACTGAGCCAGCAACAAAAGAAAGGCCAGTGAATAATATGAAGGTAAAATAGGACAATAAAACAAGGTGCTATCCTGTCCTGATGAACGGCTATGAGCAGGACAGGATTACATGTAAAACTCTGCTTATTTCTCTAGTAGTGTGTAAGTGGCCACTCCAGTGCATTTGCATAACTAACAACAATTGTCATAGTGTTGACAACAACAATAGTGCTTGTCATAAGAAATTACCAATTTCTAGTTCATCCTAAACCATTCCAGAACAAATGAAGGTGGGAAAATGAGAGATAAGCACAACCATATTGCTGAAATGCAACTGGGCTACTCCCCCCCTGGATGGTCTCCCAGAGTGGCCTTCTGGTACCCCTGAGGAAATAACAACTCTTATTGATCAACTAAAATTAGGCAAAGCTCCTGTCCCAGATGTGATAATTCCTGAGGTACTGAAAGCTGACCCAGAGTGGTGGGCCCCTCTACTAGCTGCTCTTTTCACCCTGGTAAATAAGACAGGCCAGATGCCAGCAGCCTGGACTAATGCAATAATTGTTCCCATCTATAAAAAGGGCTGTCATCTTAATCCCTCTAATTTTAGACCAATTAGTCTTTTATCTGTTATTGGGAAACTATATGCAAAATTTTTGCAAATTAAGCTCTGTACCTGGATGCTATCTAGAAAAATTTTGGGACCAGAACAGGTGGGTTTCTGCCAGGGGAAATCAGCTTTGGACCATTGTTTAGTCCTTGCTCATTTGATCAATAAGTACACAAGAAGGAAAAGATCTATTATATATTGCCTTTTTGGACCTTAAAGGGGCTTTTGACTCGGTTTCAAGGGAACTTCTCTGGGTAAAGCTTGAGGGGATGTCTTTAGATAAGAGGTTATTGTTTCTTATCAAAAGACTCCACACCTCCATGTCCAGTCAAGTCAGGTGTTCTTTGTCAGGGAGTCGCTCCCCCAAGATCCACATAAGGAAAGGAGTTAAACAGAGGTGCATTTTAGCCCCCCATTTGTTTAATCTTTTTTTTAAATGATCTTACCCCCTTCTTGCTTTTAGTTGATGGCCACAGCCCTAGACTTGTTTAAAATGGAAAGGTGGGAGAATAGTGGGATTTGGCAATGTAATTCTTAAAATAAAACATCAAGGGAAAAACACAAGAATCACAGTAGAAGCTAAAAATATACAATGCTCTGAGCCTGGGAAAACATGAAAGGTGGGAGAATAGTGGGATTTGTCAATGCAATTTTACAAATAAAACGTCAAGAAAAAACACAAAGATCACAGCAAAAACTGAGAATATAAAATGCTCTGAGCCTTGGAAAATAATGAAATGACCTGCAAGCTTCTCCCCCCCCCCCCCCCCCGGTCAACTCAGATTAGAAATGGCTCTCCACTGTAATATCCCCCTTTGGCTGTGAGTTCCCAAGTTAGAATACTCACTAGGCACCTTCTTTGGGGGTCTATAACTTGGATCCTGTAAATCCAAACCAGTAAGGAGAGGCAACTGGAGATCCCCCATGAGTTTGGTGTCTATAGACATCAGGGGACCATTCTACAATGTCACAAACCTGATGAATCATACCAGTTTGTTCAGCCCTTAAAAGTGTGATGGTTCATGGTTTGCAAACCAGGCATGCCACAAACCATGAACTGAATCCTATTTTCTGGTTTGTGCCCATCCCTACTTGTATCACTGGTAGCTACTTATTTTATTATTGTTCTTTATAGATTTTCCCTTTGTTTTTTAGTGATCGTGTTCATTTTAATCCCAGTAAGCAGTCTTAGAAAGTCTTAACAGAAAGATGGAATTCAAGGATGATTCCTAATAAAAAGTCCTGTGCAAGAGAAAGAAAGGGCATACAAGTGGAAACAATCATTATCTCATCTCACTCTAAAGAAAAAAGAACAAGAGCACCAGTCAAGAACAACTCGCTAAGGCATCTGACAGTGAACACTCCTAAAATATATTAGGCCCAAGCCTCCTCCTCCTCCATCTTTAAATGGACTGTATTAACTCTGGCCCTGGTTCCAAACTCCTTGAACCCCCTTTTTGTCACAATTTATGGACCGAGTTAACTTTGGCCTAGTGTCAGAGATGCAGAACTCTTATTATTATGAACTTATGTTGACACAGGCAAACTGCTTCTATGGACATAATAAGCAGCAATATGGACATTTTACTCTGTGGAGCCAAGCAGCAACCTCCTCAGCTTGGCTAAGAGGCCTCCCTGCTTGTTCCGGCCAGTGCAATCCCTTTGCATAGAAGGATTTCAGATCAGGCTTCCCAAGGAGCTGCCAATGTATGCAGAATGGCACTGCACTCCTGTCCAAGGAAGACAGCATCTAAGAACAGCCCTTAACCAGAAGCCATGCTTGAAGGAATTCTGACTCCATCTTGTTGCTCATGAGGACAGAGCTAAGACAACACTCCAAGTGTGCCAATGCAGATGCAAATATGAGTAGCCAGCAGTTGGGCAAAAGGGCTTGCTGCAACGCCTGCACATCACAAAAAGCCAGTTCCTGCCAGCCATTGAAGAGATCGCTGGACACAAGGACGATGCCTAGAAAGAAAATCACCAGCAGGACGAAATCTTGTCATGTAGATATTCCCCATTGTGTTTGCTCTGGTGTTACAATGAGATAGCAATCTGGCTCTAAACTGACCAACTTCTTTTCTTTGTTTAGGGTAGTTTTTCAATAGGCAGCCCCATCCAGGGCCACTAATCTGGGAGCCTCCCCCTGTTCAGCTCTTTTGGTGGTATCAGCAGTCACATGTTCTGACATCACTGCAGTGTCACAGGTCAGCTGGCCTCCTTATCACAGACCACATGACCTCATTTCCTGAAAGCACAAGTCAGGTAATATAAGGCCAAGCACATGGCAGTTCAGTGTGTCTTGTCTTACCCTACCACAGACTTGCACCTCCAAACTCTGTTTGGGCCACTCTCCACCTTTTTGTCTTTTGCTTCAAGGATCCATGGGAACAGGTCGTATCATCCCTCCCCTCTGCAATATTCCTTGTAATTGTTCAGTCGCACAGTCGAGTCCATGGACAAAGCTTTTGCGACCCCATGGACAAAGTCACACCAGGCCCTCCTGTCTTCTACCATCCTTCTAAGTCTGCTCAAATTCGTGTTAGTTATATCGCTAACACTGTCCAGCCATCTCATCTTTTGCTGTCCCCTTCTCCTTTTGCCTTCTGTCTTTCCCAGCATCAGGGTCTTCTTCAGTGAGTGCTCCCTTCTCATTTGGTGGCCAAAGTATTTGAGCTTGAGCTTCAGCATCTAACCTTCCAGGGAACAGTCAGGGTTGATTTCCCTTAGGACTGACTGATTTGATCTTCTTGATATCCAAGGGACTCTCAAGATTCTTCTCCAATATTCCTAAATGTCCCTAAATGTTTCATCTGGATCAAGGTGGGTCAGTGCTGCTGTTGCTTCTAGACCTTTCAGCAGCGTTTGACACGGTCGATTACGATCTAATGACCCACCGCTTTGCCAACACTGGAGTTCACGGGTCAGCCTTACAGTGGTTTTCCTCCTTCCTCCATGGTTGGGGGAAAATGGTGGCGATTGGCGAGCAGACCTCCCTGCGTTATCCACTAGAATGTGGTGTACGGCAGGGAGCTATTCTCTAGCCAATTATGTTTAACATCTACATGTGCCCCCTTGCCCAGATTGCCAGAGGTTTTGGGCTGGGTAGTCACCAGTATGCAAATGACACCCAGCTCTATCTGATCATGGACAGCCAGTCAGACTATGCCTCAGACCATCTGACCAGAGCATTGGAAGCAGTGGCTGGTTGGCTACAACTGAGCCAAATGAAGCTTAATCTAACTAAGACGGAGATCTTGTTCATGAGTCACAGGGGGCCAAGATTGGGCATCCGGCTCTCCACCCTGGATGGCGCACCTCTTGTGCCAGTTCAGAAGGTGAGGAGTCTGGGTGTGATACTGGATGCCACCCTTTCTACAGAGGTCCAGGTCACAGCTGTTGCACGATCTGCTTTCTACCATCTTTGGCAGGCCAAACAACTAGCTCCCTATCTGGATCCTCGGGACTTAGCTACAGTGATCAATGCAAAAGTCACTTCCAGGTTGGACTACTGCAACTCGCTCTACGCAGGCTTGCCCTTGATACTGATCCGGAAACTCCAGCTGGTGCAGAATGCAGCAGCACAATTGCTTATTGAATTGCCTTTATGGGTAAGCAGTCGGCCGATGCTGTGCAGTCTGCACTGGCTACCTACTGAGTACCGGATTCACTTCAAGGTTTTAGTATTGACATTTAATGCCTTGTGCAGCCTGGGACCAGCGTACCTGTGGTACCGTCTCTCCCTATATGAGCCCCAAAGGCCAATATCTTTTGACCATCCATGGCCCAAAGGACGTCCAGCTTGCTTCGAAAAGGCCCTGGCCCCAACCTGGTAGAATCAGCTCCCTACAGAGATTCGGGTCCTTCTGGATTTGTTACCATTCCGGAGGGCCTGTAAAATGGAGCTGTTCTGCCAGGTCTATGGTTGAGGTAAGCGGATGTCCTCACCCTACTACACCATCCAACTGGCCTCCCAGCAATGACTGCCACTTCATTTGGGGCCAATACTGTTGACATCTTGGGGCAACTTAGGCTGCCCACGATAATTACGCCTCAAGTGCTTATACCATCCATGCCATCTTAAATGATTGAGTGAATGTATTGGTTTAATTGTTTTTTAACTATTTCGATGTTTTATTGTTGGTTTTAATGTTTTAGCTCGCTGGAATCCACCCTGAGCCCTTCACGGGAAAGGGCGGGCTATAAATGTACAAAATAAAATAAATAAATAAATAAATAAATAATAAATCTCTATTTTCCTTAGTTCTGGTGCGTATGAATGTTTGATTGTTTATGTGTGATTGTATTTCTGTTCTTATATATTTTTCTATAGTAAACATTTTCATTTTAATACATATTTAGTCTGGAGTCTCCTTTATGAAAGCTGCACCTCTGTATCATAGGTAAAAGATCTGCTCCTATGCTCTGCCAAGGGTTTCCTGCTAATTCCTCCATCTAAAAAAGAAGATCCACAGCAATTTCCCTAACAAATAAGCCATGTGCAATTGCATAGTAAGCAGTTGCACTTTCAGTTATGCTCGGGTTTTGTTTCCAATTATATAAAAAAAAATCAAAATGATACAAGAAACAAGGATCTCACTAAGATAATTTTATGTTCAATCAAACAGCCGGAACAATTCCCTCAAAATGCTCTCTTTAGAGATATGGAGGTGAAAAATGGAAAATACAATTGATTGATTAAGAAATTTATGCCCCACTTTTCTTTCTTGGCTCAAGGTGGCTTCAACATCAAAATCCAGGCCGAACAAACTTATTTTGCAGCATCTCCTAAAGATCTCCAGTAAGTGGCTCACTACTTCAGGGATCCCAGTCCATAGATTGGTGGGTCACTCTAAGTGGAGGAACTGCCAGCAGGTGGCAGTCTGACAACAGTTGGTGCACGAGACAGTCCTTGAGATATGAAGAGCTTTAGAGGTCACAACCAGCATCTTGACTTGAACTCAGAAAGAAACTGGCAGCCAATGTAACTGTTTCAAGATGAGCAAGATAACTTCTCATTGGCTAGCCCCTGGCAACAACAAGCCACATTCTGGACCAGCTGCACTTTACAGGCTAGCTTTAAAAGCAGACCAATACAGTGTGTAACAGCAGCCCATCCCAGAGGTTACAAAAGTATGGATCAATGTGGTCAGATCAGGTAAACTTAAGCAAGAATACAGTTCACAAACTAAAGGCAAGTGATAAAAAGTGCACCTGGCCACTGTGCCAACCTGCTTTTCTAACAGCATGGCTGGTTCAAAGAGCACCCCCAAGATTTTAACTGTTCTATAAAAGCCAACTCCATTCCATCCATACCTCTAGAACATCAGCCTTCCCAGCTAATGTGACTTCTCTCTTATCTGGATTCAGATTCAGCTTGTTCTGCCTTAGCCACCTGACCACAGCCTGAAAGCATGTGTTCATAACCAATACTGACATATCTGGAGACTTGGATAATAAAATACAGAGCTGAGTGCCATCTGCATATTGATGATACCCAACTTCAAAGCTTCACATAATCTCAATCAGTGGGCATGGCTGACAGCACAGAACCCTGTGATAGTGAGTACTAAATGATGAAAGAACAAGGGGAAAAGTATAATACAAAAAACCAAGAAATCATCACATCTGACTTTTAACTGTGTTGCTGTGGATGAATACTGTGAATTTTGACTTTACATGTTGCATTGTTCAAGCAAGCTGAACACTGGTTAAGAAAACAAATAAAAGTAATACACAGCACTGTGTGAACAACTCCTTTGCTACATACTTAATGACAACTAGCAAGGGCTAGTTCATACATTACACAGTACTATTTGATCAATGGGGAAATCCATGAGTAGAGTAAGGAAGACATGCCTCCTCCAATGGGCTAAATAATACCTCCTCCAGCCCATTTCAAATCAGCAAAATAGAACTGCAGCTAAGGAAGAGGCCTTTTATCCATACACAAAATCTGAATTGGGCATCCCCACATGCAGGAATTCAGGAGCCTGTTAACTCCCCCACCATGCATAAAAACTTTTAAGTAAACTGTGCATTTATATAATATCTACACAAATTCACTTTGCTCAATGGATCTATCCACTTTGTTCTGTGCAAGAAGGTCTTATACCCATACAGCACTACATGTTATGCGCACAGTGGGGAAGATGTGCAATTCTAAATCTTTCTTTTTCCTACTAAATTGATAGCCTATATAACTGGGTATGAGTCAAATGTCCTTCAGTTACACTTGTCACATCTCAGTGGATAGATCCCCAAAAGCGTTGGTGCATGGGGGCCATTTGCATGATGTTCAGGTAAAGCTGCTTGTTTTGTTTCCTATGCCTTTAAAGGCATCCAAAAAGGAAAATATTTGTATAATCCATATCTCTCTCTCTCGGCTTGGCTTCGCGAACGAAGATTTAAGAAGGGTGCAATAGTCCACGTTTGCTGCAGGCTCGCTGGTGGCTGACAAGACCAATGTGGGACAGGCAGGTCCGGCCACAGCGGCTGCAGGGAAAAGTCTGATTTAGGGTTGTTCCTGTAGCAGTGCGATTCTTCCTCAATCTCCTTTTGTCCTCAAGACCAGCTATGCGTGCGTTCTCAAAGGAAGAGACAGCCTGGTGGATGGTGTGCCTCCATGCTTTGCGATCTGAGGCTAGGTCAGACCACTGGTGATGGTTGATGTGACAGGTGCTAAGGGATTTCTTCAAGGAGTCCTTGTACCTCTTCTTTGGTGCCCCTCTATTTCGATGGCCGGTGGAGAGTTCGCCATACAGGGCAATCTTGGGAAGGCGGTGGTTTTCCATCCTAGAAATATGCCCTGCCCAGCGCAGCTGCGTCTTCAACAGCAGTGCCTCGATGCTGGTAACCTCTGCCCGCTTGAGGACTTCAGTGTTGGTCACAAAGTCACTCCAGTGGATGTTGAGGATGGTGCGAAGGCAGCGCTGATGAAAGCGCTCAAGGAGTCGTAGGTGATGACGGTATAAAACCCACGATTCGGAGCCATAGATGAGGGTTGTCATCACAACCGCTTTGTAAACATTGATCTTTGTGCCTTTTTTCAGATGCTTGTTGCTCCACACTCTTTTGTGCAGTCGGCCAAATGCACCGTTTGCCTTTGCCAGCCTGTTGTCAATCTCCTTGTCGATCTTGGCATCTGAGGAGATGATGCACCCCAGGTAGCTGAACTGCTGGACTGTCTTCAGAACTGATTCACCCACAGTGATGCAGGGAGGGTGATAATCTTCCTGGGGTGCAGGCTGGTGGAGAACTTCTGTCTTCTTCAGACTAACTTCTAGGCCGAATAGCTTGGCAGCCTCTGCAAAGCAGGACGTCATATGCTGCAGAGCTGATACCGAGTGGGAGACGAGTGCAGCATCATCAGCAAACAGTAGCTCTCGGATGAGTTTTTCCATTGTCTTGGAGTGTGCCTTTAGTCGCCTCAGGTTGAACAGGCTGCCATCGGTGCGATAGCGGATGTAGACACCATCGTCCTCATCTAGATCTACTGCGGCTCTTTGAAGCATCATGCTAAAGAAGATCGTAAAGAGAGTTGGTGCGAGAACGCAGCCTTGCTTTACACCTGTGCCTATTGGGAAGGGCTCCGAGAGGTCGTTGCAGTGTCTGACTTGGCCTCGTTGGTCTTCGTGTAGCTGGATGATCATGCTGAGGAACCTTGGGGGACATCCTAAACGTTCCAAGATTTGCCACAGGCCTTTCCTGCTAACGGTATCGAAAGCTTTGGTAAGGTCGACAAAAGTCACATACAGAGCCTTGTTCTGTTCCCTGCATTTCTCTTGGAGCTGCCTGAGAACAAATACCATGTCGGTGGTGCTCCTGTTAGCTCTGAAGCCGCACTGGCTCTCTGGGAGGAGTTCTTCTGCAATGGTGGGCACCAGTCTGTTCAGGAGTATTCTGGCAAGGATTTTGCCTGCGATGGAGAGCAGGGTTATCCCCCGGTAGTTGGAGCAGTCTGACTTTTCCCCTTTGTTCTTGTATAGGGTGATGATGATTGCATCGCGAAAGTCCTGTGGTAATTTGCCTTGTTCCCAGCAGGTGACAAGTACTTTGTGAAGTGAGCTATGTAGTACTGTGCCCCCATGCTTCCAGATCTCTGGTGGAATTCCATCAACTCCTGCTGCCTTGCCACTTTTCAGTTGCTTGATGGCTTTAACAGTCTCTTCTAGGGTGGGGATCTCATCCAACTCTGTTTTCACCGGTTGAAGTGGGGGTGGGGGGTGGGCTCCCTCTGGGAATCCTACCCCCTCAGGGAAAGTGCATGCGCAATACATAGCCTCTCCTCTCCCGGTGTAGTGAACGCCGCGTGGTCACTGTCTGGCTATGCCTGGCAGATGGTCACTGCAATGGCCTCTCCTGCATTACTGCATCCGAAGCAACACCTTCTCGCTGGTCCCCCCCGTTTTCACAGAGTTTGCTACGTCATGGTGTGACCGAAGTGTCTGGCGGTATAACCGGATGGGCAGGCTGGGCCCACCAACCTCGTCAGCCTAAGAGAAGGAAAACTCTAACATCAAACCCGGGCAGATAGAGCTCGTTAATGTAACACCTACCACCTGGAGGACTCACTGCCGGCGTCCCGGCTTACTGGGCCATGGCAGATGACCCCCAGGTGAAAGGGTGGAGCCAGTACCGCGCACACTGCGCTTCACCTAAAAAATTCCTCTGCGCAGGCCTGAAGGGCATATCCACACACACAACCCACAACACATCAAGTCCTGCAGCGATAGGCAAGGGGTGAAACGGCAGGTGGAAGGTGCCACTGGAAGCCGCAGTCCCGATCCTGCATGTAGGCGGTTCAGGATATTGGTCGCCTGATGCTAACCCGGAGACGAAAGCATCTTTCGGCAGCACCCTGAACGACCAAGCAGCCTTATCTAGGGACAGCACTGCTTGCTCCACACGGAGAGGGGCCTAGAAAAGGTGGCCTAAACAAAGCTCGTCTCCCCCACCCCAGTTGGCTAGCCGCGGTCAACGGGCATCCTTACTTGCGGTCGAAAAATAACAACAAAGAAAAGGCATGCACCTGCCTCACAAAGTGTGCAAAGACTAAAGCTTGCGTGTTGGAACATCAGAACCATGCTTGACACAGTAGGCAGTGGTCGCCCTGAACGACGCTCTGCTCTAGTTGCCCATGAACTTCTCAGGTTGAATATCGACATAGCAGCTCTCAGTGAGGTCCGTTTCCCTGAGGAAGGTAGTCTTCAAGAACACGGTGCTGGCTATACCCTCTACTGGTCGGGTAAGTCAAAGGCTGAGAGCCGCCTTTCTGGCGTTGGCTTCATGGTCAGGAACTCCATTGCCTCCAAACTCGAAAACCTTCCAACAGGTCACTCAGATCGCATCATGTCCATGCGCCTCCCACTTCAAAACAAGCAGCATGCAACACTCTTCAGTGTGTATGCCCCAACCCTTCAAGCAGATCCTGCAGAAAAGAACAAGTTCTATGCTGATCTACGCAACCTCGTACGGAAGACCCCTACAGAGGACAAGGTGATCATCCTTGGCGACTTCAATGCCAGAGTAGGTAAAGACTCGGAAGCCTGGAAAGGAGTACTTGGCAAACACGGCATTGGCAACTGCAATGACAACGGGCGCCTCCTGCTAGAATTCTGCACGGAGCACCAGCTCACCATCACCAACACTATCTTCCAGCAGAAGAACAGTCTGAAGACAACCTGGATGCACCCACGGTCCAAGCATTGGCACCTTATCGACTACATTCTGGTGCGCCAGAGAGACCTTCGAGATGTCTTACACACCCGAGTAATGCCCAGCGCAGAATGTCATACGGATCATCGTCTTGTACGCTGCAATCTCCGTCTTCACTTTAAACCCACACCCAGGAGAGGAGGTATCCCTCGGAGGAAGTTTCAGGTTGGCAGCCTCCAGTCAGCCGAAGTTAAAGCTGCCTTCCAGGCAAAACTCCAGTCAAGAATTGAGGACCTCAGTTGCCCCACAGACCCTTCTCCAGAAGCACTCTGGGAACACCTAAAAACTACCGTCCTGCAGATCTCTGAAGAAGTCCTCGGGTTCTCCACAAGGAAGAACAAGGACTGGTTTGATGAGAACAATCAAGAGATCCAAGAATTACTGGCAAAAAAGAGATCTGCCTACCAAGCACATCTTGCTCAGCCCTCCTGTCCTGGGAAAAAAGCAACCTTTCGCGCTGCATGTAGCAACCTCCAGCGCAAGCTTCGAGACATTCAGAACGAGTGGTGGACCAAGCTTGCAGAGAGAACCCAGCTGTGTGCAGACACTGGTGATTTAAGAGGGTTCTACGAAGCCCTGAAGGCAGTATATGGTCCATCATATCAGGCTCAGAGTCCCTTGCATAGTGCAGACGTCCAAGTGCTCCTCACAGACAAGGCATCCATATTGAACCGGTGGTCGGAGTATTTTCAGGTTCTCTTCAGTGCCAACCGCGTAGTTCAAGATTCAGCAATCCATATACATACTTAGAGAATGGGGTTACAAACAAGCAAATAGAATGTTACATATGATTCCCTGTATTCCTGATGTGATCTGCAATACTTGTAGTCTGCAAGCTTATTTAACTGAGGGATCAGTGAAGTGCTGATAGTTTAAGACATATCTGGTTTTGAAAATATAAAATATATACAGTACATATTTGCTGTTAATAATGCTACCTACACTTTACATATGCACAGTTAGCACAGATATACAGCTCATGATATATTTCTGATGTGGACCTAAAAAGGAATGGATTCAGCCCTGATATATATATACACACACACACACACACACACACATATATATATATATCTTCTGATTGACAACAATACTGTAAGTACATTTTATTTTCACACTATAAAAGTAAAGAATTACAGGCCAGTTGAGCCAAAATACTGAAACACATCAGGTTCCAGTCAAGCTGCCAGCTGTTGCCATATTTATCAATTTAAACTGCATACTTCTGGTTCTCATAACTACAAAAGATTAAACATCTATCTAGATTTGAGGAGGATAGAATACACAAATTCTAAAAATGTATGAGGCTGCAAAGATTAAATAAAGGAACATATTAATTTGGAGCCAGTGAATTACATCCAGCTGCGACAGTGAATTAAGTACCGATTAATGGCTAAAGCTTTTCTCCAGTTTGGATTCTGAAGCAAACTCATTAAGCTTTTAGAGCAGCTATAATGTGTGTACTGTGGGAACTGTTCAATGCTATTCAGGAGACTTTTACTGTAAGCTCAGAGCATTTCCTGCAGCGCTTCTGATGCTATTTTCTTTATATAACATGTGTGCCTGAAAATCCAGCCAAAAACAAGTCCTTTGTTTTTCTACTTTGTTGTGGTCCCTCTCAGCTTTACGTTTCTTGAACACAGGTAAATAAACTCATAATCCAGATGGTGCAACAGATGTGAGAGCAGCACTCTGAAATCAACAGACAGTGGGCAATACTTTCCATTTTCTCTTTTAAACGCTAACTAATATGTAATTCGGAATCTCCGGTGTAGTTAGCATCTGCTCCCTTCGGCCAGCCAAAGGTTACAGGTGTTCCTGATGTCATTTCACAGTAAGGCATGGGCTGGGCTTGTGAGTGAGTGCCCAGGCTCTAATCTTTCCCTACCACCTACCAGTTTTATCATGCTGGGCCTCCATTTGCTGCATCTTCTGTGTCAGCTCCTGTTCTCTCTGCTGGGCCTGAAAGGCTCGGGTCTTTGCCTCATTGCTAAAGCTGTGCTGAATGTTCTCTTTTTCCAACCTACCAAAAATAAAACAAAATTAAGGCTCAGGAAGTATATAGAGATTTAAAAAGTATACAGCATTAACAGAAGCCAAATAAATGGCATACAAGGTTGGGTCCAACTGCACTTATACCAGTGCCAATATTCAGGTTCAGCATGCCAAAGAAATATTTTCACTCATTTATAAATTGTGTTTGAATATTTTGAGTAGAAAATGGTAAGCAACAAAAATAAGGAAAAAATAGGAACAACCATTTAAAACAGTATCAATAAAATAAATAACTATATTTTGTTAATATTTTAAAAAACGTAAGTGGAGAGTCACACTAACAGGTTATCCTACAGAAGCAGTGAGGTTCAGTGAGATCTCTGCGGTATGGAATGAAGGCATTAAGGTCAAAGATATAGAACCAAACATTCCTTCTGAGAGAACTGGGAGGAAGATACAGTCATATTGATAGTAATATCAAACGATCCATCCTGCTCCACACATAGGTAATCAAATTGTGGCAACAGTCACATTCCAACTTTGGTTCCTAATAACAGAGTCCTGTTCAAGCCCCTCCACCCACTAGAAAGCCACTGCTAGGGCAGTTCTGCTTTCTAAGACTGGTGTACTCTTTTAAATTTTAACATTTCTCTCTGTGGCCCCAAAGTAAGAAATAAACATTTTTCTTTACAGAAAAGGGGCTTTGACATTTTCATTAATTCATCAAGGCAATACTGTGCGAATGTATCAGGAAACAAGTTAAGCAAATGTAACACTACTACTAAGAAAACAATTTAGAATTTTTAAAGGCCAATTCAATCTCTGACATTTTTAAAAGTTTGTTTCTCAGTCTGAAGTATGCTACATCTCAAGGAATCGCTCTGTTTAATTCCCGCCCCCCCCGGATTGCTCTAGAATGACGACTTCTGAATATCTAACTAGGAGAGTTAAATGAAGAGATTTAAAAAGGGGGGGGGGGACTCTGGATTAGGCACAAGTCAAGACAGACCATCAGGGGACTGCAAATCTAAGAAAGACAGATATAATATTACAATTTCTTACTTAACATTAAGCTATATTCAGGTGAGTAGCTGTGTTGACTCCTACCGATATTTATGGACTAGTAACTCCATTTCATTTTATCTGGAAAAAGTGTGGATGCACACGAAAATTTATACCTTGAATAAAACTCTATTTGTCTTAAAGATGCCACTGAACTCAAACTTTGCTACTTAACATTAATAAATTCTAGAAAAAAACAGTTTCAATCTGATTGTTCTTTCACAGGTTACCTGTTGAATGAGGGAAGATGCTCATTGCATATTTTCACTACAGCCCTCAGTATAGGTTTTTTTTTTTTTTTTGCTAATCCTGTTCCCACATAGATCTTATGGTTCTGTGTATTATCACCATAAATCTGTGGTTTTCAAACTGTGTGACAGGGAATCTTGGGATTCCCCAGAAGCTTCTCAAGGATTTCTCAATGAGCAGATTATTGATGACTCATGAAAGACAATCTGCCTAACATTACTCATCTTTACCACAGTAAACTGTTGGATATGTTCAGAAGTGCTCTCCCAGTTCACATAATGTGATGGTGAGACCAAGGAGGCATGCCTGTGTTCCTTGTGAAACGAGTATTGCCCTAGAATCACCCCAGAATCCTCTACAATATATAGGGTTCCATGGCAGAGACCAACATTCCTGAAACACAGAAAGTTTGCAAACCAAGTCTACAGATTAAGATTGCATTCAAACTGTAAAACAGCAAGACATAGCCTGGAAGCAAAAACAAACAAACCACACAATCCTGACTTTGCTCAAAACCATTTTGTGGATCTGACATGAAAATTCTTTAAAGAAGGACTGCTACCACTGGTAGATTCCTTTTTCCCCAAATTACAGCTTCAGGGGAATAGTTTGGATTATTGTAAAAAGAAAACAGCACCTCCAGAAAACAAAGTAGACATTTGGGTGTATGCATACTCTGCCACTTGCATCTCTGTAGTTTGCAGTCACTGAAAAGTCCAAGCAGAAGATAAAGGAGAAGGAAAAATTGGGGGGCAGGGGACTGATAGTGGAATAATCAGAACATGTTTCTATTATCAGCATTGGAGATGGACAAAAAATTGGCTGCAGTGGACCTACAAACCAATTTTATCTAGCCACTAGGGGTGGGTATGAGACAAACTATGAACCACAATTTGTGCACAAATTGGGCAGATTTGTGACTAGTTTTGAACCAGTTCATTTGCTCACTCCATGCCTGAACTGGAAAATGAAGCCCCTATTTTTCCCCTCCTGGTTCATTGGTTTGTTTTTGCAGTTCATTTTCCCAGACAGCCTGGTGCTGATTCAATCAGTTTCTAGACAATTCTGGGGTGTTCTGGGAGCTCTAGAAACCCCCATAGCTTGATTGGCAGCTCTGGGAACTCCCATTCTGTTCTACGGGAGCAGACACGTTGACTCCACTGCTTACACTTTGCAGTATGAAGAGAGAAGAGTTAGTTTGGGGAATTATAACTTGGACATTTCAAATCCAATTTTTGCCAAAGTTGGAGGGTGGGTGGGTGGATGAGAGCCTGCTGAAGAATCCTGATGAGTTTTACACCTCCTGAACCAAATGAACCAACAAACCATGAACCGATTCAGGCAACCATATGAATCACAAAATTCACCTCCGGTTCAGGCAACAAAACAAACCACGAACCACAATTTTCCCATTCCGTGCTCATCCCTACTAGCCACTGACTCTACCAAATGTTAATCAAGGAGTATTTAAAAAGTTGGCATGCAGTGTCCCTGAGTATTTCTCACTGTTACAAAACTGTTCTCAAGTGTACATTGGGAAAAGGTAATATGCCCCTTAAGGGAATATTTTTAGGGAGCACATCTGTTTCTCTCCACAATACCATGTACTTTCCAAACATAAATATCTCACATTTGTGGATATTAGTGACTGCTATTAATATTACTGACTGCTATTATATCAGCAAAATCTGACAGGGACATGCCAGTAATTGGAGAATACAGCAGTTCAAGAAAATACAGATGCTAGATATCTACAGAGGAGCAGGAAACAGAAGTGTATTTTGCTACATACAGCAACCTCCTCGTAAAATTTCAAGCTTCATAATAAACCTGGTGTCATCTTTCTATTAGTGTTCCAGAAATATGGAGCACATTAATTCAGTGATAAAATGGAGTACCACACAAAAAAAGTCACAGAAACATAAAAGTGGACTTCTGGCTTTGAAAACTCCCCCTCCTCCCACAAGTGATAGCACGGACAAATATGAACTATACTTTTGGTACATTTGGTATTGCTGTTTCACTATTGGTGCTTGGCAATATGTTTTCCACAAAATTTACTAATTTAATTCCCTTTTTTATCTCCATGACATGGAAGTTTGTCTTTGTGTTGCATTTAACCTTGACTGATTTTTTTTGTATTTGCAACAAAAGAAAAACGGATTTTGCACTCACTCTATGCCACTCTGACATTCCTCTTTTCAGCGTGGCATCCTTCCGATTTTCCACTATCTGCCCCAGGGCTTCAGCTTGCGTCGGTGTTTTTGCACGGCAAAGAGAAACTGCTAAAAAACAGTTTCTCTTTGCCACACAAAAATGCCAATCTTTGCTGAAGCCCCGGGGCAGAAAGTGGGAAATCAGAAGGACACCGCATAGGGTGAGTGGGAAATAGGTCAGAGTTTAAATAAAATTGTTTTCAAAACAATTTTATACAGTTTTGTACAGTTTTCAGAGGAAAGAAAAAAATTGCTTTGTGGAGGAGCCACAAATGGAGTCCAAGCCACTAGCTGGCTGTGATTTTATGAGAGCAAGTTTGAATCCCCCATCTGGCATGGAAGTCTTCTGGGCAACTGTGGGCCAGTTACACATATACAGCCTAACCTGCCTCAGGATTGTTGTGAGAACAAAATGGAGGAGAAGAACATAAATCACAGCTCTTCACAAATCAGAAATCTAAAAGTTGATCCAGTTAACATAAGAACATAAGAGAAGCCATGTTGGATCAGGCCAACGGCCCATCCAGTCCAACACTCTGTATCACACAGTGGCCAATAATTTATATATAAAGATATATACATATATATACACACTGTGGCTAATAGCCACTGATGGACCTCTGCTCCATATTTTTATCTAACCCCCTCTTGAAGCTGGCTATGCCTGTAGCTGCCACCACCTCCTGTGGCAGTGAATTCCACATGTTAATCACCCTTTGGGTGAAGAAGTACCTCCTTTTATCCGTTCTAACCCAACTGCTCAGCAATTTCATTGAATGCCCACAAGTTCTTGTATTGTGAGAAAGGGAGGAAAGTACTTCTTTCTCTACCTTCTCCATCCCATGCATAATCTTGTAAACCTCTATCATGTCACCCCGCAGTCGATGTTTCTCCAAGCTAAAGAGCCCCAAGCGTTTTAACCTTTCTTCATAGGGAAAGTGTTCCAAGCCTGTAATCATTCTAGTTGCCCTTTTCTGCACTTTTTCCAATGCTATAATATCCTTTTTGAGGTGCGGTGACAAGAATTGCACAAAGTATTCCAAATGAGACCGCACTATCGATTTATACGGGGACATTATGATACTGGCTGATTTGTTTTCAGTTCCCTTCCTAATAATACCCAGCATGCCGTTGGCCTTTTTTATTGCAATCGCACACTGTCTTGACATTTTCAGTGAGTTATCTACCATGACCCCAAGATCTGTCTCTTGGTCAGTCTCTGCCAGTTCACACCCCATCAATTTGCATTTGTAGCTGGGATTCTTGGCCCCAATGTGCATTACTTTGCACTTGGTCACATTGAACCTCATCTGCCGCGTTGACGCCCACTCACCCAGCCTCAACAGATCCCTTTGGAGTTCCTCACAATCCTCTCTGGTTCTTACCACCCTGAACAATTTAGTGTCATCCGCAAACTTGGCCATTTCACTGCTTACTCTCAACTCCAAATCATTTCTGAACAAGTTAAAGAGCATGGGACCCAGTACTGAGCCCTGCGGCATCCCACTGCTTACCGCCCTCCACTGTGAAGACTGCCCATTTATACTCACTCTCTGCTTCCTATTAATTAGCCAGTTTTTATTTTATTTATTAGTCAGTTGATGAGTATTCAGATACAATAACATTGCATTCTGGGTCCCCTTGGAGAGAAAGGCAGGTTACAAATGAAGTAAATAAACAAACTAACCACATTCAGGATCAGGCATTTTGTTTGATTCAAACCAACAGGCTGTCACGTTCTCAGGGTGCAGGCAGGCAGGAGTTCAAAGCCAGTCCAATGCCAGTCCAGGAAGTCAAGCAGGAGCCAAGTCACCAATGTAGAATCACAAACCGGAATCAGAAGTCAATGTCCAAAAGCCAAAAGGTCAGGGTGCCAAGGAAATCAAGCAGGTCAGGATTAGGAATCAGGAAGGAACGTGGATGCAAGCCAGAGAATAGACTTGTTGCTTCCACAAGGTTACCAGGTCCTGGGTGGGAGCTATATGGGAGTCTCAATCAGCCTGCTCCCTGGGTGGCAGTGACTCTGCTAGAACTCAGGGCTGAGAGATCTGAAGCATCGGCGTGCCTCATGTCTTTGCTCTGAACTTTCTTTCCGGAGTCTGCTTCGAACTCTTGGGATGGGAG
Organism: Heteronotia binoei; assembly: GCF_032191835.1. Lineage (NCBI taxonomy): Eukaryota > Metazoa > Chordata > Lepidosauria > Squamata > Gekkonidae > Heteronotia > Heteronotia binoei. The sequence continues at coordinate 164,594,858 of NC_083223.1, read as the reverse complement.
GAGGAGAGCTTGGAGGAGATTGATTGTCAACAGCTGACACTATTGCCTGGAGAGTGACTGATGTGCCAGCTGCTGTTTGTTCAGCTGAGGCACTAGCTGGCATCTCTTCCAGGTCTGTTAACCCTTCCAACTCCTCCTCGTCAGGGCTCATGACACAGGCTGTCTCATTGTAAAAAGCTACTAAACCTAAAATGTACCAATAATTTTCATTATTAAATCTAATTCTCATCCATGGAGCATAGATCAAAAAGTCCAAGCAGAAATTCTACAAAACCTGGGGAAAGCCCAAGGTTTGCAGAAAAATATGAAAAGCAAATACATTAGGAATGTTAAAAATACATTGAATATATTTAAAAAAATAGTAGTAATGTCTGCTTCTTTTTAAAAACTGTGAGATCTCACAACATCAAACTCTAAGACTCTCATAGCCATCTGGGGGAGGGGGTGCTAGGCAATCCACAACCAACATTGCCAAGGATTCCAAACCTCAGTTAGTGTCAGCATGGAAAAGCAAGGAGAGAGAAAGACTAGAACACAGATAAAGGATAGGAGGTAATGAAAGGCGTTGAAAGGCAAAAAGGGAAAACTGAAGATGGGAAGGGGAACAAAAAATGGTGGGTGATGGAGGGAGCAAAGGCTGCCAGTGCAGACCACAGAAAAAGGTAGATAGGAAGGAAGGCAGAGGGATCCACATACAGGCAAAGTATGAGGGAGAGAATGCGGAAATAAGACTCACACAAGTCATCATGGATCCCTCAGTAAAGGGAAAATTCCATCCTCCTATCTGTGAATATCCCAATAGAGCTTAATAATTATTAATAAAGCCATTTTGTTTTTGTCTAAATGGAATTCAAAGCAGTTTACTAGACAATACAGTGTCCTTTTCCCTCGTCTTTCCTTTTTGATACAGAATTTGGTCTCCATTCAGTCTATATTTCATGTTGCAGTCTATTATATGCTATGGATTTACATACAGTAAACACTTCTCCCCAGGGGTTCATGCACAAATAACACATGAGTAGTATATGGGAGTAGCACTGGAAAAAAGTTGGTCCAAAGTACATATGAGAAATGCAACATGTATCTCACACAGCAGATCACAGTCTGAGTGCCATGAACCTTATCAAAGCAGATGGGTAAAGACATCTAGCTGTAAATATCCAAAGGCATAATCAACAAATCCTCCTCACAGTCTGAGTTCTCCAAAAATGTGCATGCCATAGGAAAAGGGAGGGGGATTCCTCAAGGATTCCCTTGAGCATATACAAATCTCACAAAGGTGAAAACAGGGGCATCCTTTCAATTGCTCATTCCACCAGTCAAAACTGGAAACTTCAAGTGACTGACACAAATATTTGCATCTTGTTAAAGGATCACATTGTTAAGATAGAGGACAAAAGAATGAGGTCAAAGATTCAAAAGGAAGACATGTGATGAGCATTTATTTAAAAGGGTTATTATTTCTTTATATGATTTTATTTGAAAGTGCTGTAAAAAAGGTAAATATGAAGAAATAATGGGCTGGTTAAACATATTATTTCTATGGAAGCGCAGACTTCCGCCTGAGGAGAATGACTTTCAGTCACTCCATTTGCAGCAGCCTAATATGCATGCCTTGAAATTTTGCTCCTGGGAAAGAGTGGTCACCTCAAACAGTATATTGAGGGACATCTGAAGCTTATATGATGTATCAATTTTGGATTCCATCTTGGATTCCAGTTTTCTGAGAGAAAGGGAAGTTTATAAATAACTAGGAATACGGTCCATTGTGATGGAAGATACAACAGGCTCTAGAAAGAGGCTCTGGGCGAATGCCCCCCCCCCTTGCTGTCTTCCCACTCACTCAAGGCATTTGCTCTCCCCAACCATGGTGTCTTCCCACCCACCCAAGGCAGCCATTTTCTGTAGCAGAACTGATCTGACTTCAGCTTTCTATCTGTTCCCTCCTCCCTACAGCCTCTACCTACGAAAAGTACAGTCTTTCTCCACAGTGTGGACCAAAACAGCTCACATTATTCTCCTCCCCCCTTTTGATCTGCACAATAACCTTGTGAGGGAGGTTAGGCCGAAAATCTGTGAGTGGTCCAAAATCACAGCACGGACCAAAGGAGGGAAGCAACCTCAGCAGGGTATAATGACAGAGTCCACCCTGCAAAGCAGCCATTTTCTCCAGGGGACCTGATCTCTGCCATCTAGAGAGCAATTGCAATTCTAAGTGATCTCCAGCCCTCACCTGGAAATTGGAAGCAATGGCAGCACCTCCCATCTCACTGCAGCCTCTAGCTAGGAAAAGCACAGTCTTTCTCCACGGTGTGGGGGAACCAAAGCAGCTTAAATCATTCTCCTTTCCCCCCCTTTGATCTGCACAACAACCCTGTGAGGCAGGTTAGGCTGAAAGTCTGTGATTGGTCCAAAATAACCCACTCAGCTTCCACAGCAAGAACCTGGGTCTGGCAGACCCTGCTCTGAAGCCCTAGCTCCTATGCCACACCGGCTGTCATAGGGCTGCTGCTGAACAGTAGGAAGCAGCTAAGCCTAGTTAAGTCATGCCAGTCAGGTGGCATCAAGTCACCCAGAGGATGATGCTAGGGCTAGGGTAGTCAACCTCCAGGTGGAGCCTGAAGATCGCCTGGGATCACAACTGAACTCCAGACAACAGATTTGTCTCCCCCTAGAAAAAATAACTGCTTTGGGGGTGGACTCTATTGCATAATATTCAGCTGAGGCCTCTCCCCGCCCCAAACTCTGGTTTCCTTAGATTCCACCATAAAATCTCCAGGAATTTCCCACCAACCTGGAACTCACAACTTTAGTCAGGACTGGACCCAATGAGTTCTCTATCAAAGCCCAAAGTAGGCCTGGGAAAGACCTCCCCCCCCAGCTTTTACTGAGAGAACCAAGCTTGTTGTGTTTTACTGACAGAAGCAACAGCTTCTGTCAGTTGCCTAGCAACAGCTACTGACTAGTAGCTTCCCCAGTGGCCAATCCTCAACTGTCCTGTGTCTATCAGTGGATGGGGAAGAGGAGCAGATCCCGCCAATTGTGCACAAGTTATCTTGACTGGTGGTTCACAGGCCAATAGCTGATGTGGTACATTCCATAGCCAATGCCAGCTGGAAAATGCCAGGACATTAGGGTTTTATATATATAATATTTTAAATAAATGTAAGAAATTGCTCATCTCCAACACACACACACACACACACACACACTCATGTGAGCTCTTGCTATATGTTTCTGGAAGAGTTCATGGCAGAGGCGAGGAAGGTTATTTTTGCTGATTTATGTTGCCACTTTTTACAGTGTTTTCAGTGGTTCCCAACTTCAAGACCAGTTTTCCATGAATGCAAAGGTAAGAGAGAAGGGAGAGACATTTGTTCGAGGATCTTCTTCTATTCACAAGCCACATTATGTGCCTCATAGTAATTTTTTAACACTTGGGCATATAGGGGAATATAAGGTTTCAGCTGAAATACAATGAGCCTGTTTAGACTATTCCTCCTTCTCCCAATTTAGTTTTACTACATCAAACTTGCCTGGCCTCTAGAAAGCATGTTTTAACTTTCAGAGCCAGGGCGATTCCATGTTCAAACAAATGTGTACTCTCCCCAGCTTATCTGCTATCTTCTTGCAGTTATGGCAACAGGAGAGAGACTAGAATAGGAAACAGGAGACTCAGTGCCTTCCTAAACACTTTTCAAAGTCCATAAAGCCAGAGGGGCATAGAAGGGTTTTGCTGTGCTTAGAGTGCAGTTCTAGGCACGTCTTCTCAGAAGTTACATGTTATTCAATGGGGCTTTCTCCTAGGAAAATGTCTTTAAGATTACAGCCACAGCATGTAAGCTTACTTCTAAGTTCCCCTCTGACACAATTCTGATTGAAAAATCTTATCTAAATAGGTTCAATGATAGGAAGAGTTCTATATACAAGATATCCTGAAGACATATGCAGAAAATGCAGAGAAGTAAATAGTCAGACAATTATTATTTAAGCTAATACTTCTACTTTCATACATTGACTGTTACAAATGCAGCTGGAAAAGGAAAGGAAAGGTTCCCTTTGCAAGCACCAGTCATTTCCGACTCTGGGCTGACGTTGCTTGCACAACGTTTTCATGGCAGACTTTTTACTGGGTGGTTTGCCATTGCTTTCCCCAGTCATCTACGCTTTCCCCCCAGCAAGCTGGGTACTCATTTTACCAACCTCGGAAGGCTGAGTCAACCTCGAGCCGGCTACCTGAAAACCCCGCTTCTGTCGGACACTGAACTCAGGTTGTGAGCAGAGCTTAGGACTGCAGTACTGCAGCTTTAACACTCTGCGCCACGGGGCTCTTCTAATGCATCTGATAGTCACATAAATTAATATATTTATTTAAATATCCTAACAAAAATGGATTTTATAAAGACTATTCAACTGTTGGTGAATACATGAATCTACACCTTATGACAGATAGCAAGTACAACTTTAATGGAACAGCTATAAACCTACACAAAGTTCAGGTCTATTAACCCCCACTTACCTCTCAGTTATCCAAAATATTCATTGACATCATGAAAATATAATATTTTGTAGTCTATTTGATGCTGAAATCTTTTCAAATATTTTCACTGACACTTGTTATCAAAACTTTGATGCACAACTTTAGGCCACAATAAAACCCCTTAGGTTGCTAAATAGAAACTGATTTTGAAACCTGCCTTTAAAAAAAAAAAGTCATACTGCATAAATGGCTACTTTTTTGGATGAAAATGTTTTGGGGGGGGGCGGCAGTCAAAAACACCATAGGGCACATCAACCTGTTTTCTGAGTTGGGATCTTTTTATAACAGCTCCTTAGATATTTAGTGTAACAGTAAAGTACTTAGCGAGCTGAGAATTATCCTGGAAAGTCACTTAAGAGACTCATTATACATCTTTGCATACTTCACAAAAACACATTTCATTTAATTGGCTTGAGCAACAATATTGTAGTGAGCAACAATACTGTAGTGCACAGCTGCATGGGTCCCTACCAGCATTCTGCTCTCACAATTTCTCTCCTCACTGCAGCCACTGTCCCATGTAGCTTTTGTCCAAATGAGTGGCCACTAACTCCGACATAGCTATTTCAGTGGTCAACAGACATCCATCCCCTCCTCCACCTTTTGCCAGTAGAAAACCTGCTAGGACATCTTACTTATTTCATAGAAGACTAGGTCTGGAGGCAATGGGATAGGTTGAACTTCTTGTGTATTTTGTCAAAATGTGACATTTTGTCACATAAAAGAGGGGGGGATAAAACTATGTTGTAGCTAATATTGAAGTCTTATCTTGCTATCTTCTTGATTTGGCTTGCATGCACCACAACATTTTCCTAATCATAACTTTTGTGTGTTAACATTACAAAAAATTGACAGACAAAGCAATATCCTTGTCAATTTTAAAAGTGTTTTAAACACTTTATGTTATTTAGAGCAATGGATGAATGGATTTTAATAGCAACTTTCCAACTAAACTCACAATTACTGTCATTACGCTAAGTGCTTGATATCCCACTGTGCAGTTTTGCTTTCTGCTTTTTTACCTTCTTCCATGCACACTTTTAGCCACTGATTGTACAGCCTTTCAGTGTTTTCTGCCTTTTCCTTTAAATAAACTGGCTCTGGCTCCTTCCATCTGGTTCCCCTTCCGTCAGCAACCCTGCACCTGTTCACACCTCCTCTCCTGTTGGATTCCACTGAACATTTCCTCCTCTGCCAGGGCTATTCTGGCACTCACAACCTTTCTGTCATTCAATCCATCTGTCAGAAGTGAACTTTGTTTACCGCAAGCTTCTGCTTTCTTCTTCAAGATGCAAAGCCCCTCAAGGTCATTGTCAAAAGAACTGTCGGCATATATTTAATCCTTAGCAAAAGACAAAGCTGGACAGTTATCCATTTGTGAGAATTAAATTTAGTATAGGGAAGACAACAGGGAGACTAAATATCCTATTATTTCATGATAATTGTAACATTCTGCAGAATTTCCATTTATGCCTATATGTCTTTCTACAAAATCTTGTCCAGTACTTTTTGCCTACTTAGTAAATGGGCAAAAGAAAAGAAAACCTGATCCCCATCACCAAAAACAGTGTGTAGCATTAAGAGAAAACATCACTCATCATCTTTGAGAGTAAAGGAAAAATGAATGTGAAAATGATGAAATAACCTATACAATAAGAAAAAATGATCAGAAGTCTGAACAGTCCCAAGATGAAATTTTAATGCTAGATTTTTTTTTAGAATATTGTCTTTGACGTACATCACAATTGTATCAAAGCCCTTACTAAACCTCCAAATACAATATCACATTTTTTTCAAATAAACACACTGCCCCTGAAGATTTTCTTTAAAATAATTGTCACTCATTTGCCTGTACAGTTTGCCTATGCAAATGATTTCTGCAAGTAAAAGGAAAGAGCTGTGAAGCTACTCTGATACATTTCATTCTGTCAACAGGACCGATTATGTGGAACTATTCAGGCATGCATCTGCTTTTCATAAATTGGTTCCGATAGTCACATAATACTGAATTATTAACTAGTCTCTTAAACAGTTTTAGACATCTGGAATAAGGAACATTTTACAAAATTATGTTTTCTTGAGGAAGTTTTTTTCACCAAAGTAAAAATGTGCCCAAAGATGAAGAGAAACACATCTGCACGTCGTAATAGATTTAATTCTTTTTAATCCACAAGAGTATAAAAATCAAGTTACAATCATCTAAGTGATAAAACAGAATTTCATTTGTATGTCATAACTTTGTGGCTTAATGTAAATGTTGAAGTTTTCAAGATTAATTATATAAACAATAAAAGTCAATTAAAGCCAGAATTTTGCTGAGAAATTAAAGGGTCTTGTTTTTGTCCTTTACAACCACATGTAGTATTGTCAAAAGAATATAACAGACCTTGATATTCTAGAAAGGTCTAATATCGTTCATATAAAAATAACAGCATTTAGCTTTTCTTGCAAACTAAGCTGCACAGTTATGTGCAATGTGCAACACGGAATAACCAGTGAGGAAGTCATAGACCAGCTGCACTTGTGTAAAATGCTCACACACTACAGAAACAAAGTCGTGGGACAGTTCATGGCAGCATGATTCCCACATCTATAAAATGCATCTACTGAGTAGGGAAGAAGTCTGCCCCCTGTCATAACTGAATAGACCAGAGACAGAAGAGAGTTACCAGATGGGAAGATAAAAGTAACTGTACTTTTGCTGTTTTTCTGTACATCATTGTTCTTTCTCTGCAAGGACGGGGCTAGCGATCCATAGTACATTGAGAATGGTTTTGAAGAGCATTTCCCTTTAGTACTCTTATTTGAGCATAAGAAAATATACAACTAGATACCCCTAAAACCGAATAATTTCAAGATAAAATGTCAACCCTTCAGCCATTCAAATGAATGATAATGTATTTACCGACAACAAGAAATAGGCTCTTATCCTGTGTCAGAAACAAACTTATGAGAGGGCTTCACAGAGAAAGAATCTAAATATTTTCCTTCTCTGTAGAGAAATGAGTTGTTCATACACAGAACAGTTAAGCATATTTGTGGTTTTGCCCTATTTTAAATGGAAAACATATCTGTCAAAGAAAATTAGTGCAAGAAACAACACCACACGAATCACAATATTTGTCTAACGTAAAAACTTTTAAGATATATCAGATAAACTGTTTAAAATAGTTTCTAGTGAAAAGGTGAATAATCATCTCCCACATAACAAATGAGGAAAAAATAGGCAGAACCTCACACTTTATAATAGTCATGCAAACAATATATAACCTTATAGAAACTGAATTATGCCCCATTTTTTCTTATTGAATAAGTATGAGTATAAATAGTGCAATAGTTTTATAAAATTAGATGAATTCAAAAATCCTTTGGGGGGGTTAGAAATCTGTCTGAGCACAAAAAATCTTATTATAAAATTCCTTGCCCTTAAAGAAATTAAAAATAATATCTACAGAGATGTCCATATTCTGTGTAGCTGTTAGATTACAGAACGTATTTTCTTCTCATCTCATTAATAATGTTAGAAATACTGTGATCTTAAGACAGATATTATTTAGATATTATTAAACATAAACCCAAAATATTAGGCAATAAAAAGCCAGCAGTTTATAAAGTACACTTTTGCAATAATTTCTAAGTTACTGCCAGAAATCAGTATTTCTATATTTGTCATCATAAAGTAGTGCATGGTCTAAATGATATCTGATAAAAATATTTCTTCCATAATAATTCAGAGCAGCTCATCTATAACGAAATAACATTTCAGCTGCCTTAGGAAGATCCTGTAGTCAATAAAAGAGGTTAAATTTCCCAACCAGATACATCCTTTGATAACAATAAAGGATTAGTAATTATTCCACCACCATCTCTTAATTACTTTAAGGCAAGACCTTATTTTCAGTTGTGCAAATATCTGTGGCTTGTACACCTCTAGGACAAAGAATTAAGATACTTTCACAGAACAGCTCAGGGAAGGAAAAAAATGCTTGCAAGATTCTGTTACAAATAAGGAAAACAAATGGTAATTTTCAGATCTTCTGTAGTCATTTACTAATATGCTTATATTATCAAATAAGACTAATTTTTTCAACAGCCTCAAATTAAATATATTGTAGAAACTGATGCATAAATAGCATATGGCTCTGTTATACCACCTATTTCAAATTCCTGTAATTTTTCATTCCCTCCCTGCTCAAAATGAATAATTGAGCCAAGCCATAAACCTTCCAAAGAGAAAAAACATACAAGTTGAAAAACAGAAGCTGAAATTTTCTTTGTTCAGTGAAGAAATGCATCAGCACATATACATCAGCATATGTTTATCTTAAAAGTGTTTCTGCCATTCACACTGGTCATTTAACTATGGCAACTACTATAATTGTTCTGTGTAACAGGACAATTTTCCAGGGCTATTTCTTCTAATATGTTTTTTTTTTCTTTTCAGCCTCACTGTCTCTGTTTTTCAGTCTGACAGTAAATTTTTCTCCTACATGCCAATGAACTCCCTACCTAAATAAAATAAATACTTGTACAATTTGGAACTGGATTATATGCAAAGTTACAGGACTGAGATGCAATGGTTATGATATGCAGAAAGGAACAAGTATCCCTTTATCAAAAAGCACAAGGAATAATTTTCTAGACCACAGTTGTTCTAATTAAAGTCCCAAGCCTGAAGTGCTGAATTTTCAGGTGAGAATAATTTGCTTAACAGATGAATGCACTCAGATCTACTCTCAAACTAATAAATACACTTTAACAAAAATTGGTAAAAATACTGAACATAGGTGATAAGTCTCAGAGTATGCTTCTAACTTCAGAGGAATGATGTAATACACATTTTCTTTGGCAGTACAGATTGGAAGTCAATTCACAGATTTATGTATTCTTTGTATTATACATTTACAGATTCCAGTTAGGAAAAGTTTCTGTATGCCTTCTATACTAAAAAGACATTACAAGGTCTTGCATCAGACCAATGGCCACACCACTGTAAACATCATGGAATTCTGCAGCTATCCTGCAGTTTCCCTCGCTGTGGTCAGTCTTCCCAGCTGCCCTATCTGTTACTGTCTGATTAGTTCTGCTAAGGAGCCCCTCCCCTGCCAGCTTTCCATGCCATCTGTTCTACACAAGATGGCTGCTGCCCAGCAACCTAACACTGCCCTCCTACCTGGCACCCGGCTACCATCCTTACCCCAAAGTGCTAACACAGGTTCTCACTGCTGGCAGAGTCAGGATTTCATTACTACTACTTTGACAAGTGCAGGGTTGTTTGTAATTTCTCTTTTATCCTGATTTTGATTGTACAACCACCTCCCACTGATTCAGTTTGCTTCAGTTTTGTTGCTCACAGATTTTACTCTCCACATTAATCTCCCTCTGGCATGTTACTGCATCTGTTCCCTTTTTTATTATTAATTTTCAAATTCCCACCATTTTTGACAAAAAGGAGGTAATCTACACTCTGCTTCTGCCCATTTCATTTTCTTTAATTTGGAAGATAAGTATGAAAGCATGCCAAAGAAGTTAATTCTCCGTTAACAGTTTATTTTCTGGCATCACAATGCCTTTGTATATGAAAAGCAGATCAGAATAAATGTTAACTAAACCACAAGCAATCCTAAATTTAATGAAAAATAAGCATATGAAATAGGAACGAAGAAGTTTATTAAGCATAGACTACAAACTTATTTCACATTTTACCCTATCCTTCAATTATAAATTAACAAGAGTAATTTTTTAAGCCAGTTTCTAGAATATGTTTTTAAAATTATTCTTTACTTGGGTCAAACACATTTTTCTATGGATGTGCACTATTACTAATTATTGTATTTTACAGACCATTAATCCTTGCACTATTATTTTTCCTGATAAGTCAATCTAGTTTGTAAGAAATCTGTAAATCATTAATATTATAAAATAAGGATATTCTTGTTAAGTTGTATTTTAAAGCACCCTGTAATATTTTTCTCTGTAATAGACATTACTGCTTAATCAATATTTACTGCAGTTATTATTTATCTATAATATTTTGAATGAAAGAAAAAGCCTTGTATTGACAGAGGAAATTAAAAAACAATTTTTTACAGTGCATATGCATCCCCCCACGCACACCTGGCAACAATACAGCCAGTATCCTAAACAAGAGTAAAGTTTAAATAGCTTAAGTCATAAGAACCTGGAAGACAGAATGTTACATTTAAATTATGTATCTTATTTATTATACATGGATATCAATTAAAGCCACCAAAGACGCTGAAAACATGCTAGAAGCTACTAGAAGCCTTAATAAACAGTGGGCATTTGAAGCTGGTGGAAACAATGCTTTTAACTGTTGTCCATCCTTCAAAACATTGCCAAAACATGTTTTCAGATATCAGCATCAAATACTCTTGTTTGTCTTCTGAAATATACTATTTCCTATAGTTATTAGCAAAAACAATTTTGAAACAAATAAAAAAGAGAGCCAGTCTGGTGTAATGGTTAAGTGCGTGGACTCTTATTTGGGAGAACCGGGTTTGATTCCCTACTCCTCCACTTGCACCTGCTGGAATGGCCTTGGGTTAGCCATAGCTCTGGCAGAGGCTGTCCTTGAAACAGCAGCTGCTGTGAGAGCCCTCTCAGCCACACCCACCTCACAGGGTGTCTGTTGTGGGGGGAGAAGATATAGGAGATTGTAAGCCACTCTGAGTCTCTGATTCAGAGAGAAGGGCGGGGTATAAATCTGCAATTCTTCTCCTATTTAGTATGCTTTCATATTGTGAAAAAGAAGCAATGTATGCTGGAAAATCCCCATTATTTTACTAGAATGCCAAATAAGTATCTAATGGATTGCATACACTATTTCAGTCCATATCAGAATTTTGTAAAATGGGTTGAATATCAGTAACAGGGACAGTACTACATTACAATTATTGTAGGTATCACCTACTTTTATTGCACTGTCTTTACCTTTGAATTCCACACTCCACATATTTTATAAGGTATACCCAGCCTTAGACAGTCTCCTGTCACTACTGTTCTCTAATTCACTTATCTTAGTCCTATTACATTATTGATTGGGTGTCATGCTTTCTGATTGTACTGTTTATACCCTGTAACCTTTCTTGAATCTCAGGGAGAAAGGCAAACTATGAATAAAAGTATATAAATCTTTAAAATGTAAGTTATCACTGTACACAAACAGTAGAAGGTGCTACAGTTAGCTGAGCACAGTAGTATTTAACTATAACATTAAAATAATATAACTGAGTCCCTGATCTGAGGTCTCATCCTAAATAAATACAAGACAAATGAACAATGCAGCTAATGCAGCTAGTTTAAATGAAGTCAGAAAGGTTTCTTTATGAAAATAAAAGGGTGAGTTTACAATTGGAATAATCCCACCAAGTAAAAAAAAATTACCTCAGTTCTTGAAGTTTATTTCATATTTAGAACAGGGGACATTCTTTGAAGGTGTGTCTATACCTTAATATGAACTTATTACTGTTGTCAAATATTAATTTGCTTTTGGGGGGAGGAGGAGGAGGAGGAGGAGAAGTTGGATTTCTACCCTATCCTTCACTTGGCGTCTCAGAACAGCTTACAATCTCCCTTGCCTTCCTCTCCCCACAGCAGACACCCTGTTAGGTAGGTGGGGCTGAGAGAGCTCTGAGAGAACTGCTCTTGGGAGAACAGCTCTGAGAGAACTGTCGTTGGCCCAAGGTAACCAAGTTGGCTGCATGTGGAAGGGAATCAAACCCATTTCTCCAGATTAGAGTCTGCACTCTTAACCACTACACCAAACTGGCTCTCAACTAATATTAATGGTGCTGGTACAAAGAAGGTTCTGCCTCAAGTGTTAGAAATGGTTAGATTTTAAAGGGAATACAGAAAAAAGAAAAGTAGGGTAATAGGGAAAAGGGAAAAACTTTTGTTAAACAGATTTGGTTACAATTACATAATATATGAGCAGATATAGAAATATTAAGGATGTTTTGTAAACAATGTATACATTTGTAGTAAAATACATGGCAATTAGTTAACAAGTACATAAGCCTACCCCAAGTATTGTAATGTTTCTTTTTCAAAAAAAGAATAGAACCTCCAAAACCTCAAGAGTTTGAAAGCTGTATATCAGAGACAATGCTCTAACAGAGATGATAGGTCCCTCACTATTTAGTATTCTATAGATAAATCATCATTCTGAACTGGGCAAGTGCACTTAAGCAAGGATTGATCTGGGATAGATTTCCTCTCTCCCTATTAGGAGATGAAGGTTCTGAACTTTCTTCATGAGCAGCTGTAGTAATTCCTTATAGTCAATCCTCATGGATAACAGTGGGCAAAACTGCAACATCATGCTAGGGCCTCTGTTAGCTTATTGGAGTCAACTGGGGGAAAGGGTCTCCAAGCTACACTTCCAACTTGAGTATCTAGTAGCAAATATTAATTCAAGTGATTTGTAAATAGGAGCAAAATTTACTTTCATTTAGTAAGAAGCAATTATTCACTAACACTGTTGTTTTCAATTGGCATCAATTCAACCAATTCTTCTCCTCCTCCTCCTCCGAATTCATTTCAACAGCTGGATGTAATATTGGTGGAATGCTTTTAACCAGTTATATTTAGAACTGTTAACACAACAGATTCGGATATATAAGATGCAAACACAAACCCCTTACAACGAATTTTAAAGATGCAGACCTAAAGAATGCTATGTCTTCCAAGTCCAAATGAAGGCACTGATTATGACTAATAAAGCTCTAAATGGCTTTCTCTGCCAAGCATAATATATACCCACCTCCACCTCTACACTGCCCTGAATTCTACAAGATTAACTAACATCTTCAGGATAGAACTTCCAATTACATTTGCAAAGGGCAGTATTTATGGGCACCCTTAATCTGTGGAGTTCCCCCCAAGGAGATTCATCAAAACCTCAAAAACACACCTTACAGGTCTCTGGTCTTTCTCTTCATATCACCTTATCTGTTTTCTAGCATGCTGGCATGTCTAAAAACATGTGGTAATATGCCTCAAGAAAGGGCCATTTGGGAAAGGGGCACAGGACATCTGTTTAGCCTGGGCCTCAAGCTCAAAAAGGGAGCTAAAATTTAGACACATGCATTTTTTGGCATTTCACAACTTGTTTTTAATGAGCAACCCCAGTGGAACAAAACGTGACACATTCTCTCAGCTCAATTTTTAAAAAGTTCAAACTATGTCTTACTCTTATTTGGGTGCCTTGTTTAGGTTTTGTGCATTTTTTACAGTTTCTCTGGACCTCTGAGAGGGCCTCCATCCAAAAGCAGTAATTGGCATATTTTATTGCATGTTTTCAGAGGGCATTCCACATTTCTGGTGCTGCCACTGAGAAGGCCCTAGCCCGTGTAGAATACAATCTGGCCTCCCTTGGTCCAGGGATAGATAGTAGGTTTTTTGTGCCTGAATGCAGTGCTCTCTGGGGAACATATGGAGAAAGGCGGTCCTGTAGATAGGCAGGTCCTCAACCATATAGGGCTTTAAAGGTCAATACCAACACTTTGAAACAGACTCAGAACACAATAAGTATCCAGTGCAGCTCTTTCAGCACTGGTTGAATGTGTTCCCATCAAGGGAGCCCCATTAACAACCACGCTGCAGTGTTCTGCACTAGCTGGAGATTCCGCGTCAGGGTCAAGGGTAGCCCCATTTAGAGAGCATTACAGTGATCTATTCTCGAGGTGATCGTAGCATGGATCACCATTGCTAAGTCGTCATGCTCCAGAAAAGGGGCCAGCTGCCGTACATGCCAAATATGAAAAAAGGCAGATTTGGTAGTTGCTGCTAATTGGGACTCCATTGCCAGAGAGGACTCCAGGAACACTTCCAAACTCTTGAGTTTAGGGGCTAGTATTAGTGGCACCCCATCAAGAGTTGGCAAAGGGATCTCCCTTCCTGGGCCACCCCGACTCAGAGAACCTCCATCTTCGTCGGATTCAGCTTCAGTCAACTCAGCCTGAGCCAAGATGCTACAGCTTGAAGAGCCAGGTCTAGATTATCCGGGGTACAGTCGGACTGGCCACCCATCAATAGATAGAGCTGGGTGTCATATGTATATTGGTGACATCCCAGCCCATACTTCCTGACAATCTGGTCAAGGGGGCGCATATAGATGTTAAATAACATCGGGGACAGAACTGCACCCTGTGGCACACCACATATAAGTGGGTGCCTTCAGGATGATTCTTCCCCAATCACCATCCTTTGTCCCCAACCTTGGAGAAAGGAGGCAATCTATTGCAAGGTGGACCCCTGGATCCCCACATCAGCAAGGCGGCTAGACAGTAGCTGATTGTCAACCATATCAAATGCGGCTGACAGATCTAATAGTAACAGCACTGCTGAGCCGCCCCGATCCAGATGTCGCATGAGGTCATCTATAAGGGCGACCAGAACCATCTCCATCCTGTGACCTGGCCAAAAGCCTGACTGGAATGGATCCAGCAAAGAATTGTCATCCAGGAATTCCTGTAGCTGAATCGCCACTGTCCGCTCTGTGACCTTACCCAGAAAGGGTAGGTTCGACACCGGCAAATAGTTTGCCAATACAGCCAGGTCTGCAGATGGTTTTTTCCAAGAGGGGATGGGCCACAGCCTCTTTAAGAGGTGTGGGAAAGATCCCTTCTAAGAAGTAAACTTGCAATCTGGATTTGAATTTCTGGATTTGAAAACAAGAATTATACAAGATTTGTGCTCCTGTGGGTCCCCAGTCTAGAAGGCACAGCAATTTGGTCTCTTAAAATTTAGTGCAGATTACCTGTCAGATAAAATATATAAGGATATCATAAGCAAATATAATTCTGTCAGTTTTTGAATAGTAGTAACAAGAAAGAAAAATAAGATGACCAAGTATAAGCATCAAGAACATGGAGAAAGGGAGAAAGATAAAAGGGTAGTGGTAAAGAGGGTGAAAGAAGTAACTAGAGAGGAGCAACCCCTCAGAGACACACCAGAAGACCACATGGAAGACAGAAGGGGTTTTACCATAACAGGGCAAATTTCAGACCAACAAATGAATGATCAGTGATAATGATGAAAATAGTCACACATTTTTTAAAAACTTAAATGAAAAGCTTTAATTGTATTTTTAAAAACTTAAATTAAAAAAGATGACATCAGTTAAAACGTAACGGAGCAAAAAATAAGATGTCTGTTAAACCCACTCCATCTCCTGTCATGTATCCAAAGCAAAAGTCTGCAGAATTAAAAGTATGTGTGCATTCTTACACAAATTACAGAGGTATTGTTTAATTCTGGCACTGCTGAACTACATATTATTTTGGTGCTGAACAATTAGTATACCTTATTAAGAGAATGGGAGTTTTTTAGAAAATCCATCTATAGTTTGGATTTCCTCCAAGAATCCACACAGCTTCATAACTTGTACAGTGAGCCTTAGGAAGGAAATTGGTAAACCATTTGGTTAACTATCACAACAAATCATTATAAAAGAAATCCTGCAAAATCAAAACTTTTTCTATCTTAATAACTTACCCAGAACTTCTTTCAAGTTCATTAACCTCTAGCATATTTGTTCTCTAAATACAGGCAGTGAGAAGGGTGTTTTTCTCCCCATCTGCTACTAGCCCATGATCTATATTTACACCTTTTTTTTTTTAAAGGAAGATGATGTGATCATTTAAGAGGCAAATTATAATCTCCCAAATGAACCATCAATATTCATATTCTTTGAGCATGAGCATATGTAGTTTGCCTCACCCAGTACTACACACCTAAATGCTTTCTGGGACATTTTTAAATCTGAATATTGTATTGTTATGGACAACTCATATGTCCCTGAAAATGCCCCAGTTTGTGCTATACATTGAACCCATTCCTATTAAAAATATAACTTTAATTATGTTCAGGGGAATCTGATGCTTATAACATTAAGGAAGCTACTGTCAACAGAATATGACCAAACTTTGGAAGAGAGTTTTGATTGTACATATCCTGACTACAGCACATGTATATGGCACAGATAATGTTGTCATTTACATTATCAATCATTTCACAGAATGCATGCATCACTGTCATGAATAACTGGGGAAAGTATGGTTACTTTTAGCTTTATAAACTTGGAATTGAAGAATAATGTGCTATTTAATGTCAACAATTCCCTAAAGCAACTCCATCAAAGATTCTTAAAAGCACCTGTTAGTGTATACTGACCTAACTACAGCCATTCTAAAATAACATTTAGCACTTTGCTTGTTTGAAAGAGCACTGTGGAATAAACTAGATTAATAGGTTCACAGTTATCATTACTAAATCCCTATAGTGCCATTTTGTCTGGATGTTACATTTTCATTTCTCACATGCCTGAAGCCAAACATTCAACCTGTGACAACTAGGCTAAGCCACTGGCAAAACTTAGTAGCTCTAGTAAAAAAGTGAAATTGGTGCTAAGGATGAACAGTGTAAGGGTTACCTGGTAAGGTACAGCTGGTGTTCAGCTTTACTCAGCAGTTCTGTTAGTTTCAGATATTCATCCTTTGCTCTTGCTGCATCTTGTTGTGCTACTTCTAAACGCTGTTTATTTTCAATAAATTTCACTTGTGTTCTCTCTATTTCCTTAAAAATACATTAAAAACATGAGAAAGTCAGAAATAGCATATGTCTAACTACATTTGATAATAGAGAAAGTTGTGAATATCACAAAAAAAGAATGCTTCCATTTTAGATTTTCATATTCTACCTGTAGCAAGTGCTGCAATATAATTGCGACAAAGAAATTTAGAAGAGGGATGAAGCTAGCAAAAGGTATTGCTTATCACTAACCTACTCAATACTACCACCTTAAGTTCACTGTGAATTTCCCAAAACTTAAACAATTACCAGCCAAAAAAAGAATTATACTAGTCTCAA
Organism: Heteronotia binoei; assembly: GCF_032191835.1. Classification (NCBI taxonomy): domain Eukaryota; kingdom Metazoa; phylum Chordata; class Lepidosauria; order Squamata; family Gekkonidae; genus Heteronotia; species Heteronotia binoei. Next base: position 164,577,424 of record NC_083223.1, on the reverse strand, counting down.
CAATTATGCTTAGCAAACAAGTCTATTTTCTAATATTTGCTAATATTGCAACATCATGATAAGCATACTTATATTTATTTGCAGATTAAATTAATGGGTTCTTAATAGATTCTATCCATTTTTATAGCTTGTGGTTACATTCATTCAAATAAGACATCTCTCACTTACTTTTCCCATTTTCCCTCTTCTGACCCTGAAATTAATTCTTTAAACAACAATCTATAGGAATTTCTTTGAAATGAAAAATAAACACAATTTAACAACTATCAATTAATGCCAAGACAATCTCATAATTCCATACAATAGGCATAAACATAGGCTCCATCGTTTTCTCCGGGGAAATGTCTAAAGTGAACAGATGGGTTTTATACCATACCCTCAAGATAAATCAGCTCAGGTTCTGTCAGACCATCCAAAAGAAAAAAAAGGGAAATTTTAACATGAAAGGAGTTTTGTTCAAAATTGTCCCTTTATACCTGCCAGATGTTCGAGCCTAGGGATTTAAGGCAATACCATATCTGCTAAGTCTCCCTGTATACAGAACTTGGATCCAAATATCCCAGGGTGCAGGTTTTAAAGATCAAAAACCTCATGATCTTTATATAGAAATAAACTTGTTTTACATTTAAAGCACTGATTTATTATTTCCACAAGTGCTCCATCATTTTAAAAAAAATTCCAGACACTTATTTAGCAAACAATCATTCTCGGTGCAACTCACAAAGACATTAATAACTGTGGTAAATTTTAATAGGAAAATAAAGTTTTAGTTTCATGATGCAACTATAGTTTTAAAAAACACCTAATTATTTCTTAGTATAGAGAAGAGTTTTTAATGTGTATCATTTTAAGGCTGTTATAGGCTGCTTTTATACCCTGGCTTGCTTTTAATGGTGTATGTTTAAGACTTGTTTTACCACTTGGATATTATTTATTATTATGTTATCTTTAATTATTTATTTTATTGTTTATATTTACCTGCTCATTCATGCTTAATCAGCTCACTACCACCTCTTGCATTGATTATCACCATTAAAGGCTGAGGCTTGTTTGATATTTTGATATGCTGGGGTGAGGAAGAGGCAAAGTACCCTTTCCCATTGAACTTAGTTTGTGCCAGAATGTTCTGAGATACAACAGAAGATATGGGGGTGCACTTGCAATTCATCTAAGTAATAATAGCATTGTCTGCTTCCCATATAAACTAAGCATGCATTAAAAGACACTCAGATCACTCTGGGAACTAGTTGTGCTAAAGCAGCACAACCTTCTGAACTCAAATATATCTTCTACACGTCTTTGAAGTGTGCAACCCTTGATAAGTGCATGTACTTGTCTGTAGGAGCAAGTCGATACTTTAACTTCTGGAGGCTCCCAATAACAGAAGTTTGAGAACTCCTGTATCATACAGTAATAATCACTGTATTATCATTCTTGTGTTCAGAGTGGAATATGCTGTACAGTTCAAAATCTAATGGCTTAAACAGAATCCTGAAAAATCCAAGTTTCAAGCAAAAGTCTGAGGGAAAAGGAAAAATCTCACAAGAGATTTCTAATATTTTATTTATTTATTTCTCAGATTTATATCCTGCCCTCCCCGCCGAAGCAGGCTTAGGGCAGCTCACAACAGTCAAACTAAAACAATAAAACAGTAAATAAACAATGCTCAGAAACTACAAGATTTGTCAGTCACTGGCCAGGACAGTTGTATAATTTATTTTGGCCACAAACAATGTTTCAGCTTTGTCTCATGCATTGTATCTTTTATTTCCTTCCACTTCCTTACTCTGTGAAAAGAAATTTGAAGTTCTGACAAAATGGAATCATAGAGTTGGAAGGGAACTCAAGGATTATCTAGTCCAACCCCTTGCGCAATGCAGGAAATTCACAAATACCTCCCCCATGAAAGATTTCAGTTTTCACGGCTGGTAACATCATTAGGGTTTGTAGAATCTTTCGGGCTCAAGTGCCGTATTCTACTGGAGAAAGCTTTTTTTCCAGACGTTTCGTTCTCGGCTGCGGAGAACATCCTCAGTGGCGTTGCAGCTGGAGCAGGCGCTCTGACCTTCTTGGCTGCTGTGCATTGAGTGAGGCCAGGGCTGCTGGAGAGCTGCTATTTCTAGGCTGGAGGGGGTGTGGTGAAAGGGCAATAGGTTTGTGGATGTGCCCAGTGTTTGGTGGGGCTTCCTGGAAGGGTAGTGATAAGGAAACTGGCTGTTGAATGTGACCATTGTTTTGTGTTAATTGCTGGGAGGGCTGGAAGGGGTGTGAAGAAAAGGAAGATGGTTGTTGACTGTGCTGATTGTTCTGTGGAATGTGCTGATTGTTCTGTGAATTTCTGCGATTTATAGTCTGTAGGGTGTTTTGCAGAGCTGGATACCAAGATCGGTGGATGGAAATGCCTTCTTCCTTTCTGTTAAAGTTGAGCTCGTGTTTATAAATCTCAATAGCTTCTCTGTTCAGGCGGGTATGATAATGTGAGGCCGTAGAAAGGACAATCAGAAACTCAATCAAGTCCCTCCTCAACCCTCTTCTCCATGCTGAACATTCCCAAGTCCCTCATTCTTTCCTCATGATCAGGGTCTCCAGGCCCCTGATCACCCTCATTGCTCTCCTCTGCATCTGCTCCATTCTGTCCACATCAATTTGATGTAAAGTCTCTAGAACTGCACACGATACTCCAGGTGCAGTCATCAATGCAGTAAGCATTGGAACTATGTAAGCAGTAAGCACTGGAACTATGACATCTTGAGATTCGGATGTTATGCCGCTATTGATACACCCCAAGATGGCTTCAGCCTTTTTTGTCACTGCATCACACTGGCTGCTCATATTTAATTTACAGTCCATCTGTACCCCAAGATCTTGTTCACACACACTGCTACCCAGAAGTGTAACTCCCACCATCCAGTATGTGTGTTCCTCATTTTTGTTACCCAGATATAGAACTTGACACTTATCCTTGTTTAACTGCATACGAAATAAATAAATCTTGTTCACATCCACCCACTTTTCCAGTGTGTTCAGATCTTGTGGAATTCTATATCTTCTAGTGTGTTTGCTGCTCCTCCCAATTTGGTGTCATCTGCAAATTTAATTAGTAGCCCTTCCACACCCTCATCCAGATCACTGATAAAAATATTGACGTACTGGGCCCAGAATTGAGCCCTGTGGCACCTCACTGGATACCCTGTGGCACCTCAGATGAAACGCCATTGACAACTACTCTCTGAATGTGGTTCTCCAACCAGTTCACTATGCACCTAACTATCCTAGAGTTTAGTCCATGGTCCTCTAGTTTACCAATCAAAAACCCATGGGGAACCCTGTCAAAAGCTTTACTGAAATCCAGGTAAACAATAGCAACAGGATTCCCTCAATCCAGTAAACTCATCAATCAAAGAAAGAAATAAGGCTGGTCTGGCAGGATCTGTTTGGTACAAATCTGTGCTGACCTCCCTGGATTACCAAATTGGCCTTTAGATGCTTGCAGACTGATCCCTTTAAAATCTGCTCCAGTATCTTCTCTGGGACAGAGGTCAGACTGACTGGCCTGTAGTTTCCCAGGTGATCCCTCCTCCCTTTTTTTAAATTGGGATAACATCTGCCCTCCTTTAGTCTTGCGGCATGTCTCCCGTCTTCCAAGAGGTTTGGGAAATGATGAACTAAGGCACTGCAAGCTCTCTAGAAAGTTATTTGAGCATTCTTGTGTGCATACCATAATATAGCAAAATTAGTTAAAAATGAATGTGGTAACAATATTACAATTCTCTGCATTGTTCTAAAAATAGATATTGGTTTTAGCAAGAGGTATAGGGAAGATCTAAGAGCCCCGTGGCACAGAGTGGTAAAGCTGCAGTACTGCAGTCGGAGCCCTCTGCTCACGACCTGAGTTCGATCCCAGCAGAAGGTGCTTCAGGTAGCCGGCTCCAGGTTGACTCAGCCTTCCATCCTTCCAAGGTTGGTAAAATGAGTACCCAGCTTGCTGGGGGGAAGTGTAGATGACTGGGAAGGCAATGGCAAACCACCCATAAAAAGTCTGCCATGAAAATGTGAAAGCAACATCACTCCAGAGTCGGAAATCACTGGTGATTGCACAGGGGACTACCTTTACCTTTATAAGGAAGAAAGAACGGATATGGAAATGGAAGAACAGAATGCATGAATTATGGAATCATAAATTTATAAATGATGAAGCAGTATCCCTAAACTATGATGGCATTTTTATGCATTGAAATATAGCTGGGTCTGGATTGTCCCAACATGACTCTTATACCATCACATTGTAAATTCATTTCCTAAGTATAGAGGGCCCTGATTCAAACTGGGTCATTTTTCTGAATTCAAATGAGCTCAGGGTGCTGTTTCCCCACTGTGGATTTTTGCATCACTCCCATCTCTTTCTAATGACAGTGTCTTCTCTCTGAACTAACGTTGCTACCCCCCAGATAGTGGCTGGAGATCTCTGAGAATTGCATCTGGTCTCCAGGCTTCAGAGCTTAGGTCCCTTGGAGAAAATGGAAGCTTTTCGCTCTCCACCTCTCAGCGCCCTAGTTTGCCTAGCGAGAGGGCCGGCCCTGATCAGACAGACCATTTTACTCAACACATAGGGCCTGTTGTCTGAATAAGGGACAGAAGTGAACCCCCAAGAAAGTGGCAGCATCACTGGGGTTCATGGTTACTTCCAGTATGTCTGGCAAATATAACCTTCTTCTCTCTTCCCCCTGCTGCTTTTTGTGCCGGCACATCAAAGTCTTCACAGATAGATCTAGTCTATTTGAGCTGAATGTTGCTGGCCTCCTTTTTCTGTTCTTCATGAGTCCCTTGCAAACAAATGTAAACCACTGTTACATTCAGTATGCTCTTTCACAGATAATATTCTCCTCAACCCTATTACTACTCCATGCAGCAAAATACAGCCCTTGATGAAAAACCTTTGTATCTTCTTCCCCACTCTTTGGTTATCATTTCTTGGTTTGCTAAAGAGACCTGGCATCATCCTACCTTCCATTTGTCTTCCTCATCCTCTTTAATGGAAGACAAGGCAAGACTACATTTCTTCAGCAAAATTATTTTGAACCTACTAGATTTTGAGGGAAAGGTTTAAAGCGGAGGTAGCCAAACTGTGGCTTGGGAGCCACATGTGGCTCTTTCGCTCATATTGTGAGCTCTCAAAGCTCTCATCACCCCGTTGGCCAATTAGAGAAGGCATTTCTTTCTTTAAGTCACAGGTCAAGCCAGCTAATGGCTTGGAGAATACATTTAAAGCTGCTTTCTTTCCACCTCCACCTCCCTCCCCCATCTACTTGCCTTCCTTCCTTCCAGCTCTCAAACATCCGACATTCATGTCTTGTGGCTCTCGAACATCTGACGCTTATTCTACATGCTGTTTCATTAAGCAAGTTTGGCCACCCCTGGTTTAAAGGCTGAAAAGTGGTTTGCAGTTATATGGAAGATGTAAATGGAAGCTTCAAAGTGGGTATAGGATGGGGTGACAAAGGAAGAAGAACATAGAGAAATAACGGGATGATAAGATGCAAGATGTGTCACTGAGCACAAGTCTTCTGAGTCCAGGCAGAATCATTTCTACACTCTATCACTCTACCACATTTTGGGAAACAAAAAGCAATAGAAAAAACACAATGAAAGCATAACCCCTAATTAAAAGCCTAGAGAAAAAAAGATTTGTTTTGACCTAGCACCTAAAAAGAAAGTAAAGTAGGTACCGGGTGAGCCTCAAGAGGGAGGCCATTTCAAAGGCTAGGTGCAGAAAATGCCGTCTTTAGTTGCCACCTCTAAAGGTGGGGGCACAGACAGCAAGGCTGGATTGCATAGGAATTTAGGGTCCTTTAGGCATATGTCACATCACCAGAGAACTGCTTGAAGTGTCTCACAAAGTAAAATTTGATACACCATAAAATCACATAAAATTATTAATACTAAAAGGCTATATAAACAGGTAACAAAAACAACATTAAGCAGCTTAAAATGAGATCTACAAAAAGGCAAACATGGCTTCAGAGAATTAATGCAGCACATCTGTCAACTGCAGTTAAGGTTGCCAGCCTCCAGGTGGGGCCTGGATATCTTCTGCATTTACAACTGACCTCTCAGCTCGTCTGGAGAAAATGGCTGGTTTTAAGGGTGGACTCTATGGCATTGTACCATGCTGAGGCCCCTCCCCTATCCAACCCCCACCCTCTCCTGGTTCCACCCCCAAAGTCTACAAGTATTTTCCAATACAAACCTGGCAACCCTAGTTGGTTTGGCATTTGTACCCATCACAGCAATATGGAGGGGAAAAAAGAGTTAACTCACAGTGGTGAGATGGATTTAGGTTACAACTTGCTTCACTGCTGGCCATCTCCAGGCCTCCTCAACAAGGTTCCATGACTTCTCTGTGAAAGTTCCAGTTTTTATAGAATTGATTGCCAGTGGGGGTCCAGAGGACACCCTTGTTGAGAAGTTTCCATAAAACATTATTTTACAGCTTTTCTGATTAGAATCAATACTTTATATTATATCAATATACTTTTAATTAGGTTTTCTGATGTACACCATTCTAAATGCAGGATACGGTTTAATAGAAATTTTTAAATACATGAAATCATTTACGAAGTCAAGATAAATGAAAGCTCAGGAGAAAGGCATACAAACAGGGGCACATGGAATTCTTTATATTTACTTTTGAAGGGGTATATTTGACCGTGGGTGCAATCAACATGTAGAGAAGGAACAGTGCTTGGATGCAAGGCTGAGTAAAACTGTTTTACTCATCATTTATATGCATGTATGTATAAGCATGCAAGCATAACATTAGGGGAACAGGGGGGTTGCGTTTCCCCCTAATACTCCCCATGCTTTGTATGTTTCCCACAAAAAAAGTAGAGCTATGGTTTGAGAGCTTTGCATAAGCCTCCCAGTAATGCCTGCTTGTGCATATGGTAGTGGAGGGGAATTCTCTACACATGGGTGCTGTGCCCACAATGTGACTAGACAGTGTCTGACATAGTTACTGTCACTACCACTTACTTATACTATTAGATTACGGATACAAATTACTGTAATTTTGCCATTCATTCAAGTTAATCAGCCATTCAAAATGCTTAGCCATTCCTCAGTATCTTACTATGCATTACACAGGTTTATTCTTATAACTATAATGCTTTACATAGGAGATTATACTTTCTTTTTTTGTGAAACTATAAGCATTAAGTTGTAGAAATTGGTAATGTGTTTCTAGGTATGGGACAGAAGACAGGAGGAGAGAAATATATATTTGGATTAGAGCTCATTTTCACGAACACTACAAAAGATTTTAAGATGTATCTTTTTTGGACTTAAAAAGAAATATTTAAATGACCAATAACTAGAAACTAAATAGTTTTAATTCATAACTCTAAATGTTCCAGAAACACTTTAAATATAAGTATGATTTAATGCATTACTCTCCAGGGATGTCAGTGAAATTCAAACTGGTAGGAACATATACTGTAAACAAAGGATTTTATAATATTTAATGTAAACATATCTTATTTAGCTGGTCCCTAATTATGGTTTATCTCAATATAAAATGTTGATTAATAATGAATGTCTTCTTTGCAAATATAAATAGAGAAATTTCCCGGTTTGCATTACTTAGGAAAAACTAATATTCAATCAACAACAAATAGTTTTAATTTTTTAAATGAAATGTTACTAATAAAAATGGAATTTGGGAAAATAAAAAAATAATGTGCACTTTTTAAAAAGTATCAGAGTTTGGCAGTACTTGCTGCATGTTTTGATCTTTGAAATTGATCTAACAAAGTCATAAAGATATCACACACTCAGAATATGTCATCAATGCGTGCCTATGCATAGCATGCAAGAAGTCATGTTATGTATCACTGAGGCACCTATATCTAAATATTTTTTGCTTGGAAATAACTCATTGGAAAAAAAATTAAAAAGATAATACTAGGAACCATTTAGAACCTATAACAATGGTCACGTATAGAAGACTGAGCCCCTTAAAATTTTAAAAACAGCTTGATCATGGTAATCTCTCTTACCTGATCTTTAATTTCGAGCTCCCTTATAGTTTTCATCTTATACTCTCTGTGCTCCTTTTCTGCCTCATCCTTCTTCATTTTGGTCTTATTCAGTTCATAACGTATTTCCCCACACACCTGTTAGAAGGAATAGATTATGACAGTAATTAGCTTCAAGATTCTACAGAGCAATATTTACATTGAGAGGTTTTGATGCCCTCTAGTGGTTTTCTTTATATAATATTACTTGCTGATAAATTTTAGGACACTGCTGAATTATCACACTAAGTTTGGTTTATCTCAATATCAAATGTTGACTGATAAGGACCCTTGAGGACAGTGACCCTTGGAAGAGGGGTGCTCAATCTTCATCAAACCCATAATCATAACTACTTGCTCTTTGTTACTATTTTAGCATTTTCCCCTGAATCACCCTCAAGTGACAGCAGCCAATCAGAAACAAAATGGTAGATGTGATGACATGCCTATGCCATACAGCCAATCCAGTTTGGCTGCATGGTGATGACACTGTGGAGAAATGAATGTTATGTTCTCTTTGTGTTCTTTCAAGCCTCCTCTGGAAAATCAGAGTGAAACTATACTATCAAAACATTTATTGCATGAAAAAAAATTGGGTGATAGGAAAAACCTTGTGGCCTCTACTTCTAAGTAGACTCACTTCTAAACAGTCTATGATGAAAAATATAGGTGTGCACACAGGCACTTCAATATTCCAAAGCTTCTACCTTTAAACAGACTGCAATAAAAAACACAAGAGTGCATGCAGGCACTTTAACATAACCTCTTTTCCCAAACAGTCTGCACAAAATGAATCCAAACAGTCTGCAGAAAAATAAATCAGAGTGAACATAGGCACTTTTAAAGTGCACGCAGGCACTTTTTAAAGGTTAAGAGTCTGCATGTGACTCATATACCAAAATCATAAGAAAACAGTCTGCAATGAATTCTTTCATCCAGATTGCACACAGGCACTTTATCAAAACAAATTATCCCACTTCACAGTCTTGCACATTCAATCCACTATTGTTTCAATGTGGTGTTAGGATAAAGAATAAATTCATCCACATAAACCCAATCCAAAACAAACGATTTCTTACTTTTTCAGCAAGGGACCCAGACATTTTCCTGATAAACTCTATTTGGGGTGATACTGTGTTCACCCAGCCCTCACTGAAACCTCAAATATTGTTCCTGGGTTTTTCCTCAGATAATATTAGTATTTTAATGTGATTAAAACACAGAGGTAGTACCTATAACTTCAGTGGTAATAAATGAGCCAATCACTCCTACAGCCATACACACAGTGGTTTTTTTGTAGCAAAACCTCCTTTGCATATTAGGCCACACCCCCATGATGTAGCCAATCTTCCAAGAGCTTACAGTAGGCCCTGTGATAAGAGCCCTGTAAGCTCTTGGAGAATTGGCTACATCAGGGGTGTGTGGGCTAATATGTAAAGGAGTTTCTGCTAAAAAAAAGCCCGGTTTACACACCTTAGAACACAAGCACATTTCTAAAAATTCTTTGCTGGAAGTACTTAATGCCTCAAGTGAGAGCACATTCTTCTTGCTCTATAAAAAACGATATACTCTTTTCCTTCAAACCTAGCAATACTTCTTAATCATATGGTACATGAACGAAACCGCTTATAAAACAACTAGGAAACAGTTGTTTGCTGCAAGGATATCCTCCTTTACCCATGGCAGGTAAAATGGGTTATTGCCTAATATTGGATCCCACATATGTAAAAATAAATTTGAGAACACTTAGGTTGATTGTCTAGATAAGGCCTCAAAAGCCAGAGTCACAGACACATGTTCAGAAAGCTTTAAGAACCCTTCTTCAAGTAAAATAACTGAAAACTTTCACGATGACCTCATCTTTTTGCCTACTATGACGGCCCTGTCTACTTCCCTCCCTCAGAGGCAAGATTTTCCCTCCATTTTTCTTTCACTTTCTGACTGAGCAGTCCGAGTGGTCTGTCTTCTTTCCTGAAAAACTGGCTGTCCCACCCTGTGTCAGCCCAGGAGTAGTGCAGAGTGTTAAAGCTGCAGTACTGCAGTCCTAAGCTCTGCTCACGACCTGAGTTCGATCCCCGGGGAAAGCTGGGTTTTCAGGTAGCTGACTCGAGGTTGGCTAAGTCTTCCATCCTTCCGAGGTTGGTAAAATGAGTACCCAGCTTGCTGGGGGGAAAGCATAGATGACTGGGGAAGGCAATGGCAAACCACCCATAAAAAGTCTGCCATGAAAACGTTGTGAAAGCAACGTCACCCCAGAAGTCGGAAACGACTGGTGCTTGCACAGGGGACCTTTCCTTTTCCAGCTCAGGAACCTGAGGGACAGGTGGGGGTTGCCTTTTAACTACTGAAAATGGCACTTGAGATATTTTTAAATTCAAAATTAACAAAATATTTTATCTACATAGAAAGGAAAGGTCAGGTGAAATCAGGGGTTGAGATTTCTAAAGTAACTCAATATAGATAACTCTGAAGTAAAACCAGTACATGGACAGACCTTAGTTCTTATGTTTCAAGCTAATGAGAGTTCTTAAGCTATTCACAGTTTCTTAAATCTTTATGTTGAGAGGCTTTTGTTCCAGTGTTTTCCAAATCCTCCAGTGCACTTTCTTTGAGTATTCTCTGACCTTTCTGGTTTCCAGAAGGCTGGTACACTCTCTCACCCAAGCCCCTTCTCTTGAAACAGCAGTACTCAAGATGAGTACTCTCTTGAGTACTCTTGAGGCAGTTTCTAACCACATCACACCAGGGATCTCTCCACTCTTTAGAGCTAACTCTCTGCTTGACTGGGTACAGAAATTTTCCTCTCACTAGAAGATCTATCCCCTTTCTTTGGCCTCAGTGGGAGTCTCTGCCTAGTTCCCAAATTTCCTTGCCAACTTTCCTGCAGTTCTCCTGTCTGTGCTAAGCTGCTCTTAGTCAGGGCTGAATTCCAAACTGTCAGTACTTGACTCTTCTCAGCTAGAACTGAAATCAAGCTAAATTATCCTCAGCATACAGTTTAGAAATTTTTCTCTGTTCAGTTGATGCTAATCAAGCAAATTTGTTGGAATAGACTGTCATTCAAGGCTCTCTGGCTCTGTGAAGAATTAACCCTTCACAGGCCTTTACCTGTTTGTGCAGCACTTTTAAGCTTTTAAAAGCACAGTCCATCACACCTAAACAGGTGATTAAGTGAACAGAGCTGTAAAGTCAAGTACTAGATTGCTCAATAACTTGGTGTGCATATAGTCAACAAAACATTTGTCCCAAAAGCAACTCAAATGGAGTTAAAACCACAGGGGTATACTCAGCTAACACCCAATCCTGTAGGACAGCATACTTAGCATGCTTCGTTTTTAAAAGTTTGAGTATGTATGATTTTAAAAAGTATATCTACCTTATTAATCTCCATATCATGGGAAGCATTTTGATTTTGAGCTTCTACCAGCAGGTTAGCTAAAGAGATCTTCTCTCTTGTAATCCTGTCAACCTGAGCCTCCAGTGTAGCTACATTCTGAGATAAAGACATCACCTGAGAAAAAAGCAGACCAGAATTAGCCATAAATCAAACAAGTGGGTAAAACTGAAAATCAGTACTTTTGGAATATTGCAAGTTTGATGCCTTTATTGGGCTATGAACATGAAAACTCTATTTCTTAAAAAGCAGTTTGGGTTGTGAAAGAAGATGAAAAGACTTATTTTGACACTAAATTAACATTGCAACCCTAAGCAATGAGTTTAGAATGGTTTAACTCTGTTTAGGATTGCACTGTTAGTCTCACAAAGACAACACCACCCCTATCATTTCAGGATTGCTTTAAAGATAGTACATCCCCTATAAGAGAAATGTGTATACTATCATTTTCCTTACCCATGTGTACGCAAATTGGGAAGCCACAACAGGCAGCAAAGTCTCCAGTGTGTGTACATGTAGTAGAACAGTATATTTTTCATACGAATGAATATATATATATATATATATATATATATATATATTCATTCGTATGAAAAATATACTATATATATATATATATATTCACCCTGCCAGTACTTGACTCTTCTCAGAGTCAAGTACTGTATTCAAGTATTCATTACTAAGTGACCCAAAGACAGTCCCCATAAGAGCCATGTTGGAACTGAGATTAGTATATAAATAGTTGTTGCCCAACTGCCATGTAATTACAGATTATTTAACACTTATGCTAATATGATGTTGCTTAAAATATTTAGGAGGCTAGCCTAAGCAAGTCTACTCAGAACTAAGTCCATATTATTCAATTGAGATTATCTCAGTAAAGTGTTCTTACAACAACAACAACAACAGAATTTTATTTGTATCCCGCCCTCCCCACCGGAGCAGGCTCAGGGCGGCTAACAACATAATTCAGGTTTAATTATACAAATAGATAAAATTACGTTTAAACATCATGAACATTTTAATTAAAAATCTGCTTAAGTTTTAAAAATTAAATTAAATTAAATTAGTAAAAGTGCTAATGCTATGTTTACTTTTTATGATGGCGGTTTCCTTAGCAATTTCCATTTTCATCAGTGAAAGCCAGTCGGAAGAGGAAGGTCTTGCAGGCCCTGCGGAACTGTTCAAGGTCCCGCAGGGCCCGCATTTCCTCTGGAAGTTGGTTCCATAAGCTCGGGGCTATAGAGGAGAAGGCCCGGTTACGGGTACATTGCAGCTTCACCTCTCTCGGTCCGGGAATAGTCAACAAGTTTTTCCCGGCTGACCTCAGTGCTCTCTGGGGTTCAAATGGGGAGAGACGGTCCCTAAGGTAGACAGGTCCTCGACCATATAGGGCTTTAAAGGTAATAACCAGCACTTTGTAACGAACCCGGTATATAACTGGCAGCCAGTGCAGTTCGCGCAGCCCAGGCTGTACATGCTCCCATTTAAGAAGCCCCAGCAACAGTCTGGGAGCTTAGGCTTGCACTGCTGGAGAAGGACACCAGACTGCAGAGGCTTGTTCTTCAATGTGGCAGGAATTCTTCCTGCCTTTCCACACCAGGTTTAACAATGAGTAACATCAGTACAAACATTACTCATAGTCATGCTAATCAGGACTCCCTCTTAACCAGAACTAAAAACAAGGTTTTGAGCTGGATTTGAATAATACAAAAGTATCTCCAAATAGTTCTCAGACTAAACTAAAAAAACAAACAAAAGCAAAATTTTTGAAAAACAAAATAATTTCCAAGGAGTAGTCCTGCTAGTCTGTTGTAACAAAATTGATTTTGGAGTCGAGCAGCACCTTAAAGACTAACAAAATTTATTCCAGCATAAGCTTTTCTGAGTCGGAGCTCACTTTATCAGATGCACAATGGAACTGCATCTGAAGAAGGGAGCTATAACTCAGAAAAGCTTAAGTCAGAACTAGTAATGTTAGTTTTTGAGGTGCTACCAGACTCCTATTCAACTTTTAAAAAGAAAATAATCAGTAGCTGTCATCTCCATTGACAGTTAGCTGTAAGGGCAAATCTTTCCTTTTATAAATTTTGGGAAATCTTTTGAAGAGCAACCTGCAACATGTCCAAAGTCTTGCTGCCTTGAAAAAAAGAATGACAACTACAACTAAAAAGCACAGGTACTTATATTCTAAAACATGAGTATATACAGGAGTCGTTTTGTAGAAAAATAGGTGGTGGAGCTCATCCAGGGATTGTTATGCAGCTGCACCAACTATTCATTGGACAAGGAGGTGGAACTCTCAGGAGGAGGTGGAACTCTCATAAAGGTTCAGGAGCTGTGCTCCTGTGAGCTCCCACTGATCCCAGGCCTGATGCCACCGGACATCCCACAGAATGCTGGCGAGCATAGGCAGAAGTCAATACCGCCTAGATTGGACTGAGACAGCGCTAATAGTTTTAAATTGATAAGTAAATTATGGTTTTATATGTTTTATTGAATTGATTGTTTTTATGATGTTGTGAGCCGCCCTGAGTCCACTTGCGGAGAGGGCGGGATATAAATGTAAAGTAATAAATAATAATAAATAAATAAATAAATAAATAAATATTTGTTAAAATACCGTGGATGACAAGTTCTTGTTCTCTTTCTTCATTTCTTCACGTACTGCTTCTCGGTCTCCACCTCTCTTTTCCAACTGGACTGCTAATGCCCTCTCAAAGCGATCTCTTTGTCTCTCCATTTCATTTTTAAGTTGATCACATTGGACCAAAGCCTACGGGAATAGGAATGGATTTAAAGAACATATTTAAACATTGCATTAAAATAAGCACAATTATTAAATTTGGGAGAAAAAGATAAAAGCTGGTAGTCAATTGTGCTGGATTAAATTATAAAGAACCTGGTTTACATCACTGAACAAAGATGCCACATTTTCAAACGGGCACAGTATAGTACTTATATATTTAAACTTAACTGAGAACTCCTCTATGCTAAAATTGTTAAAAGAAGTTAGATCTCCACATTAAAACAAAACAAAACAATAACACTGGCCATTTTTTAAAACAATCCTGTGTTACTTACAAAGCAGCTTCCCCCAAACAGTTTCTGAAAGCGTATCATTCAATGTATGTGTGAGAAAAACTGGACACAGACACTTGCTTTTTTGGCATAAGTGAATAAGTAGTACTTACTCTCAGAGCAAGTCTTAAACCAAGCTCAGTAACATGGTAGTCTTGACAAGCAAGTGTTATTTTCTTTTGTGAGACTAGCATTCTTGAAAAACAGATGTTTCAAAAGAAACATTAATTATATGGGCAGACATTTCCTGGCCTTAATCTCAACAGGGGGGACCCCAAATGAAAAAAAAAATGTTTTCAAATTATTTATCAGTAAAACTTAAGAGACATGCTAATTGTATATTAGCTTGTCTTAAAAGACCAATTTTTTCAAATTAAAGAACTCCCATCAATTCTAATAAAGGAGGGAGGCAAATACAGGCTCAGAAAGGTTTGATAGGTACAAGGGTTTGTACTACTTATCACTAGATGAGGCTACTTATTTCAGGTATAGTGTCCTTACAAATATTTGAGTTAAGCCAGTTGAACAGCTCACATTATTGTATAATGGCAGGCTTGACCGTAATAGTTTATTAGTTGTCTTCTAATTTTTCAGCTAGAGATGTCAGGGCTTGGAGAGGGGGACAAATAAATTCCGGGGAGGGGGGGGCGGGGACTTTTTCAAAGGTCTTGTTTCAATGTTTCCAGTGGAAAAGTTGGGGAACCCTGAAAAGAAACTCCCATATTTTCTCTTTTTCTCTTATTGAGTAAATTTTTCACATTTAAAATGTGTACCATGAAAAGTTTAAGGACTTTTTCAATGGGAAAACTAGGCAATTTTGAAGAGCATTGGAAAAAAAACTCCTAAAATATTTTTCTTTTTGAGCAAGAAAAATGTTGTCTTACAAAGCATTACACTAATTTCAAGCACACAGCCTGAAAAAAGCGAGGACTTCTTCAATTTTTCCAGTGGAAAAACTGGGAAATTTGGATGAACTCTGAAAAAAAAACCCAGACCTCTTATGCTGAAGGCATATATAATATTTTCAAGATGTTTAGTTTAAATGTCATAATTTCAGCAACAATTAATACGTTATAATATTTTTAAAAACTAACATATTATTAAAGAGTTCAATGTTTTCATAAAGTTACCCAAACATGCTTGCAGTCCTACCTATTGGGTTTCTATGAGTTTCTGTTTAAATAATACACTTTCTTTTGTTTACTATAAAATCTGTTTTCTTCTACATCTTTTTTTTTCTTACCTCAAAGATGGCAAAAATTAGAGATACATGTGCTATGGGAGCACAGGGTGTAGTAGTTTGAAACTTCTTCTCATGTATTTATTAATTTACATTATTTATAGTCCACCTTTCTCATAGAGACCCAAGGCAGATTATGCATAGTGAGTCAGCAGAATCAACAGAAGGGTATGTTCAATAGCTAGTGCATTAGGATTTTAGAAGTCTGGAACCACCAGAAAAAACTGAAGTGTAGCATAAAGCACATTAGCACAACACATTAAGCAGTACAGAAATTATATAAATAGGATCCGACTTACAATATACCTGTGTACAGAAATTCAGACCACAGTTCCTAATAATTTATCCAAGCAAATCTGTAAAACCGTTTTGTACAGTGCAACCCTATTACCTGAGCAGAAAAGCTCTCTTGAATAGTTCATTTTTGCATTATTTGCAGAGAGCCAGGAAAGTGGGAGCTTTCCTGACCTCCGCAGGCATTGGAATATTTGCAGTTTTTCTTATAGAAAATGCAAATATTCATACTTTATAATTCCATAAATAGTCTAAACAGTACAATTCTATATTCTAACTAAGTAATAAATGATTATGCATTTTACATTGTTCCATCAGTAAGAGAATTTTAGGTGCTGTGGGAAAGCACTGCACATATTTCAATTTTCTCAAAATTTGGGGGGTTTTTGGGATGATGGATTTTTTTTTTCTCCACAGTTTCAAAGTTTCTGGAAATTTTACGTCTCTAGGGTCAGCTGAATACTTTTTGCAACACATTTGAATTAATACTGTGGAAGAAGCAATGGCCGCTTGCACAAAGAACAAGATTATACTATGTAAATTATACAGGTTTTCTATTCCCATTACACTTAAAGTAATTCACTAATTACACAGCAGATGGCACTAGCTATCCAAATACTGAATTGGTTACTTCAACATTCATGTGGGATTAGAAAAGTAGTTGAACATTGTTCACAGTGTACCTGAATTTAGATAAGAAGTACACTTTAGTATTTCTATGAGCTTTGAAGGATTGTAAAACTAATATTCTCATGAAAAGTCTCACTACCTGAGAAAAAAGGAACATGAATGGAGAACCTAACTCTAGCACACTCCAACTCAAAAATAAGACTGGTTCTATTCTGTGGGATGTTGTGCTATGCCCAACATTGTAACATCAGAAATATAATAGTTTGGTAACCTACCAAACTGTGCAACCTACCATCATGTTTGAACATAGATATGAAGAACCTCACTTGTGGAATATGTTATTGAAACTCTTAGCATTTGCCTTGAAATGGTTCACATATATATTTTTTACTCTCCAAGAACTTTTACATTCAACTAGAAACTTAAAATGAATTTCGGTGACAGATCTACTAATAAGGGAGCCCTGAAGATAATTTGAAGTGAATATCCTACCTCATTTTCACTCTTTGGTCATAATGCATAGAAAAATGGCTCTACAACTTTTTTCTTCTTAGGACATAGTTACCTGCATATTAGTAAACAATGTCCTCAAAGCACTACAACATACAGTTTTAGTTCTATAAACAAATAAGTACGTAAGGGTCAAAACTCCAGAAATATACTGAAAATGGCACATTAAGGCAGGTGTGTCAAACTCATTTGTTAGGAGGGCCAAATCTGACACAAATAAGACCTTCTGGGGCTGGGCCATGTGTGTCATAAAATGTAATGTGAGGTAGCAAAGATATAAACTTTATAACACAGACAAACACAATTCAAAATATTATGTTTTAACTTAAAATACAAACATGCTTAAAACTCTTGCAATATTTTGTTTAAAATGAAAAGGTGGGGGAACAGTAGGATTTGGCAATGAAATTTTACAAATAAAACATCAAGAAAAAGCACAAAGATCACAGCAGAAACTAAAAATACAAAATGCTCTGAGCCCAGGAAAACAATGAGATGGCATTACAAGCTTCTCTCCCCCACCCCCAACCCCCAGGGTCTATTTAGATTGGCAATGGCTCTCCAGTGTAATATCCCTCTTTGCCTGTGGGTTCCCAAGTTAGAATACTCACTAGGCACCAGTTCTCAGGTCCACTGAACAGAGACAAGTTGGCTCAAAGCATCAACCCTTTATTTGCAAGGACACAAGTATATGAAGCTTCAACTGGCTACAGGAACACTGAGACAACACAAAGGGCCCTATCTAGCTGGACAAAGAGACTCGGTATTTCCTTTGCAGACAAGGCAGAAAGGGCAGGGAACTTCAGCAGCCTCGGAGCTTCAAAGGGTAAGGACAGAAGAAGGAGGGGGGAGAAAAGAGCCTGGGAGGCCTGATTAAAGCCCTGAGCAGGCTGGTTCTGGCTTGCAGGCTGGACATTAAGGTGCTTTTTACCCCAGTCCATATAATATATTAGGGTAGAAAATGACCCACTCTTGTTGTTGTTTTACACTATAAAAATGCTGATCCAGGAAAACAGTTCAAATACTCATCTGTTGCCCCCCCTCACCAACAGAGAGCCCTTCCTGATAACCTAAAGAACATTTACCTCAATATACAGAGATTTGTTCTTGGTGTAGAAAAATACCCAGCTACAAGCAGTATTGGAAATTATTAAATTATTATTATTATTTATTAAAGTTTTAAGTTTTCCTTTAAAATGAATGAAAATTTATTAGTTTTCCAGTAGTATTTTAAGTTCAAAGCATAGTTCTAGATGT
Source organism: Heteronotia binoei (assembly GCF_032191835.1). Lineage (NCBI taxonomy): Eukaryota > Metazoa > Chordata > Lepidosauria > Squamata > Gekkonidae > Heteronotia > Heteronotia binoei. Next base: position 164,558,946 of record NC_083223.1, on the reverse strand, counting down.
TTCAAACTGAAAAAAGAGACAGCATTACAAAGCAACAGCACTGGTATTCCATTTGCAAAAAAAAGGGGGTGAATCTATTTTAAAAAACCATTCCGCCTGATAAGAAAATATACACTCAAGCTCTGGGTGAAACACAATGACCTCTACCATTTATTACCTCAAGATACATTATGAATCTGGCTTGAAAATATGCACTAGGATACAATTGTTACAATTATACTTTTTATTATACTTCTGTGAAACAAAATGGAGTCCAACCAAAGACAGGCCAAGACAACACTCCATCTAAACAGGTGGAGTGGACCCAGTGGAGAGCTTGTCTTGGTTGGTGCCTGCAGTCTGTCTCTCAGCGTAATCTCACCCATTCCCTGAGAATTTAGACCGGGCCTTGCAGGATATGGCAACATGGTTGAGGGGGAGCGGGCTGAAATTGAATCCAGCGAAGACAGAAGTCCTTTGCCTGGGTCGGGGCGCCCGGGAAGGGGAAATACCTCTTCCGGTCTTCGACGGGGCGCCGTTGAAAGCGGCGCACCGGGTTAGGAGTCTGGGAGTCTTACTGGAGCCTTCATTATCAATGGAGGCTCAGATTGCAGCCACTGCCAAGTCAGCCTTTTTCCACCTAAGGCGGGCAAGGCAGTTGGCTCCCTTCCTAGAGCGCCAAGATCTGGCAACGGTACTTCACGCAACGGTCACCTCGAGGCTGGATTACTGTAATGCCCTCTACATGGGGCTGCCTCTGTACCGAACCCGGAAGCTGCAGCTGGTGCAGAACGCAGCGGCCAGACTGTTGCTGGGGCTCCCTAAATGGGAGCACATACAGCCTGGGCTGCGCGAGCTGCACTGGCTGCCAGTTATATACCGGGTTCGTTACAAAGTGCTGGTCATTACCTTTAAAGCCCTATATGGTCGAGGACCTGTCTACCTTAGGGACCGTCTCTCCCTAGAGAGCACTAAGGTCAAATGGAAAAAACTTGCTGAGCACCCCCGGACCAAGAGAGGTGAAGTTGCAATGCACCCGCAACCGGGCCTTCTCCTCTGTAGCCCCGAGCCTATGGAACCAACTCCCAGAGGAAATGCGGGCCCTGCGGGACCTTGAACAATTCCGCAGGGCCTGCAAGACCTTCCTCTTCCGACTGGCCTTCGCTGAAGAAAGAAGCTGCTAAGGATAACCGCCACCACAAAAGAACGAATAGCAATAGCACTTTTATTAATTTAATTTAATTGATTGATTGATTTTAAACTTGTCAGAAATTTGAATGCTGGATGTAACTTTGTTTTTATATAATGCTGTTAGCCGCCCTGAGCCTGCTTCGGCGGGGAGGGCGGGATACAAATAAAATTATCTATCTATCTATCTATCTATCTATCTATCTATCTATCTATCTATCTATCTATCTATCTAGCGCCTCCGCCCAAATGGGATGCATAATAACATGGGAACTGAGGGTAAGTATTACTCTCACTCTGATCTTCTGCTACTTGCCAATAGTCTCTTCCTCCAGTCTATCACCTCTACCTTGCTAAATCCAATCAAATGCACAACTTAATTGATCTTACCCTTAAAAGTCTTTTGATCCCTTTTCTGAGTGTCAGACAAAACCCGGTAACAAATTATGCAGTCCCTCCAAACTTAATGATTCAAGATAGCAATCAATGGAACACCAAAGCCCCTTTGGTAACTACTGACCCCCATCCGTCAAACCCCTATATAGTGTGGGTCAAAAACCCACCTCGGTGTGCATTCTGTAGGGCACCATTTGCAGTTTGTACCACCTGTTACTCCTGTAATTGGGTCTATAGGGCGCATTATGCTGGTCATTTACATTCCTCTCCGTGTATTTTTCCTTTGGACGGACGTCTCCTCTTCTGGATCAGGTGAATAATACCCGCTTCAAACAACCCTTGAACTCCTCTATCGATAACCTCTAATTTCTTAGGCTCTTGGTTGCTTGTACAAAGATATGTGTGTGTATGAATCCTCTTGTTACATATTCTAAGTAAACACTATAAAAGATACAATTGCTTGGTCTATTCTTGGCTGAAAACCTGAACTCTGTATTATTGAAAGCAAAGATCCTCGCTCTTAAATTCGCTCTACCAAGTCTCTTAGCTAATTTCCCCAGTAATATAAGAGACTGAATGAAGAACTAGTTGATTAGGTGGAAACAATGGGCACCCTAGTTATGCTGGGTAAAATCCCATGGTCAGAAATACTCAAGAAGAAGGGAGTTCAAGAGAGGTTGGAGTTTCTAAAAAATGAAATATTTAAAATCACAGACGATTCCTATGAGAAGGAAAAATGGGAGAAGCCTAAAGAAGCCAAGATGGCTCCATAAACAGCTCTCTAAAGACTTGAGAAATAAAAGACTCATTTAGGAATGAGTGGACAAAGGGGACTCAATAGATGTTGTTTACCTTGACTTCCAGGAAGCTTTTGATAAAGTTCCTCATCAAAGGCTCCTTAGTAAGCTTGAGAGTCATGGAGTAAAAGGACAGGTCCTCTTGTGGATAAAAAAAGGCTAATTAATAGGAAGCAGAGTGAATATAAATGGGCAGTCTTCGCAATGGAGGACGGTAAGCAGTGGGCTGCCGCAGGGCTAAGTACTGGGTGCCATGCACTTTAACTTGTTCATAAATGATTTGGAGTTGGGAGTAAGCAGTGAAGTGGCTAAGTTTGCAGATGACACTAAATTGTTCAGGGTGGTGAAAACCAGAGAGGATTGTGAGGCACTTCAAAGGGATCTGTCGAGGCTGGATGAGTGGGCGTCAACATGGCAGATGAGGTTCAATGTGACCAAGTGCAAAATAATGCAAATTGGGGCCAAAAATCCTAGCTATAAATACAAGTTGATGCGATGCGACCTAGCAGAGACTGACCAAGAGAAAGATGTTGGGTTCATGGTAGATAACTCACTGAAAATGTCAAGACAGTGTGCGATTGCAATAAAAAAGGCCAATGCCATGCTGGGAATTATTAGGAAGGGAATTGAAAACAAATCAGCCAGTATCATAATGCCCCTGTATAAATCGATGGTGCAGTCTCATTTGGAGTACTGGGTACAATTCTGGTCACTGCACCTCATAAAAGATATTATAGCATTGGAAAAGTGCAACTAGAATGATTAAAGGGTTGGAACACTTTCCCTATGAAGAATGGTAAAAACGCTTGGAGCTCTTTAGCTTGGAGAAATGTCGACTGTGGGGTGACATGATACAGGTTTACAAGATTATGCATGGGATAGAGAAGGTAGAGAAAGAAGTACTTTTCTTCCTTTCTCACAATACAAGAACTCGTGGGCATTCAATGAAATTGCTGAGCAGTCGGTTTAGTACGGATAAAAGGAAGTACTTCACACAAAGGGTGATTAACATGTGGTATTCACTGCCACAGATGGTGGCAGCTACAAGCATAGACAGCTTCAAGAGGGGAATGGATAAGCATATGGAGCAGAGGTCCATCAGTGGCTACTAGCCACAGCTTATTGTTGGAACTTTCTGTTTGGGGCAGTGATGCTCTGTATTCTTGGTGCTTCCGTGGGGGCACAGTGGCAGGGCTTGTAGCCCCACTGGTGAACCTCTTGATGGCACTTGGGGTTTTGGGCCACTGTGTGGCACAGTATTGGACTGGATGGGCATTGGCCTGATCCAACATGGCTTCTTTTATGTTCTTATGTTTAGGAAATGGAAGAAGGGCTTTATAACCAAGGATAAATATAAACAAATAGCCAGTGCTTGTAGAGAAAGAATTAAGAAAGCTAAAGCTCAATATGAGCTGAGTCTAGCGAGAGATACTAAAAATGAGTAAGGGTTTTTTTCTTACGTGCCAAGTAAGAAAAAGGGAAAGGATATGACAGGCTCATTGTAGGGACAGAAAAGTGAAATTGTAAGAGGTGATGAAGAGAAGGCAGAACTGCTCAATTCCTACTTGTTCTCAAGTCTTCTCTTCTGAGGGAAATGGTGCTCAACATGGCAAAAACAGAACATATAATGAGGTTACGGAATTGCAACCTAGGATCAGCATGGGGGTAGTACATAAACTCCTGATTTCTTTAAAGGAAACTAAGCCCTCAGAGCCAGATGACATGCATCCTAGGGTAATAAAAGAACTTGCAGATGTAATTTTCAAGACTCTGGCCATTATTTTTGAGAATTCTCTGAGAATTCTCCATTGTCTCCATCTTCAAGAAGGGGGAAGGGGTAACTGCTGACCTTTCAGCTTGATGTCTATACCTGGAAAATGTTTAGAACAAATTATCAGTCAGTCCTGGAATATTTAGAAAGGATGGCTGTGATTACTAAGAGTCAGCATGGGTTTCTCAAGAACAAGTCATGTCAGACTAACCTGATTTCTTTTTTTTTTAAAGGAAGTTATTACCTTGCTGGATCAGAGGAATTCTGTAGACATAGTTTATCTTGATTTCAGTAAGGCTTTTAAGGTTCCACATACTATCCTTGTTGAAAAGTTCATAAAATGTGGTTTGGATCCTGTTACTGTTAGGTGGATCTGTAACTGGTTGATAGATCACACCCAAAGAGTGATTGTGAATGGTTCTTCATCCTCTTAGACAGGAGTGATAAGTGGAGCGCTTCAAGAATCTATCCTGGGGCCTGTTTTGTTCAACATCTTTATAAATTAATTTGGATGGAGGAATAGAGGGAATGCTTACTAAATTTGCAGATGATACTAAATTGGGAGGGGTTGCAAATACAGTACAAGACAGAAACAGGATACAGGCTGATCTTGACAGGCTGGAAAACCAATAAAATGAATTTTAACAGGGTTAAATGTAATTACAGGATGGAGGAGACTCTTCTTGGAAGTAGTATGTGCGAAAAAGATCTAGGGGTCTTAGTGGACCATACACTGAACATGAATCAACAATGTGACGAAGTGGCTAAAAAGGCCAAAGCAATTTTGGACTGGATTAACAGTAGTGTCCAGAATACATGAAGTGATGGTATTGCTTTACTCTATGCTGATAAGAACTCACCTGGAGTATTGTGTTCAGTTTTGGGCACCACATTTTACGAAGGATATAGAAAAGTTGGAATGGGTCCAGAGGAGGGTGATGATGATGGTGAGGGGTCTGAACACTAAGTCCCAGGACTTTTTTTGTAGAAAAAGCCCAGCAGTATTTGCATATTTGGTCACACTACCGGGGGCATCATTGTTTCACAAAGGGCTTTTTTGTGGGAAAATCCCAGCAGGAACACATTTGCACATTAGGTCACACCCCCTGATGCCAAGCCAGCTGGAACTGTGTTCCTGTGCGTTTCTGCTAAAAAAAAAAGCCCTGCTAAATCCTATGAAGAAAAGTTGAAAGAGCTGGGTATGTTTAGCCTGGAGAAGAGACAACTGAGAGGTGATATGATCACCATCTTCAAGTACTTGAAGGGCTGTCATATAGAAGATGGTGCAGAATTGTTTTCTGTGGCCTCAGAAAGTAAGATCAGAACTAATGGGCTGAAATTAAATCAGAAGAGTTTCCGGCTCAACATTAGGACGAACTTCCTAACAGTTAGAGCGTTTCCTTCGTGGGAACAGGTTTCCTCGGGAGATGGTGGACTCTCCTTCCTGGAGGTTTTTGAACAGAGGCTAGATGGCCATCTGACAGCAGTGCTGATCCTGTGACCTTTAGGGGAGGTATTTGTGAGTTTCCGGCATTGTGTAGGGCAGGGGTGGCCAAAGGTAGCTCTCCAGATGTTTTTTGCCTACAACTCTCATCAGCCCCAGCCAGCATGGCCAATGGCTGGGGCTGATGGGAGTTTTAGGCAAAAAACATCTGGAGAGCTACCATTGGCTACCGTGTAGGGGGTTGGACTAGATGACCCTGGGGGTACCTTCCAACTCTATGATTCTATATTCAGCCTTTACTAAATGGCTTTTTGAATATGCCAGACAAATTGCTTCTTTTCCTAGTAAATACTTACATTTTGTCTCATATAATGTATACAAAGTAATAATAAACATGATTTTGATTAATTATATAGTCTTTGTATCCCAAGCAATTTACAGATATATTTGTGGGTGTGTGCACACACACCTGTGTGTGTATGACGACATGCACACACAAAAGTGGAGACCTGAAAGTGGCACTTAATTTTCCCCTCCCCCACTATTTCCTCTTTCCTTTCCCTGAAAGCTCCTGTAGCCTCTCCTTTTTTTCTGCTTCTTTCTCTCCTTGCCACCTACCAGTCAACCTATGTTTATCAACCACCACCCATCTTCAGTTTTTCCTCCTTCCCTCTGCCTTGCAGCCTCAATCTGGGAAAACCATGACAGTTGCACGATTTTAGATTTCAGATTTTTCTGCAAACCTGGGGCATTCCTCAGGTTTGTTGAATCATCTGTTTTGTCTATCCATGTCTCCAGCCTTTGTATTTAAGCATCCACAGATCTTGGTATGCTGAGAATTAGCTATATTGATGATTTTGTGCGTGTGCACAAATAAATCAAATAATGTTTCGGCTAACTTTGAATACTGAGACTAGGATGCAAAGCATAGCATAACTAAGCCCACCTGTGAGGAGAATGAGTTTAAAATAAAATAAAATAAATAAAAGCTATTATGTAGTAGTCATGGTGTGTTTGGAATGCTTCTTGAACAGCAGGCTCCTCCACCCATCCTGCATGGCAAACAACTTTTCTGAAGTCTGATATAGCACTATGTGGAATGTCCAAAAAACTGTCAAAAGATGCACAAATCCCTTGGAGAGACTTAAAGTAGCTCTTTGGACTCAAGTAGCTCAACTGATGTTTTTGTGATGTTACCTTGGTTTTTTCCAAATTGGCTTCTTCAGTCATGTGTACAGCTTGCTTCACTTGTTCATAAGCGCTACATTCCCTTTGCTGCATTTCATTTAGGTTTCTTCTTACTGATGATAGTGTTGTCATTAATTCATCCCTCTCTCTGCCAAGTAAAAAAGGAAAAGCACAGAACATTAACAAACTGGACAAATAAAAGGCACATAACCAGGACTAATATCAGCTTTTAGAGTTTATATTCCAAGTTCAGCAAATTTCTCCATGTGAAAATTAGTGACACGACAGTAGTGACAAGCATATTATTACAATTTATGCAGCCTAGACAGCACCTTATCAGTACATACATACAGTAAACACAGTCAAGCAAAAACACTTAAAAGGTGAATGGCACCTTGCAAAACCATGTGACAAAAGAGAATTATTACAAGTGGGGTACCCACAGGGAAGTTGCAGGTGTAGGAAAATTCCCCCTCCATTTCCTCACCCCTCCAACCTTCAAATTGTTGTTGCCTTCCCCCACTTTTCCTCCTCCCACCACCACTTCCTCCTCCCCTCTCTTTGGCAAGGCTTTATGTTTCTTTTTAAATGCCCAGTGATATGGAGCTCCTAGGCAACCTAAAATGCCAATCAATTTGCATTTTAAAAAAAAGTTTAAACCCCTCCCCCCATATTTTTAAAAACTTTAGAGATTTTCCTGGAAAATTGAAGGGACATGTCACTTTGTACTTGTACACTTGTACTGGTTTTCCTTAAAGGTTACTGACTTAGTTAGTTTAATATTAAGTTTCCATAACATCTCCCATTCTTCTAACATATTACGATCCACATTCTTAGTCCATGGAACCATGTAATCTTTTACAGATTTCCTCTTCCTTCTTTTTCTTTCCTTCTTTCTTCTCCATTTTCTCCAGGAAATTTTTAGCTTTGAAAGTAGAATTTATCTTATATCTATTTTCTTCATACGTAAAAACTAGGCCTTCTGGCATTAGCCACGTACCAGGTATTTCTCTTTCTCTCAGAAAATTTGTCAAGGTTTGATATTCTCTTCTCTTTTGTCTAACTGGCCATGGCACCGCTCTCAGAATTTTCACCATATTTCCTGCTATCATCACTGGCTCATCTCTTGTTTGTCTCACAATATTATCTCTAGTCTTCTTCCTTGTGAGCTTCAAGTGAATTTCGCTAGGCAGTTTGTTCCTTCTCATGAAACTTGATGGTACCCACTTGACTTGATCAAACTCCTCTTCCATTTTGTCAGGTGTCACTTGTAGAATTTCTGATAGAGCTTCACTTAGTATTTTCTGTAGATCTTCAGATTTTTATTCTGGTACATTTTGAAACCGCAGCATGTAGGCTGCTCTATCTATTTCCAACTGAAGAAATCTATTATCATATACTTTCTGCTCTTTTTCCAATTGCTCCACCTTTTGAGTATTGTCCGTCACCTGTGCATCTAAGAGTTTGAACGCTTTATTGGTCTCTGCCGTTTGCTTTCTGTTCTCTTGAAGTTCTTGTTTAATCTCTGCCATCTGCTCTCCTATGTTATCTACCTTACCAGTCAATTTTGCTATGGCAGTTGAGAGTATTCTGCATTTCTTTCATATCATCCTACATAGCTGTAGCTGTAAACTTCCCTGGGCAGGACGAAAAACTGGGCAAAGGGGTTGTGGGTTCCCAATTCTCTTTTTTCCTTTGGGCTTCCTTGAACCCAGTTGCCATTTTATTCTCCATCTCCTCTAGTATATTAGCACTCACACCTAGACACTTTAAATGTTTACACTCCACCAGCCTGTTTTGGAACACAATGTTCCTATTTATGTCAATGAACCCTGTAGCCAACAAATAATATCAATATTTTGAGAAGATGGTAGCTTGTTTGGGAACAAAGCCTTTTAACTTATGTCAACCATTTAACAAACCCCCAAATAACGATAAACAATGTGTTAAACAGAACCATTTCACCAAAACAATCTTTAGTTATCACAAACACCAAGCAGTCCAACTCACAATAACAGTCCACTATAATACGTCCTCATAACGGATAAATCTGGTTTCCATAAGAAACTCGTCCAGGTAGTCCAAAAAGAGAAAACACCTTCTCAAATATTATGAATTATAATCCAAAAATGCCAAGTCGAGCCAGTCCCACTCATCTCAAGAACCACACAGAAAAGCAAAAAGTTCTTATATCCAGCCTGCCCAAAAGGCAAAAAGGAGGGCAAGTAAAATACAAAAAAAAACACCAACCAGGAACCCACAAGCACACTCAAAAAGAAGCAAAATTATGTTATAATCCAGTCAAAAATACAGAAGGATAAAACAAAACAACCCCCCCCCCCCATATATTTCTACAACGAATTTATAATCCACAAAAATAAGCCTTGGGAAAACCAGGCACAAAAAGAAAGAAAAATTAAAAAAAACCCTCTAGCTCTTCCCAGAGTAACTCCTCTTTATAATCCACTAGGCACAGCGTTCAGCCTGTCCATTTGATACCAGCAAAATTTTATTCAACAAAACCAAACAGTCTTCTCTTTCCGTTCTTCTTCTTTAATTTATGAGCATTTAAGACCAGCAAAGTTTTATTCAAGGTATAAATCTTCCATCCTTCTAAATGTAAATTCCCACTATCTTTCTGACTTTGTATCTAGAATTCCAAAAGGCAGCTTATATTCTTCACCGCTTGCTGGGCTCACTATTATCCTTCCAAGCAATTGTAACATGCAGAAGAAAGATTCCTTAGAACTCAGTCAGTTTTATGCACACAAGATATCTTCTTTTAATAAAATTGGTGTGGACTTACTAAAGGCTAATCCAGAGCAAATTAATAGATGAGTAAAGCTTCAGGCAGAGTCTTTTGGAAGTCTTGAAATGGGGGAAGAAAGAGCCGGGTGATTCCCACCCCCTCTTCCCCCCTTTACATTTGCCTCTGATGCCACTCCGTTTGACTTTTCATCCAATAGAAGAAAATCAGAAAGACTAATAGTCAGGGAGTCAAATATCGAAGTTCACTCAGGTCACTCAGCTCGAATCATGCAGACACAGTAGTTGCCGAAATGAGAAAATAGAGGAGAGAGAAAACTCCGGTGTTCAATCCCTGTGCCATTTAAAATGGCGATCGGGGCAGTGATGAGGGGATCAGAATACAGCTGCCGCCATTAGTTCCGTCCCGCTCATCAAGCCGCCTGCCTGCATGAACCTCCCCGGGGTCCACGACTTGAGCCCCCCCAGTCACGGGGAGCCCCTCCACTGCCCAATTAGAGAGCGGCCCTCAGGAGCTAGCCCGGGTTGCTCTCTAACTTGGGTCGCCGAAACCAGAAGTCTCCAGCTGAGCGTTCTCCATGGGAGAGCCTGGCTGCCCATGCACCAGCGCTTGCAAAGAGGCTTCTCCATCCCCTGAGTTTAAATGGGGGCTCCCCACAATCATGCCACAGCAGCTTGGAGGGCACCCCAGCCAGACACCACTAGAAAAGAAGTGTGCCCAGAATGCTCCCAGGCCCCATCAGGCCCAAATATAAACATCCCCTGGTTATAGTCCACCCCCAGGTGAAATTTCAGGATGGTTCTTCACCACTAGCAGAACCCACTGTACAGATTGTGAATTGTACAAATGCAATGGAAAGTTGTACCCAAAGGGGGGCTTGCTTGTACAGGCAAATGTCTGTAGGGGTGGATGTTTGCTGAGGTGGATGTTGTTCCATGAAGTAGGTGTTGTGCTATATGGCAGATGTTGGTTAGTTCACAAGGTAAGCGTTTGCTTATGAGACAGATGCTGTTTGAGTGGGGCAAGCCCAACCTCAACCAGCAGAGGCTGCCATCCTCCCAGCCAAGCAGCAAGGGTGCAACCTGTGGGCCACATGCCAGATCACACAGAGAGGAGAAATGGGAAAGGGACACACAGGGAGACAACACTGGGAGGCCTGGATCTTACCCTGGCAGATGCAGAGTAGCATCTCAGGTAGGCCTCACAGTGCAGATCCAGAGTAGGGGGCGGGGTTAGAAGGAGGCTGACCTTAAGGCAGACCAATTTGTCTACTCTACTGGGTCCAGGTGGGAGTGGGGGGGGGGCTCAGAAGGTCCCCTAGGTTGGAGAGCATATGCTTCCTATGGACACTGGTAGGCGGACAGGAGAGGAGATTCATGGCCACAGAAGAGAGGTACCAGATAACAGCCTTATATGCCCAGTACTCAAGGGGATCAGTCAAGGGGGGCGTGGGGGACTCAGCAAGGATTTGATAAGGTACACCCTTACCATCATGTCTGCTGAATCCTCCACCATGGCATGGCTGGCCCCCCTGCCACTGTTACTAACCTCCTACCTCACCACTGACAACCAGCAGTGGGGCTTCTGCCTCGTTGGGCTCTTGGATGTAGAAGTGCTCATCTGTGCCTTCATCTCCTCCCCTCCCCTCAGCTTCTTCCACCTGCTGTTCCCTCTAGCCACATCTGCTGGCCTGAAGTCTTTGTAACTTCTCTGCGGAGCTCACACTTCCACTTCATAAACTCTATCTTATGGAGAGCAATGTTGCCTTCAATACCAGGGCAGTATATACCGGCCAGCTTGTCCTCCCATTCTTTGCAGAGAAGATGCAGCCAGGTGGAAATGCCCACTTGCAACCTCTCCACCAAGGCCCAGACATGTGAGAGTACAGCCACTTCTCCTAGGGCCTGGCTACAGTGCAGAGTCCAGAGTCCTGTCCAGCTCTCAAATCAGGAGGATGACTTGTCCCAGGGTGGCCATGTGAGCACAGAGCACATCAGTGATGTCCTGGATGGGCTTCATGACATGCATCATTTGGGAGAGGGTCAGCCAGTCATCGAAGCTGATACTGAGCTCCTCTTCCCCATTCACGATGGTCATGGAGGAGATGACATCCTGTGATGCGCTCTTCTTCACCACCAAAAATTCTATGATGGTGTATGTGGAATTCCAGCATGTGGGCATGTCCTGGATGAGCTGGTGTTTGGGCTCATCCCCCTCCTCCTGCCTCTCCTAAAGCAGACAGGCAAACTTGATGCTGCGTGAGAAGTGGGCAGCCAGCACTGGCAGGTCTCCAGCAGAGACTGCAGTTTGAGGGTGGCAGCATCTCAGGTAGGCCTCACAGTGCTCCCCAGCCCCAGAGCATTCATAACCAACAGGTGCAGCATGTGTGCCAGGCAGATGCCCTTGAAGCAAACAGGCCTCATCATGCCAACATGTTGGTGCCAGTATCCATGACCATGTATGCACAGATGATGTTGCTGCTGTCCAGCACTCCCTCAGCCTACCCTGAATCATGGTGGCAATGCTTGCTGCCATGTGGTCTGCCTCTATCCCCTGTCCTTGGAGCAGAACCACTCTGTATCCAGGTGGAAGGACTGCCCCCTTCTGGGGTCCTGAGCCAACAGTCTGGACAGTGAAGTCTTTTGGTTATCACCAATGGGCAGTGAGAGAAAGGTAGCCGTGCTTCCGGCTGTTCCAGAGGTCCTCAGTTAAATGGACAGTTTGGCCGTGTGCTCTGGAAAGCTCAGCCTTGGTCACTGCAGATAGACGTGTGGCAGTAAGACTCTCCAGGGAACCAGGTGGTGCAGCAGCTATGCCCTCCAGAAGGGATAAGGATTGGCCATCCACAGCAATCATCTCACTAATGGGCAAGTGAGGGCTTCCTGAGCCCTCCTTGCTCTTTTGGGTGGTAGTGTCAGTGTACATGGGAGCATGACTTCTTGGATGGTGGTCTGCCTTGGGGTCCCAACCACAGTACCCAGAGTGTAGGTAGTCTTTCTTGGAAGGGCTTTCTGCTCTGCCTCCACTTGTCCCTACTGAAAGGGAATGGACCCCTTCCTCCTCTCACTGTCTGTCATTCCTTCAGTGGCAAGAAAATGAGGTGCAGCCTTTGCAGATGCCTCTATGGAGAACACAGGAAGACAGGTGTTGGTTGCTCATGTTCCTGTGGACATGAGTGAGGCACACCTGGCACTCTGCCACACAGGGGTCACTGGGGAGGGTGCAGAAATGTTTCCACAAGTTGGACTGGAAACAGGACCTCATGATTTGAGCAGGTGGGTCAAAGCACAGCTGCTTTCTGGCACTGAGCTTGGAGACACCAGTGGGGAGTGTATTTAGGGCAACAGAAGCAGGAGGGACTAAGGCAGCAGAAGCTGGAAGGAGTTGAGACCTGGGAGGAGAGGTTGTTTCCTCTCCAATCTCTGAACCACTGCTGTCAGATTTCTCTCGGAAGAGTTCTAGCAACTGTTAATGCCTGTTTCCTCCTGAAACAGCCCCAAGGACAAAGCAGGGGAAGAAGGCTCTGAGAACCCTGGTGCTGCTCTGCTGCAACAGGAATCTGGGAGAGCTGGATATTGTGTCTGGGGAAAAGGGACTCTGGTTCTCTGTGGGGGAAGAACTTCTTCCCCCCACAATGAGCACAACTTCCACTCAAGAAAACCCCCAAGCCTCCACAGGAAAGAGCAGACCAGATCAGTAGCAGAAGAGGTGGGGGCAGGAATTAAAAGACACACAATAGCAAAGTTCCTGTGTGCAGAACCAGATCCTTTGGTTCAGAAAACTCCCAAACCCTCACAGCAGACAGCACTAGCAGGAGAGGTAGGGCGGAGGAAAAGCACAACAGCTAGGCCCCTGTGCTTAAAGTCAGAACCCAGAGTCCACCACTGCACCCTAATCCCAAACCCCAGCAACAGACAGCAAATCAACAGAAAGCAAAGCAACAAATCAGCTCTGCTAGCTCCATGACTCTCTTTCGTTTCACCAGTCAACAAAGGAGGGGGACAGAGGAGAGCTCACTCAATATGTAGTCTTCTGAGTCCATAGACTCTGTTATTGGCAGCTCACAATATCTGTTAAGATCCTACTGGTGTTTCCAAAGTGGAGAATTCTGGCCCCACTGTTGCATTGGAGTTTGTAAACGGTTTGATTGATTGGTGCCAGTCTGTCTCTGCTCACAAACCATGCTAAAAGTTTTTGAAAATTTGTGATGGTGGTGCCTCCATGGACATCACTTCACATACTACGGACCAGCCAAAATTCATGATGAACTTCAGTTTGTGAGCTGGTTCGTGCCCATGCCTCGTGACAAAATCTTGACTCAACTTCTGCTATAACAGAAGGCCTGAATTAGCTGGGCCACAGAACTGTAACAAATTTTGGATTTTGTTTGAACAAGTAAGGTTTTTTTCATTATTTTCAGTGGCATTTGGAAAGTGCATTTAGTCTTATGCTAGTAAAACTTGGATTTCTAATTGTCTTACTTTGGTATTAATCTAATAAGATCAAAAGGATATGTAAAAAGCCAGTCATCTAATTGTCCATTATGAAAGAGAATTGCCCACATGAGCTTTATGAAAGGAGTTTTCTCTAAACTTTGTTGGTCTTAACGGTGCTACTGGACTCTCAACATCAGTCCACAGATCAGTAAAAATGTATGCAGAATAAGAATTTCTGGAGGCTCATTTGTAAATTTTAAGGATGGTTAAGATCGCAGCTAAATTTCCTGAGAACTTCAAGATGTTCACAATGGTTGTTTTTAATAGAGCAAGGGTTCCCCACATGGTGGCCGGGGGCCCCATGATGCCCACTGTCACCTTGTGTGGTGCCCACCAAGTGATTATACAAAGTGGGTGGGTACAATGGGATGTTTGCCAAGCAAGGCTTTTAATCGGCTATTGGAGATGTGATTGGCTGTGCAGCTTTTTTAAAATGTTGCTTCATGAGCAGATGACTCCTCAGCACAAGGATCTCTACTGTGTGACTGAAGGTAAATTGCCACAGTCATTCTATGGCTGGCTTTGCCTTGTGCGGCAGCCACTCTGTGGCTGCCATTCTGCTGTGCCCAACTTCCAAAGGTACCCACAGGCTCAAAAAGGTTGGGGACCCCTGTAATGTAGATTAGTGATTCAGTGTTTAGTTATTTCTACAATAAATTATGAAATACATGGCAAAAATAGATATTTATATATTCCATTTCATCAGTGGTTCATGTGTTCTATAAATTAACATCTAAATCAGAGATTATTTTACATCATTCTAATGTTAACTTATTCCCCCAAATTTACTCCTTAAGGCTGTCTCAAAGGATTGACTAACCAAACCACAGTTACATGAGCATGCTGAGAAGACTACCTGGAAGAAAATGGAAATCTCACTCTTTTCTAAGTCCTTTTTAAGAGTGTTTGAGGAAGGGAACTTCCCAATGGTTTGTATCAACAAAATAATAAACATCTGTAAAATGAGTACGATAAAATAAATTATTGTATGGTTAATTTCTGTTTCACCATTCAATGACTTACTTTGTTAACCTTTCAATGGTTTGCATGTGGACATCTGAATGAGTCTGGGAAAGGACAGCATCATGCTGTGCACATTTCAAGCAAAGACCGCCAACCTTATTGGAACTATTTGCTGCATTAATCATCTGTTGATGTTTTAATCTTCCACTCAGATCTCTGCAGTTTTTCTGGGCCTCTGATAAGTCCTTTCTAGAAAGACAACGTACAGCTTGAAAAGCAATAAGCAACATTACACAAAGACAGTCATAATTGTGGAGCAACTTCTTGTTGATTGCCAACATGTGCACTGCCACCAGCCCAGCATCAATAGCTTGGTCATCCTACAAACACAATAGGAAAAGAGGAGTCTAGCTGCAGCGGAAATAGTTCCACTTCATTTTCAGATTCTGAATGCAATGGCTCCTGCACATTAGTGGAGAGAATATTAGAGAAAATTACAAGGAGTTGAACGCTGAGATTCAGGGGCAGGCCTTACAATGGCTCTCTTCCTTTCGCCAGGGTCGGGGACAGAGGGTGGCGACTGGAGAGGAACTGTCCTGACGGCACCCACTTATGTGTGGTATCCCACAGGGGGCAGTTCTCTCTCTGATGTTATTTAACATCTATATGCACCCCCTTGCCCAGAGGTTTGGGCTGGGCTGTCATCAATATGCAGATGACACCCAGCTCTATCTGATGATGGACAGCCAATCTGACTCCTCCCCAAAAGATCTGTCCATGGCCTTACAAGCCGGGGCAGGTGGCTCAGACTTCACTGAAATTAAGATACAGATGTCCTATATCTTAGTCGCTGCGGTTCGGGACTGGAGGTCTTTCTATCGACCTTCGATGGAGCACAACTCATGCTTGCGCCTAAGGTTAAAAGCTTGGGAGTGGTCCTGGATCCCTCCTTAACAATGGAGGCCCAGGTACAAGCTCGGTGCTTGGGGTTCCAGCACCTCAGGCTGAAACCTTCGCCCCTCTCAATATTTTTTATTGCATGCGCTTAGCACGTGCAGCCCAATGACATCACCAGAAGTTAAATCATTGGGCCACGCATGCTTGGCCCACCCCTGTGCTCGCCCCTCTCCCACTTCTGAAGCAGGAGAGGGTCAGGCACCCCCCTCAACTTCGCTGAGGCTTGGAAAGCCTTGGGAAGGTCTAAAAGACAGCGGGCACACTTAAAGTCGCTGGCTCTAAGCATGCTTGCTGTCATGCCTCCCCCAACCTTGCCAAGGCTTGCAAAGCCTCGGAGAGGTCTAAAAGACAGCAGGCACACTTAGAGCCATCGTCTCTAAGTGCGCTCGCTGTCACACACACACACACTGAAAGCCTTGGGGAGGTCTAAAAGAAGAAAACTGCAGATTTATACCCCGCCCTTCTCTCTGAATCAGAGACTCAGAGCGGCTTACAATCTCCTATATCTTCTCCCCCCACAACAGACACCCTGTGAGGTGAGTGGGGCTGAGAGGGCTCTCACAGCTGCTGCCCTTTCAAGGACAACTCCTGCGATAGCTATGGCTAACTCAAGGCCATTCCAGCAGCTGTAAGTGGAGGAGTGGGAAATCAAACCTAGTTCTCCCAGATAAGAGTCCACACATTTAAACACTACACCAAACTGGCTCTAAGCGTGCTCACAGTCATGCCCCCGCCCTGACCTCGCTGAGGCTTGGAAAGCCTCAGGGAGGTCTAAAAAACAGCAAACGCGCTTAGAGCCACTGGCTCTAAGTGCGCTTGCTATCATGCCCCCCTGACTTTCCAAGCCTCAGCAAGGTCAAAAAGACAGCGGGCGTACTCAGAGCTGCTGGCTCTAAGTGTGCTCGCTGCCACGCCCCCTGACTTCACTGAGGAGGGGCGTGGCAGTCCGAACGCTGAGCCAGCGCTGAGTGTGCCCACTGTCTTCCTGACCTTGCCGAGGTTTTCCAAGCCTCGGCAATGTTGGGAAGCGGTGGTGGTGGGAGAGGGGGCGCCTCATGGCGACCCTAGGCCAGGTGGCACCCTTAGGCAGCCACCTCTTTGGCCTACTCCCACGCGCCGGCTCTCCCAAGGTAGTGGCCACTGCCAAATCAGCCTTCTATCATCTTTGGTTGATAAAGCAGTTACTTCCCTTTCTCAAATGCGATGACTTGGCAACAGTGATCCACGCTATAGTCACCTCAAGGTTGGATTACCGTAATGCCCTCTATGTGGGACTGCCCTTGTCCCAAATGTGGAGGCTTCAACCAGTGCAGAATGCAGCAGCCAGGTTGTTAAGTGGGGTTTCCTTTACTGGAACACATTCAACCTGTGTTGAAAGCACTGCACTGGTTACCTATTGCTTACCGGATTCGCTTCAAGGTGCTGGTTATTACCTTTAAAGCCCTATATGGCCAGAGACCTCCATACCTTAGGGACCGCCTTTCCCCGCATGTACCCCAGAGAGCACTTTGGTCGGGGTCACAGAATCTGCTCTCGATCTCCAGTATCAAAGAGGCCAGGCTCAAGAATGACCAAAGCCAGGACCTTTTCTGTTGTGGCTCCTGCCTGGTGGAATGAACTGCTGGAGGAGGTTAGGGCCCTGCAAGAGCTTCCACAGTTCTGCAGGGCCTGTAAAACGGTGCTCTTCCACCAGGCATTTTCGAATTAAAATCGATAACATCAGGAAAGCAGAAATTAATCCATTTGGCCCACCTTGAACATCATATTGTGACTGGGGATCTTTTTCTTATATGACATCCAGCAGAAATACTTAAATAACAAAATTTTAACATCGATGGCATTGGTAGTATCCGCCATCATCAATACATCAATATATTTTAATGTGAGATCAAATAGCATCTACCATTGTTTTATGCAATTGTTTTATATGTTTTTATTTATGATGTACTTGTATTTTTATCTTTTGTCTATTAATATTGGTCGTATGACCTCTTAATGTGAGTCGCCCTGAGCCTGCTTCGGCGGGGAGGGTGGGATGCAAGTCAAATAAATAAATAAATGTTTTTAAAAAGAGTTCCTGAATGTGATAAACAGTATACTGTCCAAAGAAAAATACCTTTATATTTTATTCATTTGGATTTGTTTTTTAAAAAGGGGTTACATGAATTCGCATGTTGAGAAGTAGGCAACAAAAACCCTTACACAACAAAATATTTTTTAAAAAAAATTCTGGGTATGTTTTTATGTGGTTGTGTGGTTTTTGTCATGGGTTGACACTAGACAGTGAGTACATAATCTCTCTCATACAGCCTGAAATACTGTGCACATTGATTGCAGCTGTGCTGGCTATACTGCTAGAAGCTTTTGTTCAAGTACTGCCTGAAGCTATGCCAAAATCTGCAAAACTGTTTTGACCAGGGATGGTGCAGAAAAAACAGACACACTTATGCTAATGATGGCTCTGCAATACTGCCTCCAGACCTTTTAAAACTCTGTACAAAGCCTGAGACCTGAGTTTCATGAGCCTTCATGAAGAAATATTGATATATTATACTAAACTGTGATCAGACATAATGAGTCAACCAAGAAAAATGCGTTCAGCAATCTACCTTTAATCCAAAGGGAGGGGGAGTGACTTTTTTACCTTAAGGACTGAATTTGAGCCTCCAGGACATCTGTTTTTTCTTGATAGAGACTTTTAAGTTTTTCCTTAAAAAAAAAATATGGATGTTTCATCAGCATTTTAGTACTGCTAGCAGGAATAGGAAATAAACATAAAGCACATTAACAAGAATGCAAAGATGTAAAGAGCTATTTAACACTAAAGCAATCTTAATGGTTTGTCTAGACCAGCACTGCTTGTACTGATGGGCACGATGGTGTAGTGGTTTGAATGGCAGACAGTATCTGGGAGAGCCTGACTCAGTCATGAAGCTCATAAGGTGGTATTGGGACAATTACACCGTCTCAGCCTACCTCACTTGGCTGTTGTGGAGATAAGATAGGAAAGAACCTTGTATGCTGTCCTGAGCCCCTTGGAGGAAGAATATGATTGGACACACAGGGTTCTGGCAAGCTGTGCTTTTCCAGATATCCCAGTTAGGAATGGGCATGAACAAATCCACAAATCATGATTTGTGCATGAATCAAGCCAATTCATGGTTTGTTTTGAACTGGTTTATTTGCTTGCACCATGCCTGAACTGGAAAACAAACATTTTTTCCTTGATGGTTCATTTTTGAGGTCTGTTTATCCAGATAGTCTGGCACTGATTCAGTCAATTCCTAGGCAATGCTGGGGGTGAACTTCTGGGACCCCTAGAAACACCCATAGTAGCTGTCCATAGCTTGATTTGCAGCTCTGGAAGCCAATCACAGAGCTCCCATTCTGCTCTGTGGAAGCAGACACCGCTGCTTTCAGTTTGTGTCATGAAGAGAGAAGTTAGTTGTTGTGAGAGCTGAAGCTTAGCTTTTCTGGGGGCACCTGCTTTGGGGGGCTATAACTTGGACATTCGAAATTCCATCTTTGCCAAACTTGGAGGCATGTGGAGGAGAACCTGCTGAATACTCCTGGTGAATTTTACACCTCCCAAACCAATGAAATGGTTCAGGCAACCATATGAATCATGAAATGAAACAAAGTACCAGTTTGGGCAATCAGAGAATCATAGAGTTGGAAGGGACCTCCAGGATCATCTAGTCCAACCCCCAAACCATGAACCAATAAAAAAAACCCAAAAACCAACACAAACCACCATTTTCTCATTCCGTACCCATCTCTTCTTCCAATATCTAAAATCTTAACTGGAGGTGCCCGAAATTGATCCAGGGTTGTTTTAAACACCCAGGTGATTTTCTGTGGCTGCTTGGTTGCTGATGTGATTCAGTGTGAAATTCCCCCTAAAATGAGGATTTTCCAGGGTAATCTGTTTTCTCTTCATTTTTAATGGTGGTTTTGGTGTTCTCATGAGATCCTCAGGATTCTCCATCCATTCTGTTGTAATTTGTTTTTATTTTATGGAGTATGGTTAATGTAGCACTGCAGAAGTAACAATACCTTAAAAAAAGAAACCTTTTTAAAAAGCTTGATGTATTTGCAGACACCTCCAACGATTCCATCCACACTTTCTAAAAGGCAGGTTGAGCTATGAATGAATCTCCTCTGTTTTTTTAAAGAAAAGTATCACTAATTCTGGATAGGATTAATGCAATACCTTTTAAAACCCTCTTTGTATTTGTGGATCCTCCCCTCCATCTAAAAGGCAGGCAATTCTCTTCTGTTATGCTAACTGTTGCAAGGGACTGGCCTGTTACGGTAAACAGCAAACAAAAACAGTAACTGACTAGCACTATATCTAAATCCTACAATTGTGCTATTTCCCCTTCAGTTACAAAATATTGCTTGTGTTGATAGTTTCCTCCTCAAGAAAAATGGGTTTGTTGTTTGGTTGTGGTTTACTTCTTTTTTAAAAACAGGTTTAAAATAAAGCAGACATTTTTGGCAGAAAGAATGGCTGTCCAGATTGGCCAGGCCCTAATCTGAAAAGTTCAAGGAATACCAAGTAAATGAATGCACATCCCATTTGGTGATTCTTCAGTAAAGCCCTCCTATTCCAATTTACAAATATTGTTTTATGTTTGCAGCCCCAGCAATGAATGGAAGCTGGACCAAAGAAAAGAGACACACCTTTTTGTAGAGTAGAACAGGGGCCCATGGTTCTGTCAAATTACATACCATCTACTACGTTAGCCAAATGGAATCTCTCTCTTTAAACATTCTCATAGCTTCCTGTTTGATAACTGAATGAAGTCTAAAGAAAGACTGTGGTGCTGGAGTTGTTGGACTACAAGTTTATCCCAATGAGATGGCACCTGGGTTTTCTGGCCACTGTGTGACACAGAGTGTTGGACTGGATGGGCCATGGGCCTGATCCAATATGGCTTCTCTTATGTTCTTAATCTCATACTGCTACTTAACTCATTAGTTTTGAGCAGATTACCAAAATAAACACTAGACCGCATTTGGTCGGCTGCAAAAATCAGGCACAAGAACATAAAATTTTGCAACTGGAAGGTAATAGGTCTACTATTATCTTCTAATAAAAGAGGCAGTGTCTCTTTTGGAGCAAAGGAAGAAAAAGATTCCTAGCCTCAGAAAAACTGTTGCATTCAAAAGTCACATGATACAGAGTGTCTACATTACCTACACCACAGTCACATACTGTATAAGAGTATCGTAAAGATACCTCCCTTGCAGAACTCTAGATTGTAAGGCAGGGGTCCCCAACTCCCAGTCTGTGGACCAGTACCAGTCCATGGCCTGTTAGCAACAAGGCCATGGAGTGAGGCAGAGGCACCGCACTGCCCCTTTCACTTGCCCACGTCCAGGTGGATGAAAGAAGCACTCCAAAGCACTACCTCTTTCATTCGCCTGGTCCCTGACGGGCAGAAGGGGCAGCGTGGCAGTGACCTTTGCCTACCCCTCATTTAAAGACCCCCATGGGGGCAGAGATGGAGTGTAGGCGTGGGGGCAGCCTGGGAAAGTACCCTCACCGGTCCATGGAAAAATTGTCTTCCTCAAAACTGGTCCATGGTGCCAAAAAAGGCTGAGGGCCACTGTTGTAAGGCATTTACTGCCGGCCTGGCTCCGCCCCAGGGAACCTAGATCGGGCCTTGCAGGCTGTAGCGACGTGGCTCAGAACGCCGCGACCTCGCAACAGTGATCCATGCAACGGTCACCTCAAGATTGGACTACTGTAATGCCCTCTACTTGGGGCTATCTCTGTGCTGGACCCGGAAGCTGCAGCTGGTGCAGAACGCGTCGGCCAGGCTATTATTGGGGCTCTCGAAGTGGGAGCACATACGGCCAGGGCTGCGCGGACTGCACTGGCTGCCAATTACCTACTGAGTCCAGTACAAAGTGTTGGTTATTACCTTTAAAGCCCTATATGGCCGAGGACCAGCCTACCTAAGGGACCGTCTCTCCCCATATGAACCCCAGAGGGCACTGAGGTCAACGGGCAAAAATAAAATGACAATCCCTGGGCCGAGAGAGGTCAAACTCCAAAACACCAGAGCACGGGCCTTTTCAGTTGCGGCACCTGCACTGTGGAACCAGCTTCCGGAGGAAGTGCGGGCCCTGCGGATCCTCGACCAGTTCCGCAGGGCCTGCAAGACCGCCCTTTTTAGACAAGCTTATAACGATACCGACTGCTGAGTTGCTAGGAACAAAGAACCGCCATCTTTAATATTACCTTAACTGGCAGAACCAGCGCCAGAACAGTTTTATTGCTGCCAGATATATAAATAATATAACTAAATTATGTATTTTAACTTAACTAACTGGTTTTTATATGTTTAATTTTAATTGTTAAATTTAATGTTTTATCATTTATGTTAATGTATGAATTGTTGTGAGCCGCCCTGAGCCGCCTCGGCGGGGAGGGCAGGGTAGAAATAAAATCTATTATTATTATTGTTATTATTATTATTGTTATTATTATTATTATTATTATTATTATTATTATTATTATTATTATTATTATTTAGGGGCACCAACATAAAGGCACACCTGTACTGAACAGCATTTAAATGTTAATAGTAATCAGGAAGCTGGCCAAATGGAAGAATACTGACACACTGAGTAGAACAAACACATTGTGTATAGAATGTACTGTTCTAGTCATAACTAAATAAACATTTCTTAAACATTCTCATAGCTTCCTGTCTGATAACTGAATGGAGTCCAAAGAAAGACTGAGGTGCTGGAGTTGTTGCTCTACAAGTTTATCCCAATGAGAAACATAAGAATCCTCACTGACCAAGCCAAAGTAGCCCTCTCGGGTGTCAGAGTGTATAATTTTGAATTTAAGAGAAAAACTCTTCATCCAAACCCAAGCTTCAAGAGATGATTGTCCCAGTTTGGCTCAAGGGGCTACCCCCACTACATATTCTGAAATTAGGAATGGACACAAATAAAAGAACAGACTGTGATTCATGCTTAAAATGGCCGATTCATGGTTCATTCCAAACTGGTTTGGCTGATCCCACTGAACCTAAATCAGCTTTTTTTCTTGCTGTGTTGTTTGGTTCACGTTTGCATCATTTTTCCAGGCAGCCTGGCACTGGCCCCTGAACTTCTCATCAATTTCCAAGCTTCCTGCAGCGAAACTGACCAAAGCTGCAAGGTGGCTTCCCTTTCTTTCCTCAGCTTCTAGGAGAGCAGTTTACTGGGGGCACCTGCTTTGGGGGGCTGTAGCTTGCCCCCCCCCCCCAATCCAATTCACACCAAATTTGGAAAGCATGTAGAGTTTGCCAGAAGTTTGGCATCTCTAGCCCACTCAGGGGCCATTCTATGCATTCCTGAAATGAATGAACAAATGGATCACAAATAATTAAGGGAACTGAAAAAACATGAACCAAACCACCGAATCAGGCAACCCAACAAACTACAAAATGAGATGAACCACCATTTTTGTGTTCCGTGCCAATTCCTATTTGAAATTCCAGAAATGGAATGTAGAAACATACAAATAACTGAATTAAAAGGATGCCCCTATTTTGTCAATCCAAATACCAGCCTCATATAAACTCTGTGCATCCACATCAGCATTAAACAGTTTAATGACAGCTGGGATATACTGAACCCCAGATGAATAGAAGAAATGACAAATAATATTTGTTGCTGCTGCAGCTAATCTTTCAACATACACAGCTTGCACTCACCAAGTTAATATCTGGTCATACCAAAACCTCAAGTATTTAAAATAGGGGACCTCCTCTATATTATTACCATACATTCGACACTGTGTACATAAGATTTTGTGCCAAAAATAACCTTGAATTTTTGATAAACTATTGAACAAAAAGCAACAAAAGCCTCAATCAGAGAGACAGTCCTGATGCTGTTCTTGACAGGAGAACTGCATCAGTAAAAAGTAGGACAGAAACTTTAACTTTAGCAATAGATGAATAATAACAGTCCTGGGTAGAAACAGCATATATCATTTAATTAATGTATAAATTAATAAAAGGGCCAGTACACACTTCTGATGCACTCCCTGCTGTAGGGGAATTACATTATAAAATTGTCCTTCTAACCCACAGCAGATTTGTGCAGTGGGTTTAGAATACAGAACCTCAATCAAAACCACCAGATGTTAATTTTAAGTTATGCCACAATCAGGCGTGGGGAACAGTATCAAAAGCTTCCTTCAAATCCATGAGCAGTAGATAAACACTCAGGGACCACGGTGTATGGGTCTAATCAAAACACTATTATACACAGCCATGTAATGATTATAAGTCAATATAAATTATCTGTTAAACAGGTGCATTAATTTCTACGAACTAGAATTTTATTTCATTCAATCATCATCAGTTATGCAAGTTTTGATTTCATATGTGTTACAATTTATGCCACACATATCCATGCAAATATAACAATGAGGTCAATCATACATATCATATAAGGGTGCACAAAGTCTGTTCTAATTGGGGTGACACTTCCATCACTGACTCCGTGAGAGGATAAAAACAATGGACTTGTAAGTATTCTATGGCAGACTTCGTGCATCCTTATCTTATATGTATGATTAACCACATTAACTGACCAGTAGTTGGATGGGTATACTTTATCTCCCTTCTTATAAACTGGTATTATTACAATAGAAGGTTTTCAAACAGATGGCATAACTCCTGTTGCATTTATCTGAGTGAATACAGTTGCCAGTATATCCTTCCACTAAGAACTATTGCCCTTAAAGAGTTCTGGTAGAATTAAATTTACCCTAGGGACCTTCCCATTCTTCATTTGAGAAATTAGAAAGTTAATTTTGGATGGTTGAATGGAGGGTCACTCTGGAAATTCAGCTGGGTTCCAAACACTCTGATAATCATCATTACTGCAAAATCTACCAAAATATTAACAAGGTAATCCCAGGCATATGATGAACTATGAATGTGTCCTGTTAATGAAGTTCTCAGAAAAGCTTGCTGCTGCTGCTGCTGCAAAAAAAATCATCTTTGTAGACCTTGGTCAGACCTAGAAAGTCAGCTCCTACATTCTTACAACTAAAAAGTTTATAAATGTACTAACTTAATTTTATAAAATAATACCATAATATTTCTCTGTCATTCTATAAGACAATGTAAAATACATACTAAAAGATAATGCTAGATTAATGATTCAGGTGATATATAAATAAACTAACCATCTCTATGTGCCATTTATCCATTTCTGCTGCAGCTGCACCCTGTTCATTGACACATGAAAAAAGTCTGGTGGCTGCATCATCACCATGTGGAATGTAGGAATTTTGAGGAGCTGCCTGAAATAAATATAGAATTTTTAGTCTCTTTTATATGAATCTATACACTCACAACAAGACAAATAATAAACTCTAAGAAGGTTTGCAGTTAATCAACTATTGTATTGTGTTCAGTTTTGGGCACCATATTTTAAGAAGGATATAGACAAGCCGGAACGGGTCCAGAGAAGGGTGACGAAGATGATGAGTGGTCTGGAGACCAAGTCCTATGAGGAAAGGTTGAAGGAGCTGGGGATGTTTAGCCTGAAGAGGAGGCAGCTGAGAGGTGATATGATCACCATCTTCAAGTACTTGAAGGGCTGTCATATAGAGGATGGTATGGAATTGTTTTCTGTGGCCCCAGAAGATAGGACAGTGTCAAGCATGCATATTTCTAAGTGCCATGACGGTTTCTTAGACAAAGAGCAGGCCGCTAGTATCCACTGCCCCCCTCCTCTTTACAATAGTTGGGCAAGCAATAAATCTATCTAGCCCAAGGATGCTTATGCTACAGCCTGGCTGGTAAAGCTGTGAGGTGCCTTTCCCCCAGATTCACACAGACAGTTTTTATCAGGTCTCGGAGAAGTGTGAGAAAAGGAGATGTTTTTAATAGCCTAAATTCCTTAGTAATAAAAGAGATACTATGTAGTAACCTTTGAACTCGTGACTCAAATTGCATCTGTATACTATCCTTTGAAGTAATCCTATATAGTAACTATGTAACCATGTATACATCATTACTTCCAAGGATTCTGCCCTTGGTAAAGCTTCTGAGTTTCTACAATAAAGCAACTTTTGGTTTAACAACAAAAGACTGGTTATTGAGAAATATCGATGCTTGACAACCAGAACCAATAGGCTGAAATTAAAACAAGTTTCCAGCTCAACATTAGGAAGAACTTCCTGACAAAGTGATTCCTCAGTGGAACAGGCTTCCTTGGGAGGTGGTGGGCTCTCCTTCCTTGGTGTCATGGGTACTGGGGACCCTGCAGAAGCTGAGCCTGCAGAAGAAACTGTGCCCCTGCCACCTGCACCAGTGCCCCTGCCTCCTGCTGGAGAAGATCCAAGCCCCGCTGCCTCGCCCTCTTGGGTGGCTCGTGTGCGTGACTGCCTTTGTCAGGACCTCAGGGATCGGAGGAGGGCGGCACGCTCACGAGCAAGACGCTCCCTGAGCCCTGAGTTTTGAAAGGATTCTGGCCCTTCTAGGAGTGAGGATGCTTGAGTCTCAGCAGGATCCTGGCTGCCTCTCTGAGCCAGCAATTAGCCCAAATGGGCAACAGACAGCAGAGGGCTATATAGCTGTGGGCTTTGGGAGGAGGCTTTGTGAAAGCAACTAGACACTTACCTGACGTTCTAGCATCCACTTCGGCTTTTGACTTTGGCTTCTGGACCCCCTGACTTCGGCTTCTGAACCTCTGACCTGCGATACCTGGACTGTGATTTGGTTTTGGCACCTTGGACCCTCTTTGCTCACCGGCTACAGACCTTGGACTGCCCCTGGACTTTGCCTGACCCAGCCCGTGACACTTGGAGGTTTTAAACAGAGGCTAGATGGCCATCTGACAGCACTGAAGATCCTGTGAATTTAGGGGGAGGCGTTTGTGAGTTTCCTGCATTGTGCAGGGAGTTGGACTAGATGACCCTGGAGGTCACTTCCAACTCTGTGATTCTATGATTCTATAATTCTATGAACTATACAAATTCCAATTGCCTTAAAGAGACCAAATTGATCACAGAAGGTGTACTGCAAGATAAAGGCAAACAGCCTGGTAAATTCTTTTCTGGGCTGGTAACATTTGTATAAGAACACAAGAAGAACCCTGATGAATAAGACTAGTGGTATATCTAGTGCAGCATCCTGTTTCATACAGTGAATGATTGACAAGACCTTGGATTTAGCCATTCACTCATACCAGCAGACATTCTTTCTGCTTTCACTATCTTAATCTCTAGAAAGATAAGGAGCATTTAGGACTATTTCATGCAAAACCATTCATATGCTAATAATTTTATATAGAAAGACCCTACATGTACACCATGGCATGTGACAAGATAGACATGTGAGCACATCATATGTTACTAAGAGAAGTATTTTCAAGCTTTCTTTTAGATTGGTTGATTGTTGTTGTACAGTTTTAGTACTTTTAAGTAAAAGAATTAGCATGAGCTGGTATTTTTAAAATTCCAGGAGGACTTACTGAGGAATCCAACACAGTTTGTTCTTTAAGAGAGTTCTCTACCGTTACCATTTTCAGATCACAATGGAGCTTCTCATTTTCAAGCACAATCACATGTATACGATTTTTCAGTTCTGACATTTCCTCCTAAAAATGTAAATGCATATACTGTGAACAAAGATTATCATAAAATTGTTTGCAACATGGCAGTGTAATGCTCACTTACTTCAACAACTGGGTCCTTGACAGTGACTTCAGAACTAAACCTCATGGATAAGATGTAAAAATATTAAAACTTTTTTCTTCCAAGTCATTAGTGGCCTCTCTTTCTCACACAGTTCTAAATTAAAGTGAGACTGAATCCCCTAATGTTTGTATCATCATTAAATGCAAAAGGAAGGCTGGATGAACTGGGTGCTTTCTTTTGTTTTCATGCTACCATTAGCAGCCTGTTAGTCCAGCTGGACCCAGAGAAGGGGGAATTCACTATAAAAGGGTTCTAGAAAGGAATAACATTTGTAGACTCTGTATACCAGAACAGATCTCGGCAGTGGTACCCCAGAATAAAATTACAAAGACAGTGAGAGAGACTGATTGTGAACACAAATAAATAGCTTTATTGTATCCAAAATAAAATAAAAAGAATAAAAATGTAAAGAACCTACACTAGGAACCTGAGAACCAATTCCCTAAGTAACTACCCACCCACACTAACAAGAGGGCACTCTTATAAAAGGTAGGAGGGAGGAGGAAATTGGGAAATTTTAGGGAAGGGACAAACAATCTGGGCTTGAGGTCTGGAGAGGGGCAAACTCAGCTGAGGTCCAAGGAACAGAGCAAGGAGGGGGGAAAGGTAAGCTGCAATGCAGTTGCAGGGGTGTTCAGGTAGTGGGAAAACCTGGCACACTTATCACTGACCTAGGATGGTCTTTTTATGGGGAGGAGTCCCACAGCTAGACACGAGAAGCCACTTTCCCAGGGACATGATTGGTCCAAGATATGATGCTTGAATTTGACTGGCAGTTTGAAGGTAACTGCTGTCAAACATGAGGGGGTGGGGGAAGGATTGAAAAAATACCTTGATTAGCCTATCATGAGCCAAATCTGCATGGGCACAAAGAGCCTGGATGAGGCAACATGATTTAGGTTTTTTTAATCAAATCAAATCAGGTTTATTATGGTCAAAAGACCAGGATTCTTTAATTAGGTTGAAGTGAAACAGATCTGCATTACCACAAAAGTTTGGGTGAGTCAAGATAGCTCCTGAAACAGGATGGAGTGTAAATTAATGACCTGGGCGCCCATTTTGATTCATTTTAAAGAAGAAAAAAGAGGAACTGGACCTTGGTTAATGTAATAGCAACCTCCTTAATCTGAACAGAAGAGCCCCATGGCGCAGAGTGGTAAGTACTACAGTCGAAGCCCTCTGTTCACGACCAGAGTTCGATCCCAGCAGAAGCTGGTTCAGGTAGCCGGCTCCAGGTTGACTCAGCCTTCCATTCTTGAGGTCGGTAAAATGAGTACCCAGTTTGCTGAGGGGAAAGCGTAGATGACTGGGGAAGGCAATGGCAAATCACCCCGTAAAAAGTCTGCCGTGAAAACAACGTCATCCCGGAGTCGAAAACGGCTGGTGCTTGCACAGGGGACTACATTTACTTTTAATCTGGGCAGACACCTCTGGGGTATGATAGAACATTCCAGTGTTGAAAAGTGCTTTGCTTTTGAAAATGAAGTCTTATCATTATTGAGAATCCAGAACTGTAATGCCATCACACTCTTCCTCTTCTGTTCCTAGGAATTTCCAATGCCATGGCTCAACCCAGGTACCTTTACGAGACTCCCCAAGTTTCAGATCCCCTGACACTTGGGCTCCAAAAAGGGATGCTTATTAAAACAACTAAATCCAAAAAAAGATGGGGACCTCACTAACCAAGGCGGTTAGTGAGGAGGGTTCTCACAAGCCCTCAGATGCAGGTGAAAACATGGGAAGAAACCATATCATTAGTCCAATTAAGTGGTTACTTGCTAAAGGCACTAAAACTGTAATGTGCATTCCAAACATGTGGAAATGGTTATTGTGTTAATCCAGTAAATGTATGAATTGCTCCACAGTCAATCCCTTTCAACCTTTATTAACCTTTATAAGGCAAGAATGTGGAACAGATACGCCTTTTGTCTGAGGTAATAAATCAGTTGGATTGACCTCACGAGAGCAATTTCACTTATTTGTTGTAGCCAAGGCACTCTGTTCAATAAACATCAAAATAAACTATGTCACTCATACTATATATATGTTCTCTGGCTAAAGGTAGCTCATACAAGGCCTGAAACAACAATCAGGATTTTTGAAGTGTCTGTAAGAATTAAGAAAGTTGTGAAATATGAATATGCTTATGCATCAATATAGATACACACACACACAATTTGGCACAAAGTATGTCCTTCTGAAGGACCTCCATTGGCATAACACCCCTCAATCAAACAGAATGTGCTGTCCTTAGCTGTCTAGGGTGGGATGATAATAACTCCATTGTTTTCTATTTCACATATGTTTGATTAAGGCCTTTGGACTAGGGATGGGCATAAATCGCATTTTTGTGGTTCGGTTTCTGGCTAAACCACAAACCAAACCATGAACATATATGAAGTAGAAGGTTGGTTCACAAACCAAACTGATTTGTGATCCCTGCCACTTTCTGCAGCAGGTTCAATGGCTGGGAACAGTTTGTCCATGCCTCAGCTGTTTAAAGGGGCTTTCTTGGGCAGCAAGCCCCATGGGCTAGCTGCAAAATAGAGCCCCTTTAAACAGCTGATTTTGCTGCTTTCTGCTAGAGCAGAAAGTATGGGTTTAAAGGGACTCAGAATCCCTTTAAATCCCTTCTTTCTACTTTGGCCAGGAACCCCACTAACTGTCTTAAACGTTTGTGTAAGTCCATGGTAGACCTGTCACAGACTTCAGGTCCTGAACCAATAAACAGGGCAAATGTTGTCATGACTTTTGCTTTGGGATTTGGTTTGTGCCCATCCCTACTTTGGACTGAGTTCTATACATATAAACACAGAGATTAGGTGCCGTGATCAATATAAGTACAGCACTGAGGCACAAAGGAAGCAGCGGAGACCAGCAGGAGGCTCTTCTTACAAGGCAAAAAGCAGTAGATGTTCCAGGATAGGGTGGGCCACCTCACGAGAAGTCAGTAGCAACCCTATATAAAAAGCAGCTGGAGTAGGGCAAAGAAAGGAATGTGTTAGGAGAACAATAAGACTGAGAAGAAAGGGATGGAGCTGGGCTTGACCAGTATGGGCACAGCCCCTGGGATGAAAAGGTCAATGTCAGAAAAGACAAGGGAACTCAGGAATACAAGCAGGCTAAGCAAAGCTGAGGAGTTGCAAAGAATGAAGATGGAGGAACCTAAAAGAGGAACTGGAACCTGGGGGCGAGATAAGACTACCAAACTTGGACAGGTCTGGTGGCTCTGCTCCATGGCAGAGGCACAACTCAGCCCTTTGAGGTTTGAAGGGGCAGAAATGGCCAGATGAAGGGAACTGAGGACATTGCTGCATCCAATAAAGAGGTGATTAAGCAACAACATTGCTTCTGGTGAGTCTCTGTGAGTATGGAAGTCAGTTATGATGTATGACTTTCCACTGTGGGGGCACAAACACACATTATTTTGTTTTATTAGTTGTTTCATTAATTTGTATTAGTTGTTCTGAGAACAGATTATTAATTATTTTCTACAAATAATTCACTTAAATTATTAGGTGAAGTGTGATATACAATACCTTGCAAAATTTAACTTCAGCTTCTAGGTGGTTAATGTATTGTGACTGATCATTAATGATGGGAACAAGATCACAAACTGTGGACAAACTCTGATCTGCACCTTTAGAGGTCCTCTAAATGAAACAAATAAATGAGATACAATAAACAATTCACAGAAAATACTTTTTACAATAGAGATTAATTCCATTTTTAATTGCTCATCATGGCCCATCCCCACCCACTGCCAGCATAATGCAAAGAGAAGAATGAAATAAATCAGTTAAAGGGGAAAATTGTGCCCACTAGAAATTCAGAATTTCATCTGCACCATAGAGACCAATGAAAAACTATCATAAACTGGTCTGTAATCAGAATAAACTCAAATTTTTTGCCTCCCACCTCTGTCCAAATCTCATACATACGGATAGATTAGTCACAACAAAGTGAAAGCTTGCTACCTTAAAACAAATGTAACGCTCTATGTCTTTAATAAATGTACTGAACATTCTGCAGTAGCTTATTAATGCCTTGATGAACCTCTACATGATTCACCAAGTGTGACAGCATAAATGTTGCTTAAATAGAGGCTCTGCTAACAACCATGTAATTATTTGTTCATGTAAAAGAATAACTAGAGAGGATAATGCCTACTGAAAGCGATGTTGTCCTCCTCCTTGAAGCGGATGTTTCATTCTCTTTTTCTTCATGTTGCCGTAATAAAGCTTTTAGCTGATTAACTATAGGGAAATAGTAAGATGCATCTTAACAAGTATGATTAAACATGACTGAAAGAATGTCAGAAATGGAAACTTTCAAACCTCCATGATTGTGCTGCAGTTTCTGCCAAGCTCTATCTCCATTGTTGACAGGGCCCGTATCAGAAAATAACTGGTCAAATGTAGCTGCACTTTCTCCCATTGCAAGATCTTTTTCACCCAAAGCATACTTCAGTTGATCAATGGTTTTACTGGCATAATCTGTGGATAACAGCAATATTTGTTTTAGTCTCTGTGAACAGAGATTCAAACTTGAACAGGCATGTCTAGATTACAAGATTTATCAACACACCTCGCCCACATATACAAATGAATACCAGAGAACTAAGAACATAAGAGAAGCCATGTTGGATCAGGCCAATGGCCCATCCAGTCCAACACTCTGTGTCACACAGTGGCCAAAAATTATATTTATATATACACACATATATATACACACTGTGGCTAATAGCCACTGATGGACCTCTGCTCCATATTTTTATCTAACCCCCTCTTGAAGCTGTCTATGCTTGTAGCCGCCACCACCTCCTGTGGCAGTGAATTCCACATGTTAATCACCCTTTGGGTGAAGAAGTACTTCCTTTTATCCGTTTTAACCTGACTGCTCAGCAATTTCATCGAATGCCCACGAGTTCTCGTATTGTGAGAAAGGGAGAAAAGTACTTCTTTCTCTACTTTCTCCATCCCATGCATAATCTTGTAAACCTCTATCATGTCACTCCGCAATCGACGTTTCTCCAAGCTAAAGAGCCCCAAGCATTTTAACCTTTCTTCATAGGGAAAGTGTTCCAACCCTTTAATCATTCTAGTTGCCCTTTTCTGGACTTTTTCCAATGCTATAAAATCCTTTTTGAGGTGCGGTGACCAGAATTGCACACAGTATTCCAAATGAGACCACACCATCGAACTAGTACACCACAAGTGAACACCTAGGAAAGCAAAAAACAAAACAAAACCAAGAACTTCTGATTCATTGTACCACTCATACACTGATTACTATTGTGGAAGAATCAGCATGGATTCTGTAAGGGAAGATCTTGTCTCACTAACCTTTTGAGGGGGTGAATAAGGACAACAGTGACCCAATAGATGTTGTTTACCTAGATTTTCAGAAAGCTTTTGACAAAGTTCAACATCTAAGAGAGTAATCCTGGGCAGGTCTACTCTGAATTCTACCATGGTCTATTCAATGGGTCTTACTCCCAGGAAAGTGTCTTTAGGATTGCACTGAAAGGCTCCCAAGTAGACTCAGCAATTGTGAGAGAAGAGGACAAGTCCTCTTGTGGATTAAAAAAGTAGTTGTTATTTAACAGAAAATAGAAAGTGAGTATAAATGGGCAGTTTTCACAGCGGTGGTTAGCAGTGGAATACCACAGGGTTCATTACTAACTTCAGTGCTTTTTAACTTACTCATTAATAATTTGGAGTTGGGAGTGAGTATTTAAGAGGCTAAGTTTGCAGATGACACTCAGTTGTTCAGGGTGGTGAGAACCTGGGAGGATTTTGAGGTGCTCCAGAGGGATCTGTCAAGGCTGGGCAAGTGGGCACCAACATGGCAAATGAGATTCGACATCGGCAAGTGCAAAGTAACTCACACTGGACTCAAAAATCCTATTTATAAATACACACTGATGGGGTCTTAACTGGCAGAGGCTGACCAGGAGAGACATCTTGGAGTTATGGTGGATAAATCACTGAAAATGTTGACTCAGTAGGCAACAGTATTAAAAAAAAAGACAAATGCTATGCTAGGGATTATTTAGAAGGAATTGAAAACAAATCAGCCAGTATCGTAATGGCTCTGTATAAATCAATGGTGCAGCCTCATTTTTAATACTATGTATCATTCTGGTCACCACACCAGAACACAGATTATAGCATTGGAAAAAGCGCAGAAAGGGGCAACTAAAATTATTAAGGGAATGGAACACTTTCCCTATGAAGAAAGGTTAAAGAGGTTAGGGCTTTTTAGGTTGAAGAAGCAATCACTAAGGGGTGTCATGATAGAGGTTTACAACATTATGCATGGGATAGGGCAGAGAAAGAAGCATTTTTCTCCCTTTCTCACAATGCAAGAATTCATGGGCACTCAATGAAATTAATGAGCAGTAGGTTTAGAACACATAAAAGTACTTATTCACTCAAAGAGTATTTTACAACTGGAATTCATTGCTATGCTAAAGAAGAAATAGCTTCATGAGGGGATTAGATAAACATATGGAGGAGAGGTCCATTAATGGCTATTAGCCACAAGGTGATGACCAAACTTGCTTCACATAAGAGCCACACAGACTAAATGTCAGATGCTTGAGAGCTGCAAAGTGACTTTGGAGAAAGAGGCAGGTTTGGGGGAGTGGCCTGAAAATGACACAACAGGAAGGGTGGGGTTCTGGTGCAGGATATGACATCTTTGAAAACGGTGGGGCTTAGTAAGCACCATAACCTGAACTTGGACCTGAAAGTGACATCACAGGACACCCCTGCTAGGCACCACCCCAAAGTCTCCTGCTTCACCCCCAAATTTGACAATAGGCAAATTTGCTTTTTATTACCATTACGTGAGACTGCCAAAGATAAACACAAAAGTAGTTAAAACCGATTTTCCTAATGTATCTATTTTAGTATCTGGTCAAAACATGGACAAATATACATAAACTAATTAGATTTTTTATTGTATTCTGTATATTTTTATACCAACTTTGTTTGATTTTAATTTATGCCAATAAAGGTATCTACTGACTGACTACTCACTGCCAAATTAAGCCACTCATACCCTATCTAACCAAACTGACCAGAAGGTCATTAGTATTAAACACTGCTGTGAGCGGACCAGTAATATGGACAATCTTTGCAGCCACCAACAGTGATGCAACAGGTATACTCTCTGAGGTAATTCCAAATCAGTGTCTCACAGCATCAGATGCCGAGTACATGTCCTTTAAAAACACTTGTAGCCAACTAATCCAACAGAACTGGATCTGAAGATGGTGCCATTAGTTTTCTTAAGCAGATAGTCAAGAAAGCATAAAGGCTTCGGCATTTGAAATCTGTGCATTTATCTTTTAAATGAATGAGTCAAAAATGTTCAAAATCCTGAAAGAGCATTGGAGAACAAATCTCCCTATATAGCTGATTCCACTGTTGAACAACTTTCCCTGATATCCAGCCAGTACCTTCCCATCCTTAATTTAAACCCATTACTGCAAGTCCTATCCTCTGCTGCCAACAGGAACAGCTCTTTACCATCCTTTGACAGCCCGTCAAATACTTAAAGAGAGCACTCACATCCCCCTTCAACCTCTTGTCCAGACAGATCATTTCCAAGTCCCTCAACCTTTCCTCATAAGGGCCTGGTCTCCAGGCCCCTGATCATTCTCATTGCCCTTTTCTGCACCTGCTCCATTCTGTCCCCATCCTTTTTGAAGTGAGGCCTCCAGAACTGCCCACAATACTCCATGTGTGGCCTGAACAAAGCAGTGTACAGTGGAACTATGACATCTTGTGATTTGGATGTTATGCCTCTGTTGATACACCCCAACATCACATTAGCCTTTTTTGATGCTGCATCACACTGGCTGCTCATATTTAACTTACGGTCCACCCATACCACAAGATCTTGTTCACACACACACTGCTACCCAGAAGCGTATCCCCAATCCAGTATGCATGTTCCTCATTTTTGTTACCCAGATGTAGAACTTGGCATTTATCTTTGTTAAATTGCATCTTGTTCACATCCATTCACTTTTCCAGTGTGTTCAGAGCCAGTATGGTGTAGTGATTAAGTGCACAGACTCTTATCTGGGAGAACCGGGTTTGATTCCTCACTCCTCCACATGCACCTGCTGATGTGACCTTGAGTCACTCACAAGTTCTCATAGAGCTGTTCTGCTGAAGAGCAGTTCTGGGAGAGCTCTCTCAGCTCCACCTACCTCACAGGGTGTCTGTTGTGAGGAGGGGAAGGGAAAGGAAATTGTAAACTGCTCTCCTTCAGGCAGTAAAGGATGGGGTATAAATCCAATCTCTTCTTCTTTTTCTCTTCTGGTGTGCTCACCTAACTATCCTAGAGTCCAGTCCACAGTTCTGTTTACCCATCATCATGGGGAACCCTGTCAAAAGCTTTACTGAAATCCAGGTAAACATCATCAAAAGGATTCCCTCAATCCAGGAAGCTCACCACTTGATCAAAGAAAGAAATGAGAATGGTCTGGCAAGACCTGCTGGGGACAAATCTGTACTGACGTTTTAAAGCATATTCATACATTTAGACTCTTACACTACTTGCTCTTATTACACAGCAAGGGATCAGGAAGGGCCTTCTATTAGCTGCCACCATTCTAGTAAGGGTCTGAATGGGAGGGCCCAGAGCGACCAACCATCCCTTTGTCTTCCTTTTTAGCAATACTTTTTAACCATGACCAGAGATGTGAGGACCCAGGTAGTTTAGCAATAACTGATTTGTTATAAGTGCTCAAACAATAGTAGGTAGTAAAACATTTAATGCAATTGTGAACTAAGAAATAGTAAATGTTGGTGTAAATAAATAAAACCCCTGATGTCTGACTAGATGTTCCCTTCCTAATGCCAAACAGACTCACCTCCTTGGATGAGGGAACCCTCCAGCTGCCTTCTCTCCAGAGAGAACCTTTCTCCCTGCAGCCTTTTCAGAGAGAACATACCCTGTCTATGGCTAGGCCTTTTATGCTTTCCTCCCAGGTCCCACCCCACTCTGGGCAAGTTTTCCCTCCAGAACTTCCACCCAATTAGAGGGGCAGAAGGGAACCTGGGAGATGTAGGCCCACTAGCACTTCTAGGCATGCTTCTCTGGAGCCTGTAGGTCTCACTAGGCCTAGGATCATGACAGCTCTATATACTGCTTTTTAAAGTTGTGAAGGCTGTTTCACATACTGTGGTATTTAGCTGTACACCTTAAATGTGAGACATGGGTGAAACAAGTGTGTATTCAGAAGCATTAATACTATGGATAGGTGAAGTACATGCTCTGGATAGGTGAAATATAGCTGGAGGCTATGTTGTTCCATTAGAAGAAGGTCTCTGAGACACTAAGAGAAAGGACAGAGCACTTGAAGAAAACACAAAACTGCTCATATTCGAATAGCAAGTTGGGCTCAGGGATCCTTTTTTCCACTGTGGAAGCTTGTCTTCTGTTCAAGAGAAGTCCCATTGGTACCTGTGGAAGAATACTCATAGGAATTGTAGAGGACTTTTTATAGCCTTGGGACTGTATCTGTAGAACTTTACATTGTACTGGAATTGCATTTCATCATCCATGGACTGTGACTGTATTGTGATATAATCTGATAGCTGATAAAATACACCTACATGTTGGGATTTGCATTGTCTGTTTTGTTGTTTGTGATGCAGAAGGAAGCAAGTGAGGGAGAAGGAAGCAAATGAGTGAGTTGCCCACAGGTCTGATAGGAGCCCTCTGGGGGCCTGATCTGGCCCACAGGCTGCATGCTTGACACCCCTGCTTTAGCTGTTAACTTTAGATTTGGTGGTGGGACCGCAAAACAGAGCACAAGGTGAGTCTTAAAGAGTCAGGGAGTGGAGCCTGAAGATTTTCTGGTGCATCGAGGGTACAGCGTGGCATATTTTCCGTATATATGATACAGCAAGCTGGATCAATGTGTGATTCTATACAAGTGTTTTAATCACAAGCCATGGTTCAAAGTACTTAACAGACATCCACTGGCAACAGAAAGCCTAAAAAAAAAAATATTCCAGCATGCCTTTTTGTGAAACAGAGTGTGCTTCTTTAGATACAATAAGCTCTGTCGGAATAAATATTGTTAGTCTTTCAGGTGCCGCTGAACTTCTGTGTTGTTTTATTACAATAGATTAACATAGGGTCCCCACAACACTTAGCTTTATACTAAATCCAAACAGCTTTATACTAAATCCAAAGCAAAAAATAATTGATTGGCAGATCAAAATGCCTGCGACCTGGAAACCTACTCTGAAAAGTAGCTACTCTTCTATTCAGCTTCACGAATCGCAAAAAATCAAAAAGTCCCGTGTTTGTTTTTAAATCCTCCATCCACAGTGCAAATTAAATGGAGAGATCCCTACAGAAGTTTTCGTTCCTTATACATTATACATTTCTGTGCAAACAGCACGAAGACAGATATCTCGGTGACAAGAAGGCCACAGGAATCTTGAAGGGGAAATGACAGAAGCACCCGGGAATGTGGACTCCCCCCACCCCCGGTCTCTCTCACTCACCACGCAGATTTCGATGATACGGCTCCAAAGACTCCTCCAACCCCGACTCTCCGCCGCCCTCCCTCATAGAACTGAATGAACCTAGGAACTCGCACCAGACATCAGTGCGGGGTCCCGAAAAACATGCTGCCGCTGGTGGCTCGCCTTGCATTGGGGAGCTCGTGAGGTAAACCTTCCTCCACTTTCAGCGGTCGTTCTCGGTCACTGTAGTCCAAACGGCTTCTTAGTACCACCAAACAATATAGGTGCTATTAAGGAGGAAAAACTACAACTCCCAGAATGCATCGGGATTCCGGAGGCCGTCATATGAAACCTTGTTGCTGGACAACCAAAGAAACGGTCTTTTCGGAGTCCCGCTGACGGCTGGGTCGACGAGGCCGCTGAACCTGTGACATCGATGTCCTTTCTGTCGGTGGGCAGCTGCGCTCGCTTCGCAGCATTTCCGAAAAAGTTCAGACAGGCTTCCATAGACATACCGCATGCAACACTCTATGATGTTTGAGTTTCTTAAAGAGTTTACCGCCACCATTCTGGGATTTGTGGTTCTTTCCTATCCCATGTCTCGGAAAAACACCTAGTAGGTCCTACACCACAGTAGATGGGTTTCCTCCCTTATTCTGTCTCAATACAGAGCGTAGTCTGGAGATACCTGCAGCCTTAGATGACGTTAATGGATCACTAAGTTCTCTGAGGTATACGAAAGACAAAACACTGCACGGGAAATGCATAACATGTCCACCTCTCAAACAAGGGTAAACGAATTTATATTTTCCCACCATTTCCCAACATATATGTCAAATGCTGCAGCTGCGAAGAAATAAACCGGGAATATATTTCCCTCTTTTCTTCCCATTGTCTGAAAAACGACGCTTGCGCAGTGAGACTCAACTGGGGGAAGTTTTCGGTCGGGCGCTTGCGCACTCGACTCGTTCTAGGCTTTGCAAATCCGTTCCTTCCTCTTTTCATTGCCCTTCCCCCCTCCATAATTGTGCGTGTGCGCGCGCTCTGTGTGGACGCTTGCGCAGTGGATTTTTCTGGCTCCCCGCCGTTAGCCGCTATATGCTGGGAATAACGTTAGGGTGCTAGTGGTGCACCACAGAAAGACCGACAGCTGGAGTGGCCCTCCCCTCGCGGTGGACTGGGTCGGTGAGACAGACTCTGCTTTCGGGGAGGGGGCGAGATGCCTTAGAAGACCCTTGGCCATCTGGGGTGGTGTTTTTCCTTTCTCCTGTTAGGGTAGAAGCAACAACTACGATGTATTTGTTTATGGCATATATCCTTTCCCCTCTCAACTGTGTCGCTGTTTTTTTTTCTTCTCTCGACCTGGTGGTAGGCGGGGGTGCTTTGCAGACCAGCCAGACTTTGGGTAGGGCTTTCTTTAAAAAAAAAAAAAAATCTTCTGCGCTGTAGCCTTTGGTTGCCCTGGCTTTCTGTTTTCTCTGTCGGTCCAACGCTGTCCCTGTGGGAACGAATAGAGGTGGTTGTTGCTGCTGTATAGATATGAGGGGGGATGGCCCAGATTGGATACAGATGAAGCTCCCTTAAATCCCCCTTTCTTCTTTCTTCCTTTCCCTTCGCTCTTACAACAGACCTCCCCCAGCTCCTCGCCTATGCAGGTTACGGGTGGAGGGGCTTCCTTTTCCCTATTCAGTTCTTTGGCTTCGGTTTTCATCATCCACCCAGCTACGCACACCCTCTACTCCTCTGGAAGTCATAGGGGGCGGAGAGGGGAGATTCTTTGCTTTGTGTGATTCTTTGCTTTTTCTGCAGGCGTGGTACAGGTTCTCCTTTGTTTCTCATGGATTTTTTTAGATCGTAACTTTTTGCAACAAATTGAAAGGGATGTTTGAAAAAAGGCCTTTCTTTTCCAATTTGCTGTACAGTCTGATTGTGCTGTAAAGCGTCTCAGTCTAAAATGATGCCTAGCTTTACACTTGCTTGTTAAGGAAACCCAAAGGGAGGAAAATAGCAAGTATTCCATTCCTTTTCTTTTTCTGCTGCTGTTAGTGATTGCTTGTATGTAAAAGGGGATGCACGGGATATACATATGGCTTCTTAAGCTATATGTAATGGGGCGATAATGGCTCTTTGTGAAGGCATAATTACAAAATGGTTCATTTTGTTAATGAAAGATGTGCCTAGTCATTGTAACCTTTTTAAGAGGGGAAATGCATGGGTTACAAAGACAATAAAAATCTTGGAGTGGTTTTGAAATATTAAGTTTTTTGTGGAAGAGGAAGCTGACTCGACTGAGAACCAGATGACAGATCTACAAATGAGCCTTCTTTTGTGATCTCATCCACTCGTTGCTCGGAGCCGGATGCTAAGAGTGGGGGAAGGGATGAGTGTTTCTGCTCAGAATTGTATACTGGTACATCTACTATTCAGTTACGTTTACTATGCAGTTAATCTAAGTCTCTCTAGAATCAGGCAAGGTGTTGCCTGTGCATCTGATCAGGAGATTGCTAAATGCAATTTTTTTAAAAAGGGTTGTGGTAAACCCTGTATTTTCAGTAAGGTGGGTAGCTGAGTTTCAGAACTGTGATATTTGTTTTGAAATGTATTTTGACAACTATGTTTACATAAGCAAATTGAAATACTATTTTCCATTCAGTTGCTTGAAAGAGAGAGAAGGATATGAGTAACTGATAGCATTTCCTTATATACTTAATCCTTACGAGTCATTTGTTGTTTTTCACTTGTAACTAAATGTATTCTTCATAAAGTATTTATCTGAGTGAATATGCTCAAGTTTCTAGAGTGTGATGGTTTCTTTGTGATATGATCATGCAAGCAAAAGGAGAATTTAAAGATAAGGAATTATATTTATCAGGCCTCAGATTCAGCAGGAGCTCACAGGAGCACAGCTCCTGAACCTTCTCCATTGAATAGTAGGCGCAGCTGCATAACAATCCCTGGATTAGGAGAGTGGGCAGCCAGCGGGGGGGGGGTGGCTTTGCCACACGCCCAGCAGCCCTCATTAACCCTTGGGGAAGTCCACACCACCCTTTCTCAACTTCTTATGTGATTTTTGGTGGCAGGCAGCTTTTTACTGGGGGGGCAGCAAAAGAGAGCCCCAGGTGAGCGAGGCCTGCTTGGGCTGGCTGGATCTCTAGCCAGCCCAAGTAGACCTTGTTCACCCAGGGCTCTCCTTTCTTGCACCGGGTTGCTTTTGGCTGGAGGGGGGCGGGGTGGCATATGCTAATGAGTTATGCTAATATGCTCCACCACCTATTTTTCTACAAAATGACCTTTGATATTTATCAAAAAGAGAAGAATCTATCTATTTATCAATAAGAAGAAACCAGTATTTGACTTCTTTAAAATGTAAAAGTTCATGTGGATGAAAGTTGTAAGGTTAAATGATGTACAAAGTAGTTCCAGTATGGCAGTTTTGTGCAATAACTATAGTGCTTCAGTCTTGACAGTGAAGTCAAGCTTGATAGCAAAATCTTGTGGATCAAACACTAGCTAATTAATAAGAAGTAGAGAGTGAGTATAAATGGGCAGTCTTCGCAGTGGAGGACGGTAAGCAGTGGGGTGCCGCAGGGCTCGGTACTGGGTCCCATGCTCTTTAACTTGTTCATAAATGATTTGGAGTTGAGAGTGAGCAATGAAGTGGCCAAGTTTGCAGATGACACTAAATTGTTCAGGATGGTGAGAACCAGAGAGGATTGTGAGGAATTCCAAAGGGATCTGTTGAGGCTGGGTGAGTGAGCGTCAGCGTGGCAGATGATGTTCAATGTGGCCAAGTGCAAAGTAATGCACATTGGGGCCAAGAATCCCAGCTACAAATACAAATTGATGGGGTGTGAACTGACAGAGACTGACCAAGAGAGAGATCTTGGGGTCGTGGTAGATAACTCACTAAAATGTCAAGACAGTGTGTGATTGCAATAAAAAAGGCCAACGCCATGCTGGGAATTATTAGGAAGGGAACTGACAACAAATCAGCCAGTATCATAATGCCCCTGTATAAATCGATGGTGCGTTCTGATTTGGAATACTGTGTGCAATTCTGGTCACCGCACCTCAAAAAGAATATTATAGCATTGGAAAAAGTCCAGAAAAGGGCAACTAGAATGATTCAAGGGTTGGAACACTTTCCCTATGAAGACAGGCTAAAACGTTTGGGGCTCTTTAGCTTGGAGAAATGTCGACAGTGGGGTGACATGATAGAGGTTTACAAGATAATGCATGGGATGGAGAAAGTAGAGAAAGAAGTACTTTTCTCCCTTTCTCACAATACAAGAACTTGTGGGCATTCGATGAAATTGCTGAGCAGTCAGGTTAAAACGGATAAAAGGAAGTACTTCTTCACCCAAAGGGTGATTAACATGTGGAATTCACTGCCACAGGAGGTGG
Source organism: Heteronotia binoei (assembly GCF_032191835.1). Taxonomy (NCBI): domain Eukaryota; kingdom Metazoa; phylum Chordata; class Lepidosauria; order Squamata; family Gekkonidae; genus Heteronotia; species Heteronotia binoei. The sequence goes on along the minus strand of NC_083223.1, from coordinate 164,516,363 downwards.
CGGCGGCTACAAGCATAGGCATCTTCAAGAGGGGGTTAGATAAAAATATGGAGCAGAGGTCCATCAGTGGCTATTAGCCACAGTATATATGTGTGTGTGTGTGTGTATTTTTGGCCACCGTGTGACACAGAGTGTTGGATTGGATGGGCCATTGGCCTGATCCAAAATGGCTTCTCTTATGTTCTTAATGAAAGTGTGGTGCACCTGCTAACTATCACTGCTTGTTTGTTTTTTACTTTGTTGTCTAACCTAGTTTCTTCTGTTGCAGTTCAGCAACAACATTCACTGTTGTGCGGTGCACCATATATATTAACAGAGTGTTTGCTGCTTATTGTTTTCTTTTGCCAATAGTTCCTTATTGCAGGGTGGAAAACTAGTAAGTAATTGTATTGTAAGTAATACAAATTTCACAGGCTCTTTGTTGCAGCCTTATGACTCTTCAGTCTTGTGCCATTGGGCGAACTGGAGCTCCTCAATTTCCTGTGCTATACAAAACAGTACTTTCATTTTCCCTTGGTCTAATCACAGGTATCAGGTGGGATCATTCCTTGGGGGTTCTTTCTCTTCTTTAAACCACCCTCTTGTGAACTCTAGTTAACCGGGATGAGGCATTGGCTGGGATGAAGCTATTCATAAATTTAAATAATAATAATATAATAATAACAACTTTTACACATTCCCATCCTTGTTCAAAGCAGTTGGTAACATAAAACATAAAATCTCATTTGCATGTCTAGACAAATGAGCTACACAAAAATGACCAGTCTGTGCCATATCTCTTCCATCACCCCTTGTTCATGTCTATCCCCATAAACTATTCTTAATATAGGGTTCTACTGAATAGCATGGAAAATGTGACTTGTTAAAATGTCTGGGACACTATTTAGTTTAGTGGTTTGGTGTAGCAGTTAAATGTGCAGACTTTTATCTGGGAGAACCTGGTTTGATTCCCCACTCCTTCACATGCACCTGCTGAGTGACCTTGGGTCCATCACAGTTCTTGAAAGAGCTGCTATCTCAAGAGCAGTTCTTGAAAGAACTCTGTCAGCCCCACCTACCTCATAAGGTGTCTGTTGTGGGGAAGGTAAGGGAAAGGAGATTGTAAGCCGCTGTGAGACTCCAAGTCGTGAATGGTTGGGGTGTAAATCCAGCCTCTTCATCTTCTTCCATTACTCGCAAATAACTTTTGTCTACCAAAATTAAAGACTAGTGCGTTAGAGTGTTTAATATCTGTTACTCATATAGCATTAACATTGTCTTTGAGTGAGCATATCTATAATAGTAACAGTTTTGTAATTTTGATGATGGATTCTCTGGCAATGGACTATTGAATTGGCGCCGTGTCACAGAGGAATAAGGCTGGCAGAAGGATCTCTCTCTACTATTAACTAAGCTTTGCATGTTGTAGAAGCAGCAAGATAAGCAGAAGAGTTTTCAGAAGGAAAAATTTAAGAAGTGGGGGCCTTAAACTATATATCTAAAATGATGGATGGAGGCAGTAGGGGTTAGGAAATAAAGATCTAAAGAGCAAGTGGTCCAGAAGAACAGAGGGGAGGAAGAAAATTGGGGAGGAGAGCATGGACATAGATTAGAAGTACACATAACCAGGAATTACAGGGCTGATGAAGACTTAAGGTTCATATGATTTGAAATAACCAACCAGGTCTTAGGTGGCAGGCATCTACTTGCAAGTTAAAACCATGTTTTTAAAAAATCAATCTTAAAACTAAATTTCTCAAGTAACACATAAGTTTGAAATTTAAAAAATGAGAGAGCTGCCAAATGTTGAACTTATGAGAAATTTTGTTTTGTCTCAAGTAGTGCTCAAAACACTTCATGTAGCTTTTCACAGTAATCCTTACAGGAAACTTTTAAACTGAATATTGTGCTCTCCGTATTATGTGGGTAGGGAAGCTGAACCTGAAAGTGTACTGGTTAAGATTCTGACTTCTTGACTGAGCAGAAATTTGACCTGGAACTTCCCTGCTTATAGTTGCTGGTTTTAATCACTGTGCTACATTAAAGGTAGTCCCCTGTGCAAGCACTAGTCGTTTTCGACTTTGGGGTGACGTTGCTTTCACAACGTTTTCATGGCAGACTTTTTATGGGGTGGTTTGCCATTGCCTTCCCCAGTCATCTACATAGCTGGGTACTCATTTTACCAACCTCGGAAGGATGGAAGGCTGAGTCAACCTGGAGCCGTCTACCCGAACCAGCTTCCGCTGAGATCGAACTCAGGTTGTGAAAAGAGGGTTCCGACTGCAGTACTGCAGCTTTACCAATCTGTGCCACGGGGCACATTAGGGCTTTATAAATATTCCTGACACATAGCAAGGTCTAAAAGCTCTTAAAGAAGAGCTGGAAGACATCAGTAGATATTTTAGTCCAATCCTCCATACTTCAAGTATCCCCAGCAAGTTGATGCACAAAACATTTTTTCTAGAAAATCTTGAATGAAGGAAAGTTGCTATGGAGTTTATCACAGTGCATACTTTCTCTGAGACTTAATCTGGATGTTTAACCCAATTGACTAAGAGTTGGCTTGATGTCTGAATGAACATAATTGTAGGCACTACTTCACGTTCAGAGGCCACTCATACAGTGATGGAAACACTGAATACAAGGTTTAGCATGATGTCTAAACTGAGCACAATAGTTTTAAGCATTAAAGCATTTCCTATACTTTAAACATGTTTCTCTGCCTATTCTAAGGAGTGATTAATTTTCCCATCTTTGATCTAAAATAATTAGTTTTCTGATTGTATGTCATAAACAATGGTTTATTAATGTACTTGGCTATTATGAAAAGCAAAGGTAATGTTGAATAAGTATGGTGTTTAAACTGGAGTCAAAATCACTAGCCTGTCTTACTACCCAGCCTCTGTTCATGCTTCCTGCCACCTCCTCCTCTCTCTCTGGCAAGCACTGAGCCCTTGGGGGAAGAAGCAAGGATTTCTGTCTGCTGTGCTAGTGTGTGGAGAAGTTACAGGTCAAAAGAGACATCTGTCATTTCTTAGCATTTTAGAACAGTAGCATGAGAGGCAGCTTGGAGAAAGGGGCTGGGTGGCTGGAAGTCCTTCTTGTCAGGGGAGTGGGACACACTTGTTCTTCATGAGCTAGCACAGGAGTGGGGAACCTTTTTTCTGCCAGGGGCCATATGGCTATTTATAACATCATTCACAGGCCATTAAAAATTATCAACTTAAAAAACAGTGCTCCGTCAAGGGAGAACGATTCAGGCCAGCAAAAATTAATACAAATAATTGTTTTTCTATCTAGTCATGTGGGGAGAGCCTAATCTGGCAAACACACCTGGCCCGCTGCCCTAGGCAAATGCATAGGTCCAGGACTTTTTTGTAGAAAAAGCCCAGCAGGAACTCAGTAGCATATTAGACCACATCCCCTAATTTTAGCATGTTAGGTCACACACTCGTTAGCATATTAGGCCATACCGTCTGAGATAATCAAATGCAAACTGAACTGTGGCAGTAACTTTTCCAGGCCCTGCAGCAAATCTGGTCAGCCAGCCAGGCCTCAGGGAGGCTGCCGCACAGTACATCTGGGCCCTGTGATCCCTGCCTGGCTCTGGGGAGGCTGCTGCACAATGCAGCTGGGCCCCACAATCCTTGCTGGCCAGCCAGGCCCCAGAGAGGCTGCCACATGGCTCGGTTCAGCTCAGCAATCCCTGAGGGCCACACCAAGTGACCTTGAGGGCCGCATACGGCCCTTGGGACAGAGGTTCCCCACCCCTGATCTAGCAAGTGGATTTGTGTATGCTTACATGTAATAGTTAAGTTCATGTAATAGTTTAATTATGAATTGCATCTGTTTATCTCTTTTTTTGTAAAGTATTCTAGCTTTGCAAGGGAGAAAAGGCAAATCTTTTAAACATCTTATCTTTTGTACACTGTATTCTGACTTCCTGACAAGAGTTTGAGATACTGCTATTTTGGAAGACAAGAAATTGCTTGCAGCTAATACATAGTTTAGAAATATATTTTTGTAACTTCTGCTCTGAACTGAATTGAGAACTGTTAATTTTAATTACTTGCACACTAGAGAAACTGGCTGTTTATTTCAAATCTAATTCCTTGATTACCATGTCTCTGAAGCTCTCCCTGCTCTCTTTTTCGTTTAAGATTGTGTGTTTCTTGCTTTATTATGAGTCAATGTGATACAATGGTTTTATATAATCTATCTTCTGACAAGAGTTTGTTAGTTGGAAATGCCTCTTTAGCCTTTGAAAAAAATAATCTGATGCAAGGAAGAAGGGTAGAGAATCAGTTCTGTTTGAGGTTGGACAGAGAGTTAAGAGCTAGAATTTTTTTATAATGGAGATGCAGTTTGACAGGTGTCATGCCCTGGGCCTAGGCCGTGAGGCCTATAGGGCCTGGAGAAGCCCATCTCACAGTGCTAGTGGACTTACATCTCCCAGGATCCTTTCTGTCCTTCTGATCAGGTGGGCAGCAGTTTTGGGGGAGGGAATTTGCCCAATGGAGAATAGAGGGGTGGGACCTGGGAGGAAAGGATACGAGGCCTAGCTAGTGGAGGAGAGTGTTCTATCTGGAAAAGGTGACCTGGAGAGAGGCTTCAGCAGGAGAGTTCCTTTATCCAAAGGGGGACAAGTGAGTTGGAAGCAAAAAGAAGGAAATGTGTAGTTGGTCCCATCAGGGCTGTTATTTTCTTTGTAGCATCTTTACATTTTTCACTTTCACTAATGATTTTACAACCTGCTTGTTTGTTCTTGAGCACTTACAATAAATTTATTGCTGTTATACTGCCTGGGTCCTCACATCTCTTCAGTCACAAATGCTTAGAAGGAAGACAGAGGGGTTGAGTGGCTGCTCTGAACCTTTCCAGGCAGACCTCTACCAGAGTGGTGGCAGCCTGCAGAGGCCCTCTCTGGTCCCCTGCTTGTGGCAACAAGGTTGCACACAACAGTTGATCTTGGAATTCCAGAGAGGGTTACTTGTTGTGCTGTCTGATCTAAGGGTCTATTTGATTCTAATGCACACACTACACATTGATAAAACACACACACACAAAGCAAATTGTATAGGACTGGTTGTATTAAGGTAGTACATACATGTATTTTGTAAATGTCCAGAACCATATAAAAGCCACACAAAAAAGAATCTTTGGTGCAAATATATATTCAATCATATCAACATTGCTTAGTTGCAAAATATTGTCAGTGTTCATATTTGTGCTCAAGGAGAGAAAAATGCAAGTGAACTGAAAGCTATGATAAACTCTTATGTCCTACATTAGAATCAGTTTTAGATATTCTTATGGTTAAAATGAAATTAAAACAGCATAAAAAATTTCCTGAACAATAAAGGAACAAAATCTGTTCATCCATAGATTGTACTTATAATGTATGACATGATAATGATATTTAAAAGGTAAATTGCCATCTATATAGTGGCAATCATGGAATATTTGGCTCTGGCCAGTTGACAAGCATGCCAACCTTAAGGACATGATCAAACTTCTGGCCCAATCTGCCTTAAAACCGCTGTCACAATACTTGGTTTATTGCCTGCCAGCAGTTAGAAAGTTCATAAATATTCTGAGATGATACAGCAGGGTAACTGTGGTTTGGGGCTCACAACCTACTTTATTATTACTTCCAATGCACTTTTAATTCCTTTCATCTGTCATTATCATCATCATCATCAAAATTTATAGACTGCCCTTCCCTGAAGGGCTCAGGGCAGTGCACAACAAGTTAAAATAAACAAAGTAATTGATTTCAGTATACAATAACAATTGTGTATATGTACAATATATGGATTAACTTTCTTGGGTTTGCTATGTGTAAAGAAAAGCAGTATATAGGTATTTTATTAAACTATTTGTTTTGAGAATTTGATACCTTTTAAATGTAGCCTTATATGTATTTGAAAGAAATTTTTTTAAAAAGCCACTTTGGTTCCCTGTTGATGAAAAGAGGCTTATAAATGAAGTTAATAAGATAGTGATGTTGTGGTTGGTATATTAAGATCCATTCTCAAACAATCAAAATATTCCCTTAAAGGGAAATCAGCTGTGCAGAGATTTTTTTTTAATGGTTACACTTTTTTGGGGGGGGGGGGTGATTACAGTTTGAAGCCTGTGTAAGAACTTTAATAAACTCACAGAAAACGCTTTATGCAAAAAGACTTTGAGAGCTATTTTGAGAAGCAGAGTTACATATCACTGTAGTTGAATACTAGAAATAGGAATCATGTGAAATCTTACAAGCTGAATATACCTAACCTCTTAGGTATAGATGAAATGTTTTAAAGGGGAAAAGAAGATCTCTGTATTTGTTATCCACATTGTTGATCTTCAGCCACTCCAGATTTGGGATGGAACTAAGAATCCATTTTTTAACCTTGCTTATGATGACACCCTCTGTTTCTGTGATTTGACAGATCCCAGTTAAAAAGCACAAATTATCACCGCTATATGGTTAACACTGCTTTTAGGTAGACCAATAATTATCACACTTGTTGAATATGAACCCACTTTGGACCAGGTCTGATTTTTCTTTTTAAGAGGCCAAGTTAACCATTTTCCTAGAAAAGCAGACCTTGGCTAAAAGGCATATTTCTCACATAACCTAATCTCTGTTTATAGTGTGTTGTCTCTTCGTTTCATGACACTCACAAGGCAATTTCCCGATCTTGTCCATGTTCTCTCAGAAAATATTTTGGGCATGATTCAGTCTTACTGGAAGCATGGTGCCTGTACATGTGGAATGACCATCATCATGCATAACAGAGCTCATCTTCCCATCGTGTGTGAGCATAATGGTGACAGGGAAGCATTCAAAGGTCTTTTATTTCTTTTAAAGGCTTCATATCATATACACAGAGCTGTCAGTTATGTCCTGCTAGGATCCCTTGACACACAGGCTTATGATGGGCTAATAATGACCCAAATTTGTAGACTTCACCCCCCCCCCAGCACCCAATGCTGTAGGGATTAATTTGCTTTGCCTAGCAACAGGCATTTATGTCCCCCCCCCCCCCAATTTTCAGTATTGCATTAGAGTGCCAAACTAGAAACTTGGATTCAAAAACCTACTCTTCCATGAAAACTCGCTTGGTGTCCTTGCACCTTGCACCAGTCTGCACTCTCAGCCTAACATACCTTACTTGGTTATTGTGAGAATAAAGCTGAATAGGGAACATATGAAGCTGCCTTATACTGAATCAGCCCTTCGGTCCATCAAAGTCAGTATTGTCTACTCAGACTGGCAGTGGCTCTCCAGGGTCTCAAGCTGAGGTTTTTTCACACCTATTTGCCTGGACTTTTTTTAGTTGGAGATGCCGGGGATTGAACCTGGAACCTTTTGCTTACCAAGCAGATGCTCTACCACTGAGCCACTGTCCCTCTCCAAGAATAATGTAAGAATAATGTAAACTGTTTTCCATCCCCATTGGAGAGAAGGATGGCATGTAAATGAAGTCCTACCCAATTTTAGAATCATTGTTTGGATTGCACTCAAATGCCAACTTAGTTTCACCTCATAATATGGTATAGGGGTGCCAACATATTAGTAAGTTTTAGAAAATGTTGTCTTCCTCCAAAACCAATGTTTAGATCACAGGATTAAGGGAACACATGAAACTAGTATAGTATTCACCTATAAAACAACACTAGTTACAAATAAAACAATATGTGTTAGCTCACAGATGAAAACTGTTAGGTATCATGAAGGCAATCCATACTATAGGAGAACAAAGAAAAGTGAGGGGGGGGGGAAATGAAGCCCAGTGTTACTGTTCTGATGTTACTAAGGCGTGTAAGTTTTGTGTAAAATCTTTACATTCAAATGCATTACTTCAAAGTGAAAGGAAAGCAATTCATTCTACTCAGCACCAGGTGAAAACGCTTCTAAGGAAACTTTTTTTTTTGCTATTACATAGAACATGCAGCCTGTAATCTGATTAATTTTAGCTTAGACAAAGTAGCATATAAGTGGATAAGGAGAACTGTAGGTGGATTCTTGACCTTTTTTTGCTTGAGCAGTAAAGCAAGCTGCATCTGATTTTGATACAGGGGAGGAAGTATTAACGACACTGTAAGGCATTGTTTTAGCTGACATAGATTGCAGATAAAACACGCTTCCAGGTTTGAATCTAAGGTAAACAGGCATGTTGTAGTTACTGAGGGTTTGAATCAACTTCCAAAGTGAAACAGTTGCAAAGGAGGGACTGCATACATGAGTGGGATTTTGGAGACTATTAAGGAATTTTCATCAAGGCCTGCTATAAAAGTAGAATGAATTCAAGACTGGAATTGAATGGTTTATGGGATCATAGATTTTGCTTTATGATGGGTACTGGTATCTTAAAGCAGAATGTACTTGGATGGTAAGTGTTGTATATAATGCTAACAAATAGTGTATGCTAGGGATGTCGTCAGTGGTGACTAGGCTGCAGGGTGATGTTATGAAGGTGGTAGCAGTACTGACAAAGAGAGATTAATTTGGTGTTGTTTCCCAGGGTATAGCAACAGTCCTTGTCAGAAGATTGTAGCTAGAGTCACTATCATGGGAAGCTGATCAAAGGAGAGAGCAAGAACCAGGAAAAAGAGACAGATTGACAATACAATATATTAATTACATTGAACTTTGAAAGAGCTTTATTTAAAAGAGTCAGACTGCACACAAGCACTTTACAGAATGAACAAAGGAGTGGAAAGGAAGACCTACTTATACTGAGATTGGAAGAGTGATGCACTTTGCAAGAATTTATGAACTTTCATAAGGACTTTCTGTTATAAAAACTTTGTATTTGAATTTTCATATTGGTATTGTGACTGTTAAGAGATTGACTATTTTGTATACCTTTTTGTACTGGGGTTAGTGATTTTTCACGGTTTTTTATTATGTTTGATCTACTTTTGTGATTCTCTTTTGGCTACAATACTAATTGGTAATTAGGCATTTTCTCCTTGTATCTCATGGTTTCTCATGGTTATGGACCATGAGACAAGAGATGCTTCCTCCTCAGAATTCTACACTAGGGATAAGCACAAACCTTGTTACAAACCTAAATTTGTCATGAAAATTGCCTTGTTTGTGAGCTGAGGATTGTGCAGTTGCATCTGGAGTAAACCTTCCATGAACCTCCATGGTTTTTATGGAGATTCATGCAGTTCCTGTCAGGAGTTCAGGCAGCAGACACACTGGCACTGATCAATTAATTGTCAAAGCAATGTGGGGATGGAGTTCTGCAACCCTTCTGCAGCCCTGGAAACATCAATAGTGGACTCCAAAGCTCTTCAGGGAGTGGTGGTTGCCAACAAGAGAACTCCCATTCTGTTCTATGGGAGCATAATGGATATATATTCCCAGTTTACATGCAGCTGTTTTTACTTTGCAGCTGCAGACAGGCAGAGAGAGAGTTATAGGCAGAGAGGAAAGGGAACTGGAAGTCATCTGTCATTGTGAACCTGCCTCAGCAGGGAGGGCAGGATATAAATTGAATTAAATGTAAACATAAACAAAACAGTAGAGTTTGGGGGGTTTGGTGCTTTCTCAGGGCTCTGAGGCACCTGTCCTGCTCAAGCCAAGCAGAGGGGCTCAGCCAGTGGGTTTCTTGGCTGAGGATCCATACTCCCCCCCAGTAGGATTTTTGAACCCTTAGTTTCTCTCCCCCCCTTTGCCCTTTGGACCCTTGGATCCTTGACTGTCACACCTCTGGGCAGCCCCCCCCCCTCAGCATCAACAGCTGCTCTTGCTGTGCCTGCCCCTTGTCTTGGTTTTCCAATTCTCCACCACCCTTCTGCACTAGACCTCCTATTAGATCCCTGTTTACAGTTTGGACCCTGGGATCCCTAATTTCCATATCTCTGGGCTTGCCCTCCCACTGGGTTTAACACCATCAGCTGTGCCTGCTCCTCATCTGCCCCATATCATCAACTATGCCTGCCTCTTCCCATGCTGGGCCCCCTGTTAGATCCTCCGTTTTGCACTTTGGACTGTAAGATCCTCAACTTCTGCATCTCTGGGCATCCTCCCTGCTAGACTGAACATCATCAGCTGCCCTTGCTGTGCCTGCCCCTTGTCTTGGTTTTCCAACTCTCCAACCCCCTCCTGAGTGAGACCTCCCATTGGGTCACTCACTTTTGCACTTTGGACCCTAGGATCCTCCAGGAGGAGGTTGGTGGGTGACTACCTCTTGGGCCTGAGAAGTACTGTCCATCTGCAACAACAATATCTATGATGAGAAGACAGGCAGTGCTCACCCCTCCCCCAACCCAACCCACTGAGGTCTGCAAGTTAGATGCCTCTAGCTTGCAGCGGAAGCCGGGGGGGGGGGGGTTGACATGGTTCTCCTGAACCTGCAGCTGTGATTTCCCCAGAGAGCAGTTTCCTGGGGGCACCTGTGGGGGGTTTTTTTTGGAGGGGGGAGCTGCTACTAGGCCCTTCTAAATCCAATCCTTACTGAACTTGGAGTTCAAGTAGAGGAGAGTCACCTGGAGATTTGTTGCAAGTTTGGCATCTTTGGCCCACAGGGTGAGGCTGTTCTGCATAACAAACCTCATGCAATGAACCCGTTTGGTAAACAGGAAAGTTTGTGGTTCCTGAGACAACATGAACCAGGCAGGATGAACCTCCATTTTTTAATTTTTTGTCCATCCCTATCCTGCACACCTTGCAGAAAACTTGAAGGAAAGTATGCTTTTGTATGGGTAGATAAATGTTTTCCATAAGTCCTACTAAGATAATGAAATACTTGGGGGTGGGTGGGGGGGGGAGAAACCAGCATCTCCATTCCGGGGAAGAGGCAAGAATCTATCACCATTTGGAGTGCTCTTAAGTATGCTCTGTGGTGAATGATTTTACTAGTCTCCTTGAATCCCAGAAGACTAGGAAGCCAGGCTACCTTGGGGTCTTATTAACCTTTACATGCGATTTTTTTTTAAAAAATAATTTTTCTCTTAATCTAAAACAAATATTTAGAAAATTAAATTTAAGGGTTTTTTTAAAAATCAAAAAATAACACACAGACTATGAAATTATTGTCTTTAAGCCTATTTTTGTTTTTGCACTTCTGGCATATTGCACTTGTCTATATTATGGTAGATTGGTTTTAGTAGATCATTTCATCTATCTTTGGATCCACCACTTCCTTGAGTTTGAATTCCACTTAAAGAGTCTCACTGCTCCTAACTGTTTGGCATGAATAGAGAGAACAGCTCCCTCTCTCTACTCATGACTGAATACTGGTGTATGTGTGGGTGTGGGGGGGGGGGGGAGTATGACATGCACAAAAATAAAGGCTGGCTTTTAAACCTGTTCAGTATCTCTGGACCCTAGGGACACGGAGACTTAGTTTTCAAGGAAGCAAGACAGGAAGGAGTTGGTGAGATTCTCTTTCTCATCACAAAAAGATTTCAGAGCTCCACAGGAGAAACTACCTGATCAGGGTGGATAAAAAACAATGATATTTTTATTTAAATTGGATTTTTTAAATAAAATGCTTTTTGAGGGAAATATATTATCATCCAAAGGTTATTCCATCTTGAAATAAGGATTAATTTTTAATTCTGAAGCATAAGGCTGTATAGTCATGCAATGTTTAACTTTTTTGGTAATAAATTCTATTAATCCATTCACAATGTCATGCTCTACCAGAGGTTTCTGTAAGATTTCTGGGCAGTTTCTCTGTCTACAAGATATTCTCAGAACACAGATGCAGGAAGGGAATACAAAGCTAATAACATATGGTTGCAGTACTCATTTGCTGCACCTCCTAGCCAAAGACGTCAGTGTTCCAGAAATAAAGACTAATGTTGTTGATAAATACGTTGATTGCTAAACTTTTCCGTAACAATCATTTTGCTGCAGCAGATCTGAAAAAAAATGGGTGGAACCAAGCTAATGCTCCCACAAGATATTAGATGGAACTCTATGGTGGACTCTATGGTGAGCAGTATATCAAGAACTGGCCTATTCTGATGACAATTTGTGAACAAAATAGAGATAAAATAGATGGCACTATCATGGCCAAAATTCTCAACATTGGGCTTAAGAGAAATGTTGAACATATGCAGAGCATCCTGAAACCCATTTCTGAAGCTTTAAACAAAATACAGAAAAAAGCTGTTTTATTACTGATGCTGTTGAAATTTGGAAAGAACTGAATGAGCACTTAAAAATAGAACTACACATTGACAGAATTAAATTACAAGCATGAAAAAACGAATGAGACAAGCATGTCTCCAGCTCATTTTCTGGCAAATATTGTCAATATCCAGTACCAGGGTCAAAACTTAAGTGCTGAGGAAGAGGAGTTAGCTATGACATGGGTATCCAGCAGTCATCCATCTGTAATGCCAGCTTTAATAAACTTCAGAGCTAAGGGGGAACCATTCAAGAAATATGTTTGCTGAAGATGTTTAAAAGGAAGTCACACCAGTGAACTGGTGGAAGTCACTTAAGCACTTGGATTTAGAGACTATTCAAATAATGATTTCACTTTTAACAGCAGTAGCTTCTTCTGCAAACGTAGAAAGAATATTCTCTTCCTTTGGACTAATTCATTCTAAATTGAGAAATTGTTTGGGACCCGACAAAGCTGGAAAGCTTGTTTTTCTTTTCCAGATTATGAACAAAGGAAAAGATGAAGATGACGAGTGAGCTAAAGAGAACACTGTTTAAGTTTTTCATGTGTAGACTGGGCTGACAGTTTAAGTTTTTTAAAATATATATATTTTGTTTAACCACATCAGTTAACAAACATGGATGTTTAAGGAAATATATGCAATATATATTTCTCACAATACAAGAACTCGTGGGCATTCAATGAAATTGCCGAGCAGTAGGGTTAGAATGGATAAAAGCAAGTACTTCACCCAAAGGGTGATTAACATGTGGAATTCACTGCCACAGGAAGTGGTGGCAGCTACAAGCATAGCCAGCTTCTAGAGGGGTTTGGATAAAAATATGGAGCAGAGGTCCATCAGTGGCTATTAGCCACAGCATATTATTGGAACTGTCTGGGGCAGTGATACTCTGTATTTTTGGTGCTTGAGGGGGGCAAAGTGGAAGGGCTTCTAGCCCCACTTGTGAACCTCCTTTCTTTTTTGGCCACTAGGGTTGCCAAGTCCAATTCCAGAAATATCTGGGGACTTTGGGAGTGGAGCCAGGAGACTTTGGGGGTGGAGCCAGGAAACACTGGGGTGGAGCTAGGAGCAAGGGTGTGACGAGCACAATTGAACTCCAAAGGGAGTTCTGTCCATCACAATTAAAGGGACCTCACAACTTTTAAAATGCCTTCCTTCCCTCCACCCTCCCCTTCTCTAATTTCACCTCAGAGGCGGAGCGGGCGACGCCGCTGCTTTGCCGCCTCTTCGCTTCACTGTAGCTGCTCCTCCGAGATGGGCTCAGCCTGAGCCCATCTCGGAGGAGCAGCTACGGTGAAGTGGAGAAAAGGTGGCAAAGCAGCGGCGTCGCCTGCTCCGCTCTGCCTCTGAGGTGAAATCAGAGAAGGGGAGGGTGGAGGCAGGCCAGGAGCGTGGCGAGCCACGAGTCCGGGTCCTAGAAGGACCCAGATTCACAGCTCGCCACGCTCCTGGCCTGCCTCCACCCTCCCCTTCTCTGATTTTACCTCAGAGGCGGAGCGGAGCAGGCGATGCCGCTGCGCCGCTGCCGCCTCTTCTCCGCTTCATCTTAGCTGCTCCTCCGAGATGGGCTCAGCCTGAGCCCATCTCGGAGGAGCAGCTACGGTGAAGCGGAGAAGAGGCGGCAGCGGCGTCGCCCACTCCGAGATGGGGCGGCTCGCCACGCTCCTTGGCGCCGTTTCCCCCCTCCACTTCCATTTTTTGGGGAAGTGGGGGAAGAGGCTGGAAATCCTGGGGTCACCCGCCAGGGCGGGAGGGTTGGGAAGCCTATTGGCCATTGTGTGACACAGAGTGTTGGACTGGATGGGCCATTGGCCTGATCCAACATGGCTTCTTTTATGTTCTTATGTTATTGTTTTAGTTGAATAAAACAATTTAAATTATTATTATTAAGGTAATGATTATTTTTCTCCTTCCAATAAAGTACAGCAGAAAAGTTGTCCAAATATGAATGATTAATCTATTAAACGAGATAATTCACCTCACAATAATTTCATAATTACCTATCTATAATGTGTTTCTAATAGTATTAAAAATCAATATTTTATATAACTGTACAACTTATATGAACAGCTGTTATTCTAAAAATGAAATCTTCATCTGTGAATATTAAGGTTATACCAGTAAAACTGAGTCCTTATGTAGAAAACTATGATTTAAATCAAGACTGACTTGTGATTTACCGTAAATCGTGATTTAAATGAATTTTATTTAAATCAAATCCACCTTGTACCTGATGTTTCGCAACTTAACTGTTTTTGATTAGTAGTGAGCTAAATATTGTCAGCTTTGTGCAAATGATGGGACGCAGTGTTTTAATTTTTGGTTTCAGCAACAAGCAACAGCAAGGGCATGTTTGTAGTTGACCAGTTCCAACTAACAATTTTGCTTACAGCCATAATATTTTGATTCAATTGTGAGAGTGAGAGCATCTGTAGATTTTTCTAAACTTGGTTACACCCATCTCTTGGCGGTAAAATGCAGAGTTCAGATTCAAAATTATGCAGTTATATTGCTAGACTTGCAGTTGCTGATAATTACCTGAGTTATTTGATGGCCTGAGTAGAACATATTTGCTACGTTTTTGACACCCAAATGGTAAATATAATGCTATTCCTTTTGAAGGAAAATTACAGATATTTTAAAATGTTTTGGGTGTCTTTTTTATTGAATTATGATCTTTTATTTATTTATTTACATTATTTATAATCTGCCTTTCAAATTGGGACTCAGGGAGAATTACACATAGTGAGCCAGTATAATCACAAAAATGGGATTCAGTAACCAATGTGGGTTTTAAAACTCTGGAATTACCAGAAAGAACTGAAGCATGGCATAAGTAGTCACATGACACATTAAATGGTGCAAAAATGACATAAATAGGAACTACTTAAAATAAGCTATACACAGCGGTATAGGCCACAGTCCCAATCACTATGCAAGTAAGATTGTGAACCATTTTATACAGTGCAACCTTATTACCTGAGTAAAAAAGCCCTCTTGAATAGTTCAGTTATGCACAGTTTGTGGACAACCATGTGAGCTGGAGCTTTCTGGTCATCCACAAGCAGGCCAGTCCACAAAACGAGCCAAAACAGAGAAAGTATGTGTACAGGAACATGTTGATTTTGCCCATTTGCAGGTTGACACTTGTAAAAGCCCCTGCTACCTTTTCGTTTTTTAAAAAATAGTAACAAAAGGGGTACTAAAAAGGCTGGGTTATAGTAGGGATTACGGAACAAATTATGTTTATCAAAGGTTATTATAGGCGAGTTACAGGATATATTAAACAGATGTAAAGAAACACTTCTCCCTGATATCCCATTCATTAGAATTATAAGACATTTTCTTCAATAGTTTCATAATTAATACATATTCTGTATTACATATTCAGTCAAGACTACATGCTAGCTATAACTTTTAATATGCCAAAATTTGGAAGAAAATCCATTATCTATCTAGCAGTAAAAAGCTTTAAGAAATATTTTGTTCAAAATCCACTTATATATTTATATTCAAACTTGAGCTCCTTGGGAGAGTCAGTTTGGTGTAGTGGCTAAGTGTGTGGACTCTTATCTGGGAGAACCGGGTTTGATTCCCCACTCCTCCACTTGCACCTGCTGGAATGACCTTTGAGTCAGCCATAGCTCTCTCAGGAGTTGTCCTTGAAAAGGGCAGCTGCTGTGAGAGCCCTCTCATCCTCACCCACCTCGCAGGGTGTCTGTTGTGGGGGGAGAAGATATAGGAGATTATAAGCCGCTTTCTCTGATTCAGAGAGAAGGGTGGGGTATAAATATGCAATTCTTTTTCTCTTTCTGCATTATTCTAAATTTATATGCCTTATAATACACTTATAGACCATTTTTAGGGTTTTTCATTCTTAGTCTAATAGACACGGCATCTCTCCTCAGATTTCAAGATGGATGTTTCTCAAATAAATTGTTGATTTTGCCATTACTGCATAATCAGCAGATTTGTTTTCCCATTCTTCTAGGCTTGGATAGACATCTGATTTCCCTTTTGCTGCATAAATAATTCTATCTACTGTTACAATATATCTCAATATTTCTTCTAAAACTGTTGGTACTTTGTTACTCAATATAAGAACATAAGAGAAGCCATGTTGGATCAGGCCAATGGCCCATCCAGTCCAACACTCTGTGTCACACAGTGGCCAAATATATATATTATAGTGATAGCATATAGTGGCAGTGAATTCCACATGTTAATCACCCTTTGGGTGAAGAAGTGCTTCCTTTTATCTTTTTTAACCCGATAATTAACCTAATAATTCCCAGCACGCCGTTGGCCTTTTTTATTGCAATCGCACACTGTCTTGACATTTTAGTGAGTTATCTACCACGACCCCAAGATCTCTCTCTTGATCAGTCTCTGCCAGTTCACACCCCATCAACTTGTATTTGTAGCTGGGATTCTTGGCCCCAATGTGCATTACTTTGCACTTGGCCACATTGAACCTCATCTGCCACGTTGACGCCCACTCACCCAACCTCAACGGATCCCTTTGGAGTTCCTCACAATCCTCTCTGGTTCTCACCACCCTAAACAACTTCACTGCTTACTCCCACTTCACTGCTCACTCCCAACTCCCAAGTCATTTATGAATAAGTTAAAGAGCATGGGTCCCAGTACCGAGCGCTGCAGCACCCCACTGCTTACCATCCTCCACTGCGAAGACTGCCCATTTATACTCACTCTGCTTCCTATTAATTAGCCAGTTTTTGATCCACAAGAGGACCTGTCCTTTTAACCTAACAACATATTCTTAGCTTCCATAGGAAATTTGAATCTTAATTTATTCTGCATTTTTGATGTCTAGTACCTTTTTCTTTTTTACAGGACCACCACATATAGTAAAAAGTTCCGTCTACATCTTGACATTTCCAGCATTTTCCTTTGTAGTTTTTGTCTACTTTCTCTATCTTTCAGAGTAATATACCACCTGGAAAACATTTTGTATCAATTTTCTCTTAGCACCTGGCTGGCTGTGAACTTAAATTCTTTTTCTCATAACCATTCCTATTGATGCATAGGTATCTGCTCTTTAAAATTATGCATCTATTTAACCATACATTTTTAACTTTTTTCTGTTTCTAACTGAAGTAATAACTTATATATCTGTTATAATAAATGATCTTTTTGTTTTGTAATCAGTTTTTCAAATTCAGTCATCTCTCTTAGCATTCCACCTTCCATGTTAATAATCTTCTTTAGTCTTGAAGATGATTGGTAATATAATAACAATTGAATATTAATTATTTCATCTTTAATATCTTGCTATGACTTAAGCCATATTGCTGTATATTACGAAATCATTTTTGTTTCTCATATTCTTATCATGATAAGCTTGCTGAAGACATAAACTAGCAGTTCAAAGGACTCAATTCCCCATCTGAACAGAGGGGAAGAGAGCCCCCCCCCCCCAGCTGTCACTGCGGCCATTAGGATGTCTATGCTGCCAGATGCATATCTACACACACTCCCACTGGAGATGGCCCCTAAGGTCCTGCCTCACAGAAACCTGCAGTGACAAAACTTCAGATCAGCCCTTCCAAGGACATCCTGGGGGCACTGACACATGGTGAAGTTGTGGAACTTGGCACGCACCAAGGACAACTTCACCACTGCCAGAGGCTGCATAGCTCTGTGACCCTCAGTGTGGTGGAGGCATCGGAATCACTTCTTCAGCTGACTGAATGCCTGCTCGATGACCATGCATGTTTGTCAGTGGGCTTGGTTGTAGGCTGTATAGTTCAGCGGGTCAGCTTTGAGATACAACAGAAGGGAATAACCTGAGTCACCTGGAGGGAATCTCACATGAATTGCTGGGGTGGTGTTCTCTACTGTATGCCCACCCAGCTCTGCCAGCCATACTAATCCAGGAGCCAGATGACCAAAAGGTGATGGAAGCCAGATGTTTCAAAGATCTGGGTGTCATGGATGCTGCCCAGGAATTTGGCCATGAGGACAAAAAAGATGCCTTGGTGGTCACAGGAGGCGTGAATATTCAGGCTGTGGAAGTGGTAGTGATTACAGTAGACCTGTGGCTCCTCCTGGGGGCAGTGGGGGCTATGTGTGTACAGTCCATGACCCCCAGCACATTGCGAAAGCCTGTAAATTATGCAAATCCTGTCCTGATGGATGCAGAGTCCACCTCCTTGATGAGGAAGCACACATGTTCCTGATGGAGCACCAGCGGGGCATCCAGCAAGCCATATAGTTATCAGCTAGTAGAGGATAGCAACACCTTAAGCATCTCTATAATGACCCCCTGGAAGGATCTAGTGGCCAAGAACTTCAGTGATAGCAGGATTTTCTGCAAGATGGGGATGGCACAGAGAGCTTGGTCCTGGAGGATTGTCCCGAGCTTCTCACACAGGGCCTGGATAGCAGCTCTGTCTAGGTCAAACTGATCAAGGCAGCTGCTGTCCAAAAGTGAGAGGGTGGTGATGCAAACTCAGTACTAGTGGCCACTGTACCTCCTTAGGCATCTCTGTTTCACCCAGATGTAGAGCACAGACAGCAAGTGAATGTGCTATACTCTGAACATGGGAATTAAGGGCAGAAGGGGGCACCATCCCAAGTGCATCTGGCTTGGCCCTGCAGAAAAATGGAACAGGAATCATGAAGGAGGTGTCCAGCCACAGCCAGTGATCGGTGTTTCCACCACCCTTTCCCCCCTGGACGCTATCTACCCCCTCTTGAGTGCCTTGCCCTCTGCCTCTAGCCACCTCCTGGTAGGTGATGACCAAGGCATGAGCATGGGGATGAGGCCAGGGCAGAAGGATTGGTGTGTTCCAATGTTGGAACAGCCTGCCTTTAAATTTCATTATGTTTGGGTGGCATGGCTGCTGGAACAGCACATGATCTGGTATTCTTGCCCTCCCCATCCCCTCTGTAGCCCCCCAAGTGGCTGTGGATACAATTTTTCCCACTATCTTAGAATGTGCATCATTTTATCATATATTATTATTAGAATCTCTGTTTTTAACTTGTATTTATTGTTTTAGGTTTTTTGTTAGCCTCCCTGAGCCCTGCTTTCAGGAAAGGGCAGCCTGTGAAATCCAATTTATAAATAAAATAAATAAACATCTGGTAGCAAGGACAGCCATCACCAGCCAAACTAGAGAAGGCACTGTTAAATGGATTGGTGAGGGTGCATGCAAGTGTTGCCCTTGCCTAACTCCACCACGTCCTGCCAACATGCCTTCTGCCACATGGGCCATAGTTGAGGGTCTGTCAGGAGCAGACACCATCATATGGGTAGTGATACCCCATGGTGACTGAGGCATTGAGGTTCTGTATGGTGGATGCCATAGTCTGAACTAAAACCTGCCCCACCCCAGCTATAGGGATTAGGATCTTCCAACCACTGCCTCCGACCAGCCCCTTGTTGGGTTGGCCTCCTGAACTCATAGCTCAAAAACATCAGAATGGAATGCTGCAGCAGCATCACCACAGATGCCACCATGGCAGCACCTGTCAACAGTGCTGAGGCTCCGTTTTCCCATTCAACCATTGTGTAGGTGGGTGTGTGTGGGGGGGGTGAATAGTGCTGCCACAGCTGTTTTATAGCTGGCCGCTGCAGCACAGGTGCAAAATAGAATTGCTTTGCCTTAACCCAAGTAAAAAGTAAAAGTTTTTGCAGTTCATGCAGTTTCTTATCTTGTATTAAAATTGAGACATTAGCAACTGATGTCTGAAAGCACTACTTTTTAATTAAAAAGGGAAATGGCCAAATTGTTTGGTGCAGCCTTCTTTGTAGCCAGTAAGATGTTACCTGTATCTTCTCATTATTATTGTAATGTTTCCATTTGTGGAAATGACAGCTGTTTTCATAATTCTTGCATTTCTATAGCCACCTGAAATTTTTCTCAGTAGATCTTTTCTGATGGTCATTCAAACTGTGCAAACCGTCTACAGGCTTCTGAATCTTTTAGAGGTATAATTCTGCTTAGGATTGTACTGTTAGTATGGAAACCTGTTATTGCTTAGTTAGGGGAGACATACCCTTGAACTAAGTGGGACATATTTCTGAGTAACATCTGTAAAATTGAGATGCATTGTGAGATTCCCCCCCCCCCAGCTTCTCTAATTCCAAATACTTTCAGCATGCTAGGTTTATAAAGTTCTTAAGGGATTTTAAAATATGTATCTAGGTTGCAGATCTGTCACAAGTATGCCAGTTCCTCTTGCCAACTGTAATAGTTTTTTTTGCTGTCAGACTTTTCTCTGTAGAAGTGCTTTAGAAAGGTGCTATGATTATCAGACAATGCATATTTAAAATCTTTTTCCAGGTATTTTTCAGCATTTTGATTCATCAGCTTGACCTAGTTATTAATGTTTACTTTAAAACAAATCTCGTCATTTCACTCTCAATTTGCAAAATGTCATTTTGACAAAACCATTTAAAGAGGTATTTATTGTTTCTAAGCACCAGCAGTTCTATAGTGACCCTTTACATCATCTGGGAAGAGCTGGTTTGTGTTCCTGTTAAAGGAGGAGTTAGCACTTGTTTGCTGCTTTGTCTCATGATCTGCCTGCAAGGCATACTCTTGGCTCTCACAGAAATCACATGGGATTCGTATAATAGTTATTTTCAAATGTTATTATTAACCACACTGAAAGGACTGCCACTGATTGTATAACCTAAAAGACTTCTCTGCTTCCCAAATAAATCATTTTGTGAATGGATGGACTGTGTACGCTGCTGTGTTCAGAATCTGAGCAACATATTTTCCTTGTCCCTTTTTCATGTTGAAAGAATTTCTTGAGGACATCTCCAGAAATACAGTCTTGACTGGTTTCACATTAGTTTTGAATGCCATTGTTGGTTTAGTTCACAACTCATGGGTTGTATATGCTCCAGCAGACAAATATGCAGAGGACAGGTGGGACAAAACAATGAACGGCAAATTATAAAGCAGGTTTGTACTCTACAAGCCACCTACATTTTACTGCCCCAGTATGCATGTGCTATCAGTAGAC
Organism: Heteronotia binoei; assembly: GCF_032191835.1. Classification (NCBI taxonomy): domain Eukaryota; kingdom Metazoa; phylum Chordata; class Lepidosauria; order Squamata; family Gekkonidae; genus Heteronotia; species Heteronotia binoei. The sequence goes on along the minus strand of NC_083223.1, from coordinate 164,495,228 downwards.
AAGTGCACCTTTAAGACCAACTAAGTTTTATTCAGAATGTAAGCTTTCGTATGCTCTTAAGCAGACTTCATCAGTTTAAAACAAATCTGATGAAGTCTGCTTAAGAGCATACGAAAGCTCACATTCTGAATAAAACTTAGTTGGTCTTAAAGGTGCACTTGTCTACTGCTTTGATCTATTGCTTCAGACCAACACGGCTGCCTACTGGGATCTATGCTATCAGTGTAATGGGAGAATGTTCCCTGGTGATAATGTGTGCTTATTTAAGGCAGTCCAAGTCCCTGTGGTGCTAGAATGCCAGTGTACAGGGATCTTTTTAAACTATTCAATACATTATTTTAAACCATTCAATACATAATAGTGTTGAGGATATCATGTAGTTCACTGTGTGTTTTACTCCATCAGTGACAGTATATGGCTGGCTTGTGCCTTTTCTTTCACTCTTTTGAAAAAGCACTCTATTCTTTTGCTCTGGTTTAAGGTAAAATGTGGCATTTATTGTATTTTTTTGAATCTGAATGTTAAAGGACACTAGAATTCAATTTTGCTGCTGCTCCTACTGGAACTCCTGAATGATACATAAAAATATACTTGCAAAGTTTTATGTCGCTCTATTACAGTTTACCTTGAAGTCCGAACACATTTACTCAGAAGCTATTGCAGGGTCATTAACGGGTTTTTCCCTGTTTCAGTGAAGATTTCAGCCTTCAATATTAAAACTTACTTACAACTGTGTACCAATATCAGATTTCAGATTGACTTGCAGTTTTTCAGCAAATGTAGCACAATTGCCATGGAATTATTCTACAAAATAGTCATTTTTTGGATTTAGATATGTACATGTGGTAGTATCATAGTGAAAGGCTTTCCTTCATCCATAATAAATATAAAAGTATTGCTGATTCAGACTACTGGTTCTCTAGTTGAACATCTTGTCTCACACAGTGGCCAACCAGTTACTTTGTAGGGCCAATATCATGGCATAGAGGCGAAGGCCTTCCCCTGATATTATCTCCTGGCACTGTTATTCAGAGGTTTACTGCTTCAAAATATGGAGGTTCCCTTTAGTCACCACGGATCTATACAGGGGCATTATACTTTCCTGATACTGCCTAGCATAGTTTTCTTTTTTCACTGCAGCACACTGGGTTGATTTATTGAGCATTATGACCCCAAGGTCCCTTTCAGTCTCAGCAAACTCAAAGTTTGATGGCATGCTTGGAGCTGGGATATTTCCCCCGAGTTTGCATCACTCTTACCTATGTTAAATTTCATTAGTCACATTAGTCCACTCACTCATTTTGTGTAGATCCTCTTGGAGTTCTTTACAGTCATCTTTGGTTTTCAACATCCTGAATAATTTTGGATCCCCCAGATTTACAGAAGAATCTATTTAGTGTATGTGTGGTCCTGACCCACAGATTAAGATATCCTTAGATTGAATACAGATTTCACCATTTGATATACTCATAATATTCATGGGAGGGGGAGCCCAATACTCACAGGGGGATCCTGGTGCAGTTCCTGAGCCTGGTGTCCTCTTCTGCTGCTGTTGGGCATAGTGGGGCTGCCAGTCATCCTCTACCACATGCCAAGTCTGGTGTGGCTCCTGAACCCGATAGCCTCCACTGTCAGGCCTGGTGCAGCTTCTAGCCTGCTGCACCTCTTCTGCAAGGCTCCCAGGCTGCCACATGGCCAATGCTAGGTCCCCAACCTGCCACATTGCTGGAGGTATTCAGGGCGAAATTTATACCCTCATTTTTTTTACAGTCGGATTTTTCTGCAAGCCTAGGGGTTCCCCCAGATTTGCAGAACAATCTCTTTAGCAGCTCTGTGGCCCTGATCAGTGGATTTAGGGCCACTTGTCACTAATATAGACTATTAAACTAGACTATTAGAACTAGACAGTAAGAGCTATACTATAAAAACTGGCATTCATGTTGTGGAGGGTTTGGCGATATGGCTGGTGTACCATCTGCCTAACGCACCGGCCAGCGACTTGCTGTACCTGATGGAGGCCGTAACAGGCTGGGCATTGGAGCACCCAAGACTTTTAATCCTGGGTGACTTCAGTGTTCATGCTGATAACACGACCTCCAATCAGGCGGCGGATCTAGTGTCATCCATGGCGACACTGGGACTCTCCCAATTTGTAACAACGCTCACTCACCAGGCGGGACACATGCTGGATCTGATCTTTGCAGCGGGGTTTTAGTGGACCGGATTACTGCGGAAGTAGTACCATGGTTGGATCACTATGTCCTGAAGGCTCGTATGGATGTCCCATCCCAATCCTGTTTAGGCGGTGAGCATATTTTAGCTTGCACGCAGAGCCTGATGGATCTAGCACAGTTCCAGATGGCTCTGCGGGATCCCTGGCCCCCAGCGATTCTAGATGACCTGGTTGAGTCTTGGTATGGCCAGCTCTCTAGAGCCATTGACGAGATTGCAGCCTGGCACCCTCTGCAGCCTAGTTCTAAGCTAGCGCCATGGTATAGCCCAGAATTGCGGCTGATGAAACAAGGGCTCAGATGGCTAGAGAGGCAGTGGCGGTGGACTCGAGACAAAGCAACTAGAACATCTTATAGAGAGTTTATGAGGTCCTATGAGACGGCAGTCAAATCCACAATGAAACCTTACTTTGCGGCCAAGATTGCGTCTGTGATGTCGCGCCAGCACAATTGCTTAGTACAATTTGATCGCTTATGACTCTGCCACAAGGCAGACCAAATCTTAGGGAATTGGATATTGGCTGTGAGGCTTTTGTGACTTTTTTTGCAGATAAGATCTCTCCACTTCGCCATGACCTTCCTGCCACATTTGAAACCGTGTGTGAACTTGAGGATCCGTGCCTGCCTTCCAGACTGGTTTTGGATCGTTTTACAACACTCAGCTTGGAGGAAGTTGACAGAATTCTCTCCACTGTGTGCCCAACAACATGTGATCTGGACCTCTGCCCATCCTGGCTAATTAAAGCTTGCCAGATGGAGCTACAGTATACTATACAGGATATTGTAAATAGATCCCTCTCCGAAGGGCTTTTTCCAATGCCTCTGAAAGAGGCAGTGGTCTGCCCTCTCTTGAAAATATCTACACTGGATCTGACTGAATTGGCACACTATCGGCTGGTCTCGAACCTACCCTTTTTGGATAAAATTGAGAGGGCAAGTAGTACTACAGTTACAGAGTTTTCTGGAGGATGTTTCCATCCTAGATCCCCATCAGTCCGATTTCTGGGTCATGGGACGGAGACAGTACTGGTCGCCCTGGTGGATGACCTCCAAGGTAGTTTGGCAGTACTGATGTTAGATCTATCGGCTGTGTTTGATACAGTCGACCATCAGTTGCTGACCCACCATCTTGACGACGCAGGGATTCAGGAGTTGGTCTTGCAATGGCTTTCCTCTTTCCTTTATGGTCAGGAACAAAGGGTGGCAATCGGGAGACAGTCGTCCTATAGACACTCACTTAATTGTAGTGTGCCTCAGGGGCTGGTACTCTCCCTGATGTTAACATCTACATGCACCCCCTTGCTCAGATTGCCGGAGGTATGGGCTGGGCTGCCATCAGTATGCTGATGACATCCAGCTCTATCTACTGATGGATGGCCAGTCTGGCTTTGTCCCAGAAAATTTGGACCTGGCGCTGCAAGCTGTGGCAGGATAGCTCAGGCTGAGTCAGCTGAAGCTGATGAAGACGGAGGTCCTTTGCCTTGGTTGTGGTCCAGGCAGGGAAATTCCCTTACCAGCTTTTGTTGGGGTGCCGCTGACAATGGCGTCCAGAGTCAGAAGCTTGGGGGTGCTGCTGAAGCCTTCCTTGACAATGGAGGCCCAGATAGCAGCCATTGCCAAATCCACCTTTTCCCATCTCAGGCAGGTGAGGCAGTTGGTTCCCTTTCTCAAGAGTGGTGACTTCGCAACTGTGATCCATGCAACAGTCACCTTGAGATTGGACTACTGTAATGCCCTCTACATGGGGCTGCCCCTGTCTCGAACCCAGAAACTGCAGCTAGTGCAGAATGCGGCGGCCAGGCTGTTATTGGGGCTCCCCAAGTGGGAGCACATACAGCCAAGGCTGCGGGAACTGCACTGGCTGCCAATACTATACCGGATTCACTACAAGGTGCTGGTTATTACCTTTAAAGCCCTATATGGCCGAGGACCTGCTTATCTTAGGGACCATCTCTCCCCACACATTCCCCAGAGGGTACTTAGATCTGGGATGAAAAATCTATTGGCGATCCCCGGGCCGAGGGAGGCTAAAGTCCACCAGAGAGAGGGCCTTCTCAATCACTGCCCCCTGTTGGTGGAATCAACTGCCAGAAGTTAGGGCCTTGCGGGACCTCGCCCAGTTCCGCAAGGCCTGAAAGACAACTCTATTCCGGCAGGCCTTTAATTGACATGGAAGGATTGATATGGTGTGACTGATACATTTAATATATACTGAACGCCATCTGAAGCAAGAAAATATCATTATATGATTACCACCAGACTGTTTTAATTGTTCTTAACAGCTTTAATTGTTTAATTGTTCAGTTCTATTGTTCTTATCTTACTGGTTGTGAGCTGCCCTGAGAAGGACGGGATATAAATCCAATAAACCTAAACCTTAAATTAATAGTATATAGACAAGAGGTGGGGCCATAAGACTCAGGGGAATCCCATATCCTCTGTTAGTGAGCTGTTGAGGCTTCAGGCTCCACAAGAAACCTTGAGCCTGACGTCCAGCATCCACTGCCATCCCTGGGCCCACAGCAGTGCTGGCATCTGCCGTCACAGTGCTAGGACTTGGAGTGGCTGCTGGCATCTACATCTCCCAATGCCAGGCCCACATCCACTGCCAAAGTACCTAGATCTGTGGCACCTGTCAGCATCTGCTGCTGCAGCTGAGCCTGCATCAACTGCTAGCCCCCAACAGCTGCCAGTGTCCTCTGTCACCAGGCCCCCTGCAGTGGTTGCCAGTGTCCACTGCTACTGGGCTTAGAGCTGCAGTTGAAGTCCTCCTCCATCACAGCAGCCAGCTAAAGCCACTTTCTGAAGTCAATTGTCTGCATGTGCACAGAAAACACAATTGTGTTTTTGTGTGTGTGTGTGGGGGGTGATTTAAATCTCATATGCATTTTTTTATTAGTATAATTTTTGTGCACATCTTTTTAGTTTCCACATGGCCCTGATCTTCAGATTTAGCTATCAATAGATCAAGGCCATGAGTGGCTATTAGAATATAAAATAATCCCTATGTATTTTTAAAGGGTTCAGTGTTTTCAATTTTAAAGGTTAACTTAATATCCAGATATTTTGGTAATACTATTTATTTTGAACATATGAGAGTTTCTTTCTGAATATTGTGTTTTATTTTGCTTACTACGGCATTTGTTTTCTGCTTCCGCTTTCCCTCTTTAACTCTCAAGTGGCAGAAAGCAAGATACATCTGCTACAATAGCACAGAATACAGCAGTTCCACAGGCCTCAGTTCTAGTCCCTGTGTCTTTCAATGTTAGGATAAATTATTTGTAGCTTTGAGGTTCATTGTCACAGTATGCAGTTGATACCCTACTCTAGGGGTTGGGGACCTTTTTTCTGCCAAGGGCCATGTGGATATTTATAACATCATTCACAGGCCATAAAAAATTATCAACTTAAAAAATAGTGCTCTGCTGAGGGAGAATGATTCAGGCCAGCAAAATTAATGCAAATAATTGTTTTTCTATTTGAAGTCATGTGGGGAGAGCCTAATCTGGCACACGCACACACACCTGGCTCGCCACCCTAAGCAAATGCATAGGTCCAGGGCTTTTTTGTAGAAAAAGCTGAGCAGGAACTCAGTAGCATATTAGACCACATCCCCTAATATTAGCATATGAGGTCACACACATTAGCTTAAGCTACACCATCTGGGATAATCATTGCAAACTGAAGTGTGACAGTAACTTTTCCAGGCCCTGCAGTAATTCTGGCTGGCCAGCCAGGCCCCAGGGAGGCTGCCGCACAGTACATTTGGGCTCTGTGATCCCTGTCTGGCCCTGGGGAGGCCACTGTACAGTGCAGCTGGGTCCCACAATCCTCCCTGGCCAGCCAGGCCCCAGAGAGGCTGCCACATGGCTCAGTTTGGTCCAGCAATCCCCGAGGGCCACACCAAGTGACCTCGAGGGCCATATACGGCCCTTGGGACGAAGGTTCCCCACCCCTGCCCTACTCTATATATCCTTATCCAGATTCCCTAGTGATAGAGGCCCTCAATAACTGCCTGGCTGCTGTAGCTAAGAGCATTGAAACTAAACCCTTAAAACACCAAAGTAATGCTGGTTGGGAATGCAGCGATCTTGAAAGACATTGTGTGCCCCATATTTGATGGAATTCATCTGACCCTTGCTGACTCACTTAAGAGCCCTGGGGCTATACTGAACCCAACATTACTGCTGGAGAAGCAATTTAATGCAGCTAAAAAAACTCAACTCAACTCAGCTCAACCTAGCCTGAAAGATGGCATCTTACCTTAATGTGGCTGACCTGGCCACCTGGATCTTTGCCACACTAACAGCGAGAGTGGAATACAGTAATGCACTGTACATTGGTCTCCCTTCAGAGTCAATTCAGAATGCCACAGCTCAGCTAGTAGCAGGAGATAGACAGAGTACACTTCCAGAAAGCTTTTGATAAAGTTCCTCATCAAAGGCTCCTTAGAAAGCTTGAGAATCATGGAGTAAAAGGACAGGTCCTCTTGTGGATCAAAAACTGGCTGAGTAATAGGAAGCAGAGAGTGAGTATAAATGGGCAGTCTTCGCAGTGGAGGACGGTAAGCAGTGGGGTGCCGCAGGGCTCGGTACTGGGTCCCATGCTTTTTAACTTGTTCATAAATGATTTAGAGTTGGGAGTGAGCAGTGAAGTGGCCAAGTTTGCGGATGACACTAAATTGTTCAGGGTGGTGAGAACCAGAGAGGATTGTGAGGAACTCCAAAGGGATCTGTTGAGGCTGGGTGAGTGGGCGTCAACGTGGCAGATGCGGTTCAATGTGGCCAAGTGCAAAGTAATGCACATTGGGGCTAAGAATCCCAGCTACAAATACAAGTTGATGGGGTGTGAACTGGCAGAGACTGATCAAGAGAGAGATCTTGGGGTCATGATAGATAACTCACTGAAAGTGTCAAGACAGTGTGCGTTTGCAATAAAAAAGGCCAATGCCATGCTGGGAATTATTAGGAAGGGAATTGAAAACAAATCAGCCAGTATCATTATGCCCCTGTATAAATCGATGGTGCGGTCTCATTTGGAGTACTGTGTGCAGTTCTGGTCGCCGCACCTCAAAAAGGATATTATAGCTTTAGAGAAGGTGCAGAGAAGGGCAACTAGAATGATTAAAGGGCTGGAGCACTTTCCCTATGAAGAAAGGTTGAAACGCTTGGGACTCTTTAGCTTGGAGAAACGTCGACTGCGGGGTGACATGATAGAGGTTTACAAGATAATGCATGGAATGGAGAAAGTAGAGAAAGAAGTACTTTTCTCCCTTTCTCACAATACAAGAACTCGTGGGCATTCGATGAAATTGCTGAGCAGACAGGTTAAGACGGATAAAAGGAAGTACTTCTTCACCCAAAGGGTGATTAACATGTGGAATTCACTGCCACAGGAGGTGGTGGCGGCCACAAGTATAGCCACCTTCAAGAGGGGTTTAGATAAAAATATGGAGCACAGGTCCATCAGTGGCTATTAGCCACAGTGTATGGAGCACAGGTCCACCAGTGGCTATTAGCCACAGTGTATGTGTGTATATAACATTTTTTGCCACTGTGTGACACAGAGTGTTGGACTTGATGGGCCGTTGGCCTGATCCAACATGGCTTCTCTTATGTTCTTATGTTCTTACACATTCTGCAGTCACTTTTTGGCTGCCCATCAGTTACTGGGCTCAATTTAAGTTAATAGCTATCACATACAATGCCCATCTTGACCTTGGACAATTCCCCCTTTGCCTCACCACAACAGCTTCAATTATCTGAGCAGGGTCCTCTCTGCAGGTGTCTGCCTGCAAATGGACAAATCAGTAACTTTCTCTTTGCAGGCATCTGTTGTGGCCCCAACCTTATAGAATGACCTACCTGAGGATGTCAGGCCACTCTACTGGTTTTCTGCAGGCTATGCAAAACTGAATGATTCAAGAGGGCTTTTCTACATAGACAATAGGATTGTATTGTACAAAATGATTCAGAGAGTTAATTGGATAAATTATCAAGGATTGTAGTTATGCTCTGTGTGTAGATTGCCAAAAATTAGGATTCTACTGTAGCAATTTTTACATCATTTAATCTGTCATGTTAATATTTATGCTTTGTTTCAGTTTTGATTTTAGAGTTCTGATTGGTTCTACAACCTTATTCCAATTGTATTATTTGTTGACTGTCCCATCATGTTGATTGAGTTGACTCATTTTGTGTAATACATCTTGAGTCCTTGTGAGAAGAGTGGACAGTAAATTACACAAATAAATAAAAATGGATATACTTTTCAATTTTTCTTAAAAAGAATGAAGCTATTTATACTTTAAATTTCTGTAAATAGGCAGAATAGTATAACGTTATTTTCCAACTATGTTACACTGTTAAATTAGTAAAATTTAGATAGTTCCGTTTCCTCCCACAATTTTGGTATTTTCAGGTGGTGGGAGGAATGGGAAGAAAACTTATTTAGAGATGAATAATTTCTGGACATTCTGAAGACATGGGTGGGGGAATATTTCTTTCCATATTTTCAAAATTCCCAGAAATTGTATGTTTCTAAGACTTGTATAGTTAAATTTGCATATATAACTGCCTTGAAAGAAAATTAATGCATATGAACCTGCCTTATGCCTTTGGGTCGATCAGATCATTTTTTGTTTTATCATATGTTCTTATACCAAAGTTGGCCAGATCTGAGGATACTTAAATCTGGTGACTGGAAGTGTGATCAGAGAAGATGGATCTTTCCACAAATCTGAAAAATATTCCAGGTTTGAAGAAAAATGTGAAATCGGAGAAAATACATTTGGGGTTTCAAATGCTTAGGATATTTCTGAACACTTAACAAAATTACCATGAAATTACTTAACAGGCGTTGCTTGCACTTGTCACTACATATATAAAACAAAAGAGAGAAGTTTTTAAAATTCAAAAATAATTTTTAAAACACCTGTAATTTAAGTAGATCACCTCAATGGCAGTTGCTAGGCAACCACAGCATTCCAGGCTTGATTTTGTTAGAAAAAGGCAGGGAAAGAGGGTGCAGGGCCCTTACCAGGCCTATTTTGACCTTTGAGGGAGGACTCATTGGGGTCAAGTCTGGCTAGAGTTGCTAACTCCAAGCTGGGAAATTCGTGGAGATTTTGTGGTGAAGTCTGAGGAGGGCAGTGTTTAGGTAGAGGAAAGCTCTCAGATGTATATAATGCCATAAGAGTCTGTCCTCCCGAGCAGTCATTTAAAAGTTGGTATGATAAATCCACAGATTTTCATTTGATACATCAATACAATGTGACTAGTGGTGGCACCTCTCGTGGGTCTCAGGCTGAAAAGTATGTCTAAGCAACTGTTGCTGGAGATTGAACTGTTTTCTGCAAACAAATGACACATGCTACCACTGACTCCTGGGTGCTTCCATAGAGAGTGAACACAGAAGGGGGCCATAATATAAAATTTATTTTCATAGCTCTGTATCTTTCAGTACTGAAAATGGATTGTGAATTTCAATAGGCTGTTTTGTTTTATATATGTAGTGACAAGTGCAAGCAACGCCTGTTAAGTAATTTCATGGTAATTTTGTTAAGTGTTCAGAAATATCCCAAGCATTTGAAACTATATAGTAAGACACTTTTTAAAAAAAGCTGTTGTGTTTCCTTACTGACTGAGGAGCTTAATCAGCTTTATCAAGGCTCTCATATGAGTGCCCCAGGAGCATACACAATGTTTGTTAAGCACACGGAAGGCAGCACCACAGAGGCACCATTTGTGAGAAGTGGCACCTTCCAGGTAGGCTACATGCATGTGTGCCCTGTGCTTTGCTAGTGACACTAAAGCACTATTCCAGATCTTCACAAGTGTGAATATATATATATATATAATATCATACAAGCAGCGTTCCCTCTAAGCTGAGTTAGTGAGCTAGCTCACAATTTTTTAGCCTCCAGCTCACACATTTTTGTTTCAGCACAGGAAAAATGGCCCCAGAGCAAAGTAATTTATGCAGTAGCTCCCCTTATAAAAGACTTTAGGAATCCATGTAAAACCAGTATTCAGAGTGTAAGTTTTTAAATAAACTATATTCTGAAAAATGTTACCAATCTCTTCTTGAAACATGCTGTAGTTTTTTTGGAAGGCTTCTGTGTTACTTTACAAATTATGTTTTTCCAGCTCAGGCAGACAAAAAAATGTATACTTTCAAGCATGCTGTCACTTGTAAAGATAAAACATCTGATTTTGTACAATTTGCATTAATCCAGAAATGCCATGGTTTTCCAGTATCTAACATGTGACAAAATAGATCTGCAGTCTTCATGCACAATGGTGTGTTTGTGTGTGTGTCCTTAAATCTGTTTTTAAAAAAGTCATTTGTGAAATGGTTTTAGAACTTTGTAAATTTAAAATCATGTCTGTTGTTTTATGATGCCTAGTTAGTACAGGAATTCCATCAGCACTTAATAGTTAGTAGGAGTAAGGGCGGAAGTATAACTGGCAGACTTTTTTCTCTGTCTTTTTGTCTTGCTGCAGAATGACGTAGCCTTCCCAAGGATTTATCACATAAGCAGAAAATGAGCTTAACATCCTGGTTTTTGGTGAGCAGTGGAGGCACCCGCCACAGGCTACCACGAGAGATGATTTTTGTTGGAAGAGATGACTGTGAACTGATGTTGCAGGTAATATTGTCGGTTCTCCAGTTGTAAATCTTGAATGTTTTGAGGACATTTATTTTTTACCATTAAGTATTTAGCACCCCTTAATTTAATTCATTAGTAATTTAGTTATTCATCTGTCTTCCATGTAGAAGAATAGGGCTAGTGTACTGTACAGTATTAATTACTTGGAATAGATAAATCTCTGCACCTTACTAAACTGTAATTTATTTAACCAGCTGAGGATTTCCATTGAAGCAGTGAGAGTGGAAATATACTTCCTATCCACAGGGCAATTCTCCAGACCAACTTAGGGCTATTTTGTAGAAAAAGCCCAGCAGGAACTTATTTGCCTATTAGGCCACTTCCCCTGATGGCACCATTGTTTCACACAGGGCTTTTTGTGGGAGAAAAGACCAGGAGGAACTCATTTGTGTTAGGTTTCTCATGATTCTTGTTCTGAAATAAAGTATCCTTAAAGCAGTGTCTTACATTAAAATAGCAAACATCAACTGATAAAGGCAGGCAGTCTGGGAGTATGCCAAGCATATTCTTACGACATGGTAGCAAGGGCTATATAGGCTAAACATTTAATTCTTACATAATGCATCTTTAAGGAAAAGATAATCCTATCCTATATCCTATATAAATAAAAGCTGTTTCATCTCGGCAAATCTAAGCTCCCTCATTGGTTGGGACTGTGGTGCATCAACCTTTGGCCTGTCAAATCATCAATCAACTGCTCTTGCATTGCACTGACTGACTCTGCTGTCTCCTACCCACTACTGGCCCCAAGACAGATGAGGATTGGACCTCTGGCGAAACTGCTAAGCAGTGGCTGCTGCTAGGCAACTAACCTTGCTTCTCTCAGTAAAAAGCAACCAAGCTTGGTTCTTCCAGTAAAAGATAGTGGGGGAGGCCTTTTAAAGTCCTTTTATGCCATGGCCTTTGAGGGAGAACTCATTGGTTTACTTCACTCCTCTCTCCCACCCAAGTGGCTGTTGCTAGCCAGTCATTCTGCTTCTGTCAGCCAAAGGCTGGTTCTGGCAGTTTATGGCTCTCACTACTCTCCCATTGGCTAAGCCACCTGTCACTCTGCTTTGCAGAGGAGAGAAAGAAAGTCTTCCCTCGACTGGTTGAGGGAGGCGGAGTGTAAGCCAAAATGCCCTCGAAAGAGGCTGGGGAATTGATAGTGGGCACCCTTGGCTTAATAAGGATCTAGAATCTATGTATACAGGATTCACGTCCAGAAATTATTGCTTAAATTTACCAGGGACACTAATTAAGAGAAACCATCAAAACTTTATTTTAGAAAAATATAGAACACACATACAAGGTAATGAATACATACAACACACATACAGTCCTAATAAAAATAGAAAGAAATTCAGAGATAACACAAGGATGTACAAACAGGGTGATAATTACCAATCGTAGTCTTCAAAGAAGGCTCCAATGGCAAAAAATGAGGACAAGGGGGAGGGGTCCCTCATCTGATCAGAAATCGGGGGTGGATCTAAACAGCGGGAATGGGGTACTGCTAGATACACACGTGTAAAATGTTGGATCAGAGGTTATAATGCTTCCCCTGAGCCCTTAGGGGAGGGGAGGTGAGGTATAGGAACGGATGACAGGTGGTCAGCTGGTGCATGACCTCAGAAAAAGGGGAGGCTCCGCAGTGACCATAAAAACAGGACTTATGTGGTAGCCAATAGCCAGTTTATTGGGGGCACCTTATTGGGTGCCCATACCTGGCCAATGAGAGGACTTGGCCCTGGTTACCTGATTGGACTTCCAGGTAACAATGGGCCAAAGTGGGAGGCTCCAGGATGACCATTAATGGAAAGGAAAATGGAATGGAAAGGAAAGGACCATTAATGGGGAGGAAAACTTCTGGGGTGAGGGTGATTGAAAGCTGTTAAACATGTCTAAAGGTGATAATGGATAGCCAAATTGATACCTAGGTGACACCAGGTCTACACAAAGATACTTAGCTTTCAGGTGAAGATGTTGCTCCTCTGCTAGCACCATCCTTTGTTTTGGGTTCCGTGGGACAAAGGTTTAGGCATTCTGGCAGTGCCCCCTCCTGTGGTGAGCTTGATTGCCCTATGTCCAGGTGTCATCTGGAGTACGTGAGCCACTCGCTTTGCTGTTATGGAGTCTGGCGCTGCAGAAAGATAGTCGCTAGTGATGTTAGCCTTCCCACAGGGATTCTATGATTTAGGCTGAAAACTGCTTGCTTGGACAGCTCCTGGTGGCGTAGCTTCTTCTGTGCAACGGCGGAGATGGAGGTCGCATGGAGCGACTGGAAACCTGTCCTTCCTCCTGGCTAGCACTCTTCCCAAGACACTGAGTGCTGCTGCAAAGTTATGGCTGTTGGTGCTTACATAAGAGCCTTATATTATGGTAGGCAAACCCCCACTTTATGGCAGATGTGTGCGAGTTGAATCTCCAGGCAGCATAGCAACCAAACGGAGGACTATGATGTCCATGTGTATGAAAAGTAGGGGGCTTTTTGCTCACAGGAGGGAAGGCTTTCTCTCAATTGACTGAGGACTCCTCCTTATCCTTCTCTGGAAGGGGAACAGACAGAAATTGGAGGGGGGAGGGGGAATGGCATCCTGTACCAGCAAGCCAGATACAGAGAGAGATAGATAGGGAGGGAGGGGAAGCGAGAGACAGAGAGAGATTGAAGTCCCGTGCTTCAGACCAACATTATCAGAGAAAGAGTGTTGGTTTGAAAGGTATCACTAAAGGCCTCTGAGGGAGTACCCATTGGGGCCAGTCCTAAATAGGGCTGCCAGTTCCATAAGAACATAAGAGAAGCAACATTGGATCAGGTCAGTGGCCCATCCAGTCCACCACTCTTTCACACAGTGGCCAAAAACCCCAGATGCCATCAGAAAGTCCACCAGTGGAGCCAGGACACTAGAAACCCTCCCACTGTTGTCCCCCCTGCACCAAGAATACAGAGTATCACTTGCCTCAGACAGAGAGTTCCATCTGTACGTGGTGGCTAATAGCCACTGATGAACTACGTTTTTTCTACTTCCTGTTAGAAGCCTCACCTCAGTTCTTTTCATGCTTCTGTAGGAAGAGCACCTAGGATAGGCTTTTCCTAATCCTATTACCTTAGTATAGTGCAGGGGTGGCCAAACTTGCTTAACATGGGAGCCATATAGAATAAACATCAGATGCTTGAGAGCTGCAAGACATGAACACCAGATGTTTGAGGGCAGGAAGGAAGGAAAATAGATAGAGACAGGGAGAGGTGGAAAGAAAACAATTTTAACTTTAAATGCATTCTCCAAGCTGCTGTCTGGTTTGGCTTGGAGAAGTAATTTAAAGAGACAAATGCTTTCTCCAGGCTGACTGACAGTGGGAGCTTCAGGAGCCACACAGTATGTGTGAAAGAGCCATATGTGGCTCCTGAGCCACAGTTTAGCCACCCCTGGTATAGTGTGTGTATGAGCAGCAGTTCTTCTCTTTGCTAATTATCTTCCCTATTCTTTAAACTTTCATTCACTTCTGACCCTATTCCTTCTCCATCTTTATTAATCCCTGTTCTAACCATTCCTTCTCTCTAAATGTCAGGGCAACTGCCATTCTTCCTCTGAGGCAGGAGGACATCTTGCAGGTGATTCCTAACCTTCTTTCAAAGAATCAGGATCATATAAATATTCAAACTTCCTAATTCCTTTAGGAGTCACCCTCCTTCAGTTAGAGCAACAACCTTCCCTTTTAAAAAAGGCTGTTTTGCCTGTATGTATTCTGTCTGGGCCTCAAATAGTATGGTTTAAATATCTTCCAGACCTACCCTATGGATCCTATTCTCTTGAGTTTTCCAGATTTCTTCTTTTGAAATCAAATTTGAGTGTCTTGAACTTTGCAGAAAATTCTCCATTGACATGAATGTGGAACTTAATAGTATTATGGTCACTGTACTGTAAGCATGAGCCTCCTTCTCCATCTTTAAATGTACTGAGTTTACTCTGGCCTAATGTCAGGGATACAGGACTCTTTGTTATGAACTTATATTGTGTGAACACAGGCAAACTACATCTGTGGACATTAATGACACATACCCACTTGCCTATTGTCTATAGGCAGTGGATTCCTTGTGGTCTTAAGCATTTGGCAACTCTGCCAGCTTCAATATGGACATTTTACTCTGTGGGGCTAAACAGCAAACACTCCAGCTTAACTGAGAGGCCTCCCTGCTTGTTCATGACATTGCTGTGACTAGGCATCCCCCTGCATAGAAGGATTTCAGATCAGGCTTCCCCAAGGAGCTGCCAAGCCATGCAGAATACAACTGCACTTCTGTCCAAGGAAGACAGCCTATAAGAACAGTTTTCAGCAGAAGCCATGATGAAGAGGACCCTGACTCTATCTTGTTCGGTCACCATGAGGGTGAGCACATAGGCTGGGTGTGTCAGGCCAGATGCAAACAAGAAGCCCACAGTCAAACAAAAGAGTTTGCTATGACACTCGCACATAGCAAAGGTTTGTTTCTGTCAGCCGTTGAGAAGATCGCTGGAAACAAAGAATTAGCCCAAGGAAGTAACTGTTGCTAAGGTCTTAAAGTCAATCATGCAGGACAACCCCGTTGTGTTAGCTATGGTGTTACAGTAGAATACAATATGTGGCTCTAAACTGACCAATTCCTTTTCTTTGTTTAAGGTTTTTTCAGTAGGTAAACCCATTATTACTCACTAATCCTTATCAAGCTTCTGGGAACATCCCTCTGTCCGCCCCTTTTTGGTGACATAGGAGTCACATGTACTGGCATAACTGCAGTGTCACAGATCACATGACCTCATTACCTGAGGGCACAAATCTTGTTACATCAAGGCCAGCACATTGCAGTTCAGTGTGTCTTGTCTTACCCTACCACAGACTTGCACTCCTAAACGCTGTTTAGGCCACTCTCCACCTTCATGCCTTCTGCTTCAAGGATCCATGGACAATGTCATATCACCCCTACCTCTGCAAATATCCCTAAGACTCTCTATTCCTCACTCCCTTATTTCCTAGCCTCTTGTTATGAATGTTTGGTTGTTGTATGAATTCTCTACCTTGTTTGAATGTGTGATTGTATTTTTATATATTTTTCTAAGTAAACATTTTAAAATATATTTAGTCTGGAGTTTTCTGTTTGAAACTGCACCTCCATAAATTGGCAAAAGATCTCTCCTATGCTCTGCCAGGGTCTCCTCTGCTAATTCCCCCATCTAAGAAGAGATCCACAGCAATTTCTCTAACAGTACCCAGCTGGTGCAACAATATCTACATCTTGCACAAGGTCTTGAGCCCCACCCAGAACCAAATCAATGTGCCTCTGGTCAGCTCCATGGACAACTGTTCCTGTGCACAGTACATTTTTCCCAGTCAGTCTGAGGGTAGTTAAGGTCATGCTATATTCCAACATTTTCTTCTTTAGTCACCTCCCTTATGTCCTTCTCCATCTCAAGGTCAGGTTAAAATGTTGGATCTAAGGGGAATAATAGCACGTCTCCACTTTCAAGTAACTCTTGGGTTCCAGTTTTTCACTCATAGTGATTCCATGAGGAAGTTTATTCCTCTAATGTTTTTAGCTTATTTGACTCTGCCCACTAATATACAAAGTAACATGTATCTTTCTGCCCTGTACATAGAGTTTATATAGATGTCCCATTCTACCCTGTTTCTGAAACCTCCGCTATATCTAAATTACCATTTAGTACCAAGCACACCAACTTTCCCATCTTTATTTGGAGACTTCTAGCATTGGCCTATAGACACTGTTCATGTTTCCCTTTCCAGTGATCCTAACCTCAATCAGCCCTTGGTCTCCACTCATGGCCCTCCTTTACAAGCCTATTCTTACTGTCATGTTCTGTCACACTCCCAATTGTATCATACTGAGTGTGTATCCTATCATCCCTTTGGGATGAGTCATTCTGAACTAGAGACTCTCCAGCTCCTGTTACCTTACTCAGCTTGTCAGTTTGGACCAGTTCCCTTTCTTGCTGCATCCTACCCCCACCACAAGTGGCTCTTGAGGAATTGTTGGAGAAGCTGAAAGTGTACAGAGTTGCATCTGCAGATGCATTTAGTGGAAATCTGTCTGTTGCTGTCTTAGAGTTGATTGGATGATAAATACCTGTTTTAAGCCTAAGGTATGCATTTCATCTTTTAATGTATTTTGTGACGTGTCTTATCTCTGACTATTTAACAGAAATTAAAATGAACAGTTGAAGACTGGTACAACATGATCAGTAACTTTTATTTCTGTTAGCTTTTACTTCAAAATGTGTGAGTCTTGCACGTAGGAAGTAATGATGGATACTGTAGCTCCATTTCACTAGCTGCAGCACTTTACTGAGCCAGTTTGGTGTAGTGGTTAAGTGTGTGGACTCTTATCTGGGAGAACCGGGTTTGATTCCCCACTCCTCCACTTGCAGCTGCTGGAATGGCCTTGGGTTAGCCATAGCTCTGGCAGGAGTTGTCGTTGAAAGGGCAGCTATTATGAGAGCCCTCTCACCCACCTCACAGGGTGTTTGTTGTGGGGGGAGAAGATATAGGAGATTGTAAGCTGCTCTGAGTCTCTGATTCAGAGAGGGGGGGGTATAAATCTGCAATTCTTCTACTCCAGAGCATGGAGCCTTTCACCATGCAAGTGATTTGTCCTTTTCCCATAAAAATAATTGTCGTTAATGGAACAGAGTTATGGACTTTAATGTTTTAGGATTGAATTTCTGCCCTTGTTTAGCACTTGTGTACTAAGACTTGCTTTTAAATTCTTTTTAAAAATGAAGATATGTATTTTAATACATTCTTGTTCTGCATGGGCATTTGATTGCTTCTTGTATATTAGGCATCTTACCTCTGTGAGCATCACAGGGGTCATAGCAGTTGCTGTAGCTGCAGATTGCTTAGGGTTTACTCTGAGCATCTTGCTGTATACTAATTCATAGTATTAGTATAAATCACATATTAAATTGTCCAATACTAACACACTTGGTATTTTGCTAACTGTATCTATATTTGCTATTTAACTTGTTTCATTAATGATTTGGAGTTTGGAGTAAGCAGTGAAGTGGCTAAGTTTGCGAATGACACTAAATTGTTCAGGGTGGTGAGAACCAGAGAGGATTGTGAGGCACTCCAAAGGCTTGGGGGAAGTGGGCGTCAACATGGGAAATGGGGTTCAACGTGGCCAAGTACAAGGTAATGCACATTGGGGCCAAAAATCCTAACTATAAATACAAGTTGATGGGGTGTGAACTGGCAGAGACTGACCAAGAGAGAGATCTTGGGGTTGTTGTAGATAACTCACTGAAAATGTCGAGACAGTGTGCGACTGCAATAAAAAATGCCAACGCTGTACTGGGAATTATTAGGAAGGGTAATTTTTAGGAAGGGTACAAATCAGCCAGTATCATAATGCCCCTGTATAAGTCGATGGTGTGGCCTCATTTGGAGTACAATTTTGGTCACCACACCTCAAAAAAGATATTATAGCTTTGGAAAAAGTGCAGAAAAGGGCAACTAGAAGGATTAAAGGGCTGGAACTCTTTCCCTATGAAGAAAGGTTAAAACCAGAGGGTTTTTAGCAGGAATGCACAGGAATGCAGTTTCGGCTGTTTTGGCACCATGAGGTGTGGCTTAATATACAAATGAGTTCCTGTACAAAAAAGCCCTGTGTGAAACAATGGTTATGTCAGGGGGTGTGGCCTAATATGCCAATGAGTTCCTCCTGGACTTTCTCTACAAAACGAGCCATGGTTAAAACACTTGGGGCTCTTTAGCTTGGAGAAATGTCAACTAAGGGGTGACATGATAAAGGTTCACAAGATTATGCATGGGATAGAAAAAGTAGAGAAAGAAGTACTTTTCTCCCTTTCTCACAATGCAAGAACTCTGGGGCACTCAATGAAATTGGCGAGCAGTCGGGTTAGAACTGATAAAGGAAGTATTTCTTCACCCAAAGGGTGATTAACACGTAGAATCCACTACTACAGGAGGTGGTGGCAGCTACAAGCATAGCAAGAGTGGATTGGATAAACATATGGAGCGTTTAATAGCAATCAGTGGCTATTAACCACAGCATATTGTTGGAACACTCTTGTCTGAGGCAAGTGATGCTCAGTATTCTTGGTGCTTGGGAGGGGCAACAGTGTGAGGGCTTCTAGTGTCCTGGCCCCACTAATGGACTTCATGATGGCACCTGAGTTTTTTTGGCCACTGTGTGACACAGAATGTTGGACTGGATGGGCCATTGGCCTGATCCAACATGAATTCTCTTATGTTCTTCAATTCTTCAATTCTTTATTATGGTCTAAGGACCGGCCAGTTTGAAGCAAGTAGAAAGCAGATTTTTAGAAATACATAAAATAAGCTCTAAATCAATTACATTCCCTTGATCATACAATTCTTTTTCCTAAGAGCTAATGCATAGAATTTTGCTACTGCATGTGTTACGCGTTTCTGACTATCCCTTAACAAGAATGTCTGCAATATTTCAGGTCTGAGGTCAATATAGTCTTGCAAGGGTTTGAATTTAGAAAGTAATGGGATAAGTATTTGACATCTCTCATCCTGATAGAGGTTACAATGTAAAAGTATATGTGTGATAGTCTCAATTGCATTACTCTAACAAGGGCAACAGCCCTGTTGGATAGGCAAGTTGGAAAATCTACCACTTAAAATGGCAGAAGGACAGGTGTTAAAGCAGGCTCTTGGAAAAGCCCATCTGTATGAGTAATGTCCGAAAGATAAGAGGATGATGCAAAATTCAAGTCCTTCCTCAGACTCTTATAGCTTAAGGGGAGCAACTCCTCATAATTTTGGGCTCCTATATCAGTTAATCTCCAGATAACCAGTTTTTTTGCCTTTGTTAATTCCATGTCAAACAAGACTTCTGGATCCAGACCTATTTGTTTTATTTGTTTTATTTTCTCAATTATCTTTAGAGACCATGTAGGGTAGGGGACAGAGGCTAGCAACCATGGCATTAAGCCTTTTGGGTCAAAGTGAACTCTAAACCAGCAAAAGATTGCAGTTTCCCATATATTTAGTTCAGCTTTAGGCATGCCATGCTCTTGTCTGAGGATAACATTTGAGGTACATCAAGGTGCATTAAATGAAGACCTGAGAAACTAAGCTAGGACTAATTCAAGAATCTTAACATTTGAAGTCAAGCTTAATTGTTCTTATGTTGTTATATCATGTGCCATTCTTTGTTCAGATAAACAATGAATTGTTGATGTATTCTAAATATTTTAAGTAGCAGTGCTTTGTCTTCTGTTATAACTTTAATAAATTTTAAATCTGCATGAAAATTATACTTTTAAATTCTGTATTTAAGGGTGTCTCCTTCAAGACTTTGCTTTAGCAAGATTTAAAATTGGAATTTTACAAGTAAAAAATAGAATGTTGTTTCAAAACTTGTTCTTGATCAGCTGGTTACTCCTTAGTTTCAAAATTCTAAGTACTTGCTGCTTTCTCATCTTTCCCATTCCCCCAAAAAACTCTGTTCAGAGTGGTGCCTTAACCTTTGCAAAGTGCCATACAACACGGAATGATGCAATGAGGAAGTAGAATTGTGCAGAACTGGCTACTGCTTTTCCTGTTGTGCAAGTGAAGCCAA
Source organism: Heteronotia binoei (assembly GCF_032191835.1). Lineage (NCBI taxonomy): Eukaryota > Metazoa > Chordata > Lepidosauria > Squamata > Gekkonidae > Heteronotia > Heteronotia binoei. Next base: position 164,474,737 of record NC_083223.1, on the reverse strand, counting down.
CTTGTCTCAAGGCTTGCTTGTGGCAAACTTGCCCAGGTCCCCCCGCTCATTGCAGTCCCTGTGTCACAGGACATTTTGTTTACAAAGGCCAACATCATCCTCAGTAGAGGATTCTTGAGACAAGGGTAACTTAAGTTAGCACATCTGTGGGATCCAAACTGATCACTTAGTTCAAACATTATTTCATATGATGGATCATAGTAATTGAACAATTTAGAAGCTCCATAATTATTTTCATTTATTTTTGCCCCCTCCTCCAAGGATGCTATCCCAAAAATTTCTTATGGCTGCCAAAGTGTTCCAGCTCATAAAACATCATAATGATAATTTAGTTCATAGTAAGCAACTTCCTCTGTTCATGTGTGTGATGGCACATGTACAGGTGCATAACAAAAAAAGAGGGGGGGCATTTTTTGATCAGATGTATTGGAGCTGAAAAATATTGGTATTACCAGGTTCCAAATACTATTATGATAATCGGATCAGGGTTTTTTTTGGGGGGGGGGGAGGGGAGATCCTATATTTTTTGGTCCCATTATTTTTTATGGGAAATCTCTAAGCGGGGGCTGAGGGTATTTTTAAAGGTACTTGCACTAAAACTGCTGGGTAGATGCTGGTGCCTGTCCTTTAAATAACCCCTACATTTTAAGTCAATTGAACCAAGCAGTCCAGTTCTGTGCAATGCTCCCTCTAAACTGTGGAGTCTTGTGAGCAAAAATTCTACTTTGTGAACTACTGGCATTAAAGTTGTGATCTACTGCATAAAGTCATTTTCTCTGGGGCCATTTTTTCAAACAAAAAATGCACGAGTCAGGTTTAAAAATTGTAAGTTAGCTCACACTAACTCACCTTAGAGGAAACACTGGTTCTATGTTCCCCTGAACAAGGTGTCCGAGCTGTCCTCCACTGTTTCCTATGGAGGAAAAGAAAACATGAAAAATGTAAAATCTGAGAATGTCCCCCCTCCAAGAATACTACTGGAAACTGTTGCTAAGTCTAACCTACATAAAATGTGAGAATCCACAAAAAAGCAAACCCAACATGAACCAGCTTCAAAGAATGAATTTTTTTTAGATAAAGAAAAAGAAACATTTGAAAATCAGAGTTTCTTACCCGAAGCACTCTGCCAAGCTGATACCAAGACCTGGGAAACATGGAGAACAATCCTGGTAGCATACAAGTGGTGGTTCCCAATATTCCTGGTTAATCCCCAGTATTTCTGGGATTTTTTTGGGACCTATTTTATGTTATCCTGAAAAATCCCAGATTTATTTGGGAGACCCAGGCCAATTCCACACTAGACCTTTAATCCTGGTTTAGCCCTGTCCCCAAGCTGACATTCTGCACTAAAATCATAGAGTCATAGAGTTGGTTTCTATTATTCTAGTGTAGAATGTCAGTTTGGGGACAGGGCTAAACCAGGATTGAAGATCTAGTGCGAAATTGGTCCCAAATATATCTGGAAAATTCTGATAAGCTGTTTTTCAGATATATTTTTGGCTAGGAAATATCTAGGCACATGTACTGCCTTGATAGTATTTGATAGCTACTCAGAGGGGGTACTATTTGCATGGAAAATATAGTCGTCCTCATTTGTTCTAATCTCACAGTGTATGCCTGCCATATCTTTTCCTACAACTTTCCTATCCCTTTTGCTTATGTATGCCTTTGATTATTGCTAATATAGTCTAGAATACTTCTTTAAAATATGAATTTGTTACCAGCATTTATTTTTTAGGGCTTGATAATGCCTCAGTGAAATAAATAAATAAATAAATGTTTTGTGTCAAGGTGTACACTGCCTGCAGTCCTGCCCATACTATCACAAACTGAGTTGTAACTCTCCATGCAGAGTTTATGGAATTATAAATCCGTATCCAAACCAGATGGGTGGTACTTAATATACAATTACTAACTACAGCAGAATAGTTCATTCGCGACTAGTTGTTAGCCAACATCATTAGTTGGGATAATTAATGGCCAGTTTTATTTATTTTATCACAAGATTAGGAAATGCAAGGGCAAAACTCACCCCAAGTCACAGTGCAGGCAACTGATGAGATGTAGAAGAGGTAAACCTCCTCTGTCTGTCCATCTATCTAGTCTCTATGAGTGAGAGAGAGGACCTGAGAGATGAAATGGTCATGGTTCTCTATATTTTAAAAGAGGCAAGAAGGGTAGCAACATGTGACAGCCTGACCTATTTGTAACCCTCAACCTGAGAGAGAGATTGTAGAGGGTGGTAGGCACTCTGTGTGAGTGAAAAAGGTGTGTCACTTACTGGTTTCTTTGTAATAATTGTGTTTAGGTTCTTTGATCTTTACCTTGGCAACAACAAGTTTCATGGGACCCTGTATGGGTACTCGCATGTGACTCCCTGATTGTCCTTCTGTCTTCCCAGTTTATCGGCTTTCATTACTGCCTTGCCTGTCATTTCCATACAGTTCTGTTCCAGGTTTTGTCAAATGAACATCACATTACTAATCCTAGTTACTGACCAGTCTTGCTCTTTTCAGTAGCTATAAAATATGTAATTTTATAATAGTTGTTACAGATGTCTGTTAAATATGTATATATAGGAATGGGTTAAATTTCTACATGTCAAGCTTTGTTTTACATTCATGTGTAGTGTAAAAACTTCTGACAACTCTGTCATTTGCATGTAGAACATGTGAGAAGAGCATTGTCTTCCTTCCTGTATGTGTTGGTCATAAGTATCTGTAGATTTGTTTATTTGTACACAGAAATGAAAATTATATTTTTGTAATGTATGCATGTGTATATGTGTAAATTTCCCCCCCAGCATGTCTTATAGAAGCTTCTTCCTCTAGCTAATATATTATTTTAATGTGATTTTATTATGTTGTGCTCTGCCCTGAGCCCCCACGGGGGAATGGGCGGAATATAAATAAACTATTATTAATAATAATAGCTATATCCAAACACCTCATGATAGTGGAGTTTTATTTGGAATTAAAGGCATCTAAAAGAAACCACAGTTTTGTAATTATATAGCTGCTGTTCTTTCTATTTAATCAGTGAAGTGAAAAAATTCATTTTTTGGATCATATTGTAAATTACCACCTGAAGAGAGAACTCTTGAGTTACTAAAACTTTTTAATTTGTAATGTCTTTATTATATTTGCATGGTTGAATGAATAGAGGAAAGGAGTTGACATTTATCCTCTTTACTCCATTTGCTATCCATGTGATAACTCTTTGGGGAGTCTCTTCTCTTTTTGTTAGATCAGTTATTGTTCAAAATTTGGTTCCAATGGCTGTTAAGATAGTTAAACAACAATTCTGACATTATTATAGATAAAGAACAGCTAGATGTCCAAAGCAATATTTTCCTCAGATTTGTCCATAACACTGTTTTTTTTATCAGGCTTCCTGGAATTCACATAACCTTTGCAGATTATTTTAGCTGCAATTGCATGAATATCTGTTCCAGTGTTAGGAACAGGTGTTACTGTGTCAGGTGTTAAGGGCAAATGGGTTGTCTCTTTCTTTTTTGCCTGAAATGTCCCTGGTTATAATTTTCTTAATTTTGTGTTAACATTTGTTGAAATATTTTAAAATGATTAGTACTTATTTCATTTTTTAAACATACAATTCTAACTATTTCAGTCACGTAGTGTGGACAAGCAGCATGCTGTAGTCAACTATGATCCCTCGACTGATGAGCACTTGGTGAAGGATTTAGGCAGTCTAAACGGAGTAAGTTAAATATGTTTCATTTTCAAGAACTCAAGTTCCTTTTATAAAACCCAGAGGTGATACAATAGGTATTTGTTCGGTAAATTCCTCCTTGTATGCTTTTGTGGCTGGTGGCATATTCTCCTACCTGGTGGTAAGCATTTTTCATTGCTGCTCCTGGTCTTTGCATTGAAAGTATGCTGGTGGCCCTGTGTCTTCTACCTTTCTGGAAGGCCTATAGGTTTGTTTTGTTTGAGAAGGTCTTTTTTTGAGGACTTGAATATAATTGTTTATAGCTATATTTTGTAGGCAACCTTAATTTTTTAAAGTAATTACACTGTAGAAGAAACATAGTAACATTGAGCTAAGCACAGTTATGGGCATGGATCAAGTGGGAAAGCTTACAGAAGGATTTGTACAAGTGGATCTGTTTCTGCCTTCTCTCATCATCCTGTTGCTTGACTCCAAAAGCCCTCTGAGAATAAGGGGACAACCCTCATGAACAAAATGCAGCACCCTTTATGTTTACAATGAGAAATGGGAACTGGATAAAATTGCCATCCATCATCTGCTAATGGCATGTGTAGGAAAGTTCCATTCCACAAACAGAGCTGTATTTGCAGTTCATTGGATATAATCCAGATTGCAAAATTTCAGGGCATTGGATAAGATTGTGCCAGCTACAAAATTTTCAAATATCTACCCATCTGTTATCAAGAGAATGTTTCATTTAATTTATTTAGATGTTTATACCCTTTTTTTCTCCTTAGTTGGGACCGAAAGAGGCATATAATGTTTCCCTCTCCTCTTTCTTTACTTCTTTCTTCTTTTTCTTTGCCACCTTTCCACCCAGTTCAGGGTCTTCAAAGTGGTGAATATTTCAAACAGTAAAACAGTTTAAAACATATACTGTTTTATCCTCACAACAATAGCCATGTGAGGCAAGTTAGGCTGAGAAAGAGTGACTGGCTCAAGATCTAACAATGTTAAAATAATTACCCTACTGTTGTGGTTTTTCATATCCTCAATTAGAAGCTTTCATTCTTAAACTTTCAGCTGCCATTTTAATTCTGGTTTCATTTGAACACATGAAGCTGCCTTACATTGAATCAGAACATTGGTCCATCAAGACCAGTATTGTCTACTTAGCCTGGCAGGACATCTCTAGGGTCTCTGTTGTGACAATAAAAATGCAGTCATACAGCATAAGACATCCAATGAACAATGCAGTTATACTAAGATTACAGAATTAGAAGATTGCCTAGGTGAAGTATAGTGGGATTATAAGAGATAGAAGACAATGCAGTAGGTACATAGAATCATCATTGCAGTGGACTACAATTCTACTCCATTTTAAAGGCTCCTTTCTGGACTGTTCCATTCTATTACAATTCTAATCCATTTATAATAGTGACTGACTGGCTGTTTTCTTGAGCCAATAAAAGATTTAATAATACAAGCATACTAAAAGTAAACTGATGTTAGAATTGGTAACTGTGATTGGACTGTGAGGAAAGAATACAATACATATTAGGAAAGAATACATATTAGAAAAGATGTCTACCTATTATTAGAGCAGCTCATTTTCCACAAGCTGATTACATACTTCTTTATTTGGCATGTTATAAACAGTATCAAGTCTCTTTGCAACTGCTACAATAAAACAAAACCATTAAAGCAAACCATTAAAATAAGGTAGGGTATAAAGTAGTATAAAAATACACATTGAGCTGTCTAAATGATATGCATATGTTAACATTCTCAGGCTAGAATCAGACCAAGAAAACAACTAAGGCTTTAGCGGTGAATCCAGATCCATTAATATACCTTCCTTAATTTTTTGCTTGTGCAAGTAAGATAGATTGTTATCTTCACCAACTGAATAAAATCATGTCTGAAGAAAACTATATTCATATGGAGAATTTCTGTACCACTAGAAAATCTTAACATTGTTGTGTTTTTTCCCCCTCCCAGACATTTGTGAATGATGTGAGGATTCCTGAACAAACATACATAACCTTAAGACTTGATGATAAACTGAGATTTGGATATGATATCCTTATTTTAATTGTTTTGCTGCTGGCTGGCTTTGTTGTTAAAATATAGTAGCATTTGGCACTGTACTTTGCATTTTGACTTGTGTACTCTCTTTAGAAATTGTTCAGTATAAATCTAATCTTAATTATCTTGTCAGTGTTGTATGTACTGATTGTTGGAAGCTACACTTTAAACACTTTGAAGAGCCCTGTGGCACAGAGTGGTAAACTGCAGTATTGCATTCCAAGCTTTGCTCATGACCTAAGTTTGATCCCGGCAGAAGCTGGGTTCAGGTAGCTGGCTCAAGGTTGACACAGCTGTTCATCCTACCGAAGTTGGTAAAATGAGTACCCAGCTTGCTGAGGGTAAAGTGTAGATGACTGGGGAAGGCAGTGGCAAACCACCCCATTAAAAAATCTGTTGTGAAAACATCATGATGTGGCATCACTCCAGAGTTGGAAATGACTGGTGCTTGCACAGGGGACTACCTTTACCTCTTTTTTTACACTTTAAATGATGGTCACTTATGTGTTTCCTGTGAAACAGAGACAAAGAGTTTGTTTAGTATAAAGGACCATATTTAAAGCCCCCCAAAAGAGCAGAGTTTGCACTGTTTATTGCTTTAGTGGCATATGCATGTAATGTTTACTTACTGTATTTATACTCCACATTTCTCCCCAGTGGTTTAACAATGTTCTGTCCTCACAACAATCCTGTGAAGTAGATTAGGCTGAGACTGTGAGTAGTCCAAGATCACCCAGCAGGCTTCCATGGCAGAATGGGGATTCAAACATGAGTCTCTTGAATGAAAATGATGAGCATTTGCTGTCAGGTAATTGGGGCACTTGAAGTGTTTCACATGGAAGCAGAAATTGTCGGTTGTTAGAATAATTTTTCAAAACTTTTTTTTAAAACTTAGAGTACCTTTGTATGTTACAATGAAGCAAAGTGGAGAACAAAAGTATAATTTTAGAGAAGGCACTTTTAAAGGTGAGACTTGTTTTAGCTCTTCTCACATTTGGAGCTTGCATATTTCACTCCCGGCAAGTTCTTTTATGTAAGTTATATCAGAAGCACAGTAAGAGAAAATACAGCGCACTTGTACTTTCTTTTCTCCCTCCTTCTATTCATTTGCACGTAAAGACTAATTATATGTCTAAGGTGCCAGAGTACTATTGTCTCTTAACATATGAAAGACCATATGAATTTCTTTATTCCAATTGAAAGGCAGGTGCATATTCTAATCAAACAGAACTGTCACTGATGTTAACAGTTTGCTGTTGAGGAGGAAATCTTCTAGTGTAGTTTAAATGAAAAGAATGTGATGTAGGTTTGCATATGTTGCTTTACTAATGTGTGTTCCTTATATAGCTACCATAGCTGTGATATCATAAATGGAGACTGTGTTGTTGTATCTTGTGAAAAATTGAAACTGCTGTAATATTTCCTCCAAAAAATGTTGTTACTAAAAAAGAATTAGTGACATTTCCACTGGAGACAATTATCGCTGCTTTCCTTATCACATTACACATACTAATCTTTTTACTGTAGTCAGAGGAGAGATGAGAGTCCCTGAAGAAGCACTTAAGGTAAATACATTTATATTTTTAGGCATGTGATACTTTCTGTAGTACTGTTTCATGCTCTCTGTCCTGGATATGAGAGGGGACTGGGTGGCACGATCAGAGCTGAAAAAGGCACATCTGTAGTCTGCTGCTTTCCTGGGAGCCACAGTGCTTGCCATGAACCAGTATGTCTGACCTAACACTGCCAGTTGGAGAACAGAGCATGGGAATTTAGCACAAATCAGTTTTTTAAAACCAAAAGGACCATCTGAGCTCCTGTAAGTGGGTGGCCAAATCAAGCTACCCCTTATATTGGGGCAGTTTTCATGGTAATGGCCTTGGGGCATCTTATGATGCTCCCCAGAATGTTGTGGAGTGTTTGGAGCCACCCAGGGCCTAGGAGAACTCCCAAGCTCTGTTGCTCAGATAGCCAGAGAGAGGGAAAAGGAACAGCCTGCAGGGAAGTGAAGGACTAGGGAAGAATGTGGAATCCATGTCTCTTACCTGGCAGAGGCCCCATGGAGCCTTCCCTCCAGTGGGTCTTGATTACAGCATTGATCACATACATCTCCTCTAGCACTGTTTCATGCAGCATTCTTTTTCTAAGAACATTGCACAGTATTAAGGAGATAATACTGTATTGAATTGTGATGGTAAAGGATGATTGTCTCTAGCCAATAGCTGCCATGCAAACAAATAGCGAATATGGGGGACTGCTGCCACAACGCTAATGGCCAAGAAGATTTCACACATTTCAGTTTGTCTGAGCTGGTATAGTATTTGTGCTTAGAGGCAGTACATGGACCCTTTAAGGATGCAGATCATGGAAGCTGCATTAACAGCCTCCAGTGGAGAACATGAAGCGCTGCCACAGACGTGCTTCTCAAGACATTCATGTGTGAGCTAATAATAACTAGCTGGCCAACTCTAATTATCCTATTTACCAGAAAGAAAGACTAGGATTTTCTTATCCAATGTACCATCAAGAAAAAGAGATGGTCATCTTAAATTCACATACAGACACTTAAGGCAATAACCCTTTTATCTATAACATTTTCTTAGGAGGAATCATCTTTTTTTGGTGGGGTAATAGGATATGCTGGTGCTCTTTTCCATAGAAGTGAATTACCCAAATGCACATTTATCTCAAAATTATTATATTAAGATTATTTTATTAAAACTTCTTAACTTAATGTTTTCCCCTTTGTTTGGTGGGATTTCTTTAGCATGAGAAATTTACAAGTCAACTGCAATTATCCCAAAAGTCTTCAGAGGCAGAAGGTTCAAAGGCAGCTGGTGCCAGGGTTGCAGAGCCAAAGGTACAAGATGCTGTTGCTGAAGTGCACCACAAAGCTGTGGAAACACTAAAATCTGAAGAGAAATCAACAGGTGAGAGAAATTAAGAACTTCAAATTTTTATCCAGGCATTTCATTGTACTGAAAATTGTGCAATGCCTAAACAAAGCAAATCTGTAAACAAAAAACCCAAATATACTATTAAAATGTATTAACACTGATAATTAGCTGTAGTTTCTTAAGCACTTGTTTTTCTCTGCCTCTGTATAACAAGTTAATTTAGAAAAAAAGATTAAACAAGATTGTCTTATTGCCTATTCTCCATGATGTTTTCCTATCTGTATTGTTTTATCACTAAAAATGCCTTTCCTGTAATCCGGTTTTCCTTATTTATTATTTGATTTATGCTATTTGTAGTCTGCATTTTTCACAGGGACTCAAGGCAGACTACGCATAGTGAGTCAGTACAATCCACAAAAGGTGACATTCAATAACAAATGCATTAAGATTTTAAGTCTGGAATGACCAGAAAGAACTGAAGCATAGCATAAGTATCAACACGACACATTTAGTAGTATAAAAATTACATAGCAGGAACTTACTTACAGTGAACTAAACACAGCAGTAGAGACCACAGTCCCTAATCATTTATCCACATAAGTTTGTGAACCATTTTGTACAGTGTAGCCCTGTTACCCACACAAAACAGCCCTCTTGAATAATTCAGTTTTGCATAGTTTGTAGAAAACCAGGAAAGTGGGAGTTTCCTGTCATCCTTGGGCAGGCCATTCCATAAGGTGGGCACCACAAGGGATGAGACACATACGAGCAGTTATTGATTTTGCCCATTTGCAGGCTGGCATCTACAGAAACACCTGCTGATATGAGCTAAGTTGCATAGGGGGTGTCATGATCCTGGGCCTAGCGAGGCCTGCAGGCCCCAGGGAAGCCTGCTTAGAAGTTACTGGGAAAAGCCTACATCTCCCAGGATCCCCTCTGTCCCTCTGATTGGGTAGCAAGGGGGTTGGAGGGAAACAGGCCCAGAGAGGGGTGGGGCCTGAGAAGAGAATATAAAGGCCAAGCCCAGGAAGTGGGTGTTCTTTCCCTGGAAATCTGAGCTGGAGGTAGGCTATGCCTGAAGAGCTTGAGCAGGGGAAAGCTCCTTCACCCAAGGGGAGGGGTGCGTGCTGGTTAGTAAGTTCAGATTGTAAGTGCAGACACGTTAGGGACTGTAAGTTCAGACACGTTAGGACTTTTGTTTATTTTCCCTTCACCTCTTTACTGTTTCATGCACCTTGTTAATTTATATTGCACTCCAATGAACCTTTTTGTTGTTGTTCACTCTGCCTGATCCTCACGCCTATTATTTGGCCTAAGCTTCAGGAGGCCTGAAGATCTTGGGAGGGAACTCTGGGCCTTCTCAAGGGGAACCCTTAACACAGAGTGGTGGCAGCAATTGGTTAATACCCCCCTGAGTCATGACATGGTGGCTTCAGCAGTGGGGTGGACTAGCTTTGGACTCTGGTGAGGCAGAGTGCCATCTGGCCTTGGAAAAAAATTTGCTGTTGGCTTAAGGAAGCCACATTTTCTGAAGATGCTGGTAACTAAGGTCTGGTAAAGGTGGTAAAAATGTGTTTTGTTTATTTTCTAGCTCTCAGGTCAACTGAATAGTGAGGCTAGATAGTTAATGTATGCTCTTCCAGTCTGGGAAAGAGAAGCCAGAGGACACGCCTGTCCCTATTACAAAGACCCAACCAGGGGCTGTTGGTCTAATGTCTGAGGAGAAAACACCGGACAGAGAGATGGCATCCTTGAGTGAAGAGGCCTTACATCTTCAACTGCAAATTAAGCAGGCAGACCTTGAGAAGGCCAGGCTTGAGGTAGAATTAAAGGAGAAAGAGCTGCAAAAGCAAGAGAACACAGCCAGGATAGAACTAGAGAAAGAAAGGTTGCTAAAAGAGGAAAGAGAATGCAGCTCAGTTAGAGAGAGAAAGGATGCTGAAAGAGGATAGAGAGAATGTAGCTAAGATGGAGCTGGAAAAAATAAAGCTGGCACATGAGATTGGAAAGGGACCGCTTCCTCCAGATGCTGCTGTGCAAGGGGATAGACGGAAGTACCCTTTATACAAGGAAGGGGAGGACATTGAAGCATTCCTGCAAAACTTTGAGCAAGTTTGCATGGACTACAAGCTTTCCCCAGAAGTGTATATGGAGAAGTTGAGACCCCAGCTAAGTGGGATTCTGGCTTCAGTGTCTGGACAGATGGAAGGTGAAGAGAGGTCAGACTACAAGCTGTTCAAATGGAGTGTGTGAGAGGGTGGGGTTCTCCAAAGAAGGAGCCTGAAAGAGGTTCAAGGAAGTGAAATCTGAATCCAAGGAGCCACTTGGTGGGAAGGGCGGGATATAAATCATAAATAAACTAAACTAAACTACCCACAATTAATTTATAGGCTGGGGAAGGCCTATGACCTGTGGCTTGAAGTAGCTGCTGCTAAGACTTTAGATGATGTAAAGACTTTAATGTGCATTGACTGGTTCTTGACTCTCATCCCTGAGCACATTTTATGCCCACTGATTGACAAGAGCCCTTCCACCATCAAAGAAGCTGGACAGTGGGCAAACCGCCTGGCTGAGGCATATGGAAGATGGAGACCCAGCACCAGTCGTGATTGGCACCCAAAGGAAAGCCCAAAACTCCCTCTTGTCCCTGGTGTCGAGGAGCAGTCTGAAGTGAAGGAAGAACTGTCCCAACAACAGCCCCCTAGTTCTACAGGTGCTGGTGTGAAGCTGCCAACAGGAGATCGGAAGGTACCCCGTTGTTATTCCTGCAGTGAGTTGGGGCATATCCTGAGTCAGTGCCCAAAGTCTACTACTACTGTGGCATTCCACATGATGCCAATGGGCCCTGGGCCCACTTCTTCTGAACCGGACCCTGAGTATATTCCTCAGCATCACCGCAGGGAAGTGACTGTGGATGGGCATGATGTTATAGCCTGGCGAGACACTGCTTCCCTTTTGACATCTGTCCATCGTTCTCTTGTGGACCCAAAGCATATCATCCCAGGTGAAGGAAGGAAGGTGCTGCGCATCAATGAAGCAGAAGGAGTTACCCTTCCAGTGGCCAGGATTCCCATCCAGTATGAGGGGTGGAATGGAACATGGAAAGTTGCTGGGCATGAGCACAACCCTGTGGCTGTTTGTGGGGGAGAATTTGGCACAACATGTACTTAGATGGCAGCAGAAAGCAACTGAATCCAAACACACTCCTGGAGTGGATTAGATGGAGGAGAGGGAAACCGCAAGGTGCCACAACAGATCTTCACAGAGACAGGGTTCTAAGGAACCAGAATGGACGAGGAAACTATTTGTTGGTGGCCTGAGCTTTCAGACTACTAATGACAGCTTGAGGGGACACTTTGAAACCTGGGGCACACTCACTGACTATGTGGTAGTGAGAGATCCACAGACAAAACGTTCTCGTGGATTTGGGTTTGTGACCTGTTCTTGCCAGAAGGAGACAAATGCTGCACTGGCAGCTGCACCACATAAGGTGGATGGTTGAGTGGTGGGAATCAAGTGAGCAGTTCCAAGGAAAGTTTCTGTGAGTCCTGGTGCCCCCTTGGCAGGAAGGAGAAGATATAAACTGCTACTGCTAAGGAATCCTGGATGCAGTTGAGGCCGTTCCATGGGTTCTGGAAACCGGAGGGAGTTGGTTACAGGCAGCCAAACTTACCAACCCTAAGCTCCTGAGTTAGAGACTGTGTTTGTTAATCTCTACCTTGTGTGTTATTGGGTTAGCAGGAAAGGCCTGTGGCAAATCTTGGAACGTTTAGGATGTCCCCCAAGGTTCCTCAGCATGATCATCCAGCTACATGAAGACCAGCGAGGCCAAGTCAGACACTGCAATGACCTCTCGGAGCCCTTCCCAATAGGCACAGGTGTAAAGCAAGGCTGTGTTCTTGCACCAACTCTCTTTACGATCTTCTTTAGCATGATGCTTCAAAGAGCTGCAGTAGATTTAGATGACGACAATGGTGTCTACATCCGCTATCGCACCGATGGCAGCCTGTTCAACCTGAGGTGACTAAAGGTCCACTCCAAGACAATGGAAAAACTCATCCGAGAGCTACTGTTTGCTGATGATGCTGCACTCGTCTCCCACTCGGTATCAGCTCTGCAGCATATGACGTCCTGCTTTGCAGAGGCTGCCAAGCTATTCGGCCTAGAAGTTAGTCTGAAGAAGACAGAAGTTCTCCACCAGCCTGCACCCCAGGAAGATTATCACCCTCCCTGCATCACTGTGGGTGAATCAGTTCTGAAGACAGTCCAGCAGTTCAGCTACCTGGGGTGCATCATCTCCTCAGATGCCAAGATCGACAAGGAGATTGACAACAGGCTGGCAAAGGCAAACCGTGCATTTGGCCGACTGCACAAAAGAGTGTGGAGCAACAAGCATCTGAAAAAAGGTACAAAGATCAATGTTTACAAAGCGGTTGTGATGACAACCCTCATCTACGGCTCTGAATCGTGGGTTTTATACCGTCATCACCTGCGACTCCTTGAGCGCTTTCATCAGCGCTGCCTTCGCACCATCCTCAACATCCACTGGAGTGACTTTGTGACCAACACTGAAGTCCTCAAGAGGGCGGAGGTTACAAGCATCGAGGCACTGCTGTTGAAGACGCAGCTGCGCTGGGCAGGGCATATTTCTAGGATGGAAAACCACCGCCTTCCCAAGATTGCTCTGTATGGCGAACTTTCCACCGGCCATCGAAATAGAGGGGCACCAAAGAAGAGGTACAAGGACTCCTTGAAGAAATCCCTTGGCACCTGTCGCATCAACCATCACCAGTGGTCTGACCTAGCCTCAGATCGCAAAGCATGGAGGCACACCATCCACCAGGCTGTCTCTTCCTTTGAGAACACACGCATAGCTGGTCTTGAGGACAAAAGGAGATTGAGGAAGAATCGCACTGCTACAGCACCAACCCCAAATCAGACTTTTCCCTGCAGCCACTGTGGTCGGATCTGCCTGTCCCGCATTGGTCTTGTCAGCCACCAGCGAGCCTGCAGCAGACGTGGACTACTGCACCCTTCTTAAATCTTCGTTCGCGAAGTCAAGCCGAGAGAGAGAGATTGGGTTCCACTGTTTATCTGTACATACTAATGGTTTATAATTTGTTTTGGGAACAACCCCATTTTGGGTAGACTTCATTGATGGGGATCCAGATTACCAGACCTCATGATTTGGTCTAATGGGGGGGGTGTCATGATCCTGGGCCTAGTGAGGACTGCAGGCCCCAGGGAAGCCTGCTTAGGAGTTACTGGGAAAAGCCTACATCTCCCAGGATCCCCTCTGTCCCTCTGATTGGGTAGCAAGGGGTTTGGAGGGAAACCGGCCCAGAGTGGGGTGGGGCCTGGGAAGAAAATATAAAGGCCAAGCCCAAGAAGAGCTTGAGCAGGGGAAAGCTCCCTCACCCAAGGGAAGGGGTGAGTGCTGGTTAGTAGTTCAGGGATTGTAAGTTCAGACGCTTTTGTTTATTTTCCCTTCACCTTTTTACTGTTTCATGCACCTTGCGGATTTCTATTGTACTGAAATAAACCTTTTTGTTGTTGCTCACTCTGCCTGGTCCTCACTTCTATTATTTGGCCTAAGCTACAAGAGGCCTGAAGGTCTTGGGAGGGAACTCTGGACCTTCTCAAGGGAAACCCTTAACCCAGAGTGGTGGCAGCAATTGGTTAATAACCCCCTGAGTCATGACAGGGGGGAGAGGGTGGTCCCACAAATAAGAGAGACCAAGACTATGAAGGGCTTTGTATGTGATAGCCAGTACCTTAAACCGAGCTTGGTAACAAATAGGCAGCTGATAGAAGAAGAGGTTTTTATACCTTATTTTTTTTTCTAAAGACTCAAAGTGGCTTACAGTCTCATCCACTTCTCGTCCTCACAACAGGCATCTTCCTCTCCTCTGCCTGCCTTCCTAGTTTGGTGAAGATTGGATTTGGAATGTCTGAGCTATAATCCCCCAAAGCAGACATCCCCAGGAAAGCTGTGCTTCAGTTAATGACAACTAACTCTTCTCTCTTCATGCTGCAAAGTGAAAGCAGCAGAGCCTGTTTGTCTGCTCCCATAGAGGAGAATGGGAACTCCATGGTTGGCTCCCAGCTATGGACAATCATTATAGGTGCTCTAGGGCTCTCCGAAGCCCACCTCCATTGTTGCCTAGGAATTGATTGAATCGGTGCCAGCTGTCTGCAAAAACAAAACAAATGAACCACCAAGGGAAAAAGGCAGGTTATTTACCAGTTTGGCCATGGTGTGACAAAATGAACTAATTCAAAATGAAACACAAACCAGCCCAGTTCATGCTCAGATTGTGGTTCATTTTTCGGTTCTTGCCAATCCCTTAGTCTTGACTATTCTTGAGAGAATTTGCCCAGTAACCGATATAATAGCAGTTGACCAGGCCATTGATAGTAAGTTTTCCTGAATTATTTTCAGAGTTGAATGCCCTATTAGAAAAGCATGTAGTTCAGGGTTTAACTCCCAGTGATCCTTATTCTTCCAAATTTTTCCTAGTCAGTAAAAAAAAAATGACTTATGCCCTATTTTAGGATCTAAACGGTCTCAATTTCTTCTTCAGGATCTATACATTCAGAATGGTTTGCTTGATCTCGATGTCACAATTGCTTAACTCAGGAGATTGGTTCACTGTCTTGGACCTCCAGAAAGTTGTATTTTCACATTTCCATTCACCCTGAGCCAGGACCATAGCCAGGACCATAGCCAGTACTCCACTTCTGGTGGGGCACACAGGAGGATTTTTCATTCATAGGAGCCAGCTCTGGGCACTGAAAGGTCTTCTCAGGAGTAAGCCTTCCCCACAACTGCCTGACTTGGCTGCCCAGGACTCCCCCACCCCAACACATGTCTCTTGCTGACCAGAGGTACCTGCAGATGTGGGTTTTAAATCGCCCCATCCCTCCTCCGCTGCTCCTGATGGGCCAGCCTGGGATGCTAGTGGGGAGCCTGGGGCTGAGTTCACCTTCTTGCTGCCACCACCCTGCCCAGGACTCAGCAGCAACTTCAGAGCAGTTTCTAGATTCTACTTGAGCCAGAACATTGAGCAGGGGTTGGACTGGATGATCTGTATGGCCCTTCCAACTCTGTGATTCTGTTATTTCTCTCTCCATTTTTCCCCACTCCCATCATCTGTAGCTGAAGGATGACTGCATACCTTAGATGTAAAACATGTCATTTTATTTAAAGTGAACAAGTGAATTCAGAAAGGTTCCATAATTGTTTCTCTGATTTGCTGTCCCCTTGAAGGGAAAAGCTGTGGCTGCTCAGATGGTGTCTAGGTAGGCTGTCTCTACTATCAACAGAGCCTACAAACTGGCATCGGTGCAGTGTCCTTTACAGATACAGGCACAGTCCACAAGTGCTCAAACAACATCCTCTGTTTTTCAACAAGGCATCCTGTTTGCTGACATTTGCAGAGCAGCAATCTAGTCATCTACAGACACTTTTGTTAAGCACTATTATATGGATGTTAATACAATAAGGGAGGCATCAGTGGGGACAGCAGTTCTACATTTGATCTTCTATTAAATTGCACATCCCACTGCCTCGTAAGCCAGTTTGCTAGTCTTCCATGTGGGCCTAAACAAAACGACGATGATGAAAACAGTGTTGCACTTACCTGTAACTGTTGTTCATCTAGTTGTCTCTGTGCAGGCACACATTCCTCCCTCCTACTCTGCTGTGAGCTCCTTGACTCTGTATTTGTTGGCTCATAGTGACTGCCAAGGAGAATGAGGGAGGAAGAGCGGCTCCTGGGGCACGTGACCATTAGGTGGGCAAACCAGCTGAATGGCTCCAATTGGGGGTGGCCCTCCTGCTCTATCACTAGGCTAGCTAAACATTTCCAATGGCTGGCCTGCCCACATGCACCTTCCCATGTGTGCCTGGAGAGAGAACTAGATGAACAACAGTTACAAGTAAGCGCAACACTATTTTTTTAATTTCATTTGTTTCAGGTCAGCTGCAGAGCTGATGTCTTGTGTAAAAATTGTATCCCTTGCCTTTGTTGGGCAAATACATCGAACACACCATTCTTTGAATTTTAATTGATGTGTTCTCAGAAAACAAAATAATAGCATTTAAAAACAGTATTCTGCAAAATAGACCAATTTAGAAATTACATTTTAATATAATAAGCTATAAAAAGGGTATCTCCCACCAATATACTTTTTTTTTGTACATTTCTTAAAAGGCCTCTGTTATACGTTCATTCTTTTGCGCATATATATCTCCATCAATGTGCCCCTAATCATATGTTCAGAATTATGGTATATCAGTATTTACAAAGGATATACTAGTAGGGTAACTTAGCACTGTTGTTAAGTAGCGCAATTTATCCATTAGAAAGAAATGCAAAAAGAATAGTAATATCATACCTCTTTTGAACTGACCTCATCATTCTTCAGTAGGCAGCAAGCTTTCAAGTTGCCTAGAACTCTTAATCAGGCCAGATTATTAGAAAAGAAAGAAATGGGAGAGGGCACAAGAGATACTGCAATGGAAAATCCCATAAAACTGAAATCAAGAGATGTTGCAAACTTTAATTAGATTAAATGCTGCCCTGATAGGGGCTTCCTTTCTACTTTTCTTCCAGCCTTGGTTCACCAGGGTCAGATGAAAGGGGAGATTGCCCAGGAAAGGACTTCCTTTCCCCCCTTTCTCCTGGCTACAGCTCACTGGGGCCAGGAGAAAGGGGGTGGTGATAGCCCAGGAATGGTTTTGGATTTGTTTCTTGCTGCTTTGAAAGAGAGCTGGTTCGTGCCCATCCCTATTGGAAAACAACTGCACTTTACACAGTGTTGTTAACTATGTGTTCTTTTGTTTTCCAGTTTAGGACTCAGAACTACTTTTGGGTAAAAGGACTCAGATTTTATTTTGCTATTATATAGAACTATAGCCAGCTGTTGTCTTGTGTTCTTAATGTCTAAATGAACAAATTATACCTTACTTTTTTCTCCAGTGTGGGCCCAAAGTGGCTTATGACATCATTGTCCCTGCCTAAATTTTATCCTTGCAACAATAACATTGTAAGGTAGGCTAGACTGAGAATGACTGACCCAATGTCACCAATCAAGCTTCCATGGCAGAGTAGAGATTTGAGCCTGAGTTTCCCAGATCCTGATCTAGCCACTACCACCACGCTGGATTGCTTTCCTATAGTGTTTTATATGACAACATGCCTGGCTTTGGATTCCTGTAAACAGTCTCCAAAGTAACCAAAAAACCCAGAATTAGTAGCAAATTTCAAGGGGGGGGGGGAGTTCAAAGTGTTCATTATGAAGGGAAGGGATACAGTTATTTTTCATGAACAGCTGGGCTAACAATTTAAGGTGCATCATTAGCAAGGTCTGTATCTGGAATGTAGGTAGCTACCATTGGACAGTTTAAACAGGGGCAAAAATTCTTGATTCTTAATATGTTGTGTAGTATACAGAAGAACTTTCATCCTTTTCATTCTTCTTTGGTGGAACAAATCTGTTTTGTTTTACACAGATCTTTCTGCCATGCCTCGGGGTACACCATTATATGGGCAACCATCATGGTGGGGTGATGGTGAAGCTGAAGAAGAAAATGACTATAAACCAGATAGTAAACCAGAAGAGAAAATACAAGAAACTGGTGTTTTAGGTAAGTTATCTGAAAAGTAGATTCTCTTGTAACATTTTTTTTCCATTTCACTGGCATTTAACATTTTTAAATGGTGCCTCCCACGTATGACAAGTCCATCATTACTACACTCTTAGTACTTCTAAGAAAATCAGTTCAATAGTTCAAGCTAGGAATAAGCTTGACTCCCAAATGTTTATATTTATTTATTTGATGTCTTGCTGTGTCCCACAAGTGGGCTCACAGCTGCTCACAACATGTGGTAAAACAATAAAAATTCATAAAAGCATCAACTATTTCATCCAATAAATATTTCAGTACTTAAATTAATACCTGACAGCAGCTAATAGTGTCTGATAACAGTGAATGCTGCAACAATGTCAGGGGGGCATATTTCTCTCATCTAACCAAGATCAGTTGATACTAGTGCCAAGTTGGTATAGGCAATACTATTGAGGCAGATTTGCCTGACCAGCCAAAGAAGGTAACCTGGCAACATAACCTGAATGCTTCCATAGAAAGGGAGGCATCCAGAGTCACCCCCAGATCCTTCACCAGTATCAATGGCACCCTGACAAAATGCTCAGGTGAAGGGTGTAGGGAAAGAAAAGAAAATACCTGTATAATGCATGGTCTCAGCTGCATCTTTGTGTGCTTCTTACACTCCCATAGGTCCATATGGGAAGGGTAGTATCATCAAATGCACTCATTTATTATTTTGCTTTCATGAGAGTGAAAATCCATTTAATTATTTAAGAAACTTTTGGGTGGGTGGGATAAACTCCTGGTAGGAACAGTTTTTGAGTCTGAGAAATGATAAGATCACCTAATGACATAGTTCTGATTTAAGTTCTAGTACTTAGTCATGCTAGAATAAATTGATTTTATATAATGTGTGATGTTCACACATGTGTATGTATATAATTTTCCTTGGCTGGCTGGCTTGATTTGAGATTTACATATGCAATGAAAGTACTACTTCCACATGATGCTGCAGTATTTTTACTTTGCTTAGAATAAGTGAATGCATTTTGGATCTTCTGACAAATTGAGAACTTAATTGATTACTCTGGTGTAGACTTGTAGTCAAATCCCATGTATCTGCTTCAGATGTAACACAAACTGTATAATAAAACTGGTTCATTCTTTTTTCTCATTTACTGGGGGTTTTTAATTCTTTAAAAACGAGACCCAGCAAGTGCAGTCAAATATCTTGGACAGCAGCCAGGTGGGGTGGTTAAAAAGACATTGCAATAATGACAATGGAGTTGAGCAGGTATAAATAGAGCTACACAACAGGAAGCTGATTTTTTATTTTTATTTTAGGTAAAACTATATATCTGATACTGATCTACATTAATATCACTTAGGGAAAAGTACACATTCTGAAAATAGACTGACCGATTTCACACTCACCTTACTCCGCCCTCAAGTCCATCTTCTCTGCGCGGTGTCCTCCCGATTTCCCACTATTTGTGACAGGGCTGCAGCAAACATCGTGGTTTTCACGCAGCAAATGGAAACTGGTTTTTAGTGGTTTCCATTTGCTGTGCGAAAACCGCAATGTTTGCTGCAGCCCTGGCACAAATAGTGGAAATCAGAAGGACGCCGCACAGAGAAGACGGACATGAGGGTAGAGTAAGGTGAGTGCAAAATCAGTCTGTATGTTTTGGCAGTGTGCTTTATTGCCTCTAGACTGTTGCTTTCTTTTTAAAAAAAAATTACTTATATGATCCATCTGTGGGTTACAAGTATGAATCTTTTCAAGTGTACTATAGAGATTTGGAGCAAACTGTTGATAGGTAGGAGACATGTGGGAAGAGTCTAGCAGAGCCAGCATAGAAGTTACACCCAGTTCTTTGTTTTTAAAGAGACTATGTCTGGAGAATACAGTAATATTTTAAAACATATTGATAAGATTGACAAACATTTCTTCCCCTATTGAATAGAAGTGTAATGACATTGACAGCCCTAGTAGCTTTCACCATGCTTTCTAGATCTCTTGGAAAAAAGGGAGGAAGCCTTGTCAATATGTAAAAAAAAAAAAAAACCCTTGCATTTTCAGTAAAGAAAATTTGTAGAAATTAAAAAATAAACCCTTGCTGTGGTGTAGCTTCCACACAAAAGCATATGACAGTATGAAATGGACTTTGTTCTTATTGAATCAATTCTCTGCTGATTAAGTGTTATGAGTATTATTTTTAAAAAATTAAAGGGGAGTGTTTAAACCTTCCCATTTCAGGGAATGCAGGACAAGAAAAAGTAGGCAAAGAGATGCTCCCCTTTGCAGTGATGGTGATACTGGATCAGCCTGGAACCTGCTAGGAAGCACCAAACCATGGACCCAGACCTCATTTTGGGCAGGAGCTCACAGAAGCGGAGCTCCAGAACCTCTGAATTTTATTGTGTTTTCTCACCCCCTCCCTCCTAAAAAATACTTGCTTTCTGGGTTCCATAGTTCAAACCTCCTGTGAGAATTTTGCTGAACTCTTAAGATTGACAAACTAAACTTTATAATATTTTTCCCCACAAAAATGGGGAAATAACCAAAACATATAAAGCAGACAGATGGAAATCTTCATCATGCCACTGTGGCCATATAGGAGAAAATAATTTTAGAAGTATGATGGCAGTAAGGTTTTATTTGACAGTTATAATTCAAGAAGCGTTTTAAGGTAGATGCTGAGCAGATATAATTTAGTGCACCATCTGGTGATGTCAGGGGTATGTGGCATATGCAAATGAGTTGGGCTAACGAGCTCTGGCACCCTTTTTTCTACAAAATGACCCCTGCATGGACCCATTCTGAATCCAATGGGAATGGAATTTCCTCCTCCCCCCCCAGCAGAAATTGTGTTGACTGATAGTTTTTCCAACAGGGGTATGGGACTTTCCCACCTCTCCCTTCCTGTTGCAGCTCCAAATGCCGTCTGAGGTGCTGTTTCTGAAGGAGAGCATGAGGAGGATTCAGCAACAATCTCTCCCTCTTCTGTCCACAGAAATCTTCTGTTGAATCTAAGCTTGTATTTATGCCCAGAATAATAAATGTGGTTCAGATTTGATCTGTTTCTTTTTAAACCTCAAAAATATACATTAATTTTGTAGCAGTCTTCCATTGGCAGTATTCCAGTCTTATGTTTGTAAAGTGTGCATGTATTCCAGTGTTTTGTGTTTTACATGTAAATTTTGATAAGCATTTCTTCATTGAACATACTTACTGTGTAATAAACATTACACTTTAATCTGCTCATTAGCTATGCATTTAAAATGGTTTTCTTGGACATTTAATTGAATTCTAAAATACATCAAATGTAATTTATGGAGCAGTGAAAAACTCGAACTGTGAGATATTCAGATAGCCTTTCAATTGCACAAAGATTTTCCATTTTATTACTAAAGTAATCCAGTATTGCCACCATTAGTTGCTTATAGAATAGGAAGATCTCAGGATGCCACGTACCAGTTCATATAAAACATGTAAGCAAGCCAGTCTTCTAGTAATTCCTTATTGTAAGAAACCTAAAATTCAGATTGTTGATACAGGTTAAACCTAAACAGGTCAGCATTTTTTAATGTTGGAAACCAGTTATAAGTTTAGCAGAAGGGAAAGTGTGTTATAACAGATGGAGCATGATTTAATGTGGAGAGTGATATGGGAGATTAGTTACCAGTAAGCCAACTAGATACAATTAGCCTTTACAGCATTTCAGCTAATAAGATTATTTGGTATTATTGTTTTTCAGCCTTAATGGAAATCTCTTATGAAAAATGCTGCTAGTGGGCAAGCCTCAGAAAATCTGTTCAAATGTCGTAAACTTTACCTTTGGTAGAGTCTGTACTCTGGTTTTAGGGAATAAAGAAGACCTGAATAAAGTGGTTGCTGATACATGTTCAGTATGATCTGAAAATTACCCATTATGGTTGCTGTCATTTTTAAACTATTCACTTTCTTACTTTGTTGACCGCACCAGCACACAAGTGTGCATATTCTCTCTCTCTCGGCTTGGCTTCGCGAACGAAGATTTAAGAAGGGTGCAATAGTCCACGTCTGCTGCAGGCTCGCTGGTGGCTGACAAGACCAATGCGGGACAGGGAGGTCCGGCCACAGTGGCTGCAGGGAAAAGTCTGATTTAGGGTTGGTGCTGTAGCAGTGCGATTCTTCCTCAAATCTCCTTTTGTCCTCAAGACCAGCTATGCGTGCGTTCTCAAAAGAAGAGACAGCCTGGTGGATGGTGTGCCTCCATGCTTTGCGATCTGAGGCTAGGTCAGTACCTGTAATAGTACCTATTGGAAGTGTCTTGCTTCTGAAGAGATTTTCATGATTATTTTATGTCTATAAACTTTCACATATAAGTTAGGTGACTAGAGAAGGCATAAGCACATGCTTCAGTATCAAATGAAACAGTGTTGAGGCTTGTTGTGTATTCATGGGTTATTCTACCTGAACCCTTTTCTTTGAGGGAAAATGGTGGGGAAATAAAAGTCAGGACGACAGTTCCAGAGGAAAGTCCTTTCCTTTGCCCACCACAGTAATCATTTACATTCTCACTTGTGGGGGTAGGGAGAAGCAAATCAGTCTTCTCTAGTGGGTGGCAAATTAACAATCATAAGATAATATTTCATAGAACCATGAAGGTGGAAGGGACCTCCAGGGTCATCTGGTCTAGCCCCCTGCACAAAGCAGGAGATTCATAAATACCTCCCACACACACACATACATCCCCCCCCCTGCTCCATGCTCAGAAGATGGCAAAAGCCTCCAGGATCTTCTTCGTGGTCTCTGTGCAGTCCCACACATGGGTCTTGCCGCAGGCAACGGATCCGTACCTCGGAGCTCCAATAGCTCGTTTATAACGTCTTTTGGCGCGCTTTCCTCCCGCCCTGGGGAGCAGGCAGCGACTGCGCATGCCTGGAGCGGGGGGAGAGCGCCCATTCCACTCAGTTTCTTCCCTTCCGCCGCCCGGACAACACCTACCTCGTTGCGTTCCTCCTCTGGCTCGTCTCTTGGTATCGTACTACTCCTCCTTTTTTCTTCTCTATTTTCTCTGTTTTTTCCTTCTTCGTCCCATTAATATAAAACAAAAAAAGAGGCTAACCCGATTCTGCGCTTTCGCCTTTTTTCTTTCTACCCCCCCCCCCCTTCTCGTCTCTCCCTTCCCTCCTTCCCCTGTCCGGAACGAATGGAAGGGAAAATCACCTTTAAAAGGTGCAGGCAGTGTGGTTCTAAAATTCCGTCCTCAGACGGTCATTCACTCTGCCTTTTTTGCTTGGGGGAATCCCACAGAACCGATAACTGCCACCACTGTGCTTGCTTCGGCAAGCAGGCGCGCAAGAACAGAGCAGCTCGCCTTCGTAGCTTCCTCATGGAATCCTCTCTCCGCGCAGTGTCTACCTCAGATCCGCCGCCTCCCCCACTGAGAGCGGGAGATTCGGCAACTTCGGCCCTTCCTATCGTACCTAGGAAGCATAAGTCCGATAAAAAGTCTTCTAAGCACTCTGAGGGCCACAAGGCGCCTAAACAGACTCATCAGGGCGAATCGAGTCTGTCGAAGTCACACCACTCGGGCCCGAAAACTTCCAGCCCGACCACTTCGGCGCCTAAGAAGCATCACGACCCGTCGGCTTCTACCTCCGTGCATACTTCCGCTTTTGCTACGGCTGCGCAATCGTCTGTATCGACCGCCCAAACGGCCTCCGCGCAATCGAATCCGATTCTACCTATCGAACTCTCGGCTCCTTCCGATGTTATCTCGGAAATGCCTCGCCTCACTCAACCCTCTATCGAAGTGATTCCGATTGGCTCGAGATCACCCTCGGTGCACAGCCTTCCTCCTAATGATATCCTCGACACCAAGGCTCCACTTCTCGGACCCGAATCCTTCCTCGACGTCACAACGCCAGTGCTGAAGGACATCACGACTCCATTGCTTAAAGACACTGCAGCACCACTGCTGAAGGAATCTTCTACACAAGTTTCCTCTCATCGGCTCCGATCTGGATCTCCACGGCCCCGCTCTCGTTCGCGGTCTCCGCTTCGTCCGAGGTCTCCGATCCGAGATCGTCCCTACTCTCCGCATCGACATGACTACTCTCCGCGTCGTCATGACTACCAGGACCTTCGCCGTGATCGCTCCCGGTCCCGGTATGGTGACTACCAGCGTGACTACCCACGAGACCGCTCTCCTTCTCGGTCTCCGTCACCTCGACTTCACTCGCGCTACCATCGGTACCTGCGCTCACCATCGCGCCACAGCTATAGGCATTTCTCCGACTTCGATCCCGAGCCTCTCCCAAGAGATGTTTATATACCTCGACTCAGGGATTATTATTCACCCGGAACCCGCGACTACTACCGTTCACGCGACCAACGATCTCCTTATTATCGCCACCTGTCTCCAGATTGCTACGATGACTACCAACACCACTGCTACTCTCCCCGAGGAGAGCCAAACCCTCGCACCCGAGAGGATGCGGCAGCACTTCGGACCCGAGACGTTTTCGACTCCCAGACTGCACCTGGTTCCCACCATGCTGTGCAGCCCCCCGTTGGTCCTCGGAACCGAGATTCTCCCAGAACAGCATCCGCATCGGTTTCCAAACCACCAGCTTCGCCACTCAAGCGTCCTCGGGACCCTTCACCTGTTGGACCCAAGTCTCCACAACGTCCCGCCTCGACTTCGGATAGAGACACTTCTGATCAATCCGACTCCGAGGAGGCCCCAGCCTCACCCTCATCGGACCAGCCTCCTAGGCTTTCACCATCCGACAGTTCTAAGGCCTACCTGAATCTTGTTACAACCATGGCTTCCGCACTAAACATCCCTATGTCCTCTGACTCACCTAAAGTTTCGGATGTGGTCCACGACCTAGTCCGTGCAGATTTTCCTGATAGCTCTACGCTTCCTATGCTCCCTGTACACCTTGAAGGCCTCCAGGAAGCTTGGGAGAAACCGGCTTCGATCCCTACACTTTCTCGCCGCCTGGATTCTCTTTATAGGGTGCACGTAGCTGACTGCAAATTCCTCGCATCTCACCCGGCACCCAACTCTGTCGTTGTTCATTCCGCCACCAAGACCAAACAATCTCGCCACCCCGTTCCTCCGGACCGGGAGGGTCGAAAATTGGACACTCTGGCTAAGAAAATCTATAGCTTTTCTTCAACCAACTCCAAGTTGAACAATTATTTAGCCTATTTTGCGGCTTACTCCTTCAATTTGGCAAACCAGATTACCCCTCATATCGCATCCATGCCTGACTCATCTCAGAAGGCTGTGTCGTCCCTCGTCTCTGAGCTCTCCCGTGTCACTAAACAACAAATCAACTCTATCCGCCATGCGGTCTCCTGTTCCTCTCGAATTTTTGCAACTTCGGTGGCTTTACGTCGCCACGCCTGGCTGCGCTCTACCAACTTGCAGCCGGACATCAAGCAGCGTATAGAGGACCTTCCCTTCGACGGTCTGGGGCTGTTCCATGCGTCCACGGACGAGGTCCTTGCATCGGTCGACGACGGCCGCAAAAGAGCCAAACGACTTGGCGTCACACAACCAACCTCACTGCCCCCTAATAGGCAGAGACCGTGGAAGCCATCCTTTCAGCGCCGCCAGCGGTCTCCCAAGTCTCAAGATTTCTGGAAAAGGAAACCTCTCCCAAAGCAACCTTTTCATCAAAGGCCACGGGCTCAACCTTCTAAGAAACAGTCTCAGACAGGCAAGCAGTCTCTTTGACTCTCCCATCAGGCATACCAGACTATCCCCTTTCTACCCGAGCTGGAGTTCCATCACCACCGACTCTTGGGTCCTCAGCATCGTGCGTCTAGGTTACGCAATAGAGTTCGTTTCGCCACCACACCACCACCACTTCATAGCCACACCTCCATCTGCTCTCTTGCAGCAGGAAATTCTGGACTTGCTCCAGAAGAATGCCATAGAACCTGTTCCTCCTCAACATCGAGGGACGGGATTCTACTCAAGATACTTCCTGGTCCCCAAACGCGATGGAGGAAAGCGCCCTATCCTAGATCTTCGGAAGCTGAACAATTTCATCGAATGCAGGAAGTTCAGAATGATCTCCCTACATGCTATCCTGCCTCTTATTCCCAGGAACTCCTGGATGGCTTCCCTAGATCTTCAGGACGCTTACTTCCACGTGACTATCCGGCCCCATCATCGGAAGTATTTAAGATTCGCTATGGGGCAAGACCACTTTCAGTACGTATCTCTGCCCTTCGGCCTCTCCACCGCGCCAAGGGTATTCACCAAGTGTATGGCGGTGGTGGCAGCGGCTCTCAGACTCCGAGACATCACAGTCTTCCCATATATAGACGACTGGCTTCTCATAGCACCGACTCAGCATCGTTTGCAGACCAATATCAGCACAACGCTCTCCCTTCTCGATTCCCTGGGCCTTCGTGTGAACGCATCCAAATCCCATCTCGAGCCCACGCAGGATATCAAGTTTATAGGGGCTCTCCTACGCACCTCTCTTCACCGTGCTTTCCTCCCAGAGGATCGAGCAATCACCATCATCACCTTAGCCAGGTCAATTCAACGACAGCCTTGCCAGTCTGCATTCACAATACAACGCCTGCTGGGCCTCATGGCCGCCACGACTTCTGTCATCCACTTTGCCAAGCTACGGATGCGACAACTACAGCTCTGGTTTGTAAGAGCCTACCATCCTCTGTTGCAACCGCAGAGTACCTTACTCACGGTTCCCCAGAGAGCACTTTCATCCCTTACCTGGTGGACGGTACCCAGCAATCTCCTCGCGGGCATGCCGTTCCTACCGACGCCTCCAGTAGCTGTTGTGACAACAGATGCCTCAAAGTGGGGATGGGGAGCCCACTTACAGGACAAGACCGTCAGAGGCCTTTGGACCCCCTCCGAGAGGGCCATGCACATAAACTGCTTGGAACTGATTGCCGTACACAGGGCCCTCTTATCCTTTCTTCCCCTGATCAACGGGAGCCATGTCCAGATCTCAACGGACAACATGGCAACTGTCTATTACATCAACAAACAGGGGGGCACCAAGTCTCTCAGACTTTGCCGTATAGCCATCGTGCTCTGGGAATGGTGTCTGGAGCACAACATTCACTTGACCGCTGTTCACCTCCCAGGCGTCGACAATGTTCTGGCCGACTCTCTGAGCAGGTTTCGTCTGGACGACCACGAGTGGTCCCTCAATCCGACTTACCTCCGACGCATTTTCAGATGCTTCGGAACACCCAAGGTGGATGCCTTTGCTTCGCGGGACAATGCCAAATGCCCACGCTATTTTTCAAGAAGGGAGAACGACGCCTTCCTACACAGATGGACGGGCCCTCTCCACTACATCTTCCCACCAACCCCTCTACTGACTCGGGTACTGATGAAGATCACACGAGACGGCACGGACTGCATCCTGGTAGCCCCTTGGTGGCCACGGCAACCATGGTTCACGAGACTTCTCCAGTTATCTCATCACACCTACCGTCGCCTCCCTCTCGTGAGCGACCTCTTGTCCCAAGCCAACGGTCAGATATTGCACCACAATCCTCAGGTACTGGCCTTAACGGCCTGGAGAATTCGACCTCCCACCTCTCCGCAGAGGTAGCCCACGTTATTCTGAACGCCAGGAAGCCCTCCACAAGGCTTTCGTACCAAAGGAAATGGAAACGCTTCTGTTCATTCGCGACTGCTAACCATTTACTTCCAGAATCAGTACCTCTCAATATGATCCTGGAGTATTTACTTTCCCTACAGAAATCAGGACTCTGTTACTCATCCTTGAAAGTTCATCTGTCTGCCATCTCTGCATTCCACAACCCGGTAGACGGCAAAACAGTTTTTTCTCATTCCTTGTCCAAGGCCTTTCTCAAGGGCATGTTGCACCTCAATCCACCCGTTAAACCCCTTGTCCCAACTTGGAGTTTATCCCTAGTTCTTTCCTCGCTTATGAAAGCACCATTCGAACCTATGGCCACCATAGACCTCAGCCTTCTCTCCTGGAAGACAGCGTTGCTTGTTGCCCTTACCTCTGGGAAACGGGCAAGTGACTTATGCGCCTTCCGCCACGATCCTCCCTACACCACTTTCCACAAGGAAAAGGTTGTCCTCAGACCGGACCCTGCGTTCCTTCCTAAAGTTGTCTCCCAGTTCCACCTATCGACTGCAACCTCTCTGCCGACCTTTTTTCCCAACCCCACCGATCACGGACAACGGGCCCTGCATTCGCTGGATGCAAGAAGGGCTTTATCCTTCTACCTTGATCGTACACGGCCTTTCCGTAAGGACCCTAATCTATTTGTGGCATACGGAAACCCCTGCAGGGGACTCAAAATCTCTACCCAGAGACTATCTAAATGGGTAGTTAGCGCCATTAGGCTGTGCTACGAACTGGCTAACCAGCCTCTGCCCGAAGGCCTTAAGGCTCACTCTACCAGAGCGGTCTCGACGTCTTCGGCTTTCTTACACGGCGTCTCCCTAGAGGACATCTGTGCTGCTGCATCGTGGTCCTCTCCCTCCACGTTCGTCTCCCATTATGCGTTGGACGTTCGTGCAAGACGTGACGCCTCCTTCGGCCAAGCGGTCCTCAGATCCATCTTTCACTAAAATGGAGGTGAGTGCATCCGCTTATGTTTCTATATCATACTATCTTTGCTTTGGGCCATGTGACTAACCTTTTTCTCCTCCAGCACCCTCCTCCAGGACACTTAGCTGGCTAGTCACCCATGTGTGGGACTGCACAGAGACCACGAAGAAGATAAACAGGTTGCTTACCTGTAACTAATGATCTTCGAGTGGTCATCTGTGCAGTCACACACGCCCACCCAGCCTTCCCCGCTGCTGGCTTTTGGTACTTCTTGTTTTAACCTTTCTAGTCTCTCTGCCAGTGGCGGCTGGAAGAAACTGAGTGGAATGGGCGCTCTCCCCCCGCTCCAGGCATGCACAGTCGCTGCCTGCTCCCCAGGGCGGGAGGAAAGCGCGCCAAAAGACGTTATAAACGAGCTATTGGAGCTCCGAGGTACGGATCCGTTGCCTGCGGCAAGACCCATGTGTGTGACTGCACAGATGACCACTCGAAGATCATCAGTTACAGGTAAGCAACCTGTTTATCCCTTGCTAAACTAGCCTGGAGAAAAATTACTGACTGGCCCCAGAGTGTCAATCAGCATTTCCCTGGGCATGTAAAAAAGGGGCGCAAGAACTAATCATTGATGCAACCCTTCCAACTCTCCTTATGATCTGTCTAATTCACAGAACCAGCATTGCGGTCAGATGGCTATCTGGCCTCTGCTTAAAAACCAACAAGGAAGGAGAGCCCACCACCTCCTGAGGAAGGCTGTTCCACTGAGGAACTGCTCTATTCATATCAGCTTTCTTAACAGCTGAGATCTTTGGTGGCAGGCATATATTAAAATTATTATGAAGTAATGACTCAAAATTCTGCTTGTGGTGGTAATTCTGTCTTGGAGTCATGTAGTGGTCTTCACAGTATTTTCCTTTTATTAGTAATATGAAAAAGGACCCCAGGTACCCAGATAGTGTTTCCCCACCTCCAGAACTATTTTGTGTAGAAACATCAGAACCAAGCTGTAGACATTTTGTGATTTAGACAAACAGCTCCAAAGACACTATCAAAATAGCGTCTACCATTATGTTAATGATGTGGTTAACCTTGCATTTTTAAACAAAGTTATAGGAATAGGGCATCTACAACACACATTTGTATTTTCTTTCAAACTGCGGTTTATAATTTGTCTGAAAAGAATTGCAGGATTGCAATTCTGTGTTTATGAATACTGATGATTAACCGAAAGCCCTTGGTGAGGAAGAAGCAAACTCGTTTTAAAAATGGGGATTGTATGTATCTCTGCTTTAACTCTTCTCAATTTTCATGTGAGACAGCCCTGAATAAGTTTCATATTCCTCATTCTGTGGTTGGCCTGTCACAGAGGAAAAAACAGGCCTGAAGCCATTGTTGAAGGTCATAAGCTCCATAATACTTATGAAAGCAATAAGTGGATTATACAGATAAGCTTTACTGAACACTGACTATCTAAAATAGGGGTGTCAAACTAATTTGTTATGAGGGCCAAATCTGACATAAATGAGACCTTGTTCAGCTGGGCTGTGTTTGTTATAAAATGTAATGGCAGGTAACAGATATAAACTTTGTAAAGGACAGAAACACAATTAAAGATTTTTTTTTTACTTAAGGCATGCTTAAAACATTAGCACTCTTGAAATATTTTGTTTATTTAACAGTCTCTAATAACTGACACCTCTTGCTCTGAATTATTGCATCAAAATGTCTGTGCTATAGCAATCTTGAGTGTGCTGTTCAGGTGTGTATCTGTAAGCTGAAAACTTAACTTTTGATTTATTGACATTCATTATAGAAATCTCATGGTCAGTACTCTGAACCTAGGACCTAGGGGAAAACATGAAATGGCTGGGCATTGTAAGCTTTTGTACTTAAATTGTTTTGTGACCTGGTCAAGAACATGTGAAGGCATCATGACACAGTGAGAACTATGTGTTTGTCTACAGGATTACAAAATAACTGAAACTCCTATGGGGCAGTGCAGGAATAGAGAGACAGTCATGTATAGTAGTCAGTAACAGCCTGCTATCTGGGAAGTCTAGGTTCAAAATCCCCAGTTTACAAAGGAAATGTGCTGGGTGAACTTGCTTCAGACACACAGACCTATGCCTCCAAGATCTGGCTACAGTGACCCATGCAATGGTTACTTCCAGGCTGGACTCGTTCTA
Organism: Heteronotia binoei; assembly: GCF_032191835.1. Lineage (NCBI taxonomy): Eukaryota > Metazoa > Chordata > Lepidosauria > Squamata > Gekkonidae > Heteronotia > Heteronotia binoei. The sequence continues at coordinate 164,443,694 of NC_083223.1, read as the reverse complement.
CGCTGCCTTTCCCCTGAAACTGATCCGGAAACTGCAGCAGCTGCAGAATGCAGCAGCTCACCTGTTGATTGCATCACCTGTATGGATGAGCATACGGCCGGCACTCCGCAGCCTACACTGACTGCCTATAGAGTACTGGATCCGTTTCAGGGTGTTAATATTGACTTTCAAAGCCTTGCACAGTCTAGGACCAACATACCTATGGAACCGTCTCCTCCCATATATGCCCGGAGGTCGCTTCGTTCGGCCTCCCAGGATCTTCTGATAGTCCCTGGCCCAAGAGATGCCCATCTTGCCTCTACCAGGCCCAGGACCTTTTTGGTCCTGGCCCCGTCCTGGTGGAATCAGCTCCTGATGGAGATCCAGGCCCTACCTGGCTTGCTGGCCTTTCGTAGGGCCTGTAAAACGGAGCTGTTCCGCCGGGTTTTTGGATGAGACAGCGGGCCTCTATCTATTAGACCGGTTGGCCTCCCCCTACTGGACTATTGTATTGTGGTGCTGTATTGTGGTACTATTCTTGTGCTATACCACCTAGCTGTCATATCATCTTGCTGAATCATCTTGTTGCACTTTACTGAATGTTGAAGTTGGTTTTATTATGATTTTATTGTGATTTTATTTCTATTTGTTGTACTCTGCTCTGAGCCCCCAAACGGGGGAATGGGCAGAATATAAAAAAAACAAATTAATAATAATAATAATACGAGCCTTTTACCTCTAGTTTCATAGCATTAACGATTAAACTAAGGTGACTGTTTAATTTTGGTGAATGCATAACAAGGTTGAATTGATACTTGCTAAAGTATGGTCCTGATGCCTTCATTACACACTTACCTAGAGAAAACATTGAATTTATTAGAAAAAAAGTAGTTCTGTCCTGATAATCTCCCATTTCTTCTATTCAGTATTTTTATCCCTCACATAACTAAATGCTTCTGCCTCTCAGCCCAAAATTCTTTCTTCTCCAAAAGAACTGCATATCAAAATACATTTATTTAGTCTTTGTTCTGTCATGGCCTTACCTGGAGCCTTGGCTTCTTTTATTTAGCTTTGTTGCTTTTATCCTTCTGCTTTCCAGCTATGAGCCCTCAGCATTACCTGCTTTTCCCCTCTTAAGAAGAAAAGTAAATTGAGCAGAATCCACAAAGTACTTAGCAGTGTTAACTCAGACTAAAAAGTATATTCTGAACTGAACCACAAAGTGCACCTTTCGTCTAAAATTAAAAATCTCACCACCTTTTAGAAAAATTTTGTTGGTTAAGTGGCTACATTATAGATCTTAATGCTTGGGGAGGGGGGGGGAGGAGTATTTACACCGTGTGCATTTGTTTCCCCCAATCACCAATGTAAAGAAGCCACCGAAAATACTTCTGTTCAACTGTTCAACTGAGATTTTAGTCATCAGCCACTGATTTGAGCCTTCTTAAAGAGTAATCCACCAGTGCAGACACCGTAGTGAATGCATATCCATTGTTATGCCAACATTTAGATCAATCCGCTTCTGGTACCAAGCATGAGACAGCTAAAACTGCCCTTAGCTTATCCTGGCCTGCATACAGTGATATGCCAAGAGGAACTGTAACTCCAGGGGTCAAACTGATGAAGTCCCAGCTCTGAAGAAGTGCTCCCAGCTCTTAACAGTTTGGGAAAGCTCCTCAATCATGAAATGTTTGCTGAAGCAGCCAGCTAATCCTACCTTACCCAAATACAAACATGAATGGATGGGGAGATCTGACTAGCAAGTGCTCGTACAGCAATTTCTTCAGCGTTGATCGGTCTGGGAGGCCAGCCTCTAACTCTTCTATATACAAATGATAAACAACATATTCCAGAGCAACCTTCATAGGTAGTTTTTATTATTATTGTATTGTATTCAATTTATAGGCTGCTGTTCCCTGTGAGCAGGGCTAACGGTAGCTAAAAACAGAATAAAATACAATATATTATGTTTTTAAAAAACAAAAACTAGAGATGTTTATGAAATTGTGAGTGCTATTTTTATATAATGTATCGCTTCAAAATTACATAAAGTTTTTCCATTTGATCACTAACACACTGTAAACGCTAAAGATCACAGGATGCTCTGTATATCAGTTGTCTTGTCCCTTACTATTATTATTCCTTTTGCAACATCTGCAGCCTTTATGGAATTTATTCATGCTATAAGGTTAACACTGCGAGTCTTTGCTCTGCCCTTTTTGAAATTCCACCATTCACCTCTCCATTAAAATTTGGTGAGGTTTAGGAGGAGACTCCTAAAAAGGAAGAGCACATTGAACAATCTTTCCACCCTAATCTTTAATATCTTGATTGCTCTGTTTACTGTGCCACCCATTTTAAATGCATTCTGCTTGATGCTGTGGCTTTTTTTCCATCTACATTATGAATATCTCTTTTGAAATTTTCTTTGAAATTCCAGAGTTTTTAGTTTTTCTGTATTTCTTGACATATCAGTGAAGTTTCTTAACTTAGCAGTCAGAATGAATTTTCCAGTTCTCATTTAGCATCATTAGATTGTGGTGCATTCACATCCAAGACGCTTGGCTAACAAGCTTATTATGCTAGAGGCATAATGTTGTGTTAACAGCTCCACAAAAAAGCTTTGTCTTAACATTTATTCAAAATGTACATTGTGACTCTCTTCTTCTCATGCTTTCTTTGTTCCATCAAAGAGCAAGATACTAACAAACTTCTGCATGTTTCTTGCCGCTGTACTAGTTGTAATCTTTTTTTTATTTTCACTGTCTTTTCCCCCCTTGGCCCAACATAATTTGGATTTATCAAAAGTGCTGAGCTAATTTCCATGGCTTCTACATTAGTGACATTATTTTAAAATCTAAATTAAAACCAAGTATATATTTGCACCATCTGCTCATACCTATTTACCTAAGCCATTATCAGATTTTTAAAAATTTTCTCAGATAGTTTTTTGCATAGCTAATGAAATGAATTTACTGCAGGTTGCTGTTCATCAGATGAGGAATATCTATGCAGTAGATCTTAACGTACTTAAAGTATTATTTCTTCCAAGTAATTTAAAAGACCAGTCACTTGCAATCAGATCATAGATTGGTTTTAAGTAGTTTTCCACGGTTCCATTAAAACACATCTCCTTCTGGCATCCATAAATCTGTTGGAGTGCAAATTTTCTTTGACAAATTCTTGGCGAACTTCCCATTAGACATGATTATATTCAAACATGTCTTCAACTTGACAGTATCAACCACAGATAGAAATGAATTGCAGTTCTGGAACTATATTGTCCACTCGTTCTACAGACTTCTTTTTCAAGAATTATCACATGGCTTTTATGTGAATTCTTAAATTCCTCAAAGATTCTGAAATTCTCCAAAACTGTGAAATCTATTTCTTTATTTTTCTTAATAGGATGCAGCACAGATGGCAAGCAAGCTGAGGAGAAATCTGCAGCTGCAAGTGAAGAAGAGCCTTATCCTTTTTGTAGGGAGCCAAGTTATTTTGAAATCCCTACAAAGGAATTCCAGCAACATTCCCAAATGCCAGAGGGTACTATTCATGAGATTCCAACAAAAGACACACACATAGCAGGGGCAGGGCATGCTTCATTTACTATTGAATTTGATGACAGCACCCCAGGAAAAGTAACCATCAAAGATCATGTCACAAAATTCACTCCAGATCAGCGCCACAAGCCTAAGAAGCCTTCTCCTGTCACTCAGGATCTTCCTGGGCTTCAAACTGTGATGATGGCACCAGAGAGTAAAGTGGCAAACTGGTTAGCACAAAACAATCCCCCAACAATGATCTGGGAATCAACAGAGGAAGATTCAAAAAGTATTAAGAGTGATGTTCCAGTCTACTTGAAGAGACTGAAAGGTAAAATAATCTCATCTGCATTTTTTTCCTTTGCCTTGAATATTCCAGAGTAAGTATGCTAAGTGGATGTTTATTGCACTGTAATAGTATTCTGATCAGAATGTTCTGAGTAACCACAAATTCTGTACCTAGACCAAGAAACTGAATATATGTGCTTGTCACAGCCTAAGGTAGCAAGGAATAATAGGCATTGGTGCGTTTCTAAAACACAAAGTTATTTTAAATACTGCTAATCTCCTTTTACATAATAACATCTGATCTGCAAAGGATTAAGAATGGAAAAGTACTCAGGTTTCACTTTGCTCTGCAGTGTTTAATGAATTTCCGGTGACTGTTTAGTAGGGACATGTACCTGAGGGGAAAAGCAGTCTTTGAGCAGAAAGGGAAACATGTACTGGGTGGGAAGCTGGAGTCCTTGCCTTTTTAAAGTGAGAGTGTCACAAGTGTTAAAATACATCAATTCCCTATAGATACAGACCAAAGAATAGAAACCAGTTGTCCAAGAATTTGCAGATAGTGAGAGCTCATGAAAAGCCGGTGTGAATGATGGTATGGCTTACAGTGAGAGAATTCTGTCCAGTAACAATTCATTTCAAGTAAGATTGGAGAGAGAGCTTCCAGGAAGGAACATAATCTGTTGAAACTTGCAACAAATTCGAGTGTTTGACAGTTCAGCTTTAGGAAATTAGCATGTCATCTAGCAGCAGATAGCCATTGTGAAATGGAGAGTTTGGAATCCTAATTTAAAATGTAGCTGGTCATATGCAGGATTTCACCACTGTCTTTTTTTCTGGTAACTTCAGTTAAAAGAGTTAACTTTTGAGTTATTGTTTAGGAAAGAGGAGTGTGGGGGGTATAAATTTTGGTTGCATGATTTAGAATTGGCTAAATGTTTGCTTTCTTTCTTTAAATTAGACCATTTTCAGTGTTGCCTGTTAGTAGGGCTTTTTTTGTATCAGGAACTCCTTTGCATATTAGGCCACACACCCCTGATGTAGCTAATCCTTCAAGAGCTTGCAAGGCTCTTAGTACAAGGCCTGCTGTAAGCTCCAGAAGGACTGGCTACATCAGGGGTGTGTGGCCTAATATGCAAAGGAGTTCTTGCTACAAAAAAGCCCTGCCTGTTGGCAACAAACTTGCATTGTATTATTTTTGAACTTGCATTGTATTATTTTTGTGAGGATATCCTACTCAAGTAGGGTTGCTAGGTTTGACTCAAGAAATATTTGGGGACTTGGGGGCGGAGCCTGGAGACTTTGGGGTGGAGCCAGGAGCAAGGGTGTGACAAACACAACTGAACTCTGAAGAGGGTTCTGGCAATCACATTTAAAGGGACTGGAAGCCTTTTAAATGCCTTCCCTCCATTTGGAAATAAGGATACAGACACCTTCTTTTGGGGCTCATAGAATTAGACCCCCTAGTCCAATCTTTGTGAAACTTGGGGGGTGTTTTGATGAGAGGCTATGCTGAAAATGTTGTGCCTCTACCTCAAAAAACAGCCCCCCACAGAGCCCAAGGTACCAATGGATCAATTCTCCATTATACCGTATGAAAATCACTCTTCACACACTCTTCTATAACATAGTGCCCAGTAGACATTTCCCTTCCCCCCCCCCCTTTCTGATAACCCTGAAGCAGGGGGAGGGCCTCCAAACCAGAGGATCTCCTGTCCCCAGCTTGGGATTGGCAACTCTACTCAAGTTATCCTAAAGACCGATGATAACAGTTTCACTATTTTACTTCAAATGATTTCCCAAAAACATTGGATTCAAACGTTGTGTTCCATTTTTAACTTGTGATGGTAGCATACTGCATCTACCTAAACATACAAGATTTTTCAGGAGAACACTGTTATGATTCCTTTTCATATGATGGAGCGTATTTTTGTACATTCAAAGAAATATTGATAGCAGTGTTTATGTATCTAGTTGAAGGAAATACTTATTTCAAAACTTACTTATAAACTATCAAAACCAGAAGTGAAAGTATTTTAAAAGTTTTCTCAATATTTCTGTTACACATTTAAATGAGTTTGTTCCTTAAAAATATAGTAATAGTTTAAAGGGAATTTCATAAACATATTTTTCATGTAAATCTTGCTGCAATTTCCACATCCAACTATTTAATATAATCCAGGAGACCAG